>NC_141286.1:24060391-25370391 GCF_037954325.1 Fistularia commersonii
CACGTTCTGAGTCAGCGGCAGTTAGTTCGATGAGGTGGCAGGAAAAAAAAAAAACAAAACAAACCAAAACATAGTGGGCAGGGCTTCCCCCTTGTGACATCACAAAGGACCCACGAGCCGAAAAGCCGCCCCGGTGGTGTCATTTCCCTGATGGGGGTCTGTTGCGAGTTACCGTTTTATTGAATTCCAACGTTTTCTCCTATCAGTACGGTTTAATGCGCTTCGCTATTTGAGCCTCACGGGAGGAAAAAAAAAAAACGGAGATTACGAGACAATCGGGACAAATTGTGCGATTTGTCCCCCGCCAAGGTAATTTCCCCCGATAATGACGGAATCGGACGGAGGAAGTGGAACACGCAAGTTGGACAAACAACGAATCCATTGTGCAAATATTATTCGCTGAGTCTTTCAGGATCAGATTTTTCATCGAATCAGATTTCATCCGAAAACCATTCAGAGAGCCAGGAGGGAGGAAAAAAGAGAGTGAGAGAGACCTAAGGAAAGAGAGAAACACAAGAAAGTAAGATTATACACTTCTGCTCTTGACCTCCAGTCTTAGAAATATGGATTTCCCGGATTTAGTCCCAGCTGAATCAGCTGAGCTTAACTGACTCCGAGTGAATCCAGTATTTGTTTTCTCACGTCGGTGGGCTTTGCAAACCGAAGGCAAATTGTACGGCGGGCCCGAACCGGAGCCGGAGCCGCGCCGCAAATGTATCGCTTTATTTCACGACACGCGTCGTGAAAGAAAGACGTAAAGCTTCTCTCCGCAGACGCTTTCAAATATGTTCACGGATCAACGAAGCGGGTCGTTAAACGACGTTGCTCCTCCGTCATAGATTTAGAAAACGCCAACCTCGCACCGGGCGTTACGTCAGGATTGTCCTCGAAAGTCTTTTTGTGGCCCGTTTTAGGGTTTATTTGTGGGATTATATGTTCCAAATCCAGACTAAAGTCGCTTCGCTCCGGATTTTATCGGCCAATTAAAGTAGCGACTTTTTATTTGACGCAGTGCAGATGGGAACCGGGTTCTGCTCAGTGTTGTGCTTGTTTACACAGATGCTAATGATGTAATGAAGCTTCAAGCCGAGCGCTAAGAATCCCGTCTTGTTCGATTGCTATGCAATTCTTGTTTTTTTTTTAAAATTGATGCAAAGTCACGGCACTTGTTTGTACCTCGACGAGGCCCCTTTGTCGGCAGCAGCATATTGCAAGGCCATTGGCCGGTTCGCGCAAAGAACCCCCTGCAGTTGTCGAGGGGGTCGTGCTAGCTGTTAAAGCTAAAGCTAGTATGGTTAATTAAGCTGCAGCTAGCCAGCTACCGTATCAGGGATCAAGGATGAGGCCTGACGTGTGAGTGTTGTTTCGGTATTCTCTGTTGGCTTTCTGTTTGTTTCAATGAAGCTCCTTCGGCAGCAGATGTTTTTAATTCACTCCAGTTGTGCGATAAATATCAACACGCCCTCTCCGTGTGAATCCGTCGGAAGAAAAAAGTGCTGCGGTGTCGCACGCGGAGCTCGACCGGCGTTAAAGAGGACTTTGCACTTGGGCTGGCCCGGGACTGTTTACCGCGCCGTCCGACTTTGCCCGACGCTCGCTCTTGCACGTCTGGGAGAAGCCCGGTGAGCTTTTCACCGGACACGGTTGAAGTAGAGGTCCTTGTTTGGTTTGCCGACGGCGTCTTTTCCGTGCGGAGTCTCCTTGTTCTCCCCGTGTCTGTATGGCTTCCCCACGGGTTCTCCGGGTTCCTCCCGCAGTCCAAGATCATTCCCAGTGTAAAGGGGAAGTGAAAAGTAAACAAGCACGAACACCATGTTCTCGTCTCCAAGTTCGCCATGCAATTAGCGTAATCATCAAATACATAAAATGAACAAACTTGAATACACGATAACAATTGTAACACCATCGCACATGTATACACACGGTTAAGATCTACCGTCAACTCCCGTCATTGAACTCGAAGGGCCGTTACCGGCGCTACCGAGCACATCTCCAGGACGACAGTGTGGCTCGAGCTAGCTTGCGCGACAACATGCTAATATCTTAATTAAACACAAAGTCATTCCGATGCGGATTCTTTTTTACCGGGTCTCGCTCTCCGCTACAAATGTACACAGTCAACATCAACCAAACATCGCTCTCACCTGTAAAGGGGAAGAGAAAAGTTAACAAACGCGGACACGATGTTACTGTCTCCAAGTTTGCCACGTAATGAGCGAACTTTCAGCGGCGAGATACAGAAGTCAAAACCAGTCGATTCATAATGTATCGATCTCTACACGACTCAACTCGTATAATTAACGCTTGAAAATTAATTGATTGGAGACCCTTATTGTCCAGATGTGTGAATGAGAGGCAGAACGGTTAGACTTTTGCATGACGTGGATGCGAAGTCGAATTGTTGTCTCGGTATGTCGCCTTGTGATCGATCCTCTCGCCCAATGGCAGTTGGGTATAGATAATGAATGCAAGAATGTTTGAACGGGGTTGTAGATCTATACAGAAAGTCACCATCTCCCACAAAAGTATTAAATTACTTGTGTTCCATCATTCCGACGTCAGGCATTAGCAACAAATTTCGCACGAAACTAGTGGACGAATCCGTCGGTGTGCGGCGCCGTTTGATGAATACAGCTTCCTTTACATTCCCCTCTCCTTTACATTCACTTCCAGCAAATTCTGCAGCTTCTGTGGTTCATTTTACCGCTGTGTTAGCGTAGGTGAGTGATACAGGTATTTATGTACATTACTGTTTGTGAGTTCCGACTAGTCATTCGGTTCTCATTTTCCTGACGCGCTCGTGGCCTTTGCAACTGCTTTGCCCGCCTACCTCCGCTTGCCTGGCAAACCGTGTGGAAACAAATCTCTTTTAGCAAAAAAAAAAAAACAACAAAAAAACAACCCGAAATATGTCTCTGTTATCGAAAAACACTCTCCCCAAAAAAACAAGAACAATAAAAATGACAAGTATTTAAGCACAAACCTTAAAGTCAGCCAAATGTAATTGAATTTACCCAAAATAACACGGAAGCTTGAGAACTTCTCAAGGATTTTTATCTTGAACTCCCACATAGAACATTTGACAAAGTACACAAACTCTCTTCTGCCTGGATGTCAAAGCAGCTCAGTTTGCAATAAATGTTTTGAAATTATTGGCTGTCAACGTGTCCGTGCAAATACGGGCTTTGAGCTGGCGCAGATGCCGCCTTAACAGTTTGGCTAATCCCGGCCGGTCCCTTTCGGTCGCGTTTGGCTCGCGAAACCAGAAAAGGTCTTGAATGTGGATGTTACAGTCGCGTAACGACACGGCGCTACATTAATCCGTCCCGGGGCCGTTCTCAAGTCCCCAAAATTGACTTGCGGGGTAACCGAGTGTAATAGCCGTTTTGTCGGCGTGCCGAGGCCAGGGGCGGACTGACCCCCCCCAGCCCCCGCCCCAATATCCTCCCAATTTAACGGGCTCAGTGGTCGAGCGCATCACGTATTTGCAACAACAAGTTTAGCAGAAACGGAATGAGATTACGGAAAGATGTGATACTGACACTGTCCTCCTCCCATTTGTCTGCTGCCTCGAACGACGTGGGAGTTTTTATTTGTCTGCGTAGCCCATCAGGGGGAAAGAAAAAAAAAACAAAAAAAAAAAAACTACTTACTGTCACAGTTAGTTTATGGAGACTAAGCTTGGATATTTCGTTATTAAACCTACGCAAACACCACATTTTTCTCACTTGATTTGGCTTCGTTTTCTGATTCTTGTGTAATATGGATGTAAATAATTTGTCTTATAGTGTGACTGACGTGTGTGTGTTTGTGTGCGCGCGCGTGTGTGTGTGTGTGTGTGTGTGTGTGCGTGGGTGCATGCACAAGCATGCTTTTTTTTTTTCTTTTTTTTTTTGCAATGGTACAAAGATGTCCCAAGGGTTTCTTTCCCCCCTTTTCTCATTACAAATGCTAATGTCACATTAATGAAATCGGCTTAATTTAAGGTTTATAGCGTAGCCTACGCTGAGAGATTTGGCCCCCGACGCTACCCACATATTTCAAGTTGAATCACTTTTATTTCCTGTAGGCATACTATTCTGGGCTGCTCTAAAACGGTACTGGCCTGGAGTGAAACTTTTGAGTTTAGAGCACCGGCGCCAAGCTTTCCCATCAACGCAAAACACACCCCCCCGGGGATGACAGCTAGCCTAGCCGCGGCAGTAATGGCCTAAGCGAGGGCCTTGGCTAATGTAAACACCGAGGTGATGTGCGAGCAGCGGTTCCGTCGAGTCGTGAGCTGTTAATCATTTCTCAGCGGAGGAGCTCGTCGGGCGCGGCGAGCGGCTCTCCGGCCGCAGACCCCGACTTTTATGCAGATAACGTGTTTAACGGCTATTTCTACGCCGTGTTTCTAATCAGCGGGGCGTTCTGGAAAACAGGTGGAGTCGTATTATCATAAAGAGCCATCCCGGGGGGTCAAATAAACATGGTGGGGGGAAAAAAAAAAAGAAAAACAACTTTTCATATTTACACATCAAAATCCTTTTTTGGTGTTTTTTTTGGGGGGGGGGGGGACAACTGAACCGCACATGTGTGCATGTGTGTGAGTACATTGTATATTATATACACTTCTAGTCCTTCACTTGTGCTTCCACTTTGGTTTGCTCTTCTTTAAAAAAAATCCCAAACTGAAGCTTTTTTTAAAGAAACCGATAACAGTTTGCACTTTGTAATTAAAAGCCAATTTTGAAAGGGTGTGTAAAAAAAAAAAAATCACATTATGCTAATAAAGGCTGATGATATCTTAATATCGGGGGTGAGGAAAGGAGATAGACGGAGCGGGAAGGAGTGACAGTCCAGCCGCCATTACAAGCTGCTGATTTCTGCAGAGTGCTTCATAAAATGTCAGAGCGCTTCTCCCTGAGCAAGACACTGAAAAATGGCAGCGCTGTGATGTGCTGGCACCTCACCTGCTGCACTGTGAGTGTGTGTGTGTGTGTGTGTGCGTGCGCGTGCACGCATGAGTGTATGCGTGTGTGTGTGTGTGAGACAGCCAGAGGAGAGTGCATCTTGTGCAAGTGCATGCTTTACCGCTCACACACGCCTGTATGTGTGATTTTTTTTTTTTAAATTTTACATCCGCGCGCACACACACACACACGCAAGCACGTGCACGCACGCACATGCACGCTGGCCTCCCTCCCATGTTGCAGTGAAGCAGAAAAGAGTGGCTGACTGCCCGCTGCTTTTCCTCCCTCTCTGTCAATACAACGCCATTCTCCCCCAGCTCGTCTTTTTCATGTTTAACATAAAGTAGAGCATCCATTCCAACAAAGGAGCCGCAGTGATTGACGCGTGCAGTTTAATGCTACGTCTGATCAAAACGCGTCGAACGACCGTGGAAGAAAAAAAAAAGTCAAAAAAAAAAAAAAAACATCGCCTGCCCACCGTCCGCTTTCTACCTTCGTTTGTTGTTTCGTGTGTGTGTGTGTGTGTGTGTGTGTGTGTGTGCGTATGAAGTCATTATTGGTGTTGTTAGCGTTAACGAACAAGAGAGTGAAAAAAGAGAGCAAAAGAAAACAAACAAGAAAGGTGAGAAGCGGAGGAAGAGGGGGACGGCGAGTGAGGAAAAGTGCAAATTGGTTGCGAGGAAGATGAGACACCTGAAAAGTAACGCTGCGTGTTCAGACCCGGAATGGTCGCGTAGATGTTCCGGGTGGGGGTTTGGATTTAACGCCAAATCATTTCCTAAAATAGGGAAAAAATTAGGACTGGAAAATCTGAAGCGCCGGCATGTTGATGCAGCTGCTGGCTAATTCTATTACATTTTTTTTTTTTTTTTTTTACATTTCCTTCTCCGCTCAGAATTCAATTGTTTTTCCTTTAACCACATTTGATAGAATACAAATAAAAAAATCAGGCGGATTGTTACCGGGAATTATTTGTTATTTTCCTCCCATTTTTCATCTGCCTGTTTTGTTATTAATTGGAAAACCAGTGCCTGCGTCCTTGTGTGTGTGTGTGTGTGTGTTTCACCCCAACGGCTAAACTGACGGTCACAAACCCCCCCACCACACACACACACACACAGAAGATTTACAGTTCTCACAGTTGTAAACGGTGTATTAAGCCTTGTTTACTGGAGGGGGAAAAAAACAAGCGGTGTGTTCGGGAGGGGATAAAGCCGTATCTGGCAACATAACGGATACTCTTGTTTAGGACAGTTTGGCGGTCGGCCAGTAAAGAGCGAAAAGGGTTACATAAAGCTTCGTGTTGGTTTTTCGGGCCGCGGACGCAGAGCGGGGCCCGTCGCTCGGACCCCTGACTAAGCGCGTTTCAACCGTCATCCGCACGCAAAGTTGGCGGCGAAGTGATACAGATACTTCCCGCAGAAAAGGGCTCCTGCGATTGGCCCGACCCGTTCCCCCGGCCGCTCCATTGTTCCGTCACTGTCAGTTTGTTTTGCTATTTGACATGCATGTCATTAGCATTATGCATATGCCGGCTCCAGGGCCCCCATCGCCCTTCCCCCGGCCCCGGCCGTGCTCCTTCGCACGCCGTGCTCTTTACCCTCGGTCCCTCGATGCAGCCAGATAAGCGAGGCTATTTCCTGTTATTCGGTTTTATGTACGTCTGTATTTCCTGCATTTATTTAGACGCGTTGCTCGCGCAGACACAAAGAGGCTCTTCCTCCCCCCCCCCCCCCATCCCCATCATTCATATATTTAAAATGAAAAAAAAAATATAGGGAAAAACTGCATTGATTAATTTTACAGAGGTACATCATTGCATCATAAAAAAGTAACCCCATCATATCTGCAGGGTTAATAACATGTGATAAGTGACAGCGCGTTTTCCCTTTGATACTTCCGATTCCTTGCCGCAGTAACCCAATTTAGAGAGAGACGGCGCACGACGGAATAAATGAATAAATATACAATTGTAGATTTGCAAGCCCGCAGAAATCCAAAGTATTGACACTGAGCCACGCCGAGGAGCCCCAGACGATTCCGTGATGAAGTTAACGCCTAAACGGACGGATATGGCCATAATGACTATGGCGGTTAGATGAAACCCGCGCACGGCCTGCAAACATCCAGCCTTTTCCTGGGCAGAGTCTGCGGACGGTTTGCGCGTGTGTGTCCGATGTACCCGGACATGTACTGTATGTGTGTTAGCAGTCAGATTGCAGGGGAGGTCAACAGGTCGTCACTGCCGAAATCGCTAGTTTAAATTTTTCAACTGGGGCGGCACAGTTGCTTCTGTCTCACAGCAAAAAGGTCTCCGGTCGGGTTCTCGCTGAAGGACTTTCTGTGTGGAGTCTCCATGTTCTCGCGGTGTCTGCGTTGGGTTCCTCACTCGGTCCAAAAACGTAATCAATTAAAGAAAAAAATGTTTAAAAATTTAATACTTGCCATTATATATACATATGCCTGTATAAATACTGTATTGTGGAGACCCTAAGGCATGAGTGTCAAACTCATTTTCACATAACTGTCGCCTTCGAAGAGCCACATGTAACAGTAACAGTATAAATGTTACTCAATTTAATGTAAAATAAATGTAATTCCTCCTTAATGTTAAATTTTTCCTCTTTGGATCCAAAGTGTTACAGATGCATTCCCCTCTTTCTTGAAACAGCCTTCCATCCGCATCAACTTTTCTCTTCCTGGACTTTTAGAGATCATTTGTTGTCGAATCGTGGGAAATGCAGTTTATGGTCAATGCACGTGTTTTGAGTTCTTTATTTTAAGACAATCGGACATTTTAAGATGTTTTTCGGGCTACATAAAACGACGTAGCGGGCCACTTTTGGCCCGCGGGCCTTGAGTTTGTCACACGTGTTGAGAGTGACGGGTGACTGGTTGTATCCGACCCTGTGACGGATCCAGGGCGAACCCGCCTCTCGCCCAGTGAAGCTCCGCCCCCTCGGCGACCCCGAGTGCCGGACTGGCGGTCTTAACAATGAACAAGTGAACAAGTGAACGAACGAATAAACATTTCCTTTTTTTTTCGAACACAACTAGTAATGATGCGGTTGAAGCCGCGTCCCGCTGAATCGGCACGGCGTGTCCGCTCCACGAGACAAGTTTTCTTTCTTTTTTTCTTCTTTTTAAAAGGGAAGTGCGGAAATAGAGATACTCGTGGGTAACTCTACGCCCATCCTCAACTCCCAACCCGGCCGTCCACACCCAGTCTATTCAAGGGTGACATTATCTGCGGATCCTGCAAAGGCCTCGGCGGCGAGGCGCTCATTGTGTCTCCGGACCGGGATCCCGTTTTCTTGTCCTGATTTAAAAAAGACCCGGCAGCCCACCCAACTCAGATTGCACACTTACTAACCTAATTGTTAGTCCTTGCCTGCGGACAGTTTGTTCTGACACAATACGTTCGGTGAATCGAAGCCCCTCCTCCCCTCCCTTCGCTCGCTCGGTAAATTATTTTATTACAGTTCGCCGCCTTCTTTTTACGTCACGTCATGGATTTAGTTAAGCACGAGAGGAAGAGGAGGTTGGATTTTGTGTCATTCAAGGATGATTTTCTTTTCTCTTTTTGTGCCAAAAGTTTTTTTTTTCTCCCCCCCCCTCTCGCCGACTTCAATAATTGAATTATTGCTGGTTATTTTAAATGCCCCCCCCCCCTCCCTCCCCTACCGACGTTAACCCAAAATGAGAAGATTACTCAAAGCGACTGGAAAACTTTTATGAAAGCCTCGCCGCGCAACAGAGACCAGACGGCAGGACGCGGCTATCGCTTGGATCCTAATATTTCCTTATCAGATGTAGGATGCCTTTGATTTGAGCTGTTTTCTTTCTTTTTTTTTTCCCAGGTGAATCAAAAACAATATATCAGCTCACGGGTTGGCTTCGTGATTTCCTCGGCACGAAAACGATACCTCGCAGCTGTTTTTTTTGAACGCTAACGCGGCCCCCCGCTTCATTTCAGCCCAATCAGATGCGTGACAAATTGCCAGAACATCTGAGTTTTGTGACAGCGCCGGGCACTTGAAATTTAAGAATTCAAGGAAGAAAAAAAAAAAAATCCCTCTCCTAGCTCAGCTTTGCTTTTAATTCTTCCGTCTCTGCTTGTTTGTGCGCCTCTCTTCGAACCCTCCCCCCCTCCTCCTCCTCCTTTTGCTCCTATTGTGTCGATGTCGGTTCTGAGGCGCAGCGTCTCCAGCTGCCTTCAGGTGCGACGTGCGTTTCAAAAGTGAAACGCAAAAGTGAAGTTCACGGCTAAGCGGGTGGCGGTTACAGTCGGGAGCGCGGGGCGGGGCGGGGCGGGGCGGAGCGGGGGGGGGGGCCTTCTGGGAAAATCGACGCGAGTTAGCGAGGTGGCGGCGTTGTGCGGTCCTCGCCGGCACCGGGTGTTTGTCTAAGCTGGAAGGCATGGCGGACTGTTGTACACAAACAGAAGCCATTCGGTGCACAGGAGAACCTAATGAGACTCCGGGATGAGCGTGTGTGACGAGCGCAGGGACAGGAGCACATTCATCAGGGACAATTGTCTGATGCGCGCTGCTGTATTTTTTTTCCGTGAAGACCCCGCTAGGTTACCATGGGGAGAATAATTAGCTTTGGCTGGATGCAGATGCGCGGGAGCTTAAGAGATGGTGAATTTTAATACCGCGCTTACTTAGGGATACTTGGAACGGCGCATACGGGCGTGCTTGTGTGCACAAACACATTCGCACGGATGCACGCGCACGCACGGGCACGCGCGCGCTGGCTACCGGCACATTCTCTTCTATTTATGGCCAGGAAAGGGGAGTAGTGCTATGTGTGTTTGAGCTGAGTAACAGTATTCTGTCACACACAGGTTTGACATCAAACGCAAGTGACAAGCCTATCCGATTCCCCTCCACCGAGTCATCAGCATGTCCCAAAATCACATTATTGTCACTGGGAACCGCCGGAGACGGATGGGCGAGAAGGGGCGTAGATCCACAGCCCCCGGCGTTTACATTGCGCTTGAGAAAGGCGAATAAAGCTATTTGGCAAGAGACGATTTCATGTCATTTCCAAAAAAAAAAAAAAAAAAGGAGGGGGGTATATTTATAATATTTATATATGTGAAATGTGTGTGGCAAAGCTGTTTTTGTTTATGATCTAAAGCCTCTTACTGTGAAACGGATGTGCTCATGCGTGCGGTTGAGCGCGGAACCCGCCGATTACGAAGTCGGAAACCCGCCCGGGTCGCCGCGACGCTCACCCCCTCGCCCGGTCGGGCGGGAAGCGGCTCGGGCACGATAAGCCCGAGCGTTAGACGGATCCGGGCGGGCAGGGCGGAGGCGTGGCCGAAATGCGACCTGCGGCCGCCGTCGCTGCCAAGGCCTCGCCGGGGCAGAGCGAGAGCCGGTGCCCATCCCCTACATGCCCCGCTCTGCCATCTGTCACTGGGCAGAAGCAGAGGGGGCGGCGGGAGATGTTGACACCTAGTCAGGCCTTCGCCGAGGCTCTTTGTGCTCCTCCCAGTTGTTAAAAGAAGAAAAAAAAAAAAGCGGCGGTCAGGAGTTTTTTGCCTCTCCTCGTCCCAGATGACCCCTCGACTGCGTGGAGCAGAAATAGCGTCGGACATGTTTTTCACCACCGCGCGGTGAATCATTAATAAAAAGCGTCCCTGCAGTTTCTACGACTGCGTTTTTTTTTTTCCCAGATCAGAGCTCTAAAGGTCAGGCGTGATGTCACGCAGGGAGGAGCCATCCCTCTGAATCTTCTCCCGAGTCGATATTTAAATCCGTGCAAACGCTTGTCACTCACTTTTTTTTTTTTTCCGCCAAAGCCGGTTATGTCACGTCTTGGCCAACAGTGAGCACGCGGGGAAGGTCGGGATGAACGGCGGGAGGAAAAAAAAAAAAGGGGGTCAAGCAAGCTTGTGCGTCCATGTGTGCGTGCATGTATGCCTGTGTGTGTGTGTGTGTGTGTGTGTGTGTGCATGCTAGCAAAACCAAGATGATCTCTCTCTCTCTCTATCTCTGTTCATCACCAGGAAGCTTGTGAAGCGCAAACATCCACATCCATATGCCCGTGTCGTGCCGGCGACAAACACACACCCACGCGAACATACGCAAACATTAAGGAAGATGCAAAGTTCACAGCGACACACACACACACACACACAGAGGGAGAAATGAAAGCCCTTCCAGCTGATGACTCTGATCTCGCCTGTTCACAATTAAAACTGGATTATTATCATTTTTTTCTGCATTTGTGTGTGCGTGTGTGTGTGTGTGTGTGTGTGTGTGTGTTGCATTCAGGCGCCTCGCTGAAACTATTCACTAACCTGGGGAAACAGTAGAGAGAAAAAAGTAAAGAGTCAGCGACGAGGAACGGAGTAAAGTTTGAGCGAATACTTATCGCCAGACGCTAATTAAACAGGAAGTGCATTAATGGCGAGTAAGTCATACGCTTCTTTCTTCTTCGACATTCTTCCCAACACACTTGCGTTGACATTTGTCTTGTTAAGCGCTCGGAGCGGAGCGGAGTGAAATTCTGCGCTCGACACAGTTGCTGATCACAATAAAAAAAAAAAAAAATAAGGGGGGGGGGGGAGGCGTAGACCCGAGATCCAGAGGAGGCAGCGAATGTTGCAGATGCAGCGATGACACAGTTTTTGTCGGGTTGTTTTTTTTTCTCCCCCCTCCTCCCTCTCTCTCTTTCCCCCCTCCTCCCCCTCCGCCAGACCAAAAACGAGCCGAAGCTGGAAGCCAACTTGTGTCTTTGAATGGGGTCAGGGCATCGCGGGGAATAATGCATTTCACTTCTCCTGCACCCGGCGCTCCTTCCATTACGGCTGGAGAAGAGACATTGTGTCCACACTCTGATTACCACTGATCCATGCTGATGACTCTGTTGGCGGATTATCTCAGTTAGTATCAGCCATCTGTTACTGTGTGTGTGTCGTGCGTGCGTGCATGTGTGTTTGTGTGTCGAATGGGTAAGGAGGAAAAGGGCAGCGCTGAGACACACTGATGGAGATTGGGCGGGGGGGTTACTTTTGAAGCGCACACACACACACACACACACGCACCTTTTGTGAAACACACACGTAACCAAGCGCCCTTACGTAGGGAGCGACACGGACGCGCCAAACACATGCATGATGTAAGGCCACATGCCAAGCAGCGTGCCGCCATTACACCCCCCCCCCCCTCCCCCCTCGCCGTCCCTCCTTTATCCCGGCCTCCTTTCAGATGACACTGACACGTGAAGGCTCTTATATGAAGGCCGCACACAATCATAAAAACCGCAGAGGCTGTTTATAGCCACGCAATCTCCTGCAGGAGGGGGGGGGGTTTGCATCCGGCCGCCATTAGCCGCACGCATTGACAGCCGCCGCCGTATTGGCGGACGCGACTGCGAATGCACAGGCATTGTAAATCACGGTTCGCGCATTAGCATAAATCCTCCCTCCGCTCGCGTTCGGGCGAGGGCCGCCCGTCTCCGGCCGCTCGCCCCTGATTGGTCGGTCGTTGTCGCCGGAGTGAAATTGATTTAGCCGTACGCGGAGATTACAACGCTCCCCTTAAATCGCCGCTGTTAATTACCTATAAAAATCAAGCTAATTCTGATGCTAAATCCATTTTAATTTCTCATAATTAAGTCAGGATTGGATCTTTAAATACCTCGGCACTCCATTATTGTTCAATCATTGTTGTGGCCGCGCATTCGGCGGCGCGGCGCCGGAGCCCGATCTTATTATTGTTATTAGATTTAATTGCGCTCGCCGATCGGTTCGCAGTTGTTTGGGAAGGAGACGGCCTCGCCGGGCAGTCCTTTCCTCCGCCCGGCTGTCCCCTTTTTCCTCTCCCCGATCTCTCATCCCCAGAAAGAGGCCCTTTGAGAGATGTTGGGAGATGAGAGGAGATGAGGGGGAGGTTGGAGGACGGGCAGGGGAGGAAGAGAAGGGCGGCGGGGGGGGGGGGGATCCGCTCTGCTTTACACCTCTGCAAAGGAGGGATTCTGTTTTTTATTTATTTTTTGTTGTTGTTTGTTCGGGGCGGGGGGATCAATTCTGTTCACATCATCACATTTTGACAAGGCGAGGGCATTAAGTGCAGATATTGAGGAACGACAGGAATGGTTTACAGCCCGTCCTTCATCTCCTCCACTCTTTTCATCCATCTTTTTTTCCCATTACCAAATGTTTTGTCTCATGTATCCCCTTTTTCCCCCCCACCCCTCTATCTCGATCTTTTTTTTTTTTTTTTCCTCCCCCCCCCTCCACATCTCTGAAAAGGTAGGGAATGATCCGCTTCACTTACCAGCTGACACCACATAAGCTTCCTCGTCCTCGGAGACACCAGCCTTTTGTTTTCATGTGCATTATGATAATTATGAAGGGCCGCAGCTCCGCTCCATTTTCATCACACTTCTAATGATACTTGCATTTTTATTTATTTATTTTTGTCAGAGGTGTGTGTGTGTGTGTGTGTGTGGGGGGGGGGGACTTTTTTTATGTCGTGATGGGAAAAAAAAAGGGATGAAAAGTAAGAGCGAGAGAACAACATTCCCCTCGCGACCCCCCTGCCGGCCCTAACCTGACATTTAAAGGGTGACAGCCGAAGTGAGGGGGCGCAGAGTGTGACAGCCACTCATCCAATAAACTGTGGTGGAGGAGAAACCGGATTTTTTTTTGGGAGGGGGAAAAAAAAAAAGAAAAAACACCCTCGTCGGAGACGCGCGGGTTCGGGGGACGTCCGAGCCGCCGTCCCGCCACCTGGCAACAGGCGCCGCTTCGCCGGGACCTTTGACCTTGCCCGTAATTACGCGGACGCCATCTTTTTCCACTGCAGCAATGGCAGTCATGGCTGCCAAAGTCCGATGGCACACCAGCCTCCTCCCCGCGGACTGCAGCAGGTTTTCTTGTCATCCTCGTCTCTCGCTCGCCCTCTCCCTCTCCCTCTCCCTCTCCCTCCCTCTCTCTTGTCAGTGTTGCTCCTGGCGAAAGGCTGATACTTGATATTCAGAGGATAGCAGCTTTTGTCTCAGAGATTTAATCAGTGGCTCTGCTCCCACTGCAGAGGAGAGAGGGAGGCAGGGTGGCAGAGAGGTGGTTGGAGAGAGGGAAGGAAAGAGAGATGGAGGCAGAGACTGTTTATGTGTAATGACACAATAACAAAGCCTGCCTGTAAAACACAATCTGCAAACTGTGCTTTTGAAGGGGATTTTCAGTCCTGGATTAGTGTCAGGCAGGGGGATATGGAAAAAGAGAAGACAGAAAAATAGTCAGGTTGATGCGATAGACCAGGGAGGTGGCGCGCACGCGCGCGTCTGCATGCGTGCGCGCACGGGACCGAGGCTCTGAACGCGCGCGCCTGCGAAATTCGTGTGTTTTGATAATGTTTAGTATTTATTTGGCGCCGCAAGTTGGCTGCTGTGTGGGCACGGCCGCAACGCGAGCGAAAGAGGATTAAAGTTGAGCGATTTAAGGAAAATATTTGGCTGCGGACGGGCCAAATGTTCCTCGTTAGGTGTTATGTTGTCGGCCGGTTGATAATGGCTGGCATGGCAACTCGGCGAGACTGATAATGGAAAGCCTAGCGCGCCGGTTAATGCACCCATCGTCTTAAAGCCTCTCCATTTAGTTTCTGCTCCGTCTGAATGGACCCGGGCTGCGGCGGCGTTGTCTTTAAAGGCCTCAAAGAGCTCTTAAATTTAAATGACCTTCTCTTTCATCAAGTGGGATCCCCTCCTTACATCGCCGCCCCCCCCGATCGCCCGACGCAGGTGTCGATTCGCGCGCGTACGCCCGCCCGCCGCGCACGAGATGGAAGTAAGGAAGTAATGCCTTGAGGTGATTGGTTTTGCGCCCACCTCCCGCCGCCCCAAAACGTCAAAACCAGAGTCTGCGCTTTCCCGGCGCGGCGGATGTAAAAAAACTCTCCCGACTCCGAGTCGTCCAAGATGTTCTCCTCCTTTCGGAGCCCGTATGGAATCAATAGAAGCTGGAAGGCAGTGAGCATGGCTAAATAGAAATATTGTTCTGGGGAAGTGAGATGTGAAAGGAAAAGTGTCAGGATATGTGCGTGTGTGTGTGTGTGTGTGTGTGTGCGTGTTAGCTATATTGTGCAGGTGTGATAGTATCCATTTGTGTGTATGTGTTAAAGCTGTGTGTGTGTGTGTGTGTGTGTGTGCGGGCGGGTGTGCTTTGCTATTGTAACCCTGCTGATTGGATTGTGTTTGACAGATATGGAGTCTGGAGAGCGGCTGGCCTCCCCTGCGCCCACCCTGTCTGCTGCTCGCACCTCCTCCCCCGCGGCCTCTTCCTCCTCCTCCTCCTCTTCCTCCTCTTCATCATCCCCCGCTCCCCACTCTAAGAGCAACCTGGCCCCGAGCCCCACCGCGCTGGGATCCACCCTCAGCACCTCTGGTAAGAAACCCATTTTTCCATCCGTCCGCCCGTCTATCTCCCGTGAAAGAAAAGAAAGGAAGGGGGTGGCGGGAAGGGAGGGAGGAAGGGAGGGAGGGAGGGACAGAGGGAGGGAGGGAGGGAGGGAGGGAGGGACGGCGGGAAGAAGGGAGAGGAGAAAAAAAAAAAAAACCCCAACCCACGTGCACGGCTGAAAAATACCAGCACACGTTGCACTCAATATCCATGTAACCACAAAAGAGCGCCAAATATGTTCACCTTCATGTCTTGATAGCATTCAAAATCCCCCTTTTCTTTACCATGAAAAATGAGTTTCCTCCCGTATTAATTATACAGTTAGTTTGCAGCCTGTGTGAATGCACCTCTCTCGCCGCTACAAGGATTTTTTTCTCTCCCTGACAGCTTGGGTTGCAATTGAAAAGCTGCTGCATTAATGAATCCCAAACAATTAGGGGGCCCTTTTGTGTGTGAGAAACACACACATGCTTCACCATGTCTCCTGACAACCTTCAGCTCTCCGGCTCCAGCTGCCTCCGAGTCAGGCTCAGCACGACACTGCGCGCATGTGTGTGTGTGTTCATCTGTGTGTGTGCGTGTGTGTGTGTGAGTGAAAGAGCGAGACTCTGCCTGCATGATTTAACATCAGTGTCTCATCAGCTCCGTCCAGCGTCCAACCTCTTTCTGTGTATTGGTCAAACAGTACAGTTGTGTGTGTGTGTGTGTGTGTGTGTGTGTGTGTGTGTGTTTGTGTTTTCGCATATCTCTCTGAGTTGCTTGCTTGCTCACATGCTCCTCACCTCATCTCTTAATGTCTTTTCCCCCCATAGGCCCTCCACCACACACACACACACACACACACACACACACACACACACACACACACACACGCTCCAATTGTAACGAGCGGGGAATAGCAGACATCCAGCTTCCTCCGTGATTGTTGGGACAGAACAATGATTGTTCCAGAAGGAGAAGAAGGGGAGCGTAAAATAAAGCCCCTTGTTTTGTCCTGCCGTCTCCTCAGTGTTGCCCCCACAGAAGAAGCCATTAGGAGCATCTCCTCCTTATGCATTATACATCTCCCGACCCCCCCTCGCCTCGGCTCCCCTCCCCGCTCCCCGTGCCATTACGCGCGCTCAGATTTTCTAGATAAGCGGTTTCGGACAGAGCGCCGTCAAATGAAACGCGAGGGCAGGCCTCCGCCATCTCCGATTCCCCCCCGAGCGAGCCGGTTCCCCCTCGCCGGGAAGAAGGATCTCGCGCTTTTCCCGATATTCCGAGCGTCGCCCGAAGGGGAAAAGACGCTCTCGGAGCGTCGAGTGTTGCGAGAAACGCAGGTATCGTCGGACGTCGCGAGAGGGAGGGGGGGGGGGCGTCAACCTCAGGGTTCGAGCCTAAACTAACGTGCGCGCGCGTGCCCGTGCGTGTCATTGATGAGGATATCACTGGGAGAATAAAAAAAGCTGATCGGCGCTCGCAGCACTCTCCTTCTGGGATCAACTCACGGATGCAATTAACTTAAATCTGTCTGTGGAAATTTGATTGACTGCAACAAACAACAAATTAATCCCCCTTCGGCAGCATCCAAACATGAAAAAAAAAAAAAAGCAAAAAAAAAAAAAAAGCAGGCGGTGCAGTTTGCCAGAGTGGAGGGAGGATTGAAGCGGAATGAGAAAGAGGGCGAGAGAGAGGGAGGGCGGTAATCCTAGGTATGTCTTTCCGGTGCGTCTTTCCCGCTTCAAATTTTTAGATTTAATTATTTGCCTCCTGGAAGCTGCATTAATATTGCAAAGGCATTTGCAGATGTCACTTTGCGTTGCCTGGAAGGGGAGGAGGGGGTGGAACAGGGTGGGAGGACGGCGTTGGCACCCATGGCGTCGGCGAGGAGCGCCGCGCCTGGCCTTTCCCGCGTCGCCGGCGGTGGCGTGGCGGCCAACGTAGTCGTTTATCTGTATATCTCCCGGCCGAGGCTGGAAAAAGGCGGACTCTCCATATTCAGTGTATTCTAATGACATTCAAAGGCTCCGCTGTCTGGTCGGCGGCGGCGACGAGGGGCCTTGGAGGCGCCGGCGGCGAGGAAAAGAGGGGGATGGAGGCTGCACGGCGGCGTGTCACCCCGCAGCCAAGAAGGCCTCCCCTCCACCGAACCCCCGCACGCAGTCTTAATTCTTGTTTTCAAATCGTCTCCCAGGATGCGTCTCCCGGAATTATGTTTATTTCCAACCCAAACACACACACGCACGCACACACACACACACACACGTCTAATCACTGCTAGTCAGGCGTTGCACCGTGTGAAGTCTCTTCCTTATAAATAGATCTCGGGCTGCATTAGTTCAGAAAACACCAATATCGCTCTTAGATTCCCTGGGTTTTTTGTGCAAGTGTATAGTAGATTTGACATTTTCATCTGCGCCGTGCACGCTTCCCCTTTTCCTTCCTCGTCCCTTTTATTTATTTATTTACATTTTTGCATGTGCATTACCTGGCTTGCAGGGAGGCATCACGCAGGCTTACACCCCCTCCCCCCCCCCCGCGCTCCCCGCCTCCTTTTTTTTTTTTTTTCTGGAATAGAAATTGAATTTGCATGAAATATGCTCGCGCCAAATTGCATCTGACTCCGGGAGGAGGTAATACGTGGCAGTTGCCCCCGCCAGAAATGATTGTGCTCCGGGAGAACGCCGGGCGACGATGATGTTGATGAAGTATTCTTCGGTGCTGAAATTGAATACCAAAAAGGATAGGAAGGGGGTTAGGGGTTTTGCGGCCTGTACACAAACACACACACACACACACACACACATTCACAGTCACTCTCGCAGGAGAAATATTGATACGCAAATAGTCCGATGCTAAAACGCTGCATAATTTAAACCGGTTCCTCTTTTATTTGCCGTGAAGTACGCAGACGTGTCATCACGTTGACGCCGGACGTCAGCCGGAAAACGCGTCTTAGTTTGACAGAGTTCGTTCTAACGGGATTTTGTGAAAGAAGGACATGTTTAGCAGTTTTGGGCTCACGATTCAAGCTTTTCCCAGCTGGGAAGCCCTCGGGCCGGTCTTCACGTTCTCCGCTAGTCTGCGTGGGTTTCCTCCCACAGTCCAAACACATTTAGGGTCTCACGCTAGGAGACCCCAGATGTGTGGATGGTTCTATGTTCTTGCATAACGTGTGAATCAAAGGGTGGAAGGTTTTATATCTTTATATGAGAGTGAAAGCGAACGCTCGTATGCTTCTACATGACCCTGGAATGAGGGGGTGAACGCCTTTTAAATCTTCGATGACATGTGAATGAGAGCGTGAATGGTTGCGTGTCTCTATATCGGAGAGGGAATGGCTGTATGTCTGTATATCATGTGTGAATGCGACGGCAAATGTCTCTTTATCAATTGTTAATGTCTGTGGAGGTTCTCAGTCATCCAGGTCATGGTGAATTTTTGGGAAAATCTTCTTGTCACGGTGACTGGACTCGAATTTCTTCACCCCTCATCCGAGAGGCGAATGAACTGAGGAAGCGTCTCGGGCGAGGGGTGAAGAAATTCGAGCCCAGTCGCCGCGACGAGCGCGTTTTGAGAGGAATCGATTGACGACGAGAAAGTGAAAATGTTGTACGTCTCCATGCGACACGAGATTGGTTGTATATCCGTAGATGTGATGACCCCGGGACTCCCCGAGGGCAGGTCAAGGGGTGTAGATACCAAATGAATGAGTGAATGTCCAGTCGGCGCCGCTTTTAATCAAGAATTCACGACGTCGCTGTGCCTCAGGTCGTCTGTTCGGAGCGTCAGGAGAGCAGTCCTTCATCGGCTCCACGCTGTCAAGTGCCTTTCCTCTGGTCAACCACCCAGCCTTCGGCGCGCTCTACACGGCCGGGGTCGGCCGGCCCGAGTTCGGAGGCCTTGGCTCCCTGGGCATGTCGGCGGCCCTGGCGGCCCACCCCCAGCTAGGAGCCCTCTCGGGTAAGAACATGACGGGCGCATGACAGGGGACGGGGTGGAAACACGACGCGGCAACATCTGTTCCCCTCCTCCCCTCCGCCGACCCCACAGAGTGGTGGAGAGCAGCCGAAGCCCACGGACGAGGAGCCGCCGCCGCCTTTCTCCCCTCCTTTATCGGCTTCCCTCCGTTTTTCGCGCCCCACATCCAGCCAAACCACAACGCCGGCCCCGTTCCCGTAAGGATGCCCAGCAAAAACAGCCACTCGCCACCTAAAGGTACGACGGCGTCCGTTCGCCGACCCCCGCCATCCCGTCCCATCCCACGCTGGTCGATGGGGGACCGTCCGTCTCCTTAGAAACGTTGGAATTAATTACTTACATCTGTAAGGAACAATAGAACTCATTTTCTAGTCACACTTCACGTTTCTGTATCTTGCCCCCCCCCGACCCTCCCTCATCGCCCTCCCTCTCATAATCCGTCTCCCGCGCCCCCTTTTTAATTTCACAGTATCTTTTAATTTATTTATTTCTTTGTTCCGTCAGACGTCGGTTCGTGCGGCGCCAGCCGGTTTCGCGGCGCCGCCTGTGATGAGCCTGACGCGCGAATCAATATCTGTATTTTGCCCCGCGTCGTCCCAGATCTTTCATTATCCCAAGTTTCTCCAGTCGAAGCGTCTGTTTTGTGTCCCCCAGGGGTGAACGGGGCGGTGAACGGCGGCGGCGGCGGCGGCGGCGGCGGCGGCGGCGGCGGCGTCTGTCCTCCCACCACGCAATCGGGGAGCTTCTCCGCAAGTCCGGTGCCGTCGCAGGCCCCGACGAAACCGACCAAAAACGCAGACGCGCCGGACAGTCGCGGCAGCAGCCCTCAGAACATCCCAGCTAAGACGCCGGACAAGCCGGGCCCGAGGCCCAAGGAGCGGGTCGGTGCCGTCTCCGTCCGCTCGGCGCGTCACAAAGCGGAACCCCATCGGTCGGGAGCTGAAGATCACGGTGTTCTCCCTCTCGTTCGCTTCCCAGAAGGCACGCAAGAAGGCGGCGGACGCGTGCGGGGGCAGCAACAGCGAGTCGGGCTCGTCCTCGGACAGCTCGAGCGACGGGTCCCTCAGCAGCGACCTGGAGGACCTGGCGGAGGACGACGAGGACGACGAGGAGGAGGACGAGGAGGACGAGGAGGAGGACAAGCAGAGCGAGCTATCGGACACTGAGAAACGGATGAAGAAGAAGTCGAAGGTGAGAGCCGGCGGGGCCGTGACGATGAAAAGCGACGCGGTATCATTTCCTTCCGGTCCTTCCGTGGCCGGATTGAACTTAATGATCTCCTTTTTTTTCCCTTCTCCCGTGCAGCTTTCAATACCAATCACTGGAACCGCCCCCTCTGGGATCCCCGTTGCGGAGCCGCCGCAGGACCAGAGCGACGGACCGGCTTGCGCCGCCGCCTCCTCCGAGCCCCCGACCCTCGTCCCCATGGTGCGCTCCTTCTCCCCGCCGCCGCTGTCCCAAACCTCGCCCCTGCCCCTGCACAGGTCCCGAACCGAGGGCCCGCAGCAGCACTTCAGCGTGATCCAGTCCACCGGCCTGGCCGTCGGCTCCAAACCCCTGGCGCTCCTGGCTCAGCCCCAGAGGGAGAACTCCCCGTCTCCCTCCCCCATCGCCCTCACCACGTCCCCGAAGGCGCACTCCAGCAGCGCCTCCCCGAAACCCCCGAAGCTGTTGCCCTCCGCCTCTCCTCAGCACCTGCCCCTGTCCCTGTGCTCCTCGCCTAAGCCCGTGTCGGTGCCCTCCCCGCCGCGCTCGGTGCTCCCGATGTCTACCTCCCCCAAACCCTTCGGTCTGACCTCGTCGTTGAGCGGCCCCCGGAAGTGCTCGCCGAAGCCGCCTCAGCACGCCGCGCACGGAGCCGCCAAAGCCACCAGGAGGAAGCTGTTGGAAGCCTCGCTCGCGCAGATCAACGAGTTCAGGCTCAAACAGGTGAGGCGAGACGTCACGTGACCGCATCGCGACCTGGCGGCCGCCGTCGGCCGACACCGACCCGTAAAATCCCCCCCCCCCCCCCCCCCCCCCGTAAAGCACCTCCCGCTCCGAAAAGCGCAACAAGGTGAAGGGGGCGCTTTCGCAGTAAAGCCCGTTCCACTCGTATCATCCATTTGATCCGGGCGGCGGTGTTGTATTTCTCCTCTGCGCCCCCCGACGGGCGCCATTTGATACCGAGCGCCTCTCGGCCCCCGGTTCATTTACCGTACGCGTAGCGCCCGCAGCCGCGGGAAACAGCTGCCGGGCCGAGAAAAAGCAGACGGTCGCAGGCCAGCGGAGACGGAGGGAGCGCCGAGCCTCCGCCGTCTACTCGAGTGCACGGATGTATTTGTACTGCGGCGCTGCGAGTAGCCGCCGCAGAAATGAAAAACAATAGGCGTCAGATCTTTTCATCGGCCGATATTTGTTTCTCGTATCCGCTCCGGATCCCACTGCCGCCAAGTAACTCTTGGAGGCGTGTCGGATCCGTGGAGGTGATCTACTACAACGTGCCCCGCCGTCGGAGTCAACCAATGGCGTGGAGTCAGTCACCCTTTTTTTTTTTCCTCTTTTTATTTAGTTAACATCAGTCATTGTACGTTTTCTGACTCGAGTTAAACGACCCCGGTGCTATTTCCCCTCCTGACATGTTTGATTTATTTCATTTTAAAATTGAATAAAAGGGATTAAAAAATAAAAATTCGGCCTTCAAGAGAGACATCAGTAATGCGAAAGCAATGGAACCGGCCTTGCATTCGGATTCATTTATTATCCACACCATTTATCCCGCACCCAGAGTCGATTCCGGGGCCACGTCTCGGGACGCACGACCGTTGACAAACAACTGCTCATTTAGTCATGCGATTCATGACCTCCTGCGTGTTTTGAGGAACCCGGAGAACCTGGGGGAACCCCACGCCGACACGGGGCGAACATCCACACCGAAAGGCCCCTCGTCGGCGTCGCACCGGAGAACCCTCCTCCTCCTCAGTGGCGCTGACCGCCGCGTCACCCGCCTTTTATTTAACGTCTTATTATTTCTTGATATTCATTTTGCTTCTCCTCCTCGCCGACGAGGAGACGTTCTGCAATCGGCGCCGGTGCCCCCGCGTGATCCGGGGCCCTTTCTACTGTTGTTCACGGCCTATTAAATTGATTTGTTTCACTCTGTATCACATCCAGTCGAAAAAAAAAAAAAGTGCAGTCGAAACCTGCCTTTTATGCCTCGGAGATGGATTGAACCAAATATGTCACACCGCACACACATGCTCACACACACACAGGCCCAGCTGCGTGGAGAAAAAAAAAAAAAAAAGGTTAACGGCACTTTTTGGAATCTGAAGACAAATGATTAGGATTTCTGAGAAGTACCCGGCGTGTCTTTGTGAGCGGGCAGCGCGAGGACAATGACGTGGACGTTGTGTTTGCGCGGTGTCGTCGTCCCGCGGACACACTTCGCCGCACCAGTGTCGGGCATTGTGGTTAGTCACCTGCTCAAACCGTCGGCGCTGATGCAAACTGACAGCCACAGCAATTCCACTTTGTCCCATTTCTTTTCTAATTTTTGTCCTGACCTTTCATTGTTCCTCTCATTTTGCCTTTCCCTCTCCCCCTCCGCCCCACCCTTGACTCCCTGCCTCCCCTGCTCTCCCTCCTCCTCCATGTTCCAGACTCTCATGTCCCAAGGGCAGACATTCCCAGCTGAGCTAAAGAAGCAGCAGCAGGGGCCCAACAAGTCTCCCAAGAGGAAGTCTCTGTCTTCATCGCCGCTGCCACCCGCTCCGCCTCCTCCACCTCAGAACAATCACTCCAACCTCTTCCTCTCCAGCGCCCTACTGGGGCTTCCTGAACCCCACCACCCCAATGGAGTCATCCAAAGCACTACTCAGGACGCACCTTTGGCCCTCATCACCAAACCTCGCAAAGACTCGGCCTCTCAAGGCAAGCCCCCCCAGTGCGACTCAGACGCCGGGTCGATGCCAGTTAATCTGAGCACGGGGGCGTGCAGGACGCCGGCGGCCGCCCACGCCGGTCCTCCGTCGCAGCCCCCCACTACCTCACCCCATGCCGCAGGCTACGCAGCGAGGAAAAGCAAGACCCCGAAGGGTAAGGGGCCATCCCCGGGGCTGGGACAGGGGCCGGGGCAAGCGGGGCCTTTGGCCGCCTGGAAGAACTTCTCGCAGAACCACCTGGTCCAGTCCTTGGTGGATTTGTTTCGCGGAGGTGAATCCGGGATCGGTATCCCGGGAGTCGGGATCCCCGGCGTGGGAATTCCGGGAGTGGGGATCCCGGGGACGTGCAACCCCGCCGCCGGTCTCCCGGCCAACAAGGAGTCCGACGACTCCGGAGACGACGACGACGACGAGGACGACGACCTGGAGGAGGAGGAGGAGGACGAGGAGGACTCGGACGAAAGCCTCTCAGGTTTGCGCGACGCAGACGCCGCGGAAACGGCTAACGAACGGAAGGAATAGCAAAATCACGTCCCGTCTTCTCTCTCTTTTTTTTTTTTTTTTTTCAAGAGTCCGACAGCAACTCGGACAGCGACATCTCCGGGAAGAAAACGAAAGAGCTGAAGCTCCTGCCGTCCGGCTCGTCGAAGAAGGAGACGACTCCCCGCCGGCTAACCAAAGGCCCAGAACTACTGAACACCTCAACCAATCACACAGCCACCAGCTGCTCCCCGCTCAACCTGCAGGTCATCAAACCTCCCACCATCGTCACCAGCGCCAGTGCCTTGGCCTATCACAGCTCCCCGGGCTCTTCCTCCTACAGCCTCGCCTCGCCATTAGGTAACCTAAGAAGCCGTGGCCGCGATCGGAAAAAAAAAAACGAAACAAAAAAAAACGTGAAAGCCGGTCCGAGGCGTCGTCACCCGTGAGTGACTGAACCGGAATTGTATTTATAGAGACAGGAAGCTGGTCTAACTGGAGCTCGGAGGTCCTGTAGGGGCATGCCTGAGAGCCCTGACAGCCCTTTTGGCACCGCGCTATCACTCTGTGGAGATTACACAGCTCGGAGAAAATGGGACATGTGTGTAGCTCGCCAGGAATGTTCCAGGCAGACATTCGAGTCTTTCCTCTAATGAGAACAGCGTTTTGTTTTTTTGCCCCCCCCCCCCCCTACACCCGCTCTCTCTCCAAGGCTGTTCTTACAAAGCGGCTTCAGGTAGACGTTTTTTGTTTTTCCCACTTTGTTTTCATAGCAAAGCAGCGTGATATTCGCGCGTCAGCTCGCGGATGAATTCCGAGGTCTCGGACAAGACGTTGGGAAAGTTGTGACCGAACGACACGCCCGGCGACAGCCGGTCTGCGGTTTGACGAGTTCGGTCATTCAGAAAACCAATCGTCATAAAAATAAATGATCTCGACTTTGACCCCCATCAGGCCCTTTCGCAATCGAGGAGATTTTTGCAGTTCCTTGAACTGTTTCAGGAAGTTGTCCGGCCCTCGATGGGACAGCACGAGGGAACTGGCTACCGTGGAGCTCCTGCAACCATCCGGGGTCTTTCTTCGCGTTCACAGGCCATATGACGCAGGTGATCGGTGATTGGCGGAACTCGTAAGCCACACCCGTCACCACGTACTTTTTGCAGCGCGCTACTTTGCTTTCTTGACAGAAGCGGCGAGAAATGGACCGACGGAGAGGTCCAACCTCGTCTGGCCTGCTACGCCCGAACGAAACTCAGGCCGGACAGTTCTTAGAACTGAGTTCTCGGAACGTTTCTGTCCCAAAGCGGCCTATATTTGTCACAGTCCGTTCCCGTATTGGCTTTTTTTATCAATTATTCATGTGGGTATTCAAGTGTATTGATACACCTGAGGAGTATTTTACCTGCAATTTTTGACAGTACGTGCACCCTTTATAGTTTGGCAAACAACACAAATACCTTTTTGAACAAAGAGACAGTAGGAACTGAAAGATTATTATCCCGTGCATCACCCCAGGGAGTATTTATCAGATACTTGCAGCGACACTACTGCAACACAGGTCATTAGTGTGCGCCTTCGCAAACGGCGCCGATTTCTCGGCTCTCCTTTGTGTGTCGGTCCGACAGCTCCGCATCCCAAACACACCTCTGACTAATTCAAAGATTAATGGCAACCTCTTTGTACTTTGCACCGGACTCAGAGTCCAGATTACTATCGGCGAGCTCATTTGAATTAATTTGGCACCCCCCGAAGACGCTCGCGCCTTGAGCTTTTGACCACGCACCATAAATCGCTTAAATAAAGAAAAGAAGGGGGGATGGGAAAAGAAAGAGAAAACCTTGATGGTTAAATACCATCATGAACAGCTTAAGTTGTTTGGGAGATTCTTGTCATATCACATTAGTCAGGCATAATTGGGAAAACGAAACGAAGAACAAAAAAATGGCCTGTTTTACATTTCGCGTTCAGTCATGCACCCTTTGCGCGGACGAATTAATAAATAACACGAGACGGCTGACACGCAGCATGTGTGCGAGCGGGACGGGAATGAAGCCTTTTCACATCGGATCCTCTCTTTCGCCGTCAGTGGCGTCAGTTATCGCCGGGCGAACTTTTCCAATCCATCGGCGACGTCGCCGGAGAGAAAAGACACGATCGAAGCGCATTTACGTTGGCGGCCGTCCGGGCGATGAAGTCCCCGTAGAGGATAACGCGACACGCGCCGGGTTTTTAAGTTTGAACTCTGCTCCTCCGCAGGCCTGGGGAAGAGGAAGAGGGTGATGGATGAGAAGGAGCTGATGACGCCTCTGGAGTTGGGGTACGTACCGGAGGCCGGGTGGAATGAAAACCCCGGCTTATGAACGCCGTCACGTCTGGCTGTCGTGACATTTTTCTGCCAATATTTACATACCTAGACACACCCAAACACAGATATATACACACTGAGGCACACTATATGTATATATATATATACACTGCACAAAAAAATAAAGGGAACACTTAAAAAACACATCCTATATTTAAATGAATGAAATATTCTTATGAAATACTTTGGTCTTTACACAGTTGAATGTGCTGACAACAAAATCACGCAAAAATGATCAATGGAAATCAATTGTATCAACCCATGGAGGTCTGGATTAGGAATCACACTCAAAATTAAAGTGTAAAAACAAACTCCAGGCTGATCCAACTTTGATGTAATGTCCTTAAAGCAAGTCAAAATGAATCTGTGTTGCTTCCTGAGTGGACACTATGATTTCACACAAGTGAGATTGACTTGGAGTTACATTGTGTTGTCCAAGTGTTCCCTTTATTTTTTTGAGCAGTATATATATATATTTATATGGAGACATGGAGGGCATTTGTGAACAGTTAACAAAATCAACCAAGTGAACTGTAGATTTTATATGTAAATCAATCAAAATCAGAATCAGAAAACTTTATTGATCCCCAAGGGGGAAATTGCTTTTTTTTTTTAAAGCGGCTCCTGCTCACAGAATTTCGTGGAGAAGAATCTTAACTAGAAGTCTATACGAAAATAAAGAACAAAATAGTGAAAAATAAAAAGTAAAATAAAAAATGGGAAAGATCAGAAGAAATAAAAAGAAAAAAAGTTGAAGGTAAAAATATATGCAGCGTATATACGTGTGTATTTACAAGTAAGCGTACGCTGGTCAAAAAAAAAAAGGGGAGCACTTAAACAACACAATGTCAATCACACACTTGTCTGAAATCAAACTGTCCACTTAGGAAGCCAAACTGATCTTTTTTTACTGCGATTTGATGCGTTTTGAGTAAAGCGGACAAGAATCAAAATAGAAAAATAAAATAACGAATGATAAGAACACGATAAAAATCGGGAAAGATCAGAAGAAATACATAAAAATGAAATTAAAGGTATTTAAAAATATATGTAACGTACAGTATATGCATGTGAATTTCAAGTAAAGGTATATGATTACAAGTATTATTTATATGTATAAATCAGGGTTATTGCACAGAAGACAATGGAAGTGTTACACATACAGAAAATAAATATACATATTACATATACATACATACTGATTCACACATCATAGAGACATACAGACATTAACCCTCATATATCATATAGACAAATAGAGACAAACAATGAGCTGTCATGCACTCGTATCACTATTCTCCCTCTTTATTCACAATTCGGGAAATTTGAGGGTCTCTTATCTATATATGTCTATATATATAGAAATACAAATATATGAATATGATAGATAGATAGATGGGAGTATGAATGTGGAGTCCCACCGGTGTGCCTTACTTGTTTAATCAATCATTTTGCTGACCCACTAACACGACGCATCAGGTCATGATTTATTGTGAGGAAGGCGCTTTAAAGACACTCACACACACACACATGCGTTCACCCAAACACACAGCCGCACGACGGGCCAGCCCGGCGCTTACGATCCTACCTTCTTTTTTTTTTTATTTTGTTGTTTTGTTTTGTTTTTTGTTTTTTTTGTTTTTTTTTTATTTTCTCCTCCCTCTTTGGTTCTCCCCAAACCCCAAGGTGGCGGAGAGAGACGAGAATCAAAGCGGCGGCCGGGCGTCCGCAGGGCGAGGTGGCCTACTACGCCCCGTGCGGAAAGAAACTCAGACAGTACCCAGACGTGATGAAGGTACCGTCAGCCTGGCCGCGGCCGAGGCGTAGATGAGCAGCGGCGCTCGGGCGGAGGAAGGAGACGCTGCCCATCTACGTTCCTCAAAGTGCCGGTGCATCAGGATGTGTCGTGTGTGTGTGTGTGTGTGTGTGTGATCTATGCTATTGCTCTAGCTGCAACCCCTCGCCCACCCCTACCCCGCTTCCCTTGACCCTAATAGTGAGAGATGATATTCTTAGATTCACTTCTTGTGCCACATTTTTCACTCCCTCCCTCCCTCCCTCCTTCCCTCCGCCGCTCTCCCGACCCTCACCCACCCACCGCCAAAAAGATTAATGGTTAGTGTTGGGATGCACCGCTTCGGCCCCGTTCGGTTCACACGCTGATTGTCAGAGCTGCCTTTGAGAGCAGAAGTTCAAATGGAAAACTGTCGACTCGGTAGCGGCGGGCCGGTCTGCCGGAAACCTCCGCTTCGGCCATTGAGAAATACAAAAAAAAAAGGGCCTGAATTGTGCACCCCAAGGTCATCACAGTTTTTCCTCTGGTGAGAGCTTTTACTCGTCTTTTTGTCCCCCCGAGCTTTTATCATGATTAGCAGGATGCTCACTGTAACCTTAGCCTCCTCCTCCCAGTCCTGAGCCTCCCAGTTGCTTCTCCTTCTTTTTTTTAATTTTTTTTTTTTATCATCAATGTCGCTCATTTCGCTTTTTTCCCTGCCTAAACCAACGCCATTATTATTTTCTCTTCTGTAGTATCTATCCAGAAATGGAATAAGTGGCATCACACGCGATAATTTTAGCTTCAGTGCAAAGATAAGGGTTGGTGACTTCTATGAAGCCAGAGAAGGACCCCAGGTGACTGCTTTTCATCTCTCTCTCTCTCTCTCTCTCTCTCTCTCTCTCTCTCTCTCTCTCTTTCTCTTTCTCTCTCTGACGCTCTCGCTCTCTCTCGCTCCCCCTCTCCTCGATCCCCCGTTCATCTAACGTGGCGGGCAGAGTTTGGCGCAGCCGAAGCCCCCAGTAGCGTTAGCTCCTCGGTTCTCTCACCGTGCATGGAGACGTGTCGTAATCGGATGATGTTACTTCCACAGGTGACGGGTCATGTACGCCATGCTCTGTGTGACACTGAAAAACGAAAACAAAACAAAAACAAAAAAAAAAACAAACATGGCGGTGTATTGACAGAACCCGAGTTGAGAAAATAGCTCTGATTGGCCGAAAAACACAGATGAGATAAAGTAGACTATCAGCGGTAGATTATAGTTGTGAAGTAGATTGCTTATTTAGCATTTAACAGTGCATTAGTTAGTCGTCGATAAATAATGTGAGACTAGGATGTATTTAATCGGTCTAGCTGATGTTGTAACGTTTTAAGCGCAATATCTCCGTACATACTTGTATTTTTCTGGCTGTGCAGGGTTTACAGTGGAGCCTGCTGAAGGAGGAGGAGGTCATTCCTCGCATCCTGGCAATGGAGGGCCGGAGGGGCCGCCCCCCGAACTCCGAGCGCCAGCTAGCAGGCGACGCCGCCAAAGCTAGCCGGCGCAGGAAGGGACGGCCCCCGAACGTGGGCGACCCGCTCGCGCCAGAGGGCCCCAGTCCCAGCGAGGTTAAGCTCCTGCGTAAACTGGAGGCTCAAGGTGAGCAGAAGCAGCGAGCCGCCGGCTACTCTCACCCCGAAAACGCCCGATTTCACCGGTTGTTTAGCAGAAATAAGCGTTTGTCCGCAAAAAAAAAAAAACAGACGTGGACGTCAGCTTGGTTTGCTTGAAGCCTCCCATTTCCTGTGTGGAAACAACCAGATGGGTTTTTTTAGATTTTTTTTTTCTTCCGAAACCATTATCCAGGAAATGCAGAGCTTTTTCTCTGGATTTAACAATTTCATGATGCTCACGCTGAGGGGGATTGCAAGGCAAAAACATTTTTTTTTTTTTTTTTTTGCCACCTGAGCCCGATAGAGTTACATAAACAGTCTGAGCCGCTGTCAGACGGTTTTGATAATAATAATAATAATAATGATTTTTCTTTTTTTCCTCCTTCCTCTGCGTGCAGAAATCGCCCGACAGGCGGCCCAGATGAAGCTGATGAGGAAACTGGAAAAGCAGGCGTTGGCGCGCGCAGCCAAAGAGGCCCGTAAACAGCAAGGTAAACGCCGCGCACCGGCGCCGCCACCGGCCGGTGAGAACCTGCTTAGCGGGAACCTTTTCTGCAAATACCACACAAGCGAATACGCTTAAAGTACACATCAGCGAAATGTACCGCAGGATCAGAAGTAAAAGCACTCATTATGCACGGCGCATAAAATGAACGTGGTATATCAAACTGTCCTTCTTTATCGCCTCGCGAATACTTGTGAGTACTTTAATGATGAAGGTTATCCATGCAGAACCTATTGCGGGTACTGTAGGTGGATTTATAGTGAAAGAGCGCCGCATCATATTACCCTATACACACAGTGAGTTTGTTTAATACTACAGAATTAAACATCTCACCCCGCAGTAATTAGAATATATCGTTTTATTTAAAACCGCCGGCGTGGAAAGCAAGTGAACTTTATCATAAAGGTAATTACGTTTTCGGCCCGGTATTCCCTTCCGACTTTGTAGCGACCACCAAAAGCGCGGCCGAGTAGCTCAAAACTGCATTTACCTCTCGAAGAGACGCCAAAAAGTCGACCGGCTTCATTTTAAACAGAGCAGCAGAATCATTCATTTGAAATCGGTCGTGTTTTTTTTTTTGCAGCGATCATGGCGGCCGAGGAGCGGAGGAAGCAGAAGGAGCAGATCAAAATCCTCAAGCAGCAGGTGGGTGGACTTCGCGTATGTGCTGACAAGTCCGTTTCCTCCCTCCCGCCGCCTCCCTCCTCCTTATCTCAGGTGTCCGGATACACGTCGTCCCGGCGTGCAGTCCGAGAAATGCTGAATGGCTCTTTTGCCGCTCGGTTTATCGTCATTATGGCGGGTACTAAAAGCATCGCCTGCGTCTCTTTGCCCGGCGCGAGCGGGACTGATCGGAAAGCGATTTCCCCCAGTGTTTAAAAACATTACACCCCACACACACGCACACGCGCACACACACACACTTCCTCCTTTCTCTTCTTCTGCTCCTTCTTCATTTCTCTCCTTGTCGTTTTTTTGTTTGTTTTGTCCTAACAGGAAAAGATCAAGCGCATTCAGCAGATTCGGATGGAGAAGGAACTCAGGGCGCAGCAGATTTTGGAGGTAGAGCATCTGATCCCCGGCAGCAGCACCTCTGATTAAGCAGAAGGTTCCTGGACGGCTGCAGCCCCTCAGCCTATAGTGTTTTTTAATCTTCCTAAAGCTCATTACCGAACACCGGCATGCATTGGAGGAGTTGCATCTTCTTAGGCATAATTCCACATGGAACTAATGCTAAATTGGTCTTGCTTGACGGCTGTTGAATATTAAAACGGCTGTTGGTGCCTCTTCAGACCTTATTTAAATTGGACAGAAAAGTCTTTTTTTTTCCCATCAAACAACAGTAACAGTTTAGCATAAGTGGGTCGGGGGGGGAGGGGTGCAGTTTCACACACACACACACACACACACACACACACACACACACACACACACATGCAGACGGCGCACCATTTTTCTGTAGGAGCTTCAAAGTGTTTTAGCAGGACTAAATCAATTTCGAGTTGACACGGTTGACAAGCCACTCTTAAACGGGAGGCTTCAACATTTTCACAATTACGTGTTAAAGAGATACATTATTCATTCGCCCGTGTTTTACAAATTTGACTGGCGTCCGGGAGCGTGAAATCTCGGCTCCGACCGGAAAAACTGCAAACAATCAGCTTGGAGTGCGGCGAAGGCCCTCATCCACGACAGATTGATACACGTCCGTCTCTGTGACTCTTCATCTTTATTCATAGGCCAAACGGAGGAAGAAGGAAGAGGCCGCCAACGCCAAAATCCTGGAGGCCGAGAAACGGATAAAGGTACGGGAAGGGAAGGCGAGGTGGGGGTGGGGGTGGGGGTGGGGGGAGCGCTCGTCACCGCTCTCGAGCGTGACTTAAAAAATAAAAAAATTAAAAAAAAAAAAAAAAAAAAAAAAACGGCCTCAAATTCCATCAGTTTCGCAATGATTTTTTTTTTTTTTGTCTCCTCACAATACGGGAGCAGTGAAAGCCTATTGATTTTTCCCCTCATCATCTCCTCTTCTTCTTTTTCTTCCAAGGAGAAAGAGATGAGGAGGCAGCAGGCGGAGATCTTGAAACACCAGGTAGGCCCTTCTTCCCCCGGCTCCCGCCGCCGCTGCCGCCACGGCCTGCTCAGCCCCTCAGATGTACTAGTTACTGCCGAACCGTGCGTGTGTGTGAGTGCGCGCGCGCGTGTGTGTGTGTGTGTGTGTGTGTGTGTGCGTGCGTGTTTAAATACAGGCATGAGTGAATTTCTACAAGTGTTTTAATTACCAAATTATTGAAAGTGTTCAGTATTTCTCTTTATTAAACGCCATGCTTTTTTGGTTTTCATATCACTACTGTTGCCAAAATAATATTTTGCCAACTCTTCTCTGCCAGGAGTTGGAGAGGCATAGACTAGATATGGTATGGGTATGTTTATTTTTGTACATCTAACACCTGCATCGTGTAACTGGTTGTGTTATGGTTGTCATAGCAATGCATTAAGTGTAGCACTGGCTGCTGTCATACTACATTCTTCTGCATGGCTTTCAAGCAAAACCAACAAAAGAGAAAAAAAAAAAAAAAAAAATAGTCAGTATGCTGCCTCCATCCGCTCGTCCCGAGGGACGGCTGACCCCGTCACAGCGGCCAGGCGGCTTCTGCCCCCCCCCATCCCCCTCTACTCAGAATGCATTGCGAAGACTGCTAGCCAATCCACACTCACTGTCTTGAAAGTGCACTGGAGGAGTTTCCATCCATCACATACATTGTCTAACTGTTGTATAGGAGTAGCCTGTGTTGCCCATGAGTGCTTTCACGATGTGGCCCTCCTCCCCCACCCCACCCAAGGACCGTCCGTCCGTCCGCCCGCCCGCCCGCCCGTCCGTCCGTCCGACCGTCCTCGCATCTGCTCTGCCGTCCACAGAGTGCTGGACTTTAACCCGTCCCATCCCGGCCTCTCCGCCATCCACCGTTCCCGCACAGAAAAAAAAAAAAAAAAAAAAAAAAACGAAAAAGAGTTACCGAGAAGCATTTTGTCTCCTCGGCCGGGGCCGCCGTTTGACGCTCCGCTCTTCGCTTCCGCCGCGGGGACAAACATGGTTCTAGCGTAGCATTTTATTTTGGCCTGGCTGCCCTGCTTGTAACCCGTCTTCACCCCCACGCGACCACTCGCAGCTGAATCCGTTGGCACGCTTTCCCCCCCGCACCGCGGCGAAAATCCCACGCGCTCAGGTCGACCCTCGGGCCGGCCCGTCTGGAGCGCGGCGCTCGCGCGTCCGGCCGTGCCCTTTAGCGCTCTCGGCGTTTCAGATCCGCTGAAAACAGCCAGGAAAACACTCAGCTGCCTTTTTTACATTTTTTTTTTTTTTTTTTTTTTTTTTTTTTCAAAGCCCGTCTGAAGACAAATCAAACAAATATTGACATGTAGTGATGCAGCAGAGTGCCTTTTTTTTTTTTTTCCTCCCACCACAGTGATAAAAGGCTCCTCGCAGCCAGCCGGCCCATTTCAGTCACTACGTGCCGGAAATGTCCTTGGCGAGCCCTAATAGTAGCGATTGTGCCTTTTCGGCGGATCATAGAGGAAAATGGGCCTGATAGCGCGCGGGGGGGAGGGGGGCACCCTAAAGAGATCAGATAAAGTGATAGTCGCCGGCGATTCCTGTGCCCTCTCACAGTAGACGGTGCACGGCGCGCCAAAGTACGAGTCTCCTCCTCGGCAGGCCCCCACGCTGGGCTAATACTAAACCTGCCAAAGCGACTGAAGTGCGACCGCTCCGTTTGTCTGGAGCTCCTCTTTTCACAGTCCGCTCCCTCCTCGCCGTCGTCGGCGGGAGGGGGGGGATTTTTTTTTTTTTTTTTTTTTTTTTTTCTCTCTCCATTTTTATTTTGATCGTAATTCCAGCGCGGTTTGTCAGAAGACGACGTCTGGCAACCTTTTTTTTTTTTTTTTTTTTTTTTTGTTGCTTTTGTTCTGTCAGCTTTAGTTTAGCGGCGCCATCACTGATTCCAGCTGCTTCTCCTTTTTGAGCCTGTCATCACATCTACTACGTATCGCATCTCTGTGTTTTGCTTCTCGGTCGTCATTGTTACTACTGTACTCTTCACTTACGCTTCCACCATACAGTACATGTGACAGTGTATACATGTGAAGCATTGTTCTGTGTTTGTTCCAAGTGCGGTGCCTCTATTATTGGATCCTAGAGCATCACATATTTCGTTTTCACATCCAATACTCAAGTTCATTTGGCCTCCGCCGCTCAATGCACCGCGTTTGCCTGTTAATGTGCCTCTTGTTTTTCCGCCACCCTAGGAAAGGGAGAGACGGAGGCAACATGTAATGCTGATGAAGGCGGTTGAGGCCCGCAAGAAAGCCGAGGTAGAGCGCAGATAAACGCGGGAACACACGCACACACACACATGAAAAAAGAGCCTTCGTCATTATTCCCCGGTTAGATTCCCGCTTTCTCTCCCTCGCTCCCTCCCTCCACCCCCCCCCCCCCCCCCCCCACCTCCCATTCATTTTTTTCAACGCACTTACCAAGTCAAAAGATTTTGTCCCTCGAGCACTTTTCCTTTGAGCGCGCACTGGCATTACGCTGATTTCTAATACTGCTCAGCAAAGTAAACCTTGCCTGTTTTCATGCACACACACACACATACAGTACATACGTGCACTTTTTTTTTTTTCTCTTAACGCTCCCTTGCATTTTTTTTTTTTTCTGGACTCTCCAGGAGCGCGAGCGCTTGCGGCAGGAGAAAAGGGACGAGAAGCGCCTGAACAAAGAGCGTAAACTGGAGCAGCGGCGGCTGGAGCTGGAGATAGCCAGGGAGCTGAAGAAGCCCAACGAAGACATGTGTCTGTCCGATCACAAGGTACCGGAGACGGGCGCTAATCTGCTGCGCGCCGGAAGCTCTCCGGAGCTTTGCGGCTCATTCCGCCGTCGGTTTGTTGTTCGCTCGCCCGGCTTAGGTGCCACCGAGGACGTAGATTTAGGGCAACAGGGTGGTAACATTTTCTTGATGGCCATCATTACTCACAAAACCTCGGACGAGTGTTTTTATTTTTGGGAGAGTGCGCCCTCCAGTGGATAAACAGAAGAACCGCACCGTGTCGCCCCCCCCCCCCGCACTGGAAAAAAAAAAAAAAAAAAAAAAGCTGAGGAAAGTTTTCTCCGCTTCCTCCTAGGCTCTCCCGGAGTTCTCCAGGATCCCCGGCCTGATCCTGCCAGGTCACGCCGTGTCGGACTGCCTGATGCTGATGCAGTTCCTGCGGGGGTTCGGGAAGGTCCTGGGGCTGGACCTGAACGCGGACGTGCCCACCCTGGGCATGCTGCAGGAGGGCCTGCTCAACGTGGGGGACAGCATGGGTCAGGTCCAAGACCTCCTGGTCAAGCTGCTCTCGCTGGCGGTGTGCGATCCGGGCCTGCCGCCCGGACAAAAGGTACTCAGCGGGATTTTAAAAAAGGTCGGGCGAAGTCGAGGCCGTCCGTCCCGGGCCGCTCCGAAGCAAACGGGTCAAACTGAGACGATCTCTCCTCAACCCTCAGACGAAGACCATGCTCGGCGACCACCTGACCAACGTCGGCATCAACAGGGACAACGTGTCCGAGGTGCTCCAGATGTACATGGGGGCCCACTGTGCCAACACGGATCTGGCCCCGCTGGCCCTCAGCCTGAAGACCAAGGCCTTCCAGGCCCACACGCCCGCCCAGAAGGCCTCCATCCTGGGCTTCCTGGCCAACGAGCTGGCCTGCAGCAAAGCCGTGATCAGGTAGGAGAGGCGGCGGCTCCTCCGGCCGGAGTATCGCCAGGAAAATACGCCTGAGGATTAAATCCTTCATTTCTCCCTACAGTGAGATTGATAAGAGCCTGGACCAGATGGCCAACATGAGGAAGGACAAGATTATTATGGAGGGGAAACTCAAGAAGTAAGATATTTATCAGCTGTTGTTTGAAAAGAAAACGTGTGGAAAACAGAGATAAGAGTATTTTTTTTGGATGTTAACTCAGACTGAGGGCCATTCACGCCAAACGCACCGGGAAGAGGGAGGCCTGCGTCGGCGTCGAGGAGAACCAGTCGCTCGGGACGCCGTCCTCCGCCGTCAAGCGCAAGAGGAAACTGGGCGGGGACAGCGACGACGACGACGACGACGACGAGGACAGCGACGACCCGGCCGACGAAGACGAGGAGGAGGAGGAGGAGGAGATCAAGAAGGTCCGGAGAGTTGAGATTTACGACGACGTAAGGGTCGATCCGCCGCCGGATATGGATTTTTTTTTTTTTTTTTTTTTCTTAAAACAACCACCGACGTGCTCCTTGTCTCTGCGTCCCGTCAGGAGGAGGTGGACCAAAGCACCAGCGTGGAGGAGCTGGAGAAGCAGATAGACAAGCTGGCCAAGGTGGGCTCACTTGTCTGTAATCGCGGGAAACGGCAGCAGCGGAAAAATATTGAACATACCGCGCGTAATTTGGATTTTATGTACGGCCATGCCATCATATGGCCGTTTGCTAATGAAGGCATTAATTACCTAAATAAACTACCTCATTAGCATACCAGTTAATGGTTAATACATCACAGTGATTATGACGACACATTTGGCCGCGTGCCCTTTTTCCCTTAAACAACTGTTTATTAGACCCGTGCACGGGACTTATTTTTAATCATTTTTGATCTGTATTTTTGCAGCAACATCACCAGACTCGGAGGAAGCTGTTTGAAATATCCCACTCCTTGCGCTCCATGATGTACGGCCAGGACCGCTACCGGCGCCGGTACTGGGTGCTCCCCCACTGCGGCGGGGTCTTCATCGAGGCCATGGAGAGCGGAGAAGGTAGTGACGGCCGGGTTCGCGTCCGATCGGGGTTAAAGCAAGAAACAGCCACGATAACGGGACGCTCGTTCGTTTTTTTGCCCGACCTCAGCTCCGGAGGAACTGGAGGAGGAGCGGCAGAGGAGGAGGAGAGCGGCGGAAGAGGTCAAGGTGAAAGAGGAGCCGCAGGAGATCGAGGTGCAGAAGGAGAAATCCGGCAGCCCGACCGAGCAGAGCCCGACGCAGGGCCTGGAGCCGCAGAAAGAGGAGGAGGAGAAGGAGCGAGACGAGAAGCAGGAGCCGCCGGCGCTCTTCTACCAGCAGCCGGGCTTCGTGTCCAAGCTGTGCTCCCTCCACGACGCCAGTAAGGACGCCGTCAAAGAGACGGTGAAGCAGGAGGAGGAAGGCGGTCCGGTCGCGGGGCCGATCGGCAGCCCCGCCGCCGCCCCCGTCGCCGCCGCCACGTCGTCCTCCCCCGTTCACAACATCTCCGAGCCGGCGGCGGCGTCGGCCGCCATGGTTACCGCCATGGTTACCGCCAGTGACACCGCGAATGCGCCCGTGCCGCCCCTGACCTCTTCATCGCTGCCGTGCCCGCCGGCCCCGCGGGACAGCCCCGGAGACACGCCTCCGGCCTCCTCCCCGGCCCCGTCCCCGCAGCTCTCCTTCCAAACCAGCGACCAGCTTTTGCGAGTCCTGACGGAGCGGAGCGGCCACTGGTTCAGCCTCCTCCCGCGAACCCCCTGCGACCTCTCCTCCCTCACGGCGGCCCCTCCCGGGGCGCCGCGCATACCTCCCCAGGCGTCTTCCACCCCCGCCAAGCCCAGATCGCCGCCGCCGTCCCCCGCCCTCCCCCTCACCCCCTCGGCCGCCTCGGCCTCCGCCAGCCCGCACCACCCGGCGGGCCTCCTCACCTACCCGCTGTCGGCCCTGCAGGTGAGGCCCAACCCAAGCCCGACGCCTTCGACCGCGTCGGATCGTCCCGTCATGTCCGTCTCTATTTGTTTCTCGTCGCAGGCGAAGTCGGGCGGCTCGCTTCTGGCGGTTTCTTTCGGCAGCTGGTCCAGCGGCATGCTGAGTCCCAGCCTGCCGCCTTGCGGCAGCCCCGTCCCCACGCCGGGACACTCGGCGGAGGGGAACACGGCCGCCAGCGTCTCCAGCAAGAGCGAATCGCCTCTGCCGCGCATCGACAAAATCTCCTCCATGCCCTCCCCCGCCATGGAGATCCCCAAGTCTCCGGACCACCCCGCGCCTCGGCCCATCCCCGAGGGTGAGCGTGACTTTACCCAAAGTCCTCGCCGAGCCCTGCGGCGCGCAGAGGAAATGAGATAGTCATTTTAAAATTTCCGCGGTGATAAATCAGTTGTTGGAGTCCCATCGCCCTGCAGAGGCAGTTATTATCCTTTTATTCCTTTTGTGCCGTGTCCCCTTTCTGTCCAGAGAAAATGGAGGCGCAGGAGCATGATATACGCGGCTGTTTGTTCCCGCGTTTCCTCGAGTCATAACTCGGCTTTTCACCAGCTTTTCGTGTCTCTAGATTAGTTGTTGTTCCGGCCGTCGAACGTTCATCTTCAAAACCGAAATGAATTAAAAGATATCCAAGGTCGTCTGTGTCACAGGATCGATTGACCAACCTGACCCTTAAAAAGCAGTGAAAAAGGAATTTCTCGCAGCTAATTCAAAAAATTAAGTAGTTCAGGCTTCATTTATATTAAAAATGGAATAAAGCGGTTATTTCCGCTTTACATTCATTTTCTTTTATGAAAGTTTTTCTTTCTCATTTCACTTCTCAATATATACGACCTTCTAGATGAGATAAGATATACTTTATTGATCCCCTTAATTATTTTTGTCACAGCAGCGTAACAATCACAGTATCAATAAATGTGAATAAATATAAATAGACAATTAAAAGATAGCAAAAGACAGCCACAAATAAATAGACAGCGGAGTAAACAAGAACGATGGATAAGAATTGACAACAGAATGGGGGAAAAAAAGACAGCAAGGGTGAGAATAGACAACCAAAATAACAACAACAAGGGTAAGAACATAAACAGAGTGTCAATAGCAATGACAAAAATAAACAGGATATAAATGCACTGAGACCAACAAGGATAAAAATAGACAAAAATAGACTCTAGTTCAGTCTTTGGGGCGTACGGTCAAGATTTACGGCCGGGTATCAGCAGACCTTTGCACGCCGCTCTGTGAACCCACCTCGGATGATTCGGTTTCGGGCTAATATGTGTGTGTCGGTCGGCCTCAGAGATGCTGACGGGCTGGTGGCGGGTGTCCGACATCGAGGAGCTGCGAGCCCTGGTCGCCGCTCTGCACAGCCGGGGCATCAGGGAGAAAGGCCTCCAGAGGCAGATGCAGAAGTACATGGAGATCATCCCCCAGGTCTGCACCAGGCACCGGGACGGTGAGTAGCGCAAAACACCCCCCCGCAACACCCCTCGCGCTTTCTGCGAAAGAAGCAAAGGCGATTTTGTTCTGTTCAATAATCGGAATATTTGTTTGTTTAGAAGTTTATTAGGACAGTGTACAAATTCATTAAGCACAGAGGCAGAGATGTTTGTACCAGATTATAGCTCATAGCTAATTTCCATCTGTAGTCCTGGACAATACAAATATAAAACTGTATAAAATAGGCAATATATATAAAATATACAGATAGGCAATAAAATATAAAACTGTATAAAATAGACAATATATATAAAATATACAGATAGGCAATAAAATAACTATACAATATATAAACAGGCAATAAAATATGTATTTTGTAAGTTGAAAGTGCTATTGTTGTGATATTGTTACTTTGGTCATCTGGGGGCCATCAGATGTTACTCAGAAGGGAAACATCTGATGGCAAAATACCCGTCTGGCATTGTTAGTGTGAGCATGTTTGGTGTTCCAGAATCCAATTTTTAAATCAGTCATGTTCTTAAGATTGTCTGGAAGCCCATTCCATTCTTTTATGGCTTTACAGGAAAATATTGAGAGAGAGAGTTGACGGTTTATCAGTCAGTGGCGTCGCCAATATCTCAACGTGTGTGTGAGCAGCCACGTTGCGGCCGGCGGCTCATCTGTGTTGTCGCCAATCCAGTGGCCATGATCGAGCTGCGGGAGCTGGAGGAGAGCCAGGTCAGCGTGGAGTCTGTGCGGGGCTGGTGCGTGGAGGAGCAGGCCATGGAGATGGACATCGCCGTGCTGCAGCAGGTGGAGGAGCTGGAGAGGAAGGTCACCGCGGCGAGCCTGCAGGTGAAGGTAAAACACGGTTCGCCGAAAAGACGGTTTTTGACGAAGCGTAGACGCACGGGAAAACCTGGACCGCCGGTCTCCTCCGCCAGGGCTGGACGCACCCGGATCCCCAGTCGGAGCGGGAGGACCTGGTCTATTACGAGCACAAGCCCCCCACCAAGTCGGCGCCGGCATCGGCCCACGCGGGAGACAGGGACGCCGGCGATCATCCCGAGGAACGGGGGGAGAAGGGCGGGGTGATGCGTCACCCGGACAACCCCCTGGACATTGCGGTGACACGTCTGGCTGATCTGGAGCGCAACATCGAGAGAAGGTACCTGAGGAGCCCCTTAGGTACCACCATTCAGATCAGGCTGGATAATGTGGGTACGGTCACTGTCCCTGCCCCCGCCCCATCCACTAGTGCTGACAGGGAAGGGTAGGTCATTTCTCCAAACCAAAGCTCCCCACTCTCCCATTAAGACCCTTTCCTCTCTATGTGTGCTTTACGTTTTCCCATATTATTCTAAAGCCAGGGTCTTTTGCTGCTTCCACAGCAGATTTTTTTTTTTTTTTTTTTTATAGTGGCTTGTCGTCACATTTTTTTTTTTTTTTTTTTTTTTTTTCATTTGGTCTTGTGCGTTTATTTGATGAAGGTGGTGGAGGTGGTGGGGTGGTGGGCGGGGCTCCACTCCACTCTTTATTTCCTTATTTATCCTGTGCAGGCACATATTTCTGTTTTGTTTTTTTCTAAAATCATCTGCATGGTGTGCATCAGTAACCTTGGGCATATTCATGGCTCCGACTGCAGTATATACTTGCGCAGGTTCTACTTCACTCTTTTCTGCATGAATATCCCCTTTAACATGGCGAGATCGATGTGTACCCCCCCTCCCCCCCGAGCGCCCTACACCCCTAAAATACTCATGCCCGTCTCTGCACAGCTGGTGCTTTGCTTTTGTGGGCGCCTGGTTAAAAATGGAACAGTCTGCTGCACAGCATATATATTTATATACATATATATGCGCGAACGCGTGCGCGTTGTCGTTCTCATTACCTCCCCGCCGTCTCCACGCTCGTGTCGCAGTGGCGAAGAGGAGGTGGCCCACGGCATGAAGGTGTGGAGGAAGGCCCTGTGTGAGGTGCGCAGCGCCGCCCAGCTGGCCATGTGCATCCAGCAGCTGCAGAAGTCCATCGCCTGGGAGCGCTCCATCATGAAAGTGGTGAGCGGAGGGCGGAGAAAAATCACGCCGACGGATGACAGAAATAGATCATCTCCGTCCGGGCGGCTGTTCTTTTATTTTTTGTTTTGTTTTGTTTTTCTTTAACGGGTGTGTTTGCCCCGCAGTACTGCCAGATATGTAAGAAAGGAGACAACGAAGACCTCCTGCTGCTGTGTGACGGCTGTGACAAGGGCTGCCACACCTACTGCCACAAACCCAAAATCACCAGTATCCCTGAGGGCGATTGGTACTGCCCCGCCTGCATATCCAAGGTACGGCGCTCATCTGCATGGCGCCCATGATTCCCCGCAATTGATATTCCTCGCACGTGCACGTCGTTGCACGTACGCCAGGAGTGAAATTTACTGTGACAGACTTGGCAACTTGTGCAAAGCAGACAAACAGGTTGATATGACTATTGCCATTTTTATCTGATCTGATCTGATCTTATCTTATAACAAAATAACTTGTTGTCTGTGGTTCATTTTATTTTATTTCTTTCTTGATTTTTTTTTACCTTAACCTATCTTATCTTGTAACAAAATAACTTGTTGTCTGTGATTCATTTTATTTTATTTCTTTCTTAATTTTTTTTTACCTTAACCTATCTTATCTTGTAACAAAATATGTTGTTGTCTGTGATTCATTTTATTTTCTTTCTTTCTTTATTTTTTTTACCTTAACCTATCTTATCTTATTTCAAAATAACTTGTTGTCTGTGATTTATTTCATTTTATTTTATGGATTTATTTGATTTGGACTATTATTTATTTTATTTTATTTTCTAAACTTTTTTCACGAGCGCGGTTTCAATCTCCTGTATGAGTGAAACGCAGGATTGACAAAAAAGTATATTTTATAGAAGTAAATATAAGTAAGTATATAATATACATATATATGCTTATATTTTCTATAAGTATATAAAGCACATTTTTTCATTTATAGTATATTTATAAATAAGCTTTGAGTCTACCATTTACTTCAATTATCTCATACAGTCATGATGTTATTGTAGCTCAAGTACTACTTTAGCTCAGGACAATATTATCAACATGTTACTCTATTTCCTTTAATTGAACCAAAAACAGAAGAGGTGCATTTTATTTTATTTTTTTTGTCTGTGCAGGCGAGCGGTCCATCGCCCAAAAACAAGAAACCCATGAGCAAACCAGTAGCATCCAGCGCAGCGAGCGGCAAAAAAGGCGGCGAGGCCAAGAAGAACGGAAAGCAGGCCGGTAACGGGGAAATGTCGGAGGAGGATTCGGCCAGCGCCGGCAGCACGCCCAAGAAGGGCTCCAAGGACAACAGCAGGAAGAGGAAAACGGAGGAGGGCTCCCCCGCTGTGCCGGCGGCCAATCAGGAGAGCCCCGTGTGCGTCAAAAGAGCCAAAACGGCGAGGGACAACAACAGAGACCTGGGATTATGCAGGTATGCGCGCCCGGCCTGCTCGGGCTTGTCCATCCCCGGAGCTTTCGCGCAGCCGATTTCACTTTGTGCGCAAACACAGACAGACTAATCACCGAAACGGACCGGCTCCGCCTTGAACTGAGCTTTCTTTTTTTTTTTTACACCCTATTTACTCCTCTTGAAGGGTATTTTTCTTACCATTTCTTTTTATCCCTTATTATTAAATCATGAGGTTGTTTTGAAGCGCTCCCCAGGCTCAGACTGTCAGATTTCCTTTCAGCTCGCCGCCGTCGAAATGAGATTTATCTGTTTCTGTGGCAACTCACCGTTCGCCAGTTAAGAGATCATTCTGCCCGGATAATTTCGTCCTTTTGTTGCGTAAATTTTTTTTTTTTTTCTTATTCACGCTTATCTGAATCCTCGTCGGAGCCAAGCAGCGCTTTCTACAGACAGGAAGTAAAATAACCAGTTTCATACACATCGAGTGAAAGATTGGAAAACAAATCCCGCCAGCTGAGGTGGCGGCGATTACTGCCGCGTCAGGGCACCTCACCCACAGAAATGTGACACATCTGATGGAAGCCCCTGTCATGGCGAACCGGGGACGATGTGTGTGTGTGTGTGTGTGTGTGTGTTGGTGTATGTATGTGTGTTTGTGTGTGATCGCATCAGCCTCGCTCGCTCACTGATGGCGGCGACGGTGGGGCGCCGGGGTTTTTAAACACACTCAGATCATAAAAGGAGGCGGTGCATGCGTAATGTATGATTTCACAATAATAGGCTTTTTGTTTCCATGGAAACCTGGCGTGGCAAACGCCGTTTGCCTTTCCTTCTTCAACTCACCTGGCGTTTTTGTCTGCACTCCCTCAGGGTTCTCCTTGCCGAGCTGGAGCGGCATCAGGACGCGTGGCCCTTCCTCACGCCGGTCAACCTGAAGTCGGTTCCCGGATACAAGAAGGTCATCAAGAAACCGATGGATTTCTCCACCATACGAGAGAAGCTCGTAAGCAGCCAGTAAGTCACCCGGCCGGCCGCCATCTTTGTTGTCGTTGTGCAAGTTTGAACCACTGCCTGTTCTCACCTTCATCATTTTTTTTTTAAATTTTATTTTAATCTTACCTAAGGTATCAGAACCTGGAGACTTTCATCATTGACGTCAACCTGGTCTTTGACAACTGCGAAAAATTCAATGAAGACAATTCGGACATCGGCCGCGCAGGCCACAACATGAGGAAGTTCTTTGAGAAGCGCTGGACTGAGCTTCTGAAGCAAACAAACTAGACGTCTGCTCCAATTCTCGCCATTAAAAAAAAAAAAAAAAAAAAAATCCTGATTTTCCCATCCAGGCCGCCTGGTTTCCCTTTTATTTGATTTTTGATTTTTTTTTTTTTTTTTTTTGTCTTTGTCGGAGAATGTGGCTTTGCAGGACGGGAAAGAATTTTATTTCTTTTTATAAGGAACACGTGGTGTGCTAAAAGAAAAAAAAAACTAATAAAAAAAAAAAAAAAAGCGAGACGTCACCTTGAGAAAGAAAGTCGTTACACGATGTGCGCTGGATTTATTACAACAGGGATAAAAACCCCAAAGACTCCCGGAGAAATGGGGTGTTGTAGTGCAATACCATTCCCTGTTTCCGAACACTGCACTGAATGAATCCCCCAACTGTCACTAATGTGTCTGCGCTAAAAATACTTTCCACTACCTGTAAATAGTACTTTTTTTTTTATTTTATTTTATTTTATTTTATTATTTTTTTGGTTATTTAATCGTATTATAGTGAATGTATTTAATTTTGTAATAATTATTTATGAATCAAGGTCCACTTCATTTTCTATGAAAAGGAAGAATCAGCTTAACTGCTTTGAATTGAAAAAGGAATGTGTCTTTGTGTTATAATTTTTTTTTTCTCTCCCTCCCAAATATCAAACAAAGCCAAGAAAAAAAAAGAAGAAAAAAAATAAAAATAAAAATAAATAACTGTTTACACTGTTCAGTGCTTTGGGGCATCAGAGGACTGTAGTCATTTGTTCAAACTGTAAAACTGCATTTATTTACAGGAACAGCAGAGGGACAGTCAGACAACGGTGATTCATGTGTATATACTGTTTATTAATGTCAATATTATGTCTTGTTTGGAACGATGTGTAAAAATTGTTTAAGAATATTAAGATATTGTTTATGCCTTAGAATGATTGTAGCATTCTATTTTAGTGAACGTGATGAAAACATTATCATAAATATTGTTTGTACAGTATATACATATCCTCTGCAAACACTGTGGTATCCTTAATCTTGGTAGTGCCTACCCTTCCAACAGGGGCGTGTAGGGGATGTTATTGTTTTTTTTTTTTTTTTCTAGGTTTTCATTTTTACGACATTACTTTTTTGTTTGTTTTTATTTTCTTGTTTTTTTTTTATATATGATTTCAATCCAACAAGGCCTCCAAAGTTGGACAGTGACACAGATATCACTCTTTACCATAGAAAATTAAAAAAAAAAAAAAAAAAAAAAAAAAAGGAACAACTAGCATTCAGTTATGCTTCCGTGACGCATTTCCTCATAATCTGCCACAAAATCTGAGGACCTAAAGGCCATTTGTAACCACTGTGTTGAACCTTGCTGTGTGTTGTGGCCTGATGGGGGCAGCTAGATTTTTTTGTACCCAAGTCAAGAGTACTTGAAGTTACTTTATTTAAAGATATTGTGGAATAAAAGTATCATTCTTTTGTAGGAACTTTATTTTTCACTAGTGTGTGGCACGGACCTATTAAAAGGATGTTTTTCAACGTAAACGACTGCAACTGGTTTTCTTTGCGTCCTGTTTCGGGAGACGCTGACGCGCACATACGACTGGTAGTTTCTTTTTTTTTTCTGTCAAGTTGAGATGTTATGGACATTTCAAGGGAATTAAGGCGGACACTGGAAAGTGTTCTTACTCATGTTTTTATGTCATATTCAGTATCAAAAGCCAGAAGGCAGAGTTCTTTCCCCCGGCCCACCTAAGTGGTGCAAGATAATCGTCATTCATGGCTGCTGTGATTGTTCTGCAAAGTCACGACAAAAGTAGCAAGACCGTCTGGAAGAACACTTCATCCCAGCGTGTCCCAAAAAGTGCTAAATTATTCAAAGCGTGAGAATCCGAATGTGTGCTGAGATGCTATTCAGTTTCTTGAATGCAGTTTTGAACAACAGGCTGCCAAAAGCATACGTGGTTCACGAGGGACGACAAAACCCGGACTCACCGATCTTTGTAGTGTCGATCATTTGAACACAAACAAATACCGGTGGACTACAGTGAGAAACATCTCGTCCGTGTGGAGACCTCTGGGAGGGTTGCAACTATTTGGAAAAATACACTCAAAGCAAATTTTGCACAATGGCCGCACTATTGTCATACATTTGAGGGCTACCACTCTGCCAAACGCTGTATTGTGTTTAATAGCAATCTCTTGAGTGTCACTGTGTATTTCTCAATCAAAATATTGTGTTTGAACGAAATACATTGGGGAAATGTTGACTTGCTCAGCAAATATTAAATACTGTGAATAATTAAAAGAGCTCATTACTTTGAGCACATTTTGTTGATTAAAAAAAATCTTATGGAGTAATTAATCCCCCAACAGAGGGAAATGTTTATCCGCTGTGATTAATTCATAAATAACAGCTCCTCGCAGCCCAGGAGGAGGCTGCTAGCTCAGCCGATGACGTCACGGGGATGACGTCACGGTCAGCTGTTCTAACCGGAAGTAAACAACGGAATCTCGAGTGGAAGACGCGGCAGAGGGAAGACTGAAGAAGAGAGGTTGGCGACAAGCAATACCAATTTTATTTCATTTTCTGAGATCGTGTCATTGCTCGCCGAGCCGCCTCGTCGCCCCGCTTCCCCGCTGGTGAATATTTTATATTTTTTTGATCAGAACCGGAAGTGTCAAAAAAAGTGCTGCGTTATGGACTTTAGCTTTATCGCTTGCTTTAGCATTAGCATTAGCGTCAGCATCCCCGGCTGGTGTCAGCGAAATAACTTCTTTAGCGTTCAGGTTGGAAAACTTGCGTGGACTTCCAGGTTTTCAAGTCAGTTATTTCTTCAGAGTATTGACAACGGAGGCTTTCCTTTAAAAAAAAGTAGGAGGAACAGACAGCGAATGCTCCCACCTTCTAACGCCCCATTTAGCATGCATCGATTAATCAATGACCTACCTTACAAAGTCTACCAAATCCGCGACGAGCTAACGGGGTATTTAGTTTTGTGTCTTTTTTTTATTTTAATCCAATGTAAAATCGTGTCATTACCTTGTTACTTTTGATATTTTGATTTACCATACTCTTGCTCCATCACTGGTAAATAACGTTTGGTCAGTGTTAACATTTTCTTGGAATTATTTTGGAATCTGTTTAACCTTTTTTCTCGTCTGTGTTGACCGGAATTGGCTTGTCAGCTTAACCGCTCTGGCCTTGGTTTAACAAAATAAACCAAGCAGTTAATTTATTCATTCATTCATTCATGGAGGCGACCCATGAACTTATAGTGAATAGTCCAAAAAAACACCTCAAGGAGTCACAGTCAGGCAACAGCCCCCCTTTGACGACTGGCTGTGAGTGATCTCTTCATATATTGTTTATGCAAATACAAGGTTTGTTTGTCACTGTCACTCTGGTCATCTCAACCAGTAGTGTCTTCGATCATCTTTAAAAGATCACCGAGGACTGATGAGGGGATAAAAGGTGTGTACTGTGTACTCGTTTAAAGACCAGACTAAACTTTCTTGCTGTTATTTTGGCGGAAGGGGGTTAAATACCCCTCTGTCTTTCTCACCTCTGGTAGCCGAGGGTGTATCCTGCCAGCTGTGGCTGTAGTTGCCGGATTGCATTTGACAGGATTAACCAACTTTAATCAAAAGTGGTTTCCATTCGATTAGCCCTTCAGCTGCTGCACGTTTGACAAGTCGGAAAAAAATCTGAGTGTCCCAAACAACTGCATTCTCTCACGTCTTTCTGTGCATTTTAAAGAACGGCCCTCCAAATGGTGTCCCTGATTTGCACCCTGCAAGACCACAGAGACGACGTCAACTGGTGCGCTTTCTCCGCTAGCCTTCTGGCCACGTGCTCCGGGGACAAAACCCTGCGCGTCTACAACAGCCGGGACTTCTCCGAGCTTCCCTTCTCGCCGCTCACCGGCCATGGCTACGGCGTCCACTGCTGCTGCTTCAGCGCCTGCGGGGAGTTCCTGGCCTCGTGCTCGACGGACGCCACCACCGTGGTTTGGTCCACGGCCACGGGTGAGATCGAGGCGGTCCTGGAGCATCCGGGTCGCAGCCCGGTCAGGATCTGCGCCATCTCTCCCGACTCCGCCCACCTGGTCTCCGGCGCGTCCAACGGCACTTTGGCTCTGTGGGATTTTCCCTCCAAGCAGCTGCGCAGGTGAGGTGGCAGGTTTAGCTGCGAAATCAGTCATTTTGAAACAATAACTTTCAGAGATAGTCATTCAGCACTGCTCACAAAAGAAATAAAATTCAGGGAAAACTCAGGCTGCTCCGTATATTTTCTACGAACAATATTATGACCAAATTACATGAAAAAAAAAACTGAAACAAAAAGCCCGCTTAACATGAGAGGACGGATTCCGGGCCACGGGAGGCTCCCCAGAGTCGACATTCGGCCCCGTCGAGCTGAAGGCGCTTTGTCTTGTTCGTCAAGGACCGGCTCAGTGAACGACACCACGCTGGTGGCCTGCTCCTTCAGCCCCTGCAGCCAGATGTTCGTCACCGGATCCACCTACGGGGACCTGCGCCTCTGGGACCTGGAAGTGAAGCAGCTGCACGCCGAGAAGAACGCCCACGACCTCGGGGTGACCTGCTGCGCCTTCGCTCCCGACATCCTCAGCGGTAAAAGCCTGACGCCGTTGAGTCAAAAACTTGTCGCGTGTGTATTTTCAGCCAGAATTTCTGAAAACTAACAGCCTAAACCTGAATTGACCATAATTTCCGGAATATAAGCCGCTAATACCTACTATTATTTATTATTGTTATGTTTTACTTGAAACTCTGGCACAACAATTTCCTTCAGGATAAATAAAGTTGTTCTTATTCTTAATTTTCATTCGAGTTGAACACTGCGGCTTAAACAACATTGTGGCTAATTTGTGGATCTTTTGGGGCTAACAAGCTACATGCCACCAAAACATTAAAGCTTGTCACATGGAACTAATGAAATTATCGTGAAATAAGAAAAGATAAAATGTAACGATCCCCATGGGGGAAATTCTTTTGTCACAACTGCGTAACAGTTATAAGTGTCAATTAGGAAAAGCTAAAGACATCCACAAAAAGACCTCTGAGAGAACAACAACCGCAACAACATCAAGGATAAGAATGGAAAAAAAAAGACAGCAAGGGTGAAAATAGACAACCTAAACCAAACGACAACTTAAACAGAGTGACAACAGCAATGACAAGAATAAAATAAACCAACAAAAATAGGCAGGATGTGAGTGGGCTGAGACCAACAAGGATAAAAAAAGACAACAAATTCTGAGTCTGTTCAATTCAGACACCGAAAAAGACGACTTTCATGGTTTTAGTGCACAGGAGGAAAACCGATATTACGATTAGCCACTGCGGCTCATATTCAGGTGCGCTCGGAATTTACGGTAGTTCGGTGACGTCGGCAAGTGTAATATTGAATGTTGTGATAACCGATGTTGGAACAGGAAAACAAGGAGGAACCCGATTTGATTTCAGCAAGTCCTTCGAGCATCTGTCCGTGTGTTGCCGTCTTGCAGGTTTCCAGCTTGTGCAGTTCCGCTTGGCGTCTTGCGGACAGGACAGTCAGCTGAAGATCTGGCTCCTGGAAAAGTTCAGCTCGGGAGGTAAACCTGCTCCTCGGACTCCCGTCGAGTGCCCTGTTTTCTCTAGCTCGCGTAAAACCACCATCCCCTTTTTATCCCTATGTGTTTCCCTTCTCCTGCAGCCTGTAAGATGCGTCTCGTGCACACCTTAGCGGGCCAGTCGGCCCCGGTCCTCTGCTGCGCGTTCTCCACGGACGGCCGGCTGCTTGTGTCGGGGTAAGCGCTTCTCCCCGAGCGCTGCTGGTAACCTCCACCCCCGAATCCAGAGTCACGCTGGTTTTTGTATCTGTGCATTTAGCTCCACTTTATCGGTTTTAGTTCTTAAATTTGAGCGTCGTCTCAGAAGTCGCTTGTAAAATGTGAGGAGAACATGGCGTGCATCTCCGTGGAGTTCTGGAAAGAGCCGCCAAAAAGGAAAAACATACTGAGTTTCTTTCTGTCATCTTGCTTTTTTTCTTAGTACTGACCTAGATGTAAGTGACCTGCTAGAAGTCTTTTTTCAAAATGGCAAAAGGCAAAGAAGGACCATATTTAAATGCATAGATGTATTTCTCCTCCGAATGGTTTAATTTATCGGATCGATTGGATGCCTTGTTATTTTCATCGGGGTGAAGTGTTGCCATCGGAGAAAACAGTCAATTTAAAACACAAATTTAAACACCAGCCTTGTTGAACAGCAGCACATCTGTCGGGAGGCTTAAGAGATCGACAGGTCCGTCATTTCAGAGGTCTTTATGTGCAAAACTAAGATTGTGTGACAGGATAACAGGGTCGAACCGTGAGAATTATCCTTTTAACTTGAGCAAACGTTTGAATTCAGCCAGCGTTAATTTCGGGGTGCAGTACCGCAGAGTGACCACTGGGGGGCGCCACCGACCCCTTGATTTCCCAACGTGAGCCGCTGATAGAGGACAGTAACTGATCTCTCCCCGTGTTCCCTCCAGCTCTGTGGACAAAACTGTGACAATCTATGACGCAGTGAGTACTTTTCCTTCATTCTAAGTATTATGTGTGCCACCGATCAAAACCCAACATCCGTGGCTCCATTTAATTGTCCTTTTTCTGTCTGTCTCTGCAGAGAAATGCTGTTTTGCTTCACACGATAAACCAACACACAAGGTAAATCACAAAACACTCTTGCAATAAAACTTTCTGTGCCTGTTGTTGCAGTTTTGAATCATGATGTAATAGATAAGAATAATTTTTTTTGAATTGCTGTAAAATATGTTGCACTTTAAATCACTAGTATAAATGTATGTGTGGACATACATTGACGCACGCTTGTATATATTGTATATAAGTATAGCAACACTAAAAATATGTCTAGATTTATTCCTTTTATTTTCTTTATTTTATTTCAAAATCCCCATCCAGTTATTCCAACCTCAAGCCGCACATTTCTGCCGTTTACAAAGCTAAAAGCAAAGCTGAGCGCCTGTCGCCTGGTTGCAGATACGTGACGGCGTGCGCCTTCTCCCCGACCTCGGCGCTCATCGCCACCGGATCGATGGACAAGACGGTGAACATCTGGCGCCTGGAGGACGGACGCGGTGGGGCAGCTCGTCACCGCGCACGTCCTCTCCTCCTCCGGAGTTGCGCAAATGCCTTTTTTATTTGATTTGTTCTGTTTCTCTGTCTGTTCGTCGGCTCGTCCGTCTGCACGCCGCTTCCATGGCGAAGACGGGAAATCACTGCCAGGTACGTCTCATCTGTTTTCCTCCCCACAACCAGCCCCTCATTAGAAGTCATTGTTCTCGCGGCTCTTTTTTTTTTCCAAATCGGAGAAGAATATAGTGATTTTGCATTTTTGGTCGAGTCAATCGCCGCTGCCCCTTCCCGCGGGCTTTTCGGTGATGGTCGCCTCGTTACGGCCCGCCACAAACTCCGCTTCGCTCTCTTGTTCTTCCAGAGAAATCGGCTCTGACATCGAGTGGAGGTAGGAAGACACACACACACGCACCCACACACACACACACACACACACAAATGCTCCGTCTGCAAAGCGTGTATTATCGGTGAAAGTCCAGGCCACGAGCGTGTCGATGAAACCTCCTCGGTCGGGTGGAATCAATACTCAGCAGGACACCCGGAGCGTTTGGCTTCTTTGTTTATTTATTTCGTTTTTTAATACCAAGCGTATTTTCTGGACTCGTCCTCTCAGGGACGACCTCGGCGGGACGCTCCAAGCTGCTGGTCGGCGATTGGTCCGAGGAGGACGTGTCGACCTGGCTGGCGGAGGAAGGGCTGTCGGGATTGGTGGACAAATTCCGGGCGAACAACATCGACGGGACGGAGCTGCTCGGCCTCACCAAGGAAACGCTGGCGTCGGAGCTGTGCATAGGTGAGGATGACAAGCGTAGCACGCCGGCGCGATGGAGACGGGCGGCAGGAAGATGCCGGGATTAAGGGAGGAGGGGTTTGAGCCTATTTACCCGGATAAAAGGTCGCCCCGTTAAAAGAAAGGGGCGAATTAATGTCTGCGTGTTTTTTTTTTTTTTTAAACCGAGCGGGATTACATAATCCCGGGCGGCGCCGCCACGGAGGCACCGGGCTTTTTCGGCGTCTGCGACGTTAATCTGGATCGCTCGGTGACTTACATAACCCGATTCCCCCCCCCAACCCGGCGCCCCGAATGGCCGCCTCCCCTGAGCTCGTATTTTTAGATCTTCAGTCTGGATTCTTTCGAGATTTTTTTGGTTCATCAAATATTTGGCATATTTCCGCCGCTTCGGCCCTGTGTTTGCGCAGCCGTCAGCAAAATGTCTGTCGCGTTTCCACAGCAGGACCGGGTCGGAAGGAGCCCGACTTCTCACGACTTCTCCGGGCGGGATTGACGGGAGCCCGTCTCCTCTGAGAAGCCGAAGCAGTATATATTTGCTCAATATTTCATCTCCAAACCGCCGCTCGTTTCTGGCGGCCAGGCTCCCGCACAAAGATTGAAATATGAAAAATTTAACATCAGGAAAAACAAAAACAACGGCGTTCAGGCGACAAAGGTTCCGACACGGCCAACCGCCCGCTCGGAATTTTAACTTTTCCCAAACAGGACAGACAGTCGGCAGACCCGCTCTGCTCCCACCGCGTTCACACTCGCCCGCCCACGCTCGCTCGTCGCCGTCCAAGAGCGAACGGCGCTAAACGCATGAATAACAAATACTCCGATCCTGGGCGCCGATCATCTCATAACCCCTCCGCCGGTTTAATCACACATCAATACAATGATTTCAAATTCCCCGCGTATGTATGTATGCACGTATTTGTGTTTGTGCAGAGTCCGTCGGTATTCGCAGCAAGCTCCTGAGGAAGGTGGAGGAGCTGAAGAACGAGTGCGTGTCATCAGGTGTTCCCGATGAGTTCCTGTGTCCGATCACCCGGGAGCTGATGAGGGAGCCGGTCATCGCCGCAGGTGAACTAACTACTTCTTTAACTACTTCTAACTACAACTGACCACCAACCCCTATTCCTGCAGTTAGAGCAGGGGTGTCAAACGTACGGCTCGCGGGCCTTCACCGGCCCGCCAAGGCATCCGCTGCACCCCATGGAATAAATCTACAATTTGAAAAAAATGCTTAAAAATCATGACTACTTCTACTTTTTTTGAATTAAGAATACAGTTCCTAGATGGCAGTAATGCGGCCTACGGGTTATAAATAACATTTTTACTTATTGTTAGCAATGTACCTGCTTTTTCGTCGACCCCGACACCCACGTCAGCAAGGTGTCATTGTCAAAAAAAGAGTAAAGTCGGGTTTTCCAAGAAAAACGTGCCACTTAATATTTGTTCGTTGAGGTTAATAGGAAAATGTGTATGCTCGTTGTGGACGCAGCATGTTTTGATGGCAACAAAATGCGCGGAGAACAGACCTGAGGCAAAATGTTGCTGAAATTGTACTTACTTTCCTTCATGAATCTCACTTTGTTCGTCATGTATTTTACAAAAGAACAGTTTGTTGCAGATTTTTATAATTTACCTGTTCTTGTTTACACTAAAACAAAAGGAAAAATTTGGACTTAGTGTCGCCGTTAGGTAATTATACAGTATACCCTTGTTTTTCGCGGGGGTTACGTTCCAAAAAGAACCCGTGATAGGCAAAAAGTAGAAACCTTTATTTTTTTTGACAGATATTATACATCCTTATTAAAACTTATTGCTGGTGTCGTTCTTAAGTTTGTTTCTTCCTTCTTTATGGGACGAACGGAGGATTCATTAATTCCGTAACGCCGGCCTTCGGCCGTATAGCTTTTACCTTCCCTTAGCATGTCCAGAAGTTTAACTTTATCTGCGATAGATAGCATCTTCCGCTGCCTTTTGGGCCCTTTTGTCGGTCCAGAGCGTTTTGTCAACATTATGGGTTTTAGAGAAACTCGAAATTGCAAGAGAATTTGCACGTACAAGCTGTTTTACGTACGTGTACATATTAAACTGCAACGTTATTGACGAACAGGTAGAGAAGAAGCGGAGTGACGTTTTAGCCAATCAGAATGCAGAACACAATGCACGATGCAAATCCGTGAAGTAGCGAAACCGTGAAAAGTAAACCGCGTTCTAGCGAGGGATCACTGTAGTACGATTTTACTGCTCCATCCTCCGTATGTGAGTTAGAGGATGAAAAGGATGGTCTGGTGTTCCCACAGCTCACTCACATGGGAGAAGTTTGCTCACCAAGCCTGAACATCGGTGATATTTTAATCCACAACGTTTTCCACATTTTAGATATGTAATTTTTGAAATGATGTAATAGCTAGAATACCAACAGGGAGAAAACAAATCAAGGAGGAAAAAAAAAAGGAAAAAGAAAAAGGAAACATTTGCAGTTGAGCGTATCATTTGGGACTGAATCGCAGTTTCCTGCGTCTCTTACGAAGGGCAAACTGAGCCCACGGAGACCGCGGTATTCCGTTTGAGCGTGTTTTCCCTTCGCTGCCGACAAGCGGGGGGTCTCGCAACAACCGATCGGGTTAGATAACGACTCGGAAGCCGCTTTTCCCAGTGTTTTCTCCGGGACGCCTTCCGGCTGCCAGGAAGCCTCCCTGTTAGAAAGCCTTCCAGGTAAACATCTACCCCCGTTTGTTGTCGTCCCGGAGAAGACGGAAAACAGAATTCTTTCATATCTGAGTCCAAATCCTTCCTCGGGGAGACGTCCCGGCCCGGGTTCGGAACCATCCTGCGGCAAAACGCGCCATCGGCGACGATGACTGTTTATAAATTAATGTTTCGTCAAATCCGACGTCCGGATGGGCGAATTCAAACCCGATCCGGACGCGTTGCCCGGGTGTCCTCGAGCGCGCAGCCGTCGCCATGGCAGCCGCCCCTCGCCGACGGGAGACGAGCACCCTCGCCGCTCGCTCGGGCGCCGAGGCGGCGGCTCGGAAAGAGCGAAATAAAACAAGCGTCGTGCAAAACGTGGGTAGAATCGCGGATGCAACACGACGACACTCCACCCGCAACGGCGTCAGGAGCTGATTCCACATCAGACGCTGAGTCGACACATGAAAATACAAGGAGATAAATCTGAGGAGGTCATGGTTGATCTGGTCAAAACCTTCTTCTCGCCTCAACCGTCTTCCCTTGAAGACATTTCACCTTTCACCCGAGAACCGAAGAGGCCTCTGGGATGAAAAGAGGGAAGAAAACGAAGTCCGGTTTCCACGAGAAGACGATTTCGACAAGGATCATATGAGTGTTAAGATAGGATAAAACTAAGGTTGCAAAAAACAATAAATAACAAGGATTTTATCGCAGGATGCGCGAGTCGCGATGTAAACGGTTTTGTTGACGGGATGCGTGTCGATTCGCGACGATGACATGGGCGATGTCGCTTCCGCAGATGGATTCTCGTACGAGAGAGAGGCCATGGAGAGCTGGATCCACACCAAGAACCGCTCCAGCCCGATGACCAACCTGCCCCTGCTGACCACGCTGCTCACGCCAAACCGAACCCTGAAGATGGCTATTACCCGCTGGAGGACGAGCCACTGAGCGCCTCTCCTTGTCTTTTTCTTTTAAAGCGAGAAGAAAAAGACAAAAAAAAAAAAAAAAGAAACCAGAGCATTTCAGGTATTTTTTTTTTTTCCCCTTTCCTTTTCGTGTCGCCCGAGACGTTTCCTCACTCGTGGTCGTTTTTTAGAGTCGAATCCGAAGAACAGGCACACTCGATATGGATCTGTAGGACGACGCACGCTAACGCAATCCGCGACTTTTCTCAGACGAACCGTCACCGCGGACGTTCTCGTCGAGTGTTTCGTTTTCATATTGGCGCGGGGGTTCAGATCGGTTGTCCAAAAAAAAAAGGGAAATATCCAGTCTTTGTTGAAGCTAACAGATTGGATCCCAGGTGTGACCGGCCGTCCGGGGAGCAGCTTTGCCAGATGTTTGGATTGAGTTTGACAGATCCGGGGAACGTTTATTAACGTTCACATACTGGAAGTGACAGCCTTAATAACATATTAATTCGTAGCGTAGGACCAGGTCACCTCTGTTTTTCAAATTAACGCGAACGATGTTTTGTTTTTAACTCAAAAGACTCCCGACAATCTCGAAGTCGCCTTTTAAAAAGGAGGCCTTCCATCCGAAGTGAGGATCTGCCCCGGATTCTGCACCACGGATCTTTAAAGGGAACTTCCGCTTGGAATCCCAGAGCGGTCGTGTGAACAAATTGATGCCGCGGAAGAAAAACAAACGAAGCAAATAACCGAAGTGGCGTCACTGGTCTGGTTGCAGTGGCAATAAAGGATTCATTTATCAGTGCGGACGTTGTTTTTTTTTTTTTTTTTTTTTTTTATTCCTCGATATCTTATTATCCAGCCATTCCTTTCTGCTTAAACACCTCGGGCTACCAGGCGAGCCTGTTTTCTATCCCAGCCTAGGAGACCTTGTTGTAAATTTAAAATCAGGGGTGTTGAAATTATTTTAGCTCAAGGGCCACATGGAGGTAAATAATCATAATAATTTATCCTTTATTAATTCGTTCTCTGCAATTAAGCGATCAGGGATGAAACATGAGCGCTAGGCTAGCAGCTAGGGGTTCAGCGTCTTGCTCAACAAATTAAATCTATTCTCCCGTAGGTCGGACGGGTAAAATCATGACATATTAACTACTTTTAACGTACCTATTGCGCAATTCACCCCTGAAACCTGGTATCTTTTAGCTTTGTGAGCCGGATTAAACCCGTTTGTTGGCCTGATCTGAGTTCGACACCACTGTTTTAAATTGTTAGCATGATTTCCAGCGGTTAGCGCTTCCGCCTCACAGCGAGAAGATCCGTGTTTCCTCTTGAGTTCCTCCCGCTGTCCAAAAACACGCAGTAGTTGTGCGTCTTGCAAGGAACCCAATCTGCATCCCCCGAAACACCAACCCTCCTCCATAATGTATGCGACTTTTGCCCCGAGGCCTCAAACTCTCACGCTTCCTCTGCAAGTGTTTTACCTTGCACACGTTCACGACTAAATCGCATTATTTGGGTCCGCGGTGGGAATTTCACCGCCAGCTGTAAACTGTGAAAGAAGAAGATGTAGAAATATAGTCCGTTAATATTTAATCTCTTTATTGTACCACAATAATAACGTGGTAACATTCTGTAATCCATAGCGTGACTCTGAAAAGGGGAAAATGACAACTTTTTTTTGTTTTTCCTCTCCGCCGTTTCCTCCCGCGACACGTGAACTCGTCCTCCGCTATGCAAAAATAGATAACATACTGTGAATTACTGAAGCGATCCATTAGATAATTAGATGACGGTAAGGTTCCAACAATGTCGTGTACATTGTTTGTTGTTTTTTTTTGTTTTTTTTAAATATGTCGATCGTAGCAATAAAAAGAATCTAAAATACATAAAGTCGTTTCTTTCCGAGGCCTGTAATGAAGACAGACAACCACATACAGGCAAATATAGAATCTGCAAATATATTGTACACCGTACAAATATAAATGTTTTTTAAAAGACACTCGACGATAGAAATGGCATCCTGCGACTAGCGAGAGGTTTTCGTATATTCGTGCACGAAGCTTTGTCAGACTTGTATACCTAATGTAATAAATAAAACGGAGACGATATGCTTATTATTTCCCCTAAATCCCTACGTAAGGTGTTTCCTCGCGTCTGGAACGCGCCTAGTTGACGAGCTGTGAAAGCAAGAAAAAGCGCCGTAGCCCCGAGATCGACGCCGGCTCGAGATCGGCAAAGCGAGCCTCCGCCCGGCTCGGATAAACTACGCTCAGACGTTGGACTCTATAAAGGAGCGCTTGGGCTTGATGGGCGCCATGTGCAGAGCCGGGTTGTCTCTGGTCAAGCTGGCCTGTCTGTGGCGCCCGTCCGGAAAGCGCAGCTGGGAGGCCCTGGCCTCGCGCTGGTGGAGCCGCTCGGCGAAGTCGCGGCTCTGCTGCTGGCCGCTCGCCTGGCTCCCGGAGAGCTGCTCCTGGAAGGACGCGCGCTTGTACTCGTGGTTGGCCCCTTGGAACTCCATGACGGACAAACTCAGACTCTCGCCGCCTCCCTGGCCCTGGCGGCCCAGGCAGGAGCCCTGGACTCGCACCGCCTTGTCCATGACGCCCATGAAGGGCCGGGGCTTCAGCTCGGGTTTGCTCTTGAAGCTGCCGCCGCTCTTGAGAGGGCAGGGGTTGTCCGGCGGCTGCGGCCTGCCGCCGTCCGACAGGTTCCCGCTGGACGCCTGGCTGGAGCTGGAACCCCTGGAGCCGGTGGTCCCCGCTCCGCCCGCCTCCCTCCTGACCTCCATCCCCGAGCCGAGGGCGAGAGCCAGGCCGTCCAGGGCCACGGAGTGGGCGGCGTGTCTCTCGGAGCCCCTGGAGAAGCTGGAGGAGCGGGGCTGGTAGACGGGCCCGGCGTGGCCCGGCGGGGACGAGCTGCCGGGGGACACGGGGTGAAAGTGCTCGGTGGGGGAGTGTCCGGAGTGTCCGGAGTGTTCCGCGGCCGGTCCGGCGCCGAGGTCGAGTCCCAGCGGCGGCGCCGGCTTCAGCGAGGTGGACATGTGTCTGCCGGGCAGCGGGCTGGAGGGGCCGCACAGGGACAGCGGTCGGACCCCGACCCGGCCCCCCGCCTGCAGCGAGTGGCAGTGCTGATGAGTCCTGGCGCTCTGGGCGGAGGCCTGCCTGCTCACGGCGGGAACCGGCTCGGGCAGGTCCACGAAGAGCTGGTTCTGTACGTAGTCCTGCTCCGCCAGGGCGAAGGCGCCGCCCCCGGGGAGAGTCCTGTTGGGACCGTAGGGATTCAGGGGCCAGAAATCCGGACTTTTTCCGCACGGCAGGCTCACCTCCTCCCCTTCCCTCCTCTCCTCCTGCTTCTCCGAATCAACCCGCTCCTCCGGGACCTGCCTCTCCAGACTGCCCTGCGAGCGCACGTCCTCCTCCTCCTCCTCCTCCTCCTCCTCCTCCTCCTCTTCCTCCTCCTCGGCGGCCTGGTGGTGGTGGTGGTGGTGGTGATGGTGGTGGTGATGGTGTCCGGCGTGGGCGTGCGGCTCTCTGTTGTAGCCCTGCGGCGCGTTGTTGACCGACGTCTTCTGATGATGTTTGCATTCCTCCTCCACCCGCGCCAGCAGCCGCCGGATCTCCCGGTTGGACGGGCAGAGCCGCGCTGCCTCGTGGAGGTCTGCCAGCGCTGCAGCAAACTGCCTGCGGGACGGAGCCGAACCGAAAGGAGGGCACGGGGGGGGGGGGTTAAAAAAAAAAATACACGCGATTTCACGCGCCGGCGAGCTCTTCGCTCGCATCGCGCTTCGGCTTTACCTGCTGCTCCTCTTGGCCCGAGCCCTGGCGTAAAACGCCTCGTACGACCTGGGCTTGAGTTCCAGGGCCTTCGTGGCGAACTCCTCGGCGATGCCGAAGTCCTGCCGAAGTTTATAAAAGAGCAAAGCTTTTCAAATTTCACACAGAGGAGCCAAAGAATCCGGGGTGTTTACATGGCTTCGCCTGAATTACGTTGTTTGTGTGTGTCTGTATGTGTGTGTGTGTGTTTTCCGTTTATCGCTCAGCCCGACGAAAAGACTTGTTATTCCTGCGTCTTCTCACGCATAGCGATGGCGTCCTTCACGGCGAGGTCATAATGGCAGCCGTGAATCTCGAGATCGCGGACGCGGCCGTTGAATATTTAAGGACGGTATCATATGGACGCCCCCCCGCCGCCGTTCCAATCATGTATGATTAATCTGCAATGCACGCCCACGTGCAAAACCCCCAGCTCCCCCTCCCTCCCTGCAGAGACTCAGGAGAGCGAGCGACCTTATCACGTCTCATTACCGCCCCCATTGCTCCGCGGTCACCGTGACCCAAAGGATGGCCGGTTCGCATAGTTTCCCAGAACACACATGCACGCTCCCTCTCAATGATGTCACCGCCTGCTTCCATGTCAAACAGGCAAACGCACGCATTTTTATAAACGCTAATTCAGAGCTTCGGGGCCTCACGTTGGTTTTCCTGCGGCAGCGGGAAAGGTTGAGGTAGAGGGAAACCCGCAGCTCCCGCAGCCCCTTCAGCTCGTCTCCTTGCCCCTCCCGCGGCAGCTTCCTCAGGGCGTACTGGTATCGCTGGCCCGCCTCCTTCATGCGTCCCTTCTGCAGAAGGACGGCGCAGGCGGGAACGCCGTTTAACGTCTCCGCTCCTTCCAAAGTCGGACGCGGAAGAACGTTCGGAACCTACCTTGTAGAGAATGTTTCCTTCCTCCATGAGCTTCTGCAGGAGGATGAGGAGGATGTCCGGCTTGGACGACGCCATAGCCCAGGTGGCGTGCCCTGCAGGAGGAGTGCGAATATTTTAATTTTCACCCTCCCGCGTCAAACAAACCCCCCGCCGACGTCGACCCCCCCCCCCCCCTCCCAGTTACCTGATCGATCGTGCGGAGCGGTTCTGTAGCCTTTCCCGCGGAGAGGAAACCGGAGGGTTTTGGAGAAAGAGAGGAGACGTGAATAGCGAGCGGCGCAGCTGCAGCCGTGCAGCGGAAGTGGAAGGAATGAACCGGGTTTCAACAAACGCGCGGCTGCCATTCGAGGAATCGACCGAGCGCGACGGAGAAATTCTAAAATGTAAAGGGAGAGACGCCGATTCCTCGTCGCCGGTGAAGGAGTGAAGGAATCGGGTTTGTTTAGTTCACGCAGGAGCCGGAGGGGAAGAAGAAGAAGAAGAAAAGGCGAAGCACAGGAATCATGCTTTCTTTTCCCCAATGCTCTTTGGTTCTCCGTCTTCCTGCCGGGTTCTCTGAACACCACGAGGGAACGTCTGTGATTGACAGGCCACCTTTCCAGGTGAAACCTCGCCTCTCCGCTCCCCCGCCCTGCGGACAGTGACCTTCTCCAAGGCCGGCACAGCAGAAGATGAATGAATGAATGAATGAATGAACGAATGAATGAGACTTCACACTGGGTGCCGAGATCGGCTGCAGGCTCATACAAGTCAGAAAAACAAGCCGCGACTTTTGTCACGTAAACAACGATGCGGCTGATATATGGACTTTTTTGGGAAGGGGGCGCTAACGAGCTTCACGACGCTAAAACGTTTATCCTCGTCACATCGGACCGATGAAATGACCCGGGAAATTCCGTTCCACTCTGACGCCGAAAAAGACGACTTTGACGGTTTTAGTGCGCAGGAGGAAGGCCGCGATAGCGATCGGCTAGCTTGTACGGCTTATATTGAGGTCTTTTTTGTTATTAGTTATTTGACACTGAAGAGGAGGGTTACAACACCCTCTCCTTTCACCCTTTGAAAAAATGGTAATGGTTTTTTTTGGTGTTTTTTGGGGTCACCTGACCTTAACTTCCATCTCAGTTTGTCGTCCAGACATCACGCCTTTAGAGAGCGGGACGTCGCCCTGACGTGACATGACACGGCGCGAGCCCGTGACCTTTGACCTTTGCTTTGTGAGACGTTCAGAGAACTTCCCCCTTGCGGCGCGGAGAACACGGACCGCCCGGAAAGCATAACAAGCTCCGGGAATTTTGGGGACGCGGATTCAACGCCTGCGTGAGATTTAAAGTCGCCACAGAAACACCTTGACTTACGAATTGAACTCGTTCCGCGACGGAGCTCGTAACTCAGTTTGCTCGTATCTCAAATTCAAGTTCCCCATTGACATAAACTAAAACGCTGCTAATCCGTTCCATAACTTTACTTTATGAATACCAAATAATTGATTCAAATCATATATTTACCTTCAGACGAAGACACCGGCAGTGGAGGTTGGGGGCGTTTTTCATTTGGTGCTTAACTTAACTTACTGGCCACACACTTAATGCTAATATTTGCTGCTAAATGTAACTTGCACACTTCTTTTTGTAACAGGGTGAACCATCAACTATTTGAGTGGCTCTCCCAGCAGACGATGCTCTCCGGTACGGTATCTCGACAACAACAACTTCTCCGTCCCTTCATGGACACGCACGCCTCGTGTTTTTCCATGCTACCTGGTGGCGGGCGGCGCATCCCGCTGTTTTTAAACGCGATTTGGCAGACAGCGGCGGCTGTATTTGAGGTCAGATGTACAGGAGGGTGCGGGGTGAAGGTCTCGTACCCATTTTGGATCCCTTCTTGAGCAGCGAGGCCACCAGGGCTGGGTTCTGGCAGCCGGGCGTCCGTTCCAAAGCCCTGCCGCCGTTGTTGTCGGCCCGCTCCAGCACGGCCCCGTGCTCCAGCAGGCACTGCACCTGCACGGCCACCGCATCGGGACAACACGTCACAACCTCGGCGCCAAATCGGGTCAGAAGCCATCGTTCCACCAGCAGAATTATCCGTCTTTTTGTCGTCTCTTTTTTTCTTCTTCCCCTATTAGCGCTTTCGCTGTGTTTTGATTACATTCCTGCTGATCATTAATTACACAAGTGATTGTTTCCCTGCTCCTCATTAGACGTGATTGCAGATTACCTCCCGCGTCGCCACGTCTCAGAAAAGCGGTCGTGATCCGATCCGCGGGTAATAATCAGGATTCCTGATTTCTGTTATTCGACGAAAAGCGGGTTAAAGTAAGCTGTGGGCGTCTGAAATCCAATAACTGGGATGTTCTGGCGGCTCATTTTCCACCCGGATCAATTAGCTGTGAGATGACTTTGTTGGAAAAGGGTTATTTCTCCGCGCGCGAGGAAAACGAGCAGTCGTTCCTCCTCCGCCGCCGGGACGTAAACCCATCCAAGAACCATGACATCGCAAGTGTATTTACCATCTTTACGGCCCCTCCGGCTCCCCGAGGGGGAACCCGGCACTTGTTTTCCGCTCATTGCTCCCCGACAGCGACGTCTCCAGGGTCTCTCGGTCGGACTCGACGGGAAACTCACCGTCTCCGCGTCCCCGTTTAGAGCGGCGATGTCCAGCGGGGTTCGTCCCTGCCTGTCAGGCTGGTTGGGGTCGGCGCCCGCCTCCGCCAGCAGCTGCAGGACGCCCTTCTGCCCCCTCGTGCACGCCCAGCCCAGGGCCGTCAGCCCGTCCTGATCGGCGCTGGACAGACAGGCACCTGGTATCCACACACACACACACACACATTGTTCTGCAGGTCACGATGCCTCGTGCAGGAGGTGGAGGCGGGAAAGGGCTCGCCGCTTACCGTTGGACAGCAGCAGCTCGCAGGTGCCGACGTGGCCCTCGGAGGCCGCCAGCATCAGCGCGGTGCGGCCCAGCTTGTCGCTCACGCTCACGTCGGCGTCCCGCTTCAGGAGCAGCTCCGCCACCTGACCGAGGAGGTCAGAACAATAATAATAATAATAATGATTCAAGATTCAAAGAACAATTCTAATAATAATAATAATGATGATAGTAGTAATACATTGTGTATAAGATGCTTTGCTAGACACTCAAGGACACCTTTCAGACATGTACCGTCATTTCCAGACTAAAAATAACAAAATAAATACATGTGTCCATATACAAGCTGCACTTCTCTATAAACCCCAGGTGCTCACGTTGCAACATGAGATATTTAATGATAATAATAATGATAATTTGTCCTTTATTAATCCCTCTTGGGGAAATTTGTTCTCTGCAATTAACCCATCATGGATGAACCATGAGCAGCAGGCTGCCGTCCACCAGCGCCAGGGGAGCAGTTAGGGGTTTACGCAGAAAAATTATTTTTTTACTTTTAATTAAATACATACTGGTTTTTTACATCCACAAATACGTACTGGAAATGCTCTTTTTCTGAACAGTGCCTGTAATGTGGCTGATGAAAATGATTATTAATAGATAGTAATAAAAAACTAATATAGTAATGATAAGAAGAAGATAATAGAAAATAATAATAACAAAAAAAGAATAATTATGATTATAAAAAGGAAATGTCCATCCATCCATTTTCTATCTCTGCTAAAATTAAACGAAAGTTTCCTTCAGTGTCGGAATTGAACGGCCTCAGAATTTCTCGGTAATTTCATCGGTCCGATGTGACGAGGCTAAAGGTTTTGGCGGCGTGAAGCTGGTGAGCCCCAAAAAAAAATCCATAAATCAGCCACATCATTATTTAAGCCGCAGTGTTCAAGCGTGTGGAAAAAAGTAGCGGCTTATAGTTTGGAAATTACGGTACATATACACAAAATACAGATTTAAAAGAAACAGTGACAAGAAAAACAAACGTGTGGTAATGGTAAAGGTAAAAAAAAAAAAAAAAAAGAAAAAATTTAATAATTCATTAATCGATAGGGCAGCGCGATGGCGCAGCGGTTAGCGCTCCCGCCTCACCGCAAGAAGCTCCCCTGGTTGGATTCTCCACGTTCTTCCCGTGTCCGGGTGAGTTTCCTCTCGCAGACCAAAAACACGCAGAATGTTAACTGGAAAAATGTTTATCCCTAACGTGCGGCGCCGCCATCGACCGGACGAAAACCCCACCTCTCGCCGCCCGACGCGCAGGATAAACGCTAGATAATGAATGAACAACTAAATAAAAGTGATAGCGGTTGGCGTCAGATGGAACAGGCCGCTTTGAAACAGACGGGTTGTGCGTCGCAATTCGAAGCGGGGGGGGGGAAAATGAATCGTTGTTTCCGACATCGTGGGTGGAGGAGGCGTTGAGGAGCGCTCACCTGCGTGTGCCCGTGTTTGGCGGCGCTGAGCAGCGGCACCATGCCCCGCCGGTTGGCGACCTCCAGCCCAGAGCCCCGCTCCAGCAGGAGGGCGCACACCTCCAGCCGCCCCCTCCCCGCCGCCGCGCTCAGCACTGGCGGAGAGGCGAGAGCACAGGGTCATGTTCGGCTTTAGCGCACACACACACACGATGCGGCCTTTCGCCAGATTCCCATACATACGTAACACACATCGGGAGAGAAAAAAAAAGCTCGTCCAATCCTATATTTCGATTAGCGTGATGACGGCTAATACGATTATCATCGTTGTTGTTGTTGTTGTGTGTCGAGGTAAACACAGGCAGAGTCCATGCAAAGGTGAACATTTCAGAGGCAATTTCATGCTCTTACGTTCGCCGCCGCCGCGCCGAAGGGGTCTGCGTGATAGAATTAGACCGCCACGGGCGAAGGCGCGGGCCGCATCCGCCGCGCTCTTAGGAAATGGGACCTAACAGAATTGCGCGAACGGCGTTTGCATCCGCGAGCGAGGTAAAGGGCGCCGCAAATTGAATCAGCGCTGGCTTTTTCGACGACGCTGCAGATGCGGCCCGGACGAGATGCTAATCTAATGTTCAATTTCTGCATAGAAAAAGGGAAATGTTTCCCCCTGAACCGCATGTTTGACAGTGACCAGTGACCGTGCGCTCGGACGCGTCTAAAAAGGCAAGCCGTTTTTTTTTTCCCACGCTGCACCCCGACGCGCTCAAACACCCCAGAACCGAACCCAAATAAGTGGGAAGGCTAAGCTGATGTGACTGATAGGTAAAATGCACCGGTTTCCCCCCAGAGAGAATCATGAGCGTCCATCTGCACGGCCAGCTGTTCGTCTTCCAGGTCCAGCAGGCGTTTCACCACCTGCAGGAAACCACACACACACATATACACACACTCAGTCTTCTGTATGTCGGTTGCACAGACGCAAAATCAAGAGGAAATTACAAACAGCATCTGGTGAATCCTCTGCACGGAGGAAGGACAGGCACTCTGCTCCGCATTCAGGGGTCGGGGGGGACAAAAAGACGACTTTGAGCGCTTCGGACTATTTTTATCCCCGGGACCTTGATCTGATTCATACCTGCGTGTGTCCCACGCTGGCCGCCGCCGTCACCGCCTGCTGCACCGCCTGCTTTTTCCCCGTGGCGCTCTCGTGCTGCTGCTGCTGCTGCTGCTGCGGGTCGCCGGGGCTCTCGGGTCCCCAGTCCTGGCCCAGCAAGATGTTGATGACGTCCAAGTGGCCCTTCAGCCCGGCGTGGACCAGCGCACACTGGCCGCTCTTATCAGCATAACCCACCTGGCACAGAGGAGCACACAGAAGGACTTAGAGCAGCGCTCGTCCAACCCGCTGGCCTAAATCGGGGGCTGTTTGTGTCATCCGTCTCCCAGAATAGATCTCGCGAAACCGGGTCTGTTCAGAAAACTGGAGAAACCGAGCGAGAGACGCGGCGATGGAGCTGTTTTATTTTCGCCGGCGTGGCGACGCCCCACCGACCTTGGCCCCTTTCTTGCACAGCAGGCCGATGATGTCGGCGTGTCCCGCGGCGGCGGCCAGGCAGAGCGGCGTCATGCTGCCGTCGTTGGTCGCGTCCACGGCGGCGCCCATCTCGATCAGCATGGCCACCATCTCCACGTGACCCTGGTGGGCGTGGACGCCCAGGACGGGCGCGTGCCCGATCACCTCCGTGCACCAGCTCACGTTAGCGCCGCCCATCATTAGCAGCCGGCTAACCTGCGAGGTGCGAAATAAAAAAAATGTATTCGCGTGTAGGAAAACAAAGCACGTGAATGTACTTTCACCGTAAAAGCACCTTCTTCCTGTTCAGAATGAAGATGGCGATCGAGGGATGTGACCTTTTCTCATTGATATTTTGGAGACGGTAGTTTGCGGATCCATTGACGCTCATCTTGACTTAATTGATATAAATGGGATGTCCGTAGTATTCTAAACCCTATAAATCACCATTACGCCACGCAGCGCCATGAAATACATCGCCAAACATGCCGAGTAAACAAGAAAGCGGGTGTGTGTGTGTCTGTACGCTTAAGTGTGTGTGTGTGTCACCTTGATGTTGGGTGTGTACAGGTTTCTCAGAGACGCCAGTGCGGCAGACAAGCTGTCGGTGCTGCAGTTCACCCAAATGGCCTGAAGGATGCTGGAGGACACGCCTGTTTTCTTGCTCAGACCCTGAGAGCGTGTAAGTAGGTGAAACCAGAAGTGTGTGTGTGTGTGTGTGTGTGTGTGTGTAGAGAGAGAGAAAGATGAAAGTTATAGGACTTTTTGATGCAGAAATACCCCAGGAGTAAAGCAGTATTCAAGGATTGCACGTCACTTGCACTGATACATGAAGGCGGCGGATCGGCCAGAGCGTCACTGGCGGGGGGATTTCATCCACTCGCGGACGGCCGAGTGCGGAATCTTGCTCGCGGGCCGTCGGCTAATATTCTGACGTATCATTAGTTTTCCTCCTGAACCGCTGGCACGTAGCCGCAGAACCATGAAGAAGTATTTTTCAGGGCGGCCGAACCGCCTGGCGAGCTGGCGCGCTAGCACTGCAGCCAAGATCAGGGTTCAAAAAGGAAAAAAGCCCAGCAGGCGGTCGCCCTCCTGACGCTAACCCAGCTTTTTTTTTTTTTTTTTTTGAGCGCCGTTCATCTCTGGCTAGCTTACCTTGAAGATGTGAGCCTTGAGGATGTGGTGTCCCAGCTCCATGGTCTGCTGACGGTTGAGCTTCCCTTCCTGTCTGGAGAACATGAAGGCCAGGAGAGCGTGTCCGTTCCTGCACACATTGGCTTTTTTTTTACAATCCTGCAGAGCCCGAGGCGAGATTTGCGACGGCGGCTCGCTACGTCCGACATTTACATACAGAAAATCGAATAGCATGGTTTTTATTGTTGTTGTATATGGATTTAAATGCTTGGTATGAGTACAAATATACAATATCAATACTTGTGCCACAAAATAAAAATAAAATAAATAATAAAAATAATAAAAAATAAATACTAAAAAATATGATAATAATAATAATAAGAAAATAATAAAAATAGAATAAAAGATGAAGGGGTCAGATCAATAAAATTATTTTGTATCATCATTTGTGCAAATATGAGTTGGTCATTGCCTTACATTTACATTACTGTGAGTTTTTCCATCGTATGAGTTAATGGTTTAATAGAAATATAACGAAGGGGATTTTTTTTTTTTTCTTTTTTGCAGATTGTGTATCGACCCCACGGAGCCAACGTCGCCTTTAGAATCTGCCTGTCTTGCCGCTATTCTGCATTCTGGATTGAAGGAGGTTTTTGCCTCACCTCGGCTCGCAGAGGAAGTCGTTGCTCTCTCCGTCCGCCCTCCAGACCAGCCAATCCCTGAAGGAGGGGTGGCACAGCATCCGCGTGCCGTCCCGGCGTCGCACCTACAAGCGCCGACAGCGCAGCTTCTAAGAGAAGGTGCGATTAGCGGACGCGGTCCGCCAAGCGAGGACGGGTCTATTGTCCTCCCGGGTGGACGGCCAGGTTAATTATGCACTTTAGCGTAAACGCCGACGCCGGCGTCGGAGAACAAAAGCGTGACTCATCTGGTCTCTCTCACCATGAATCCGGCCAGGCTGTCCAGTCTCTGCTGGAAGTCCTTCCACTCCAGCTCCCCCCTCACGCCGCCAGCGTTCAGCGCCCTGAACATCTGCTCGTCGGTCAGCGGGTGCAACGAGGCCAGGGCCACGTTCAGCACCGGGAGGACCCGCTCGAAGACCTCCTTGTCCGGGAAGCTGATGCGGCACATCAGCAGGTACACCTGGAGCACATTTTCAAGGGAATTAGCACGGGCGGAAAAGAAAAAAAAAAAAAAAAAAAGAAATCTAACATTTTGCAATCTGATGTTTAGCCGAACCGATCCGGACGCTAAACCGGAAGGTTCGAGTCGCTAACGGTGAGCCGCGCGGCTGTGTGTGTTATGGATGTTCCGGGGTGCACAACTTTACGATAGTTTTCTTTCGTCCTGGAAATTTTACATTTCATACACCGATTAGGCGCTACTGCCCCGCAGCAGGAAGCTCCATGGTTGGATCCCAACGCCGGAGCCTCTCTGGGGAGTTTCCCCGGTTTCCTACCACGCGCACTAAACTGCTGAGACGTGTGAAAAGGAGAGCGAATGGTTTTATGTCTCTTTATGACTCGAGGGTGAATGTTATAAGTCTGGGGCGGCGCTGGGCTCAGCTTTCTGTGTGGAGCCGTCTATATATGTAGCCCCGCGATTGACCGGCGACCAGCTGTATCGCCCAATCACGACTGAGAATGGCTCCGCCCCCCGTCAAACCAGGCTAAGCGGAGCAGAGAATTCAATGAATAAATGCATTGATTTTAATCTGCGGTCTTGAGAACAATCAGATGTTGCTTCTTTCCCGGGTTCTGCACGTTTCTATTTATCACCGTACAATAAAACGCCTGAAACGGGCCACGTCTGCTCAAAGCCGGACCAAACTGTCCTCCTATAAATCAGCAATCGTCCCGTCATAATGGCTCACCTGCCGGCGCCGAGCCGTTCAGGAAATTGCCCCGTCAGAGAAACTGTTCACAGCAGAGATTTTAAGGCGACACCTTGTTTTCTTTCGCTTTTTTTTTTGTTAGCGCTTCCGAGTATCTGGTAAAAATCACAGCGTCGGACAGAGGAATTTATCGGCGTCAATAAAAGCCGATGGAAACACGACTCGGCGCCGACGTGTTATTTCACAATAAATGGCCCGGCTGGTTAAACATTTGAAATTTCGGAAAAGAATCGGCTCATCTTCAACCGTTAGACATGCGATAAACCACTCGCTGTAGCAAATGCATTATCCGATGATTTTTAACCCTCATGTTATGTTAAGGGTCAATTTGACCCATTTCGACCACTGACCCAATGGGTCAAATCGACCCTTAACATAATATGAGGGTTAAAGATCTCTGGTTTGTCTGGGAGATGTGATGGACTCTGGAAAATGTTCTGCTAGATGACTAGATGACGCTCCACGGCCGACCTCGGACAGCGAGACGGGCACCACCAGGTAGTTCCCTCCTTTCAGAGCCAGGTGTCCCTTGTGGAACAGGTCCAGGGTCAGCTGCAGGTAGAGCACCGAGCCGTGGCTCCGCGTCGACAGGTGGCTGCAGAACTTGCTGAGGAGCAGCGGGTCGGGGGCGGCGCCCGTGGGCGTGGTGACGTTGGCGGCCACCTGCTGGCTGCCGGCGACCCTGTGGTGGATGTAGTCGCTGAGGTCGGCGCCGAGGTCGCTGCTGTCCGGCAGGATGTCCAGGGAGATGCCGGAGAAGGGGAGCGGCGTGGTGATCTCCTGCGGAAGAGCGATCGGCGGTTAGCGGATCCCCGGATCGATCGGGGAGCCGTCTGAAGCCGACCAATCAGAATCCATCTCTCAGACGCTCCGTGACTCACGCGGAGCTCCGGGACGCGGTACGGTAAACAGCGCGACGGTGACTCAGGCGCCAGCTTTCGCTCACAGACATCTCGCACATGCACATCTCGTCCCTTCCCTCCACCGGCCCAAACCGGCCCAAACCGGCCCAAACCAGCCGCGAGAGCCGGTTGACCTCCTGTTGCAGATTGTGGCCCCGCGGCTTTGGACCGAAGGGCACGGAATACGACGACGCCGTTCTCGTCGTCTTCGAATTCCGCCGCTTGACGCTTTTCGATTCGCCACGCGTTGCCGGGAAAATGACCCCTAACGTGTTTTGCGCGTTTTCCAAATCACTAATCCAATTACATAACCGGCTGGCTGGTCGTCAAGCTCCAGACAGCCAGCGCTCCTGCCATCCGTTCAGTGTGTGTGTGTGTGTGTGTGTGTGTGTGCGGGGGGTAATAATCCATGCGGTATCTGGAGTCTTGGCTTTGGCGTCTGCAGTTGTGTTTCCCGTTCGTCGGGATTACCAGACCGGATTGAGAAAATACATCAGCCCGGGGTTGTCATTGCCGTTGTTCCCGTTTCCAGGACGTCACGGTGAAACACACCGTATCTGTGGTTACCCTTCCAAGTCCGCTCGCCCGGAAAACACGTTTTCATCGCGACGCCCGTCTCTGTTAGCATCAGCAGCATCCGCAAACTCCTGAGTTTCGCTCCAGAGAAACCACCCGCGTCTCGTCTTTTGCGGAGGACGTATCTGTTTCTCCGCGTCTTCTTGTTTTAACCTCCCATCCCGTCCTTCCCCGCGGGGCCTCCTTTACGAAGGAGTTGGAATCTTCCGAAAGCAAAAGCGGCGAGTGTGTGAACCCCCGTGAGCGAGACTTTGTGAGGTAGGAAATTAAAGCTAGAACGTACAAAACGCCTCTCTCGCGCTTAATTTATCCACATTTAATAATAATTATCCACATTTTGGAATGCATAAAGGGGGCCTGGCAGCGGCATTATGTGACAAATCTCCGCGTTCTCCAAAAAATCATTCAGACCTCCGATTTAAATTGCTAATGCCGCGTAATGTGAGAGCCACGGCCAAATCCTGACGGGCTCTGTTGTTAAAAAAAAAAAAAACAACCGAGGGAAAAAAAAAAAAAGAAATCCGCGCCGCTAAAACAAAAACCCCGATGCAAGGGAAGGAGAAAATGTGACTCACCACCAGGCCCGTCCTGACGGTGACAACCAGCTTGAGCCAGGGCGGGAATTTAGAGATAATCTTAGTGATGAACGTGGCGATGGTGTCACCGTAGTCCGGCTTGTGAAACTCGGCCTCGTTGAGGCTGTCCACCAGGATGATGTAGTCCTCCTCGGGCAGCCGCCGCTCTGCGTGCACACAAAGGCCAAGATATAGGGAGGCAGTTTACAGCGCGGCCGGCGGGCCCGGTGTATTCCGTTAGCCCCCGCAAAGAGCGCGCGATAAGTGAAGAAAGATGGCGCCGAGGCCTCCCGATCGTCCTCCCCGCAACAAAAAGGTGCATTTTCTTGCACGTATCGTAAAAAAAGCGTCGAGGTTGATAATTTCCCGCCGAAAAGAGGCCGCTGGTCCGATGGTCGTTTATTATCCCGCCGACAGGACGCATCCATCATGTTTCATCTGGTCCGAGCTGTCGGCGCCCGCGAGGACTCACACACTCAGCCACGAGGGCTCTTCATTTTTCTCCCCTCTAACCTGCTTAATAGAGATAGAGTAGACGAAACGCTCCCCCGCTCGGAACCGCCGCCGCCCGCCGCCGCGATAGCGTATCAATCCGTCCCTCCGGTGGGATGGCGGGGAGCCGAGGCGGCTCTTAATGCCCGCGACGTTCGCCGCTCTGCGACCTTGAAATCCACCGGGACGCCGGTGACTCATCGGGGCAAAAATAAAAAACCTCCTCCCGTCTCCACATGTAAACCACCCGGCGTCTGAAACGCTCCGGAGTGAATCAAGCCGCCGACCTTAACGCGGGGGAGGGCGCTTCCATGCAGTCCATTTCACGGCAGACACTCCTTGAAAATTCAACTGTTTTGAACTTTAAACGGTCTTTAAACTTGAAAATCCCTTCGTGTGTGTGTGTGTGTGTGTGTCGGCAGGCGCCGTTACCCTTGCGCAGGTTGGCGAGCGGCTCCAGGATGCCTTTGCGGAAAGCGGCGATGGGGTCCTGGACGCAGGATCGCAGGCTGAGCGTGTTCTGCAGGTGAGGCTCTTGGACCAGCAGCTCCCTATAGGGGGCGAGCTGAGGCGCTCTGGCCAGCAGGGCGGCGACACTGTGCACGAACTCGGGCACCAGGCACGTGTACGTGTTATCGGCCTGACAGAAATGATAGGCGACCACCTGGCGACAGAAGGAGGCGGTAAAATGAAAGAGAAAACAAACGATCCTCCCGTGAAAGATGTTGAAAAAAGAGGTCGGTGTTAATCGTTCACCGTCCAGGAGACGAGGGGGGATGAAAAAATAAAATAAAATGGGGCAAGTTCTCAAGGAGAAACCGCGCGGAACGAAACCCTTCGGTCTAAGCGGTCGATAAATATCCGCCGTCCTTCTGGAGGATGAATGGATGTCGTCGGCTGCACGGGGCGTCAATATTTGCGGAGAAAGAATATCATCTCCGAGCGAAAGAGATGCCGAGCCGTCGACGGCGCAACTCGCCAACATCCTCCATCACGAGTAGTCAAGACTAGTTCCCATGGAAACTCTTATCCAGGCCAAGTTAGTAAATTTAGCTTCCGCGTCGTCTACGTGATGCAATCGGCGGCACGTTCTGCATGTACTGTACCCAGAGAGAGGGGAGGAGGACCCTTTACGCATCGGGGATCCAGCGTGCCCCCGCAGGGGAGCGCCGATTCGGGGCCGTCTCTCCTCCGCGGGTTCGCGACGACCGGGAACGGTCACGCTTCCCCGGGGTGTTGTTGTGACGCCGCACGCTTACAGATACAGATACAGATCGCTTTCAAAATGTCCGGGAGTCGTCGGGAAAACGCGCACGAGGCGAGGATCGGTCACCCGTCAATCGCCGGGGGCCTCCGACGGAGACGCTTCTCGGCGGATCTCCTCGGATCGAAAAACCAGGAACGTCCCGTCCAAAGTGCTTCTGTTGTTCGTCGCCTTCCGTTTCTTCCATTTTGATCGTTCAAGGAATCAAGACTTTTTATTGTCATTACAAAGAGAGCGACGGAATTTAGAAATAGCGGCTCTCGAGTTCAGTGGAATCAAAAACAGAAACAGAAACAACCTTAAAAATCAGGACACGGCGCAACGATACGACGACAGCACCATCTCGGGGTTAGAGATATGACAGAAAAAATATTGGATTAAAAAAAATATATATCTGTATATCTATATAGATATATACATATACTGCATATAATATATTTTGTTCTTTTGGTCTCATATTTTTTCTTTTTTTATAATATGTATATTTATAATGTATATATGTACATATATAACATATTTAATGTTTTTTATAATATGTATATATATATACATATTAATATAATTTTTATTTTTATTATTTATTTTTGATATCTGCTATTTCTGAATTACGCTGCACTTTGTATAATACATATATATATATACATATACACATATATATATGTATATACACATATATATATATATAAAATATAAATAAGAACTAAGAGAATAAATAGATAAATATGTAGAAATAAAACAGTAAAAAGTCGAGAAGTAAAAAAGTGACAAGTGGAAAAAAAGGGTTTATTCCACTGTACTGTGTGTGAGGTTCGAGCTTTCAGGGTTGCGCTGAATTTAAAGCGACGTCCGCTCCGGTGTAAAAAATGTTGAGCAATCTGTTTGTTTTGCCTCAATTTTACTAAACCGCCTCCTTGATGGCAACAGTCGGAGTAGGTGGTGACGTTCAGACGACGACGAAAGATAAACAAACGTGTCGCAAGAGGAGCCTCTTCCTCTCGGCAGCCGGCCTGCCGGACTGAAGCTCGGAGGATCCGGTTCCCGGTGGAGACGCCAAGCCGCAGCGGCAAAGAGGTGACCAGGTGAGCCCGGGCCGACTCCAAGCGCACGTTCGCCGCTAATATTCAGGTTTCTATGAGGAAAGAGTCGCGGAACCCGAATTCTCCTCAGGAGAAACCGACAAGACCCCGATCCTGCTCCTGAACAACGGTAATAAGAGACGTTTCGCTGCAGCTTTGCCTCGGATCCCTAATTTCCCGTCCCTGGTGGGATTTGTGCTCCAGCGCTTAAAAGGAAAATGCACTTTTTCACGCCACCTGCAGCCTCCGAGGTGACACGCTGGGTTTTTTGTGTGTGTGTGTGTGTGTGTTTCCCCGTCCAGATGTGCAGAAATAAGGCGCTCATCTGGTAGAGGAGCAGAATCGGTGCACCAGGAAACACAGAGACGGGGCTCGGACAAAAAAAAAAAAAGATGGAACTTAAAACAATTAAATGACAAGGTAAGGTTATCAGGAAACCACACGCGCGTACCTTGGCGGCGAGGCTGCGGACGGCCTCTCTCTTCGGTGGGGCGCCGTCACCCGCCGTGGCGACACCGTTGTGTCCGCTCTGGGAGTCGGAGGCCTGCTTGAAGGCCCCTTTTCCCTGCTTGTCCCCGCCTGAAGGGACCACACATGGACAGCACGTCGAGGGGGGACGCTTATCGTGAGACGGAAAAGCGGTTCGGGCCGGACGAGCGTCTGAGTCTTACATTTCGGCGAGGATCCGGGGCTGTGGGGGGTGTTCGGCGCCCCGTGCGGCGTCCGCACGCCGTGACAGCTGAGCGCCACCAGCCGCCAGATGATCGCGGTCTTGCCGGATCCGGCGTTGCCCACGATGACGGCGCCTCGCCCGTCGCAGCTGCTCGACCTCTGCAGGACCTCGCCCAGCCGGGTGAAGAGCCACTCCCGTCCGACGAAAGGTTTCTCCGCCGACGTGCCGGGAACCTCGAACAGCAGCGGCTTCAGCATGATGTCGGCCTGCTTGAACAGCACCAGCCGCCCTGCGGGGACGACCAGGGAGACTTCAACCCATTCGGCGTCCCGCCGTTTCGGCCCAAAAAGGAGCTCTTCGAGCGAAATACCTTTGGAGTCGTCGTTGGAGCGTCCGGCCGTGTTGTGCTTGCGGACGGAGCTGCGGTGGCCGGCGGCCCGCTGGTTGTCCAGGTAGCTCAGATCCTCCAGCCTCGTGGAGCAGGTCGCTGCGAAGGCAGGGAATTTTTGGAGATACGAAAAAAGAAGGCTGTTATCGCATGATGTTCAAGGTTAAAAGGGTCGTCATACAAATAGATGCTAAGGATTTGCTTCTTCTTCTTCTTCTTCTTCTTCTCCTTTGGATTTTTCCCTTCAGGAGTCACCACCGCCAATCAACTTTCTCCATCTCCTCCATATCCTCCTCTATCACACCAACTAACTTCATATCCTATCTCACTACGTCCATCAATCTTTTCTCTTCAGTCTTTTTCCTGCAAGGGCCAAATAATTTTTCCCTTCCCTGACGGGGGGCCGGGTCGGTTTGTAACAGAAAGTGTGATGATCGCAGAGGTGTCTAAACGTAAACATTTATTGTTTTCCAGAAAGCCATACATAACCATAAATTAACCCTTTCAGGGAAAAAAAAATCAGAAAAAGAATACGAACATTATTAATGAATAATGTCTTTGTCTCATTTCTTGACAGGTGAGACAAACAGCCTTTCATTTGAATTTAACAAAAAAAAATAATTGTTTGTCCACTGCAGGTTAAATACCCTGCATTCGGAAACAATTTTTCTCTTAACTTATCTTTTCGCCATTATTCCGTGTTATTTGACAGGGGTGTGTCCGGGATTTTTTTTTTTTTTTGAGGGGTTTCAGATAAGGCTCAGACTGCAGAAGGGTGGAATCGAATGTTACGTTCTATGCATTTACAAGTCACGATTTCGTTGCCAGAATGAAAAAAAAAAATCGTCATCAATGCATTTCTGGTATTGTTCAGCGGCCGGAAAAAGCGTGGAGGCGGGCCGTATCCGGCCCCCGGGCCGTAGTTTGGTGACCGCTGCTCAAAACCTCCAATTCCAGCATCTGTCTACCAATATCTTCACTATCCCTCCTTTGACCCAACCATCTCTGACCTTCTCTCTGTTGCAGTGGTCCCCAACGTCCGGGTCGCGGACCGGTACCGGTCCGTGGATCAATTGGTACCGGGACGCCCGAGAAATAATCAATTATTTCCGTTGGATTTATCATCTGAGTCTTAACAAAATCTTTCATTTTGAAAAATGACCGGAATCTCTCGGTTGCATCTCCGTCACTTGAGCGCCAAAAAAGTAACCAAAAGCGAGCAAAATGAGTAAAAAGACGGACGTCAGACGGAAAATTTCTTTTCGAAGGGGAAAAGGTCTCGTGAGGAGACAGAAGAAGAGCCTACAACTTCCAAGAAAAGGAAAGATTTTAACAGACAATACCAGGAGTTCTACTTGAAATGCGGATTTATCATAACAGATGATTCCCACAGACCTATAATAGTCGCTATATAAACAATCTACGTGCACCCCCGTCTCCAGGTCCACTCCTCTGATGGACTCATCCCTGATCCTATCCATCCTGGTCTCTGGAGGTCTTCATCTCTGCGACCTCCAGCTCTGCCTCCTGTCTTTGGGTCAATGTAACTGTTTCTAGTCCGTACAGCATCGCCGGTCTCACCGCTGTCTGGCACATCATCTCCTTTCATTCCGGCTGATTGTCTTTTATCGCATCGTACCCCTGACGCTTTTTGGCTCAGGGGTGTAATTGGAACAATAATACTGCAATAACGGCGTCATTGGCCACTAATCATATCAAATTAGTGTGAATGAGTAGTTGGATGTCTCGATATGAATGTCGAATGACTAAATGAATAGTTTTATGTCTATATGACATTTGAATGAATGGGTGAATGAGACGGTGAATGGTTGTGTGTCTCCATGTGTCAATGGGGAAATAAAAACCCCAGACAAGACGGATAATGACGTCACATCGGCGCGGTGAAATAACCGACGAGACATTTGAAAGGACGGTTGTTCTCCTCCGCCTCCCGATGCCGACTCCGTGCCTACGGCCTTGATCGAAAATGCATATCAGGCGCCAAATTCATCGCTTGAGTCAATTATTGTATCCATGGAGACGAGCGGCATTAACTTTTTTTTTTTTTCTTAGCTCTCAGTGATGAGTAGTGACCTTATAGAGAAGGGAGAGAGGGAAAAGAACGAGGACGGCGTCACCCGCCTCGTTTTCTCCAGAGTCCGAGACGCCTTGATTTATGAATTTTGAGAAAAAGAACCGGAAGGCATTCATTTGACAATTAAATTGTTTGTGTTTTTTTTTTTTAAATGAGCCCACGCTGTCAATAAATCCGAGAGCGTGTAGAAGAACCAGAAAAGGAGATGTTTCGCTCCCACGTTCGCCATCATTCCGCCCACTCGGCCCACCGGGGTCTTCCGGGTCAGCTGGGCAAACTTTGCAGTTTTTTTTAAAAGATCCCGCTCAGAAATCCTGCAAACGTGAGGGACCTCAAGCGCGCCTTTAGCAGAAAATAATTTGTCAACTTTGTTCCATCGGAAAACGGCGCAGGGATGAAATGCCGGAGATGAAGGAGTCGACAGTCACTCCTTTTCCCTTTTCATAAGGTGTTTCATGTTAGCGCTGCCGCTGCTGAGAATCCGACCGAAGCAGCTGCCGGCGTGCTGCTTGTCGCCTCGACGCTCCCGCAGCCTCCGCGGGGATGCAGGCGTATTATGGATGAAAAGAAAAAAAAGAAAAGAAAGAAAATTCGCTTCCAAACAAGAGGACCATCTGACAGGAGGACGAAGCGTGAAGATATTCTAAAAATAGCACGAGCTTCAGCTACAATGGAGAATTTGTGAAGCTCCTCACGGGCAATCGTTTTAAGATCAATGCTGCTCCGCGTGCAAGCGTGAGGAAAAACGGCGGGTTTTAGCATCTTCGGCCCACCGTATCATCAACCGCTGACGGACAGAAAACTTTTTAAAAACCGTCCAGCTCCAATTTTGTCCCAGGAACCAGCCTCCTCCAGGGGAACCTTCTCGTGTTTGCGTTGGCTCATGCTAGCATCCGCGACCCTTAGCTGCACACTCAAAAAAAAACCAAAAAAAACGCCAATAAGAGGAAGAAAAAGATGACATTGACAACATGGAGAGCCATGTTGTCACGGTTGTCACAACCATGGATTTTTCTACTCCCTGCACTGCTTCGTCGTAAAGAACCCCGTTAGCCGTTAGCTAACTCCGCACTTATTTTGGCCGAATGTTGATGTTCCTCTGCGAGCCCTTGAAACCCCTCTGTAGCTTAGCATCCCAGAAGAGCCTGGACGTCTTCGTCTGTCCATTCCGTTCCATTTTGTCGCAAGAAAATACCTGACTGGTGACCAGGATAGTTTTTAAAAATGGTGCTCCACAATCCGCGAGTGAGCGTGGCTTATGAATTCCACCAATCTCCAAACACCCGCATCATACCGGCGCCTATGGAGCCGTAAAAAGACCCCGGGTTGGAGCTAAAAATGGTTCGAGGACTTCAGGACCACGGTTTTGCATTGTCCGAAGGCACAAAGGAACGGCCTCGTTCCTGAAAAGGTTGGAGGAACAGCGAAAAGTTCAGCTCCGTCTCAGCCATTTCTTCATCGCCCACACGGGAGCTCCACGGGAGGTGCTCCAGGATGATTCCACGACGCCGCGGTCAGATGTCACCTCATCTGCCCACGAACCGAGCTGAGGCGGCCGCACCGGGGACGAACACCTTCTGCTGCTGAGGACTCAGAGGTTATTCCACAGATGTTGCGATCGCTCGGTTCCTCGGGTAACGCGATCAGATATAGGAAAAGGTCCCGATCTGGAGTTCTTCATCTTCGGTTTTGAAAGGACACGGAATGGAGACGTGATCTTGATCTTCGAAGGAGGTCCGTCCGTCGCGGACGTCAAGCGGGAACTCGTATCTTTTTCACCTCCGATGCGTTTCTTCTGCCAACAATGCGACCGGAATGACCGTCGTGTCTCTGAATGATCTGTAAAGGTCACCTTCCGTGAGGCCACCTGACTGAGCTTCTTTTCATCCCGGCCAACCCCTTTACAAAACAGCTGATCAATATCCCACCGGGATCAACCCGACGCACGGCAACAGAGTCAGTCAGCCTCAAGACCTGGGCGTCAAGATCGATAAGGGACTAACCTTTAAAGTTCACGTGGCTCAGCTGGCCAGTCGCGTCGCCGACCCGAACACCGTTGAGGAGATTGGATTGTACTTGCGCTCGCTTTGTTACCGCGCGCTGACTTTTGCAACTCTTTACTGCCAGGTTTCCCTGCAGCCGATCCCGGAGGCGCTTCTTGTCGTCGACCGGCCCAGAAACGGCGTGCCAGCGCGCCGCCCGCCTCAAAATTATATCCTCCGTGCTAGCGTAGGGTCTGACCTACCTGAGCTCTCATATTCAGACCTGTAATCATTTCCACTCGCCGTCCTCTTGAAGCTAATGGCAGCTGGCGCTTCCGCCGCAACGAAAGGTCCTCCCACGTGTTCGTACGCACAATGAGACATGTGTCGTTTTGAATAGAAGCGTCTGCTAAAGAAACATTAGCCTTAATATAAACTAATAATTTAGCATGATCTCACAATGTCAGCCTTTTTCTGTATTTCATGTAAAAACAGGCGCAAACCTTTGACTACATGTGCACGCACGTGTAGACCATGATCCTACAGCCTTGCCGGTGGGTCGGTGCCACAACTGTGGGTCAAGGTTCTCGCGTTATGCAATGTAAACACCGCCATCGGTGGCCTGATGGCGCCACACGCTGCCCCGGGTGCAGAAGCGTGCGCGCGCATGCATAAACAGAAACGCGACGGCCCCGACCGTGACACAGATCTACCTGATATCTCTGGCACTTTTGCTACGTGCCTCAACCTGACCCGTGCACAGATCCGACCCGGTGACCGTGGCCTGCCCAACCAGGCAGGTTGTTGTGTCTTCGCACGGCGGCGTGCATCTTCTCCTGCGTCACGTTCTACCAAGACCAGGCCCACCTGCACCCTCCAACCAACCGCCGCCAAAAGCGACGACCGGAAACTTCCACACGAGCCTCAGATCCTACGGGTTTTGCCTTTCGCAGTCTGAGTCAAGTAAATCACCCAAAGTTGGACCAGCTAACGACACCCCCATTAGCATTACGAGCTAGTTTCTGACGATCAGCTTTCCCATCTGCAGAACAAGCCATCATAACCCAGACCTGCCCACAACCAGAAAACAGAAATTCAGAAACCCCACACAGGGGATTAGAAACTTTTTTGGCAAGATGGCGGGCGGGAGGACGCTGGTGCGTTTGGCTACCGCTTCCCGCTCTCCAACCAATCAACCAAACCAAAGACAAAGGCTCACCTGGACAATCTCCAGCAAGCTACCAAACTAGCTTGCCGACCTGAGCAGGCTGGCCGGCTAGCTAGCCGGCCAGCCTCCCGAAACTCCGGATCCCGATGGCGCCTAGCAAGACGGCATTTCCATAGGCCGAAATCTTCTTGCTCCTCCTGCTCCACCATTTCTCCCTCCACCAAAAATCCATCTCTGACATCCAGCTCCAACACTTGCCTCCTCACAGCAGCACAACACTCCTCCAGCTTGTCCCTGGACTGGCGCTCATCGCCACTCTCAGCAATTATGGACTTCTTCCCAATAACTCTGTGTATGTTCTGATCCTTCTGTTTTTACTTGTGAAGCGTCTTTGAGTGTCATGAAAAGCGCTATAAAAATCCCATGTATTATTATTATTATTATTATTATTAGAACCGTCGGAGCCTCTCGGACAAGCCGTCAAACATCTGCAAGTGAAGAGATTATAGTCCGATTTTTACATTTCCCCTCTCCTTCCTGCAGGCCGGTCATTGTCGAGCTCCGAAGCCTTGTGACAAACTGCCGCTAGGGACCGTCTCAGCCCGTCTCAGGCCTCGTAATACTCGATCCTTGGAAGCGCTGCAGGTTTTCCGCAACCCCTGGCGGCTGAAACGGAGCCGGAGCCTCCGGGCATTCTCGTGCAGACCGGTGACCTTCCACCGAAAAGCTTTCCTCTGGAGTCCAGGGACCAGGAGTTCCTCGCTTGGAGACCCAGAATGTACCAGAAGCTCTCGACCAGAAACCCCAAGGTCAGTGCGTTCGTTCCTAGAAAGCATAGCTGACATGATGGAGGCCGTTTGGTGTTAAGAGCACACGATGGGAGACTCTGAACTCCCCCCGATGCCTCGGCCAGTGTCTGAATATATTCATGCAAAGAGACTAAAAGACAAGACAAGCACAAAATAAATGAAGAAGCGTTTACTTTGAGGTCATTTTGGGGGGCGAGTGGACGGGGAAAGTGCAGGTATATTCGGCGCAGGAACCAAACTGCATTCATAATAGTATCTTCAGAAGAAAAGGCATGCAGCTACTTTTTCCAACGCTGTGATATGAAGTGTCCAGATTTCGGCGCCCGAGTGTATCCTTAGGACCAAATAAATCTTTTATGATTACGATTGAAATGCTCTGTAGGTCAAACCATTCAAACGCCGACTGGACGGCTGCTTGACATTTGGCTGCGGTGCAGAAATCCAGCATTTGTATGCGTGGAGGGTATGAACATTTTTTTCTCTTCTCTCTCTTTATGAAAGCGACAAATAAACATAAACTTCCGAGATCACCTTGTCTATTCAAGTAAGGTGTCCTCCCGAGTTTCATAAATCCCAAGTGCAGCGGAAAACCTGCCAAAGAATTTGATGTCCCCCGGTGCATTAACAAGATAGTACGTTGCTTTTTATTTTTCATTATTCCAAGTTCTGCGAAAAGTGGGCGTGCATCACTGGACCGGGTAAAACCGCTATTGAAGCCCGTATGAAGTGTTAGTAATGGGTGGCACGGCGGTGGTTGGCGCTTCCCCCTCACAGCGAGAAGGGCTCCGGTCGGATTCCATCTGCGTGGGTTTCCTCCGGGTTCCTCCCACTGACAGAAACGTGCACGAGACCCTTGATTTCCCAGATGCTTTCGTAGGGGAGCGAACGGCTGTATGTCCCTGTCTGCTTGTTGAGTGAATGAACGAATGGTTGAATGTCTACAGGACTGTCTCAGAAAATTAGAATACTGTGATAAAGTTCTTTATCTTCTGTAATGCAATTGAAAAAACAAAAATTACTTTTTCATGATATTCTAATATTTTGAGATAGGATTTTTGAGTTTTCTTAAGATGTAAGCCATAATCAGCAATATTAGAATAATAAAAGGCTTGCAATATTTCAGTTGATTTGTAATGAATCCAGAATGTATGACATTTTTGTTTTTGTAATTGCACTACAGAAGATAAAGAACTTTATCACAATATTCTAATTTTCTGAGACAGTCCTGTATATCAATGCTCTCCACTCGTCTGCTTCGGTTTCCTCATCCTCCAATTATTTGCACAAGGTCGATTTGAGATCCTAAATCAGGGGCGTCAAACTCATTTTCACCAAGGGCCACGTCAGCGTAATGGTAACAGTATAAATGTAACTAAATGTAATGTAAAATAAATGTAACTCCTCCTAAATAACTGAATGCATTACTCATTCGAATCTAAAATGTTACACATGCATTCCCATCTTTCTTGAAACAGCCTTCCATCTGCATCAACTTTTGTATTTGCATTTTTCAATTCCACTTGTTTAAAATGTGGCGATCTAATGGCGGGATGCCGTAACTTCGCGGGTAGCATGACCATATATGGTCTGCGTACGCGATTGACTATTTTTCAGGCAAACAGACCTTTTAAGACGTTCTGGCGGGTCATATAAAATGCCGTGGCGGCCCACATTTGGCCCGCGGGCCTTGAGTTTGACACGTGCCCTAAATTGTCCATATATGTGAATGAGAGAGCGAAAGGTTGTATGTCTGTATCTGGTTTACAAATGAATGAACAAATAGTTTAATGTCTTTATATCTATGCTCTCCACGTTTCTCCATGGGTTTCCTCAGTTTCATCCTCAGACAAGGTTCGATGGAGACCCTAAATTGTCCATATATGTGAATGAGAGAGCGAAAGGTTGTATATCTCTCTATGTGTCCCTGTGATCGATCCAGGGTGAACCCCGCCTCGCTCATGACGGCGGGATAAGCGGTGTAGAATGCATAAATTGTTAAGAACACACTGAAGCGGACAAATAAAAACAAACTGGTGCATGGTTAAAAAAAATAGGGCATCGCTGCTGCCAATAAACCCTCACAGTGGGATAAGAGAAGCCGGAGTCATGTTGCATTCATCTACAAAGTGCTCCTGACCAACCACGCAGACAGTGGACGGATTATCTGACCTGATGTTACTATCATCGCATACAGTAAATGTAAAATGCCGTCATTGCTTCTCTCCGGGGAAGCTGTACATCTTAGGTTTTCACGGGCTTAAAGGTTTAAAGCGGCAGCCATGGCTGATAAAAGCAGGCCCTGTCCTTTGTCCAGCAAGGATTTACATCTTTCATCAGGACAAAACAACTGCTGTTGTCTGCGCTGACATGTGACCGCTGAGTGATCGCTCAGCCAACACGGCTAGTTAGAATAATAAAAAGGACCTATGTTACAAAACTAGCTTAAAATTGTTAGCATTCTAAAACTGGTATTAATTCATATTGATAAGATAAGAGAAACTTTATTGATTCCCATATGGGAAATTCCTTTGTCACAGTTGCGTAACAGGTATAATGTCAAAAAACGTCAAATAAATATGAATATAAATATAAATAGAAAGACAAAAGATAGCAAGACATCCATGAACATATAGACAGCAGACAACAACAACAACAACAACAGGAATAAAAACGGGCAACATCAAGGAACAATGAGGGTGAAAAATACACAACCAGACCTAAATGAGAATATAAATAGAGTGAGAAAAATAAATAGCAATAAATAAGGTAAATAAACAAAAATAGGCAGTATGTTTGCGGGCCGGGACCAACAAGAAGAAGAAGTACAGCAGAGTTAGGGTACGACGTGAATGGGATGATGCAGCCAAGCGCCAAAAATATGTACCCAGAATTGAGAATGTCAGCTAAACATTCATTGATTATCTGTATTGCTGGAGCCGATCCCTGCCTGCACCAGGCGAGAGGCGGACTGGTCCATCACAGGGCTATCAGAGTGCAGACATACAACTGTTTACCCTCTCATGCAAAAATGACATAAAACCTTTCAGTTACACCTTCAGGGGAGGCAGCAGAGGCCGTGCCTCACTTGCCAATCTCGGAAGGAAGAGAATGTAAAATGAAAAAAAAGAATTAATGGTACTTTTCATTTTACTTCACCAGTTTTCGATTGCTTTTACTCAAAATCACTGGATTTTCATAGTTACTGTTCAAATATTGAGAGGAGACGTGTGGCGAGGCCACAGACTGTTGAGCCTCAATGTAGCTTACGCGTTGACGGCTGACTGCTGGCATGCTCTGCACCAAGACTGTATTGCTGTCTCTGCACGTCGCTATTAAAATGTTTAAACACTTTTGCCACATGAACTACATTTCCATGTACAGTGTTTTTTTGTCAACAATTGTATGCGTGTTACAGGGACGTCCAGTCAGTAGAGGCAGGGGAGGCCGGGCCTCGCCTGTCATCATGGACAGAAAAATTGGGAAATTAAAAAATAGATTAAATGGTTATATTTAACCAGTGATTTGTACTACAAAGTTCTTTTCCACTTAACTACACCATTTTTAGTTTGTTTTTTTTCGAAATCGCTGAAAAATAATTGACATTTACCGTTCAAATATGAAGAAGAGACGTGCGGCGACACAGTAACCATCTGAGCCCACTGTGGATTGCACAATGATTATGCTAACTGTGCTCGCATGCTATGCACTGAGACCGTATTGCTCTCTCTGTGTATGTCACTATTAAAATTTCCAAAACTTTTAATGTATGAACCAAATTGCCATAGTTTAGCTGATGTGTGTAATGTGTTTCTTGTTATCATAAAACCACTGCGAAGAGACATTAGGTGAGGCACGCAGTGATGGTGCCTCATGGTGGGGGGCACCGCTGATCCAAGGGATCCCTCTTACTACTCGGCTACAGAATAATATAATTAGCAATAGCGAGCTACAGTAAACAGTTAGCAAGTCAAGTGCAGCCATCCAGTTATTTTTTTCCGATCTCATCGGGCTGTATAGCTCACAAACAGCGAATGTCTTCACTGGCAGTGATTTCCATTAAGACAGAGAGACTTTTAAAACTGAAGAAAGATAAGGAAGACTTCTACAAGCAAGTTATCGATGCTTTTCTTCAGAAGGAGCGGCGCATGGACTTCATTTATAAGTAAAGGTAAGAGATAATAGTGTTTTTTTAAAAGAGCTTTTTTCTACGCTACAGTTTGTATATTTAAAGAATGCTGATATGATATTTTAAACAAAACATGTTAACTGCTGCCAGTAAAATGTTGAATAAGCTGCTCTGTAGGGTTCATATGTTTGTAAATCTGACGATGATGACGTCAGTGCCTCACCAGCCATGAACTTCACCGCACGTCACTGGTGTGTTACTAGTCTCCCGTGCTGAGCGATCATAAAACGGATGCGAAGAGCCACAAAGTGAGGCACCCGTCTCTCCTGCCTCAAGGTGGGCTTGCCTCAGCAGCCATTCCAAACAACCATTCCCTCTCACTGACACATCTGGACAATTTTCCTTCCTTTCTCCGATAACAAGAGTGTCATGTCGCGTACAGGTACATACAGCGGATCTTCATTCATTGGTGAGAAAATCCAAGGTCTTAGAATTCCTGCTTCTCATCACTGTCGATAATAGTGATTTTATTAATATTACAGTAACTGCAAAAAACATATAAAATATCCAAACCTTGGTTTACCATTAATTTTCCATGATGCAGATGACGACGGTGTTGAATTCTTTCAAGGCTACGTTTTTTTTTTTTGTTGTTGTTTTTTTTTGCCGACCTCCTTTAAATCCGCTCCTCGGGCTTCAACATCAAAACTAACCGGTTTGATTAAAACGTGTGACGCCAGTGTTTCCACTTCAGAAAATTCTCCTCCAGTTTAAAAAATAGCTCCTTCAATCTGCTTTCATTTAAGCCTTTTTGAGACAAATGCTTTACTTTTTTACTCCTATTGTAACTATCCCTGCATTCTGCTGAGGACTTCTACAGGTGCTGACAGTCGCTATGGCCTTACATGGTTAATTCAAAGACGGGGAGGCTCTCCTTCCAAGGATTAAACACCATTTGAATTAGGATCTGCAGGCTTTTTTGTGTTTTTTCTAACGAAGGTAATGTTACAACTGATGTCGGATGGATGTATGAGTTAAGGGTTATGGATCATTTTCACGTCAGGCTGTGAATGGAGCGTATATGTTTTCTTTGTCCTTTCTCCGTCCTTGCGGATCAGCATCCCACCGTGCTCATCCCCGAATTGGATGAAACAGCGGCAAAGGCGGGGTATTCTGGGATATGAGCTCCGACCCCGACGGACACGATCGGGCGAACCGTCCGCGCCATCTAAGCCTTCACGCTGAGACTCTTTAAATATCATTCATAAACTTCACGACGGAATTCATTCCCCACATCCCCGATCCGCAAACTCTCGCGCCCCGTCCTCCATTCACGATCGCCGCCACCGATAACAAAACCGGCACGTATTTGTCAAAATATTGAGACCGCCTGTGACAGGCTTGAGAAAAGCAAAAGATTTGTCCAGCCAACCGAACCAAACATAGCCTTTAGGTTTCAAACGCGACGCAAGAAATCTGGTTCCACCCTTCGAGGGATCCAGGAAACTGTAATAATATGATATGAAAAGGAAAATGTAGTGAATGGAAAAAGGGATTATTGAGAATATTAGCTGATCCTGCACGCCAGGTCTCCGATGAGCAACTATGAACTTGAACGGATGAAGATGATTGGTGTTACAAGAGCCGTCCTGGTCATGAAACGTCTTTTTGAAAGGTGAAGAAACCGAGAAAACAAAGTGACGACGTAACCGGGTGGTTCAGCGATGCTCCCACTCCCTCGGATCGCCAAAGTCTTTGGCCGCACCTTAAAGAAAAACATTTTCTGCCTGAAATTGAATGAAAAACAGGTACGGGACAAGACGGTCAGCCGCTTTCGGCTGCGCGGCTTCCAGTCCGAGATGCCGGGACCGAAGGCGTGGAAAGCGTAACGGAGCGACGGGTTTAAGCGACCCCGACGACAAAAGCCGGAGGAGGTTATCGGCGACAGCGGATTGAATTTGAACAGATGTCACATTCGTGCATTTACAGAAACCGAATCATCTGCGAGAAGTAAGACGGACACTTAACGATGTGGAAATCTAGCCGTTTGGTCCGAGTGATGGACAAGATGCTCCATTGCTCTTCATCACTTCTGTTGACAGCATGCTAAATGTCTCGCTAGGAGGTGGAGCTTTACGAGGAAAAAGCCCAATCAGGGATCAAGCAGCCGTTCCTGGAAGGAACGACTTCCTTCGTTTGCCAAGTCAAGCGACCCGACGTGATACCAAAGGGCAAAGAGAACGACGGCGTGACGAGAATTGGATTCGAACTCCACGACAGCCTCCTCCTGTCCTTGGAAAATAAAGAAAAGGCGTCACGCCTTCGCTCCGACTCCAAAGGTCCGTGTGGCTGTTTCAGCCCGGGACGGGTGCCAGCTGTTTAGTTTAATCATCGGGTAAATCCGCCAGAAATCTGGACACAAACACTTTCTAACCGCCCCGAGAGAGCTTTTAAGACCGGCGAGGACGAGGGGAACGGAGGATCGAAACGAAGAAAACATCTTCGCCGCGAGGTGTGAACAAGGACACCGAACGTGAAGGAGGCGCCGGGAGGGGATAAGTAAGACGGCGGGATAGAAAGGATGCCGGGGTGGAAATGTTGTTTTCTCGGTCGCCGCCGGCTGCGCCGTACCTTTTAGTCCCTCGCCAACAACAAACCCCGGTGATGCTTCATCAGCACCAGCATACTAAAATCCCCAGCTCGCTTTGCACAACATGTTTTCCAGATCTACGTCGACCTCGTTCTCAAATGACCTCCCGCAAACGGCCAATTTATTAGATATACCTGGAAATACGTCAGGAGCCGTGCCGCTTTATCACCGCTTCAGGTAATATCCATTTTCTACATGTTGTATAAACATCCAGGTGTTGATTGTAGCTTCCCCATCCAGGGTAAATCTTAGCAGTACCTCCCGGTGTATCCCACTACTCGGACTTACTGCAGTCCTGTTATATTTGGTTGTATTGATTTTTGTGTATTCCAACCCATCTATCTGCTGGAGAGGAACCCGTGTCTAGATGAAGCCGCTCGTCGCCACATTTCCTTGCGAGGGAAACCTTTAAACCTGCATTTAGAAGTCGTCGAGGAAAGGCCAGCGGAGGTCGGCGTCATCAACCGCCTCGCTAACGCTAATGTGTCGGCAGTTACTAACACATACTTGCAAATATTCTCCTTGTTAGGTTGGGATTCTGATCTCTGTCAGCTGCGAAGGGAGCGATAAGTGGCCCTTAAGTTTATTTATTTCTCCTCCAAAGAGGCAGCAGACAGCTCCGGATCAAGGGAACGTGGCGGAAAAACCTTTAAGCTAATATCAGTGCAGGATCATCAGTAAGCTCGCTTTAAATCGTGGGATGCAAACTCAAACTTGTGCAGGTTGGGAGTCTGAAGTAGAAATGTAAATGAAATACCAAGGGATTTGAAAAGTGCATTATAAGCACTGAATAGATTTTTCATTCATTCATTCTCATTCACATGTCATGGAGACATCCGGACAGTTTGGGATCTCCAGTAACGGAGGTTCTCCAGGTGGAACCCGTAGAACCTCGAGGAACCCCGCGCAGACACGTGACGACCAAGAAGACTCCAACCAAAAAGGCTCACGGTTGTAATCCAATCAGGGACCTTCTTGCTAAGAGGCGGAAAGGCTAACCGCCGCGCCGCCGTGTCGCCTCTTAATTTTCCTCAGGATTGAAAATACACGTTCCCGTCTTTGCGGCCGCGGCAGCAACAACAAGGACGGCCACCAACAAAAACAGCAGCTTCAACTACGACAACATCTCCGGTGTTTTCCCCGCCGGTGTCAATTTCCCCACCGTGACTCCCGTTTTCCCGCTCATGAATGCAAAGATGGAGTCATCGGCCCCCATACGTCGCGTTTTCATCAGATCTCCCGTGACGACGGCCTAAACGGAAGCGCCGGTTTCCTCCATCATCTGGCGCGCGTTACTGCGAATTCCGCTCCTTTGGGGGATCTCTTCCTTTGCTCCCGCCGACAAGCGAACAGACATCTGAGGGAGGAAAAAGAGCCCCCGTGCACCGGCAAAGATCGTGACAGGGAAGCGAGGGAGGGAGGCGGGGAGTGCAGGGGAGGGCTGAAAATTCGAGGCTTCCCAGGACATTTAACTGGTGCCGCTCACGGCGTGCATCCAGCATCTGTGGTAAACAGAGCCGACGCACGGCGCGATGAAGTCCGGCTCCGATCTGAATCCAGAATTCGGCAGCCTCGAATGTTTTACACTCTTTACCGTTCCCGTCGAGAGCAGCCTCGGCTTCTCGTGTGTTTCGGATGACACGTTTTTTTTTCCGTGGTCTTTCTTTCCGTTTCAGGATTGACGTCGCCGAGAAGAGAAAAACAAAAACCCCGGAGTGTAAAAACGACAAATTGCCGCAGAGGTTATATGTGGCACTATCTGTCGACCGGGTGAGATGACCTCCCGGAGTCTCGGCCCGGTTGCCTGGCAACCGCGTGGCGGTGACGAGATTGTCATTTTCAACACTTTAATTTTTGTGGCGGGGGGCGGAGGCGGGGGGACGGATGAGATAACAGGTTCAGCGAGCCTCGCCTGCATCGGCTTTTATTTTCCCCCTTCGGGAAGCAATCGAAATAAGCACTTCCTGTCAATCGGCGTGCAAACAGGAAGCGCGATAAGGTAAGGGTTGGCCTACCTGCCACGGAATTCGGACGGGGCATCATGGAGGCGGTGTGCACGTGGTGCTGCGGGAGGGGTCTCTTTGGTGCGGGAGGAGTTTTGGGCTCCGTGATGTCGGTCCTCGGTAGAGCCTCCAACGGCCGGACGCCGGCGCCGGCGCCGTCCCCGGCGGGCGCCGGGCGTCCCTCTTCGGCCGCGTGGCCCATGATGGCGGCGCCGCCTCCCGAGCCCTCTTCCGTCGTCAGGTCGGCGCTGGAGACGCTGCGCTCCTCGTTCTCAGAGGAGCTCGTGGCGGTCGCTGGAGGACACGGTGAGAAGGAGCTTAGACGGGACGGCCGTGGACGCCGACGTCACTAACTAGCGCGGCAGCGGCGCCTCTTTCATCCGCCCGACGCACAAAAATCCACCGATCGAAGGGTTTTATCACCGCGTGACGTGGCCTTTGCCCTCCCGCGTTTAACTAAAAATACAAAGTCTATTTAGAGAGAGAAAAGTGTCCTATTTTAGGAAAATCAGACCCGTAAGCAACAAAGACAGCAGTGTCCCAGTTTTGACAGAAGGGAGCCGAAGCCTGGAGGCTTCGAGCGGCACAGGCGACTCGGAGGAACCGTGGGGTTCGGCTAGGCATCCAACCAGGACTCTAAAAGCCCAGGGAGGTCTCAGCCAACTTCCCCTTCGTCCGAGGGCGTCCCGAACGGGCGAGCGCAGATCCGGCTCGGACCTCCTCCCCCTGCGGTGCAGAGCGGGGCGCCCACAGGGGGGGTTCCAGCTTCCATTTCCAAAGGGGAATATTCTCCTACACACACCTATGATCCCGCTGTCCTTGCTTTCCAGGGTGGAGGTGGGGCTTTGAGGAGGAGGCCCGAGGTTGCCCCCGGTGACGGGCCCGGGAGCGTTGCATGGAGAGAGGCCGGCCGCCGGGCCGCAGAGGGTCCCGCCGGGGCTGACGGCGGGGACGCAGTGCGGCGAAGGCGGGGCCGGCGCCTGCCCTTCGGCGCTGGCGCTCAGGGTGGAGGAAGGGCTCTCGGAACACGGCGAGGCGGTGCTGCAGGTGAGGGTGGGGCTGGGGCTTCCACCCTGGCCCGGGGTGTCGCACTGAAACACACAACGGGGAAAAAAATTGAACGCGCACAACTCGATCGAATGATATTCTCAATCAACTGCCGTTTAACCGCCACGTCCTGTTTGTTCTTTTTTATTCTCCGTCGTCACGACCGCCGGTGTTTGAGCACGCAGATGGGAAGTGGAAGGATAATTCCGGTTATTTCCATCCTAGCTCTCAATTTTTTCCCCGGCTCTCCGCGATGACAGCTGGTTGCGCTCCGAACTAAATCGCAGACATTCACAGTTTGCTGCGGGACACTGTATACACACACACACACACACACACACACACACACACTTGCACGCACGCTGATGTTCCAGGCATCAGAGAGATGCACTGTGCATTTTTTAGCAGGTCCGTGGATTGCGTCTAAGCACAAGGTAACTGGAGAGTTGCTTCAAGGAGCGAATGCGTCTTGAAATTGCAACGAGACGCGATCTGGTCGGGTCGCCGGTTCGAGACAAAGGAGGATCCAAACGAACGAGCCGGGATGTCCAGCGATGCGAAAAAGGTGAGAGTTTTTCCACCAGGTCCCGCGTGCAATTACTAGTTTACAAACTAGATTGCTGCATTGCAGCTCCTTGCCTCCGCCTACTTGTTGCAGTTGGCAGTTCTGTCATTCCAGCCTCGAATTGGAAATTTCCGGCGGTGTGAGCTCCGGCCTCACCGCAGCGAGAAGGTCTCGGTTTTTCCCCGTATCTGCATGGCTTTCCTCCGGGTTCATTGGAGGTTCATCGGAGACCCCAAGTTGTCCATATGTGTGAATGAGAGGGCGACTAGTTGCATGTTTCTATACGAGGTGTAAATGAGAGGGTGAATGGCTTTATGCACCTATAGGAGGTGTGAATGGATGCATGTCATCTTCTTAATATAATCGCCCCAAGTCATTCGCCCAATTTTCACAGAAAACACAAAAAACTAAGCCATCCGTCGAATGAGGAGTTGATTTAATGGCATAGATGCGCCGATATGTGGCCCTGTGATCGACCAACCACCGGTTCAGGGTGAATCCTTTATGCCTTTCGGCATAAATAGGCTTCAGACTCCTGCAACCCTGAGAGAAGGATGGATGAATGAATGAATGAATGAATGAATGAATGAATTGATAGATGAATGAATAAATGAAGTGACCAGAAACGGAAAAGCATGCTGTGGAAGCTGAAGAATGGATGGATTTGATTTAGTCCCGTCGAATCACTGTATCAAACCGTTGTCTTCATTTCTGAATTATGGCCAGAAAAAAAGCCCAAAAATGTGTATCTTTAATTAGCACAACCCGAACGAAACCAGATCTAGCGTCAGTCCAAAATTGGGAGAGCGGGGCTCGACGGCGCCCCCTGGAGGCGCCCCTCTGATACCGCGCTCTCTCGAGACGGGCCAGCAGTGGACATAACGCCTCCGACCGTGAAATTGTTCCTCAAATTGACACGGAGGCTCCTTCACACAAGTATTACATAAAGCGCCGGCCTGAAAGGCCCCCGGTCGGGAGATTCTGAATGCATTATTACTATTTGTTATTTCCACCTCGTGACGCGAGTGCGGGGAAAAGATCAAACTCAAACAACACAAAGCAACGGCGTTCCAGGTATCCCCGCAACTGATGCAACATTCCTGCAACGCGGAGACAAAGCGGCCGAGGTGAAGCGGCAGCTTACGGTTATTCCCTCCGTACCCGGGGCCTCATCTATCTTGGCCGGGACAACCCACATTCCTCATGTGATCCTCGCTATCTCTGTGAAACTGACTGTATCTGGAGCTCAGGTGCTGGAATGAGGCTGAGAAAATGGGCCACGGGCGAGCAGCGCGGAGACGGAGCCCTCGCACAGGAGGTTACGCCGTGGTCAGATTACGTGCGGCGTCGTGCTCTCTCTCAACGTACGTCACAATTAAAGCAAGTAGAAGTTGCCGCTTGACTTTGAATGACCTGACAGCAACAGGCGGTTTGACGCGGCGCCGTACCTTTTTTCCCCTCCTGTCCTCCATAGGAGAGCTAGCTGCGTCCGGTGTTGCTTCTCCCAGTAAGAAGCATAGTCTGGTCATCAGTTCCTGGGTAGAAAGGGAGGAGCCCAGCCGGGGCTCCACGTGGAGGTCTGGAACACACACACACATTCAGGACACGGTCGTGAACGGGGGGGGGGGGGCCGCGGCGCGGAGCGATAGCGGACGCCGATCCTGTTTTCAGCTCAGGAGGTTTCCCAACCCCCCCTTCTCGGCGACGACGGCGACAAACGTTTGTATCCACAGGTCGGCTTGCTTCGGCTCTCCCGATTACGGATGCGCAGACACTGCCTCCCCTGTTCGGGGGTTCGGCGAGGTTGCGAGGTTGCGAGTTTGCTCGCGCTCACGCCTGCCAGGTGCTCTCTGTTAGGAGACTGGTGGTGAATTTCAATGAGCTCGGTGTCGACTCCGGAGCAAAGGGGGGGGGGGGTTTCTCTGCCTTCGCCGCCGCTGACACCGAGATTGGCCGACACGGGCCCATGTGCTGCATTCATTTATCACTTTCTGTTTTTTTAATCCGTTCCCATTGACCTCCCACCCCTCACCTCTGCGCCCTGCGCTCCGTACGGTGTTCCCATCCCCTCGTATCCTCGTCCTCGTGCACGGCTATCTGCTGAGTAACGCGCGCACTGAGTAGGCACACAGGCGGGATGACAGGACGTCGCTGATTTACAGAAACAGCTCGCTCCTCCTCGCTGACACCCTTGCATTTCTACATCGAGTTCCTCTCACACTCCCCCCCCCCCCCCTCCTCCCTCCTCGCTCGTGTTGCCCCGCCGCTTGTTGTGGGTGTTTCTTAGATAATCCCGGGCCCGGATCCCGAGTCCCAGCCTTGAGAAGGATCAAGGTCAGCGCCAGGAGGCGGGGGGGGGGGGGGGAGATGGGCGCTCACACCAATCGTGACCCGTCTCGGTACACTTCTCACCTCGGAGCTCGGGAAGCTAACCGAGGTGGGGGTTGGAAGGGGGGGGGGGGGGGGTTGCGAGCTGCGGAGATGAGAAAGAGAGAGAAAACTTTGCTTTTAGTCAGCAGAGTGCCGAGACGCAATCTGGAGTAACATGAGGACACGCTGAATGTCCAGTACTATTCATCAAACCACCTCGCAGTTGCCATTGGAAACGGGAAGCTGAAAGGTGCCTGGCAACCGAGATGGAAGATGTCTTGGAAAAAAAAAAAAAAAATCAGACGAGCCCGAGGGTAGCCTTGTGGTCAGGAACAGAAAGGAAGCCGGGCCGAGATGCGGGGTTTAGCGCCCCTTTTCGCTCGATTCTGACCTTAATCGTCCAAAAAAAAAAGAGGCGATATCAACTACGACGAAACAAATCGGCTCACGAACGTTCACGGGCGACAGAGACCCCACGGAAAAACTTAAAGCCCTGAGATTGAAATTAAAAACAAACACACTTGAACATCTCCCCTCCTCCTCCTCCTCTTCTTCCTCCCCATCACCTCGCCCCCCCCCCCCCCTCCCCTCCATCCTTCCCATCCAGCCTCCCCGGTCAATACTTAGAAAAACAAGACGTGACGGCGAACACATTCCCCGCTCGCTCCTCGTCCTCACCTCTGTGGTCAGTCCTGCCGCGGCGCGAGGCGAAGGCGGGAGGTTCCCTCGGCTCAGAGGAGCCATCCACCAACCCCGGCTTCTTTACCCGTCCTTCGGACACGGCGGAGAGCGAGGAGGGAGAGGGAGAGGGAGGGAGAGCCAGAGCAGGGTGGGAGGGAGTAAGGGTGGAGATGGGGAGGGATATGAAAGAAAGTGAGAGAGAGAGAGAGAGAGAGAGAGATTAAGCCTCTCCAGATGAGATCTATGGTGCAGAATTTGAATTTTGTCCCAGGAGTATAAATCAGTATGTAGATATTGCCATGCAAACAGTAATATTCACCGTGCCAGGGGTGTTTATATAAAACACAGCAACGCTGCTAATTTGTGTGTGTGTGTGTGTGTGTGTGTGTGATGGCAGTGCACACATATTGATGTGTGGGTGTGTCTCAATTTATGCAACCACATTTGAATACTCCTGGAAACACACAGATTCTTTAGGACTGTTTTTCTTCCGAATAGGACGGGATGTCTTCAGATACCGAAGTGTACCCATGATTGCTCTGAATCCCCGGCTCGGTGTTTAGCACAGCAGCCAAAGACGCGGGAAGTCATGACATCCTGTATTTCACTTGACGAAATGTTCCCGGTTGTGTCGGTTTGAAAGGAGGCAGCGCGGCAGAAATATAACACCTCCTTTTTCTCAATGGCTGCACTCTCTGCCACACACTGCCACCCGGTGTTCGATTCCGGTCCCAAATGTTAGACACCTTTCAAAAAGTATTCATTCGTTCATTCGTCATCCGTTATCCTGCAGTCGGGGTGGCGGAGCCAATCCCAGCTGTCAGTGGTCGAGAGGCGGGGTTCATCTTCGCCAATCGTGGCCAGATTTAGAGAGATACGAACATTTACGCTCTCATTCACACGTCATATAGAGAAATATAACTTTTCACCCGCTCATTCGTTCATCATTAAGAAAAATTAAACCATTCGCTCATTCGTTCACTCGTAGAGACATACGACTATTCACACGCTCATTCGTTCATCATAGAGAAAAATAAAACCATTCACTTATTCAATCACTCATATAGACATATGACTATTCTCTCACTCATTCATATAATAGAAAAATAAAAAACATTCACTCATTCATTCACTCATTTAGACATATGACTATTCTCTCGCTCATTCACATCATAGAAAAATAAAAACATTCACTCATTCATTCACTCATACAGACATATGACTATTTTCTCACTCATTCACATCATAGAAAAATAAAAACATTCACTCATTCATTCGCTCATATAGACATATGACTATTCTCTCACTCATTCATATAATAGAAAAATAAAAACATTCACTCATTCATTCACTCATTTAGACATATGACTATTCTCTCGCTCATTCACATCATAGAAAAATAAAAACATTCACTCATTCATTCACTCATACAGACATATGACTATTTTCTCACTCATTCACATCATAGAAAAATAAAAACATTCACTCATTCGTTCACTCATATAGACATATGACTATTCTCTCACTCATTTATTTAATAGAAAAATAAAACAATTCACTCATTCATTCACTCATTTAGACATATGACTATTCTCTGGCTCATTCACATCATAGAAAAATAAAAACATTCACTCATTCGTTCTCACACCATATAGAGCATTACGATCATTCACTCGTTCATCTACTCACACAAATACAGGCATGACTTTTCGAACATTAAGAGGCGTTCAGTCATTCATGCACTCATCATATAGAGACAATCATTCACCCTCTCGTCCACAGGCCATATCGGAAAATAAAACCACTCACTCATTCATTCAGAGACATATGACAAAGTGCTTCATACACACACGCGCACACACACACACGCTAACTTGCACACAGAGCTGCCATGAAAGGCGCTAACCAGACCATCGGGAGCGTTTTGTGGGTTTTGGTGCCTTGCCCAAGGGCACTTCGGCACAATGACAACTTTCTGTCGTTAGCAACAGCCGGGTCTATAGAAATGAAGTGATGTGATTTTTGTAAATGATCTCTAATAGTAGTGTCCCGGCGTGGGGATATTTAGTTTATATTCACAATCCAGATCAAAGAGAGTGCAAAATCATTTTAAAATATGTATAACATTAACTAATAGCGTATATTCTCCAAAGTGACCTACCAAATTGGGGTTCCTTGCCGTGAGTGATGCTGTTTAATCATTTAGCCTGACAATCTGTCACGTGCTCCGGGGCCCCGCGGCGCAGTCTGTTTACTTTTGTATTTGCCGTCACATATATGGAGCAGCTGAATGCACAGAAGCGCTCGGCTAATCAAGGCAAACCCACCAAAGCGCTCTGCTATTTTTACAGCCGTTCCCTCGTGCACGGTCTCGTGTCAGACGCGCCAACCGTTCCCGTCGTCGCTCCCGATCCACCCACCTGAGAACTTGACGCAGGACTGGGAGGAGGCCATGTTGTCCTGGCGGGGCAGAAGAGGGGAGGAGGGTAGGGAGATGGACACCCCTTTGGTCAGCCTCTTCAGTCTCACCGGGTTCTCTGTGCCGCCGTTGTCCGGGTCCGGAAAGTGTGCGGCCCGTCCGGCGTCGGCCCTCTGCAGGGTGCTACGAGCGTACGCCTCTCCGCCTACGTGGGGGACGACAGGAGGGGTCGGAGAGGCGTGGATGTTGAAGGAACGTGAGAAAAAGTGGTTGCATCGTTGCTCCGGCACGCAGCAGAGGGGAGAAATTAGCATCGCGCGCCGTAGCGATAGAGCACACGTCTTGGAGGAATGAGATAATGAAAAGTTAGCATTCTGAAGGTGTCGGGAAAGAGGCTACGCTATTTCTTCTTTTTTGAGGCCAAAAGTAGCGCGCCGCAAACACGGCCCGCGCTTCCTCGTCGAGTCAAAGAGGCCGCTTGCAGCCAAATGCGAGGTCACGCCGCAAACAATTGTGTTGTTGTTTTTCGTGTTGAGGAAAAAAAAAATACACAACAGAGCATATACATCAACGTGTACTCGTGCACAATTTCTTAAAGTACAAAATGCTCATTAGGCCTTTGAGGAGCAGCAATATCTTTCTGCAAATGATCCCGGCGTTCTGCAAACATCCTATATCATTTTAATGAGACTGACACAGTTCTCTGTCTCGTTCCCCCTTCAAGCAGCACAAGATTAAATATTTATGAGAAAAATCATTGAGCTAATACGGGGGAGATCTGCTTGTGTTGATACATCTTCGCGCCCCCCCTCCCCGATCGCCGAGTCGCACTTCATTTTTGATTTTTATTTCCTGCCTAACCTTGAATTTCGGAGACAAAAGTAGCTTGTTAAGAGTTGGATCCACACAACAAGTGGCCACGAATGTACTTAAAGCCCACTAAGAAATGCTTCAGTGTGTCATTTACTAGGTCAGAATGTTTTCCTAATTCGCTCCAACTTCTCCTGACACACTTTAATGCAACTGCTTGAAGGGCGGAACATGAATTAGGCTAATTGAATTGGCTCTTAGCTCGCTCAAGAGAAGAGAACCTGGATTGCCATTGCAAGTGAAATGTGACCTCTTGTCAAAACAAAGGGATTGCGTCAAAAAACCCTGATGGTGGTTGATGTGATGGGGAGGATGCGGAGGATGGAGAGGATGCGGAGGGTGAGATTGCAGAGTTTGGGTGTCTCAGGTGTGTGTGCTCACCTGGGTGTCTCCGGCCACGTTTGTCACCTTTCTTTCCTCCTCCGTGCTTCTTGTCTCCGAACATTGCCCTGAACATGCTGCTGCTGCTGCTGCTTCACTGTTCACCAGCCGTGGAGAAATCCGTGGATCCGCCTATGGAGAATAGTGTTGACTTATTTTTTCTGCAAGGGATTTCCCCGCAAACACCTCCACAGAACACATGCAAAATTCTATATTACCTGTTGTGACGTCTTCATGTGAATCCCCAATGAAGTGATGGAGGGCAGGTCGCTCTCCCGGAGTGCTGCACCTCCGCTGTCACTCCACTGACTGACGAAGAGTCGAGCGTGCACATGCGTACTCGCTGTATGTCCCCAATTCCTGTATCTCTCTCCGTGCCGTGCATCTCCTCCTCTTGAGGTGGTTCTTCACGCATGCTTCTAACTCACATCATCCTGCAGCTGCAGCTGCTGCTTCTGCAGAACCGCCGGACGAAAACAACAGCATTACACAAATTAGATAGAATGCCAAAACCTGAGACTTGCCTTCTCTATTTTGGGCGTGTAGTCCATCTTCCTGCGTGGTATCACAAGCGGAGAAACTTTTTTTTTTTTTTTTCGTGCAAGTATCAGCTCCCAAGTCAAACAAGCGCAGGACGAAAACGGAATACAGTTCCAACTTCGTCCAACAGGGGGCGCCATTTCACCGACAACAAGGCTATATAGGCTGGAAGTGACGGCCGGCTCGCTCTCTTCTCTTTCCGGAATCCGAGGAGATGGCACGTTCACGGCTCTACCGACATGTCAAACTGTAAGTATATCAACGTCGTCCTAAATATGATTCGGTATTAAGCTGAAGATGTATTCACGCTTTCGTAGGGGGCTGGCGAATGAATGGACTTTGGAAGCTTACGCGTGTAGCATGAGCTAGCATGGGGAAACGTGTCAGTGCTACCATGCGGTCTTTGAGCTAATGCTAACCTGAAACCTACAGTTTGGCTCAAAATTCCCCCCCGCTATGGCACGTGGGTCACATTCACTTTGATGCCCCCTGGCAGTGGGGAGAGTAAATCTATTTTAAACCTTTGCCATGATGTGGTCGATACACCCAACACAGATCGCAGTGGAAAAGACGGCAGGCTAGCTTAAATGTTAGCTCCTCGGCAACGATGCTAATCTAAGCCGGGGAGCTGATGTGTCATCTCAATTTGAATGTAGAATAAAGAGCTTGAAACAATATTGGTTTGAACGCTTCACAGTTTGATCTCAGATCCACTGCAGCGCGTCCTTGAATTTGTGTTCACATGTTGTCGTATGCACCGTTTATCAAGTGCTTCAGACTTCAACGTGTTAGCATCAGGAGGCTACTAGCAGTCCCCTTGTATGTTTTAGATGTCAATCACGGTTCCTCCTGCACCTTCTCTCTCCAGATTCCTGCCTCTCTGTGGTCACCCTTTCAAAGAAGGAGGGTGACTGGGTCACTCTGGTGAACACCTGACTATAGTGACACCATGACCTAAAAGGGGTCTGAAGAGTAAAAGGACCAAAACCTGCAACAAGTCCAAAGACAAAGTATGTATCTTGTGGTGCTGGTGGGTCAGACACTGGTGCATCTTTGACAGCCTGGGGTCTCTGTTGTGAGATAACTCAGGTTTTATTATATCAGATGCAAAATTAAATATCCCTGCGCTTTCTGCGCACCCCTCTATGGTGTCTCGGATTGAAGAAGGGATGATAAACTGTCTGGTATTTAATCTGGACATTGCATGCCATGACAGCCCGTTTGCCTGACACTTTGATTATACATCTTTACTGTGCCTTTTTCCCCTTCAGGCTCAGGTTTGGAAGAAATCCAAGCAGTTCAACCAGCGTCCTCGTGGTCAGAAGCGATGTCTTATCAGGTTTGTAATCTTGTGCTTTTATTTTTAAGTTGCATCCACTGATAGACCTGAAGCAGGCCTCGTTGGCTTCTTGGTTTGCATAGAGATGCTAAACTGAACTTTCCTCACACTTTCTGACTGCCTTCTGTGGCAGATCAGAATGAGTTGAGGGATACATTTTTATTTTTTTTGCATGGTCAACATATCATGCATGATGGCTATTTTATGCGTTGAATGACTTTTATTTGTGCACACTAACGTTAAATCTCTATTCTTTTTAAAAAACCCAAATCCCTATCAGCAGTGCATGTTAGAGGTTATTGATATAGTCGTAACTGAGATTTTCATATTAAGTGCAGGATTTTGGTCAACGACCCCCACACACACACACACACTCTTTTGCTCCCCAGTTATTTTGCATACTATTGCTGGATTGTCATGCGGTTTCTTTATGAAACTTAGTGGTTTTAATTTCTTTTGCAGGCTAAAAGACAAAGTCTGCAAACATCTGGAATATTGGAGGCTTGGAATTGTTTATCTGCCGGGAGGGGGAACCTGGTTAGCTGTGGTCTTAAAAGTTGTCTTAAACTTTTGATGTTACTTGTGTATCGCCAGTTTTAGTCCCATAAAAACAGCAATTACATACATGCGGGCATGCAGAGTGATCGTGCATTTAATGTCTCTTTGTGGGTGTAAAAGGCTGTTATCAAATGTTAAGTCTTTATAGGCATTGCAAACAAAATTCTTAAATTTAATTTTGAAAAAAAAACTGTTTTGAAAGAAGCCCTCTCATACCTTGACATGATTTCTTTGTGTGCATCAATAAAAGTCAGATGTTAAAACAACTTTTTATTGGGAGTCATTTCATTATAAAACAAGTGAAAATCCTTTCATAAAGTCTGCAGAGTGAAACATGAGATCAGTGCCTCGGGTGTTCGCTGTTCACATTTTGAGCAGAAAGTGTTCTGTCCAAATGTTAACCTTTTTAAGCAACGGGGCTTTTTCTTAAAGTGATCTGACATTGAGCCTCTCGCTCCGGGGACACACTTTCATTTGGCCCTGTATAGTTTACTTCACTCGTTCACCTTGATAGTGTGACACAAACCTCCTGGGTGCAACTTCATTTGTTCCCCTATGCTGTCCTTTCAGAAATAGCCTGTCTCTCCCAGGGAACTCTACCCTCGCCTTACATTACCCAGTGTTTTGACACTGTAGAAGTGTAGAAACATCAGGTGAGCTCGTAGCTTCAAAGGAAGTCTGGAAGGAGCCCCTTTGAGCTGTGTGTGTGTGTGTGTGTGTGAGGGGAGGGAAGCGGAGGGGGTCTCGGGCCTACTCGTCCGTCTTCTCCTCGCCCTGGTAATGCCGGTACTCTGGCTTCAGCTCCCAGGTGTTCTTGTGTGTGCCCTTGATGTTGTAGATGCCGATGTCGCGTAGAATTTCCTTCAGGTAGATCTGAAAAGGGAGCGAGGGGAGTACATTTCAAACTTGGGCCATGTTGCAGCATCAGCATCAAAATGGTTTGGGGCTTAAAAAATGTCCTTCAGTCCAACAAGCAACTTTGACTGTAAAACTGCTCTTTGGCAATTTGGTGTACTTAAAACTATAAACACTGCTGCATTGAATTGAAGCAAAGGGTTGACTGTGCCAATACTGGGATTTCAGAGCCCTCCATGGGTGCACTTGCGTAAGTTTAGTCTCTGACCTGCATCGGCCCCCCAAGCAGCCCTCAGGTCTTACCACAGGCTGTTTGGTAATGTCCACCAGGTCCTTGATGTTGTAGTACTGGTGCTTCTCAAAGGCAGAGAACAACATGTCCAACACCTGCTGCTTGTCAGCCCTGGCTCTCTTGCCCTCCTCTTTCTTTTTCCTCTCGTACTCGAGCTGCATCCGAAAGCCAGAGGACAGACACAAATTATGCTAAGTGTTATTCAATGTCGCTTCATACAACATGCCGTTCCATAAGAAAGCACTACGAGCTACATGTTCAGTTAAGATGGCAAAGCTTTGGGTCACTGTTCTGACTGCTATTAATATGAATTGGAAGTTCTCCACGGTTGTGATTAACACATTATAAAACAATTCCAAGCATCACCAATTTCAAGAGACACTTAAGCTAAACTCCAAACTAGTTGGTGTCTGAGCTGTGAAAGTGGAACAAGGGAATCAAAATAGTAAAAGGATATTCCTTACATTGTAGGCGTGATTGGCAACAGGTTTGTAGTTGCTGGTGACAGCTTTCGCCAGCTGCTGCGACAGTCTCACCGGCTTGGATGACTCTTCAATTTGTAACCTTAATGGATAGAAAGGACTCAAATTGTGAATCCCCCTTAAAGTGAGACTAATGCAGACGGCTAAAAATCACTCTTGCAAAGATACAGAAGTCCTTAAATAATAAATCAAATACTTGTCATGGCCATATTTTGCAGTTTTTATTTGTGTGCACTTTATCATAGTCAAAGAGTGAATTGAGTTTCTTTCGACGTGCACTATCGCGCATACTCACCTCTTCAGCCGCATATAGCTTTCGCTGACCGCGGGCCTGCACTCTGCTCGCTGCACCACCACTCCCTCCAGGGCTATTTTGTCTGGGGGGGCAAAAGAGTGAACAGCAAGTTTACTAATAACTGTGGGATCCATGTATTTGGAAGGGTGAGCGGTTTCATGCATCCATCCAAGAGATCTTGAATGAAAGCAGACGTGTTGTGTGAACAAACTGCGCAACTCCGTTATTTTTGCACGGTCCAAAATGCATGTGTGCGAATATCTTTCCAAGCACGAAGTCCTCCCGAGCTGGAAACCAAAAAATGTTAATGTAGAAACCGTAGCCAAGTATTGATAATCCTCTGGATGAGCTCCTCGTCATCGAGATGTTTTTTTGTACTCCAAACACTGATTGGTTCATGGACAACAACACCATTTCACAGCAGCATCGCCAATGTTTGGCCAAAGTTACACCTGAATTTACTGGCTGAAGCTCTCTGGTCTTTAACCATCCCGTCCACTCCGTCTTTTTGTTATTACCAGAAATATCGCTCTGTAAGGACGTGCCATGACAAACGTGTCTCCGTGGTCAAAAACAACCTGCTATGAAGATGCATTTCATCTGTGCATTAACAAACTGTCCGTCACGGTCTTCTGAAGTGTTTTTCCCTTGTCAGCCTGAGTGAAGAGTCTATTTCTGTCGATATGCTTTCTGCACACTGTCGAATAGCCAGCAATAAACCAGCCAGTAATCCCCTCTCGGAAAGAGAAGCTGTTCGTTAGCAACAACTAAATCTACTCGCTGGTGTTTGTAAATGCTATGCAGTTGTGTGAACGCATGATAAGTGACAAGGCTGCACTAGTCATTCCCACAGGAAAAAAGAAAAGGAACAAGTCTGCTACCGCGACCAAAATGTCAAATGGAAATATTTACAAATGTATTTTAATTGTCCCTTAACCCCCCTTCAAGCCCAATAACCCTTTCTTCTGATGTTTTCAATAGAAAATGCTTTTCTTCTCACCCGCTATCCGTGCTAGCATCGATGCTGAGCACATCAATGCAGACCAACTGTCAATAAGGCTTTTAGTGAGTACATATTTGTTTTCTCCGGCCGTAGGACAAGCAGAGCGGGGATGATAACGCAGCCCTGTTACCGCCAGACCCCGCCAAGTGGAGGCTTCCGTCTGGATTGCATCAAGTGTCAGTTCACGGCTGAGACGGCAGCGGGCAAAACCACAATACTCCAGGGAGAAGGACAACAGCTGGGCTGAAATTTCCGTGTTTGAATTGTCACTCCAAGAGATTCAAGGGAACTAAATTATCTTTCAGAGACAAAGCTTGTTCACGTCTGTTTGCTTCCTGAGGACCGAATGTTCTGTGCTGTAGGGGCCGCTGCCTGCAAATCAGCATTCTCTCTGCATTTTTGGATAGAATAGCTGAAAAACCTTTACGTACAAGGAAAAGAACTGAATATAGACCCCCCCCCCCCCCCCCCCCCCCCCCCAAAAAAAAAAAAATAGCAGTCCATCTCCCACCCAAGACACCTTTAACCACCAGTAGTTCAAAACTGTGATGCTGACTGCATGGATGATTCATGCACAAATCCAGGGCTCGGCATTATTTACGTACAAAATCTGTCCAACCTGGCTGTACTTGGAGAACATGACTGAGGCCCAGTGGGTGAGAAAAACATTTCCATTAACAGCAAATCATATTCAAACTGCATCCGTCGCAGAAAGATGGGGAAAAAAAAAGTGTGAAGTCCCTTTTGTATCAACCATTAATTGACATTTATTCACCATCTGTCATATTTAAAGTGACTAAGACAACTACACTTTAAGAGTCTCCAAATCAAAACTGAAATTCTGTTTGAGTTCCAGGCTCAAGAATATACAAACAAAATACGCTTACTGCATTGTGCGTAATTATGTCTTGTCATCTGCATCCTGATCTTTAATCCTTTTCGGCATTATAAGTTCTTTTTGAGTCTCGCACCAGCCTGCGTCTCCTGGGAAACGACGCAGGACCCGGCCGTTTTGTTTTTATTTTCTTGTGGTTGCTCAAGAGCAGACACCCCTTTGAAAACCGTGCCATTTGTGCCTCAGTTAACTTGCGTTCATTGCTTTATATTTTTTGGCCTCTTTTTCACGCCATCCTTCCAGCTTTCTATCTTACAGCACATCTTGGCAAACATTTTACGAGAAATGCAGTCGCGGTAGAGTGCCAATCGTGTACTAGTGGACTCACGTCTGTTGGTTTGAAACGCTTTTGATTCTGTAGTATTTACTAATACTGGCCTGATTGACAGAACAGAGACATGGTGAATCTGAGTAATTTTGTGCACAGATTATGACAAGTTCTTTGGACAAATTAGTCAATGACACCACACTGTTTGAGTAGGAGCTTTTTAGCTCCCAGTTGATGTTGTGCTGCTAAAAGGCTAACTGTACCCTGTTTATCTTCCCGATCCAGATAGCAGGGTACAGATCATAAGTGTATTGTTTTTTATTTTTTGGCTGAAAAGCAACAAGCGCTCGATACGTCTGACCCTCTTTGATGCGACTGATTCGCTTGCTGGCAAAGTGGTGAACTCACCTGGACCAGACCCTGCCCCCGAACCTGAGCTGCTGCCATCAGATCTCTCTTCTGACTGGCCTACAGGAAGGGAGGGAGGGATGTTGAAATAAAAATGTAGGGGATGGAAGACGAAGGGAGGGGGTCGAACAAATAAGAGCCACACCCAGGGTTTAGTTTCACACGAGAAGGGTTTCTGACAGACAGTATGAGTTCTGCTAAGCACACCAGCACACACGAAAGAAAAGCAAGCATGCCCACAAAAAAAGGTGAGCAGATACCCAGTCCAGACATGAGCACACATCTGCCACTAGGCTAAAAATATCTGAAAAAAAGCACCCACTAGCAAATGTCAAAAAGTACATTACTGAATTATTTAAGTTTCCAAGTTTAAGATGGAGAATAGATCCAAGTCCAGTCTTTAAAAGATGCTTTTTTGGATGGGTAACTTTTTTCTTTCACATTTTCTTTTTTTTTTTTAAATCTTTCATTAAGATACGAGTAGCGTGGCCACACACAAACACACAAAGGTGTACGAGTTGGCGTCCCAGTACATGCACAGAAGCACAAGCTCGCCAGCACCCACAGGAACAAACACCCACATTCAATTCAGAGGGCAGACAAGGCTGGGGAAAGTCCAACCAAACCAGGGGAACCAACACACAGACTTGATCAACCCCAAATCCACCAATGATTTGGGTTGATGCGGGTCGGGACCCAGTCTGCTATCATGACTGGCACGGGACGGGACGGAAAAAACCTCAAACCACATATGAGCGACTGAAAAAATAAAGCAATGACACAGAAGTTCTCCTGTTTGTGGAGACACAAGCGCACATCAAACTTGAAACAAGTCAAGAGACAGGCTACCTCTCTTCTGAGAGTTCTCTTCTCCTCTACTGTCATTTCTCACGACATACAGTTAAGACTAGACAACCTCACACCTGAGGGAAGATCGACTGAGAGCTCACGACAGAAAGAGAAGCACAGCAAGCGAGAGAGAGAGACTGAATGGAGACAGCAAGCGTTACACGCCGGCACCTCCACCAAACCATACCTTACCTCCGGACTTTGAAGCTAGCGGTTAGTTTACGTCACAGAAAAAGAAACAAAACTTGTGTATCGCCAAGAGTGTCCTCACACTCGGAGGAGGAGGCGGCACACTCGGTATCCAGTTTGGCTGAAAGGATGAAAACGGAAGCTCACCCGATGAAGATTCGGTGAAGACCGCCAAAGTCTGGCCTCCGACCGTCTGCATGGTGAACGGATGCTCCTGAGGCGCGCACACGCTCTTGTCCTCGATGCCGTCGATCACAGTCAACTCTTCGTTCAAAGTAAAAGACACCTGAGATGGAAATGTCACCTTTTAAATGCGCAGGCCAAGACAAACTGAAACATGTATTAAACTAGAAAAGTATTCAGACAGACTTTGCCACAATTGTATGAGAAATGTGAATGTTTATTAGTCAACCTTTTCATGACGCGATACATTTAAAATCTCAGTTCTCAGTAAAACTGTCAATCCCCGAAGTTTAACCCAAATATTAAGAAATGATGAATGATGGGAGAATGAGGCCGGGGCAGTGTGTTGCTCAAATTTGACTCCACGTGCATGAAATGTGTCGAATTGCACGACAGATGCTTGCCAATTGTTTGCATGGCATCTGTTTCAGACAACAACACTTACCTCTGCTTTTCCTTGGTTCCCTTTCCTTCAAAGTTGGGAAAAAATGAGCGTCAATGTTAGTTTGGAAAAATAACTCAATTTCACAGTTTAAGAAAGACACCAGTTATCATGACACTTCAAGTGACATTTGCAGAAATCAACCTGTTCATTTTAGTGTCTCAATAGGTGAATTTAGGAAGAAAACAGCGTTGATCTTGTCTTTTACGAACTTTCACATACTTGCAGATTCGGAGTTTCCCGACCTCGCCTCTGCCACAGGCCTTTGCCCATTGCTGAGAAAGGTATTTGGGCACCTGCATCAAATTGAGAAACAAAATATATGGACGTGTTAAATGAATCAATAAGACAATAATCCACAGTCTACGAATAATCGGTAGTAAAACAAGGAAAGGTAAACAACCCGACAAGGGAATTTCCCATTCCACATGCGCACCTGTCTCCCAAAGGCTAGAAACGTTTATTTGACACCGTATACGAATAAGAATAAATTACCACACAGTTTCTCTTGATAAGTATTCACATAATTAACTGATTTATTCCGCAGTAAGAAGATCAGTGTTGAACCCTAACTTCGCTGGCTAGCAAACAGGCTAAAGCGAAGCTCACTGTATCAAGAGGTTAAGCTGCAGGACGGTTAGCTTTTCATTCATTTACACAGAAAATAAGATATTCAGAAACCCAGGGGAGAAAATGGTTGTACACGCACCTTTACAAGCCATACGCCCGTATTTAACTTGGCTCCCGTTAAATCTACTTCTCCTTTATCTGACATGATGTAAATAGAAAACGGTTTAGCTAGCTAACTGCCGTAAACACTACAAAGACGCATAAAGCGGACAGCGACATACGGCGGCTCACGGGGTCCAAACCTTCAGCAGCAACCGAGTCATGAATGTAATATTAATAAGATTAATATGATAGATAAGCGCTTGTTTGTTTGACTTTCTGTCTTGTCTTTCTTTTAGGTTTTTTTTGTTGTTGAGTTTTCAAGACCACATAATAGACATTGCCGTATGAACAAACTTAACCCCGGAAAAGAAGGATAGAATGCATGGATTGAATGGTAAATAGCAGTGTATTTGGCTTTGTCGAACTTGCATCATTCTGTTGATAGAAAGAAAATAGATTATATTAATGTAGACTTTTCGGAAGGACATTTATCATAGGGAGTAAGAAGCAGTAACTGTTTTGAGGTACATTGATTTCGATTCGTACCGTATCATTATTATTGTTGTGAGTAGCAGTGGTAACTGTAGTAGCAGTAGGTGTTGGAGTGGTGGAGGTTGTAGTAATAGTTATAGTAAAGTAGTGTTTATGTATTTATTTCAAACTTTATGTTATATTTTCAAGCATCTTATATGCTGCCTGATGTTTTTTGGAGCACATGCTGCATTCTCTATATCAGATATTTGGGTATTTTTGTTCAAGGACTTTAATTTATGACCCTATTTATGTATTCCACAGCCCTAAAAGGGAATACCAAAATATTATGATGGACATCAGATACACCTCACGAGTCTTTTCTCACTTCCTGTTTCGGGTGCGCATGCCCGGATAGACCGGCAGCTGAAGCCGCGCACGCGCACTTCTTACAAAGATGGCGTCCCGTACTGCTACTCTTATGGATGCAGTTTGTTGATAGCGCTTTGTTTCAAAACAAACACAGATACTAGCGAAAAGCAAGCAAAGGCGACATCCGTCACCTCGCCAGCATGTCTTCTAACCACTTCATGGGACCTGCTTTGCCCCCGGCGTTCAGAAAGGACAACGATGAAGACTCCGGTAGTGACAACGACTGTGAGTGCTCTTCTCCAACTACATGCTATCACTTTACTGAAAACATCAGATTGACTTTTTCATCCAGGAATTCCGTCATTTATTTCTCTTTTCTGAATCAGTTGCCGGCCCGGCTCTGCCCCCCGGCTACAAACGAGCGGATTTGTCCAGCTCGTCCGACAGTGAGTCGGAGGTGAACGTCAAAAGAGCCAAGACAGGCCACACAAGTGAGGACGGGCTGCAAGGGTAGGCTCGGCTCTCTAGAAAGGATTTCAATAACCGGTCAATGCAATTATACACAAATCATTGACAGCTTTCTCTGGGACAGGTTGGAGAACTCAAAACCACTTGACGATGATGATGGATTCTTTGGACCTGCCCTGCCTCCGGGATTCAAGAAAAAACAGAGTTCACCGGAGAGGTGAGCCGATCGAGAGCATATAAAGAAGGACAAATAAGGAGGGTGACTTTGGCCTGCCGGGTCAGCAATGGAGAAGCTTTCACTTTGTGTCATTCTCTCAGGCCACCTGTGCTTGGACCAGCGTTGCCGCCTGGATTTCGCAGAGCAGCTCACGACAGCGATGATGGTGGTGAAGATGCCGGAGATGTCCCGAGACCCGCCCTGCCCCCAGGATACCAGGCCGACCCCTCCAGCAGTGAAGATGAGGATGTCGTTGGACCAATGCCGGCCAAGGGTCCGGTTCAAGATACAGTGACCCTTGACATCGAGCGCAGGGCAAAGCAGATGAAAGACAAGTTGACTGGAGAGGTAAGTCCATCTACTGCTTGCTTTTTGTGATCATTCACCTTTTTGTGACCTGTCATCCGTGAAAAGGAATTACTGACAAAATTGTGTCTTAAAATCTAAAATATATTTAAGTAGGTGTTCTGTTCTCTTACTTCTTTTTAAAAAAAAGTTGTTTTTGAGGTTTATTTTCTCTATTGTCTATATAAAACTGTAATTTCCGGACTATTGAGCGCGCCTGAACTTAAGTTGCACCAGCTAAAAATAAATATATGTGTAGATATATCGGGCGCATTTGTCTGTGAACAGCAGGTGTCCATGTTGTAACATGAAATATTTACACAGAAACTTTAAATTAAATATGTACCAGTAACATCCACAGATACGTACTGGAAGTACTTTTTTCAGAACAGTGCCTGTAACACGGCTGATAAAAAAGATTAATGATAAATAAAACAGGGAAAAGTGCATCCATCCATTTTCTATCCTCGCTTTGTCCTTCTCTAGCTGATCGCTATCTTCATCTACCTCCTGCGCACTAAAACCATTAAAGTCATCTTCTTAAGTATTGGAATTGAACAGCCTCAGAAATACTTTGTTGCATACTTTCTCTTTCTCTCCCACGTTGTAGCTGATGAGGCTAAATGTTTTGGCGGCAGGAAGCTCGTTAGCCCATAGAAGACTATCGGCCAGAATAAAAGGAAAGGTGTACAAGACAGTGGTGAGACCAGCGATGATGTATGGACTAGAAACTGTTACAATGACCAAAAGACAGCAGGCAGAACTAGAGGTTGCAGAGATGAAGATGTTGAGGTTCTCTTTGGGAGTGACCAGGATGGATAGGATCAGGAATGAATCTATCAGAGGGACGGCACATGTTCGATGTTTTGGAGAGAAGGTCAGAGAAGCCAGACTGAGATGGTTCGGTCATGTACAGAGAAGAGATAGTGAATATATTGGTAGACGGATGCTGGAATTGGAGCTGCCAGGCAAGAGGTCTCGAGGAAGACCAAAGAGAAGATTTATGGACGTAGTGAGAGAGGATATGAAAGTAGCTGGTGTGAGAGAGGAAGATACAGAGAATAGGGTTAGATGGAGAAAGTTGACTCGCTGTGGCGACCCCTAACGGGAAAAGCCGAAAGAAGAAGAAGAAGAAGAAGAAGAAGAAGAAGAAGCTCGTTAGCCCCAAAAAATCTATAAATGAGTCGCATCATTGTTTAATCAGCAGTGTTCAACGCATGTGGCAAAAGTACCATCCTATAGTCTGGAAATTACAGTACCTTTTTTTTTTTCGCTGTTGGAACAGGATGCTCCTGAGGTCGTGACCAGAGAGACGTGGATGACCGAGCTTCCTCCCGAGCTGCAGCACATCGGTTTGGGGGCTCGGTCTTTCAAGAGAAGGTCTGGTCCAGAGAAAGGCGACCGCTCCATTTGGACCGACACTCCTGCAGACAGGGAACAAAAGACCAGGGTAGGTGTCTCAGAAAATGTTTTCTTTTTTACTTTGTAATATTTTTAACTAGTGCAGTAGCCCCCCTTTGAGTTTTCAGCAATTCTCTGATTTATTTTTGACAAACAGGAGCGCCTTGAAGCAAAGGAGAAGGGCCAGGTCGAGAAAGAGAGCACCCCACAACCCTCACGGAAGGATTTGGAAATGGTAGAGAAACTGGCAAAGTATAATGTAAGTTGTGGTACCAGCTATTACCATAATAAAGTTGCATAATATGGAAATGAATACATACAGAAATAAATGTATGTATGTATATGGTTCTGAAATGGCTATTTGGTAGAGTGGTCACTTCTGACTTCCAACAACTGGTACTTTCGGATCTTCGGTGACTGAATTGCACTTTTTGTAAATCGGTTTAGATAAAAGCGTCTGCCAAATGACTGTAATGTAATGTAGCGTACATGTTTTTATATGAAACGTAAAAAAAAAATATGTACCTTGTTCTCAGGAATCTACACGTCCTGAGTCTCTTATGAGTTTGCACGCAAAGAAAATGAAAGAACAAGCAAAGCAAGAGGGAGACAAGCCAGCAGAGAGGAGGCCGTTCGATCGTGATGCCGACCTGCAGGTCAACCGATTCGATGATGCGCAGAAGCAGCGGCTGCTGAAGAAATCTCAGGACCTTAACTCACGGTTCTCCCACAGCAAAGACAGAATGTTCCTTTGAGAAATTGTCAATTTAAGTGAAACCTGTTTAAAAGGTATGGACAATCTGACTAGGTACTTTCTTTTTATATTGTGTTTTATACAGTTTGGATTGTGTTTTTATGTATATTCATGTGTTTGCTCTTGATTTTTGGGCTAAAAACCCACACAATCATGTAGCAGACAGTTTTATTGATGATAATTCATTTATTTTAGAGGTATCTGGTTCTGATCAGATGGTCAAGTGGGTGTTTTTTTGCTGGAGTCTTCATATTTGTCTTAATTGTACAGTCCAAAAATGCTCAGTTAGTTAATGGAGGACTCTAAATAGCCTGTAGGTGTGTATGAGAGATGTAATGGTTGTATGTCTGTATATGTGACCTGTCCTAGGTTAAAGCCTATCTCACGACCAGTATCAGATGGGATGGATTTCTGCTTCCTCTGCAAGATAAATGATAGAGAGAATGAATGATCTATATATATTCTGAGATATAGAAAGCACAAGAATTTTTCCAGCTTGCTAGTATTAATGAGACTGCAGTTGCTTCACATGTCATGAAAAGAAAACAATCCTGCAATGCTTCAATAATAATTTATTAAGGATTTTAAGCAAACAAAATATATAATTTCAGGTTTAAACTGTGGTTCACTTTGTTGTTGGTGTTCTGGATTTGTACTCACTGTATCTTCTTTTCCTTTTTTTCATATTAATTAAAATCTTTTTTTTTGTTCAGAATTTGTGTTGATTTTCCCTCAAGATCTCCAAGTAATTTTCCTTTTATCCCAGCTGACTGAAGAAAGACTTAAAGATGTGTTTCTGCCAGTGAAACATCATGTTTGTCATTGATCTGCACATAAACCCAATTTGTTAAAATTTATTATTAAGAATTTATTATTTATTATTAAAATGTTGCTTTGACACCATGATAATATAATAAACAATAATATAATTTCATAAAACAATATTAACAATGAGATTATATTTCCAGTTAGCAAATTTCTGTCTCCTTCTGAACACCTTCTCCATTAGCAAGCTAAGAAAAATAAATCGAACTTTACCCTTTTTACCAATTTTATAACCTTTAAATAGAAAATATTAGATAATGTCACTGTTCGTGTGTATCTGTGGTCAAGCAGTGTTGATCAATCTCGCCCGGAGGCATTACTATTTTTATCATTTAACTGATGACATCTTGATGTTAAAATTTTGTGTTAAACTTTTCATTTTATAATGGTTAATTTTAAAGCACCGTAAGCTGCCTGGTCGGTAATGTATAACACCGGATAGCATCATAAACATGCACACGTCATGAACATGTCTAATTCCGTTGTATATTTTTATCCTTGTTGGTATCACTCGTTCGCATCCTGTTTACTTTTGTCATTTTTATTGTCACTCTGTTTCTGTTCTTATCCTTGTTGTTGTCGTTTTGTTGTTTCTTGTTTCCATTCAGTTGTCCACATTTATGCTTGTTACGCTCATTTTGCTGTCTATTTTTTGTGGATGTCTTTTGCTTTCTTTTAATTGTTCTCTTTTATATATATTTATACTCATATTTATTGATATTGATATTGTTGCGCTGCAGTGACAAACGAATTTTCCATATGGGGATAAATCAAGTATATCTTATCTTACTTTATGCCAATTAAAAAGTAACAGAAATACAAGACAGTCTCAGAGAATTTGAATATTGTCATAAAGTTCTTTATCTTCTGTAGTACAAGTACAAAAAAAAAAACTTTTTCATGATATTCTAATGTTTTGAGATAGGATTTTTGAGTTTTCTTAAGATGTAAGCCATAATCAGCGATATTAAACTAACAAAAGGCTTGCAATATTTCAGTTGATTTGTAATGAATCCAGAATGTATGACATTTTAGTTTTTGTAATTGCGTTACAGAAGATAAAGAACTTTATCACAATATTCTAATTTCTGAGACAGTCCTGTAGTTGCAGTTGCGCGGGACATCGCCGTGGCAGGGCGCTCTTCTGTATCTCCACAGTAAATACAAAAGTGAAGAAGATGAACGGCACTCGACACGACTTGACAACACCGCTACAGATTTCCATGAGCTGTGGCACTATTATCTAATAAATTCTATTTAAAGGTGATAAAATGGGTAAAAAGGATAAAGGAGATCGAGGTGAGTTACTCTTTATTTTTCTTAGCTTGCTAGCTAACAGCTAAGATATTCAGAGACGGATAGGATTTTGCCAACTGGAACTATTATCGCTAATTTCGTTTTATGAAATCTTTATTCGTCCCGCTTTTCGTTTTATTATATCGTATTGTATGTTGTTTTATTATCATATCATTAATAGCAAAGGAGCATTATGTTTTATGGAAGGCTAACAACGTCAGTGGTAGCTTCGCTTGCGTTAGCATTACTTTGTTTCTGAATTGCTTTGAAAAGCAAAGCAAAGCAATTCTTTATGATAGTAAAACGTTTTGCAGCCTTATATCACGTCAAAAGCTATCAACCAGTGTCAGTATACATTTTAACAGGGAGTCACTTTAAGAATAAGTAAATTTCAGGTCTTATTCATCTTTTTCCATAACCATGCATACCGCAAAGACACAAGCATAGATAAACAACACTCACATTGCACCAGATGGTATCAGTCTTTAGTTGTCTGTTTACTGTCACATTTCTAAATTAAAGTACGATTTTACTTATATGGGTTTACAGAGAGGAAGTCCAAAAAGCGTTTCTATGAGGAGGAGGAAGAAGATGAAGAAGTGGCCGGCAACAATTCTCAGGAGGCCATACCGGCTGCTGCAGGGAAACAGGTGGAGGAATCCAGCACCAAGCTGGATGAGTATGGAGCCAAAGACTATCGACTTCAAATGCTTTTGAAGAATGATCACTCTTCACGGCCTCTCTGGGTGGTAAGATTGGTTTTGTTATTATCATTTTTAAGGTTGTCACAATGTCAGATTCTCACAACCACATGTTCATGTGTTGTGGTTTGTGAAATGCTGTATGATTGGTGGAATATATATCCTACTTTGCATCAGTAAAGGGATAAAACAGTAAATGGCGGCACCTAAAATAAAAGAAACTTTCTTTGCTATGAAAAGTTTTAATGGCATGCTTTAATATGTCAAAATGGCAGGTTTATGTTCATTATGTTAATATTTGTCCTTTTTTTTAAAGTCTGGATATCCTGATTTTTAGAGTGAATCTTCTTCCGGGTATGATTATGAGCAAACCATTATTTTCCTTTTTGAAGATTTTTTTTTCTCAATGCCCGCCAGGCTCCAGATGGTCACATCTTTCTCGAGGCTTTTTCACCCGTCTACAAGTACGCCCAGGATTTCCTGGTTGCCATTGCCGAGCCGGTGTGCAGGCCCAACCACATCCACGAGTACAAGCTCACAGCCTACTCTCTGTATGCGGCCGTCAGCGTCGGCCTCCAGACCTCTGACATAGTGGAGTACCTGCAGAAACTCAGCAAGACATCTGTGCCAGATGGGATTGTGCAGTTCATTAAGGTGTCACTCATAGATTACATAACAAGTGTTTATGCGGATGAAAATTTTCTTTTATTGTTGCTCATTCACTCTCGCTCTCTCAGCTCTGCACAGTGAGCTACGGCAAAGTCAAGCTGGTGCTCAAGCACAACAGGTAGGGTCATTTAAGCCGCCGTCCACCCTGCGACAGTGTCGTTCATATTCTTCGCCGCAGTCTTTATCCGCTACCTGTCCTCTTCAAGGTATTTCGTGGAGAGCGCCTTCCCTGACGTGATCCAGCGGCTTTTGCAGGACAACGTGATCCGTGAATGCCGTCTCCGCGCTGCAGATGGAACGGACACGGAGCTGATCACTGAAGTAATCCACAGCAAGTCTGCGGTACGCCGTCCACCGTGTCTTCCAGCCTCCCAGACACAAAGTCAAATTAGGAACCTCTTGTTTTGTTTCGAAAAGCTAGACATTAAAATGTTAAACGCATACATCTTAAATAACGAATGGTTACACAAGGCTTTCAGATGAGATAAGCGAAGTACCTCTACTCATCTCACAGCTTTACTGATTCTCAAACTAAAGGAGAGGACTTCACTGGTAAGAACTATTTTGCAGGAGTATATCAAATGTTTGCTCATGCTAGCCTTTTTTTCACCAATATGTGACTGAGGAATTGGCCTTGTGCTTTATAAAATGGACATATTTCTTACAGTTACCCAGAGCACGTCATTCCTGGGCTGGTGCCAGCAGCACAAAGTGTTATATTCATGTTTGCTTTGTTTGATTTTGCGGTCTTTCTCTTTCTCACTGGACAGATGACGCACAAACACCACATCTTTCCAAAGCCACTTTTCCCAGTAATGAGTATTTTTCAAAGTTAGATAATAGGCAAGGTTTGGCTCATAACTTAAAATAATCTCCTTGTTGTGTTCAAACCAGAGCCCTGGTGATTCAGGGCGGTTGGCCAAAGAATATTGTTTCTGTTCTCTGAACACTCATCAAATCAAGCCTCTGTGAACTATAATTACAAATCAGTCGCATTTGAAAATGTTGGAAACAAACCAGAATTGGCTGCTTTGGTGAGCAGAAAAAGGCCAACGGGTTTTGTCTATCACATAGATCTCCAAGTCCGGTCAGGAGAAGGAAGGTACCTCAAGTTCGCAGCAGCCCGCCGAGGGACAGACGTCCGCGGGACAGACGTCCACCCAGCAGGTCCCCGAGGACATCTTTAGCTACTATGAGCAGATGGACAAGGAAGAGGAGGAGGAGGAGGAGACTCAGACAGTGTCCTTTGAGATTCGACAGGTATTCCTTGTGTTTGCTTTGTTCGGGCCCGTTCCTCTGCGTCGTCATATCATGATATCACGCTGTGGGGAACACACGAAACTCTTTGTCTGTGTCATTTTTGTTTTGTATAGGAGATGATTGAAGAGCTGCAGAAACGCTGCATTCAGCTGGAGTACCCCCTCCTGGCGGAGTACGACTTTCGCAACGACACAGTCAACCCGGACATCAACATCGACCTGAAGCCCACGGCCGTGTTAAGACCCTACCAGGAAAAAAGCCTGCGCAAGGTGTTCGGGAATGGACGCGCTCGGTCCGGAGTCATTGTGCTGCCCTGCGGTGAGGCGGCTACTCCTCTGGTGTTCGGGGAAAATGGACGGTGTGATCAAATGAAAACAAAACTCAGCCACCTTAAGGTTAAAATGCCCTAACATATGCCCAAGTATAACCAGTCCTGGCAGCAACCAGGTTTGGTGATGAAATAGAAAGCAGTAACTACACTGTGAAGAAAACAACCAACTCCTAGCCGTTGCTGCTCGCCCCTATTTTTCCCAAATTAAACCGTCTGCTTTTATTATTGCCCTGCACGAAGCTAGCGGAAGACGGTGAGCGATTGCGAGGTTTTCCACGGAAAACATGTCATTCCCACTGGATCCAGTGATTCTTCCAGTACTCTGTGATTACATCCACTTACTGCACTTTGAATATCATTTTCCTTCCAAATCTAATATTATGTGAAAAGATAATCAAAAAAAAACCCATCTTTACATTAATAGCACATTGTCAGAATGATCCCCTCTCTTATAAATGTCCTCTCCTTCAGGGGCCGGTAAATCTCTGGTGGGCGTGACGGCAGCGTGTACCGTGCGCAAACGCTGCCTGGTGTTGGGGAACTCGTCCGTGTCGGTGGAACAGTGGAAAGCCCAGTTCAAGATGTGGTCCACCATCGACGACTCGCAGATCTGCCGCTTCACATCGGACGCCAAGGACAAGCCCATCGGCTGCTCTGTCGCCATCAGCACCTACTCCATGCTGGGCCACACCACCAAGCGCTCCTGGGAGGCGGAGAGGGTGATGGAGTGGATGCGGAGCCAAGAGTGGGGGCTTATTATCCTGGATGAGGTTCACACGATTCCTGGTAGGTTTTATCTCTTTGTACCACGCGGATTTCTTTCATGAGTCCGCGGAGCGCTCCCAAAAGTACTTTCTTTGGCACAGACCAGTGTAAACAAATACATAAACACTGATGAGACTGAGCTGTGTGCTGATTATGATTTGATACTCTCTGCAGCCCGGATGTTTCGTCGCGTCCTGACCATCGTGCAGGCACACTGCAAACTGGGGCTCACCGCCACGCTGGTGAGGGAGGACGACAAAATCGTGGATCTCAACTTTCTCATCGGCCCCAAGCTGTACGAGGCCAACTGGATGGAGCTGCAGAACAACGGCTACATCGCCAAGGTGCAGTGTGCAGAGGTGAGTGTCCGTTTGCAAAAGTGACCCTGCAGTTCGCAGGGCACCAACGTCTTATTGATCAGGTATTAACGTTTTAGAACTCTGACCGGCCGGAGGTGCATCCGTGCTACCACAACCTCACTACTTAACTCGGGTCGGCAACCTTTGCCACTCAGAGACATTTGGACCCGTTTCCCCACAGTACAGAAAAACCAGGAGCCACACAACCCTGTTCAAAAGTAAAATGAATTAACACAGCATATAACATTATTTATATTTGCTTTAATACTTTGTACAAACAAAAAATGTGTTTTATTTTTTTAAATCAATGTAGAGTGAAATGAACGGAAAACGAAGATATATTTTAACAAAACATTTTGAACGCCAAAAAAAGACATCGGGTTGAATGTTACTTTTAAGCAAAATATTCAATATCTATTTGAGTCCTTCTTGTATTTATGGAAAGAAAAAAGCCAAACATAAACGCCGTCCTCTCACTTTGTGTGATCTCATCCTTTTACTGGCACGTGCAGTCCCTTATTAACAGTGACAAAAATATTTTAACACGTTTTACCTAGATGTTACAAAATCCCCACAATCTTCAAATTTAAAGTTACATTTTAAAAATGAACAAACAGACGTTAAATACATTTCAATTAAATAGTCGTTAATTATTTTCAAAAGCCACAGGGAGCTGCGGGTCGCCGACCCCTGACCTAAGTCATACCCGGACACCATTGTCTATTTTTAGTGTCACTCCATTCGCATGTTGTCTATTTTTATCCTTGTTGTCCATTTTGCTTTTTATTTTTTGTCTTTTGCTATCTTTTAATTATCATTTATATTTAGACTTATTATATTTAGAATCAATTATCATTGTTGCGCTGCTGTGACAAAAGACTTTCCCCTATGGGGATCAGTAACGTGTATCTTATCTTAAATGACTCAACAGCTATCCTGATTATTGATCACTCACAGTCACTGTTGACCATAATTGTAACGGGTCTGTTAACCAAGTTGTCCAAACATTGCTCAAACTCCCCTCCCCCGCTCCATCTCACCATGTCTCAGGTCTGGTGTCCGATGTCCCCGGAGTTCTACCGCGAGTACGTGGCCATCAAGACCAAGAAGCGCATCCTGCTCTACACCATGAATCCCAACAAGTTCCGCGCTTGCCAGTTTCTCATTCGTTTCCACGAAAGGCGCAACGATAAAATCATCGTCTTCGCCGATAACGTCTTCGCCCTGAAAGAATACGCAATTCGCCTTAACAAGTAAGTTGTTCACCAAAAGAACACTTCGCGATGTTCCATCAATTTTAAGTTCGTGTTTTTCAACAATTTTTCCTTCCCAGGCCTTACATCTACGGGCCGACCTCTCAGGGGGAACGCATGCAGATCTTGCAGAACTTCAAACACAACCCCAAAATCAACACCATCTTCATCTCCAAGGTAAACAGGTGGATCCCCTCTGCCCCCTTGTGGCCAGCAGATGGCGCACGAGCAGCTCCAGACGGATGACGAAGCGTCCGCGTATTTGTCTGCATGTCCGCTGGAATCTCTCGGAGCTTATCAGCAGGATTTGCCAGACGCCGATAATCTAATCAAACCGCACCTAAACTCTGGATTCCTCTTGCGCAACTTGGATTTTTATCCTATATTGTTATTGGTTGAGAAATGTGATGTTGTCAGTGAGGTTTCTTATTGATCGGAAGGTGCCGGTTTGCCTCCTCCGGCCGGAAACATGTATATGTGATCGGGCGACAAACGGTAATAACGCGAGCGACCAAACACAAACAAGGCTGTGAATGAACACTTCACCTTCACCCCCCGATCAGGTTGGAGACACCTCCTTCGACTTGCCCGAAGCCAACGTCCTGATCCAGATCTCCTCTCACGGGGGGTCAAGGAGGCAGGAGGCCCAGAGGCTCGGCAGAGTTCTACGAGCCAAAAAAGGTAAACCAGTCTGAGCACGGCGGATCAGACTTTTTCCCTTCTCTTTTTCTTTTCTACCGCCGAACTCCTCTCTACTCATCGGTCACGCGCCGAGAACCCGTCCTCACCTCTCCACCCGTCTGCATTCAGGGATGGTGGCGGAGGAGTACAATGCGTACTTCTATTCGCTGGTGTCCCAAGACACACAGGAGATGGCTTACTCCACCAAGAGGCAGCGCTTTCTGGTGGACCAGGGTTACAGCTTTAAGGTAGGATACCCTGTGCGCCATTACATAAGTGCCCGACAATATTCCAGTTGTCTGTGTCCCCGCGGAAGGTTACGCCACCGGTTCTGCCCAGATTGCTTCGTTTTATGAAACAGCTTTCTTTGTTTATACTCATGATATCCTTTGACATTAATACACTATTTCATTAAGCCAGCAGAGATGCTGAGGGGGGTAAAGGTGTTAGCTTCTTGGCTTCAATTCAGTAAATTACAGAAAAATCAGCTTGATTCTTTTTTTTTTATCGCAAATTTAAGGAAGTGAAATTTGCTTTGATAGCCTGCATAAAACCCACGCACGTCACAGGGATTAACAAACACAAGACGCGGCCCGAAACGGAAACAGCCGTGTTTCACAGACTGCTGAATGTTGAAGTCAAACATTGTGAAGGTATTAGTCATTGTAATAGTCTTGAATTTATTCTGCACCTTGGCTGCCAAGGTGATCACCAAGTTGGCGGGGATGGAAGAGGAGGACCTGATGTTCTCCGTCAGAGAGGACCAGCATCAGCTACTGCAGAAGGTTCTCGCGGCGTCAGACCTGGATGCGGAGGAGGAAGTGGTGGCAGGAGAGGCGGGCGGACGACCCCAGGTGAGCTCCTTCTACGCAAGCAGGACATGCAAACCACACACACACACACACACACACACACACACACGCACGCGCGCGTCACTTTCCCCTCACCGCTGTCCATTCTCCCTGCTTTCCAAGAAGTTCTCGAGACAAACGGGGACCATGAGCTCCATGTCCGGCGCCGATGACACCGTCTACATGGAGTACCAAAGCCGGGGCAGCAAAGCCTCCGCGTTGGGCAAGAACATCCACCCGCTCTTCAAGCGCTTCCGGAAGTAGACGAGCTGAGCCGGAACTCCCCTTACTTTCGAGACGGCGGCGTCCGGCTCCAGGACCAAGACAAGCGGCGGGCGGGTCGACGCGGTCCAGCTGGTCTGGAGGTGGTGGAGCTCCACAGAGACTTATTAGTATCCGACCACAGTGGACGGCGGTAATCACGACATTTGTTTTTTCACGTCAGTCCCACGCATAGGGATATAATGTCTGCCCGGATTCAGGGCCGGTCCAGGCGGTCGTGACGGCTCACGCAGATGTTTCGGAATGAAGTCCATCCCACGAGATGGCCCGCCAGCCGTGACAAATATCCGAGGCCTGGTGTGGATTCTCTGCGTCAGAGCAGTAACTTACCTACTGACGGGACACAATGTGAGAGACTCCACGTCGCTTATTTTACTAGATCATTTTTGTGCAAAAAAAACCCAAACAAACAAAGATGCATCGATCATGCCTTTGCCCTTGGATTATTTTTGATCAGTTCTGTGATATGAGAGAGGGTGCGACACAGCAAAAGAGGTAACTGAACTTTACAAGCGTAAGAGGATATGATTTATTTTTATAACGCTCAATGTCAGAAAGACCCTCTGACCCCGAGGAGCCGCTGAGGATGCGGTGAATATTAGTTTATTGCTATGAAGACTGCGCATTTGATTTGTCACAGTGTGTCAATGAGCAAGGCCAACCATCATGGCAGCGCCTGAAACCAGTGAATAAAATACACCAAAAGACAATTTAATGTTTCCCCGCCTTCAATTAATTTGTCATGATAAAGTTCCCTTACGGTCACACGTTACCAATTTTGTGTTTGACTTCAGCCGATTAAAGACGGCGACCCCTGCGCCAGATTTTTCTCATCCCCAGAGGAACGGAAGCAAAAAAAAAATAAAAGGTCTTAATAGCCAGGAAGAAAAATGCGGGGATCCAGTGACTCTGCCTTGGAAAACTTGAAGATTTTCCAAAAAGAGCCCGGTGCCTTGCGCAATTTGCCAAAGTAGTGAGCGTGGGAAACTGCCCACCTCTGCCCGTGCACCCTTTGCAAGACCGCGGGGCAGGACAAGCTCCCCGAAACCCCCCCAAACCCCCGCCACCACCACCCTGAATGGCCCTGTCTGTAACCCGCTGGATTTAATCCCCCCATTTTGTGTCCTCCGGAGACTCAGGGCTGGTCGGTTTGAAATGCGCAAAGCGCAACGAGATAGATTTGAAATCACGTGGCCTTTGAAAAGATGTTTTTTTAGGGAGGCGTACAGTAGAGCACAGCTTGAACCAGACTCTTGCCGCCAAGGTTTTTCACAACTTAATGGGGTTTTTGCTTTTTTTTTTGCTGTTCAGAAAAGGCGACGATGAGCCCAAATCTGAAAACATTTAAGTTTATTATAATTATTATTGTTATTGTTATTGTTATTATTATTATTATTATTATTATTGTTATTGTTGTTGTTGTGTTAGGAGGCTGGCTGGCCTGTGGAAGTTAAAAAACAGTTTCATCAAAACTTTGTGAAATAGTTGTGAGGGACTCTAAACACATTAGGTATCAGTTACGTGTGTGTGTGTGTGTGGGGGGGTAATTTGTGAAAGCCTCACACACACACACACACACACACACACACGCACACACACACCCTACCCCATGGGGGCGTTTATATGAACCAGACGGTCAGAGATGGATTTCATCTCTCCCCCCCCCCCCCCCTAGGACTCATGTACACATGTAACCCGTCTTCTTGTGACCTCAATCACATCGATTTCTACTCAGTGTGTGTGTGTGTGTGGGTGCACACCGCTGATTGATTAGTGTGATGTAACCGTGTTTTGGCACGTTGAAGTCCGCTCCCTTACCAACGCAAGAGCGAACCCAAAGAGCTTTTTTTTCGGTGGAGATGGTCGTGGCGGCGGGGGGGAACGCCCACCTCCTAATACAGCGTTATCCCTCCCTCCTTGCGGAGCGGGCATCCAATCCTCTTCAAGTCTCGATGTTGTACAAGCAGTTATTTAAAAAAGCGGTCCGGGATAGAAAACCCCATCCTGCCTTTTGCTTTACCGTGCCGGGCATGCACGTGGCGTGGACATGCATGTGCAAATGTGAACCCCGAACCCTGCAGAAGATCCGACGTCCTCCGTGTTTTGTGTTGTGAAACGCTCTGAAACCCACAAAGTAACTTAAGATCTTAAAAAAAGAAAAAAAAAAGAGAGAAAGAATGGCTGCCCTGAATCATCTCACCGCGGCGTGCCGGAAGAATCCGCTCGGCGACCGGTTCCGCCAACAGCTGCTCCTTCTCACCCTGCGGAGCTTGCACAAGTCTGCGCCCAGCGAGGCCTTCGGGATCCCCGCCACGGGGGAGGAGACCCTGCCGGAGAGGCTGATCGCGCCGGCGACCGTCGGCGAGAAAGCCAGCGCCAAGACGCTGAATGAGATGCCCGGCCCCAGCACCGTGGCCAACTTGATCGAGTTCTTCTGGAAGGACGGATTTAGCAGAATCCACGAAATTCAGGTAATGGGTAGAACCGATCCCCTCAGAGCCGTGAGGGAGGTTTTGCACGCTCAGGACTAATTTGTCACCAAATGCGTAAAATGGCACAAGCGGTTGCGCAAAGGCGCACCTGGGGAAAGTTTCCACACCGAGACATCCGGAGTGATAAGGGGTCAGTGGTGAGGAACTGTGCTCAACAAACCGAAATGAGTATTTAATTAACAGGATAAAAAAAAAAAAAAAAAGTTCCTCGGTCGACCTGCAAGTGGTTGCTTGTTTGTCCCCCGCTGTGCGCACCGAGGCAAGAGAGAACCTGCTGGTAAAGCTGATCTGAAAACAGCCCATTGTACGCATGGCACTTTTTAAGGAGTGTGTGATTAGGTGTAATTAAAGGCCTTTATTTTGAAAACGCTCACACCTTTAACGTGCCACTTACATATTCATTTCTGCTGTTTTTTTTTTTTAATTTGACATTGTTTGTGGCAAAAGAGGTGAAATTAAAGGCCTTTATTTTGAAAACGCTCACACCTTTAACGTGCCACTTACATATTCATTTCTGCTGTTTTTTTTTTTAATTTGACATTGTTTGTGGCAAAAGAGGTGAAATTAAAGGCCTTTATTTTGAAAACGCTCACACCTTTAACATGCCGCTTACATTTTCATTTCTGCTGTTTTTTTTTTAAATTTGACATTGTTTGTGGCAAAAGAGGTGAAATTAAAGGCCTTTATTTTCAAAACGCTCACACCTTTAACACGCCGCTTACATTTTCATTTCTGCTGTTTTTTTTTTTTCATTTGACATTGTTAGCGGCAAAAGAGGTGAAATTAAAGGACTTTATTTTGAAAACACTCACACCTTTAACATGCCGCTTAGATTTTCATTTCTGCTGTTTTTTTTTTTAAATTTGACACTATTGTTAGTGGTGAAGGAGGTGAAATAAAACAGCAGATTAAACGGCCTTTTCTTTGGTAGATGGAGCACAGGAAGAAGTACGGGAAAATTTTCAAGTCCCGTTTCGGGCCCCAGCTGGTGGTCTCGGTGGCCGACCGGGACCTGGTGGCCCAGGTGCTGCGGGCCGAAGGCGTGGCCCCGCAGAGAGCCAACATGGAGTCGTGGAAGGAGTACAGGGACATGAGGGGTCGATCCACCGGCCTCATTTCGGCGTGAGTGCCCGTCGGCCTTACCGGGTAACGTCGGGGTGGTGCCGAAAAGGTCATCTCCTCTCCTGTTCCTTCACCAGGGAGGGAGAACATTGGCTGAACATGAGGAGCGTCCTCCGGCAGCTCATCATGCGGCCGCGGGACGTGGCGGTGTTCTCCGACGACGTCAACAAGGTGGTGGACGACCTGATCAGGAGAGTCGGCGAGCTGCGCGGGGAGGTTGACGGGACGACCGTCCTCAACGTGAACGACCTCTTTTTCAAGTACGCCATGGAAGGTCGGTAGAGATCCGAGAAGAACCGTTGCCGGAACGGGAGTTTTATTCGGGGGAAAGCGATTGCGAAGTCCTCCCCTGTCTTTTGCGTCCTAAGGTATGGCCGCCATTCTGTACGAGTGCCGTCTGGGCTGCCTGGAGAACCAGATTCCACAGGAGACTCAGGACTACATCAGCGCTCTGCACCTCATGTTCAGCTCCTTCAAGACCACCATGTACGCCGGCGCCATCCCCAAGTGGCTGCGACCCATTATTCCCAAACCGTGGGAGGACTTCTGCTACTCCTGGGACGGCCTCTTCAAATTCAGTAGGGGACCAAACAAACAGTTTTCCAAAATTCTTATTTATTCATTTTTTTCCAGGTAGGCTGTTTCTGATGAAATGAAAGTAATAGAATTTGAAAAAAAAATGCAAATTATCAGTTTTGTGCTGCACTTTAAAAAAAAAGTCAACTTTGCAAGCAGCTGATAACAAAAAAACGATCATGCAAATACGCTTGCGGTCCAGGAAGGGCCTGCCCGCCGTGGAATGTCCGTTTTGGATTTAAAGTAAGAATGCAATACCGTAAAGAGAGGCTCAAATTCTGGTTGTTTTTCGGTAGACATGTATTCTTACATCACGAGAAAGGAATGTCTTATTTGCTTATAAATCCCCTCTTCTATACCATGGGATTCTGAGAGTTTGTTACATAACTTGTTCTCTCCTTTCTTTCCCGTCTTTCACTTCACTCTGTTGACTCGGCTTCCCGCCTTGCGCCCCCCCTCTTCCCTTCCCTTCCCTTCCCTTCCCTTCCCTTCCCTCGCCCCTCCATTCATCCCACCTTCTCCTGTGTCCGTCCGATCCCAGGCATTATTCACATTGATAAGCGTCTCGGCGAGATCAAGGCGCAGCTCCAGCGCGGCGAGGAGGTGAAGGGGGGATTGCTCACACACATGCTCATCGCCAAGGAGATGAGCATGGAGGAGATCTACGCCAATGCAACAGAGATGTTACTGGCTGGAGTTGACACGGTGTGTGTGTGTGTGTGTGTGTGTGTGTGTGTGTGTCTCACAGAAGTGTTGAAGCGTGCATGTAAAGAGGGGGTTTGTGCAGCAGGGGTGCACCGAATGTGGATTTTTAGAAGGAGGCGGAGGGGTCCGGACTTGCACGTGTGTGTTCGTGTGTGTGTGTGTCTTGAATCAGTGTTAAGTTTCAAGTGCTGGGTTTCTGGCGCCACATCAGTGCCTGTGTAGCTGTGCCAGCGTCAGGTCAGGGCGGTGAATTGTGGGGTTACACAGTATCCCATTGATGAGCTTGTTCTCACTCAGATTTAGTTTCTTGTGATTTGTCTGTCTGTTTAGATCTACACAGGGGGCCTTTTGTCTGCTTCTCCCCCCTCTGGACATCTGTGTTGTGTGTTTCCACATTAGACCATCGCTGCGAGTTATAACTGTAAGAAATGGCTTTTAAAAAGGGGAAAAAAAAAAAAAGTTCTTGTTGCAGTAGCTGCTTTTTTTAAAAATTTGATCCTGTTTTTATGTGCAAAATAACACACAAGCAGGAACCGCGGTGGCTAGAACACACACACACACACACACACACAGAAAGAGTGGGTCTCGTTCTTTAACTAAATGCTTGGCTGGAAGTTTGATTTATCTGAGAAAATCATGAAAAGTACAAAAGAAATTCTGGTTTGTCTCTATTTGGATAAAGCTTCTCAGAGGTGTGTGTGTGTGTGTGTGAGAATTTGCATCAAAGCGAATACTGGGAGTGTGTGTGTGTGTGTGTGTGCTAGCACAGTCACTGCTTAATTTGTTTGGGGTCCTGTCGGATTAATCAGAAATATGGGTGCAAAGTGTTTTGTGCTTAGCTGGGGGCCGCAGGATGAAAGGGTGTGTGTGTTGTTTCTTTTTTTTTTTTTTACTTGTTTCAACGGACATGTGCTGGTAGGGGGTGGACTTAAGTGATCCTGTGGTGCATTTGCCTTTACTCGGCACACACAAGGGCTGTCAAGACATGTTAGCCACAGGCAGAGTTATAGCATCGGCCGGCCAGAGGTGAGACAAGAGGGGGGGTCGGACCCAATTTTCTTGATGGAGGGATACTGTGAGCAAACGAAGAGGGAGTTGGTGTCGTGGAAGGGAAAATATAGAAAAATCACCCGTAAAAAAAGCTGTCAAATGAGGCAAAGATGCGAGGCTGTGAGAGCGGCGTTCGTCATAGGATTCGTCGTTGGCTTCGGCTAAACGGGGGAGAAGGCGGGCTGCAGAGTGACGTAGATGCAAACGACCAGCCTCGCTAAGGCACGGGTTGTCTTCCTCTCGCCTGACCGTGACCTTGGACTGACCTCTGCGGACTTTGGTGTGAGATTTATGCAAAAACCTTGCTCACATCCCTTTGTGATAAAGCACATGCAAATGTAGCGCGGTCCTGATCGCCCATAGTCAGCGGAAAGAATAGAATTTGAATACAGGAGAGATTGCACGCACTTTTTTTTTCCCGTTAACGGCGACTTTGTGTGAGTGACTGTACTTTCACAGCGAGCCTGAATAAACGCTCGGCGTTCTTGTCGCAATAATTAAACAGGGAAGTTGTAATGACAGGATGGGGGGGGGGGTGCGCCAGATGAAGACATGGAAAATGTGAGATGCGTGGGAGGCGGATACACGTTGTGTTATTCGAAAAAAAAACAAAAAACGAGACGTTGAAGATAGCCTCGACGTGTGACATAACCGATCGGGATCGAGATTACTTTCTTATTAAATTTCGCACGCACACGTGACAGTTGGGGTCTAATGTGAGACATTTCGTGGTGGAGCCTCACCAGAGTTAATGAGGAGAGTAGATGTTGTAGGGAGTGAGTGCAGCTGGTGGACGGGACTCGTTTGCACAGCATGTGGAAATGGTCCCCTCTGACCCCCCCAACCCCCTCCGACTGGTCCGGAGCACTTATGCAACATTATAGAAACCTCATTTGCCAAGATGTTGGTAGAACATGGTGCTAAATATGGAAAGGAGGAAAAGAAGTCTGTCGGGCTTAAATGCAACCGTGTTTTTTTTTTTTTTCTTTAAATCTGTCCTTATAGACATCTTTCACGTTGTCCTGGGCCAGCTACCTGTTAGCGCGTTACCCTGAAGTACAGCAGCAGATCTATCTGGAGGTGATGAGGACTCTGGGACCGAGGACGGCGGCCACAGCTGACGACGTCCCTCATCTACCTCTCATCAGAGGCCTGGTCAAGGAGACCCTCAGGTGCAGAACGCATTGAAAACAAATGAAAGCTCGGCTCCGATGTTAGAACAGCATGAAAGTTTGTCACAGACTGAATGTATAGTGCTGTTTTAATAATGGTCTTTGTGTGCTCCTCCCTGAGAGCAGGCTTTTTCCAGTACTCCCAGGCAACGGACGGATTACCCAGGATGACTTGGTGGTGGGCGGATACTTCATCCCCAAAGGGGTAATACTGATACGGGTATAATAGATGTGCATGTGCTGAAGAAAAGGCATGATCGTAAGAGTCGGCCAAAAACATTACGGCAGAGTCAGATGTAACTCGATCCCGGATTACTCACGCATGTTTCTTGTAGCGGCACATGTGCAACAGTCCAGCTGTTTTCATTAAACAACTGTGATTTATTTTTTTCTTTTCTTTTTTTTTTGCTTGTCTTTAACTTTGTTAGACTCAGTTGGCTCTGTGTCACTACACCACATCCCTGGATGAGGAAAACTTTGCTGACGCCACAGACTTCCGACCAGATCGCTGGATACGGAAAGATTCCACAGACCGCGTCGACAACTTTGGCTCCATTCCCTTTGGCTACGGCATCAGAAGCTGCATTGGCAGGAGAGTAGCGGAATTGGAGATGCATCTCGTGCTAACAAGGGTAAGAAATCCATTGACATTTTGCGGTATTAGTACATAATCACTCTACATCAGTGTCACCAGAGTAAAGCTCTGATTAATTATTTTGCCACCTCATTTGAATAATTTCCAAACCACAAACTACACGTGGAAAGCCCTTCCAAATGATTCCAGCGGAAAGCATCATAGGTGTGATCTCCGTGTTAAAAATCATCCTACGTCTTCTTCCTCATTGGAAAAATCTGGAATTTACAAAGATGCAATTACCTTTAACTTGCCAAGTTTAAATGACAGAGGTTTCCTACTTTACCAGATAAATCTTTTCTGTGTTTTTTTTTTTTTTTTTTTTTTTTTTTTTTAATCCAAAGGGCTTCAAGTTTCCACATCGTGCCTGTGCCTGCTGAAACATTGGCTCGTTCAAAGTATTTGCGGTGCAAAAAAAAAACACACCCACAAACACAGGGAAATGTTAAACTTGTGTGAGCGATTGTGAAATTATTCTCCCCATGGTCGTGCCACCCACGCATGGCTCTACATTAAACTGACACGAGTATGTTGATCAGAGGGGGTCTTTAATTTGCCGCTTGTTAGGTATAACAGTTAACCATATTTGATAGATTTTTATTTACAACCCCGTGGCTTTTACACTGCCTGGCTTGTTTTCAACGTTCACATAACTAAGGCCGGGGAGATGTTTTTATCGGCGAATGATGAGAAATTATTGTGTCTTGGCTCCCCGTGCAGCTCGTCCAGAAGTTCCACATTCGCATGTCTCCTCTCACCGCCGACGTAAAAGCCAAAACCCACGGCCTGCTCTGCCCCGCCGGCCCCATCCACTTGCAGTTCATCGACAGAGAAAATTAAACACCAGCTCCTCTCCGTAAAGTCTACTGTACTGTAAAAATGTAATCTCATTCATTTATGATTAGTTTTTTTTTTTAATATACTGGTTTCAAACACTTTCAACTGTTAAAGTGTCGATACTAAGCTGAGCCTGAGGTTTTACTCAGGCAAAAATGTGCAGGACAAACATGTAAGTTGGGATGCGAGAGGAAAGTCAAAAGCTGTTCAGAAATCTGTATTATTATTCGTTCGTCCATAAAACCTTTGCAGTTTTTTTTTTGTTTTTTTTTAGGACCGTGACTACTGCCATTCATTCAATTTTAAATAGCGAGGGGACCGTTAGCTATGAGCAACAAAATTGTATTTTAGAATTTTATGCACACATATCACTTCAACTGTTTCCTCCCTGAGTGTAAGAAAGCATTTTGCAAGAGGAACTGTGAATGTATTGGAAATGAGCTGTTTTTAGAAGTATGTATGTGTGTATTTATGCCATGAGCTTTATTTGATGACTGCCTTGTCTGCTCAGCAAACCAAATTTTATTTTTTACTGTGTTCTTCTTCTACTCCCCAAATAAGTTTTCATTTAGACTGAAAGACTTGATGATTTTTTTTAACCCATGTACCGTGTATCAATGATGTATTAAACATTTCGATTGATGGGAATATAATTGTAAAATAATCCCCAAGAACGTGTTTTAAAACTGTAAAATGGTTTGAATATTGGTAGGATGCCAAAGTACAGCAGGCTTTTTTTCATAATAAGTAATGGGATCATCTTCTGTTTTTAGATCTAATAAATAAGCCTTTATAAAGTAAATTAATAATTGTGTAATATGTTTCATCTCATTATATTTGCATTTTCCCCCACAGTTGTGATCCATGCATTTTGTAAAAGTACACGTGCTTTGAAAGGCAGATTATTGCGATTATCTTGGAGAGATAATGTATGTTGCAGAACTGTGTGTTGAAAGGGGAGACGAGGTGTTGAGCGATGAAAGTGTCAGTTAAGAATGGAAACGTTTTTGTATTTGTTTATGTTCCTGCCCTCCCACCCCCTTTTACTGTAGTTCCAGGAAAGCTGAGAAGCAATAAAAATAATCCTTTTAAGATGGCATTTGTTGTTGTTTTTTTCACATTTATCATCTGGTACTACAAATCAGTCATACCTTCATTTACTTAGTATGTCATTGACCAAATTCAATATAAACGGGGGTATGAGTATATAATGCTATGCATTATGTAACTTGAGCCATTTGACAAACCATAGATTTTTTTTTTAATACTTTTTATGTATATTTTAATTGAGGAACACACATCGACATTGACCACTATCCACTGTTTACAATAGAAGACTGGCCAGACAGAAAGCCAACGCCATCCATGCCTCGCGATATTTCGCTAACGAGAACATGAGCGGAAGTAAATAGTCGGGACTGGCATGTTAGCTATTGAGGGGCAGGAATAAATTGGCAAGCGTAGTGTTGGTTTGTTCGAATTTCAACGGTCAAATCCTATTTAAAATCAGCGTAATTAGTTTATTAAACGTTGGGGAAGTATATGCATCCGGAGCGGTTTAGTAACAAGTATATTACGAAAGTCGTGTTGCACGTTCGGGGCCTGGAAAGACGTATGCTAACCTAGCTAGCATCACGACGGCTAAGTTCAGCTAACGGCGCCTTTAGCATCCCATCGTTGCCCGAACGACCACCAAAGTGGCCGGCTTCCGCCGCTAATGTCGGTTTTTAATTTTGAAGGATAAGTCAAGTGCGTCCGCCTAGCCTCAGCTCTGGCCGTGGTGGAAGGGAATCTCGGCTGGATCTAAAATGATCATTGAAAACCTCGATGCCTTGAAAACATGGCTGTCTGAAACGCTCGAGCCCATGTAAGTAATTAGAGCGTCACAGCTGCTCTAATCAGACTTAGCTAGCCGTTGCTGTAAGTTGAAACCAGGCTAGCATCGGGACGATTTTAGGCTTTAGTGTCATATTTCCACAATTCTAACCATTCCTAAAAGCTTATTCACCGTCACAGTTCGAATTTAGGTCCTCCGTTGAATGATTTCGTTAAGCGGTAACACGCAGTTAAGACGTTCACATACTCGTCAACCTGCTACTGACATCAGATCGTTTGGTCAACACGACGTCCCGTAAAAGAATATGATAAATTGCAATACGAGGAGTTTTTCTTCTAATAGTTTGCTTTTCTGCACAATTTCAGCTGTGAGGCAGATCCCGCTGCCCTCGCCAAGTATGTCGTTGCTCTGGTGAAGAAAGACAAGAGTGAGAAGGAACTCAAGGCTTTGTGTATAGACCAATTGGATGTATTTCTTCAGAAAGGTATCGACTTCTGCAGCGCTTTACTTTGCAAATCTCATTTCTGCACATATCTTCTTGCTAAATGTGACTTGGCCCTTTTGGTGATCTTCCAGAGACCCAGCAGTTTGTGGACAAGCTATTCGAGGCTGTCAACAACAAAAGCTACCTCCCGCAGCCAGAGCAACCATCCATTCTGGTCAAACTTGATAAAGATGAGCCGAAGAAAGAGGAGGTAATGTGTTAATAATGGCATTAGTATTTTGCAAGAAAGTTGTTTATCACATTTTCCAAATGGTGCTCCATTATATCAACATCATGTACAGGGGGAATTAGAATGACAAGTAAATGCAAAACCGCCAAAAAGAGAATTTCTACATCAAAAGTGCTCATTTATGCTTCAAACACATGGGAATCTCTGAGTGTCCGATAGACAGTGTCCTTACAAAGATGGCCGTGTAACACAAGCTTACTCCCATGCTGTCATATATTTAGGAGATCAGTGACTAATGCAAGATAAAAACATTAACTGGTACGCTGCGGCATTCCAGGGAGTTGATTTTGTGAAAAGTCATGTTTGTTTAACATGAGATGGGTTTGCAGTTCATAGGAAGGGGTTGGGTAATGTAAACTGTGTCTGTTACCGTACTTCGCTAGCCTGACTTTTTCTCTGTCGCTGTCCTCTCTCACAGAGCCACGTACACTGACTCAAATGCAAATTTCATTTTATTCCCAGTGACACACCTGTCATTCTTATGAACAATTAATGCATTATTTACTGCATAGTCCCCCCCCCCCGCCAAAAAAATAAAATAAAACAGGCACAACACAAGTTCAAGAATACATCTTTTCTCACTGAATGTAAAATGGGGTAATGGTGTTCCTACCTTTTCTTTTCCTGCTGCCATGTTTAAATTGTGATATTTTGAATGTGTCTTTATACCATTCCCCGCTCTACAACAACCGATAGTGAACTTTCATGGAAATGACTTAACCACCTCAGATCATCTGTTGTGCAACTTCTTCTTCTTCTTCTTCTTTCGGCTTTTCCCGTTAGGGGTCGCCACAGCGAGTCAACTTTCTCCATCTAACCCTATTCTCTGTATCTTCCTCTCTCACACCAGCTACTTTCATATCCTCTCTCACTACGTCCATAAATCTTCTCTTTGGTCTTCCTCGAGACCTCTTGCCTGGCAGCTCCAATTCCAGCATCCGTCTACCAATATATTCACTATCTCTTCTCTGTACATGACCGAACCATCTCAGTCTGGCTTCTCTGACCTTCTCTCCAAAACATCGAACATGTGCCGTCCCTCTGATAGATTCATTCCTGATCCTATCCATCCTGGTCACTCCCAAAGAGAACCTCAACATCTTCATCTCTGCAACCTCTAGTTCTGCCTGCTGTCTTTTGGTCATTGTAACAGTTTCTAGTCCATACATCATCGCTGGTCTCACCACTGTCTTGTACACCTTTCCTTTTATTCTGGCCGATAGTCTTCTATCACATAGTACCCCTGACACTTTTCTCCACCCATTCCAACCTGCTTGGACCCGTCTCTTCACCTCTTTTCCGCACTCTCCGTTGCTCTGGACTGTTGACCCTAAGTACCTGAAATCCTCCAGCTTCTTGATCTCCATTCCCTGTAGCCTCACCGCTCCACCCGAGTTCCTCTCATTCACACACATATATTCTGTCTTGCTGCGACTAACTTTCATTCCTCTCCTTTCCAGAGCATACCTCCACCTCTCTAGATTTTCCTCTACCTGTTGTCTGCTCTCACTACAGATCACAATGTCATCCGCAAACATCATGGTCCATGGGGATTCCTGTCTAACTTCATCTGTCAGCCTATCCATCACCATTGCAAACAAGAAGGGGCTCAGTGCTGATCCCTGATGGAGTCCCACCTCCACCTTGAACTTCTCTGTTACCCCTACAGCACACCGTACCAGTGTCTCACAGCTAGCATACATGTCCTGCACCAGTCCAACATACTTCTCTGCCACTCCAGACTTCCTCATACAATACCAGAGCTCCTCTCTTGGCACCCTGTCATATGCTTTTTCTAGGTCTACAAAAACGCAGTGCAACTCCCTCTGGCCTTCTCTGTACTTTTCTATTAGCATTCTCAACGCAAATACTGCATCTGTAGTACTCTTCCTAGGCATGAAGCCATACTGCTGTTCACAAATGCTGACTTCTGCTCTCAGTCTAGTTTCCACTACTCTTTCCCATAACTTCATTGTATGGCTCATCAACTTTATCCCTCTGTAGTTGCCACAATTCTGCACATCCCCTTTATTCTTAAAAATAGGCACCATCACACTTTGTCTCCATTCTTCAGGCATCTTCTCACTCTCTAAGATCCTGTTGAATAATCTAGTCAGAAAATCTACCGCTGCCTCTCCTAGACACTTCCACACCTCCACAGGTATATCATCAGGACCAACTGCTTTTCCACTCTTCATCCTCTTCAATGCCTTCCTCACTTCACTTTTACTAATTTTTGCTACTTTGTGGTCTACAATAGTCACCTCTTCTACCCTTGCCTCTCTTTCATTTTCCACATTCATCAGTTCTTCAAAGTACTCTTTCCATCTTCCCATCACTCTTCTAGCATCTGTCAATACATTTCCCTCTCTGTCCTTTATCACCCGGACCTGTTGTACATCCTTTGCATCTTTATCTCTCTGTTTCGCCAACCTGTATAGATCATTCTCACCCTCCTTACTATCCAACCGAGCATACAAGTCATCATAAGCCCTTTGTTTTGCCTTTGCTACCTCTATCTTTACCTTTCGCCGCACCTCCCTGAACTCCTGTCTGTTCTCTTCAGTCCTCTCAGTATCCCACTTCTTCTTCGCTAACCGCTTTCTCTGTATACACTCCTGCACTTCCTCATTCCACCACCAAGTCTCCTTATCTACTTTCCTTCCAGATGACACACCAAGTACTCTTTTACCTGTCTCCCTGATAACACTAGCTGTAGTTGTCCAATCATCTGGAAGCTCACCCTGACCACCCAGACCCTTTCTCAACTCCTCCCTGAAAACCATGCAACACTCCTCCCTTTTCAGCTTCCACCATTTTGTCCTCTGCTCTGCCTTTGTCCTCTTCATCTTCCTTGTCACCAGAGTCATCCTACAAACCACCATCCTATGCTGTCTGGCTACACTCTCACCTACAACTACTTTGCAGTCACTAATCTCTTTCAGGTTACCTCGTCTATACAAGATGTAGTCTACCTGCGTGCTCCTACCTCCGCTCTTATAAGTTACCCTATGTTCCTGTTTTTTCTGGAAAAAGGTGTTCACTACAGCCATTTCCATCCTTTTTGCAAAATCTACCACCATCTGTCCCTCTGCATTCCTATCCTGGATACCAAATCTGCCCATCACTTCTTCATCCCCTCTATTGCCTTCACCGACATGTCCATTGAAGTCTGCACCAATGACCACTCTCTCATTTCTGGGAATATTCTGCATCACTTCATCTAACTCATTCCAGAACTTCTCCTTCTCTTCAGATTCACATCCCACCTGCGGGGCATAGCCACTAACAACATTGAGCATCACACCTTCGATTTCCAGTTTCAGACTCATAAGTCTATCTGACATTCTTTTCACCTCTAGGACGTTCCTAACAAACTCCTCCTTCAAGATAACTCCTACTCCATTTCTCTTCTTGTCAGTACCATAATAGTACAACTTAAAGCCTGCTCCTAAGCTTCTAGCCTTACTACCTTTCCACCTGGTCTCCTGGACACACAGTATATCCACCTTCCTTCTCTGCATCATGTCGACCAGCTCTCTACCTTTTCCTGTCATAGTCCCAACATTCAAAGTCCCTACTCTCAGTCCCAGACTCTTTCCCTTCCTCCTCTCTCTCTGCTTCCGAACACGCACTCCACCTCTTCTTCTTGTTCTTGTTCTTCGACCCACAGTAGCCCAATTTCCATTAGTACCCTGTAGGTCATCAGTACCAATGGCGGTCGTTGTTAACCCGGTCCGCGACCGATCCGGTATGGTATAGTTTTGGTTGTCTCGCATATTTGGTTTTGGCAAAAGTTTTACGCCGGATGCCCTTCCTGACGCAACCCTCTGCATTTATCCGGGCTTGGGACCGGCACAGGGAGACACTGCTCCGTGCCCCCCCAAGGCAGGCTTGGAGAGGCACGGGCCAGTGCCGCCCTGAGGCTGCATTTCATCTGTTGTGCAACTGCCTCGTGGTTTGTTCGGGGGATACAGGAGGGGTGACAGACATTGATCCTCCGTCTCTGGTCATGCGAAGCTTGTGGACCCACAACCACTTACATCAACAGGGGAGTGGATGTAAAATGGTGGACATGAATTTCTTAAGGGTCACAAACCCCCTGAAATAACTCCCTCAGTGATCGATAATTAGATGTCGTCGCTCTAGTGGCATTTCAAAAGTCTAGAGGACGATGCTAATTTTATTTTTTCATAATTAAAATAGTCAGGAGCTAAACCGGATGTCTGCAGGGAAACATGTTGTGCATTTGCTCTCACGCACCCACACTATATTCAGGTTCTATGAGATGTCTATGTTTTTGTTTTTTTTTTTCCCCAGACAAGAATACTCACAATGCCTAAAATTCTGAGTTCACTTATGTCTTTAAAAATGAACTCGGGGGAAGAAATGGATGATCTATTACTTAATAAGACTGTCTGTACGTAGTTCTGACAACCAACTGAAGTAGAAAGACTTTAAATGGTTACCAATTTAGGTTTCCTTTCACTGACAGGTCATTTCATCTTTATTCGAACCGCTGAGGTTTGTCTGAGTTTTGATAAACTGTTTTCTTTGCCTAGACAAATCGGGACGAGGAACGAGATAAGAAGTTTTCTCGGCGAGTGAATAACAGCCCTCTTCCAAGTTCCCGCTACAGCAGAGACGGCAGGTGTGTGCCCTCGATGTGCTGCTTCAAATACAGCATCTCACAACTCTTACCTATCTTACTTGGATATATCCTTGCCTCTACAGTGCTGACATTTCCCTATTTTTCATTTTTTTTTGATCGCATTCTCAGGAGAGATGACCGTAAGAGGGACGACCGCTCCAGGAAGAGGGATTATGACCGCAACCCTTCAAGGAGGGACTCCTACCGCGACCGCTACAACCGAAGGAGAGGCCGAAGTCGGAGTTACAGTCGAAGTCGCAGCCGTAGTTGGAGCAAGGATCGCATTCGAGACCGCGAACGTGACCGTGACAGGGACAGAGACCGGGATCGAGACCGGAGCAGGAGCCACTCGCAGAGCAGAACCCGGTCCAGGACCAGGAGCAGAGGTGAGAGCCTCCGGATGATGGAAGGGATCCTCGCTTGTTGGAAGAAAGTCCTTTTTTTTTTTTTTACATCAGTTTGGTTGCAGGAACAGAAACAGCGCCTCATTCATCTTGGCCGTTATTGATCGGTAATTATAGTGAGAAGCCCACAGCACTGATAATGAATGATACAACATACAGTATCATGAATGAATCCCATCACAGGGGTTGACGTCTCATGTTGATTGTCACTTTCTTGTTCATTCGCAGAGCGAGATTCTGGAAAGCTGAAGTACGATCATGATCGAGCTGACAGGTCAGAGGGAGCCGACGGTTACACGCCCTCTGCTCTGGTTTCCGCTGCAAACACATCGCACTTCCCCGTGCCAACGCTGAGCAGCACCATCACGGTCATCGCGCCCACACATCATCACACTAACAACACCAGCGAGAGCTGGTCCGATTTCTGCCCTGACCACCCCGTGGATCGCGGCCATTTTATCAGGGGCCCGCCCCCTCAGCAACGGAAGCGTTGCCGTGACTATGATGGTGAGAACTTTTTTGCATAAAATATATAAGAGGATTGGTTTTGAGACGAGCAAAACTGCTGCAGGTGTTAAATATTGTGACCTCTTAGACTGTCTGACACTTGTGCATCTTCTCCAGAGAAAGGTTTCTGCATGCGTGGGGACATGTGTCCATTCGACCACGGCAGCGACCCGGTTGTGGTGGAGGATGTCGTTTTGCCCAACATCCTGCCCTTCCAGCCTCCACCCATCCCAGGTGTGGAGCCCCCGCCGCCCCCTGGTCTCCCGCCCCCTCCACCTCTGATGAACCCCCCACCTGTGAATTTGGGGCCTCCCGTGCCCCCACCCGGCGCCCTCCCGCCCAGCCTTCCACCAGTCGCAGGTACTCCCGGTTGGGTTTTTTTTTTTTTTTTAAATATGTATTGGCCCAAATTACAGGTTGTCTCAGAACTATCTTTGCAATCAGTGCAAGTTGCAAAATCCTCTGACTCAAACTGATGTCAAGGAAATGCAAAGGAGATGGAAAAAAATTTGCAGAATCATCAATTCCTTTTACCAAAATTGCTGTTTGCATCGTTAGCCTTGGTGAGCATTTTTCGACACCTTGCTTTCTGTATGTGTCACAGGTCCTCCTCCTCCACTTCCTCCACTCCAGCCATCAGGCATGGACGCTCCACCGAACTCCATCACAAGCTCTGTTCCCACAATTGTCACCTCTGGGATGCGCTCCTCCCTGCCGCAAGCATCAGTGCCACTATTCACCTCTGGTAACGGCCGTGTGGTTTCAAAGTCACCAATTTCAGCCTTTGCTTGATTTATCGCTGTTCGGTCATTTAAGAAGCTGAGACGTTTGCTCTCTGGCGCCACCAGACACCTACGAGTCGGACGTGTACAATCCCGAGGCTCCCAGCATCACGAATACTTCGAGGCCAATGTACCGCCACCGCGTCAACGCCCAGAGGCCCAACCTGATTGGTCTAACGATGGGTGATGTAGATCAGCCGCCGAGAGGTGGGTCGTTCTCTTTTCACTCAAAAGACGGATAAAAAAATAATTGGGAGAAGGAAAACAGGACGTTCTGAATACATTAACATGCGGTGCGCCTGACCTTACAGAAACATTTTTAGTATTCTCGGCACACCACAGTATGTCTGCGTTCTTGACCTTTTACTGGCGATGCGAGCCAGAGTGTGATCTTTCGGTGGCTTTGCAGAGTATCACCACAGCTGACCCGTCTTGTGTTTGTGTGTTGTCCCATCCCCCCACCCCCCTCCCCCCGCAGAAAAGATTCCAAATAACAACATGAGGATAGTTATGGAATCCGATCCAAGAAAGAGACCGGCGGGCTCACATGATGGAGGCATCCCCTCCAAAAAACCTTGGTTTGACAAGTAAGGCATCTCCTTTATGTGGGATGGAAATTAAAGTCACACGAAGCGGATTACGCGTTAAACCCAGCTGTCTTCAGCCATTAGCGTTTTTCTTCTCTCTCTACAGACCCAACTTTAACAAACCCAACCACCAGGGCTACCACAAGAGAGCCCCATTCACCTCTCCCAACACAAAGCTGCTGGTTCGGCAAATTCCCGCCGAGCTCAACAACATCAGCAAACTCAATGAACATTTCAGCAAGTTTGGCACCATCGTCAACCTGCAGGTCAGTGGCTACATGGCGCCGTAGGAGTTTTAACCATGTGCTCGTCACACATCCAGGAGAGGCGGTTTGCGTGAGATTGCTTCGAGATTCAAAAGAATTTGAGTCATGGTGCAACTGAAACAGACGGGTGTTCATTAACACTGCTTTAGTTTACTGTGAACAACTTTCTTAATATTGTCTGCTTTCAAAGGACTTTAATAAATATAGTGGTTGGGGGGGAAACACTTGACCTGCTCCGATATGGTTTCATGATTGGCTTGTTATCTGAAAACAGATTTTCGGGGTTTTGGGGCGGGAAAAAACTCATTTCTGAAAAAGCAGAACACCCGAAATAAATGGTAAACCAACGGCATGGCACAGTCACGGGTACTGCAAGTGGACAGAAGCACAGTGTAATTACAGGATCAGCCTAATTGACCCTTTGAAACAATGCAAGAGAACTTCGTGTCCTGATAACCATCATTCATATGTTTACAAAGTATCGGCCCAGGTTTTTGTCCTGAAAACCAGAAATTAAACCTGCAAATTTTACATTTGAATGGCGTATTAACAGACAAATAGCGCAGTGGAGTCATGCTTTCAATCCGAGAGGAATTTTGCAACACCAAGCCAGATTTCTCACACCAAAGCAGATGCTATTTTCTGTGTTCCAGTCGGAATCTGATCCAAGCCTCGCCTCCATTACGGAGCAAAGCTGAGCAGCTAAAGTGTTTCCTTTCAGTGAGTCGTACATCCAGTTATTGGTGTTACTGCAATAAAAGGCAACGTCTAAATGATTTGCGGGAAGCTCCGAGTACATTGTGAGTGTCCGCACGGAGGCCTCTCTGCAGTGGTAAATATAGAGGGCTTTACGAAACGGTGCCGACGACTGCAAACACTAGATTTTTTGAATCATAAAGATAGAACAAGAATCTTGCCTTGTTTATCTTGGTCAGATGCGCCTTAGCAGTCGAAGTGGGTCGCCGGTCACGTGACCGCCGACACAAATAGCAGGTTGAATTCTGCATAAAGTGTCGGGTCGTACGCTCAGCTCAGACGGAGTTAAGATATGAAACAGTAAGCAATTTTTTTGGCGGTGCGGCTGATGCAGATCAACGCCGCTTCATCTCCAGACTATGTCGGTGGAGAGGGATTTGTCGGCGGCCGCCTGATCTCATCCCATAAGTGCTTGTTTGCCGGTGACGTAAGAACAACACAGAGGGGCGCCGTAGCCACCTTGTAGTCATCTTCTCCCTTTCCCCGACAGGTGGCCTACCAGAACAATCCCGAGGGAGCTCTGATCCAGTTTGCCTCTCCGGACGAGGCCAAGCGAGCTATGCAAAGCACCGAGGCCGTTCTCAACAACCGCTTCATCAGGGTGCACTGGTTCCGTGACAACGCCGGTGACGGCCAGGGCCAATCTCACTCCCAGCCGCCGCTGCAGCCTCAGCCGCCCATGGTAAAACCTTCTTTTGTTTTCGCATATCCGCTCGTCTCGGAGGTTCTCTAGAGGGGCTTGATATCTGAATATACGCCACTGTAGATTTCTACACAAACACATTTCAAATTTTGTAGTCCTTTTCGCTTTCATGGAAAGTTGAGTTGGCGAATTAAGACTCACCCGCTAGTCCGCATTTCCTGAATGAGGAAGAATGTGTATAAATAGCACTAATGTCGACTTTCCCTTAGCACAGAAGTGGATGCTTATAATGACATTTTTACAAGTAAAGATGATTCATTTTTAAAAACTGCGGATTTTAGCTACAGTTTAAAACGGAGGAAGCATAACTCACCACCTCCGCACTTGTCTCCACTTTCACTTCTGAATTGGAAACACTTTGAAAACGGCGAAGACAGTTTCTCCCCCGTAGACGTGCGTGTTAAAGGGAGCTTTTTACCTCCGCGGCTGTTCTGTCCACCTTCACTGTGTCGATCAGCTGCGGCGTGACGTACGTGTGCTCTGACATTCAGCAGCCCCCAGCTACATCTCTGAAGCAGTCTGTCAAAGATCGTCTCGGGCCCCTGCTTCCCGCCAACTCCGAGCCGTCTCAAGAGTGTAGCGCGGCGTCTCAGGTGTGTGTTGCCGATGGCGGTGAGCTTACGCTTCGCTCAATGCACCCGCTTAAACCCGCGTAATGTTTCTGTCAACATGCCCCCCTCCCCTTCCCGATTGTTGCAGAATCCCGCTAAAGTGTCGGTGAAGGACCGTTTGGGTTTCTCTGCCAAACCTGTCGCCACCGTGGAGAAAGTGAGCGTCCGCCTCTTCGGCAGTCGGTGTCCCTCCCCGCTCATCGAGCCCGCGTAACGTTCTGCGCTCTCTTTTGACTCCTTCTCAGGTGTTCTCAACCTCGATGGGTCTGACAAAGACCGTGTACAACCCGGCCGCCCTGAAGGCAGTCCAGAAAACCACAGAGGAAGCGCTGAAAAAGAAGCAGGTGGGTGAAGCCTCGCCTCGTCCGTTTCAAGAATCAAAGCCATGAGAAGTTACGAGATGTAATATTTTTCCATCATTCCTCCGGCAGGAAGCCCTAAGACTTCAGCAGGATGTGAGGAAGAAGAAGCAGGAGATCCTGGAGAAACACATCGAGACTCAGAAGGTCAGATACCGCGGAACAGGGCCTTCTCTCAGATTAGCGGGGGTGGCCGAGGCCGTCGCGTTGCCTAGATGTTGATCGTTAAAAGATATCGTAGACGCAGACTATTTAAATGCTGATAAAGATGCACCGCTCTTTCCTGAAGTCCAGGTGATGTTTGTCAGCTTGGAGGTTTTCTTCTGGCTGTGGCCCGTCGCTTTGCTGTGTTTGGACACGAATGTTGACCATGTGATCCCCCGTCCTGCGCAGCTCCTGATCTCCAAGCTGGAGAAGAACAAGGCGATGAAACCCGAAGACAAATCCAAGATCATGGAGACTTTGAGCACCTTAACGAAGGGCATCACCAAACTGCAAGAGGAGATAAAAGGAATCTCGGGAAGCAGCAACCCGCTACGCGGCGTCAAGAGCAAAGCCCAGGTGCTGATGTAAACCTACTGCTCTTTTGTTTTTTTTCACTGCCTGGATGAGTTATTTAACCCTTCTCCTGCCAAACTCAATGTTTCTTCACAGCTTGATCTAGTTTACCTAACAGCCGCAGCGCAAAGGATTCAAACGTTTGCAGCGGCCTGCATGTTTCTAATTTCACCGCTTGTTTGTTTCGCCACCCCCCTCTCTGCCGTCAGGCTCAGAAGGAACTGCTCGACGCCGAACTCGACCTGTACAAGAAGACGCAGGCCGGCGAGGACACCGCCTTGTTGAAGATCAAGTATACCCAGCTGCAGATTGAGGTTTTTGAGTGACCCATTCACGATCCTTCCCTCTCGCTTGCTGTGTTTGTCCACGTCCACATGGGGGTGCTCCTGCTCTCAGAGTTAAAACGTCTCCTACCGGATTGATTTTTCTGGTCAAGTTTGTTTTTCCCCCATCTTCCTCCTGTTTGTTTTAGGCTGCCAAAAGGGGGCTGCTGTCTCCGGGGCGAGGCCGCGGGGCCCCCGCCCGTGGCCGCGGAGCCCCCAGGGCCCGGGGTAGGGGCACCCGGGGCCGGGGAAGAGGCGTTCCCGTGCACGCCGTCGTGGACCATCGGCCACGAGCGCTGCAGATTTCCGGTTTCTCCGAGACCGAGCGGGTGGACTTGCTTCCGCATTTCGCTGTAAGTTTGCGAAGAACGCCAAAGGTGTTGGTTGTGGGCGAGCTGAGAAAATTTGGGGATTCTTGTGGCTACTTGCGCGGGAACGGTTGCCGATCTCAGCTGTTTTCAGGTTTCCGATTACACTTTATCTCACGGCTCCTTTTTTCCCGCATTCACACATTTTCTTTACTAATTGTCACTAATTTCTCGTAAAAGTGAAATGGTGCTGCAGCGGCAGCACTCGTGATACAGACCTTTAAAATCTTTAGCACCGGCCCTAGAATACAAACTACCAATAAAAGCTGATGAATGCACTTTACTTTTATGATGAGCTGACTTTCAGTATACTGGGCAATAACTGCACTGTGAGCAGGAGCGCTCCTTTCATCAGCGACAACAATGAAAACAAATCCATCGCCTCCTTTAGGATCCCAATTAAAGAAAGCAACGATGCCAGTTACCTTGTCTAAATATCAATCTCCTTTAACCCAGTGCTAAGATTCCAGGTGTTTGTCATATGTACAGTGTGGAAACGTGTTTCCCCGTACAATGGAAGTCTTACTTTGCTGTCCACAGTGCATTTGGATTTGTATTGACATTAAATAGGTACGTTATTGTAAAAATTAACATGCAAGGATAATGATGTCGCACGCAGTGTTTAAAGTCACGGCCTTTGATGATGCACGTGACGGCAAAGTGACGGCGACTCTCATTTGTTGACAATTTTGCAGCAATTTGGAGAAATAGAGGATTGTCAGATTGACGAAAGCAACCTGTCAGCAGTCATCACTTACAGGAGCAGAGCCGAGGCAGAGCAGGCGAGTCACCCGACACACACACACATGTGCACGCTGTATTTCCTGACATTTAGAAAGTCTAAACATACTAATGAATTCCAGCGCTGCAGAAAAAGCGAAGCGACGCACAGGCTTGGTCGCGATATCTTACTGTTTTATTTCACACTTGACCGCAGGCGGCGCTTCACGGCGTGAAGCTGAACAACCAGAGTCTGCGCCTGGCCTGGCACAAGCCCGCCACCGCCCTGAGCACCGCCGACGCCGACGAGGCCGAGCCAGAGGAAGAAGAGGTCTGTGGGAGTTTTTCGCCGCAATAATCATTTTAGCACCTTGATGCTGTACATAGCACTCGGATGACCTTTTTCATATTCCCTGCGTGCTACATGCTTCACCCTGTTATTCATAGAGAGATGGAAAGCAAGCAGCGGCGGTACGAATAGTGGCCAAGTCTTTATTTTGTCCAAATTTTTAAAAGGGTTCGCTCCAAGCTGAGCTCACGAGTGACGCTCTGAAAGGGGCACCAGCGGTGGACGGAGGGGGCGGCCGTCACCTTTGAGTCACATGGCCGAGAGGGTTCGGGGCCAAACTGCCGGACTCGCGTTTTCAAAGCAAGTTTTTATTTATCCAAATGCCACGGCGATGTTATACTTGACAAACACCAGAGGGAGCCGTTCCCTCCCCCACGGCTGCAGAGAAAAGGCCTCGCTGGGAACGCGTCCTGATGTTCCGGTCTGTTTGTTTTGTTGGGTTCTTCCAACAGTACCCGGAAGAATCGCTGACCGACGACGCGCTGCTGCAGGACGACGACGAGGAAGAGGACGACAACGAGTCCCGCTCCTGGCGCAGATGAAGATGAAACGGCGGCCCAACTCTCGTCGGAGGACGAGCCGACGTCCGGCAGGATGACACAGTTTTAATGCCTGTTTAGAAATCAAACAAGGCGTATTTTGACTTGGCTTAGACCCCCATCCTCACCCCCACAGTTATGTAACTTGCAGGCCCGTTTGCAAGTTGATTCATTTTAATGTGTGTTACAAATGCAATGATGTTTTTTCTTAATGCTCTTAATGTAGATTTTTTTTTTTTTTGTTTGTTTTTGGGGAATTTTGGTTGACAAAAACACAGATAGTTTGTCTGAACATGTGACCGCTTGTTGAACTGTTGGATTAAGAAAACGGAACCTGTGTTGTAATTTAACTGATGACCAACTCTAGCTTTTTTGCAGAATAGCATTCGTTTGACCGGTTAAACACTCACGTGTAAATATTTTATGTCTGAGTTTGAATGATTTGTACGAAAGCTTGGCTTGTCAGTTCTTGGCTTTACTTTTGAATTGTATAAAAAAATAAAGAATTGAAATGGTCTGACAGCAAACTGCCAAAAAAAAAGTAAAGGGAAAAAACCAGGACACCTTGTGGCAGTGGAAAAGAAACACTCCTCGTTGAGTTGGGAAAGACCATTTCAAAAAAAACAAACAAACAAAAAAAAAACCTTCCTGTTCACCTAAAGAGCAAATATCCTAAACCCTCCCCCCCCCTCCCCTGTGCAGTTTTTGGACGGGTAAGGTAACACGATAGGTTCTCTGTCCACAGGTAAGGAACTCAGGACGTGGTTTGAAATTTTACGGACGTAAATACTGACACGCCACTAAAACCTCCCTTGTGTTTTGCAGGAGCGGCGCTGGCGGAAGGGCCCTTCCAGATTCCCTAACACTCTGAATTTGTACATTGAGATCTGAGTCGCAGACAAAAGTTGCCTTATTTTCCATCCACGGACGTGTGTAGCCTGCAGGTGTTGCGCGTTGAGGTAGGAATTCAGAAAGTCTGGTTGTGGTGACGCTTTTGTACCTCAAAGGTCTGGGGTCACCGCTCTGGAGAAAATGTTTTTTGTTTTTTCCACCAAACTGTTCTTCCTGTCTAATATCCAGATTTTGAATTTTACATGTATTGTTTGTCTTCGTCCTGCGTTCAGGGTCGGTGGGACTCGCAGCCAATCCCAGCAGCCGAGCGGCGGGGACCGGCAACCTGTCAATCACAGAGCCTCCGTCCATCCATTTGCTCATTCACAAATTAGGACAATTCAATGGACCTGCTGACTGTCTTTGGACTGCAGAAGGAAGAAGGGAAACCTGGAGAGAATCCACGCAAGCACTGGGGACCCACGGAGCCACCAGGCTGGAACCAGGAGGAGGTGGGACCCCTGACCCCTGACCCCTGCACTAACATGCTACCAGACATGTGACATTCTTATTATAATGAGGGAACGCTGTTATTTTTGGGAATATGAAGTCCCTTAATAAGAGCATTTGAAATGAGTGAAAAAAATTGTTAAAAGACGTGTTCCGACCTTTATTGCACAGTCTGTCCTCTTTCTTTTATTCCAAAGTCCGACTCAAACCTGCTGTGAACTCTTGAGAGCGAGCTTCTGCAAAATTCTACAGGAGGAAGTGTTTGTCCTTTTGCTCACTGAGGAAATTCGGGAGGAAATTATAAAAATGCTTGCTTGTTATTTTTTTGGGGGGGAAAAAAAACGTCTTTAAAACCTCCATATTTCTGTTTTTCCTCATTTTCCTGTTAATCTGCTGATTTTAATTCAATTCTAGATTTTTTTTTAATGTGCTGCCTGTACAGGCCAGGGCGCCCCTAGTGGCCACAGCCAGAATGAGTGATTTTCAGCATCCAAACTTTTTAATTTTATTCTAAATATCTAAAATTGAAGAACTTGGAAACCAAATATGGGTGTCCCGTGTTGTTTTCGGGCATTTTCTATCAAGCTGTGCGTCCCACCCGCAGGGAAACCCCTCCCGCCCTGTTTGACTCCCCACAAATCCGCTGTCGGAGGACAAATAACCCAATCAGCGTCTGGAGGCCGGAGGTTTCCGGGGCCTCCTTCGGTGCCTGTCAGGCTTTGCAGGGATAATTGTGAGAAATCAGATTTGCTTTTATACAATATCTGCTGTTTATCAGCCCCCCCGTCCAACCCCAAATATCCTTTCCCCTCATCCCTCCCTCAGTATGGGAGAGCGAACGCCCCGCCTCCTCATTTACCTCCCGCGGCGGCGCCAGGCTCTCCTCAGAACTTCACCTGCGATCAGATATGTCGATGCCGCAGCTCAAATCCGTTTAGAAGGGTCTGCGGCGAAGGGGCCGACAGAGGGTGCGGGCCGGCGGGGCGGCGGTCTGACCACCAGCACGCCGCGTCCACCTCGGTTTGCACGTCCTCGCCGCTGCGTGAGCTCGGCAAAACCGGTTTAAGTTTTCCCCGTCATCCATTTCAGAATTCCGACCCTCTGATTTGTGTCAACGAGACAAATGGCGCCGCGTCCTAACACTCTTGATTTTACCCTCTTTTTTTTTTTTTTTTTTTTTTCTTGCCCTCGGAGAACTTGGAAGGCATGTTCCGCGGCGGGGATTCCGCCGCTCGCGCTTTTTGTTTGCCGGGTAAATTGTTTGAAAAACGACGGGGTTTTTCTCGCCGAGGCCCCTCCGGGGACCCCGTAAGTCGGTCATATAGACACGGAACAACTAGGAAAATGCATAACATTACACACTGACAGTTTAATTATTCAGCTCTCGCTGTATTTCCACGGAAAATAAAATGAAACACTGCGCACCAAACAATCCCTTTTACAAATGAACCAATTTGGCAAAATAAAGCAGAGTCAATCCGTCCAAAGGCCGCGGTCGGTTCATTTCTGTCCACTTTATCTATTTTCGTCGATAACGGAGGGCAAGGTGTGTCCGTTCTCGGATCACCGGTGACCCTCCCCGCCCCCACGCACCCCGAACGCCCCCCTGCCCCCGCAGCTTCATGCTTTCATGGGCCTCGCCCCCATTGCTTCAGTGCCCCCTCTGTAAAAGCCATGAATATTTGATGTGATCGCGGGCCTCCATAAGCAAATTTCACTCCCCGGCAAGTTGAGCCAAAGCATGATTAATTTAGTATTTATACCACCGCCAACCCTTTAAACAACCTCCCCCCCCACACACACACACACACACCCCGAACGTCACCAACCCGACCACAAAGCAAGTATCGGGAAAAGAAGCAGCTTCTACATCATAATCACCGTTCAGGATCATTTGAGTTCTGGGACGTCTTTTTTTTCCTCCCGTTTATTGTAAATAAGGACTCAGGAGCCGCAGCCCTTCCGCCTGGACGCCGCCGATTCTGGCCCAGAAAGGCGCTGACCCCGGATCCCCCCGCCAGCAGGTCGGCACCGGTAATAAATCAAGACGGCGGCAGGTCGCGGTTTCGCGAGATGGTTCTTGGGAACACGTTTCCAGCTCATCACTAATATCCGCATCGGTCCGTCGTCCCGGCCCGCCGTCCTCCTCCTGCCAGGAAACTGACAAAATGTTTAATTGCTGCTTTCGTTCTGGAAGTCTCCGATCGCCTCGCTTGTTTACCGAAAAATTTCCCACCTTTCCACAAGAAACCTAATCGGATCTAGATCCGTTTCTATCTTTTCACTCAGAAAAATCCCGATCTTAAAGTCCTTAATTCCAGCTGCTGCCACCAGGTGTTCATTCATAACTGTCAAATAAACTGGAAAGTGACTCTTCTATTTGAACAAAACGCTTCAGAATGAAGTGCAATTTCACTCTTTATTTATTTTCTGGTGTTTCAGTTTCATAGGTGCTGTAACGCGTTTATAACTGTGTCATTACAATGTTATTATTTCCAAAGGAGATCAAATTTTAATTGCTCTCAACGCTGTTCGGTTTTGTCATCTGTAGAGCTACATCATACCTTACCAACTCCTGACTTTTTTTTTTTTTTTTTTTTTTTTTTTTGGCATTAAAGTTTTATTTTGAAAAATATCCCCTGCAGCTACAACGGCGCAGACAGTTTTCCCGTCGTCGCTCACAGCCGGCGTTCAGGCGTGTCACGGAGTAAAAAAAAAAAAAAAGCCGCAGGTTTACTAGTGACACAGTTGACAGCTGCTCTTCGCGCCGTCCCCGCGAGGCTTCGTGCACGAAACCCCGAGCAGCTGAGCGGAACTCGGCCTGTCTGTTTGCCTCAGCGTCAGCCGGCTCGCGCCGAACCCGCTGATGAGACTCTGGCGAAACATGGCGGATGTTTTTATCTTTTAAATTTCTTTTAGCCGAGCGTCCGACGGAGGTCAGCGCATTTTCCCCCTGAAACACTTCCTTACTCCCGCGGAATCTTGGAAGTGTCCCGTCCATTTCGGATTACACTTCTTCTCTTGACATCTCTTTCCCACAAGGCGGCGCGCAGACAGTGACGCTTTGGTAAAATCGACCTGTAGTTGTGTCCGTCGGTTTTTATAATATCGCGTTTTCAGCGGCGAGGTTCCTCTCGAGCTCGTCGGGCGGCGAGATTACAAGACAAACCTCTCCAAACCGCGTCTTCGGGATGCTTGATCTCCTTCCTGCCTGGAGGGACCGGTGCGTTTCCCGCGCCGCATCGTTGAAAATGCGATTAGGGCCACGCGCTAACATGGTCACCGCACGGTTCAACTTCATTAAGGATGATCTCTGCGCCGACGGAGCCGAACCCCCTCCCTCTTAGGCTCCGCCCCCTCCGTCATTGATCGGCGCAGTGATTTGCGGCATGTAATCCGATGCGCCGTGACAGGTTGTAACCGAAGTTAAAGACGGCAATTTAATTATGTGTCAGAGGTCACATTAAACCCTGACCTCTTGACCCCTCGGCCCGCGTTATCGTTGGGATCGAGCGCGGATAATGGGCGCGGTCGCCGGGAGTTTGGGGATTTCTGGAATTTTTCAGGGAAGCCTAAAGGGTTTTCCGCGTCAGCGTGCGAAGCGTTTAAGGGTGTCATTAACGGATGCCGCGTCCTTCGCGTCTTCCTGGAAATCGCTCCTGTCGCGGCTGATGGGTGAGCTCATCCCGCTGAGAAATGAGGCGGATGCATTATTCAGAGCGAGCGCTGGAATCCTGATTAAAAGACCTCCGAAGTACGTCGCACTTTTAATGGCGCTAGAACCTCAAATCGGTCAGAGCCGTCCCGGACGCCGCTCTCAGGCTGACAGGAGCCTCGCAGGAAACCGCCGTCCCGGAGGGACGAAAAAGGAGGAAAACGTTTAAAGCGAAGGCTCCGGAGTGTCAGAGGAAACAGGTCTAAACACAGCTCTGGTCCTTGTATACGTGGTCGTCATGGCAACAGGAATTTTGTCGTTCATCGGAATTTCCGCTCCCGTCTGAGTGGCTTATTCTTTGTATATTTTTTATAATTATACTTCTGATTATTTTTCAACGTTTTTTTTTTGCTTAAGAGAATTGTACAGATTTTTTGAAGTAATTAATAGTGTCATATAAATTCACTACATTAAAAATTTACAAAAGAATTCAGTAGGTAAAGTTGTTGATTTTCTAAACTTTGAAGAAAGAAAACCTGTTTTTTTCTTTATGTATTTCAATAACAACAGTTTGATATGTTATGATTTAATGCATATCTTTACTAAATGACAGCACATTACACGCTGTGCATTGTACTATATTACTTAACCAAAATCATTATTCAGCATTAATCATAATTCAGTCATCATTCACACATGTCATTTCTTAATTCCGTCATCTATTTTTCTTTATCTGTTGTTTACTCCATTCTCCAAATTATCCAATTTTTCCCTTGTTTGTTTTTGGATTTTTTTCATCCTGTTATTTATTTTTATCTTTGCTGGTGGTGTTGTTCCTTGTTCTATTTGTTTCTTCTATTTCATATTTATATTCATATTTATTGATATGGTTATTGTTGCACTGCTGTTGTGAATTTTTCCGATGGAGATCTAAAATACCACTTTTAGTAGTAGTATTTTATACAATTCAAAGGAGTATAGTCATTTGTAGATAAGCCAAAATGTACACATTTATGAAATTATTTCACATATGACTACATCTGTGTGGAATACTTATACATAACTTCTATAACTATACGATTGTAATCAATCATTCTTTATTCTGAAAATGAAAAAAACTTATTTATATATCAAATAAAAAATCTTAAATTCAGAGAAATTATAATCAAATATAATAAATTATTTATAATTATATAATAACTATTCATAGTTTTATATACTTTTTAAATATAACTATTCAGATTAAAAACATCAATGTGTTGGTTTTTATTTTAATCATATACAAAAATGCAAACTTTGATGTATTAATATCAATATATATGAATATATGAGAGACATACCTATAAAACAAAACATACTCATAAAAAAATAGACAATTCATGTAATTATAAAGGTTCGATATTTCTTAACATTCATATACAGATGACATATAGAATAAAAATGTAGAAACAGAAGAAATACACAACTCTTATTGTTATGAGGGTATGAAGAATTATACATTATATTCAATTTAATCATATTCACAAATATGCACAATATATACAGTATGTTTTTTAGATTATACTATACAAACTAAAGATATGAAAAATAATCACATATTCTCAAACATATTTTTCATTTCATGACATCATCGTGTCGATACGGACCTTCGGTCTCAGAGAGGCGAGGACCCGAGACCGCGATGACCGACGTCACGGCGTGGAAATTTGCGATTGGCCCTCCGTTTGCAACGAGCCTAAATAGTTGTTCAGTTTTAATGCGCGGGGATGCGACTCCTTCACGGCTCCGTGACTGAGAACCGCGTCCTGAGGCCTCCGTGTCCTGTTCTGTTATCGGCCCCGCGGGTGCCAGGGGCCGCTAACGTTTCTACAGCCAGCCACGTATGCAAATTACACGGCAATTGCAGATATACAAATATGTACCCACGGTCCGTGCAGCCTAATGGTCACCCCCACCCCCCAAACACACACACACACACACACACACAACCCCTGCTCGGCTCAATGGCTCATTTAGATATCGGCGCACTTTATTGTGTGAATAAGTCACGCCCGGCTTGTTATGACCCTCCAGGTTCCTGTTTCTGCTGTGTAGCTGAGATGTGTGGAGCTCAATTAGGCTGCCTGGCTGGCAGAGTTAACCCTTTCCTCCCCACTCCCACTCCCACTCCCACTCCAACCCCCATCCTGCACATCCAGGGTGCAGGTACAGTACGATGGGGGGGGGGGCTTCCAAGCAGGGATCAAAAGATCAATCCTAATACAGTGCTACCAAGCTGACCCCTCAGACGTAATAAAGGCGCCATCTTTCACCCCCGCGGGGCCGATTAAGATCCCCTCCATCCAGCCGTCTCCCCCGATCCCACCCCACCAACAAAACCTGCTATCTTTAAATTAGCTGACTCGCTCGCCCTGCAGGTAATTGCATTAGTTTATCAATGTTCAACACAATTTATTACTCGCCCTGCCACTCCCGGTGTTAATGTGCACGGTGACATTCCTCGGGAGAGGAAGGTCTTTGTGTTTTAGTACACGTGTGTGTGTGTGTGTGTAAATGTAAACACACTCACGTGGAGGAGTGAAATGGTATTTTATTGGACTGAAAAACCAGAGACTTATATCTGCATCTCTGCAGCCGATTGGTGGGGGGAAGAAAAAAAAAAAAATCAAAACTTGTAATCTATAGGCGACCCTGCCTCGGCTGCCTTCAGACGAATCAGACGATTCAGAGGAATCACATGAATCAAACGAATCAGATGAATCATTTCTCGGTGATCGTTACGTCCCCGGAACGTCTTTTCAAACTTTTCTCATCCCTGACAGCAGCCTCATATGCATTAATAAGTGCCTGAACCAGATTTCATGATGTCTGTGTCTGAGTTCTCTGGCCCTCACATCTGTATGCATTATGGATCTGTCTGAGGGTAACACACACACACACACACACACATACACACATGCACGGCTCTTATTTCTGCTTCCCGGTGTCATTACTCCTCGCCCCTCAGATGGATTATAGCCTGCTGTGCAACATGTAGATGAGCGCTGCTCCTCTCATTGCCTTATGGCCATCAGCCGTTTGCATATTTACTGCCAATGAATCACGGCGTTGCAGGAAAAAAAAAAAAATCCACGGCTACGTCGCCCGAACCCCCTCCTACCGTCGTTGTCGCCCGGTTTTCGCTTATTTTCCTTCAGCAGGCTCTCTCTCTCTCTCTCTTTCTCGGGTTCTTTCATTTTCCCAGTCTTTCCCTGCGCCTTGAACCCTCACCACCACCACCACCACCACCTCCCCTTCCCGGCTGCTTAATTAAAACATGTATTATTAATCCGTCCGTATCTCTGTCCATCCCTCTTCTCCCTCCGTTCGTATGACTGCTACATTATGTGTAAATTGTTTCGCTGTAATTCCCTTTTAATGTCTTGCTTGTAATCACTATTTGTGTGTGCGTGGAAGTGGAGGTGACCCAGATCCCGGGCCTTCTTTTCTTTTCCTTCATTTTTCTGTGACTCTGTGCCGTTTCGTCCTGCAAGACGAGGGTTTGCAGATTAATGACAAGAAACCAGTCAGATGCTGTGTGGCGGATGTCTTTGCTAACCGCTGTGGTCGATGGGGATTAAAACAGCTGGTTAGTTAGGTAGTTGGTCATCTGTAAACTAAACTCGTACCCAACTGCAAGATCGCTGGGATTTACTTTAACATCTTTTTCCAAGGGTAGTTTAATCACAGATTATTAAACATTCCCCTTGCTTGCTTGTGTTTTTTTTTTTTTTTTTTTTGGTATTTATTCACGAGCTGGTTCATCCAAATGAGAGAACAAAGAAAAGTTTTTTCCCAAAATATTCCATTTGATGTTACCAATTCAGAAAATATTCAGATAAATAAAAAAACATTGAATAACAAAGAAATAGATAAAGCAAAAAACAAAAAAACAGCTAGTCAGCTTGGTTCCTGTAAACTTAACTTATAGCCAACTGCAAGCCTGCTGGGATTGTCATTAAAATTCACTTAGTAGGCTCACTATTTATTCTTTCCTGATCCAATGGTCATTTAATCCCAAATTAGAAAACATTCCCCTCGCTCGTCTGATTCCTTCTGTCTTATTTAGTCATTTATTTTTGGTATTTATCCTTTTGCCAGTAAGTCTGAATGATAAAACATTGAAAACATTTTTTTCCCCAAAATATCCAAATTGATTTTACAAATCCAGAAAATATTCAAAAAAATAATAATAAAACAATAAAAAAACAAATACCAAATAAAAAAAATAAAGCAAAAAACAGCGAGTTAGTTGGTTTTCTGTAAACTCAATTTACACTAAACTGCACGCCTGTTGGGATTTCCTTTAAAATTCACTGAGAAAGCTTTCCTTTTCAAATGGTCATTTCATTTCGGATTATTAACGATTCCCCTCAGTCGTCTGATAACGTAATGGTGTTATTGATTTATTTTTGGTATTTATCCATTTGCTGGTTCGTCTAAATGCAGAACAAAGAAAAAAACTGGGTTGTCCCAAAATATTCCAATTGATGACACCAATCCAGAAAATATTCAAGAAAATAAAAAAATTAAACAATAAATAAAAAAATAACAAAGAAATTAATAAATAAAAACAGCGACTTAGTTTGTCCCCTGTAATCTGAATTTACAACTGCAAGCCTGCTGGGATCTTCTTTTATTTATTTATTAATTTATTTTATTTTGAAATTTGCATTATTTCTTGATTTTTACTTTTTTATTTAATTTATTTCTCTAATTAATTTTCGTATTCTTCTTCTTCTTCTTCTTCTTTCGGCTTTTCCCGTTAGGGGTCGCCACAGCGAGTCAACTTTCTCCATCTAACCCTATTCTCTGTATCTTCCTCTCTCACACCAGCTACTTTCATATCCTCTCTCACTACGTCCATAAATCTTCTCTTTGGTCTTCCTCGAGACCTCTTGCCTGGCAGCTCCAATTCCAGCATCCGTCTACCAATATATTCACTATCTCTTCTCTGTACATGACCGAACCATCTCAGTCTGGCTTCTCTGACCTTCTCTCCAAAACATCGAACATGTGCCGTCCCTCTGATAGATTCATTCCTGATCCTATCCATCCTGGTCACTCCCAAAGAGAACCTCAACATCTTCATCTCTGCAACCTCTAGTTCTGCCTGCTGTCTTTTGGTCATTGGAACAGTTTCTAGTCCATACATCATCGCTGGTCTCACCACTGTCTTGTACACCTTTCCTTTTATTCTGGCCGATAGTCTTCTATCACATAGTACCCCTGACGCTTTTCTCCACCCATTCCAACCTGCTTGGACCCGTCTCTTCACCTCTTTTCCGCACTCTCCGTTGCTCTGGACTGTTGACCCTAAGTACCTGAAATCCTCCAGCTTCTTGATCTCCATTCCCTGTAGCCTCACCGCTCCACCCGAGTTCCTCTCATTCACACACATATATTCTGTCTTGCTGCGACTAACTTTCATTCCTCTCCTTTCCAGAGCATACCTCCACCTCTCTAGATTTTCCTCTACCTGTTGTCTGCTCTCACTACAGATCACAATGTCATCCGCAAACATCATGGTCCATGGGGATTCCTGTCTAACCTCATCTGTCAGCCTATCCATCACCATTGCGAACAAGAAGGGGCTCAGTGCTGATCCCTGATGGAGTCCCACCTCCACCTTGAACTTCTCTGTTACCCCTACAGCACACCGTACCAGTGTCTCACAGCTAGCATACATGTCCTGCACCAGTCCAACATACTTCTCTGCCACTCCAGACTTCCTCATACAATACCAGAGCTCCTCTCTTGGCACCCTGTCATATGCTTTTTCTAGGTCTACAAAAACGCAGTGCAACTCCCTCTGGCCTTCTCTGTACTTTTCTATTAGCATTCTCAACGCAAATACTGCATCTGTAGTACTCTTCCTAGGCATGAAGCCATACTGCTGTTCACAAATGCTGACTTCTGCTCTCAGTCTAGTTTCCACTACTCTTTCCCATAACTTCATTGTATGGCTCATCAACTTTATCCCTCTGTAGTTGCCACAATTCTGCACATCCCCTTTATTCTTAAAAATAGGCACCATCACACTTTGTCTCCATTCTTCAGGCATCTTCTCACTCTCTAAGATCCTGTTGAATAATCTAGTCAGAAAATCTACCGCTGCCTCTCCTAGACACTTCCACACCTCCACAGGTATATCATCAGGACCAACTGCTTTTCCACTCTTCATCCTCTTCAATGCCTTCCTCACTTCACTTTTACTAATTTTTGCTACTTTGTGGTCTATAATAGTCACCTCTTCTACCCTTGCCTCTCTTTCATTTTCCACATTCATCAGTTCTTCAAAGTACTCTTTCCATCTTCCCATCACTCTTCTAGCATCTGTCAATACATTTCCCTCTCTGTCCTTTATCACCCGGACCTGTTGTACATCCTTTGCATCTTTATCTCTCTGTTTCGCCAACCTGTATAGATCATTCTCACCCTCCTTACTATCCAACCGAGCATACAAGTCATCATAAGCCCTTTGTTTTGCCTTTGCTACCTCTATCTTTACCTTTCGCCGCACCTCCCTGAACTCCTGTCTGTTCTCTTCAGTCCTCTCAGTATCCCACTTCTTCTTCGCTAACCGCTTTCTCTGTATACACTCCTGCACTTCCTCATTCCACCACCAAGTCTCCTTATCTACTTTCCTTCCAGATGACACACCAAGTACTCTTTTACCTGTCTCCCTGATAACACTAGCTGTAGTTGTCCAATCATCTGGAAGCTCACCCTGACCACCCAGACCCTTTCTCAACTCCTCCCTGAAAACCATGCAACACTCCTCCCTTTTCAGCTTCCACCATTTTGTCCTCTGCTCTGCCTTTGTCCTCTTCATCTTCCTTGTCACCAGAGTCATCCTACAAACCACCATCCTATGCTGTCTGGCTACACTCTCACCTACAACTACTTTGCAGTCACTAATCTCTTTCAGGTTACCTCGTCTATACAAGATGTAGTCTACCTGCGTGCTCCTACCTCCGCTCTTATAAGTTACCCTATGTTCCTGTTTTTTCTGGAAAAAGGTGTTCACTACAGCCATTTCCATCCTTTTTGCAAAATCTACCACCATCTGTCCCTCTGCATTCCTATCCTGGATACCAAATCTGCCCATCACTTCTTCATCCCCTCTATTGCCTTCACCAACATGTCCATTGAAGTCTGCACCAATGACCACTCTCTCATTTCTGGGAATATTCTGCATCACTTCATCTAACTCATTCCAGAACTTCTCCTTCTCTTCAGATTCACATCCCACCTGCGGGGCATAGCCACTAACAACATTGAGCATCACACCTTCGATTTCCAGTTTCAGACTCATAAGTCTATCTGACATTCTTTTCACCTCTAGGACGTTCCTAACAAACTCCTCCTTCAAGATAACTCCTACTCCATTTCTCTTCTTGTCAGTACCATAATAGTACAACTTAAAGCCTGCTCCTAAGCTTCTAGCCTTACTACCTTTCCACCTGGTCTCCTGGACACACAGTATATCCACCTTCCTTCTCTGCATCATGTCGACCAGCTCTCTACCTTTTCCTGTCATAGTCCCAACATTCAAAGTCCCTACTCTCAGTCCCAGACTCTTTCCCTTCCTCCTCTCTCTCTGCTTCCGAACACGCACTCCACCTCTTCTTCTTGTTCTTGTTCTTCGACCCACAGTAGCCCAATTTCCATTAGTACCCTGTAGGTCATCAGTACCAATGGCGGTCGTTGTTAACCCGGTCCGCGACCGATCCGGTATGGTATAGTTTTGGTTGTCTCGCATATTTGGTTTTGGCAAAAGTTTTACGCCGGATGCCCTTCCTGACGCAACCCTCTGCATTTATCCGGGCTTGGGACCGGCACAGGGAGACACTGCTCCGTGCCCCCCCAAGGCAGGCTTGGAGAGGCACGGGCCAGTGCCGCCCTGAGGCTGCATTAATTAATTTTCGTATTCAATGTCTTTATTACTGATACTTTAGTATTTTATTGATTTACTTTTATTTTTATTTTTTTAACTTATTTTTCTCAATTTCTTTTTTCATTTATTTATTTATTCTATTTGTAAAAAAAAAAACTTATTTATATTTTATTTAATCTTTTTTTTAATTTTATATATTTCTTTAATTTTATTTTTTATTTTCTTTCTTTCTTTTATTTATTTTTAGTTGATTAGTCCAAAGGTCCTTTCCAAAACTTTTCATCTATCCAGCCAGTAATCCCAATAGATTAGCCATGATGAGGATGTCAAATAGGACTCAATACAGCCAATGAATTATCAAACAAGAGGTTCGTTTTTATTGGAGTTCAGATCGGATAAGATCAGTTCGGGAGATTCATCGATCTCACTTCCGATCAACAGTCACATGAAGAAAATCAATAAGGCGAGATGTTTTTCCATAAAGCTCCTTACTCACCGTCCTGGTGTAGGATGGACGGATGTGAGCCGGGCCGAGAGGAAGCATCAAGTCGTGTCCAGTCAGATTCTTTTCCGGCACCAAACCAGGAGGCGGTTGTGTGATCATACTTTCCATGTAGAGCGTGTCTGCACCGCGCTCAAACCCAACATCTCTCAAACGTTTACCGGCGCAGAAACCTCAGACAGACCCAATGTGGGCGACTTTCTGCCTCCACCAGTTCGGATAGAAAGAGAGAGAGGATGAATGAGAGGAATGTGAGGGTTTGGAGGCACGATGTGATCGCTGAAATCATACAATAATAAATGTAATATTCATAAAAGAAATACAATTTTTTGAGACCTGAGATAGATCGAGGCATGCCCCATGGGAATAAAAGATGTGAAAGTCTAAGGACTCAGGAGAAAATATTTATTAAATATTTATTAAATATTTATTTATTTATTAAATGATTATTTGTTTTCTATAATAATAATAATAATTATTATTATTATCATTGATTATGATACAACATAATAAAATACATATATTTTACATATATACATATATACAAATACATATATACATATAAAATATATGTAGTATATTATATATGTCATATATATTATATATATATAAATGTATATATATATAATATAATAACAATGATAATAATAATTATAATAATAAATAAACTACATATCTAATAAATATATAAAAATAAAGAATTAAACTGTTTTTTATCAATAATAATATATCATTATTTTTATCATATGACATAATAAAAACATATATTAAATATACATAATTTTATAGAATATATATTTATATAGAATATATGTATACATAATAATCATATTGACAATAATCATTATTATTCTTAGTATACAATAAATATTTAATAAATAAAGAATAAATTATTATATAACAATAATATTTATCAATAATAATAAAACAATAATCAAAAATAATAATTATCATCATCACCATGTATTATAATAATAATAATAACATATAATTGTTGATAACAATATGACATATTACAATGATGAAAAAAATTAAATAATAACAATGTTATTATTAACATTTATAATTATATTAATACGCTATTATAGTATCATCATTATTATCATTATTATAAGGTATTATTATTATTGTTATCATCATCATCCTCATCATCACACTGTATTATAATAACACGTAATTGCTGATAACAATAATGATAATAATAACCATATGACATATAACAATAATGAAAATAATAATTCGTAATAACAATTATCATTATAACAATACATTATTATAAGCGTTATTGAATTAAAATGAATCTAAAGTAGATTCAAGGGTGAGCTCAAAGTCATGGCTGATTCTAATTCCACAGATCTCTGCTGAATTCCACCACATTGATTTATCTAAATTAAAATGATATTCAAATTAAATTAACTTCTAGCATGTTAAAATCCTGCATTCATCTGAGTCATACCAGAAGTATCCACTCACGTTTTTCTAAGGAAAAAGCATTTGTGCAAAGTATTTGTGTACTAATTATCTGTTATATTCTTCAGAAGATCGAATGAGCACCTCAAAAAAAGAAAAACCACCTGACGACTCCTTTGTGCAGGTCTCTGAGGAGAACCGACTCCTAAAGACTGGGAAACCGCAGTTTTGCCTTGTACACATTCTCTGAATAATTCTCCAACACTCTCACAGGTAATTTTATCCTAGCAGCAGTCACGAGCACCTGTCAACTAACACACGCCCTCTTCAGGTGAGGCACAATATTGCCTGCCTCACCCCATGACTTTTCTCTGAGTTCCCAATCAGCGAGAATTATTTTATCTTGCAAGCTAAAGAAGTTCCACAGCTTGTAGATCGTGGTGTTTTTTTTATAATATAAAATATCTTTCTACAAACATTCTATAGGTGATATACTAAGAAACAGGAATGATCACACGCCACGCAGCCGCGGTGAGCTCGGCTACTGCGCCTTAGCTTGCAGTAAATGCGCAAATTCAGCGAGTCTTTTCTAGAATACATTTAAAACATAGTTGGAATCATACAGAAAATACATGTATAAATCTAATCAGTGGAAAAACATTTTATTACCATCACTGTTTTTTTTCCTAATGACAGGTGAGGCAGAGCTTCACCTGCCTCCCCTGATCGCACGTCACCACCGGTGAAGCTTCTGCGTCTTTTTTTTTTTTTGGACTGTGGTAGGAACCAACGCAGACGTCAGGATAACACGTACATGATAAATGTATTTTAATCAATCACGTTATCAGCGTAAAATGACCCTTGAGAGTTTTGGGGCGGGGGTTCGGGCTATGGCTGTTTTTATCCTAACGTGAGAATACCCTTTAATGTAACGACGCTGGCTTCTGGTCCACCATTATCCACAAATATTGATTCCACCATCTCGTAAACAGGACAATTTTAAAACCTGCATCCTTCATTGTCACACAAAAAAGAGAGACGGATTCATGGAAATATCAGAATCTGGCTGGACGGCGGCCCTGGGGGATGGGCCTGGTGCCCCTGGTACCCCTGGTGCCCCTGGTGGCCCTGGTGGCCCTGGTACCCCGGGTGCCCCTGGTGCCCCTTCTGGGGGTTGCGGCCCTGCAGATGATTAACCGCGGCGAGGGACTTGACAACTTTTGTAGCGCGGGGGGGGGCATTTCCTCTCCGACGTTCGAGCTTCGCAGACACCGACAGATGAGTAATGGCCGAAAGCGTCGCGTCAGCCGGCTGTCTAACCCACTTCACAGCACCAGTAGGTAAAAGTGTGCAAGGGGGCCGGGGAATATCGTAAAAGAGTGTTTAAATATTTTAATTTCATTTGTCGGAGGAGCCCCTCCCTCGCACTCCATTACCCTGACAGCCATTCTTCATCAGCAGAATGAATGCATTATTCATTAGCACTAATTATTTTCACATAACGTCTGCCCCGATATATTTAACCTCCACATTACGCCCAGGATAATGGCCTTGTAAAATTGAATTGCGAGAAGGAAGTGGAGTCGGAAAGCTCATTTAAAGAACATAAGAGCCTGGAAAGAGAGTGAAGGGGGTGCAGGAGGGGGTTTTGTGAAGCAGCTGGGATGTTGGGGGGGCGGCGGTGACAGGAAGAGTGTTAAGCACTTTGGGACTCGGAGCACCAGAAGTGATGGGACATTTGTCTCTGTCTCATTTGCATACAGGGGAGAAGAGCCCGGTGGATCCCCGTCCGGATGAAAACTCACCCAAACAGCGCCCGAGGGGCCGCGCGACAACCAACGGCGTCTGACACCCGAACATTCGCCTCATCTCTTCCACTGCTTTGCGAATATAAAAACTCACTTTATTTTCTCATATCTAACCTCCAATAACTTCTGGATGACGACTCCATTGCTTACCGGAAAACATTACAGAAAGACGACAAATGTCTCTGTGTTGGAAAATTTGTTGTTGAGGCAAGACTGAATGCTTCCGTGTTTATTTTGCTAAAACCGGATCATCCGGGCTAATCTGAGTCAACATGTGTTAGCATGCTAATGTAGATGACGAGGACAGGAGGCTAAATATTAGCATACAGTTTTTTCTGCACTCATACCAGCTGTCATTGGGCGAGAGGCAGGGTTCATCCTTGACCAATCACAGGGGTGCACAACAAGTCACCCTCTACATCAGGGGTGTCAAAAATCAATTCTCCAGACGGCACAACAAGTAGGTTCTTTCACTGAAAAAAATTGCAGCGCATTTTTATGCTTTGTAAAATAATCTCGCGGGCCAGATTGAACCTGTTTGCAAGCCTGATCTGGTTTGACATCCCTGCTCCACAGGTTCTCCAATGAACCTCCTGCTTGTTTTTAGGACAATGAGAGGAACCCAAACAGACACGGGGAGAACATGGCGACTCCACACAGACGGGGGTGAAACAGGGATCTTCTCGCTGCGAGGAGGAAGCGCTCACTGCTGCGACGCCCTAACCGGGATAAACTCAGTCAACGTTTGCTAGCACGCTAACGTTGACAACCGTGGTGAGAGGCTTGGCAAAAATAAGCATAAAAACAGGACCTCGATTGTTTTTTTTTTTTTTATCAAATAAAATCATCTGTTTGGTCCAATGCATTTTGCCGAAACCCGAAGAACTCTCCGAAATATGACTTCCAGTATACTAACACGCTCACATGCACAATCTCCTCACATACGAGTCCGATTCCTTCACACGTTTCAGTTTGCCGTTTCCAGCACACAATTCTTTGGATTTCCTCTTTTTTCTGCGGTCACCGCGCTCGTCTCTGTGCGATAAGAGCGCGGAGACGAGGCTCCGTCTTTGTAGAAATGCAGTTTGCTTCACATGGAGGGGGAGGAGGAAAAAAAAAAAAAACATTATTCTCACGCCTTTTTGTGTCGGGCCCAGAAGGCAGCGCGCGCTCAGTGTAAAGTATCCGTCTCTCTGACATTTAGATTTGCCTTTTAAAGATGGCATTTTTCAAATGTGGCATCTCCGCATAGGTTTTCTACAGGCGACAAAATCATTCCCCTGCATCCCGCGCACGGCGCTCACCTAAGTGCGTCATTCATCCAACCACTTGGCTTTTGTTTTCTTTGAGAATGTCGACGCTGTTTCCCCACGCAAGCTACACATCGTCGGCCGAAAGTCATGCCGGAGGATCCGGACGAGCGCAGGTTGCGAGTTCCGGATCAAAATCGACACGAGGAGACTTGGATTCTTCCGATCGCAGCGACAAACATGGCGGGTCGAGGGGTTTGGACAGTTACGGATTTGACTCGATCTCCCTGGAGAGACTCATTTGAGTCGCCGACGTGGCTGGCGGTGAACCGTTATCTATCCCTCACCGGAGCATTTATCTCCAAATAATTTCCTCCACAAAGACGGTGCGGCGCGTTATGAAATATTCAGAGCTCAATTTTCCTGCCCGTTTCGGACTGGAAAAAGAGCCGTAATTACAAAATAATTCACAAAGTAATTCATTTCTGGGATTTCCGGCTGTCCGGCTCGAATATTTTGCACGGGATGAAGTCCGCTCGCTGGGATTTTTCTGTGGGATTACGGGCGGCCGTCCTTTTTAACTATTCATTTACCATCTCATCTTCAGTCTGGATGAGATGGTCGGGAGGAATGAGGCCCAAAAAGAAACCGCCACGATAATTCAACCTTAACTCACGCTGAGAGCGGAATGAGGCGGAATTAGGGATTTATTTTTCACGACCCCGAGCGCCGAGACTCCGACCTCCACGGGAACTCGCATTATTCTGACAGGTTTATGTTAACCCAAACTAATCCCATTCCATTGTAATATCGGACGTGGCGTGTTATAGCGGCGACAGAATGGCGACGGTTACGGCTCGCTGGCCGGAGATGGGGGGTTAAAGTTGGGTTAATGGGCCTCGGACAGCGGCCGCACACGGGGGAGGAACCTGCTGGATTTGTTGTTATTTAGATGTAAACGGGACGGCCGCGGTACGGCCGGGGCTATTTGGCCGACGTGCGCGGGCGTGACGAGGACAAGCATATTATATGCACGAGAATTTACACCTGTATGCGCGCCATAAAGTGCAGCACTGAAAGGGAGCCCCCCCCCCCCCCCCCCCCCACTCACTTAGACGTGGCCGTATATTTTGCAGAGGATAAAAACCAAATAGAAAATCTCCTTGACTCGGATTCGTCATTGGTAAATGAAAAAGATGGCGGCGCGGCGGTTAGCGCTTCCGCCCCACAGCAACGAGGTCCCTGGTTGGTTTACGACTGGAGGCTTTTCTGTACGGAGTCACCACGTTCTCCCAGTGTCTGCGTGGGATTCCTCCAGGTTCCTTCCACAGTCCAAAAACATGTGGGAGCTTCACTGGACGTGACGTGCTGTCAGGGGAGGCAGGTGAGGTTCTGCCTCACCTGTCATTATGAAAAGAAAACAAAAAAACAGTGATAATGCAAGATAAATATTAACATTTTTCCAATGATCTGATTTATAAATGTATTTTCTGTGTGATCCCGATCATGTTTTAAATGTTCTCAAGAACAAATCACTGATTTTGTGCATTTCCTGATCAAAATGTCCCAAACTGGGCTGCCTATAGAATGTTTGTAGAAAGATAGATTATACTATAAAATACACCACGACCTTCTACAAGGTGTGTAATTCTTTAGCGTAAGCACGTGTTACAATTATTCTCGCTGATCGGAAAATAACCCTTAGAGAAAAGTCACGACGTGAGGCAGAAAATACCGTGCCTCACCTGTAGGGGGCGTATGTGAGTTGGCAGGTTCTAGATACTGCTGTCCTCCTTCTATAAGCGATGTAGGATAAAATAAGATACATTAATGAAAATAAGGAGGACTTTTGACACAGAGTAACGGAGCTTTTGGTGGAGATGTCTCGAATTAAAAAAAATAAATTGTTTACAGTTAAATAAAAAAATGAGATGAGACTATCAGGAATAAGATACTCTTTGGAATTCTTACAATTGTAACTGTTATGCCAAAGGGAGAGAAGGTCTCTATGTGTGATTGCCTCTCGCCCAATGACAGCTGCCATAGACTCCAACCGCGATGCAGGCTGGGGGATTAGCGGTATACGGAATGAAAATTAAAATGATGTAATGACAATTTAAGCAGGAACTGATCACTTTTGCACAGTTGTTTGTGAGCGGTTTAACGTCTCTGTGATTCACAAGGGACAAGTGCAGGTTAAATCCCCCTATTGGTGTTATAAAAACATGAAATAATGAATGACAAAGAGTCAGGGATGCTCAAAACTATCTTGTCGTTATCTCACCGTGTGATTTTTGCCAATGACAAATAAAAGTATTGATTGACTGATTGTTTTCCATTACAGGTTTGCCTATAACTTGTTTCTTAGGAGTGATAAACAAATAATATTGAAACATGGTTCGTGCAGCCAGATATTTTTAATATTTTTAACGGCTCTATTTGGCGTGTCCCCCCCCCACCACCACCCTCGTGTTCAGTTCTTCCTTTTCTATATTTACGGCGAGCTGGGCCTCCTTCACAACGGTGATAAAACTCTTTCGAACCCTCGATCGAAAGCGATGCCTTTTGACAACCAGTTTAAATATCTTCTTTCCAGAAACATAATATTTCCATATGTATGTATATATCTTTTCCCATCCTGTTTATTTTTGTCATTGTTATTGTAACTCTGTTGCGGTTCCTATCCTTATCTGTTCTTATATGTTGTTTTTTTTTTTTTTAAATTCTGTCATCTATTTTTACCCTTGTTTTTATTCATTTTTTTGAATAAAAACCTCACCTTACCTCGTCTTGTCTTATCTTATCTTATTTTTGCAGTTTTGATCATCTATGCTTAAAGTCTGTTGATGCTATGGTGTAAATCAATACATTTAGCTGCAAACCACTAACTAGCTTAGCGGTTAGCATGATATCGCTACAAACACGTGAACCTCATAAATCAAAGAGACGGAGAACGAAGTCGATTCTGCAGAGCGCTCCCGTCCGGCCCAAACGTGCAGAGAGTCGATACGTCGCACCCTCGTGTCCGTGCACGTGAATAAACCGCTCACCTCAGAGCGGAGGGAGGATGCAGCCCTTTGCTTTCAGGCAGACGTGCGCGTTAACATCATTCATTCCCCCCTGAGAGAGCGAGAAAGACAGAGGGGGAAAAAAAAGAAACAGACAGCTCGTCGGTGTAATCAGAGACTCTGATGTTCCTCATTTTCTACGCCCAGTTTGTGATAAATTTCCGTCCGCAAAGTATTTCTGAATACTTTGCCCAAGGAGGTGTAATTTAAATAATATCAGTCACTGTGCCGCGGCGTGAATAAGAATCATGTCCGGGCTAATATCTCATCCGACTCGCGGCGGAGGAGAGACTTTTCTCCTGAATAACATAAGTGCAATAATTCACCAAATGTTATTACCGACCTAATTATAATGGGAAATATAGTCGAATCCTCTTCTTCTGCTTGAATTAAAAATTGATTAGCCAAATGATCAGTTATGTTAATGTCCAGGATTCAATCAGGGGAAAAAAAAAGAAAAAAAAAAAAGAACGACAACAGGGGGGGTGTTTTATGGTTTCATGGATTCCAATCACCGGACGGGTGAAATCCAAATCAGGTTTATCTTAAAACGCAAACTAACCTTAACCCGCCTCTCAGACAGACAGACATAATCCCGATGATCATTTCAATAAAACCGTTATTATAAATGCATCCGGTGCCGGAATCGAGAGGTCCCAGTCAGTCACGCTGCTGCTCCACGGTTACTTGTCTATTAATTTGCAGAGTGTGTTCCCGGGGTGTCGGGGTCCCCGGCGGTGACGTTCCCCAGCGACCGCCGCCGCCGAGGCCGCCGCACGAGGGGGGCCCTAATTAGACTCTCATGTGTATTTAATGGATTCCCTGCCTTTTGGTCTCGAGGAAGAGCTTGTGATGCGACGACCCCTGTGTAAAGGTCCCTCAACACCGAGGAGCCGCTTCGGGAGAGGAAGTCACCGTGCTGTACGAGTGTGTGTGTGTGTAAAAGGGTGGAGGGGGTGTGTGTATGTGTGTGTGTGTGTGCCTGAATACAACTCCTTCACTGACTTCATGCAAAACCGCAGCGGTAGGGTTTCTACTTTTGTCCGTCTCCGGAGTCTAGGGTTTCTCTCGGATTATGTATTAGCAAATTATTAAGGACTATGAACAAATGATTCACTGTCATGGAGAGATGGAATGAAATATAACCTCGGGTTCGACCGTGGATGAAGGAATCACACAAAAACAATCAGCCGGCGTGTTTTGACCTTTCCGCTCGAAATAAAATCGAAGTTTGACGGCGCGCTTCGGGTCGGACGCTTTATTTTCTGACGTGATCTGACACGGGATGCAAATGGACGGGACGCGATCTGGAAGAAAGGGAAAAAAAAACCAAAAGAAAAATGTGAAAAATGCACAAACTGGAATAAGAAGACGAAAGCGGGGGCAAACAAATAAAGCCAAACGTGCAAGAACGTCATGGCCCACTAGAGAGGTAGATGGCCACCTAGTGGCTAATAATTGATACTTGGGCAATAAGGGTAGAGGTGGAGGTGGGAAAGTCTCCACAGCATTTCTCACTCTGATTTATTTACTCATTTATCCTTTTTCTATTCTTTTATATATCCATTCTGCGAGAGGAGCACGCTGAGAACAGCCAACTTTTCATTTCCTTTTAAATTCGAATCGAAATCCGGTTCTTTTAACAGAGACGTTGAAAAGGGGATCCGAAAAGTCGGGCTTACCTTCACAACCCGAGGCTCCAGAACCTCAGCGTGACCCCAAAGCCGGAGTCCACGTCACACCTGCGGGATCTGAAACCTTTTTTATCAACACACACGTCAGAAAGCAGAGAGTTGAGACGATTATCACGACTTTAAAATTCCAATCGGGCTCTTATTGACACGCATAAAACTCCAGACACCTCAAAACTGGATGTTTTTTTTTTTCTGTAAAGCCTTTTTTTATTCCTCTCTTAAAACCATCTGAAGTTTCATGGATTTAACCGCTTGATTTTTTTCTTTAATCAGGCCTTAGAAAGCATGAGTGTTTTCCTGATCAGAGCAAAGTGATTAACAGGAGTGTTATTCTATGTGAACCCAAAGGGATTTGGGAATATTCATCCGGTTCTTTTGTGTCGGAGGGTGGGGGGCCCCCAAAATGCACATCGCAAAATAATAAAAGCACCCTCCCCTCTCTCCGTAAGATGATCTTTTTAGTGGAAATCTCCTAAATCCTTGCTCGCTGTTGCTGCAGCTGCAGCCGTTTGCATTGTTCTCCTTCCCCCGGCTCTAATGAGGACAAACATCTGGACTCGTCTCACAATGCGGGGCGCTGATGGATGTGACCCCCGCGGTCAGCCCGTGCCCCCAAACCCGCCAGGACACATAAAGCAGAGGCGCGGCCCCTGTTAAAGCCTTGCGCGGGAACATAAATCGGCCCTCGCTCTGCCTTAACTGTCCAATTTGCATGTCGCGAGGCCTCCCTGTGAAAAAAAAAAAAAAAAAAAAAAAAAAAAAAAAAGGGGGGCCTCGCGACAGACGAGCAACAGCGCGAACTTGCACGCAGGTGGACGGAGAGCGGACGCCCCAACATTCGGCGCGGTGAAATACTGCTCCGTCTGCCGTGGAGGTTCTGCAGTAAATGCAAGGTGGGGGGTTGCAGAGAGAGGTGTGTTTTCCCCTTTTTTTTTTTTTTTTTTTAATTTAAGGGAAGAGGAAAACAGAGGGGAGGAAAATAGAGACCGAGCGAGACCGCCAATGGGAAAAGGCAAGATAAAGAGGGAGGTGAGGTGGGAGTCTGGGTAGTTTTATCGGGTGGGCAGGGAGGCGGTGGCGGGAGGATCTGTCTCTGTTAGCGGGAACACAACCCTGTTATTAAACCCATTTATCACCGGCTGAATATTCTCCCTTTAATAGGCTCTGTCGTTAATTACCCAACTTTGTCAAGATAGGCAGTCGGAGGGAGGGAGGGTGGGGATGGGAGGGAAGGGGGGTTCTGTTTTCCAGGACTGTAAACACACACACATTTGCAAAAAAAAAAAAAATTCACATGTTCAACACATCAGGTGATGATACCACTCTTTTTTTTTTTTTTTTACTGTTGCAAGCAGGGATGAAAGGATGCATTCTCAGCCTCCTTTTTCAAGCCTCTTTTCATTTCCTGGCACGGGGTTGGATGCAACGCTGTCCGGCCGTCACCCTGCAACGAACGAGAAAAAGAAAGCATAAAAAAAAAAACCTTATGGTTCTTAAAGTGGAGGCCGTCGTCCGTGCCGTCGAGTCCCCTCGGCTTGAAACCGTGAGGGAAGGAAGTGTCATAAACTGGTGACGCGTTCGTGTCCTGCAAGCGATAAACTCCACAGTGTCCGACTCGAGCCGTTCCTACTTTCATCGCGTGAGGCGCTTGTTCCTGCTGCGGAACCGACGCGGGAACCTCCTCCTCCTCCTCTTCCTCACTTCTATCCCTAATCAGACTCTTCTGTGACCCCTCGTATAATTAGCCACTTAAACAAGCTGGAACGATGGAAAAAAAAACAAAACGAAACCAGAACAGAAAAAAAACCCGACCGTTGAGCCTTTTACAAGGGACACGCCGGCACCTTTTGTTTGGCAATTAGTTTGCCCGTGAAAGGGGGACAAGACAAATAGACGGCGGGTGGGAAGGAGGGGGAGCATCTGGTGTCCTTGTTCTTCTTCATACCGGAGAGAGCGAGAAAGAGAGAGAGAGAGGGGAAGAAAGCGATTCACGGTCTACCAGGAACAATAAGAATCACACCGCGAGGATTTGCTTCAACTGCGGTGAGTTTACGGTCTGTGCAAAGTGATCCGGAAATGAATAAAGAAGCTCTGACAAATACGATGATGAGAGACTCAAGGGGGGGGAACGGGGACCCCTTTTCTTTTCGCAAACCACTGATTAAGAACCGGATGAGTGTCTGCGGAGATTCCCCTGAGCGCCGTGCAGCGCGGCCAGAGTTTAGTACGCCTCCCAGTTGGTTCCCTTTACTACCCAGTCATTTACATTGTAGTTATCTGAAGACAGACGGAAAGGAAGGCGTTGTGACAACCGCTCCATCGATCCCTTCGGCCTGATTAGCTCACCGGTGTACCGTCGGAGCGAAGTAATCAGATACATTGATCACCGAATACTTTTTAACGCTTCCCTGGGCAATAATGGGTACTTTCGCCCGGTCAAATTACTAGTTAGTTATCTGTTGAGGACGTGACGGGAGGGGAAGGAGGGGGAGCCCGCGGGGGTCGGGGGGCTCGATTCTTAATCCGCTCAAGTGTTTAGCCGTCGCCGTGACGACGGCAATGAAAAGGCGATTCGAATCCCGGGGACTTTGCCGAGAGTTATGAGCCGTGTCAAGTTCAGCCGGCGCCCGCTCGTGCCCGCCAGTCTCGCGTTCGTCCAGAAGAGGCTGCTGTGTTCCCTGGAAACGACAGGAAGAGGCCCGCGTGAGGGGAAGGACGGGCAAAAACGCCATTTATATCCATTCAGCGTTCCAAATTGACGTTTGAGCCGACATGGCGAAACAAAAATGGACAATGATGAGTGATTCACAGAGCCCTGTTCTTTTACATTTCTGATACCCGCTGAAATCCCGCTCTTACAGATTAACGGCGTCACAGCTGCTAAAAAAAACAAAACAAAAACACCCGCTATTGCAATGTGTACAATTCCACGACCCCTCCCGAAGGCGACCCCTGAGAAAGGAATATTGTTGACGTCTGTCAGCTCCTCCGCGCCGAGCGCCCGCTAATTGATTATGGATGTCATTTTCATTATTGGCAGCAGGGGGCAGGATCCATACATTGATCAGACTCGGGTCTGATCTAATTGTCGTGGCTGGAAACACACAATGCTGCAGCTCGGAGAGAACGAGAAAGAGACACCGACAGAGAGAGAGAGAGAGAGAGAGAGAGAGAGAGAGGTGTTTGTTCTGTTTATTTTGTAAAAAACCTGCGCCCGAGCGAGCGAGCGCAGCGCAGCCTCTTCAAAAGACTCGCAGGAGGTGAGCTTCAAAGTTAAACGTTTCTTAGCCCGTTTACACCAGTATCTAAACACGTCCCGGCGCCGAGCGCGCCGACGGCTTTGAGCAATACAAGTCCCCTCTCTGATAGCGGAGCTCCCGTGACGGTTGGTGATCAAACGCTCCGGTGGCATAACATCCCTTTTCTGTCTGTCACACCCTCGGGCTAAACGGCGGCTGCGGCACCTCGCAGCTGGCAGACGACTCTCCTCGCGACAAAGTTAAAACGTGCGGGTTGATATCCCGACGTCGGTCGGTCGGTCGGTCGGTCTCAGCTCGGGGTCGCGGACGGCTCCGCCTGTTTCGGTTTATACTCCGCATCCGTCGGAGGCCCGCTCCGGCCCTCCCGCGACTCAGACGCCGAAGCTCGGGATTGTGTCACATCATTTAACCTCAAATTCTCTTTGACCAGGTCGTCGCCGGGCGCCGCTGTCCCCCGACCGGACACCCCCCCCCCCCCCTGCCGGCGGTGTCTCCTCGGCTCAGAGATCCAGCGCCTCGCGCAGCCACGTCGGCTTTTAACTCGAGGCGGCGCGATGGCGTGCGACTTAAAAGCTCCGCCGGTCGGATCCAATTAGCGGACGCCTCGTCAGACCAGCTCCTGCGCGGGCCGGTGGGGGGGAAGGGGAGCACAGGGTGGGATATTTGGGGGGAAAAAAAAAGAGTTGATACTTTATGTCAGCGTCGGACGCAGCAGATGTTAAGAGAGCAGATGGAAGCAGATATGGAGAAGTTCCTCAGCTCTTCAAACTATACTGCTCCAAAAAATAAATGAAACTACAAAATCTCAATCACACTTGTGTAAAATCAAATTGTCCACTTAGGAAGCAACACGGATCGATTTTGACTTGTTTTAAGGACATGACATCGATGTTGGATTAGCCTGTAGTTTGTTTATCCACTTGTTTATCGACTCCAAATCCAGACCTCCACCAGTTAATACATTTAATTTCCAATGATAATTTTTGTGTGATTTTGTTGTCAGCACATTCAACTATGTCAAGAACAAAGTATTTACTACGAACATTTCATTCATTCACATCTAGGATGTGCTATTTTAGTGTTCCCTTTTATTTTTTGGAGCAGTGTGTTAATATGACTTATATGTTACAGCACAGGAACTACATTGTGTGTGTGTGTGTGAGTGTGTGTGTGTGTGTGTTCACGCTCCTAAAATTTCAGTGCTCCTCATCCATCCCCGCATCTGCTCAGGAGGCCCCGCGTCAGCCATTCCTCTAATGCTGGTGTTTTAGTGCACCTGGGGGCCCCGGGGCCCCGGCGGCCATGTTTGGAGTTTGATTAACGCCACGTTTCAACACGGCCGGACGAGCTGGATGAGATGGTGGTCGGGGGGGTTGCGGCCTCGCGCTTCAGGACAGACGTGGGAGTGGTAAATACGGAGAAGCGATGGGGGGGTTCAGACGGGAGGGGCGTTTTTGTGGCTTTTATAGAGGGGGAGGCCTAAGAGGAGGGCATCGTGGAGGACGGAGCCGGAGAGAACCAGACAGATGTCTCCTCGCCGGCTCGCTCGGCCCCGGCGCGCCTGAAATATTTAGAAGCTTTTGTTGTGCCCAGTTAAACATTCACTGATGTGACACAAACTGTGAACAATGCCATTTCACACGCACGGGAATCCTCTCTCTCCCTCTTACTCTATTTTCTCTCTTTTTTTTTTTCCCCTTCTATAATTCATGAAGGCGCGAGGACTGCGGCCGCGCTCTGCAGCTCGCCCCGCGAGTCAGCCGGCTTTTAAAAAACAAACAAACATTTAAACGCGGTAAACACCAGAAAAACTGGAAACGGAGGGGAAATTGTTTGGTTTGATGGAGGAATGATGAGATTTAAACATCGAAGGAGAACGTTCCTGATCCTGCCGCCTGACCATGAAGGTTCGAGTCCAACAGGGAAATGTGGAGGCTCAACTTCCAAAAACATGCAGGAAGGCTATCGGAGACCCAACCACGCCCGGGCGAGTGAACGAGAAGATGAATGTTTGGCCTCTTAGTGAATGACAGGGTGAACGGCTCAATATGCAGCCCTGTGATTGGCTGTCGAACCCAGCCTCTCGTCCAATGAAAAGCCAGGACAGGCGTTACATTGACAATTTATATTTCATTGTATTTCTTATTCTCCCTCCTTCCCACTATTATCTATTACTGTTATGTTTTTGCTTGAAACTCTGGCACAACAATTTCCTTCGGGATAAATGAAGTTGTTCTCATCTCATCTCATCTCATCACATATTGTGAATGAATGAACAGCCTCTATTGCTGCGTCCGTTGTCAAAATGGGCCGTAAATCAGGTGGAGGATGAGCCCGGAGGCCGTTCTTCCTTCGAGGATGCAAAGATTAAGCGCCGATCTCCGGCGTGAGCGGAGAACCTTCTGAGGTATCCAAACACGGGCGTCATCGCGTGAACTTTTACTTTTGTCTGATTACACACAAAGAACCGTCATGAATAAACAATTCCATCCGGGAGCCTGATTCCCGCTGACATTCAAGGAACGCGTTCAGGGGACGAGCAGGAAGCCTGAACCAGCGACACGTCCACGTAGAAAACAAACAAAAAAAAAAAAATAAAACGGATGTGCGGCACATGGGGGGGGGGGGGGGGGGGGGGGGGCACCTCCGCCATAACTGTGCAAGGGTGGCATTTTGGAGAAAAATAAAAATAAAACACAACTCCGCTCACATGATAAGGGTCACTTCCTGTCCAGGTCACTGAGAATGACATCATCAAACCACTATTAACTCCATAAAATAATTCCGGCTCTGCTGGCCACGTATTGACACTGGATTTTTTTTTTTTCTCTCCCCCCCCCTCCAGAACAAACGGCGAGCAGCGGGTTTTGCCCTCAATCTAAAACCAATAACCTGGGAGTGGATAACAGAGAAATGTCCATCCGGGCGGGAGGGACCAGCGGCGGGGAGAGGAGGACTAAAAATGACACGGCAAACAAGTCCGAGCAACCACTTTCACTTCACCTCTGGCCCTGCGCGTCCTCTGCGGCAGGCTTTTCACGCCGCTCCGACACACACACACACACAAGAAATCGAGTTCTTTTGTTTTTCTCCCTCTCTGGCATTTTGTCTCTCACCTGCTTAGCACGCCGTCGACGCGTTTCAACTCTGTTTTTTTTTTTCCGCACCGAGCTGCGCGAGTGTGACCCCTCCAGGTTGGCCCCGGTTTTCAGCCGAGATACGGGGCGAGGTCTCCTCAGGGGTCCACGCTTCCCACAAGGGCAAGGTGTGTATTGACATACAAATGTAAGGCATAGAGTCCAAACGCAGCCCACTGTTTTTCTGTAATAATAGCTAGCAGCCCCAGCGTTTAATAATTAATGCGGTCTATTCAATACCGAGTGGACGGCTCGCCGACTGCTCGCCGCTCTCCACATCGCTCTCCGTCTCCCCTGGAAGGCGCAACGCACATGACTGTGCTAATTTCTGTTTGGTCTTTACGACGGCGCCCGCGGGTTTTTTACGCCGACGTTTCTCCGCTTTGAAAACGCGACGAAAGTCACGCAGAAGTAAAGCGACAAATAAAAAGGTGGCCGAGGTGACGACGACCACCTGCGTCACCCTGCAAACATCTAGCAGGGATGATTTTTACACATTAGGATTCATTTCAAAATAATAATCACTGTTTCGGGTGACACGAGCCTCATCGCAGACAATCCTCGCTGTCATTGGACGAGAGGCGGGGTTTATCCTGGACAGGTCGTCTGTCAATCATACACACAAACACAAATAGAGACATATAAACATTCACCCTCTCATTCCACCTCATACTACGATGAACCTGCAACGTGTTTTTGGATTCCCTTATTTAATCTCTCCTCCCGACAGGTATGAATAAAAGCCAGCTGACAAATATCCGCGCTTCGCAGAACGGAGGGTTTGAATAAAGATGTTATCGACGGCAGACGGCGTCCTGCGACGTAACCTTTGCGGAGGCCAAAGTGTAATGAAAAAAGGTAGAAATTGATCTCGGCGAATGAAACGAGTCCTAACGATTCCTCGCCCTCCCATTGAACGCTCGCTTTTTTTGCTATTTTTTTTTTTCTTTCTCTCTTCTCCCTCTTCGGCCCGTACTGTTTTTTTTTTTTTTTTTTTTTTTTTTTTTTCTGACGAGAAAACGCATTCTGTTTGGCACGGCGGTGCAATAAAAAAAGCACAGAGGAATATCGGAGGTTATGGGAGCAGCAGTCACATGATCGATAACCGGGCAGAAGCGGGTGAGCGCAGTGATCCCTCCGCTCCCCTTCCACTCTCCCCTCGCCACCTTTCCTCCCAATCAATTAACTTCTCTAAGTAAACAGATCTGTCCCGGCGCAGGCTGCTGCCCGCCGTAAGCCGATATTCCTTCGCCTCCTGCCTCTCCTCTCCTCCTCGTCCCGGTAAAGTCGGACGTGGAAACCGGATAGTTTCCCTCTCTACTCGGGCCCGGCTCCCTCCCGACCAAGAGTGTGTTGACGTAAGAGGGCCAAATGTGGAGCGGCTACATCATCTGCATAATTGTCATTTGTCAACATTATGGGTTTTAGAGAAACTCGAAGATGCAAGAGAATTTGCACGTACGTAATGTCAATTTGGCAAGCTGTTTTACGTACGTGTACATATTAAACTGCAACGTTATTGACGCACAGGTAGAGAAGAAGCGGAGTGACTTTTTTACCAATCAGAATGCAGAAAACAATGCACGATGCAAATCCGTGAAGTAGCGAAACCGTGAAAAATAAACCGCGTTATAGCGAGGGATCACTGTAATAATAAAAAAAGAAACGCTGCTGAGGAGCTGCGCGGGAAATGTCCTGGAAGCCGTAGCATTAAACAAATATATCCGCCGAGGGAAGGTCATACAAATGTTTCACTTTCCACACCATCGGACAGTTTGATTAATATTCAATTCGGCAATCAAAAATCCTTTTACAACTCCGTTACATATGTAAAGCATTTTGCCGAGGTGGTTTTCATTCAAACAAAGGCGTTACAGGGAGATGAAAACCCTACACTTCTTCACCCGGAGGCCTTTAGTGGGTTGGGTTTGACGGTAAGATATCGGCCTATTTTGAAGAACCTTGTTCTTCTGCAAACAACAGGCTGATGTGGAACTTTATCACGCACAGCAGGATTCCACACCTCGGTGCTTCCTGGTTGGTCAACCAGCATCGCGCTGTTCTCCGCTATCGTCGTCTGCTTTTTTAAATTTTAAATACTGAGATTGTACTCTCGTCGTTGTAGCACAGATTCACGCGTCCGGCTCTTTTATTCACACTCCCATCTGGAGAGCCGGTGTGCCCAGACAACGCCGCTAATGTGTCCTGTTTGTTTATTCATGAAACGCCGGCTCTTTGGATGCGAGTTGACGAGCGAGCAGACGATGCGAAATACCATCGGGTTTATGAAATATATAGCGCCGCGCACCGGGGGACGCAACGGGCGAGGGGCGGGGTCGCCTGTCAATCACAGCGCCGCAAATAGACACATACAAATGTTCCCACGTCATATAGAAACAAAATGCAAAAGGCAAAAAATGCAGTTTAGCATCTAACCAGCAACTTAGATGCAACTTACGGCCCGCGGGCCACATCCGGCCCGTTTTGCTTTTTTATCAAACTGTTTTCTTTGAAGTGTTTTCAATCGATATTGGATTTAGAAACTCTTTATTTTTTAATTTTGAATGGACGATTACATACAAAAAAATGCCGGTACGTTTGTATGATCGTTAATGATTTTAAAGTTGAAATAAAATGGTAAAAAATGTAAATATTGAAACTGCAATTTTTATTTTTTTCATTTTACATGATACCTAATTGGCTCGCGCATAAAACATAAATGAGAAATGTGGGCCGTCAGTCAAAACAATTACATCATATAGACCAGGGGTGTCGAACTCATTTTCACCGAGGGCCAGATGAGCATAATGAAAAGAGTTACATGTAAAAGGAACAGTATCAATGTAACTGCACGCAACCAAATGTAATGTAAAATAAATGTAACTACTCCTTCATGTTCAATGTATTACCCAAAATGCACATGCATTTGCACAGATGGAAAAATATTATGTTTACCAGTTGCTCTGTTACAACATAAATCCTTTTATATTGTCGGGTTAAGAAATCCACATTACTCCACAAATCCACATTACTCCATCAATCAGTGATCAAACTATCCAAGTCAATCAAACTATCCAAGTGAATTCAGAAAAATATCATTTTATATCAATATCAAGTTGTTGTTTTTCTGAAAGGCTGACTTTGGCATACTTAGCTCCATGTTTGCTGTTAAAATGTTGACGCAAATTGTACCGCGATTTGGCCGCGATGTCGTATAGCGGGGGAAGGCAATAATTTTGGCTGGCGGGACACATTTCTTATTTAATTTTTATGCGCAGACCAACTCGCTATCATGTAAATTGAACAAAATGAAAATTGCAATTTAAATATTTCCATTTTTTGGCGTTTTATTTCAATTTTAAAATAATTAATGATCATATGAATATGCGCCAACATTTTTTTGTATGTGATCGACCACACAAAATTAAAGAAAAGGAAAAATAAGGAGTTTCTAAATTTGATATTGAGTGAAAATATTTAAATTAAAATTAAATTGAAATATTAAAAAAATTAAAATATTTTAAATTGATTATAATATTCGAAGAAAATAGTTTAGCAGGCCGGATAAAAAAGCAAAACGGGCCGGGTCACCTGTATGGTTTAGAAACACTGACATTGACCAAAAGACAGGAGGCAGAGCTGGAGGTTGCAGAGATGGAGATGTGGAGGTTCTCTCTGGGAGCAACCAGGATGGAGAGGATCAGGAATGAGTCCATCAGAGGGACGGCATATGGTAGATGTTTTGGAGAGAAGGTCCGAGATGGTTGGGTCATGGACAGAGGAGGGGGAGTCAATATATCGGTAGACGGATGCTGGAATTGGAGGTCTGGAGGATTTATGGATATAGCGAGACAAGATATGAGGTTAGTTGGTGTGAGAGAGGAGGGTCCAGAGAACAGATTGAGATGGAGAAGGTGGATTCGTGGTGGTGACCCATGAAGGGAAAAGCCCAAAGGAAAAGAAGAAGATAAACATACAGTCACTCTCATTCACATGACATATAGACGTACAAAGATTCACTCATTCAGATGTCATAGAAAGACATTAAGCCACTCAGCCTCTCAGCCATTGAGACGTCCAAATATTCACTGTCTTATATAGAGACACAAGTCGCTCATTCACACCTGCGTATGATTTGGAGTCTTCAGTGACCCCGTTGACTGATTTTGGCCTGAGACGCAGAAGCTGGAGAGAACCCAGGCAGGTAGAGGGGGAACATGCAAATTCTACAATTGTCATATTTCTAAATGATAACACAAGACGTCAACAAATTAAAAAAAAAAAAAAAAAAAGATATATATATATCAACATGATTTGAAATGCAATTAAAGATATTCTTAAACAACCGCATTTCACAATGACTTGCCGGCACAATAAAGCGGCGGCTCCGATTCCCAGGAGCCTCCGAACATGAAATTGTTCGTTCTTGCGACACTCCAGCCAGTGAAAGTGGAATTACAGACCAATCTATATCTCCCATGACCCTTAGCAACGTGTCTTTATGCTCGCTGATCAGATAGAGAGACAACAAGTGCAGGGGGGGGGGATGGGGAGGAGCGGGGGGGTCTCTACGCGCCGGTTGCTTTCACAAATGGGTTTGCTTAATATGGGAGATTAATAGACAACTATCTAATCTCGTCTGTGATTGAAGCTATGATCTTGTTACGGTGGAGCATGATGGATGTCGAGGCAGCGGTGCATCGGAGTCACGTTAACCCTTTGGAGACCGCCTCGCTCGGCGGCTTATTGGCCGTTAAAAGACAATAAAAAAATAAAATAGCATGCTCCGGAGCCCTTCATTTGGATGTAAAGCGCCTTTTTCAGCCAGTAATGGTGTGAAAAATAAAACCTGTCAAAACGGAAGCGTGACATTGTAATCGGTAAATCAGGTTCTTGAATTCATTGTTAAAATATCTGCATGTTTTATAGTAAATTACTAGAATCGTTAATTATTGTTGCTATCATGATTAAGTCATGTCAGTGAGGTTAAGTTTCTGTCCACACGAACTGTTACTAAACAAAGTCCTTGTGAAAACGGCGACATCCAGGATCAATAGAAAAAAGCAGGGAGACATTTATTTATTGAACAGAATCGATGCCCGTCGAAAAACAACACGGTGCATCCAGATGTTTGGAGAACCAAAGACATAAAACCCCACTTGAAAAAAAAAAAAAATTGTTTAAACAAATTGTGAATTTCTATTATTTTCTCTTGTCTTTCTAACATTGATCGGGGAAGGGTGTCGCCTTACGGCGTGACCGCGCGTCGACTCGCCGCCGCCGCCGCCGCCGCTGCCGCTGCTGCTGCTGCTGCTCCCGACAGGCCCTTGTTAGTCACTCCGGATACATAATGACTGATGCCTCACAGGCAAACTAATTATCACACAGTTAACAGCCACAACCTAAAACGCTGCTCGTATAGAACAAGGGAGCACGTGACCATCTCCTTCATGTCCCCATCTTCTCCCACCTCCCCCCACGCCGCCGCCCCGCTTCATCTCGGGCTTTTTCTCTTACGATGGATCTTGTTTTTCATTCACTCTCCCTGTGTATTTCCCCTCTCTGCCGCCTCCACGCCCCCCTCCTTTCCCCTTCCCTTCCCTGTGTTCTTCCAGAAAAACCAGCTGGGAAACTGGCCTTGGGATATGAGCTAGAAGCACATGGCCATATGCGAGGTATTTTCATAAAGAAGGTAAGTGTGTGTGTGTGTGTGTGTGTGTGTGTGTAGAGGCGAGCGGTGAAGGGGTGCGATTCCTCGCTGAAATGCACTACAATGCACCAGATAAGTAGGACATTTATCTGGCAGTGGTTTGCCTTCCCCCTGTCGCGCTTGTGTGTGAGTTCCTGAGTTCCCTGCCTATCCCACAGCTAAATGCTTTCAACACCCGGAATTTCAGTCGCTTTCATACGCACAAAAACACACACACACACACACACACACACATACATACACACATCGCAACTGTTACAGGCAAACTGCTGAGAGGACGCCGCTTCAGATGCAGATGCAGCCCGCTCATTAGACGGTTTCTTCCTGGATCCAGGCCAAATATCTGCAGGTTATAAACTCACTGATGTAACAGGCGGTCCGAGCCACCGATCCGGGGCGGCGTCTCAAAACGCCAGAGCGTCTCCCTTTTTTTCCCGGGCGCCGTCATTCATTTTCATTTGCTGTCACCTTTTTTTGTCCACAAACAACAAGAGAGGTTGCATGAAAAAGGGGGATAATCAGTCCCGCCACAGCTGGCCTGAAAAAAAACCCAAATGAAATCGTTCTGAAATATCCAATCACTTGGTTCGGTATTCCCAGGCGCAGCTAGCTTTGCGATTGATGTTGGGAAGTTGCATGCCAGCCTCTTATGGAGGTTCAGCTTTCTGCCCGGCGCTGGCACCGACCAGCGGGGGACTCGCCGTGACTCACGATTGCCATTTGTTTAACGGCGCACCAAAACAGAGGGAAATGGTATTTTCAGACGATATGGGAGGAGATCAACACCGGTCCCCGCATCCGGCTCGAGATGTGTAAAACATCAGCCAGGAGGCGGCTGCCAAAAACACTGGCGTGAAGCTGCGCCAGTGTGCACAGAAAGCTAAGCTAAGCTAAGCTAAGCTGAGCTAAGCTAAGCGTTTCCCATTGTTACATTCTCGCATCGTGAATTTGTGCTATTTTACTTTATTCTCATCATCTGATTGGCCTTTTCCCAACTGTCCCGTGATTACAAAACCCTGTGAGTTGCGGCTCGTCGCGGTGAAACATCATTTCCTCGTGTCCCGCGCTAACCTACCGGCCGTATAAAATAAACTTCGGCGCAGACAAGAGAATCTCAGACGTAGCCATTCAGATAAGAGGAAGGTCCCTGCACCAGCTTATTGCCTCCAGCTCAGTGATATATGGATCAGCAGAGGCTAATAGCAAAGTATTGACAGGGAAATGGTGTGCTTATCCTGCTACTGCATGCCGGCAGGAGGTCCCCGAAGCAGATGGGATACACTTCGGGGAGAAGACCGGGAGAGGGGATGAGGAGGAGGAGGAGGGTGAGAGGATGAGGTAGAATCGTACGGGGACAAATTACCCGTGTTTATTGCTTTATTTCAGCTAATTTGTCTCGGAGTTTGAGTCGACAGTTAGGCGGCGGGTCCTCGTTTCTTGTGCAAGTAGGCTTCAGTGGCACCGGTAAATTCAAACGATATTACTTGAAATATTTGTTTGTGCGTCGCCTGAACCCCGAAATGATGGAGAAGAACGGTAAAGGGTATAAAAGTACATGCGATCTTCTCTTTCCTTAATCGAATATGAATGTCGGCCACAAGTTATCCGCTTATTACGTCCCTCGCGACTCCTCGGGGGGGCGGAGGGCGCCGCGGCTGCGAAACCCCTCGACCTTATTCCGAATAATCTCGATATTTTACATGTTGTACCCGGGGTGATTTGTCGTGCACGCACTCGGGGCTGCGGAAATACTAAAACGCGGCGTCTACAGCCAACGGAGAAAGGCGATAGATCAAGATGTAGGCTGTCCTCCCATTGGTGGAGGAGATGTCGGGGAGGGGGGTGTTTAATGCCGGAGTCAGTAGGTTATCGCTTTGGGGCCTGCACCTTGCTCTAAGTGCCAGCTTTATCAAACACAGCCAATTGTGCCTCTGACACAGCTGTGGACGGGTCCTAATGGCAACACTTCATCAAGCTCAGGGAGAACGTACAGGGGGAGCGATGCCCTTTTATTGCAGATAAAGATGTTGATTCAGTCTAGTTCCGGGAAGCGGGCGGCGCAATTTGGTTACCTTCGCTGCCCCGGCTGCTGGGCTTTACGGCCAACTGAAATTCCCGGGAAGTGAATCAACAAGGTTTGTACGTTGCGCGTCCGAACCGACCGAACACCTCCTGAGCGGCGAGGAATAAATAAAAGATCCCGTTCCGCGAGGGAAACATAGACAAACCAAGGGTGAAGCGGTGAATGAAAGAACGTGGAATTATCAGTTGGAGTCCAAAAAAAAATTAAAAACAACACAAGTAGGAGAGCCTTCGTTAAAACGGCGCTCTTTAGCTGAGATCTTGGCTGCGCACGGCATTTAGAGGATTGAGCAGATAATGAAAAAAATGCTGACAAAAACTTATGTTATCGCGCTCAGACATCTGCATCGATGAGCGCCGTGGGCCGAGAAACCCCCCCCCCCTCCTCTGCGCGGGCCTCGTCCCTGCGTTCCACCAGAGGAGGCCGCATATGACCGGCTCTACATCTGGGCGGCGAGCGCCGCGGCGGGGCTTGTCTACGACCGTGATTACCCACTTGACATCTTTATAGGTGCTTGGCAGACGCCCGCTTCGGCATAAGTAGAGAGAGAAACGCAGAATGCCAAAGCGCCCCCTCCCACCCCCAGCGTGGGCCTGGGACATCGGAGTTTTGTGTTGAAATAATTAGTCTGCTTAGCTGCCATCTGGCCCGTCGTCACTGGCGGGGAGCGAGCCAGGTGCTTCACGGGTGATGCCGAGGAGAGGCGTACAGCAGATGTGCGCGGGCGGAGACGAATTGGCTAACCCCCGACTTGGAGCTGGACCGGAACCGGCGCGAGGGGCGGCGGATGGGCGGGTCGGCCTGGTTTGAGGCCTTAAACCAATTACAACAAAGAGCGGAGACAAGGACCTCCGAGCCCAGCAAAGATGGGCTTCAAATGGCTTCAAAAGCGCCGGCTCCGTCAGCGAAATCTAGTTGAGCCGTCGAACGATAATCCCGCGCCGGCCAAATAAACCAAATCGGCGTTATCTATGAAGAGCAGGTGCCATTTAATTGCAGATCTTTCCCGACGCGGCTGGAAAAAGCAGGGGAGGTTTTTAAGGATCTTTGGAGCACTTCGGCGAGCAGGTAACTTGATAAGGCCCCTGGATTTACTCGATGAGGTAGAAAGTTCCTGAGCAAGCAGCCGGCGTGCGGTTGTTGTTCCCAGAGGGCTGGGAAACCGTATCTGCCCTGGAGGAATATCCTCTTTGGTAAGCACTTCTTATCCAGGCCATCACTGCAGGCCGATAGAGGCAGGGTAATATCCAGTAACTGCAGCTTTATGTGCGATCCAATACTCGGATCAATCTCTGGGACGGGAGGATTTGCCATTAACCCCTGTGATATCTCACTTTCTCTCTTGGTTTTTTGGCTGTGTGTGTGTTTGTGTGTGTGTGTCATCCACCGACTCCCTGGCTTTTGTTTGAAACTGCAGCGGCAATCGTGTAATCTTTTTCAGGAAGTATAAAAAAAAAACAAAAAAAAAAAAACAAATGAAATGGTTGCAGCTTGTGGGTTCTTCCAGTCTTCATTACTTTGCTACAAACTCGCGTAAAACACCATTTTCAGTAAAGACCGGTCGGGGAGCTTCAACATCGTGGGAATAATTCAAAAATCATAGATGGTCTCAGTGAAAATTACCTGGTGAAAGACATTCTTTAAGGCGATGAACACACCACTGCGCACGCGCCGTGCCGATGAACGTGTGTGTGTGTGTGTGTGTGTGTTGTTTGGATTGAGGGGTGAAACAACGCAGACTGTAGTATTTCTGTATCTCCAGTGTGATTAAAAATGTGTGCGCGTAGAAGCTTCCACCATACGCGAATGAGTGTGAGTGTGTGTGTTGTTTCCAGAAAGCAAAAAAAAAGATGGCTCTACAGAGATACCGCGAAAGAGACAGCAGGTTGGAGACTTTGTTTAAAACTCCCAATACTTGGGGGGATTATCGCCCCGTCTATCGTCCCCTGTGACTGAACTTAAGAGGGATAGACTGAAGCAGTGACACGTGGCTCCGCCGAGCATCTGTATTCCCCCCTCGCTGAATATAAATGGGTAGTCGCCAAAATTAGTTTCTCTGGCGGAGCCGTTCTCAAGTAAAAATGACGTTACAAGCGACAAAATTGAGAGTCACGCCTGTTGTTCGGGGGGGAAAATATTTCCAGCAGATTCATCAAACGGAAATCATCCACCGCATGAATATGGATGGCTGCGGCTGCACGGCATTTAAAATTGCAGCTAATACATATATATAAATACATATAAACCTGCGTTGGATTATTTCAGATAATCACCAAGCGCTTACAGATTTATCACTAATCAATAAACACAGATAATAAAGATAAGCCTGGTGCGTGGGTGTGAGAAACAGGTGGCACACACACAGTGATATGCAGTCCGAGTGATGAGAGTTACCTGGTAAAACCCGTCACGCCGAGGAGACGCTTTTTGATTTATAACGGATTTCCCAGCTCAGCTACAAAGCAGTGTTATTGCTGTTCGAGATTTTTTTTTTTTTTATTTTAAATTAAAAACAGAATTAGCTAAAGCAGCTGGTGATCCAGGATAGCAGTTGTCACAGTGAAATAAACGGCGTTTAGAGAAGAAGGAGTGGGAGGTTCACTTACCTTGAATGGTTTATTATTATTTTTTTTCTTTCCAGGTCTTGAAAAAGCAGCGTCGTCCCTGAGCTTTCACGCGGGCCCCCCTTCGGCCGGCCGTGGCGGCCGCGCTCTGGCGGTGACGCGCGGGAAGTGGGAAGAGCCGCCGTCCGGAGGACTCGGTCAATGGAGCATCGGGAGCGGAGACCGAGGGGGGAACGGCAACACGGGGAGAAGGGCTGAGTCGGAGTGGTTCTCCGCTGTGAGGCTTTTTCTGCTCTCCTTCCCTGAATGAAAGCAACCCCTACGAGTGAATGGGTAATGAGAGACCGGCTCCTGAGATTTTAGCTTTCTTAATCATGTTCATAATTAATTCAAGAACATTGATAATTTCATTACATTCTTTTTGTCTTATCAATAAATGATGTGCCTGCACTTTTGGTCTTGTGTATACGGGAGAGAGGGAGGAAGAGAGGGAGGGTGTGTGTGTCTGCGTGCTTGTGTGTGTGTGTGTGTGTGTGTGTGTGTGTGTGTTGGGGGGGGGTGCAAGTGAAGTAATACCGCACTAAAAGCACAAGAGATGGAAAATGATACAAACAAGGAAGTGGTAATTATAATCTTTGACCAAGCCACTGGCAGCACAATATGAAGTCAATTGGCTACAAATAATTAATAAGGCCTCCCGGTGTGTGTGTGAGTGTGTGTGTGTGTGTGTGTGTGCGGTGAGGATGAGGAAGAGGAGGAGGAGGGGACGAGGGGGCCGCTGCTGACGAATGTCTGGGCTCAACACGGTCTACTCTTACTGGTTGTTTTCACCAAAATAAAAACACCTTTCCCAACGCCATGTTTTCAACCAACGGCGTGTGTTCTCACACACACACACAAAAACACACACCGGCGCAAAGGCGAGGAAGGCGACTGGGTGTCTTCTCATCTTCAGTGCTCACCTTTGAACGGCATAGAGGGTGGTGGTGGTGGTGGTGGTGGGGTGTGAACGTCCTTCAGACCCGGCGAGGGTTCGGGTTTCATGGACATTAGCGTGGAGAGGCAGCTTCCAAAGACCACTCTCCTTCCTCTTCCCTCCTCCTCCTCCTCCTCCTCCTCTTCCACCTCTGTCGGGCCAAGAAAAGAAAAAGGAGAGTCACCCTCTGTCTCGTCTCATCTCTGGTTTCAAGTCGGCAGGAATAATGAGACAATGTGCATTTTTAATGGATCATCTTCGGATCATTCGTTAACCCCTCACCTCGGCCAGAGGGTCCGGCCCCGGCCATCCATCCATCCAACTTTCCGTTCAAAAGCTGAGCTGAAAATAGAAAAGGGGATGTGGGTGAGCACACACACACACACACGGATGATGTAATTGATATCTGTGTCCTAAAAATACAGACGGAAGGACGGCCCCGGACGCCGGCCTCCTCTTCAGCTCCAAAACAAAAGGAGCGCGGAGGCACGACGAAGAGCGGCCTCTGAGTGACCGGCTGTCCGGAGGCTTCTCGAATCCCCTCGTATTCGTCAATCTTTTACCAGACGGGTATTTAAAAGGACAGCGAAACGCCGTGTGAGACTTCTCAAGGAACGTATTCTTTTATTTTACTCGAATCGGACGCCGATCGCCCGGGTTTTCACCCGCGGCCCCACCGGAAATAATCGTCCAAGGGGGGGGGGGGGTGTTGAGGAGGGGAGCGTCTGCGTGAAAACCGGGGTGATTGGGCGATGGGCCCAGCACAGCCGCCACCGTTTGGAGGCCCATTTGGTTTCTGTCACTTTCTAATGGATTCCAAGCACATGACACACTACAATATGGATTGGTAAAGCTGTACGAGGCATTAGAGATTCAAGTAGTTTATGTCCTATTTATTTCTCATGTGCCACGGGCCTTTGTCTTGAGATATGACCGTCTGAACACAAGAAACCCTCAATAAAATAAAAAAGTAAAGAGGCGAAAATAGAGATTTACAGCCGGCCATTTTGACAGTGGACTTGATATAAGGTGTTCATAACAAGTTTTGCATTTTATTCCCCGTCCCCCCGCACACATTTTCATCATATTTTATGTGATCTATGTATGCAGCGCCCATCCTCTCTCTGTCACCCAACCTCACCGACGTGTCCCTCTTAAACAGATTGCTACAATACTTGTAATGATGGTCTTTCCCAGCTGTGCTGCAGGAGAGAGGAAGGGAGCAGCAGGCTATAGTATTACCATAATACCCGCTCCCTCCCTCCACCGTCCCAGGGGGCCGTGTGGGGCTGCATTGGGATGCAGGGAAACTCAGCTGTGTGTGGGGACTCAACTGGCTGCTGGTCCTGCAGGCTGTAGGGAAGTGTGTGTGTGTGTGTGTGTGTGTGTGTGTGTGTGTGTGTGTGTGTGTGTGTGTGATTGCGACAGGGCTGAACCTGCCTGTGGGCAATGTAATAAAAGCGCCACACACTGCTGGTAGTGATGGTGCCACTGCTGCTGTAGCTGCAGAGTAGGGGATAAATATAAACGGGGCCCGCATCAAGGAGCCCCCCCCCCCCCAGTCACAGCCTGACTTACATCCTAATAATTAGGCCCCTTTCCAATAAAACTGGGTTTTGTGGCCATGCATCTATTTTACTTGTGTTTGCTGCTGCAGCGGGAGGGATGCATGATCTGCTGCAGTGTGCGCTTAAAAAAAGTCTATACAAATATCTTGAATTTCTCCAATGTCAAGCGACTCCCTCCATTTCTTGATGAGATTCTTAATACCTGTTATTGCCTCCTGACCTTCAAACAGAAATAAAGATTTAATGTTTATGTTTGCAATTTTCACATTATCAAGCAATTAAAATTGATTGATAAGCAGCTGTAGCACCAGAAAAACTGGTTTTAAGATGTACACATTCCATTATTCATTTTAAATCGCACAAACACACACACACACACACACACACACACATACACACACTTTGCTCCATTGCTGGTGCCCATCATGCAACACTAGGGTAATTATCATGTTATCGAAAAACCTCCTGATGTCCCATTCATACTCGGCTCGGACAATTAGCCCGACAAAAAACGCACATATAGAATCAATACATGGCTTCAATCCAAATTGTTTATTTGGTTAATAGTTTGTCTTGTGCTTAACGGTCATGAAATGTCCCATTAATGAAAAAAACAACCTTTTGCTCTCAATATGCATTTTTGAGGCGTGAAGCACGGACCAAAGCGCGAACCTTACACTGAGAAAACAGGCCTGGGTGGTTAATGCCAAATGCAAAGAGGTGAAATGTGCAGTGAAAACACAGAATCACGTGTGAAGAATCAGGAGTTAAATGTCCGAGACACCGGCTCGGAGGATTCTGGCTCAGCCCCCACTTTTGTCATCGTTCCCTCGTGATGGCGATCCAACACCCGTCCGAAACGGCCCGCCGTTTTCTCCGAGATTAATAGCGCCTTGATCCCCAAAACACGGGGATTTTACAAAACCGCGACGATACGTTTCACATTATTATATTCGCACGCGCGATACTGGCCTTGTCGTTGCCTTCAAAGCGATACATCAAACACATTTCCCATATTTTGCCCTCCCTCCTCCTGACTTCCTAGCTGCTAAATCACTCCTATCTAAATCACATTGATGTGTGATGGAGGGGGTGAACCGAGGGGACAGAGGGAGAGGATGAGAGGGAGGAAGAGAGGAGCTGGGTGGGGGCGGCAGTCCGGGCGGGGGGTATCGGGCTAATTAAAGCAAGCATTTGTCAGAGATTAAGGCTTAAACAGAAAAGGTCATCCGAGCGCCAGAGCGCACGCTTTCGCTGCCGTGCTCTTAGGGCAGTCTAAACCTTTCCCGGCTAAATGGTAAGGATGCTATTTGCTGGAGATGGGGGACGGGAGCGGGGGCGTGGGGAGCTCCCCATCCCCTTAGCCCCCCCCTTCCAACCCTGGTAAGACTGACACTCGGGTCATTGGCTCTTCACTGTCCATTACACATGCTGGTCAAATCTGACAATCGGTGTCATTTAGGGATGAAAAATAAGTGCTCGGACAAGATCAATAGATGCAGCTGTCTGTAACAGTTGTGATTAATTGACTGTCACCAATTAATGACTGGCCTGTTGCAGAGATATGAGATCTCAATGGGGGGTGGGAATGAGGGGGGCAGGTAAGCGGGATTTAAAAAAAAAAAAAAAAAAAAAACGTTTATTTTTTTTCCAATTCAGCTGTTAGCGGGTATTGTGGAATGCTATTTCCAGGAAGAAAAAAAAATCCCGGGGCTCGGTTTGATGGCGCGGTGCAGAACAAACACACCAGGGCGGCGTCTTTGAACGCATCAAGTGGGCCTTGATTTGTCATTTGAAGGTACCACGGAGACAAGTGTGGGCCAGAATAAAAGCCTCGGTAAACATAATAAATCTTTCCCAATCAGAAAGATTGACATCCGCTAAAAAAATATTTGTAAATCTCAAATGCGCTTTCAAACACGGCGCATATATTTTATTCATTCCTATTTGCTGATACTAAAATGTAATGTCAGATTACCATCTGGTACTGCGTGGCACTTACTTTTGTTTTTATTGGAAATATGGATAATTCATGTACCCAGCTTGCACAGGGTGAGTGACAGTACACAGCGGCCTGCGATCCATTTAATATTACAGTGCAAACAACCAAACAACTACTTTCATGTTCTCAAACAGGGATCAGTGTAAAAGCTTGTTTTGCAGGCGGTCAGTCAATCCTAATCTAGTTAGATGATGAGAAGATGTCCTGGGATGAGATAAATGAAGCAGAGGACATGTTGGTTTGGATATGAGTAATGGCTCTGAAGGCCCAGAGTGGTGGAGATGCCATTTGAAGTGGAAATTATGCTAATATTAGACCCCACTGGATCCCAATCTATACATTCTTTTGAAATAAAGGTCACGGGAAAAAAAAAAAAAAAATCAAACGTCAATATTTTCATTATAGACAAGATTGGAAATATACATGTAATAAACTCCTATGCTTTAATGAAGACGTTTTCTCTGTTTATACCCGCAACATGTATTTTAGAGGTGGATCATGATTATATAGCAATCAGATCAATTAGCATGACCAGCCATGGCAGCATTAAGTTCGGATTTTTCCATCATTACTTGCTTTCTAGTGCCTCATTATTCACACAGTGTCTCTTCAGGAAGTCTCTCTCTCTCTCTCTCTCTCTCTTCCGTGAAGTTTCCCATCACTTTTACGGTGTGAAAACAGTTTGCTCGAAGAACAACTAAATCTGCTGACGGGCTAATTTTAATCCAAACAGAAAACATACGCCTGCTGCACTGACTGCACACAGGAATCTCTTTATGGCAGTAGGTACTGCAGTTTCCCCTCTTTTTTTTTATTTTGGGGTGCGTTGTATTATGCAAATACCCCCTTGCGTTGAATGACTGGGAGGGAGGATTTGTTCAAACTGATTTCCTGATAAAGCCCAAGTAAGAAAAAAAAAAATGTCCCTCACTATCCCTAACTTCATTCTATAAATATTACATTTTTAATTATGATATGCGTCTTATCTTTCTCACTGAATTACCACACAAGGAGCTTGTTTTACCATTGCTATTTATCAAGATGCCATAAAAACAGAGTTCACAATGTACTAAATTGCTGTTTTATTACTTTTTTAATCAGAGACAACAGCTTCATTGTAACATTAGAATACAAAAAAATATTTTTTTTCTTCAAAATTTCAATCCTGTTTCCTTTCGAAATCACCCACAGCTAAATTAGCCAAGAAATATGACTATTCAACTTCTGATTGGAAGAGGCCATTTTCACATGTCGGAATATGGCATACAGTAGAAAGCAAAAACGTTATAGAAACATCTGAATGTCACCTTTGTTTGGTTATATTTAACTTTCAGACACGCAAAGAAGCTTTTATATGTAAACATGTTCATATTTGAAGCCCAGTTTTGCAAAATTGCCCTAAATGGCTTTTCAGTCTTAATCCCCCGTGGCGACCAGCAGCTCTCAGCTTCAAATTAGATGAGCAGGAGTATCTATTGACTTCCACAATCTATTGACTTGTCCCTTGTTAGAACAATCACCAAAGTTATTATCTTGAAGTGATAAGGGTTTACAGCATTGCTATTTAATAACCTCTTGCAATACATTTGATATCATTGGGGAAAATATGCACTGATATCTTAATATGCATGTGACAACAGGTAAGCAATTGTTAAAAATACAACAGCCCGTAATGTCACACAGGTCAACAAAGGTTTAGTTAGGAATCAAAGCAAACAATAAACAATATTCGATTGCAGAAACTTGGAAGTTGCTCCGTGGCCTTTCATTCGACCCTTCTCAGGTGCCTACACCACGTCAATGTCGCCTGACTCATATCAGTGGAGTCCTCGCTTTAAATTATTTTGAAAGATTAAAGCTGAGGCGAGAGCCGAGAGGGGCTGCTTTTTTTTTTTTTTTACTTTGCGCATTTTCCAGTCATGACACATTGCTGCAGCCTTGGTCAGCATTATTGGAGAACCACTAAATGCTGGACGAAACTTTACATCGAGGAGGGTGCAGAGCGAAAAGGAGAGAAATTACCGATCAGCTGTGTGCAGGACCAAGCAAAATAGAAATCACTCTAATGAAAAGGGTAGTTGAATAACTTCACAAGTTTTCTTTACCTTTGAATATCTGGTTTTGGCCGGCCGCAGCTAGGACGATCAGTCGAGCTCCAAGCAAAACTTGTTTGTTTACGCCACTTCGCGTTTTTACCCTTTTGACCCTCCGCGGCTTCCGTCGCTTTCCGAATTCGGCGCGCGCCTCTTCGTTTTTCTCCCCATTGTAGTGTCGGCGAACTTCCGGCCGTCTCGCGCTTCGCGGGGGCCATCATGGCTCTCAGCTTTCAGACGTCAAAACTTTGCCTGACTCTGCCGATATCGTGCCAGATATGTCTCGGAAAGGTAACCAGACCACTCGGCGACCGTTTAACATTAAATAAACAAGACAAAAACAAAAAATGAATCGAGGATTCGGCGTAACCGGCTTCCACCCGCGACGTCAGAAAATGGCGTTTAACTAGCAACCCGGTTGCTAGCCGTCAATCAAACTCACCCGTGTTTCTTGTTTTTGTCCACTTCCGCGTCCACCGCAGGTCAGGCAGCCGGTCATCTGCGCTAACCACCACGTGTTCTGCTCGTCCTGCATGGAGACGTGGCTCCAGAAAGCCGGCCAGTGTCCCACCTGCAGGGTCCCCATCACGCCGGAGAACCCCTGCAGGGAGATCCTAGGTGAGTGTGCCAACAGGCTGGACTGGTGTGTAAACAGGTAGTGTGTATGTGCACACAAACACACACACACACACACACTGTACCCTCAATCATCTCCACATAGATTATTGATAACCCCCAAACCATGCACTGTTCTCGTCAGTCGAGTCTCTGCAGGCGCCTCCATGCTGCACAGAAAAGCTTGTTGTGCCTGTTCTACTAACCGGTAGTCACTAAGCTTAAAAGAGAGATATTCAGCTTAACTATTGTTAAATAGTTGTTTTTCCCGTGCACAAATCCCCATTTAAGTCAATTATGGATGGTTTTCATAACAAGATGTGTTTAAGCATACTGTGACTCTTTCTTCAGATGTTTTTTTTTTTTTTTTGTCCACTTGTTTTCAGCCATCATCAGGAGAAAAACTTGCCTAGTGTGAGGGTTTGTTGACATCTGAGAGTCTTGTGGTGCCGACGTTCTCTTGCAGATTTCCTTCCGAAACGAAGCGCTATACCCGGGATCTTCAGCCGTCCCCTCCAGGGTGTCAGTGTAGGCCTACAGAAACAACACAATAGGAAAAAAAATTAATTTTTAACCTTCATGAGCAATTTTCTCGTATATTTAGAAGCCAGACCCCCTCCCCCAATGGCAGCTGCTAACATAACACCAAAACATCAAGGTCATCATGCTCACAGAAAGTCTACACCAATTATGAATGTTAACTACTTTTACCTGACTGGAAAAAGGCAGTGTGTGTGTGTGTGGAGTGTAATCGCTGTCGTACTCACGCGCTCTGTTGCAGGGGGTACCAATGACAGCGATCACAGTGAGAGTCCGTCAACGAGGAAGTGTCTCAGGAAAACCAGGGGGGAGCTGCTTTTACGTGAATACGAGGTAAAAAGACCTATCAGATACCGAAGGAGCGAAAGAATGAAATTGAAGCAACGCTCGATCCAGCATCGAGCGGTGATTCCAAACTCGTTGGGAGATGTTTCGAAGAATGTGAAGCTAACCTGAAAAGCCATCATGTGTAACTCGCCACCATCCGGAACTAAAGTTTCATCACATCAGGAACATTTGTTTACATATTTACATGAAGGAGGTGCCACAGTTACTCCTAATTCATATTTTAGCATCGACGTATCAACTTTTACACATTCTTTTAATTTTGAAATACCTCAGCCTGGGCTGGGGATGAGCTGAGAGCAGTGGACTAAGTTCAGTCCGATTTGTCCCCCGGACAGGATGAAATCGAAGGGCTCATCAGAGAAAACGAGGAACTGAAAGCCCGAAACCAAAGCCTGGAGACGCAGCTGAAGACCGCGCTGGACCCCTGCAGCATTCCCTCCCTGCAAACGGACGACAGAAGTGTGGATTCCCATGTCCTGGAGGAATGGACCAACAAGCTGAGGGCCTCCAAGGATATCTGCGATAAAGTCAAGCAGGACATGGACAAGATGAAGGAGGTGTGATGCAAGCTTTTTTTTTTTTTTTTTTTTTTTTTCAATCTAGAAACTGTATTCATACAGGACAACCGTGTCTGCAGCCTAAAAACCGCCGTGCTGACTTCTGTCGGATCCTTGTAATAACAAATCCCGCCAATGTGTCGCCGTGCCCTGTCCGCAGGCGAATAAGGCCCTGCGATCTCAAAACGTGGACCTGGTGCAGGAGAACATGAGACTGAGAGCAGAGGTGGCCAGCAGATCTCCACAGAAGTACGTAATAGTGTGCGCCGTTCTCGCGGTTTCCCTCGTGCGACGGCCCCACGTTTATGGCATTTTCAAAAAAATGAAATGAAACAGGATAAATCCCACCTTCAGGACATTCAGAGCAGCCTTTTTAGGTGAATATATATAAATGTATTAATGTTGTGATAACTGTTTTAAGTGAGTGATGTTTTCCCAGTAGAATGAATAGAATCATTCTTGATTGCACTTTTTTGTCTAGAATGAAATATTTAGTTGGTTTTTCAATACAATGTTCGTATCGTTAGCTCTCTTTTTCTTACATAATGACTCTGAATGTGTGCTCGTGTGTGTGCATGTCTTATCTCCAGGTTCGGTCGCTACACGGTCGCCGCACTGGAAGCCAAAATACAACAGTACGAGCGTGACGTGGACCACCTGAAGAAGGCCCTTGAGCGCAGCGACCAGTACATCGAAGACCTGGAGTGTCGGGTCAGGCAGTCCGAAAAGCTGCGCACGGACGTGCAGGAGGCCGCCGGGAACGGCAAGGCCCGGTCGGACGCTCTCACGCATCAGCAGAAAATCAGCATGATGATGAGAAGCCTGAGCGACAAAGAGCGCGGCTTGATCTGCAGCAACCCGGAGGCGGGGTGTCGGACGTTCGCCGTGAACGACGGCACCATGTTTCTGCCGTCCGCCGATCACAAGGAGGTGGGAAGCGACCCGAGCGGGAACCAGAACGGCGACGACCTGGGCCGCATCCTCTCCGACGCCCTGGCCTCCACCCCGTCCTCCGCTTTTCGGTCGCTGACGCTGAGAAGCCCCGGCGTGCGCGAGAAGAAAGTGGCTTTTAAACCCGGGTCTTACCTCAGGCGGCTGGACTTCGATGACATCCCGAGTCCGTCGAGAAGCGCAGTGGGGGATCAGTTCAGCAGCCTTCAGACGCTCCGGAACGGCTTGACCTCTCATGTAGACCTGAAGCCCGTCAAGTCTGCTTTCTGGGATCCCTGGCAGGGACCAGACTCAGAGGACCAGGAGAAGACGGTCAAAGGCTCCGCGGCGGCCGAGGACAGTTTCCAGGAGTCCAGCGAGGCCTCGATGGATGCGGCTTATCTGGACAAGATCTCCGAGTTGGACTCCATGATGCTGGAGGGAGAGAGCTCCAGTAGCCGGGGGTCTCAGCTCTCCCTCGCCTCCTCCCCTCTCGCAGACCTGGACCACACCCTGGTCCCGCAGCCCGAAGCCTTCGCCGCCGCCGCCACGATGAGCCGCGAGTGCGAGCGAGGGGCACGCATGTCAGGCGGCGTCCCTGGCGGCCCCGCGGACCACGGAGCTCCGGGAGGGACGGACGAGAGCTTTCCTCTGCTGCTGTCGGCCGGGGAGGGCGGCGGCTCCGGCTCGACGGGGTCCTCGCAGACGGACGAGCTGTCTTTCGATTTGGTGTTTGACCCGCAGGAAGGGGACAAGGCCGGCCGCTCCCGCTCCCTGGAAGGAAGGGGCCACGAGGGCCCCTCCTCCCCGTGCCCGCCTGCGAACACACCAAGACACACTCTCAGCGGCGGCCAGCCGGCAAAGAGGAAGTCGCACAGCCCCTTTAACACCAGCAGCCCCACAAAACTCTCCAAGCTCATGTGACGGTTGGAAAAGCCGTTTGCGTTCCGTCTGGAATATTCTCTCCCCCCCCCCGACGCGACCTTTCGACCCCGCGTGTGAACGCGGTGCCGATTCCTCTCATAGGCGTTAGAGACAGAGTCCTGTGGACGAAGCTCTAGATTCTAGTCTAAAAACCCCGTCTTTAGACGTAGAACGAACAACGGGGGAAACTTTCTCCCGTTGCGCCTGCAGGTGGGCCGGCGTTGGTCTTTTGCCCTCCCGAGCAGCGACGAGTTGAACACAATGTCATGAATTATGAATTAAAATGATGATGCATTGAAGGAAAACATGGATTCTTGTTTGTTTGGTTCTTTTCTTTCTAATGTACTGATTTACTGCAGCCTCTCGCCTTGTTTTTGTTTGGGTCAATCAAACTCACAGGTTTGAAAATTCAATTTAAATTCTGGAGAAAAAAAAATTCTTCTCATTACCCGGTCAGTCAGTTATTATTTTTTAAAATCTCCCTATTTTCCACGTACTCATTTCCCGCCGACGGAAATCGAACAGCGGGGCCTTAAACGCGTAACGACGCGCATTAACCCCGCGCACATGCACGGCGGTTCAATCGCAGCGGCGGGCACCTGATTTATTATGTAAATTTAACGGTATCATGTATATTTCACGCAGCACTTAATCGCCGCATGAAAATTTAATCGGGCGGCCGCTGTGGTTTGAATAAATGAAGTGTTAATTCATTGGGATTAATTAATTTAGGGCGAAGCCCCCGCGCAAGGTTACGCCCGCTGGATTAAATCAATTTGTTTAGAGATTGTGGAGGCTCTCATGCACACAGGCTGAGAAGTGTGTGTGTGTGTGTGTGTGGGGGGGGGGGGGGGTCCAAATTCACGCCTCGAGTGACCTCCATCCCCTCTATCTCTCACACTTACGCACACACACTTTTTCAAAACATCCCACCAGGAAGTAAGACTTAAGAAACATCTCTTAACCAATAAAAAGTGGAGCTGAACGCCCTCTAACCCACCCCACTCCACGGAGTCGCTACCCTCCCCACAAACACGGGGTGGGTGGGTGGGTGGGGTGTTTGGGGATGTCTGAAAGTACAATGTGGACTTTTTGCGTGAAAAAAATGTGGTTCTGCGCGTGGGTGACGTCTCCCGGTCCAAATTCACACCTCGGGTGTGACCTCCCCTCCGCGCATGCGCGCGCACACACACACACACACACACACACACACACACACACACACACACACACACACACACACACACACACACACACATACACACACACACAAACATCATGCATGTTTTCAAAAAATCCGACCAGGAAGTAAGACAACAAGAAAAACCTCAAGAACTGGAGCTGAACGCCCTCCAACCCACGCCACTCCACGCCCCCCGCCACGCACACGGGTGTGTGTGGGGGTGTGGGTTGTGTGTGGGTTGGGGTCTAAAATAAGAAAGAGGACATTTTTTTGGTGAAAAATTATGATTCTGCGCGTGGGTTGACGTCACCCGGTCCAAAGTCACGCCTCGAGTGCCCCCCCTGTTCTCTCTCTCGCTCTCTCTCTCACTCACTCACCCACTCTCACACACACACACACACACACACACACACACACACACACACATACATTCTGCACGCTTTCAAAACACCAGACCAGGAAGTAAAGCCAAAAAAAAAACATCTCATAAACAGTAAGAATTGGAGCTCTAACCCACGCCACTCCACGGAGCCCCCCACGTGGGTATGGGTGGGGGTCTAAAATAAGAAAGTGGATATTTTTTTGCGTGAAAAATTGGGGTTCTGCGCGTGGGTTGACGTCACCCGGTCCAAATTCACGCCTCGAATGACCCCCGCTCTCTCTCTCTCTCTCTCTCTCTCACACACACACACACACACACACACACACACACACACACACACACACACACACACACACACATCCCGCACGTCTTCAAAACACCAGACCAGGAAGTAAAACCAAAAAAAAAAAACATCTCATAAACAATAAGAATTGGAGCTGAACGCCCTCTAACCCACCCCACTCCACGGAGCGCCTCCCCACGAACACGGGGGGTGTGTGTGTGTGTGGGTGTGTGTGTGTGTGTGTGTGTGTGGGTGTGGGGGGGCGTCTGGTCTACTGATGTTCCCGCCTGCCCTGTGAGCGATCTCCCATCTGTCAGCCCCGCCGCTCCTCTCGTTCCTGGCAGCGCGTCTCGCGAGAGCAGCCGAAAAGCGGCTGGGCTTTGACGAGATCTGAGGCGCTCAGGTGTAAGAGGCTCTCTCTCATCCCGCGGCAGTGGGACGCGCCGGACGGATAAGTGCGTGTGCGTGAGGGACTGCGGGCGTCTGCGTGATCTCCGAGGCTCCGGGCTGCGCATCGGCGCGCCGACACCGCGCCGCGGCCGGGCAGGCACAGCGAACGCCGACGCTCCATGAGCATTTTGCAGCTCTTGTAGCGCGAATTCCACCACCTCTCCACCTCCTCCTCCTCTTCTTCTTCTCCTTCTTCTCCTTCTTCTTCTCCACGCCTGCACTTTAAACCGGAGCCGCTCGCCAAGATGATGTCCATGAACAGCAAACAGCCGCACTTCGCCATGCATCCGTCCCTGCCGGAGCACAAGTACACCACCCTCCATTCCAGCTCGGAAGCCATACGGAGAGCCTGTCTGCAAACTCCACAGGTAAAAATAAAAATTAAAAATAAATTTCCAAACCACCCCCCCCCCTCCACCCTCCAACACCCACCCAGACACCCACCCCGCGCCCTCCTCCTCCACCCCTCCTTCCCGCAAACTTTGTCCTCCTTTTGTTTTCCGTTAACAAACCGGCGGCGCAGCCGAGACGCGCACTTTCATGTGTTTTTTTTTTTTTCCTCCTTCTTCATGTTATTCCCCTCGCACTGTGTGTGTGTGTGTGTGTGTGTGTGTGATCTCCTTGAAAGCATGGCTTTTAATATATATTTATATATATATTGCGGATTAAATTTGCGCGACTCGCCGCTCCAGATGGGAAGTTACGCGTCGCCCCAAAAAAAAGTCCAGATAAATTTATTTCTAATTTTCCCTCCCTGTGTCTTTCACGCCTTCATTTCTTAATTTCACAAATAATTGTTGTTGTTTTTTTTGTTTGAATTGCAGCTGCAGAGCAACATCTTCGCCAGCCTGGATGAGACCCTGCTGGCGCGGGCCGAGGCGCTGGCGGCCGTGGACATCGCCGTGTCGCAGGGCAAGACGCACCCGTTCAAGCCCGACGCCACGTACCACACGATGAGCACCGTGCCGTGCTCGTCCACGTCCACGGTGCCGCTGGCTCACCACCACCATCACCACCACCACCATCACCACCAGAACCTGGAGCCGCCGGATATAATGGATCACATCAGCGCGTCGTCGCTGAGCTTGATGTCCAGCGCGCACGACGGGCCCGGCGGGGGAGGCGGCGGCGGCGGCGGCGGAGGAGGAGGAGGAGGCGGCGGTGGCGGCGGCGGTGGCGGTGGCGGAGGCGGCGGGCTCCTCTCCGCCTCCTCCGCGCATCCGCACTCCCACATGCACGGCCTGAGTCACCTCTCCCACCAGGCCGCCATGGGCATGAACTCGCCGCTGACGCACCACGGGCTCCTGCCGGGCCACCACCCGGGGGGCCAGGCCGGCCCCGGGCTCACGAACACCGGGCTGCCGTCCATCAACGACTCGGACACGGATCCGCGGGAGCTGGAGGCGTTCGCGGAGCGCTTCAAGCAGCGGCGCATCAAGCTCGGCGTCACCCAGGCGGACGTCGGCGGCGCGCTGGCCAACCTGAAAATCCCCGGCGTGGGGTCGCTGAGCCAAAGTACAATTTGCAGATTCGAGTCGTTGACGCTCTCCCACAACAACATGATCGCGCTGAAGCCCATCCTGCAGGCCTGGCTGGAGGAGGCCGAGGGGGCGCAGCGGGAGAAGATGAGCAAACCGGACATTTTCAACGGCGGCGAAAAGAAACGCAAGAGGACCTCGATAGCGGCGCCGGAGAAGAGGTCTCTGGAGGCGTATTTCGCCGTGCAACCGCGGCCGTCGTCTGAGAAAATCGCGGCCATCGCCGAAAAGTTGGACCTGAAAAAGAACGTGGTGCGAGTGTGGTTTTGCAACCAAAGACAGAAGCAGAAGCGCTTGAAGTTTTCCGCCGCGCACTGATGGAGGAGGAGGAGGAGGAGGAGGGTGTGTGTGGGGGAGAAGAACAACAACGAGAAAATAAAACAAACAAACAAACAAAAAAAAAAAAAGTCTTGCGACTGAATTTGAGGACCAAGAGACACCGAGACACCATTTTCAGTCTTTTTGTCTCCGCCGGTTTTACGCGTTGGTGCACAAAAGTGGGCTTCAGACCCCCCACCTAACCCCCACCCCTCCAACCCCCACCCACCCACAACCTTCCACGACCGACGAGGCTTCATAAATATCTCCTTTATTTTTCACGTTACCGGTGAATGTGAAGTATGCAAATAACAGATCACACGATTTTTTTTTTTTTTTTGCGACAAAATAAAGGGAGTGTGGTAGGTGGGTCGGGGAGTCTGGGGAGGTTCGGGGGTTTCAGCCGCGTCGACATTGCCTTTCAAAAACACGTGGAAAGAAGAAATTTTGCTTGATACTTCCGGCGAGTTTAATTTCTCCTACTAGGCCTATTATTTGAATTATAGCCATTTACGAATTACCTCATTGATTGTTGACTTGTGTTTTTTTTTTTTTTTTTTTTTTGAAATTGAGGTCGTTGTCTGTGTAGAATAATTCACGACATGGAAGAAAAAAAAAAGAAATGGTTTTTAATTTATTCGTCTCTTAATTTAATCTCACTCTGCGGGTGCTGTGATCGCGGATTAAGTTGCAAAACTCTCACGGCTGACAAAAGATGTAGGGCCTGCATGAAACCCTTCTTCACGAGCAGTATTCCAGCCTCCACAGGCTGCCAGCGCTATAGATATATTTATTTTGAATTTGCACAAAAGAGGTTTGGTTAGGTTGAAATGGTTTTGTGTGTATATATACATACAAATTTTTTATTTATATATATATATACAAACATCACTTTATCACTTATTCGAGTTTGAGCTGACATTCTCGAGATTAATAGGCATCGAGAATTATTGAAAAAAGGGGTTTTGATAGTGATTCTAAAATAAGGTCGGAGAGAAACAAACCGGAAATGTCCCTTTTTTAAAAAAAAATAAAACAAAAATAAAATAAATGTGTTTTCAGTTTGCAGTGCAAACACTCTATGCAGAGGGGAAAAAAAGAATCACTCGGTACGGTGGAGCTGTGGATGCTGTAAGTCACTGTTGATGCCTGTTTTCTTCCACATTAAAATCACCACGTTGTTTGTCGTGTTAACTGTTACGGAAAACGTTGTGTAAGTAAAAAAAAAAAACAAACAAAAAAAAAAACAAACAATTTTATTTATCTATTTTTTACTTTGTACACAAGACTGTTTACAATCCTGCGGAGACGCGTGCATCTCTGGAAATGTCCTGCATTTTTTTTTCCCTCACACAACAACTTCTCCGCTCCCCTTTGTTTTGTCCTTCTTTCCTTGGTATTATTCATCCTGTAAGCCAAAATTAACAGGGAGGTGTGTTCCAGCAGTCTTCTAATAAACTGAAGAAAGAAAGACGCCGATCTGGTGGTGACTGGGAGATGTGGTGGTTGTGCCAGTTTCATGTCAGCATTGGTGTTTCTTAATGCATTCTTCTGGTCTGTGGCTCAACGATCCCCCCCAAAACAAACAAAACAAGAAACAAAACAAAACTAAGAAGCTGAGATGGTCTTAAAATTTGACATTGTAATTTGGTCGTATTTTGATATTATTTATGTATGTGTATATACATAGATTAATCATCTACATTTCTAAATTTGTCATGTAAAAAATAAAATAAAACAAATAATATTAAACAAAATAGAATAAAATAAGTATTTTTATTTTATTATATTTTGTATAGTATTTGTATTACTAGGCCTGATCAGTATTATATTTGAAATATCATTTTCCAAACAGCAAGTGCTTGGAAGCGGCAAAGAGACACTTATTACATATTAATGTATGTCATTTGAATGCCTGTTTTTTTCTTCTTTGTCCAATCAGCTTACAGGTTGATCTGCAAAAGAAAAGCCTTGAATTTTTCAGGCCCAAATGTATTTCTCAAACTCAACTCAGACCCGTCACTTTGCTGCTTCCTGGCAGCACAACCACGGTTTTACCAGGTTCTGTGCGCCTCCCAACAGCGAGGGAACAATTTCCCTCTTTTTTTTCCGGTGGGTTCTTCACACAACAGAGACACAGAATTAAGGAATCTAAACCCACGACAGTTTTATTTTACTCCCTTTCTTTTTTTTTTTTTTTTTTTTTGCCAGATAGGCTATTTTTGGCAGGTTTTATTTTTTTGCAGAGAGGATTTTTCTTTAAAATGTACAACGGCTAATGTAATATTAATAAAGATGTGCTGCTTTAAAATGTAATATTTTCAGGCAGCCATTGGGGTTTAAAGGGAACCTGCCGGATGTGGGAAGTAAAGAGAGAGAGAGAGAGAGAAGAGAGAGAGGCTGCCTCTTATTGCTATTCTTCAGCGTTTGACTTCCAAACTGCGATTGTTCTGCCTCATCGTTAATATGATCTGTGTATTTTACTATAATGAAGACCTATAAAGATCTCCAGGTGAATTAGAAAATAAAAATAAACGGGCAGGGGCTATAGATCACACTTAAAAAAAAATCCTTGGTATTTATAAGGTTTAATGGGAATTTTTCCCGTGAAAATAAGGGGGTTGAGAGTCGGGGGAGACACCGTCTCTTTCGCTGCAGGTCCAGCACCGTGGACAGCTGCACAAACAAGGCCGCGGTGATTTCAGCACGACGGACAGCTCCAAATACCTCCCGGGCCGCGTCCGTTTCAGCACCGCGGACAGCTCCAACATCGAACCCATTTCCGGGTTCACATCCGGGGCTTTGGCCGTTTCAGCGCCACGGACAGCTCCGAACACAGAACACATTTCCGGCTCCACAACTGGGGTTTTGGCCGTTTCAGCACCACCACGGACAGCTCCAAAACCCACCGAACGCATTTCCGGGTCCACATCCGGGGCTTTGGCCGTTTTCAGCACCACGCCAGCTCCAAACACAGACACCCATTTCCGGGTCTACATCCGGGACTGCGGCCGTTCCAGCACCAAGGACAGCTCCGTACACCCAAACCCATTTCCGGGTCCACATCCGGGGCTTTGGCCGTTTCTGCACCACGGACCGCTCCAAACACCGACCCCATTTCCGGGTCCACATCCGGGTCCCCGGCCGTTTCAACACTGCGGACAGCTCCGCCGGCGGCCGGGGCTCCTGATGCATTATTGAAGAGCCTCCATCAAACAGCTCCGGGTGCGGGGAGCCTCCGCACGGGGGCCCCGGATGCAGCCCGACTGTCTGCCTGCACAATAGCCTCTAATATGTTAATGGCCGTAGGGGAAGCCCCGGGTACCGTTCCCAGCTGCCTCGCCTGCCATATGTCAGCCCCGTTACGACCGTGTCCGCTATTAATCAATGCGATATTTCGCCATTTAATTCGCCGGTATCATAACCCTGAGAGCCCCACCGGTGGAGGCGGCCGGGAGGGGGTTGGAGGGGTGGGGTGGACGATAACCGAGGCTCGGATAGGGGGGTGGTGGCTCTGCACCAAGTGTGCATGGAGTCGCAGTAAAGTTGACCCGCTGTAATGAGATTTTAACAAAGGAAACGGTCGTGATTGTCGGTTTGATTGCGGGAATAAAAGTTTTATGCCGTGAATCGTTTAGAATATATTAGTTTGATACTTTTTTTTGGAGGACAGGGGGAAGGATGGAGGCGATACTGCCCTCTACCCTCGTTTCGGCCCACCTTTCCGTGCGCAGGCCGTGCCGCTTCGTGCACGGAGAACCGGCGGAGGTTCTCATAACTTAATTCCTGCGGGCTACCGGTCGGGGGGAGTAATTAATCTACACCGCGGATGTAAATAAAAGGAAATTGGATTCCTGACAGACCAGACGGGAAAGTCTGTGACACCAAATAATGATTTCCGTGCACGTTAACGACGACGCGCCCGCTCAGATTTACGACCCCACTCTCACTCCCACTCCCACTCCCACTCCCACCCCCAGCACCCCTCGAATCCTGCAGCGGAAGTGAGCGGATCTGCCCTAATCTCATCCGTTAGGCTCCCAGGTTAAGATGGATTAGATCATAAAAAACTCACTTTTGCGAAAAAAAAGGAACGAAAAGAGAAGGTTACACCCGTTTCCGGCCCCTCAATCCGTGGCACGGTTAAACTTCAGGGATTTTACAAAAAACAAAAAACAAAAAAAAAAAAACAAACCAAAAAAAAAACAACAAACAACAACACAGATCTTCCATCTCGGGCCCGGTGATCCAACCAGGTTGGCCTTTTGGACGGAAATGTCAACCCGGGGATGCGGGGCGGTATAATCCCGCAGATCTGCACTCATTTCCCATTATATTTGCTCAGTAATCCGCCGTGGCGGCCCCTCCGCCGCCCGGGACCCGGTTGGAGAGGCGGTGCTGTTGACACAAGGGTATATTTCAATCACAGAGGGTTCAGAGTCAGACGAACAACTTATTTGTCTAATAAATCCGTCATTTAGTTAGAAAAATATTTGATCTGGAGGGGCTGAACTCTTGTCGTGTAGCCACCGGCGCCCCAAGGATGTGCAGGTTGCCTGCATATCAAAATAAAAAAATCCCAAAAAAGGAAAAATCGAAAAAAAAAATCTCAATTTTATAGATTGACATGTATACGAAGGGCATACAGGAAGGAATAGGTTGCATTTATTTCTTCATATTTATCCCGGCGGGCAAACAACATGCGTGGGTTTCAGCCGCCTGACTTCAAGGTGATATTCTAAATTCAATTTTATTCTCTTTTCTTTTTTTAAACTTCTCGATTTGAACGGACACGAATAATCCGATTACGATCGAAGCCCCTCCTGTCACGACATGACCGGATCTCATCCGAGTTTGTTGGGTGGGTCATGTGAGCTTGCAAATAAACTAGCATAAATAAATATAGAAATGAATAAATAAAAATAATGTTCATTAAAAGTTGAGTCCCCCCAACCCCTCACATGCACTTATTCATCTACCTTCAATCGAAGTTCACGATCACGCGTGAACCGGGCTTCGTTTCTGCACGTTGAATGACGTCACAATCGATCAACAAGAAAGACAGAAAGGTACTTCCGGTTCAAAACGGTTTATAAACTTAAGACATTTAAAAATCAATGAAAAATAAAAATACATTTGGAAATGGAAATTAATGCTGATATAGTGCAATAATCCGGAACTATGTATTTTTACTTGTGTATATACACGTGTACATATTTTTTATATACTTTCCATATTGGTGCTTATATTTTCTTTATCTTGTACCCTTTGAGTAGGCGCTGCAGCCACAACAGACAGTAATTTCCCCACAGGGATCAATAAAGTATTTCTGATTCTGGAAGTGGGTGTGGATTCCCACGGCCGGTTGTGTCGTCACATGATGCATCCAGCTGACGTCAACCGTCACGGAGAGTGTTTTATGTCGCTCGAACGCGAGAAGACGCGGCCCTCCGTGGGGACAGGACACACTCCGCGAGTTAAAACGGATCTCCATGAAATGACGGACAGCTAGAAAAGCCCGACCTCCAACCATCCCCAACACTCCCCACTGCGTCGTTGACCAAGATGCTGAAGAACCACCTGGTGGGTCTTCATTTATAGCATTTGAATTTTGCTCCCTTCCTTGATTCCACAGTGGGTCTTCAAAGATTCACCGTGAGTGGACGTTTGAAGCGCCCCCCCCCCCCCCCCCGCCCTTATTCGCTGACCCATCAAATATCAAATCCACCAAACTGAAAGCGACGTTCATTCTATAAGAATTTCCACACCGGCTTTAATTCCCCCGACAAACAGAAACATAATGTTTTGCGAGGTTCAAACAGCCTCATGGACCATCTTCGCTTCTCAAAAAAAAAAAAAAAAAAAAAAAAAGAAAGGTCACAGAAGAATAATAACAGCACTGTTGGGGAGTCTGTGTGAGTGGCTGGGAGGACAGCGGCTGATATTGAATATCCCCCCCTGTATACACGCACTGGGATAATGAGGAGAGTGTCGGCCACCGTTTGCCCGCCGCCGCGCCATCAAATATTCATCACTGTTGATTAAACAGCCGGCAGCTGCCGATCGGACGGGTGTCAAATTTGTATCCGGCCACCTCTATTACGCACAGCCGGTCTGAGGCCCGGGCGCAAATCACACGGGCCTGAAACCAGCATAGGCATGCAGGTTGGACCTGTGTGTGTGTGTGTGTGTGTGTGTGTGTGTGTGTGTGTGTGTGAACCGTGGTGATGGATGATGGGGAATCAATTGCGCTTAACACCTTACGCACCTGAGCGAGCGTGGATGTTTTTAATCTCGTGACCATCAGCTGGAATGACGGGAAAAAATAGATCAAAAAATAAACACGCAGGGAAGGGAAGACGGAAAAAGAGCAAAAGAGAAGGAAAGAGAGAGAGAGGGAGAAGGAGAAGGAGAAGGAGAGCGAGGTTACTGCGAGACACATTAAATATTTCATGAGTCGTTTGAGCAGAGGGGGGAGAGACTGCCCAGGAAGGCTGCTGGTTGGTTCCACTCATTTGTTGAACTCAGGTTGAGAAACACAGAGGAAAAACCGCTATGGCATTACACAGTCTGTCTCATTTGCACGCACGCGCACGCTGGGGTGCACGCATGCCCACAAATGTCAGCAGCAATGCAAATATTGTACAGTGCAGAACATCCCCCCCCCCCTGTATATTTCTCTCTCCCACCCCCCTCTGTTTCAGTCGCTTGTGTTCTCCCTTGAGATGGAGCTCCCGGGCCGGACCCGCTCTAAACCCGAAGCCGGCGCGTTTAACAGCAGCCGTGCGAATGTACGCGCCGCCCTTTCCGCGACATACGATGCAGAGTCCCGGCTGAAAACTAAACTGTCACCGTGCCTGAAATAGCGCTTGTCATAAAAGTCCCGAACCGGATACGTCGGCCCGCAGCGAAGCCGAACGGCCCCCGATCGCCGTGCGAATCCAAAACGAGCCGCGTGACAAAGCCCGGACCCGGCCCGACGTCTCAATCCCCATGGGGCAAACGCTCTCCGGGATGCGACGCACGTTCGGTGCAGATGTTCGGCGAACCGTCCGGCACCGGACCCCCCCCCCCCACGTTCAGCAGGGAAACGGTGACTCTGTGAGAAAGAGACAAAGGCAGAGCTCAGCTTACGAGGCCATTGATCATCGCTGCGAGCCGCCATTAGCTTCTTATTACTCGGACTGGAATATCATCCTGCGGATCCTCTTACTGGAAGATCCGACTCACGACGCAGCTGCTAGATCAGAAACCCGGGCCGAGGGTGCGGCCGGCGGCCCGAACGCCGCGAACGTGAGAAACCTCGCCGCCGTCTGTCAGCGGGAATAAAAGGTGCGAAGGCGCGACGATAATGTTCTCCTTGAAATAAAATGTCGTGACCGAATCGGGATCTGGCTCAGGGAGCGAACCCGCGGGATCTCCTGTAAGTTCCAGACGTTTCTGACATCTTCGGTCAATACCGCGTGTTCTGACATTGATCGCCGTGTCCTCGGCGTCCCGACTTCACACCGGGCGGGTCACACGGTGCCAAACCCGCCCCCGCCGCTCATCTCTCCCGGGACTTCATCGCCTCCTCAGGAGGAGTGACAGTTTTGACAGTTGGAGCCGGAGCTGACGCCGAGCACTGATTAGCTTGTCACTCCGAATGGAGGACAGCAACAAAACGATGTAAAATTCATTCACCGCTCCCCTTCCCATTGGACGGGAGAATTAAGACCAGGGATTACGCTGGAAGTGAATCCAATGATCCGAGCCGGCGTAATTAAAAGGTCCACCTCCAGATCTCCACCTCGGTGAGTGACACTGACTAACTTCTCCAACCTCTTCTAGAATTCTTACCAGCTTGTGACCTAAACAAGGAAGAAAAGCGTTGCTGTGGCGATACTCCAAACATCTGCCTGTTTTTTAATAAGGTGATGACGTGAAGAAACAGTTTAAACTTTTGTTAAATTGAATGTGTTGGTGACGCAGAGGCCTGCGGGAGGAGCGTCACAAATAGAGGACAATATCCATATGTTTAACAAAATTATACAACTCCTTTAATTAAATATACCATATCCTCATTCCTTCATTCCTTCCTTCCTTCCTTCCTTCCTTCCTTCCTTCCTTCCTTCCTTCCTTCCTTCCTTCCTTCCTTCATTCATTCATTCATTCATTCATTCATTCATTCATTCATTCATTCACAGGGCCACATTTAGGGACATACAACCATTCCCGCTTACATGTGTTATACATCATAGGGAGGCTTAAAACCACTCACGCCACATCATTTTTTCATTCACACATTTGGGCAATTCCGGGTCCCGGATGATCCTGCATGTTTTTGTTTTGTGGGAGGAAACAGGAGGACCTCAAGGAACCCCACGCAGACACGGGGAGGGCACGCAGACTCCACACAGACAGGCTTCCCCTGTGGGAATCCAAGCAGGGATCTTCTTGCTGGACCTGCTGTGCTGCCATATATATATGCTGACATCGTTGACCGCTTATCCTGCACTCAGAGTCCCAGCTGAGAATTTTCCAATTTTTTCCCGTTGAACCTGCTGCATGTTTTTGGACTGAGAAACCCACGCAGACACGGGGAGAACATGCAAACTCCGCACAGAAAGGTCCCCTCGTCGGAATGGTACCAGGGTCCTTCGTGCTGTGAGGCCAGAGTGCTAACATGCTAACATGCTAAATATATCACAGCACCAGATGGATGTGTGAAATATGAATTAACATCAGATGACATCTGATCCGCGCATCGTGCAGACGACAGCACCGGGGATGACAAGATTGTTAAATCAGTAATTGTAATGTAATTACTAAATGATTACTGAAGGAGGCTCAATGACTTTTTAAGTGTTTCCTCCTGCAGCTGACTGCTGCCTTACCTCCAGCAAGCCTTCGGAAACATATTTGAACATCGGACGCTGAGGACAAGAAAAGCGTCAGCTGAAGGTTGATGCTACGTTTTGTTCCGGACGAGCCGTGCGCTTTGACGTGCGGCCGGTGATTCTTCGACGGATTTTTGCCGACTTTTTCATCGATCACAAAGAAAACAAAACAAAAAAGGCTGATTCCTCACCGTTGTCGCCCCAGACTGATGTTGGCGTTTCCTCTAATGACCATGACTGACTGTTATGCAATATAATCTGCCCCCGGCCTCCAGCACACACACACACACACACACACACACACACACACACACACACACGACTTGCCCCCCTCCCGTTCACACAGTCAGGATCCAAATATCCCCCTCCTATTGACCAGTGTCATAAATGGTATCCTGGTAGCGGAGGGGCGGCGAGGCAAGAGGGGAAGGTGAGAAGGCGATGGCTGAATAATTCAACCAACCCGCTCAATGTAATCATCAAATTTGCCGGCGCTCATCGATCAAGAGGCCCAAAATCTGATAGTCAGCGCTCATGTCGCAACGCCGCGTGAACGAAAGTTGACGAAAATTCACCGGGCTTTTATTTTACAACCTCCGAAATGACCACGGGTGAACCGACCCGACGTACGCGGCGGTAGACAAACACTTAAGAGTAATTAGCGCGGCGTCGGATCCGTAATTGGCTATCACAGGCCTTTATTGGTCAATTACCCGCTCAAATCAAGTGAGTCAGCCAAATTTAACCGTCTTATTATTACTCAATTAAAACAAATGCTCTCCGTGGTAGGGGGTTTGAGAGGCGGGTGGGTGGGTGGGTGCGCGGCGGGCTCCAGATACCCAGTATATCATCAGGTAATTAATATTTTCATTAACTCACTCTGTGTTGAGCTGCGACCTGCCTCTTTTCATTTCATTTCCCCTCCCTGGGTTCGATACTGTAGCGGCTCAATAATTAGTTTGATTTATATCTGGCCTCCGTAATGAAGGCTGCGGGGCGGCTCGCCTCTCCCTCCTCCTCCAGCCGATCGCCGCCGCTCGGCTCGCACCCTTCTGAAGTCCAATAAATACGCCGAGCCGCACTCCGAGGAGAAAGAATAGGCCTCTGCGAATTGAGACGGCTCGCGAACAAGACACAGACACGCGGTTTATGAAATATTCACACCAGGATCTTTGAGGGATGGAGCCGGGGCCTGCGTGTAACACGGCAAGGAAACACGGCTTATTAAAGATTGAGGCATACATACACGAGTATACCCCGTCTATGGACTGAAATTCTTGATATCGGCGCCCGAGGAACCTCGGGGACTGCGGAAACACGGAGGGGGAAGATGCTGGCGGGGGCGGTTGTGGAAGGTATCCTCCCGAGGACCAGATCCATTAATTGTTCAGCACCGTGGCCAACAACAAAGGTCTCGCTGCATCCAGATATCAAAGAAGAAGAGATAATTTCGAGGTGTTTTTAACGGATACAGCCTCTGCAAGGGTAACAATTGCAATGCCGTCTTTGTGCTGCACCGGAGATGCGGCCCCGTGCGTCGGGGCAAGTGACTTTAGCGGCTCAGGTATTAAATAAGGCCTCGTGGATTAGCGCTCTACCGTTTATAAAAGGTGAGCCAAGCAGCAGGTGCAGGTTTCCAGACAATGCCGCCCCTGAACTTTCTTTGTTTCCGGAAGACTCATGGCCCTTCCAAAATAAAGCGCGCCGCGGCTGCGAAATATTTACCGTATTTTCTGCACCATAAGGCGCACTGGATTATAAGGCGCACCTTCAATGAATGGCCTATTTTTAAAAAAATGTCATATATAAGGCGCACCGCATTATAAGGCGCATATATTAGAAGCTACACCAGTGGCTGGGGTTGCGTTATGCATCCATTAAATAGAGCTACGATAAAGGGAACGTCAACAAAACAGTCAGATAAGTCGGTCAAACTTCAGTAATAGAATACAAACCAACGTTCTGACAACTCCATTCACTCCCAAAACAAGTTAGTGCATTCACAAAACGGTACCGTACGCACCGGTAGCCCTTACCGGTATTTATTTCTAAATTCATTGATCATGTCGCTAGCTAGCGCTGTTGCTTTCATTCAAATAGTGACCGTATTCTCTCTGTTCAACAACCCACTGTTCAAGTTTGTCCTCTAACTGTAGCCTTCTTGCTTTGTTTCCTCGGAAACTCTGTTAAGTCTTCTTTATTTGGCGCAGGTCATCTTATTGCTTCCTCCACTTCCGCACCATTGATCCTTCAGTTTAAACTCTGCATCGTAAGCATGTCCCCTTTACCGTTTTTACCACTGCTACTTCTGCGACTCACGCACTCACACACACACAAATGGAAATGAAAATGCACGCTTCGCGCAGTCATATATCCCAGCATGCGGGAGAAAATGGAGTCGGCGGCGGCTTCCCGTAGTTGCGAGACATCTTGTGGCTTAACATTGATCCATATATAAGGCGCACTGGATTATAAGGCGCATTGTTGGTTTTTCAGAAGACTAAAGGCTTTTTCGGTGCGCCTTTTAGAGCTGAAAATACGTTAATTAAAAAGCGACCTGTATTTCCTCACAAAAACACACACCGCTTGTCTTTTAAGTGAATTATAGAAGTACTATCATTGCAGCATTTCACTCTCGCTCCCGCCCCCCCCCTCCCGCCCATAGCTGCAGCTTTTTGCTGATCACATTATTCATGACAGGACCGCAACACATCTGTGGCCTAAAAAGAAAAAAAAAAAAAAAAAAAAGGAAAAAAAGAAAGCAATAGTTCCTGACAAACGCTGCCCTCAAGCAGGCTCTAGCGCTCTCAGTCTGAAGATTTCCCGGGAAGGTAATTGTCAGCAAAAATATACACAGGTGAGTAAACCTTTCGTTTAATCTCGGGGTTGTTTTCTTCCGGAGACCTGACCTGCCCGACCCGCGTCAATCTGCTTCCTGAAAGGCAAAACAAACAAAGAAATTCCACCGACAGGTAGATTTGAAGTTTTTTTTTTTCTCCTTATGCACAGGAGTTGTAGTTTTATGCTCCGCGGGATCGATCCGTCGGGGGAGGGGGAGAAAAACCACTGGCAAATGGCAGCGATAGGAAGCGGCGTGCAATCGCTCCCCGCGTTTCATCAGACCCACGCGCTAAGTGAGCGGAATCGTAAAGGTAATCTTCAGCGCCGCGCGGAAAGAAAAAGAGTCGGAGAAGACAGACTGTCCATCTCCCGGCCCCTCCCAGGCAACATTTAGCCACCACTGAATGCAGCTCTTTTTACGGTTTCCCCTTATTCAATTATTCATGGTAATTATCATGGCGTGCTTTGTCTGCGCCATAACAATATATTCTTAACCAAGACAGGAGTCGGAGGACGTTCTGCACGATCATCTCTTTTTCTTGCAGCTCACTTTCTTTCCTGTCCGACGCGGGCCGTCAACAGGTGGTAACTTTAAAACTGGAACGAGGATGAACCCACGAACGGCCGGATGAGGAGCCTCTGATTTCATTTGCTGGTGGAAAAATTCATTCACTCACGTTCGCAATCGAAGTGGCGACTCAGAGTCCGAACGCAGCAGGAACACGCGTGGCTGCGAGGAGAGGCGTGATAACGCGCCTAAACGCCACGCCGTCCGCCGAGATTTACATTGGCGACCATAGTTAGTTAGTAGGGCCGGGTTTTTGAGACAGCACGGGCGCCTCAACGCGATTGGCCAGAATCTAAGACAAGATAAACTTTATTGATCCCCATTGGGGGAAATTCTTTTGTCACAGCAGCGTAACAGCGCACAGTGTCAATAAAAATGAATGTAAATATAAACAGAGCCAATTAGAGGATCGTTAAAGAGATCCACAAATAAATAAACGGCAGCAAAAAAAAAAAAAAAAAAAAAGTAAGGGTGTAAATAACCACCTGAAATGTGTTATTATTTTAGGTAAATTGTTTGATTGTGTTTTCCGAATTTGATATTTTATTTTGGTGAGAGGATTTTATTTTCTTACTTCCGCCGGAAAAACGGTTGTATTGCGAGAGCGCTTACTAGAGAAAGTCACGTCATCCTCTATGTGAAGTTTTATTTTTCTACTTTTGATATGAACCCGTAATAGGGCACAAGCTCTTACGGTGGTTGTCGTTTTTTACGTTTTGTTTTCCATGGTTGCAAATAAGACTTTAAAACTACACCAGCAGTCAAGATCAGTGCCGCCAAAAATTACGGGGATCATTACAAAGGGTAAAAATTAGATGACGAATAGATTAAAAAAATGACAAAAATACAATAAATAAATAAAAATAAGCATGATGGGACTGGGCTGAGAAGAGATCACGGACGGGCTGCGTTCAAAAATATAAAATAAGACATCGTGCTCTTTCAGTAATGGAAACCTCGCATGTCGAGACGTTTTTGTACCCCCTCCCCTCCCCCCGCCATCCGGGAGCCGACGGAGGGACGACATATTTGCCCCCCCTTTCTGTCTGGCGCCAGAGAAGCCCACAATCGCGCCGCAGCGGTACAACACACTCAGGTGACAAAGAAAAAAAAAAAAAAACGCTCTCTCCCGTATGATTATCATCTCTGCCTCCTCTGTCCTTTATTTCCCCTCCTGTAGCAGAAGGGAAGGCCCTAGCCTGCCGTCTTCCAACGCCGCAGGGCTTGGAGCTTGCCGGCGGTGAGATTCCATCAATTAGTGCACCCCCGCGGCCTCGTGGCAGAACCCACCTTTGACTGCGCCGGGATATTGATTAGTTCAGCTGCACTGTCAGGTCTGGAGTGAGCTGGGCCGGGTGATCCAAGGCCTTCACCGGAGACAAGATCATGTTGAGTTTCTGACACACACACATACACACACACACACATGCGTGCAAAAAGAAAAACAAGCACATCCAAACAGACACACATACAAGCGATGAAATACGCTCTCCCTCAGACGACTGCAAGGTGAGAGAGAGCGGAGATGAGAGGAGAAGTCCACGCCGGCGTCTTGTCAGGTGAGTGACGGCCAGGAACTGACAGGCGCTTGTTAGCTCTTCTTCTTCTTTTTCTTTTTTTTTTTTTTTTTTTACAAACTTGTCCAGGTTGTAGTGTTGCCGTAGAAATGGGACGCGAGCATCTGGACTAACAGATGAGATCTAGACCGAAGATGAGAACAAAGATTACGTGTGAAGATACTTGTAATGCGTTGTTTTTTTTTTTTGAACTATCTTGGTTTTTTTTTTCGCTCCCTGTGTATTTCCTGGACGGGCACACACACACACACACACACACACACACACATGCAAACAGACTCTCCAGGTGTGTCTCTGAATGATGCAAACGGGTGTAACTCCACAGGTGCTCGCTTCGACTGGAAGGTACGGCTGTGAAACCGAGACCAAAGGGATGGTTGAGGACGGCGGTGGAATTTATACCACGCTGGGACTCGAACACCTGGAGAGAAAATACTCCCGCTTTCACCGGGCTCCTGAACGCATCATCCTAAAGCGCTTTATCAAAAACAAATTCCCTTTTGCGGTTGATGATCAAATCTCCTCTGCCGGTAAGCTGGCCTGGTCTGAGTAACTTTAAAATCCGCCCGTCATCAAGGATGGATAAAGACCTCTCTCTCTCTTCTTTCTCTCCTAAGTGGCGTTATTGATCGCCGAAGTCTGCTAAGTATGTCTCGGTGTGTGTTAAACATCAGAAGACAGAGAAGGACTCGTGGCCTTTATCCCCGCGCAGCGACGCCTCGGTTCTCATCAAACTGCAACGTTCGGAGTCGGAAGACTTCCGGAATGCTCCACCAGAGGAGAAACCTGAGGTTGAGCTTATCGTTGCCTAGTTTGATAATTGTCATCGGACGTTTTAGTGCCGCAATTCTGACCGACAGGTAGATGGTCTCCTCTTACGTAGCGCTTTCACACTTTTCTAAACGCAGGATCACGTTCACCCATTCACGCACGCTTACGCACCAACGGAGGACGAGCCGCCGCGCAATCGGACGCGTTGAGGCGGGAATCGAGACGCCGGCTCCGCCAGCTGAGCCACAGCCGCCCTCAAAAGCGGCAACCATGACCAGAAAACAAATATTTCTTAGCTTTGCTGCCAGTCCTGCACACAGCAGGAGCTGCAGCTGATGAATCACAGGGTCACCTGTCAATCACAGGGTCATCTGCCAATCACAGGGTCATCTGTCAATCACAGGGTCATCTGTCAATCACGGGGTCACTTGTCAATCACAGGGTCACCTGTCAATCAAAGGGTCATCTGTCAATCACAGGGTTACCTGTTAATCACAGGGTCATCTGTCAATCACAGGGTCATCTGTCAATCACGGGGTCACTTGTCAATCACAGGGTCACCTGTCAATCACAGGGTCACCTGTCAATCACAGGGTCATCTGTCAATCACGGGGTCATCTGTCAATCACAGGGTCACCTGTCAATCACAGGGTCACCTGTTAATCACAGGGTCATCTGTCAATCACAGGGTCATCTGTCAATCACGGGGTCACTTGTCAATCACAGGGTCACCTGTCAATCACAGGGTCATCTGTCAATCACAGGGTCACTTGTCAATCAGAGCGCCAGATATGGAGACGTCCAACCATTCACCATCTCGCTCTCCTGCTGACAATTTTGGGTCTTCAATGAGCCTGCTGGGTGTTTTTGGACTGCGGTAGACGGAGAACGGTGAGAGATCCCACGGAGGAGAATGTGGAGATGCCGCCTGAGGAGAACCGGGGATAGAACCGGGATCCGTATTGCCGCTGCTCGGCCACCAAATGACCAAATCACCGCTGACTTCTTGAAAAAAGAGTCCAGTAACTCCAGCAGGGCGTAGTCGGAACCCTCACCTCAGTGAAATGACCCGAGAAGTCACAACCCTACATTTAAAAGCGAGCGGCGAACATGAACTACCAGCAGAAAACACCCTTCCAAAGTAAAAGTGAGGTGTTTGACACGTCCCGGGACATTTAAGACCCATCAAGATTTGAACGCTGAAGGTTCTCCACTGGGTGGGCGGGGCTTAGCTAAGATATTTAGGTGCAAAACGGCCGGAAGGAGGCATGAACATTATCCTCAAGTACATCACAAGCGCTTTGCATTTGATAGGAATGCTGTTCACTTCCTCTCCGCTGGTATTTGTCATTTCCCGCAAATACAATTTCTCTTCTATAACGTCCCTGAGGATTTAAAAAAAACTATAATTTCAGCTGCTTTGTCACCTTTCGCGGTTCTCATATCACGGCCGTCTTCCCGCCGCGCAGCGCAATCATCAAATCTGCCGGGGCGGATCATCCGGGCCACCTGCTTCGGATTCGCCCCATCAGGACGGTGTCATTTCCGCGCCCCGAAACGAATATCCCGGCTAAAATTGACTGCGCCGGCTCATTGCTTCCCGGGGCCAGGAGGGCATCGGAATGGTCATAATTGAGAGCGGAATTAGCGAAACCTTAAATATGGCGGGTGATATATCATTATCCATAGACTTGACCCCTCCTGACCCCTCGCCGCTCCCATGTGGGCTCCGGCTCAGTTCAGCGCGCTCCAGACGGAGGGCCGCTTCGCCGCTCCGCCTGCTAAATCAACAGCGTCTCGCCGCGGCTCGTGCCGGAGCGTTTTGCTTGAGCGCTTCCGTGAAAAACTAATCATCTGTTCATCATGGAGATCAAACACACGTGCTGCGCAATGATTAGGAAAAGCAATCTGATAAACCTTGAAGAGTCAGTAGTCCAGATGTAATAATTTCGAGATTAAACCCCCTCCCTCCCGCCATTCCTACCCTCCCGTCAGCGCCTCTCAGCTTCCTCAAAGCTCAAACCAAACGGTTACCGTGTTTCCACCCGGACTGACTTCCGCCCGGCGACTCGAACCCGTCAAGACCCCTCTCTTTTCGGCGGCGAGGTCGCTATCTCGTCATACTTCCCGACCTCACCTGGTGCCGTCGCGGACCGGCGGAACAAAGACGGCGGCGTTTCCGCGGGATGACCATTTAAAAATGTAATAAATGTGCACCGTCTTTAATCCTGCGCGCTGTCATTTTCCCCGCTTCCCATAAAGAATGCATCCAGTAATTAGAGCGGACCTCGTCGACGGAGCGGGCCGCGCTGTTATCTATTTCCTCTTTTGAAGCAAACATGTGAAGTAGGACCAGAGGTCAAAGCAATCTCCCCGCTTCCCTAATAGCCAGGCGGGAAAAAAAAAAAAAAAAAAGGCAGAGATGAGAAAGTTTTACAAAGTGAGCGGGGAAAAAGTGAAGTTGCTCCGAGAGAAACCATTTAAAGTTGGCGGTCGGTGTCGAGGCTCCCGGGAGATCAGAGGAGAAAACGATGATTTATTACATACAGAGAGTCTCTCAAGCTTAAAACAATTACCTGCAGAAGCCCCTGAGTTGCTTAAGCAAATAAAGAGAAAATAAATAGTGGCTATGTAATGTTTGATACACCCGCTGAACGTAATAACATTTTGTCATTTCCCACAAAGTGGACCGGAATGAGATTAGAGGTCCCCGTAGTCTGAAATGAAATGTGACGTCTCCCCCCCCCCCGACTCCAAACTCTAATGTATTTTGTCATCATAAGGGCATATTAATGCTCTTCTCCAACTTTCTTTTGACTGATGCAGGTTTCGTTAAATAAAGACAAGCACAAACATTAACATCCGGGGCGGGGAAACCGGACGCTCGGCTCCGGTATGAAAGGTGAAATATGTTCCCGGCGTCTGGAATGAGTTTGTTTTTTCCCGAAGCTGAAATGGACTCGGCGGAGCGACGACGTCGATTTTGCCGCTTTTGGACGGAAATCGCCGAAGCGCGCGGCTGTTTTTGTAATCTCTTGTAACGCGGTTCATCGTACCGCTTACGCAAAGTGTGGAGATGAAAAGCTCATCTCTGCCTGGCGAGAACATTTTTCATTCATTTATTTATCATCTATACCGGTCTGCAGGTTTATCTATACCGAAATACAAGCATTCACCCTCTCATTTACAAATCTGGGCGTTTTAGGAACCCACGCAGACACGTGGAGAACATGGAGTTACTCCCCTGTCGGAATCCAACCGGGGACCGACTCGCTGTGAGGCGGAAGCTCGTAGGTGATGTTTTTTTAAACGGGCTAAAAAATAAATGACAGCAAGAAAAACCCCCTTTTCCTATCTAAAGTCGAGAATAATAAAACACAACGTCGAGAGAAACAATAGGACCCTTCTCCGATACCGTTCACTATTTGCATTGCAGGCGGTTTGGGTGAACAAACGAGACATTTTAGGCAGTAATTTGTTTTTTCTCTCAACCTCAGTTGAAACATCATTGAATCCACGCAGTGAAAGACACGATTTCTGATGATTTCGAGCGTCTCTTTCTCTTCTCCATGGCCTGGGAGCTCAGCTGACCGAAGCAGACCCCCTCACCTCCCCCTGCGGCGGGAGACGGTCCTGGAATGGACCGCGGGACGTCCCGCGGGGACGGGGCGGGATGAAATACTGCCGGGGCCACAATGGGCCCCTGTAGCTACAAATCTCCGAGGCCGGCGTATCACTGGAGCCTCCGCCCGCGTTAGCGCTCATTACAAACCCACCACCTCGGGGCAAAGCCGGCAAATGCGCCGTAAACTCGCTCCGCGGCTGCGTTGTCTTATGTCATAGCCGGGGACGGAGTCGCACCTTCTGGTGGTGCCGGGGCTCATTAGCCGCGACCGCCGAGGCGCAGAAATCGCCAATTAAACCGAGTGTGTCTAATTTTAACGCCGGCCCCTCCGAAAACCAGACCGGGGGAGGAAGAGGGGTCATTATCGGGTGACAGGGAGGCGTCGGTTAATCTGTGAATAATGTCAAGGGGTGGCGTCGGGAGGGGGGGGGGGAGGGGGTTTTAGGGGTTGAGGGTTGCTTATATTGTGTTGTCTGGCAGCTCATCTATATTTTATGCTGCCACTCAGACAAATGAAACAGGAGCCACCCGGAACAAGGGGGGACCCTCTGACACTTCAAAGGGAAGTCCTATGGGTGGTTCCTCATTGAAGCTGGGCCTCAGCGAACCCCCCAAACCCACCCCCCCACCCCCGACCCTCGATACATAACCCCCCCTGCACCCCCCAACCCATGCTGAGAAGCTGCTGGGGCCTCATTAACCCTTAAACAGGCTTGCGAAGGGTGGCGACGTAAGGAAGACTAATTACCCAGCCGACGCACTTTGGAAGAAACGCTACTTCCACACACACACACAAACACACACACACACCACACGCGGAGCCGTGAGTGGTGACGATACGGTTGCTTGATGCTCGGGAGTGTACGCCCTAATTGAAAACCCAATTTTTTTTTTTTTTTTTTATATTCTCTTCCCCCACCTCCCGCCCCGTGATTATCACCCGTTCCCCTCCTCGCGCCATCTTTGCTGTCACACAATAGCGGTAGATCATGATTAGCGAAATCCGACAGTGATAATAAGGGGAAGGGGAAGATGAAAGTGCGGGGACGGGAAGGGGGACGCAGGACCAACAATAAAGAGGCGGATTTCAAAGAAGGGCCTAATTGAGGTAACACAAGCAGCCAAATCCAACGCCCCATTTGCATAAAACAGAGCGGCTTCATTTGGCCATCTCTAACGACGCTAATGTCTTAACAAATTAATTTTGCTAATTAGGCACGCCCAGTGGAGCTCACCAACAGATTAAGCAGATTAAACAAACAGATGCTGATTACCCCTGGGCGGGCTGAGAGGTGCGTTCCTCCCGGTGCGTTCGGCGGCGACTCCTCCGCTTTCCCGTTGCCCCGGCCCGCGACGATGATGGCGGGGAACACGTCCGGCGGGGAACGCGGCAAACCCATCTGTCAGGAGAAATGATGAAATCGGTGAGCGCCGCGGTGATTAGCTGCGCGTTAGCGTTTTCATTTTAACCGCTCTGTTATGTACAGTAGAGCGAGCGTCCCCGGCTCGTCGGATCGGCGAAGGCGTTGAGCCCCGCGCCGCTCACGGTCGCCCCGGTTAGCGCCTTGCACGGCGGCGCCGCGGCCATCGGTGGCGAACAGGGTGAATGCTCCGCGCTTTGAAACTGCAAGGTGTGAAAGCGCTACATAAAGTGGAGACCACGCTAATGAAAGAGCCTCTCCTCGTGCACACACACATTGCACGCGAGGCTAGCTTGATCTTTAACTAGTTAACTTTAAAATAGCGGCGCCGCGCTCGCTGCCTGTGGCCTTCGTGTTTCATTTCCTATAAATATGAATGGGAAATATCAGATTTTTTGTTTTTAAAGGCTACAGCCTTGTCTTATACACGAGAGGGGGGGCCTCCATCTCTGGTGTTGTTTTTATGTGGATTTGATTCACGGACATTTTTAAAGGCTATTCGGAGTGTAAGGGATTTCCTCCCCTGGTTCCGACAAAAACAAAACCAAAATATCCCTTATGATCTGGAGCCACAGAGCAAAAGATCTTCGGAGAAGAACAATCGGCTTCACAACGGGGTCGACGTCCAGGATGCGGCTTCGCCCGCGGGTCGACGGCGTTCGCCCGCCCTCCCTCCGAAGGCGCTCGCCGCTCCGGAATATTTAGCCTTTGGTTGCTGGAGAAGAGTTATGGTAGGAAAGAGAAGTGAGAGGAGCCTTTTTCTAAAAGACCGGGCGATAAACACTCTTTTAAAATCCATCAGCGGGATGTGAACCAGATGGAGCCTGTCGCGCCCAGAACTGAGGAGCGATGCATCCGGCTCTTAACTCTGAAAGGCCGAAATTGGCTGGAAATTGGCCTCGAACGATTGGCGATGCGGTCGAGTCGTCCCTGGTGGGCCGGCCGTCTCATCAAATCCAATTTTCGGGGGGGGGTGGGAGCACGGACGAAACCCTCGCGCTTTCCTCGAACAGGCAAAGAAGGCCAGCGACCGCGTGGCCCCTCAGTCAGTCAGCCACGGCGGCAGGAATAAAATTCAAAAAAACACTTTTGACCGTTATCTGGTAATCTGCTTGTAACCGCTGCACACTGGGATAAGGTTTATGACGTTACGGTCATTTCTAAACTTCCTCAGTGTCTCAAAATGGGACAAAAGGAAGGTTTGGAATTAAAGCGAAGAGGATAAACATCATCCGAGCGATCCAAACACGCCATTCGTATTCAACAGTCCCATTTCCTGGTCTGAGTGATGATTCTGTAATCCCACAATCCCACAAGCGGTGCCTATCTTATGGCGCCCGTGGCCTTCACGCATCACTTCCTGTAACCATGAATTGACTTTTCCTTTTTTTTTTTTTTTTTTTTTTAAAGGTTACACCGGCGTGTTACGCCACTTTTTTTTTTCTCATGAAAATAATCCGAACAAGTCCCTCCGTGGGCCGCGTCGGGCTCCTCGGCCCCGAGTTTTTTAATCCTCATCCCGGTTCCCAGGGCGGCGTGTTGTGTGACAGCTGCTGCCCTCTTTGGCGGCGGTGAAATGAATAGATTATGAGCAGTAATTAGGTGTAGAGCAGAATCAATGTGCTCTGGGGCAAGGCCCGGGGGCGGGAAAAGAGGCAGGGGGTAAGGGGTTGGGGGTGTGTGGCGGGGGCGGGGGTCTCGGTGATTGTGAGAGGGACGGTGAGGGAGGGGAAAAAGAGCGGCAGGAAGTGAGGTGCGGACAGCCGGGCCGGAGAGTCGCTCGGCGAAACTCCCTGCGCTCGGGCTTCTGGTTCCGGTCGCTGAGATCCGGAAGGACGACGCCTTCCGGAGGTGCTTGGAAAGAGAAATCCGACGAGATAAAAGTGGCTCATTCGGGTGAAAGATGGCCGACAGAAACGACGGGCGCGGTAGGAAGGGAAGGTGGTGATGTTAGCAACCTCCAAAAGTTAAAGCAACGGGAGGATTTCCTTTTCAAAGAGGCAAGTTTTTTTAAGGACAGCAAATGAAGCGGCGCAGGCGAGGAGAGAGCGAGGCGGTGGGGAAGGGCGGCGTTCCATCCATCCCCGGCCCCAGATATGCCCCCCAGTAATGCATCTCGCTCCTTTCTTTTTTTTATTTCAGTGGCGGAGAGCTGGACGACCTGCTTGTGATCTCCTCCATAATTAACATATGCTTGTTAGTCAAGGTTGGTTGGAGGCTCTGTGACCCAGAGCGTGTGTGTGTGTGTGTGTGTGTGCGTACATACACGCACGCGCCGGAGAGAGATCTTCCTCTCACACTACTTATATAACATCCCGACACCCCGAATGGATTTTATATCGCAATAAGTGTGTGTGTGCGTGTGTTTCAGCTTTTTCGGCACATTACCACGGATTAATTTTGCCTGATTCTCGGGCCAGAGCTGCTCAAATTTGCTCTAAAAGATGACGACGGCCGCCAATCGACGGGGTCATGAATACATAGTGTTTAACGTGTGCACGTCGTATTTGTCCAATTTTTCTTGCCACCCCCCCCCGCCGCTGCTGCCGCCGCCGCCACCGCCGCCGCCGCCCCTCAACCTCATTTGGACATAATGAAGACATGAACCCTCTTCTGATTCTTCTTTCCATTTCCCAACGCTCTTGACCTCTCCCTGAGACGATAAATAGAAGGCCCTTAACCCATCAGGGGAACAGATGGGAATCTTGACTGAGCCGCGGCAATTATTCTCCGTCGAGAAATCTCAAAATCGCGACATTATTGCCGCTCGGGTCCGAACCCGAAAACAAATAAACAAACGAAATCACACACGTTCTTCGATAAAATACTAGATAGAAACAAAAAAAACCTGCTCACGTATGCTGCAGCCATCACTGATATATCCGTGCATGATGCTGCTGTTTACGCAGAGATGTCTACCGAGTGTGTGTGTGTGTGTATGTGTGTGTGTGTATGTGTGTGTGTGTGTGTGTGTGTGTTTGCTCTCACAGCATCTCAATGACATCAAAGCATTGTGCAAACTGAGCCCCTGGCAGCTCTTTAGAATCTCATCTCCCCTTTCTGTGTTTAAAGCAGGCAGGAGAGAAAAGACCCGACCTAATAAAAGAGGTGTTATTCATAAGAGGAATAGACGGCTCAATTCTGTGTGTGTGTGTGTGTGTGTGTGTGTGTGTGTGGGGATGGTGTCAGAGAGACGGAGCAGAAGAGAAGTGAGAGGGGAAAGAACAACAGGAAGAAAGAAGCGAAAATGTGCGGAATAAGACGGGGGATAATTGTAAGAGGAAGTTGGGGGACGGGTGGGCTGGAGACGCAGCCGAAGCGGGGATTGAGCGGGGGGCCAAAATGAGGAAGAGGGGGGGGGGGGGGGGGGGAAGAAAAAACAAAAGAATATAATATCTTTTTTTTTTTTCTCTCTCTCCCCAAAGTCTGGATTCCTCTCCCGGCCTGCTCGTCGTTTACCTCTCCTTGTGATACTGACACGAAAGGTTGAAGCAATTGTTTGAATAATCAAATCAAACCGCGGGGCCGCCAATCCCACGTCCTGCGTCCGCCTTTTTTTTTTCCCGAGAAGAAAGCGTTTGTCGCCGTGCAGGAATTCCGCGTCGGGCCGGTCGATCACGGGGTCGAATTGAACCCCCGCCGGTTCTGTTTATCAACCCAACAAGTGCACGATTCGTCTCTTTTTAAGTCTCTCCATCACGCTATGGCTCTCCCTTCTCCTCCTCTTAATGGCTGCCAATCATTTGCATGACCTGACAACGGTTTCTTGAAAAAAATGAGCTGAGTATGTTGAAATTGCCCACCACCACCACCACCACCAGCAGCACCACCACCATCATCCTCTCCCCTCCCTTTTTTCTCTTAACGGCTCCCTCAGTCGAAGCAGAAAGAGAATGAAGCGGAGGAAAAGAGAGCCCGGCTCAATTGATGTTGTAAAATAAAATACTTTGTAAAAAGGAAATAAATGCTGCAGTGAGTGGAAGATTCACGCGCTCAAATAAACTGGGGCTTTTGAATTTTTAATTAGGGGAGGCCTAATTACGGCCATCAGACAGTACTTCTAAACACACTCGCTGCACTTTCTCCCCGTTGCTCTTTCCCCCAGCCTCTTCGGCTTGGCCGCGGACGAGGCCTCGGTCCGGGTGTTTTTTTTTTTTTTTTTTTTTCCACGCCATTAATATTTGATGAAAATGGGCCAGGCTGCATCAGCTGCTCATCGCCACTAAGAACATGGCCTCCATTATGAGCCCGGCGCTTCCTCTCTCCGCCGCGCAGTGCACATTAGCGCAGATGACAGAATGCAGCGACGCGCGGGGATGGGGGTGGGAGGTGTGCATGCACGTGCGGGTTAAAGTATTGGTTGTGTGCATGTGTGTGTGTGTGTGTGTGTGTGTGTGTATGAGCTCATCAACCATCGCTGTCGATTGATGCTATTAAACGTTGAGAAACAGTTGGGTGTGAGCTCTAATCGAGCTGACACTAGTAATGAAAGCAGATACTGTCTGGAAGCCCGTGGCAATATGCTAAAGATACTGATGCCTCTAATAATTCAGAGCGGAGGAGATTTTCCTTTTTTTTTTCCGAGCACAAGAAGCGGGAGAATAAGGTTTTGAAATGGCGCCTCATCTTTTAAATCTTTTTTTTTTTTTTTTTCCCAAGCCTGGTTTTCGGTCATTATGAATCACCGACAGTCGCTGTCGGGATGGAGCGGATGACGCAGCCCGCAGGAAATTGCTCCTTTGTTTTATTGAGCTCATATCCCACCGTTGTTAGTTGCATGAAGTGCTGCTGATGTTCGATTTAGTGGGGCAGGTAATTGCCTTCCCCATCCCTCAACACACACACACACACACGCGCATGCACACAAACATTTGCTTCCCCGTATCACCCACTGGGGAACCTGTTCGGCCAGCGTTAGGGATCGTGGGTTCGCCGCCGCCGAGCCTTAGTCAAGGACCTCCATAATGATCAACTCAACCTTGTGACTCCTGTCTGAGAGCCAGGTCCCTGGGGGGGGTGTGATCATGTGTGTGTGTCTGCGTGTGTGTGTGTCAGAGAGAGAGGGAATAAGTGGGGGGGGGGTCAGATGACCCCTTAATTTGAAGATAAGAAAGTTACACAGCGGATCCTGGAAGCGGGGTCAGACGGGTGTCACAGATGTTGTTATGTCATTTGGTTGAAGATCACAATAATATCTGTAATATCGCCTGGATCATCTTCATATGAAGGTATACAAATATGCAGATAAAGACAAAATATGACTTTTTCTCTGACCCCCCCCACACACACACACATCTCAGGTTTTTCCCATTAGTCGGTTAAATAATGAATAATTCACCGCACCACAGAATCTGTTATCGTCCTGCACTTCGGTCAAAAACCACAAATGCTGCTAAAACCCGAAGTGACTGATTGGCAAGTTCCACTGGCTAAAAAGGGGTGGTGTTGGCGGCGGCGGCGGCGGTGGGGGGCAACCCTTCGCTGCGGAGCTCAGCCCTGATGCCAAATGGAAAGAGACGGGGCTAAGTAGGGTAGAAAGCACCTGTCAGCTCCGGCTCTCCGCCGGTTTGATTAACATCAAATTTTAATTTCGAAGAGGTTGCTAGGGTCTGCAAGCCTCTGCCTCCTGCATGCAGCCAGGCCCAACACAAGGAATGTAATAAGGAATGGCCTCTGCATCTGTGTGTGTGTGTGTACATTTTATACATATATATATATATATATATATATATATATATATATTTATATACGGGTTGTAAAAAAACTGCTCCTTGCCTGTAAACTTCACGCCCAGCTGTCCTGTATATATTATATATATAAACATATTATATTATCCATGACCGCGCGCGCCGTTTAAATGAATTGTGCATTTGTGAATACAAATCCATCTGTTACATATTAATGGACTTTGACTTCATTAAGGCGAAACGCTGCCCATCGACCAATGATTGTTAGCTCATCACGTTAAAAAAAAAAAAATAGACAAAGAAATGAATGAATGAATAAATAAATCACCGCCCCCCCATCTTGGGGAAATACAGAATACAATTACTTCCGAAAATGAAAAGGCGGGAAACCACGGGACCCCAAAACAACAGTAAATGGTTGGTCCCAACATGGAGGCTGTAATATTTCTTAATTGGATGATGGAAATCACACACGCCGTTTGTTCCTGCTCCCCTCTCACTTGTTCACTCCTGCACATTTGCATATTCATTGAGACATCCATTATTTATCCCTCACCGCGATGACTGGCTGCGAGTATAACACACCGGCATGCTTTTTTGGGTGTGTGTGTGTGTGGGGGGGGGGGGGGGGGGGGGGTGAATAATACATAGAATATCTGGAATAAATCAGGACGCAATAATAAAAACACACCGGGATGGTGTGAGGGGTCTAGAGGGGAAGAGATTTTCTTTGAAACAACAAAATCATGAAGTCATTTTTTTTTTTTTTTTAAAGTCACTGTACATTTTTTTTTGTTCACACACACATACACACACACACACACATACACACGTTTACCGGGGAGTCACACCGGTAATTGAAAGCAGCATTTGCAGAAGGCACCGGAGCGTAAAGGAGAGGGGAAGAGTGGGAACCGGAAGGATCACCCCAATTACCCCCGAGACACCAACCCATTCCCATGCATTTACCCCTGTGATAATTAATATTAGTCGTATTATTGCTATTATTATTGTTATTATTATTCTGGTAGGGCAGCAATGAGATGACTAATGCAAATATAATTTCTGCAGCGCAGCGCTGCAACTCAAGCAACTGTGACCCGAGGAAGAAAAAAAAAAAAAAAATCATGGCCTCGCTAGCCAATGCTCTTTCTCCCCTCAAACACACACACACACACACACGCACACACGCGCACGCACGTACACTAACACACACCCACTCACTCCCAAATATACACAGAATAGATGACCGCACTTACTTCAAATGTCCCATGAAGGAAAAGTTTTCATTTTTTTTTCTCCTCCTCCTCCTCCTCTTTCTCTCTCTCCCCCTCCTCTCTCCTCATCCTCACCCAGACCGACTCCCGCTCCCGTTCCCGCTCCCGGTGCTCCGGCGGGGCGGCTCGGCCGGAGCCTTCCCGCCGCACAGACACCCGGGGAAGGGGGGAAGAGTGGGGGTGGGGGGTGGGGTGGGGTGGGTGGACGGGCGCGGGGCCCCTGCACGCCGGCCTCTCAACATCTACACCTCTATTTGCTAAAATGAGAAAAAAAAATAAAATAAAAAATAAAATAAAAAATAAATAAAAAGCGTGTCGCTTTCCCCCCCAACATTTCCCGGTGTCTGCTCCTCCGCCGTGCACGGACGCGGACTGCGCTCCCCTGCATCTGGTTGCACAATCAATATGGAAGGAGAGAGCTATTTTATGATTGGAGAAGTTGTTGTGTTTTTGGTGGTGAAATTCATTATTTAGTATCTGAACCTTCAGCAATTCAGTATCATTTATTCATAAAGTCCCTTTTTGCCAGGAGGAAATGGATACAGCTGCAGCGAGAGAGAGAGAGAGAGAGAGAGAGAGAGAGAGAGAGAGAGAGAGGAGGGATGGGGGAGTGAATGAGGGAGGTGTAGAAAGAGGATAAGAGGGGGAATGTGTGGGGGGTGCAAGCGGATGGATTGATGATATTGATCAGGCACCTCTTGAAATAAAGGCATCTGGGACTTTTTTTCTTTTTCTTTTTTTTCTTTTTCTTCTCCCCGGCTGCGGTGATTGACAGATAAAGAGAAGAAGAGGAGGAGGAGGAGGAGGTGGAGGTGGAGAGGAGGGGGAAGTGGGGAGCTTCAACGCGGCGCAGCGACTGAAGGGGAACTCTCCCGACGCGCGGGAGCGGGGCGTGATGCGGTTTCCACGCAGGCGGGAGGGGCGGGATGGAGGGATGGATGGTTGGATGGATGGAAGGATGGAGGGAGGAATCACTCGGAATGATGTTTGTTTGCTTTGCGAAAAGATGGGAAGGAGGGGGGGGGGCAGCGAGGGGGAGAGCTGTTAGTTGGCGTGTATATATGTGTGTGTGTGTGTGTGTGTTCTCCAGCATCCGCTTTGGACTGTACAGATACCAGCCTGGGAAAAACAAAAAATAAAAATATGCAACAAGGGATTCTGGGATTGTGTGTGTGTGTGCAGAGTGTGTGTGTGTGTGTGGGGGGGGGGGGGGGGTAGAAATGAGAGGAGAGATGTATGAAATCGTTTATCTCACGGTGTTTTCCATGTTTTTTCCTCTGACAAGCAAATCTTTCTTCAGTCACAGCGAGGAGGAAGAAAAGGGGGAGGAGGTGTGTGTGGGGGGGGACCCGCCGCCCCCCCCCACCTCTTCTTACTTTATGTTTTGTATTCTGTTAAAAAAAAAAAAAAAAACAGCCGAAAAATCGTTTCGGGCCTTCTTGAATTATTTAGATCCCGCTAAGTGCCACGACGGCGCCCGGAAATTGCGAGGATCCATCTCCGTCAGGTGGCGAAGGATTGAGACGCACCTGTGGCTGCCGTGGCCTTTGGGCTCGGACGCTCCCATTGGTCGGCCCGGCCGCACTTCCTGCTGCGCCGACTGCAAACCGCACTTCCTCTCTGTTTATTCTTCAAATACACCGCTGGGACACGTCTGCCGAGTCACGTGAATATTATACTTTTCAAATATAACGGGCGCCGAGCTTCCGCCGCTGCTAGTCCTTCTTTCCCGCTCCAAACTGCAGCGGTTACTGGTTGTTGTCCCGGATCCACATTCCTGCTCACTATCCTAGAAGGTCCCTGGTTGGAGTCCGAGGGATGTAGGGATGGAAGGGCTTCTCCAGTCCAAAAACATGCAGGAGGTCCAACCTGGAGCTTCTAACCCCATCATGTCCCTAACAAGACGTGAATCTTCTTTTTCTTCTTCTACCAGGTGCCGTCCCTCTGATGGACTCATTCCCGGTCACTCCCAAAGAGAACCTCGACAACTTTTGGTTGTTGTTGCTGTTTCTAAAGCGTGCAGCGTCGCCGGTCTCACTACTGAGTGACTGTACGTCTAAATGGCTTGTGAATGTGAGGGGGAACATTTGTACGTCTCCATCACACGTGTCAAACGTGGCGAGTCCGTCTTAAAAGGTCTGGTTGTCTTAGAATAAGTCAAACGCGTGCATTGACCCGCATACAGGACATAAATGTGTGTTGTTATTTATTTGTGTTGCGCTCTTGACCCTTCTTTTATCCCTCTCAGGCTCAAATTAAGTTGTAGTTGCAGGAAAAATCTGATATTTGGCTGTCGCAAATCTGCAACATCTGCCTGGAGAAGGTTAAACCCCGCTTGGATGAAAAAAGCTCTATAAATATATCTGAAATAGCAATAATAACATCAATAATAATTATTAGTATTATCACTCTTTTACGCCAACCAGTCGAGGCAGAAGGCAGCGCACATTATCACATTTAACAAAAATAAAGGTGACAATGACAAAAAGACGGGAGGCAGAGCTGGAGATGTCGAGGTTCAATGGGGATCAATAAAATTTATCTTATTTTAGATAGAGAAGGTTGATTGGCTGTGGAGATCCCCGAAGGGAAAAGCCCAAAGGGAAAGAAGCAGAAGGAATCAATTTATTGTTTACATTGCTTTTCTGCACTCTGGGTTGTATCTGGGCGGGATCGGAGCCGGTCCTGGCTGGCACCGGGCGAGAGCTTGGGTTCATCCTGGACCGATTGCAAGTCAATCACTGGGCCAAATATACAGACGGAAAAAGGACAAAACATGCACATCCGCTGCCCGGCTCTGGATGGGTGGCGGATCAAAAAAGGGGACTGAATTGAGGTTTGAAAAAATCCACACACCAAAAAATAATTTATTTTACATATAGTACAAAAATTACAAAAATTTTACAAATGTATACAATATATTTATAAATATAATTTAAAAATAATTACTGTATTTTTTTATATTTAATATAATTTACAAGTTAATTTATCATATCATTTACAATTTAATAAAAATACTTGCATGATGTTTCAAGCAAACATAGGCTCTTCCTCAGATGCTTACCGCACACATTTCTGCGGTGTAGCCTATGTTTGCTTGAAACATCACGCAAGATTTTTTTTGTTCTATATGCAAAGTAAATTAATCTTTATTTTTGGAGCACTTTTGGTGTATGGATTTTTTCAAAACCTTTATTCACATATACAGACAAACAACCATTCATTCACTCATTTGGGGCAATTTTCCCCCAATTTTTTTTTTTTCCTATTAACCTTCCGCATGTTTTTGGACTGTGGGAGGAACCCCGCTGGAACACGGGAAGAACACGGAAGCTCCACACGGAAAGACCCCCTTTGGGAATCCAACTTTCTTGCCAACTGCCTTCACTTAGAGTGAACAAGTTATTGCTAAATGAAGCTGCCTTTCTATTCATTCAGACACACTTGCCTAGTCAATGTCCACCTATAAACTCCTTAAACTGAAGCTGAGAATGTGTTGAGTTTAAATCCAGGCTGAAAGACCAAAAAAAAAAGTTTAACATCATTTTGTTCCATCGCGCTGACGTCACACTTTCCGTAAAATCAGAAACGCAGAAGTTCTATGAAAAAAGACAAAAAAAAAGCACTCAAATGCAAATCCATCTTCACCGCAATTCACACATTTTCCAAACAAAGCGGAAACTTCAACATTCCTGTGACGTCGGGTGACAGAAAAACCAAAAAAAAAATTGCCATCAACAATTTGCCCTTGCTGTTTTATTTTATTTGTTTTTTTTAATTCTGTTGTCTATTCTTACCCTTACGGTTGTTCATTCTGAAAACTATTAGTGGATTTCTTTTGCTATCGTTCAATTGTCTATTTAGATTTATCGGTCATTGTTGTGCTGCTGTGGCAAATTCCCCTATGGGGATCAATAAAGTATATCTTATCTTATCTTATCTTATCTTATCTTATCTTATAAGAATAAGAATAAGAATAAGAATAAGAATAAGAACAACTTTATTAATCCCAAAGGAAATTGCAGTGACAGAGTTACAGAAAATATAACAGTAATAAATAATAAAAGAAAGGCAGAATTAGAAATAAAAATAAACTATAAACTATAAAGTGTCTCAGTGAAACTATAAAGTGTCTTAGTAAGTGTCTGATAAGTGTCTTATCTTATCTTATCTTATCTTATCTTATCAAAAAAGTGAGGAGGAAATAAACAAGGCAGAACAGAGTTATCAGACTCCTGTTTGACCTTTTCTTCGCCTTCAGTATGTCAGCGTTTTGGCGTTGGGGCCGAGGGAGGGGCTATCGGTTACATCACCGCGCTGCCTGGATTTGTAACGTCTGACCCGATGTGGGGGTTTTCACTTTCACGTTTTTTTTTTTTTTTATTTTTTTTTCACCGTTTCCGCCCTGAGAGACAGAGGAGACCCCTGGAATGGAAAGGCTTCCGGTCCGGCCAGAGCGAGACCCGCTCCACGCTGGAACGCGTCATAACTGCCGCCTCTGTACCGTGACCTTTGACCCCCAGCCCAGGTGCACGTCTGGAGCGCCGTTTCTTTTAATATTCCGATCTAAATTGATCCTGAAAGCGCCCCCGCCACCTCCATTGTGCACGTGCGTGCACGTGCGTCTGGCTCGTGCTAAATCATTACCTTCGTTGTGAATCATCCTTGAAAAATTTATGAGACGTTGAACCATTGTGTTTGTGCGCGCACACACACACACAGTCCGATACTTGCATGTGTGTGTGTGTGTGTGTGTGTACTTCAAAGCACCCGCGCATGTTAACCTTTCCTTTTTTTTTTGCTTCCTACCCAAAGGCCCGACAGTCGCTTCTCTGTGACACGACGCTTATTATTTGCCTAAATGCCATCAAACGGCAGATCTTGAAGCAGGAGATAATCTCAAAGGAGCTGCGCTTTGATAGGAAACACGTCGATGGTCTCGAGTTCGGGAGCCGTGATTTATTTTAACAAAAAACAACTTTTTTTTTAATAACTTTAACCCATCTAATCTGTAAAAGCTATCCTAATAGCTCCCACTATCCTAAATACTACAACTGCACTAAATGACTCTTCCATAACACTTCTTATTTGGACACTTTATTCTACTTGGATGACCGCAAGGCGCCTAATCAGGACACTTTTCCTACCATCTTGGATTATTTTATTATCATAATTATTATTTTTTGTTTGTCTGCAGTATGTCTGATCTGTGTGTTATATGTATTCCGCACCTTCATTTCCTTCAGGATCAATAAAGTATCTACTAAATACACCTCAAATCACAGCGGGATTTGTATCAGGCGGCACCGATGGGAAAGGATGGAATAAATGAGGCGGTCCGAGGCGGGAGGTGCGGGTCCAAACACTCCCGCTGACCCACCGGTGGGTGGAGGGCCGTCCCGTCACCAGTGGGAGCCCAGAGCGCCTCGCACAGGATTAGGCCCTTTTTCCGAAATCGGCCGTCCACAGATCTCTCCTCGCCGGTATTCCCACTGAGACTGATTATCCGGGGCTGTCACACACTCGCGGGATAATAACAGGGTCTCCCTTAGGTCAGTGTACCCCCCCACCCACTCTCACACACACACACACACACACACACACCCAACAGAGTGGAAACAAAGCTGAGAGAAACACTGGAGCACAGGTTGCTTCTTTACAAGTACAAGACTGAAAAAAAAACCTCACTTCCGGTGTGTTTTTTATTTATCCTCAGACATGCTCTCACTTTCAGTCTCTCTTTTGTCTGGCGTTTCCCGCGTCAGCTCCGCGTCGCCCCCTAGTGACGCGTTCAGCGTGGCGCCTCGGCTCCCACGAAATCCACGGACGTCGGTGGAAAACTCACAAGGACAAAAGTGAAATTCTACACCTCCACCCTCCACCTGCACCTCCTTCCGGAAGCGCGTACGTGACCGTGAGAAACCTTGAGGAAAAAAATTTGAAAAAGGAAAATAAATCTGGTGGCGTTGCAGGGAAATGACGTCATCACGTGATGTCACAACCCACGGGGAGTGACGTCACCACACACACACACAAGCAATGGCGCGGGATGGGGTGGGGAAGAAGAGGCGCAACGCACACACGCGTCCTGCACGGTGATAAAACAGCATTATGATAAAGGGTGGGAGGGTTTTAAGAGGAAGGCCGTCCACGGCGAGGCCCCCACCACCCTCCCAGCGGTGTTTAGGGCCACTCCGGGGCCACGATCACGGTCCATGACCCCCCCACTTCCACCCCACTCCTCCTCCGTGTGTGGCTCCTTAATAATTGATGCTCATATATTGCTGATTTCGGTGTTCCCGCCGGCCCCCGCGGACGGACCGAGGTATTTATCTAACTCGGAGAGTGGGGCCCTATTGCTCATCCTGTCTGCACATCCACATCCACCCCCCCCTGTGGAAATGACCTCACCGCTGCTGAGGAACTTCTCACGCGTGGAGGCGTATTTGTTTTTATTTACCCCCCCTTATAATACACAGGATGGGCCCTGGAGGGAAGGTGGGGGGATGTTTCGGTGCACCTCTTGATGTCAACATTTGGAAGTTGAAAAAAATCTAATCAAACGCGGCCATATTTCCAAAACAAAAAAAACAAAAAAAAACGAGCTCAGTCCATTACTTTACTAAAGTACTTAAGTACTCTGAAGTACTCCACGAGTACTGAGTACAGTCGATATTTAAAGAAAGTGCAATGGCGCCCCCTTGTGGCCAACTGGCGCAACTGCAACGGCCAATGCCATTTTCAAATGAACCCCAAGGACTTTGGGTGTGACAAACTAACTATTTCTCGGAAAGTGATCTGGGCAGGAAAAAAACATCAATCAGTTCGGGAGCTGAAATACGAGAGTAGTTTGAGCCATGGGCTGTTTTGAAGGTCCGGCTCCTTGAAAAGGAAAAAAAAATAACGCCCCCAAGGTAATTATTTTTCAAAAAAGAAGATAAGACTTATTGGACTCGGGCCGTCAGTCTCCGAGCTGCTCGATAGATCTTATCACAAGGATCTTGTTGTGCAATTTGTAGCTCTAAAAAAAAAGGAGGGAGGGCCTCCAAAAACAATATTAGCGGTATTGACATCTTTAATGTGTGGCAAAGGTCTAATCCCAGAGGCAAACACACTAATGGGGAAATATTGAGTGTTGCAAGAACAGAGGGTTTGTTCTAATCTGCCCATTATGTGCTCCGGACAACCACTTTCACCAGAGATGAATGTATGGATGGATGGTAGACACCCTGATCAATGTTGATACAATAAAAAGGGTGATAACTCAAAGTCACTAGCACCCTCGGAGGATTAGCCCGCGCCCGTGTGCGAGAACGCCATTAAAACTCAGACCTCTGGTCCATTTTCTCCCGGGCTCAGCCTTCCGGTTTGCCGAGCGATCCGATCCAGGCCTTTTGATCGCTGCATATTTAATCCTCCCCGCATTAGCCACAGCAGCAGCAGCAGCAGCACCGGCACCGGCATCCACTTTTTTTAAAATTCCGTTTCAAGCTTTCACCTCTAGCGAGCCTCCTCGCCGGCGAGCTAATCTCGCATTCGTCCAGGTGCCCGTCCGTCCGCTCCAAACGCTCGCATTAATATACCTGAGGTACAAACAAACGGAGAAACATGAAAAGGAGCAGGGACCCCGCTCGGATGTGGGGCGGCCGCCAGCCTCCACGCTGTCTGACTCGCTGCACAGAGTTGGCATGTTTGACTGAGCGAGAGAACTGGCAGGAAGCGAAAGACGGCGAGGGAACCGGCTTCCAGTCCTCTGATGCATAACTAAGACAACACCATGCCGCGCTCTTTTTTAGCGCCCGGCCTTCTATCGGGCCGCCCTATCTCCCCTACCGTCGCCGCATCCGGGCCACGCCGGGTCCACGCACGGCCGCGCCAGCCAGCCGGCGCCCGGCACTGCGGCTGCTGATAACACTTTGCATTGTCTTTTAGCTGGGGAGGGGAAAGGGGAAGGGGGTGGACGACAACAACAACAACAACAAAAACGAATTGGCCGCAGTCTTGAGATGCAACTCCAGCTCTCGCTGCTGCTCTGCTGCTCACAGAGAAACAGGGCGAGGAGAGGAAAGGCGGTGGGAGGCGGCGTGGGGCGGGAGGGGGGGGGTTGCATTGAGCGGTGAGCTGCAAAAAAAAAAAAAAAAAAAAAAAAAAAAAAAACACTTCTTGAAGACATTTCAGAGAATCCTTGCACGTCTGAGTTTGTAAATCACAGATAATTTGTGGAGTTGAGTGGAAGTAAATGCTAATTCTCTGCAAAAATGTGACAATCTTAGTCCAGATAAGAATTTGAATTCTTTAATGCAGAACGGTCTGCAAAGAAGATCTTTCTTGGCATGAATTATAGTTTTTTTCATTCGACCTTCAGGGTATTATTTTGAAAAACGACTATGTCTATGACGCATGAATAAGAGGGTGAATCGTTCTGTCGCATTTTGATGCGTCATCGAGAAGGCGAATCGTTGGCTGTGTGTGATGTTTGAACGAGAAGGTGAATCTTTACATTTTTCTATGTCGTGGAAATGAGAGGGTGAATTGTTAAGCCAGTAAGTCAGGGGTCCCCAACTCCTGACTTAAGAAAAAAAATTCTTGGTATAAATTACAGTTTTTTCATTAGACCTTCCGGATCTTATTTTGAAAAACGACTCTCCGCCTTCGCCTTCCTGCCGCGCTAAACTCTGTCCCGTGGTTTCACACCTCAGCTAGCACATGCTAACCTTTGAAAAAAAGCAGCCGGAGTCGCCGGAGAGCTTTTTCTGGAGGAAACGAGCAAACGATGACGATGCAGATGCGTCTCAGACTGCCGGCAAAAAGAAAGCTGCATTTAAAATAAAAAGTCAAGCTTCCTACCTACGTTAAGGGTTCACCGCAACAGATGATACACAAGCTTCGCGCCTGGAATGCATCATTTGTGGTGAACGGCTAGCTAACGAAATGATGAAACCCTCAAAACTGCAACCACACATCTTTGGGAGGCGGGATTTTCTGCAGGGACGGCCAGCAAAACAACGATGACTACGTTGCAGACTGGATACACCGTCATTTCCGGACTATAAACCGCTACTTTTTGAGCACGGCGGAAACGGTAATGCGGCTAATTTATGGATTTTTTGGGGGCTAACGAGCTTCACGCCGCCAAAACATTTAGCCTCGTCACATCGAACCGATGAAATGACTCGAAATTCTGAGGCTGTTCAATTCCGACACCAAGGAAGACAACGTTAAAAGTTTCGGTGTAAGTATCTTATTTTCAACGTGAACTAATAGACAAGTGCAGCCTATATATGTACACATATATTTATTTAGTTATTTTTATGAGATGAGATGAGATGAGAACAACTTTATTAATCCCCAAGGAAATTGTTGTGCCAGAGTTTCAAGTAAAAAACATAACAGTAATAGATAATAGTAGAAAGGAGGAAGAATAAGAAATATAATGAAATATGAATTGTCTTAACTGTTAGTAGTAACTACAAAGATTGAAGATTCCCTGCGGCTGAGGGAAGAGGAATTAAAAAGTCTGATTAGCCGGCGTGGCTTCTATTCAGATGCGCGCAATAGTCTGGAAATTACGCTAGTTAATGCAATACGAACGTCACTGTCTCGAATTGTAAATGAATATAAAGTGTAATGGTTGGATTCAGATTAAATACTGAAAACAGACAAAAGGTGCAATTATTTGAACCCCTGCGCTTCGAACCGGTTCGTGGAAACATTATCGTGCATAAAACTGGTCCCTGGTACGAAAAAGGACAGTGGGCGCTGTGCTAAAGATCATAATTCACAAGTTGTTTTCCACTCGTGAATTAACGCGGATGGAAGTCGGTCGCGCATCTGAAACTTGATTCTCAGCGATGGAGGACGAGGTTCTGTGAAATCTGAGCCCCGGATTTAGAGCGTCATGAAAAACTACAAAACCTGGCTTCGACCAACAAACATGTTTACGGCAGGAAAACCCTTCATGCTGTTACCCCGGTACCCGTCGTACCCATATTTCATGTGTTGATTTTGGTGTCTTCATAAAATAACAGTTCTCTATCTCCGTCCCCTTGTGTTTTTACATGTTTTCCTTCACAAAGTCGCGATCGACAAGAAACAGGGATGTGTTTTATGGCGGATGAAAGGAGCTGTATCTTCAGGCTGGGTTTTCTTCCAAGAGTCGAGCAGCTCATTGCTTTTTTTTTTTTTTTTTTTTTTTAATTGAAACTGCGCTCGGCTTTGTCTCCCCCTTTTATTAATGAAGTGCATCCAAATGCCACCGCGTGTGGAGTTTGGTTCTTTTGTGTTTGTGTGTTTTCCGGCCACGTCGCCGCTCGGCCGCCGGTCTAACTGAGCTTTGACACAAGTCAAAAAAGGTAAATAAAAGAAAAAAAAAAAATCTTTCACAATCATCTGCACTCAGGTGAGGGCGGCGAAGCCGGGAGCTCCGGGCGCAGTAATCAAGAGAAAGGCTTTTAAACAGGACTTTTTTTTTTTATAATTTTACCTCAGTTCAAACCGAAAAAGCTTCCCAAAGCAAATGGGTCCTTCATTAGCATAGCATTACCACCAGGGAGGCGGAGCAGGCTGCTGAAGGGCTTCAGATTGTCCATTTATTTTTCTACTGTGGCTCCAAAGAACTGTCACATTAGTCTTCAATAAGTAAAACATCAGAATACACATTTTTCATCTATAAATTGTTTTCTTTTAACCCTAGATATGGGTGGCACTGTGGCGCCTTCACAGCGAGAAGCCCAGATGTCCCGATGTGGGAATGAGAGATGGTTGTACATCTCTATATAATATATATATGACTGTGTCTTTACAGGACTGTCTCAGAATGCGATTAAGAAAAACAAAAATTACTTTTTCATGATATTCTAATATTATGAGATAGGAGTTTTCTTAAGATGTAAGCCCTAATCAGCAATATTAAAATAATAAAAGGCTTGCAACATTTCAGTTGATTTGTAATGAATCCAGAATGTATGACATTTTTGTTTTTATAATTGCATTACAGAAGATAAAGAACTTGATCACAATATTCTAATTTTCTGAGACAGTCCTGTATATGTCGTGTGAATAGTTGTATGTCTCTAAGTGATGTGTGGATACGAGGGTGAATAGTTGAATGTGTTGATATTGTTGTGGACTTTTCTGAAGCTCCTTTAAAGAATATTGGTGAATAACAAAGTAATAACATGGAATTTATAGAATATTCTCTGTTAATGCAACCTTTGAATAGTGCACTGATAGTAATTGCTAAGTACTGCTACTAGGCTAATACAGTGATACTCATAATAGGCCTAGCTTTTACAAATACTTTAAAGTAAAATAAAATACAATTAAAAATAAATAAAATCGCTTTAGAATTGTTATTACATAATGCACCATGTTATTACATTTCCTAGAGAATAAAAAAGTTGCAAGTGCATTTTGTAATAATCTTCTCAATATGGAATAACTTATTACATAATGCAGCAAAATTTATTACAAAATGCGTTGGGGCAGTTAGTTACAAAATGCTGATTTATTACAAAATGAAATGAAAAAGTTATTACATTTTGGATGTTTATAGTATATATATATATATGTATATAGTATGGGACGAGCAATGAATGAATGACTTTTAAATATTCATGTTTTTTTTGCCCAAAAAAGCCCCAACCCCTCGGCACACCCACGCTCCACCTTGAAGAAACGCTGGTGCGTGAATAAAGCGGGCCTTTACAGGCTCTGGCAGGAAGGCTCTCCGACTCTCAGGCTCATTAAAAGGTTTCCAGGCAGAGAGAAAGTCAGAGGGTTTTAAATCCATGCTGTGTTTTTTCGGCGATTTTGTGTTTCTGTCCTCCGTAGGAAGCCGCCGTCACGTTATCCCGCGTTTTTTTTCCCCCCCCCTCCCCTGTGACCTTTACAAACATTGTCCTCTGCCGCTGCTTTGTTTTAACGTGACCTTATTAAACCCTGTTTTATACACTCCGGTCACAAGTGAGAGTCAATTTCACATCTGAACACAACTCGAGAGGCGCTCTTCAAAACGGAAACAAGTGGAAGCCGCCTGATTAAAATCCACTCTAATTAAATTACGAGCAGGGGTAGATGCAAGGGAAAGGCGAATGGAGGATATCTGGAGGGGGGGAACAGAAAAACACCTTCTTTTGGGGCCCAAAAAAAAAAAAAAAAAAAAAAAAAAAATTCCAGCATGCAGTGAGTCATTGCTTTACATCTGGATGTCTTGCAGCGTGGCACATCTGCACGCCGCAGCAGCCGCCGAGCGCAATTTAGTCCACCTTTGATTCGCTTCATCACCCCGCGGGGCGGCGACGCCTCCCGTGATGTCGGTCTCTCTCTGTTGTGGCTCTCGCCGGCCCACGGTTGTGCCTCCAAATGGCACGCCGGTAGAGGAGGTGAGCTGCTGGGATGACGCTTTTGTTTTAGCGCGTTAGCGTTTGAGGTCGTGCGACATGGGAGGCAACATTCATTCATTCATTGGACCGGTTGATCAGTTACGCATATGATTCACTCTCTCATTCACACATCATATACATGGAACGATTCACCTTCTCAATGACAAATCATATAACGATAGAACGATTCACCCTCTCATTAACACGTCATATAGAGATGTAACGATTCACCTTGTCATTCATACATCATTTACATCGAACGATTCACCTTTTCATTTAAATGTCATATAGTGACGTAAAGATTTGTCTTGTCATTCATAAATCATTTACATCGAACGATTCACATCGAACGATTCACCTTCTCAATGTCACATCATAGTGACAGAATGATTCACCCTCTCATTCACACTTCTTATAAATAAAATGATTCATCTTCTCATTCAAACGTCATACAGAGGCTTACCGATTCACTGTCTAATTCACACACCACGCAGACATCGAACGATTCACCTTTTTATTTACGTCCTATAGAGATGTAACGATTCATCGTGACATTCATACATAATTTACATCGAACGATTCACCTTCTCAATGTCACATTAATTGTGACAGCATGATTCACCCTCTCATTCATACGTCATACAGAGGCTTACCGATTCACTGTCTCATTCACACACCACGCAGACATCGAACGATTCACCTTTTCATTTACATGTCATATAGAGATGTAACGATTCACCTTGTCATTCATACATCATTTACATCAAACAATTCACCATTTCATTCACATCTCATATAGAGATGTAAAGATTCGTCTTGTCATTCATACATCATTTACATGGAACGGTTCACATCGAACGATTCACCCTCTCAATGTCATATTAATTGTAGCAGAATGATTCACCCTCTCATTCACACTTCTTATAAATAGAATGATTCATCTTCTCATTCAAACGTCATACAGAGGCTTACCGATTCACTGTCTCATTCACACACCACGCAGACATCGAAGATTCCCCTTTTCATTTACATGTCATATAGAGATGTAAGATTCGTCTTCTCATTCATACATCATTTACATCGAACGATTCACCTTCTCAATAACACATCATATCGCGACAGAATGAATCATCCTCTCATTCATACGTCACACAGACGTAGAAAGACTCATCCTCTCATTCACACACCATATATATAGACTGATTCACCTATTCATTCATTCATTCATTCATTCAAACGTCATATAAACAGAACGATTCATCCTGTCATTCACACTTCATATACAAACAATCGTTCAACAGAGAATTAAACCCGCGACCTTTGTGCTGTGAGGCTGATGTGCAAACTGCTTCACAGAGGTGCCTTTGTCCACTCAATTCTTATTCTGCATTTAAGGCCGTGTCTTGCAAATCAACAAAAAAAAACCCCTTCAACCTGATGGAACACACACACACACACACACACACACACGCGCGCACGCAGTCCATTATCTGACCACAAAGCGTGCTTGACAGGAACCCATATTGAGAGAGAGAACAAGGTCACTCCTGCAGATTTGTGTAAAATAAATAAATAAGTAGATAAAGTACAAGCGGTATCTATAGCGATATTGGATTCTTAAGACTTTTAAATTATTTGACAGGTAATTTAATTACAATTTCTACCCCCCCCCAAGACTTAATCCCGTTCCCATCAAACTGAGGAGCCAAGGGGGCGGCTCAAACCGAACCGTGCACTTTTGCAACGTCTTCAAAGCAAACACATCTTTTTTTTTTTCTTTTTTTTCTCTTTTATTTACCGTCATACAGAACTTGCTGTCTGCCAATGACATCACCAAATTGGCCCCGCCCCCTCCGAAGCGACATATAAGTAAGTACGTACGCAGCGGGCCCGCGCGTGATAAATTTCAATAACAGGCATGAAGCGGATGAAAGGATGGTATTAGAGCGTGTTCGTCAGTCCAACTTTCTAAAAGGTATTTAAAAGATATATTTAAAGTAGACATCAAAGAGCCCATTAGATGTCCCTCTTCGTCTTTACACAGACGGACAACTCCCAGCGGCTTCCGGGGATCAAGGCAGAATTAACCAACTTCCCTCCTCATTAGTCGAGGTAAAAATAGATCTGCTGGTGTTAGATCGGTAATGACAACAGGGCGGGAAACGTTTTCTCCCCTTTTTATCCAATCACGGCCCCGACGTCCTGCCGGGGTGGGGGGTGAGGTGGACGGGGAGGGGGGTTGACAGAAAAATGGATGGATCTTTGGAGGGTTTGACGGTTAATCCTATCAAGGCTGTAGTCACTGTCTTCAAATGCAATTATAAATTCCCGGCTAAAATTATTTGCAGTGGCTTTAAATATGCTCCGGTCCCTTCGGTGGACCGAGAGCAGCGCCGCTGCTCCGCCGTCCCGGTAATTTAATTCAGTCATTCGACTGAAAAAAAAAAAAAAAAAAAGTCTCGCTTTTGGATTCGCCGAATGGATCAGAAAAAAAAAAAAAAAAACTATTTTGGGGTTTACTTCGGCTCCATCTTAAAAATACTGTTAACGCGTTCGACTCAGTTAGCATCTCCCATTTGAAATATGACTCCGGTAAGAACGAATGGATCTCAGCCGCGCTGAGGATTGTTGCCGCGGGCGATGCTGCCGACGCTCCCGCTAAAATTTCCGTCGAGACGGAAACCGAGAGTCTTGATGTTTATTCTTTTACCTTTAATAGAAAAAAACGCATTTCTGCACGGGCGGCTCCGATGGGGGAACCGGAGAGGAGATTCTCGGACGATAATTTCGCCCACTGCGCAAAGATATCGGAAAGGATGTTCAGATTTAAGTAACGAAACCCGGGGCTCCTCGCCGGGAAAGATATAATAATAATAATACGCTCATCAATACAACGCTTAAAGCACGGAATTGCAGCGAACAAAAAAAGGAAATGGAGTTTGAATTGAAGTGCTCTGACAATGATGGCAAAACAGGATCATTCATTTGTTGAGTCGTTATCCAGAAAGCTTATCCTGCGTTCAAGGTCGCGGCGGGCGGTGCTGGAGGCGGAGTTCACCCTGGAACCATCGCAAGGATGTACGACAATTCGCACGTCATATAGAGACATAAAACTATTCACTCTCTTTCACGTCTACGACAATCTCTTCGACGAAGTCGCTGACGGACCGTGGTGGGAAGAACCCGGTAAGAACCAAAAGAACGAGAACGACTGCCTACATTTGGCCGTGGATTCCCTTTCCCTCTCTCTGTCTCGCTTTCTTGTTCTGGACGAGGGCCGCCTGAGAGCGTCCGATCGGAGGAACGGCGGTAGACGTGGCGGACGCCGCGTCAGCAAAAATGAGCCAGCCTGCGGTGCAGAGTTCCCCCGTCCCTCCGGGAGATTCCTGAAGAATTAGAGTTTAATACCTCAGGTGGGTGCTAAAAAATTTGGCTGAATATAATATTGATGGAGCTTTTGACCTTAAAAATCACTAAAGATAATCATTAATGCTGGCTTTAAATTGAAATTCTATGTATGATTTACTCAAGAAGATGAGACGCGGTCGGATTAAAGGAGCTGGAATAAACCTCCCATCTATTAATTTCGACTAAAAAAACACATGCGATAATTAAACGGTGGAAAAATCGGCTCTTGATATTGGGGATTTTGCAAACGGAGAAAAGTGCAGATCCCAGGCTTGGACCCGCCTGGGGGCCACAAAATGGCCGCCGCTTGAGCCGTTCGCGGAACCAGCTGCGCCGTTCGGGGTTGAAAGCAAATAAATCTGTGTTCTCGTAAAGGTTGCGCTTTATGATTGGCCGTCACGTCACTGGCTCGCGCGATTTCATTGGCCGCGGCTTCAAGCCAGTTTTGTCCACAGCGGTGTTTGGACTTCAGCCATCTTTGACCCCCCCGTCTGTGGGAATTTCGGATGGCTCCGCCTCCACCAGCTGGATCCACCGCCACGTGCTTTGGCCGCAAAAGCACGAGAGCCGATCGCACCTCAGGGAGCGCCACAACCGGGCTTGTTTTCCTTCTCGCCCGACAGCCTCGAGACGGATTCCTGACGGTGACAAGATCGCCTTTGCCACTCCCGCAGGGGGATTTGGCAGCGCAGACCCGCAGGAGGCGAGGGAGGGGCGAAGATCCGCGGGAGGCCCTTCCTCGGAAGCAAGCTCCTCGCTTTGGGGTCTCGCCGTGACGGGCCGACCCCGGGGGTCGAAGCCATTAAAATCCTGGAAGGCGTTCAGCGCAAACAGCGCCGTTGTCTGTCGCTGCGCGGCGGCTGTCCGTCCGGCAGGAACGGTGACCTCTGTTTTCCTGCTGTTTGGAATAAAAATCAGAAAAAAAAGGGGACTGGGCGCGGGCGCGGCCCCGCGCGGGTCCGTCTGCCGGGGTCGGCGGGTGAAATAGCCGGCCGACGCTGCCGTGTAGTCCGGGGTCTGCTGGGAATACGGCAGGAAGTTGTGTTGACCACCTCGGTGTCAAAGTGAGACCGAGTTCCTGCTCCCGCTCACTGATGGCCTGTCGGAAATCATGAGGAAGTGTGTGTGTGTGTGTGTGTGTGTGTGGGGAGGGGGTGTTTCCCCTTGTACCCCCTCTCACCCCCCTGCCAGGATGTCAGACACCCCGCTGTTGCCATCTGGTCTTCCTAACCTTGGTTGTACGGACTCTGGCATAGGTTGCCGGGACGACCGTTAGCCTTTAGCATCATCATCATCATCATCATCATCATCATCATCATCATCATCGTTGTCACACCTCCGCGTGGATGCATTTTATTGAAACCCCCCGCTTGAAAAAAAAAAAAATCTCCACATCCTGGAGGTTTTGAGGCTGAAATTGTAAAACCAGATTATCGGAGCTGCCGGGAAAAACTACAGCCGAGTGAGAAATGCATTTTTTTTTTTTTTTTGCTTCTATTTTAAACTGTGAACCTGCAATTATCTGGGCTCTGGCCAGTGTGGGCTCTGGCGTGTGAAAGCACATGTCAGAATAAGTGGAGCCGGGCATTAAGCGGTCTTTAAGCGACCCGGGAGCTGGTTGCTTAAAACAGTTATGTGACACAGCGGCGCCGTCTCTGTGCGTTGATAAGATTATCATGCGACCGGAGCGAAAAATAGAAACATCCATCGTTGGAGGAGGATAATTTATACGGGAGGAACGGACGGAGCCAAAAACAACCGAACGGAGAGGCGACGGGATCGGGGAGCTTCTGTTCACCAGCCAGACGCCGCGGCGTCCAAGATGGAGACCTGAGTGATTTATGAGCGAATTACGGTCCGGTTGCCGTCAACAATCGGCGGCGATCCCTGCGGCGCGCTCCTCCGGGAGGGGCCCGACCCCCGCGACCTCTCCGCAGCCGACACCCAACTCCACCTTCTGCCTGAAGTGTGGCAGCTCTTACAAATAAAAACCCTTCTTCGAGGACGCGCCGGTAATTACGAGGCATTTATTTTCTAATTAAATCCCGGGATTCTAAATGAGGTGTTGTGAGGTCAAAGAAATATTTTTAAAAAGCAGAAGCCGCGTTTATTTATATGGCGGTCAATCACAACGCAACGGTTATCCGGCGACACTTTGCGTGGAGATCCGAACCGCAACATTTCCCACGGGAGAACACGGACAGATCCGAGCTCGGCGTGGGCGACCTTCTGCCTCGAAGGAGATGGAAAGAGAGACAGGAGGCAAGAGTGACAGAGGTGATGGAGGTCGGGAAGGACAGGGACTTCTGATCTACTCCTACTGATACCAGCAGTGCTAACAGCTACATGCTAATAGCTGACGTGATACAAAATGAGCTTCGACGCTACTTCGCGTATTTTTTTTATCATTTTTTTTGTAGTTCGGCTCTCGCAATTTATAGATCTTTAGCCTTTTTTTTTTTTTTTTTTTTTTTTTTTTGCATTTTCATGATGAAATAGCCATATTCTAGCCTCAGATGAAAGAAACCAAAAAAAAAATACAGTAAAATCAGACTAAAATTCATTTTTATGAAATGAATAAAATATGAGATCTCCTTTGCTAAACAAAGATACCCACCGTTGCGAACTCTCGTAACCACCATTCTACCCACATGAGATCTCATACGGAATAACAACACGCTCAACGATGCCTCCTAAACGGACTATTGCTGAAAATATAAAACTTCTCAATATGTTGAAGGAAGACAGAACTTTGCTGAAGTCGGCCGCCATTACAGGATCGACAAATCTACAGTCTGTTACGTTAAGAAAGACGAAGCTAATATTAGGAAGACAGAGATCTTAAGCTTCAGTAAAAATAAATTCATTGTAAAAATGGAAAATGCTGTGGCTGCTTGGATCGCCGACTGCAGGAATAAACGTAACCAAAAGTGTCGTAAAGCTCTCGTTCGCTTCGCGGCGCCTCATCAGTATTCATCGCCATCAATACTGCACAGCAAATTTATCATCATTCAAATTGCAGCGCAGCAAAATATTTTCAATGGTGAGTATTTCAATGTTTATTGCACGTTTGATTTATCCAAAAGTGTTTAGTGCACTGTTTGAGAGTGTGGGAAGCGTAATGCGGTCGATGGTGGGATGATAGCAGTTTGCGGGAGGTTCATAAAGGGTTGAGTGAGGTAAGATAAGATAAGATAAGATAAACTTTATTGATCCCCAAAGGGGGAATTCCTTTGTCACAGCAGCACAACAGTTAAAAAGTAAAAAAAAAAAAGTAAGATAAATATGAATATAAATGTAAATCAGAAGACAGAAGATAGCAAGATATCCACGAATAAAAATGTATCCGTAAATACCGTCAAAATTATCGCAGAAATTCACTTGTCGCGTGACTCCCGTGAAAAGCGACCGTACCGAAGTAGCACGATGCGATCTCTTGTACGTATTCTAGCCGAACGGGTCGGAAGGATCCGGCAAAGTTACTCCGTCCGGTAAGTTGCGGTCGTCTGTCTCCCCCCTGAGCTGGATTCTGCACCGGCATGCTTAAACAACCACGCTCGGTCGCGGATTAGCATAAGAACAACTCGTGGAGGACGACGGCACAACAAATAGGAAGGGAGTCGTGATTGGCTGCGTAATGAGTGATGACCGGAGAGAGTCCATGAATAACACACACACACACACACACACACACACACATACTGGCTCGAGATGGCCTCGAAAGACTGAAGACGCCGTTACACGCATACAGATTATGCTTCCATATTGCGGGGTCGACACGACGGTTGCTGCTGTTAATTACCCGCGTTCATAAATTAAGTATGTTTAAATCCGACAGCAGAATGCTGATTTATTAATGAAAATTTCACACGCCGGCATCCAAATGACACGGCAGCCGTCTTTGTTTTGATTTAAAAACATGTCGGACGACTATTTATTCGCCCGGTTTAAATGGATTTCTTGTTTCGGTCGTGATCGGCGGGCGTCTGCAACATGCACGGCACGCAGAGGCGCATATTCAGGCTCGCGACTGTGCGCCGATAAACCGGGGGGGGGGGGGGGGGGGGGGGATCTCCGGTCCTCGGAAAAACCAGCTCGGTATGAGGCGGAACAGTCATCGGACGTGCGAGGTCACCATCGGCACGAGATGCTCGGAAAGAACCGCCAAAACACGGAGTCGGATGTTCTCGCGACGAGGTCGCCGATTTGATATCAGGGCTGCAGAATGCAATGTGAGTTAGTTAGGAGGGGAGAGAAAGTCAGTGGGTAGGCAGAAACCAGCCCCACCCACACACACACACACACACACACACACAGTCACAGACGCATGCTTTATACAAAGCGATGTAAATCAGTATCTCCAGGCTTGGAGTGCTGATGGTATCGCGGGTTGGTGGGGCCTCAGATCTCGGGTTCCCCCGTCTTCGGGACACGCTGACGCAAACGAGCCGATTCCAACCGACACGTGACGGAACGAAGCTGCTGTTTGTTCTTGCGTTTTTTTTTTTCCGAATCAACTTTTCTCCCCCCCCCCCCCCCCTCCTTTTTTTTTTTTTTTTTTTTTTTTAAATTGCTCGCCGGTGCTGGCAGGGGACCGGGGCGGTTGATCCGCCCCAGATCATTCATTTAGACCCCCCCCTGCTTCCCCCCCGACACCCGAGGATCGATGGGGGTCACGGGGGTTAATAGATTCAAGGTTAATTCATTTACTCGACTTGATGAATTCCTTTCATTGCCGGGTGGTTTTATGCCTCGCAGGGCGGGATAACTGTAACATTCCCGGCCCCGGACCCCCCTTTTTTCCATGCGACGCCACGATGCGCCATCTCAAAACTGCCGCGCCGCCTGTTTTCTGTGATACAAATACAAACGAACGGGCGACAAATGATTTGTCAACAGAAGAAAAAAAAAAGCTGCACTCGTAATCCTCAATTACACATTAATAAATGTGCTAATTACGCAGAACGGCTGCAAACTAAAGTCGACCAGAAAAAAAAAGGAAAATAAAAAGTTCCGGTCACGGCCGGTTTAAACCCCCGTCAGAGTGCAAACACGCCGTAATCTACTTGTTGAGACTCGACAGCGACGTCCATTTTTTTTTTTTATTCAACAGCCAAAGTGACTGACATCCCCTTTCCGAAGATACCGACGGCGTGAAAGCCGGCCTGCCAGTAAGTCGGCCAAAATCCTAATTCCTTGAAAAAAAAAAAACCCCAACAACACAACAAACATCCCTCCGCATTGCCCTTCCGAACGCCCGCCGTCCATCCCGCAGGATTTAAGCGGCATCTAATAACAAGCAAACCAAGGCCATTAGCCCCCGATTATTCCATCCCTTAATTAGAATTCTCATTATTTGCGGAGTGAAGGGAAAGACTCGGCAGTCACATTCGCATCAAAGGCGTCATCCGAAGGCGAAGATGATAATTAGATAGTCTAATCTCCCCTCTCTGAAGTGTCTGTTCCAAATCAACATTTCGGGGATTGTTTGTTTTCTTCCCCCTCCGCCTTTGCTTTGCTAAGAGACTGATCAATTAAAGAAAAAAAAAAAAAAAAAAAAGGAAAAATTCACTGGTAACTCATTTTTCTGTCTCCCGTATCCTGATTCCTCCTTTATCCGCGCCGCGTTAAAGCTGACAATTTTTTTTTTTTGTGTCGCTTTCATATCGCGTCCAGAGCTTGTTTTTTTTTTTTTTTTTTAAATACGCAGGGACCAATGTGTTTTTAGACGTTGCCACGCATGAGGAGTGAACTTTCCGGAGGAAGGATGGAGGACGATGAGGGGGGGGGGGGAGGTTTCTCTGCACAGCGCTCGCCTCGGGACTCATCAACAGATGGCACTGTTTCCCTGCAAAACAACCACACGTCTCTCCACTCCCGCCCTTTTTCCCCCTCCATCCTTGTGCGACTCTCCGCCTCTTTGTCTGTCTCATTCTCCTTTCCCCATTTACTTAAGCAGAATGAGGGCACCGGCGAATCATTAAGTGTAACTGCTACCTGAGATTAGCGTGAGGGGCTCAAATGAAGTGTCACTAATATGAGGATTACCGCCGCAAAGCCACCTGAAGTTCTCCCAGATACGCTTGCAGACACGAGACGTAGCGGGGCGGGTGGTTGGTTGGTTGGGTGGTGGTGGTGGTGGTGGTGGGGGGGGCGCAGCGTTTACACCGCTTTTATCTATTGAACTGATAACGCGTCGCTGCAAAAGCAGCACATTGATGCCATTACTTTGTAGTGGTGTTGCGGTAACGCAAATCTTTTTTCTCTTTTTCTTTTTTTTACCCCCCCCCCCACCACCAGCACCGAGTAATTACAGCGCATCCCAAACCGAGCGGCATTCTGCTCCTTAGACGATCCGGAGGTCCACTTGTTTATTGTCTTTCCAGCACTTTGATGGAGGGTTGATTAGTCTCAGTGCACTCGGCAGGGCCGAGTGGTTTATGCGCCGGCTTCAGGAGGCGAGGGGGGGCCTGAAGAGGTGGTTGCAATTAGCAGCCGTGAAAGAGGCAGATATACCGCCGTGTGTCACTCCAGAGGTGGGTGAAACAGCTATCGTGCTAATGCCGCTAACTACTAAAGCTGCATTGGAGGACCCGTCTGGGCAGTGCCCACACACACACACACACACTGACACACCATGATTTTTTTGTTGTGTACACTTTTGCATTAATCTAAGCCCTGAAACCGGCGACTCCTCGCGTTAGCACGCATGCTAAAAGCAATCCTTCTCCCGCCACCCGCTGAGGACAGAAAACGAAAACGAATTGAAAGGGTGTTCCAGCTGAGATGGTTTTTATTGTTTGAATCATGCTTCCTGGTTAACTGATGAAGGATCTCGACGGTTGCTAGCGGAGCGCAGGGGGGAAGAAGGAGGGGGTCGGATTCGCCAAAACAAACAGGAGTTAACTCCTGCTTTTCGGAGCCGAGGCACTGGGACGCACCAACGCGCCGGAATTTTAACTTCCGAGCTGCAGCGGATTGCATCACGCGCGCCATCGACGTGCATCTGCATTAACCGGGGAACTGCGCTCGCAGGAGGAATTTCGACGAATATCGCAACACACGGCAACATTTTACTACATGGGTTTTTTTTTTTTCTTTGTCAATTAAAAATACAATCTGAATTTTAAATCATATTGGAAACTGAATTAAAAAAAAAGGTTTTTGGGAATGGTTGAAACATCCCAGTGGGATGAATCAATTGATATTTGTCATCAATGATCAGCTCATTGACAGTTTGCACAAAAAACCCAAAGGCTACAAAAGTACTTTGTTGTTTTGGGGACGGAAGATGTTTTTAAACAGAAAGGCGAATCCACATGCGCGTTTTCATTAAAAACTGTCACTTTAGCTCAGGGGTGTCGAACTCTTTTCTTCTGAGGTGTAAAGTTTGCCCTCAAAGGGCCACATGTAATGGGAACAGTATAATTGTAACCTAATGCAAAATAAATGTAACTACCCCTTAATGTGAAAGAACTCACCCATTTGAATCCAAAATGTTACATATGCATTTGTATAGTTGTAAAAAAAAAAAATCTGTTTACTTGTTGCTCTGTTAGAACATAAATCCTTTTGTATCGTCAGGTGAGGAAACCCACGGTTCTCCATCAATCAATGTGAACACATTCTGCTGCCGTCATAGTTTGGCTTTTAATTCTTGGACAGTTGTTGTTTTTCTGAAAAGGCTAACTTTAGCAGACTTAGCTTCGTGTTTGGTGTTCAACTTTTCTCTTCCTGAACATTCAGGGATCATTTGTACTTCTCAATTCCCGACTAATGTCAGGATGCCGTCACTTTGCGGGTAACATGCCCGGCATGAATTGTGGGAAATGTAGTTTATGGTCAATGCAAGCGTTTAACTTTTTTATTTTAAGACAATCAGACCTTTTAAGACATTCTCAAAATAACACGGTGGGCCACACTTGAGCTTGACTCGTATGCTCTAGTTGCTTTCGGACAGAAAAGTTCCAAGAGTGCGGTTCTGAGAACTGTAGAGCTCGAATTTCGTTCCAGGAATGAACCTCCCCCGGGTGCTTTTCTGTTACATTCCCACAGGCAGTAAGGGAACACGACTATCAGATGGGCTGAAGTGTTTTTTAATCATCTCCCCGCACTGTTTCACCGAGTGAAGAACCCCACCTTTAGCCAACTCCAACTTATTTTCGGTCAAAAATGTAGACGTTCCTCCGCGAGCTCTGGAAAGCCCTCTGTGGCGAAAGCAGACCAGGAGAGCTCGGATCTTTTGTAGCTCCATTTCTCGCTGGTGCCGATCTTTCGACCAGCAACGGTATCAGGTTTTAAAAAGGCGCATCGAAGAGGTATCTGGAAATGGGTTTGGCTTATGAGCTCCACCGAGGACCGATGTCATATGATTTACGATGGAACTGTTTAAAGACCTCGACTCGGAGCGGGAGCTAAAACAATTCTGGGAACCGACGATTCCCAGGCTGTCGGATCGCACCGAGCTATGGCCTGGTTTTTAGGATCTGCAAAAAGTTCCTCAGCAACGACAGGAGCTCCATTTGTAAAAAACGAACCAATCAAACCTCACGTATCTCGGCACCTAACCGACTGAAATGAGTTCTCAGTTTGTCCTCCTGCGTCGAGCGCAAGACATAGAACGTCTGACGTGTTGGGGATGCAGGGAACGCAAATCTCTCACGAGACGTTTGCAAGCGCGACGTCCGTTTACGTTCCTTCGCTGTCCGAAGACACGGCAAACTTCCTGTGAGATTCTTGGAACTGCAGAAAGTTCCTGCCGCGCCACAAGGGCTTATCGTGCATGAGTTTGATGCCGATGCTAAGCTAATTAGCGGGACTCGAGCCTCTGGCTGGGGTGACACTAGGGGGGGGATCACTGCAAATATGGCTGCACATCTTATTGACCGTGCCAACCTGTGTTATTAGCGCTAACGTACAGCGGCGGCGAGCGGCCGCCTCGCGACAAGTTCCTCACTGTCATGGCGCCGTCAAGGCTGTTTTTTTTTTTTTTTTTTTAAATCAAACAGCTCTTCAGTGCAAACAAGAGTTCCCCTAACATCTTTTGATCAGTGACACCAGAGCCATAAATGTAGCCGCGTGCGCGTTTTAATCTGTTTAATAATGAATCAAGGCTAAACTCTTCAGAACCCGAGCCAAGTTCCTGGCAAAGGAGGTAAGAACATGTAATAAATCACGTTAATGCTTCGCCACTTAATAACCAACTCTATTACAATTTGCCTTTTTAATTACTGGCACTCATCTATAAAAAGGCGTTTTGAAAGTGCATTAAATATTTGGGAAATGCTGAATAATAATAATGAAAAATAGATAAATGAAACGTTTCCAGCTGTACGGCTGGCGATGATAAAAAGCCGCCGTATTCTAAACCGGGGATTAATCCCTTTTTTGAGTCATTTTGAATAGATAATCAAAGAAGTGACAAAACAAATCACACAGTACTTCAGACAGCCAATCCCCACAGGGGTGAAGCGAGAGGCGGGGCTTCACCGCGGCGGGGAAGCTGTCAATCAAAGAGCCACAAAGAGAGACATTCACACCTATGGCGTTTTTCCACCAATCAGGTGACCGATTTTGGACCCTTGGACGAGGACGGAGATCACGGAAGGAACCCACGGCGGGAGAACATGGTGGAAATTCACTGATCCAGGCGGCGGCGGCGAGTTTCAATAAACCGGGAGATGTTTAAGTCCCTGAAATGGACGGTGCGTTTATCGGCGTCGTGGTGCTAACGGTGTTCATCTACCGCTTCCCGGCAGAAGTTGGTCACCTGCGACCCCGAACAATAAAGTTTAACGACAACCCTCGTCGAATGTTGGGGAAGCTGGAGGGGCGAGTGGGCCGGGGAGGGTGTTTGGATAAAGAAGTATATTTTTTTAATTCTCAAATCACGGCTCTCGGACTTGCGATGCAACATGAGAGGAGGCTTTAGTGAGATGATCAATAATTGTAGGCTGCATCAGCTGGAGAGCACTAGAAAGAGAGAGGCGCTCGGAGCCCTTCAAAAACAAACCGAACACAATGTTTTATAATAAAAGAGAATTTTTGATGCCGGCGCTCACACAACATTCTGGGGAGAGTCTGGCTCCTTAGTTACCGCGGGTCCACATTACAGAGCTCTGCTGCTCGAGGAGAGCTTTCAAGTGAGAGAAGAAGAAGAAAATAAAAAACTGTGAGCACGAGATTTTCATCAAAGTTAGAAAACAATTCTAAATAATGCGAGTGTGGACGGAGAGGAGCCGTGTTGTTTTTTTTATTTTGATCGCATTATTTTGCGATGCGTTTTGCCCTCATTAGATAAAACACAGAGGAGGCGTTTCACCGCGGCCGGGCTGCAAACAGAAAGACGTGCTCATGACGGAGGATATACCTCGGGATTCGGGGCCATTCACCGGGAGCGAGAATGTTTGCGGAAGAAAAAATAAAACAACTACGGCTGGGACTTAAAAGCGTAAATTGCAGATGAATTAATTACAGAAAATATGAACCGAAAAGAAAAAGGATGCATTTTAATCGCAGAGCGGGATATTTCTTAGTGCACGAATTCCAGGGAGACAGAATATATGGACGCACAGCGTGATATCATGATGGATGAGGCGAGCGGAGGGGAAATTTAAAAAACAGAAACTTCCAGAAGGAAGTACCTTAATTTCCAGATTATTGAGCGCACCTGAATAGAAGCTGCACTGGCTAAAAATAACAAACTAAATATATGTATACATATTTGTCTATAAGCTTCTGGTGTCCACGTCGTAACATGAGCCATTTACAAAGAAATATTTTTTTTAACATCTACAAATATGCCCTGGAAATGTTTTTTTTTTTCCCCCCAATCAGCGCATGTAACATGGCTGATAAAAATCAATAATTCTATTATATTGATAATATAGTTTTCTATCCCTGCTTTGTCGCTATCTTCCTCCTGTGCGCTAAAACCATTAAAGTCGTCGTCTTCGGTGTCGGAATTGAACAGCCTTCATATTTTCACGGTAATTTCATTGGGTCGATGTGACGAGGCTAAATGTTTTGGTGGCGTTAAGCTCGTTAGCACATAAAAAAAAAAATCAATAAATTAGCCACATCGTTTAAGTTGCAGTGTTCAAATTTGTGAAAAAAGTAGCGGCTTAAAGTCTCGAAATTACGGTCCAAACAGAAATACAGTTCTTTTGCACTTCACAGTGAAACACAGGAGCACTTCCACCCTCCGTTAGCACCTCAATGCTAAACAGGTTGCAGCTAGCGCTCAGGAAGGACAGCAGCATTGCTAATACGAGCAAGCGGCGTTGCCACTCATCCGTGTCAGGGCTTCAAATCCAGAAAGACTTGTCGGGCCACCGGACTTGATTTCTTTTTCTCCTCTTGTCTCAGGGGCTTCTTCAGTTCTGCTTGACCGTTGGGGAGTTTGCAGTACGAACCACATTTTTCAGATCATAAGGCGCACTGCATTATAAGGCGCACTATCAATGAACGGGTCTATTTTCATAGATGAGGCGCACCACGTTATAAGGCCCATGATAAAACATGTGGTATATAAAGCAAAACAAAACAGTCAGTTTAGTCGAACCTTATTCACCTCATTCATCTCCCTTTGTTCCCTCGGAAACTCTGTTTGGTCTTTACTTAGCGCACTTCATCTACTTGCTTCCTCCACTTCATTAATGTTGAATTCTTTCGCGGCTGCTCTATTCTCATGATCGACTGCGCGACTGATAGCCTCGAGTTTTTATTCCGCTTCGTTAGCATGTCTCTTAACAGTAGCCATTTTTGGGGGTCCTCATACACACAGATGTACAGTGTTATCATGTCGAAGTGCAGCACAGTATTTACTGCTATTACAAAAAGTGGTAGAGGTACGCATACAACGTACTGTTCTCTGATTGGTTTATCGTTGCCAGCGATAGCGGACACCTGAGGTTAGCGTGAGGTTGGAACAACGTTGTATTACAGCATTACGTAATTAGTTACATTGTCTGACGTAGCAACCCATATTCGAACCAAGGACAGACTTTATTACAACGTCGATGTCTAATGTAGGGAACGGTCCGACAACCAATCAAGCGGAGCGGCTTCGTTGCTTAAATCGCACTAAAATATATTTTGACAGATGTTTGAGCACCACATAAAATCTGTTGGAGGTCAGGATGCATAACAAGAAGTCATACATAAGGTGCACTGGATTATAGGGTGCACAGCTGTTTTTTGAGAAAATGTAAGGATTTTAAGCGCGCCTTATAGTGCGAAAAATGCGGTAACTGCCGAAATGAGGCTTTTACTGCGGTGCGATGTTTGGAAAACAGGATTGCGACGACAGGATTTGACAAAGGTCAGCCATGACCCTGGATGAATCTTCACAGACAACACGTCCCGGTCCACGTCGGACAAATCCACCTTCTGAGGTCCTACAGGAGGTGCTCAGCTCAGGATAAATATAAATGCTGACAAGAAAGTGAACGTCAAAAGAGATCCAACGGCCGAATGAGGATGGAAGGTGAGCAAGACAGGCAACACACTCATCCGTGTGTCGGATGCGGAAATAAACAAGATTCTGAAGTTTCAGCTCATGTATATTCATTGATTCATCAAACAAACTTACATGCCTTTTTTTCTGGTGTCAAATATTGAAATGAGATTAATTGAGATTAATTGGTTGCTAATTTTAACCGACCCCCCACGCCGAAAAACGAGTAAACATCTAATGAGAAGGCGGATGATGAAGTATTACGGCCTGTCAAAGACTGGGGAACAAAAAGACACAGTGGATATTTTGCAGATGCTTTTCTTTTTCCTCTGCACATTCTCCCCCTCTTAAATAGAATTTAGGGCCGCCTATTTTCTAGCTCTTTCAATACCGTCTCCGCCATCCTCCTTTTCCCCGAGTCGAAGTGCTCAAGTGCTCATTGATTCACTCTATCAAAGGGAATTCCTTACATAAGGGAATATAAATAATAGAAAGGTGAGGAATGAATGTCTGGGAGAAATCTGAACTTTTCCCTGAGTCCAATTAATGTTTTAGCTGACTTCAGCTAAGGTCAGGTTCACACAATCAAGATAACAAGGTGTTGGGCTGGAGAGCCAACAGCTGCGTCACACAGGGGAACGCGGCGGCGGCGGCGGCGGCGGCGGCGGCGGCGCAGCCAGTCGTAACATATGGATCCGCTCCAGTGTTCGGCCACTGAGCCCCGCAAATCAATGAAAAGATAGATTTCTATGAGCAGCGCGTTTAATGGAGTTTTTTTTCCATTTTTTTTTTTTTTTTTTTACACAATAAATGAAAATGTCACCACGGGTATTAAAAACAGCAGGGATGTAGATATTTCCTTTATAATTAGTTTTTTTTTTTTTTTTTTTTTTTTTTTAATATTAAAAATCTAAATATAAAACTCGTTCTGTCCTTCATTATCTGCACAGCTTATCCCAAACTCAGCTGACCGCGGCTACATATGCAGACATTCAGCCATTCACGCTTTTATTTAAAAAAAAATAAATTTGGGTCGGTTTTTGGAGGAACCCGGAGGAAACCCATGCAGACGTGTGGAGAACATGGAGACGCCACACAGGTGCAGAAAACAGTGCAGAAAAAAAATGAATAATCTTAATGACGTGTTAATCCTTCAATAACTGATATAAGACATTAATAGTTACAATTTCTGTTTTATCCATTTACATAAAATCACATTGTGACTCCGGTCTAATCCTGTTCAGAAACCATGACAGTGATTTGTGCCTTCTAAACAGCTAAGCTAACAGATAAGCTAATATGACAAGAATGTTATATCACCTGTGCTCTTTCGGCGGCGATACGAGTCGAGCTGCTAAGATTAAAAAAAGGAAAATGAAAATCAAGAGCCTTTTTCACAAGGAGAACACTCTCAAACGTTAGGCGGGAAAGGGATTTGACACGAAATCAGCAGGAAGTGGAAAAAAAGGGCGCTGTGTTTCTGTACCGGATGACACCGTTTTACTTGTATCTCACACACACACAAACACACACACACACACTTTCCCTGATGTTTATTCGCCGAAACCACGTCGGGCAGAAGCACCTGTGCGCTAAAGCGCCGGTGCTAATGGCTCTTGCGGCGAAACGTGATAAAATGAGCTCATTAACAAAAAAATAAAAATAAATAAATGCAGAAAAGTGACGGGGTCACCTTTTATTAGTCTCAAGGCATGTTTGATTTACTCTGCGTCCACGTGTATTTAGTTTTATTTTCCGGAGTTATTAAAGTCGGCGTTATTTATAAAAAGAAACCCCAGCGAGTAACTTGATAGTTTTAAAAGGTCTGTTTAGAATTTAGGAAATGAATTGCCTGAAAATAAAGGGGCGAGCGCAACAAAGAGCACGCGGTTCAGAGGGCCGTTTTTCAATCTAACAAAAAGGGTGTCCGAGAAACTTGAACAGCATCCAGGTTCTCGGCCGGTAACCCGGGTGACGGAGCGAACCGCGTCCCTCCGGGCTCTTATTTTTACAAACACAAGCGGGATGTCAGTACCTTTTTTCTTTATTTATTTAATTCTAATTTTCGCCGTTTTATCACAAAAGGCGACCGGCTGCTAAAAAAAAAAGGCGTCGGGATCATCCGGGTTTCCGGATGTCCTTGATATTCGGCCGAAAACAAGATTCCTCATCCTGTTTGTTCTGCGTACACAAACTTAAAAGATCCGGGTTATGCAGATTAAATTACCGTTTACCGAGAGGAACGGGAGCGGCGCAGGACGTGCACGAGAGACGGAGGAGTTCGAGGTGGAGGTGGAGGTGAAGGTATGCTCTTGGAAGGGGAGGAATGAAGGTTAGCAAGAGGGAATACATGCGTGTGAATGAGAGGAACCCTGGTTGATCCGTGTGGTAAAGAAGGTGGAGGATGGAGAGAGCGGAGAAGAGGTGAAGAGCTTGCAGGCTGGAACGGGTGGAGAAACGTATCAGATGTGAAAAGTGTGCCAGGCAGAAAAAGTGCGGGAGGAAGGCGGAGGTGAATCCGGGCTTCAGAGAAAACCGAGGAGGAGACAGGAAGCGGAGCTGGAGGCAAAAGAGATGAAGATGTTGAGGTTCTTCTTGGAAGTGAGGAACACGGAGATGATCAGGAAGGAGTCCATCAGTTTTGGAGATAAAGTCTGGACTCAGATGGTTCGGACGGAGGAGGGGTGGTGAAGATCTGGATGGAAGGGTGTTGAGGTTGGGGGGAAACATACAGGAAGACCAGAGAGGAGATTTATGGATGGAGGGAAGGAGGACAGGAAATGAGTTGGTGTGAGACGAGAGGATACAGAGAATAGGGTAGATGGAGGCAGATGATTGGCTAAGGCCCCTGGAGGGAGCAGCCCGGAGGAAAAAAAAAAAAAAAACAAGTTACATAAGTCCCTTTCCCTGAACTAAATCCAGCGGATAGGAAGGCTCAGCCCCTCCACGCACCCGAGCGTTCCTTTCCCGATCGCAGTGATTTAGCCGCGGCCCGGTTTGCCAACAACGGTCTGAAAAACCGGGACGCGATGAAGTCTTCAAATCCTCCGCCTGACTGAATGCTACTGCTCTTCCTCCCCGGATCAACTCGCCTTCGCCGCAGCGTTGCTTCGGCCGCCGAATCAATGACGGATTCAGAATATCGACTACCGGCAGACAGCCATGCCAGAAAGATGCGAAGCCTGTAGGACATTAGCAGAGAACCCAGCGCCGTGTTGTTGTTGTTGATTTTGTTGTTGGCGCACCACCTCCTGCTCTGGGCACTACTTACTTAGACACTTCCTTACTCCATTGCTTCGGAAAAGTCGAGGGGTAGTTTTGCTGGAATTAATACGTGGAAACGACCAATCACGACAAGGAAAAAGGGGAAGACGGGAAGTAGGCGGCATCGGACGCGGACGGTGCATCCTGTCTGCGCTAACGTCCCTTCGCGGAGGCGTGATCGTAACCTCTTGTGTCGCAAGAGTTCCCCGGATTCTAACACCGCTCTACACGGAAAGTGTCATAAAACGATGGCGTTGCGAAAATCTGACTTATCGCGACGAGCGAATCGAACGTTAACGTCGAGCCGTTGAGCCGAACGAGCATACAAGAAATTCTGCTTATTCCGATCTCTGCTAATTCTAACTTACGTGCGGAGAATGCCTCCTGCCATTTTTTTTGGTATTTTTTTTTTAAGTTATTTTCTCCCCCTGAAACATAAGCCTCATAAATTAGGCCTCCTGAGACATTAGCGTTGCCGGCCAAGCAAAAACACACACACGCACATACAGAAATCTTGCAGATCTCGATGAATTACTTAAGGAGAAAAAGCAACGTGGGTGTGTGTTTTCATTCATGTCCGTATGGATCTGTTTGACAATCTCATAACCTTCAGGGATCGATCGGTGGCTCACAGGAGAAAACAAACCCGGACTTCTGATGAATGTTAAGGTTGACGTTTCCTACTCGACGCCGACGGCGGTCTCTTCCCCCCCCCCCCCCCCACGCCGCCGCCTTGTCCCCCCGCTGTCACATACGGGACTTTGAGGATTAAACGCTTGCAAAAAGTAAACGAGTCAATGAGTCGGATCAATCGGCGCCCCGGAAGACAATTTCAGCTTCCTTGTTTTTGTTTTTCACTGAAGTGAAGCCACTGACTGGAGTCCAAGACGGAGAAACTCCCGTTCCAGCGATTCTGCCGCGTCTGCCAAACCTCCGAATTGTGGTCAAGGGAGCCAAATTACTTTAGTGTATAATCCTGCGTTCGGAACCCTGTCTTTCACGAAGCAACACACACACACACACACACACCCAAGACTTCGGGTGCAGTCGGGCACCCAAAGAAACGGTGGGATCTCATCACGTCGGATGCAATCTATCCGACTTCACGCGTTTATTCTCCCCGGAAGAATTGTAATTTATGAGGGCCGGGGGTTGTGGGAGAAAAAAAAAAATAAATAAAAAAAAATAAAAGCTTCACCTTTATTGTATCCTGCTGCAACATTGTACCGCCGCTATAAAACAACAGCAGTAAAATAAAACAGGCAGGCGGTTTTCACTACTTGCAGCGTGTCTGCGCCGCGAGCTGCAGATCGATGTTCTAATCAAATAGCAGCCACACTTACTTACTGCTCCCCGCTTTTTATCCCTCTTTCAGGCTACACGGGGACGTGCCGTCAGCTCGCACTTTACCGGCGAGCCGGAATGGCCGCCGGGGCCCCGACGGCGGCCTGACAGCGGCTCTAAAATGCGGCGGCTTGCCGTACTTCTGACGTGGACTTTATTGTTTTAGCGCCGATGACAAAGCCATTCTTCGTCATTAAAGCTACCGCGTGGACGCCTAATATTTCCGTTGTGAATTGCAAGGGGGGGATCGAGCGGCGCCGTTAAAGGGAGGGCGGCCGGGGGTGAACTCAGCGTCTTTCTTATGTGTTTTCTATGGAATTAATCAGAATAGGATTCCCTATGGAGGCGAACGCCCGACACATCAATCACACGGCAAACTGTATTGTAATCAAAGTGAATCTCTCTCACTTAGCGCGGCGATAACAGACCCTCCTCCTACGATCTTCCTCCTATATTTTATGTATATTGCCTATGGATAGTCAATCTAATGGGCCTTGCCACTAAAGCTATGATGCTTTACAATGCTATTCCAAGAATTTATGTCCCATCGGTCTGGAGAAGTGGAACAAATCTTTGCTTTTCGACGTGTGACAGCTTAAGGGGGGCGCAATCATTATCTAAGACGTTGCCTTTAACTGTCGGTGAATCTGTGGCTGCGCCCCCTCCCTCCCTCCCCGCCGCCACGCACACATAAAATGGAAATCAATCGGAGGAATGCTGATGATGGCGGGGCGCTGTCTGATGGGAGAGGGGATAAATAAATAAATAAATAAATCAATAAATAAATTTCCAAGTTCATCATGCAAATTCATCCTCCCGACCGTGGCACAATTCTTCAAACAGACATCTCCTCTGGAGGGAGGCAGACGCAGTCTGATAAGGAGACAAATGAGCCGGTGATCTCCGGAGCAGCCTCCTTTCCCTGCGTGCCCTCCTTACATGTGTGTGTGTGTGTGTGTGTGTGTGTGTGCGCGCGTGAGAAAGAGAGGAGTGACCTTTGCGACGTTGACAAGCATGTCCAGGTACAAGTCCCTGGAATCTGGGCTTGATTTATCCTGAGCGATAGCGGGCGGCGGCGGCGGCGGCGGCGAGCAGCGGAGCCCGGGACTCCTGGACGGCCGTCGTCCTTCGAGGGATTTGAAACCGTGATTTTATCGATGCACGCGGCTATGTGATAAAATACTGCGCAGGGGAACCGGACCTGTATTGAGGAAAAATTATGACCTGAGGGGAAGAAAAAAAATAAAAATTCTTCCAAGAATCAGATTATTAAATCAACTATGTGAATCCTTTTTTTTTTTTTTACAGACAGAAAAGTTCCAAGAGCTCAGTTCCGAGAACTGTTCAGCTTGGAATTGTGTTTCGGGAACTAGCCGAGCATCGGTGCGATACGAGCGACGTGCACCCGAAGCGCCGCGCTCAAAACCAAACTACAGGGAGGAAGACAAAGCCGACAACGTGATGGTGGAAACAGCCACGACGTTCACAACCCGCATGACGGGGGTTGATAACCGCCTGTTCGCTAAACCCGCGCTTATTTTGGACAAAAATGTTGACGTTCCCCCGCAAGCCCCGGAAAGCCATCTGCGGCGTAGCAGGTCAGAAGAGCTCCGACTTCCTCGGTGCTCCATTTCTTGCTAGTTCTGTCTGTTTTGACCGCCGTAGTTTTGAAAAATGGTGCTCCCTGCTCTGCAGGAAGAATCTGGTGACGGGCTTGGCTTCTGACTTCCACCAAGTATCTACGACACAAGCCTCGGAGTCGGAGCTCAGATGGTTCTCGGAGGTTCCTGGTTCCGACCGATCCGAATGCTCGGACAAACGGCCTTGGTCCTGAGAAGTTTCCAGAAAGTGCAGTACGTCGCAGTGCCAAAGGAGCTTTTCGCAGACTAGCGACGAAGCAACCGAAGACGCTACATTTGTCAAAACAAATCAATCAGACCCGATGTATCTTGGCATCTAATCCGTCTGGAACGAGTTCTCAGTTTGTCCACCTGCATCTGTTACAAGCAATAGAGCGTCTGATGCGTCGGGAAAACAGCGATATCAAAACTCTCACGAGATGCGCACGTGCACGATGTCTGTCGAAGTGATGAATGAATACTTCAGTTTTATATAGAACACTGTGTGAGGCCACATAATATACAGTGAAGCCTGGAATAATTCACCCCCTCAGGGCGCCTATTGTATTTGAGTAATACGTAAAATATGTAAACAATCTCGGGTAGGGAATGGCTGTCAGGTTTCAGATTTCTCTCCCGCCTGGAGTCGTGTCATATCGATCGGTTGCTTGTGCTGATACCGTGCGACGGCAGCTGGGGCTCGGGCAACGCGAACACGACGTTCTAAACGGCTCGGGCTGTTTGAGTTACGTTCTAAGACGTTCTAAGACCCCCCCGCGAAAAGCGAATTTCCGCGAAGTCGAGACACGATCATTTTGATGGTATGTACGGATACATTAACCCTAAACGAACTTCACTCAACCCTTTACGAACCTCCCGCAAACTGTTATCAACCCAGCGTTGACTGTGTTATGTTGTGCAGTAGTTCTGGCGATGAATGTTGATGAGGCACCGAAGAGCGCACGAGAGCTTTACAACTCTTTTGTTTTGTCTGGTGGTACAGCATCTTCTGCTGTTTCTACAGAAACATCATTATAGGCACTTGTTGCTTCTACTTTTTTTTCTGGTTGAAAAAGGTTTTATAAACTGGCCAAAAGCGGGCCGACAGAACCATATCGTCGCTCCAGTCTTTTACAACTTAGACACTTTCACAAATTAAGCACCACATGGCATGCAAAGTACGGATCTACTTAGCCAGTGATATTCAGCGTGAGGTCTCCCCTGGGTGCAATGGTAGGAGCGAGAGTTTGCGAACCTGGTAGTCTTGGTTTAGAAAAAGGAGATTGCGTATTTTATTCCACATTTATAGACAAACAGCTATTCACTCACTCTTCAGGGATCAGCTCTGAGCATCTTCTTGTTTGCAGTGGTGATGGACAGGCTGATGTGATGTGTGCAAATGACATTGTGATCTGTAGTGTGAGCAGGGAACAGGTGGAGGAACATCGATGAAGAAGTGATATGAATGATAAATAATTTCAGGTACACTAATAACCAGGCATTGGGGAGTGTCAGAGAAGCTTGTTGGACTGGTGCAGGACATGTATGCTAGCTGTGAGACAGTGGTGAAGTGTGCTGTAAGGGTAACAGAGAAGTTCAAGGTGGAGGTGGGACTTTATCAGGGATCAGCTCTGGCGATGGACAGGCTGACAGACGAGGTTAGACAGGAATCTCCATGGATCATGATGTTTGCGATGATAGTGTGATCTGTAGTAAGAGCAGAGAATGAGGGGGGGAACAAGCTGTGGAATATCCAGATAGGAGGAGGTATGCTCTGGAAAGGAGAGGAATGAAGGTTAGTCGCACCAAGACAGAATATATGTGTGTGAATGAGAGGAACCCGGGTGGAACGGTGAGGCTACAGGGAGTGGAGATCGAGTAACAATGACAAAAAAACAGGAGGCAGAGCTGGAGGGCGCTGAGATGAACATACTGAGGTCCTCTTTGAGAGTGACCAGGATGGATAGGAACAGGAATGAGTCCATCAGAGGGACGGTTCATGTTAGGTGGATATATTGGTGGACGGATGCTGGAATTGGAGGTCACAAGGAGAAGATTTATTGATGTCATGAGAGAGGAAATGAAGGTAGTTGGTGTGAGGAGAGAAGGATCCAGAGAAAAGGGTTAGATGGAGAAGGTGGATTCACTGTGGCGACGCTTGAAGGGAAAAGCCAACAAGAGAAGAAGAACCATTCACTCACTCACTCATTCGGGGCAATTATCCCAATTTTTCCCAATTAACCTGCATGTTTTTGGACTATGGGAGGAAACTGGAGAACCTGGAGGAAACCCTCGCAGACACGGGGAAATTGTAAATATATAGAGGGTAAAAAAGAAATAAGATACAAAGTAAAGCCTAAAGGTAAAATAGAAACAAATTTGATTTTACTGTATTTTTACTGCTTCCTCTCCTTGGGCTCGAATACGACCTATTTCATCAGGAAAAAAAAAGTGAAATACTGAAAAAAAAAAAAAAAAAACGTTAAAGAACGATAAATCGCGAGAAATTAATTACAAAAAAAAAAATCTATCTCCTGTGCGGCGCAGGAGAAGAGGGGGGGGGGGAGGATTTGGAGAGTCGGCCGCAGTGCAGATCAGCTCCCGCGGTCAATGCTCAGTGGCATTTCGTCATGCTCCTCGGGGACGCGGAGAATTGAGTGTAGCCCCGGTCTAGGCTGCGGCCGTTGACCTCTGCGACGAAGGCACGCCGCCTCCTCCGTCCCGGTGGCCTTCAGACACGCACGCACAAGAACCGGGAAGTCACGCGGGCTCAGGGAGGGCCGGCTGACCCGGCGACGGCGAGACGCCTGGCGCGTCCCGTCGGCCGGCGACCGAGTGGAGATTATATCCCGGAGGGAAATAGGGATGTGACTGTGCTCATTTAGCCGGGGTTACATTACTGTAACCTTATTTATGTCGAAAATGTTCCTCCTCTCCTCTCGTGCATTCAGGTATATATTCAAGGTGATAACAATATCGCCTGACATTTCCAGATTTATGGCTCTATGCTTTTTTTTTTTTTATTATCACTAAAGAAATACACGGGAATTCTGTCCCATAAATCATATTAGGAGGGCGGCGCGGCCATTATTATGTTTAGCCCATTACCCCCCATTTTGGATTAGAAATACGTTTTTTTTTTTGTTTTTTTTTCCGCCCCATTTTCACAAATGGAAAAGAAAACCGCCGCCGCCGCCGGTGTCCAAAGCGTGACTTTGTGCAGAAAGTGATTATCAATGGATGGATTTACCGAGTGTTTTTCGGGCAGCGCGCGGATCAATTCTGATTAGCTCTCATTCCGCCTTAACAATGGACCCGGGCTCTTCGACAATTTGTAATTTTTGTTTCTTCTCGCCCGCCCCCTATATCTTATTCTTTTTATTTAGAGCCTTAAAGGTAGCGTGCAGAAAAATGCGGTTTAACGCCGTAAAAGGGGCAGATTGTTCCGTGCGCCTCACGAAACCACATGTGGAATTTGATTTATGGGGCGACAGATGTTTCTATTGCTATACTCTATTTATATTGACAGCCCCCCCCAACTCATATACATAACCGCACATTGTATGAGTAATACATGGTGCACATAGTGAAAATATACAGATTGCATGTATTTAGGAACACAAAAACTGCTACATAATGCAGGCGGATGACTTGAGTCGCCACGGCAACGAGCAGCCTCCGCCACCATTTTTGGTTTGAGACAGCAGATTTAGATTTGATGAAGGTTTGACCTTTCCCGCTGCCGTTGAGGGCAAAAGGAGATTTTTTTTTTTTCTTCCCCCCCTTAATATTTATGGGGGTTTCGATGCCACAAGGTCAAAACAGATGTTCCCTCTCAGTTCCGAGATAGTTCTACCCTTTCATTGCAGGGTGGATTTTTTTTTTCTCTCTTTTTTGCCTTTTTCTGTTGATGTATCACTTCTTCATGCTCAAAGTCAGCACATAACTGGAAAAGGGTACAGGGGGGATAAATGGAAAAAAAAAAAAAAAAAGGTTTCAGGCAGTTTACTTTCAACTTGAGGACAAAAATGTCTGGGTGGCAAAGCTTAAATCTTGTATTAGCATTTTCTTCGAGGTTCAAAGCCTTTGTGCTCTTTAGTCTAAGGGTGCAGGCAGATTAGCTAATCCTTGGTTCGCTCTCGACGCCTTAGATCATAATTTAAAGACGCACAATGCGACGAGCAGTCGTAGGGGGAGCGTCGAGGGGAAAGTTCAGAGGAAAATTAGAAATGAGACGATATCACCTCGTAGTCCTTGGTGGTTGGACACCGCTTCTCCGATGTAAAAGAAAGAAGAGCACAAATTGCTTCCATACTGTCTGTCTAGTGTAATCTCCAAAATCCCCTGTCTATTGTAGCTGTTTAGCTCAGAGCCATGTGTATGATGACACACACACACACACACACACACACACACACACACGGAGTCCAAACTGGGTGCAGAAGCTCACACAAGCTGTAATTCTGCAGATATTGTCTTCAGCTCCTGCACAGAGTTCAGTTTACAGGGGATGAGCAGTTTAAGAGAATTTCTCTCTTTTTTTTTCTCCCAGCCAGTTGTTTTATTACATTTGGAAATAGGCCACTGATAACTTAACGTTGGTGTTTTATGGGCCGAAAAAAAAAAAACTGCTCGGCCTGACCTCCTTTTCAGCTCCGGGTTTCCAGGATTCATGACTGACTTTTCATTCGCGGGTGAAAACATCTGAAATATCTTATTGTCAATACTCGGCAGCGTCATACCCCTCACCGCGGACCTTTCCTTGAATACCAGTTTAAAGCATCAAAGATAAAGACGTTCCATGGAATACACGCACACACAAACACACACACAAACACACACACACACACACACACACACACACAACTACTAGAAGTTCAAAACTACCTATATGAAAATGAAGGGCTCAGTGGATTTGTGTTTTCTTCAACTGCCTTCAGCCTTGCAGTTTCTCTTTTTCGAAACTATACACCAAAGTAGAGCCACCAGAACCCTGACCCTTCCAGACCCTTCCATCTATTCATCCATTCATTCTGATTCTGATCTATCCATATCCTGCCATCAGGGTTCACATATAGCGACAAACAACTCAACTCATCACATGCACGGCCAATTTGGGGTTCCAAATGAACCTCGTGCATGTTTTTGGACTGTAGGACACCCGGACACGACGGGGACGGGGTGAAAGTGCAAAATCCACGCAGGAAGACCGCCTGCCGGGACTGAACCCGGGACCTTCTTGCTTGGAGATCGACCCCAGAGCCATTTCTGCTAAAATCAAACCGAATCACGGAAATATCCGCTCGCTAAATGGTGAAAGGCACTGGGTTGGTAGAGCTCCCATGCAAGGCGCCAGTCCAGGGGTCGCCAACCCGTAACACCCAGAGCCATTTGGACCCGGTTTCCTCGGAAAAGAAAACACTGGGAGCCACAATTACTTTTTGACGTCTAAAATAAAGGTACCACTGTATATATTGCTTTTTATTACCTTTACACTTTGTATAAACAAGTGTGTAGTGTGTTGCTTCTGAAATTCACGAAGTGTTACGGAGAAAATTAAATTTTATTTATGTAATGAACTCATTCTGAGCTTTGGGCTTTCAGAGCGTGTAGCGGAGCCTTGACCTGAATTTTAAAAATAAATCGGGAAAAAAATCACTGTGTCAGTAAACAATAAAAAATAAATATTTGCAAAATGTCTTCATAAATATTAATTTCACTTGGTTTAAGGGACTTCTGCTGCTGCTTCTGCGCACAGAATCTGCAAATCGGGACTTTACCGGCTGGCGGGTATACCGGCTTCCGCGAGTGTGATGTCATTTTGAGCGACGAAAAATAACAAATATAATTTTATTTAATATTTCAAGATCACAATAATCTTCTAACTTAGAACTACAAGTTAAAAAAAGGAATTAACACAAATGAAATATACTTCAATTAAATATTTTTAATTTATTTTCCCACGCCACTCGGAGACGCGGGTTGCCGACCCCTGCGCTAGCCGGACCTTCTGAGAAAACTTGGTGTTTATCATCTTGCCCAAGGACTCTTAGGAGACTTTTCGACCGGAGGGACGCCCCGACCGGGCCTCAGCCGCCCCACCAAGAAGGAAGCTCCGGTGAAAACAAGGAGAACAAGGCAGCACTGATTCAAACAGAGGGACAAACCTAAAATCTCGATGGAATTCACATTAGTGTCCGTCAAACAGCCGGCATCCGCTTTAAGACCGTCACAAAGGAGTGATTCATTCGGCCTCGGCGCCGCGTCTTTGTGACGGGTCGCGGCCGGAACCTCTCAGCCGTGTTCTCCACAAAAGCACACAAAAATCCTTTGTGCGCCGACGCGACCCGAGCGAGATGCCTCTGCGATGTTGGAGAAAGCGGGAAGGGTGTGAGTCAGGAACTCATAGCGCCGCGGTTCAGCTTCTCCCTCCGAACCCAACGACTGAAAAGCCAGGAATCGGTCCGGACCGCGTCGGCTCCCTGCACGCTCGCGATCCCGACGCCATTCCGCGCCGTGAACATTATAGCGCCGAAGGCTTCACAATCTGGGCGCGTGATCCTCGGCGCTCAGGACGCAAAGTGTTCAAAGCGTCTCAATGGGTAGCCTGTCAAAGTGGGGAGAAAAATTCAAAGGGCGTCAAGGAACAAAAGACATCGGGTGCTATTTTTCTTTACGGAGCTCCAAAGGAATGCAAGAGCAACACTCAAAAAAAGCCATCAAAGTTGAGAGTGGACTCCTGCAGGAGCACGCTGACCTCCTGCTTCTACGCTTCCTCTTTATGAACACCATCCAACTTTCACTCAGTGGAAGAAAGTGTTCACCGAACCCCTCCGTCTTTATATTTAGAAACAAACAATTCCTTCGCTGTGAACCGGGTGAGGCCGATTGATTTCATATAAAAGACGGCTTTCTCCTTGTTATTGGACACGTCGGCCTCTTGGCGTCAGCGGCTATTGTGTGTTATTGGAAATAAAGCACCATTTTCGAAGCTTTGACAGCAAAAATGGATGTGGAAAATGGCAGGGTGCATTTTGGGAAATGTAGTTCCAGGACGTTGCCCTTCCTGACCGCAGCGTCCAATCGGCCAATTGGCGCCGTGGCGGACGGCGGTCTTGGAAAATGAGCCCTTCTTGAAAGACAGACCTCTAGACTCAATACACTCCTGTGTAAAATACCACAGAGAGGCAGACAGAAATGTGTGTGTGAGTGTGTGTGCGCGCACTCCAACTGGACGTCACTGATCTTTAATCCGCCATCGGTTGCTCTGAAAAGCCCACGGTTGCTTCACGCACTTCACACAGGTACGGCGGAGGACGAGCTCAGCGGCGGAGATTTTTGACACAGCTGATCCCCTTTTCACATCCACCGTATTGTCTTCGACGACTCGTGAAACATTTCATGCGCCGTAATGGCGTTGCTCTGAATGTCACCTCGTTCTGTGCGGGAACGTCGGCGTCCCTCGACCGAGATGAGAGAGTCTTGCGATGGTGCGATAATATACACGACATTCGAAACGCTCCGCGCGCTCCTTTCCGTCCCCGGTATATTAGCATCGTGACGCAACGGCACAGTTCAAAGAAAGAGCTGTTAGAAGAGGAACAACAAAAGACTAATGACTTGCTTAGTGTATCATGTATTGGCTTTGCTAGCTTAGCATGCTAAACATCTAATTGGGTAAAACTTTGTGCAATAAAACCACTGCAGATGGTACAGAACGCTGCAGCACGGTTGGTATTCACTCAACCCAAAAGGGCTCATGTTACACCTCTGTTCATCCAGTTGCATTGGCTACCAGTAGCTGCCAGGATCAAGCACAAGGCCCTGGCAGACCCTGGCATTCAAGACCACCTCAGGAACAGGTCCAGCATATCTGACCGAATTGATAAGTCCTTATGTTCCCGGCAGAGAGCTGCGTTCCTCTAATTCAAACCTACTAGCAGTACCTTTTGCTCGCTCTAAGCGATCTCAGGTAAAACTGTTCTCAGTTCTACTACCTCAGTGGTGGAACAAACTCCCAGAAGCAGCAAGACTAGCATCATCTCTCTCAACCTTTAAGAAACAGATAAAAACGTGTCTCTTTCAGGACTTTTTACTGCGCTGATGCCCCAGATCAGGTTGGCAGCAAGTTAGGCTATGCAGTGTGTGTGTGTGTGTGTGTACGTTTGTGTGTCTCTGTCCAAAAAAAAAAAAAAAAAGACGTCACCGACCCAAGCTTACTGTTCTGTATATTTCCTGTGCATCGTGTATTTGCAAGTGTATTTGCAGTCCCTATGTCCTCTATTGTAAGTCGCTTTGGATAAAAGCGTCTGCCAAATGTAATGTAATGTAATGTAAAACTGTCCCTAAAACTCCAAAGGGATGTAGCTTAAGTTTGCAGAGAATCGTGAAACTTTAAAATCCGCAATGACGTGGCATCATTTCCACTTCTACGAGATACCTCGGGGGCCTCGAAAACCGATCCAGCCGACGGACGGTTCTTACTCACCGGAAGCTCGGCTCGTCCGTGAGATGCTAACATTCGGAGGCCGCGTTGAGTCCCGCGGCTGCGATTCACTTCCTGATCACCTGCTCGCTGGTGGCCAATGACACGGCCGCAAAAGCAGCACTGGTTTTCTGAAAGACACGGAAGAAATCGACTTGTTTAAGAAGAGGCTTCAAGCTTTTCTTTCTCAAACAGCGTCCAGTTCGAGCGAGGCTAGCTGAGCGCCGCGGGGGGATAGCCTAGGACTCCCTTTTTTCATTCCCATCCTGTCTGCACTCATATTCCATCGCCAGCAGGTGACGGTAATCTCCCTCTCAACCCTTCAAGACTCTTTGGTTGTCCTTCTCACGGTCTCCCTCTTCATACCCCAACCGGTCAAGGCAGAAGGCTCGAAGGCAGAAGGCTGAGTTCTTATCGAAATCTTCTTGTCTCGGCAAGTGGACTTGAATTTCTTCACTTGAAGATGTTTCATCCCTCATCTGAGAGACTTCTCAACTTCTAATGACCTGCGGGGAGTTTCCCAATAAAACTACCAGGGTTTTGGGCGGTTCAGGTTATGGTGGCTTCTGTCGAGATCGTCTCGTCTTGGCAACCGGACTTTTTTTTTTCTTCACTTGAAGACGTTTCACCCCTCACCCGAGAGGCTTCTTCTTCAATTCTTATGAATTTTGAACGACAAGAAGATTTCGACAAGATCGCACCATGAGAACCTCCGAGTTATGGTGGCTTGTTATGCTGCAGATGTAAGGGGGTTGTTATGCTAACAGGGTGTCGTTTGTTAGCGGCCGACTCCACGTGGGATTACGTGGAGTAGAAGTGAAAAGGTAAAGCTAAACAAAGGATTGGATGGACTGAGGCTCATGTAGAAGTTACCGGGGCTGGTTCTGGTAACTTCAAGATCTTTCCTGGCCTCTCCTGCTTTCTCTATCTTATCTTCTCAATCCTTGGGGCGCACCAGTTTTTGTCTCAGGGTGTTGTGGAGTTTGAAAGGTGCTGGCGTACGGTGTTTGTTGAACACCCTTTGGAGTTTCTCCGAAACGCCGGCAACATACGGGATGATGTTCTTTCATTTTTCGTCGTCTTCCTCCCGTTGTTTGTCCCTGCGTCTGGTGGTTTCTGATTTGGCGTAGCCTCTCAGAAACATCTCCAAGTGAAGAAATGCAAGTCCAGCCGCTACGACAAGAATTCACCAAGACCAGGGCGACTGAGAAACCTCCGCAGACGTGATCTGTCAGAGGTTTCCTCACCGCTGTCGCCAAGCCGCTTGCTCATGGGGGATTGTAGCCCCGCTCTACATGGAAAGCGGCATCGGGCAACTGTGATTTGGCAAACAAAACCCGACAATACTTGACGCAGAAGTCAACCCGTTTCCCGAACTTGATTAGAAACTGCGAGTTATTTTAGTGTGAACTCTTAAATCATCAATCTTTCTGCTTATTATTATTTATAACACACAGGTGGAAACGGCGACCCCGGGGCTCCTGTTTGACGATGCAGAGCGTCCGAAGAGCCCGGGCACTGGTGGATTTTCATTAAGCGGAGTTGACCTCGCCTTGACCTCCCGCCGCTTAGAATGCGTGATACGCGACGGCAGCCCCGACCGTACGCTCCAAAGGTATCGGCCCAAGTCCATTTTATTAATCCGCGGGTGAATTTTGGGGTAAAACAACTCGAACTGAACGTCCCCTGCGGTGAACCTTCGGAGCCCGATGCCAGGGGTGATACCGGTGTCCTGGTGCAGGTTCACCAGGAGGAGGACGCCACAGAATCTCTCTTCTTGTGAGTGAAAAACTAGCAATAAAATAAATATATACACAGGGAGCCTCCGACCTACATCGTCCTTGACTTACGGCGTTTGGACTTTACGGCGGTAATAAATTTTGACTTGAAGCAGCGCAACGTCAAATTAAAACATCAAACTTGTTTGTGAGCGCGGCGGAAGAATATGGCGTTACGTGGCGTTAGTTTGGGAGTACGCCGGGTCCCAACGTACGCTCTTTGGGTTTTTACATCCGCTCTCTCGTTTTTATAGTTGAATTTTTATTACAGTTGCCCTTCTGTTATTTTTTTTGTACCGTAACCATGTCCGCTTTAGCTCTCGTTCTGTTTCTAGATATATATACGATTGACTTTAGGGTGTTTCAGGTTCGGGAAGTGACCAAGGCTGTGGTAGCTCCGGGTCGGTCCGTCGGATCTCCGATGTAACTCTAAGACCCCGTGCAGATATTCATGTTTTTGGACTCGGAAAAAAACGCCACGCAGACACGTGGAAGAACGTGCAAACTCCAGACTGAATGGCAAACCTGTCCGAATTGACCAAGGGAGCTTTTTACTGTGAGTTGGAAGCGCTAACCACCATGTATGGTCGGGTCTTCGTCATCAGACATTTGGGAGGGACTGAATGGAGATTGTGACACCTCCCCCCGTCACACATGCACACACACGCACACACACGCACACACACACACACACGTGCAAGTCTCAAATACTGCTGTAATGTCTTATTATGTAGCTATGTTGCTATGCTATGTTGCCCCCCCTTACAAGAGCGATGGTGCTAGAAGATGGTAGCCTGTTGCAGCAGCGCAACGGCTACCGTAACACACAAATTTCCCCTTTGGGGATCAATACAGTATTCATTCATTCATAGGGAAACATCATAGAATTCCTATATGTCAGATGTCACGGTGCATTCCAGTGAGAAGGATGATGAACTCGTTTTTAAGACTTTGTAAATCCCACCAGAGCGGAGGTTCATGGCGGCTAATCAGCTGACCTTTATCCGCCGTCTTAGATTACGAAGGGATTTTATTCACGACCCGTGTCGGGTTTCCCCGCCGCGTTCAGCGTCTGAACGTGGAAGGGAAGGTGTGTTACGGCTGCAGAGACGTGGCCGCTTCTGTGTGTGTGTGAGTGTGTGGATGTGTTTGCGTTGTTCCTTGCCCCCTTTCTCAAACATCATTCATTCATGTGTCAAGGGCGGGCGGTTTAGTCTAAATAAACCGTGTGAGAGATCACACCGCGCTGGGGATTAAGCCTGAACACACACCATTTCCAGACAAACAAGCTGAGCCGCCGGTTTGCAGACTCCGTGCCCCGGTTCGCCCCCGGACCCTCCTCCCCCCTCGTGCACGGAGACCGAAGTAATGATACGTCCTCTTCTGTGACCCGGCCGAGTCTGAGGCGTTTCCTGTTTCCCCCCCCATGTTGTTGTTGTTGTTGTTGCCGCTTCGGCCCGCTCTGCTTCTCTGGGTGAAGCTGATGTTCCGTCTGGCAATCAGCGCTGATGGCTCACAACCCCACGCAATCAGCGCTGATTGTCTTGTCCGCCGCTGTATTAAGTGTTTTTGTGAACTTTGTTTATTGAGATTCAACCAAGTGTCTCTTTCTTTTTCTGTTCTGTTTTGTTTCTAATTCATATTTCAGCGGTACGAGCCGCTGCTCAGCCCAGGAACGGTTTCAATGACCTATTTTTTTTTAAAGATGGCGCTGGAAGACGGCAGCCTGTCGCAGCAGCTCCTACTATTTTTCACCTTTCTTTTCACTTTCTGGTCTTATTTATTTACCTATCCGCTAGAAATCGGATCTCCGGTGCAGCGTGTTGTCGTTTTGGTTGTCTATTCTCACCTCTTTTGTTTTTTTTCCATTCTTTTTTTCTATTCTTATCCTTGATATTGTTGTTGTTCTTCACTTTGCTCTCTATTTATTTGTGGATGACTTTTGCTATCTTTTAATTGTCTCTATTTTTATTGATACTATAACTGTTACACTGCTGGGACAGAAGAACTTTCCCTCTGGGGATCGATGAAGTATATCTTAGTTCATGAGACGCTAGGTTTTTCGGTTCGGTGTTTTCGATTCGGTCCGGCTCGAGATCATTGTAACAGCTCGCCGACATGGCGTTCGTAATTAGCGCGTTGGGCGCTACAGAAAAATCGCGACGGCCAAAATCCGGCTGTACGAGTCTGGCCGTGCAGTTTTTCGCGGATGCACCTGGAAATTTGAAGGAAATGACACCAATAAAGAGGCGAGGAGTGGATTTGAGATGGAAAAAAAAAAAAAGCCAGAGATGTATATTCAGATTTCTATTAAGGGGCTGCGGTGAGAGACACAGCAGGCGACGACAACAGACTCGCACGACGCCGAGCTGGAGTTGTTTTGCAAGAAGATAAATTTATCTTAATTTTGTGTTGCAAAGACTCAACACACGTTGTCCTGAAATAAAAAAAAAAAAAAAAAAAAAAAAAAAAATCAAGAAAAATCAGGGCTCATGCATCTTTCAGCGGCAGCGACCAAACTTATGAATCTGTCAAATCAGCTTTACTTGAGGTGCCCGGACCAGTTCCAGAAGCACAAGCTTATTGATTTTGGACCGCCTTAATTTGTTCAAAGGTCAGTCTCTGATGCGGACGACTTTTTTTTTTTGGAATTTTCCGGTTTTATGTCCCACTTGCATTTATTCAGGGAGCTGGCGGCGGAAAGGGTCGAGTCGTGGCGGAACCGTGTCGTGGAAAAGCGTCGTAAAAAAAAAAAAAAAAAGAAAAGAGCCGCCGGTCTTTGACTGGAAACGACGGGAGCGAAATAACCCGTGGCAGAAGAACGGCGAGCAGAAACAAGGTGGCGTTCGGGTCCTGATGGGCTTCGATTTGCTCTTTTACGAGTCTTATCCCGGGATCGGCCGTCAGTCAAAGCTCCTCACGGTGATTCAGACATCAGTTTGATAGCTTCTCCTCAGCGGTGGTTCGCCTCGCCGCCGCCGGCCTCTGACGCCGAAGAGTCCAACGTGTTGACATTCCGTTCGTGCGGCGCTGGAGGGGAATCTGCTCGGCTCCTCGCACCTCCGGGTGACCTACAGTCATCCGTTAAAACCCTCGGGTCACGGGAAATTGATTTCCAAAGGTGAGGATGAGCCGGCCCCTGACTTAGAGAGGTGGCAAAAGAGGGAAGGGAAGAGCGACGGACGCCGGGGCTCGTCAAACCAAAGGCCAATTAGAGGAACAGGTGCTGGGCATACCTTCCGGATAATCCCGCCGTGGATCGTCCGGGTAAGATCTTCTTCAAATAAGGACGAGGAGGGACGGGGAAAACGTCTATCTCTCCCCCCCGGCGTGATTTCCGCATTATTTCAGTCATGAGCGTCCAATTACCTGCCGGCGAATAAGCAAACGCGGCAAGCTAGCGAGGAGGTCGCGTCGCACGCGCCGTTTACCGCTTTCTGCGAAGGTCGCGCGCCTGGAAAGGAAGGACGGCGGCAAATTAATTTTGATTTACGCCGCTTTGCTCGCCAGCGAAAGCACAGAAGCGCTTTGGTTGCCGCTCTGAAAAGGCGGACGCCTTAAAAAAAAAAAAAAAAAAAAAAGGAGGCAAATATATCACGTCACGCAGAAAGTGAGAACAAAATAAAATAGACTGACACAAATTGCTGCTAAGAAAAGGGGTCCTAGCATTTACGCTCGAGTTCTTTTCTTTAAAATACAAATTGCTCCGCTGTTATTCTTATGACGGTTGATTTAACAATAGCTGAGTCGTATTTGTTTGGGTCCGCGGATTTTTCTTTTACAGTTTTCCTGCATATTTATGAGACATGACAACCATTTGCGAGCGGCGGTTCGCGGATTTATACGCGAGGAAAACAAAAACTGGCCTTATCTGCCGCTAAGTGACGTTCATTCCCTCTTGCCTTTATCTACCCCGAGTTTTAAAACAAGGTGGAGAATCGGATCACGGTTTACATCCGCAGTTCATTTACTGCAAATTCACTCCCCTGCCATCGGTCTCCGTCTGACCCCCCTCTACCTTTCTTTGCTGACGTCTCCCTCACATAACTCCACCTGTCTCCTCGCTAAAACCACAACAACCCCCGAGAGCTGCGCTCGTGGCCGCATCCGTCTTCGTTGAGCCTGTAAATAATTGAATATTTTTGGCCATTAACCAAAAGGCCGCTGACTTTGCCGTTACGAATAGACGAATCTATCAGCCGTCCGGTGTGCGCCGGCGGACCGATCGCTTATATTTTACAAATCGGTCTCAACTCGCGTCAGCCTCTTCCCCGCTTAAAGATGGGAAGAAAAACAGTCATCCATCGATGATGAACTAAAGACGTCAGATAACAAGCCCCTGATAGCCCCTCCGGCAGCGCTGGAACTTTTTTGCAGCTTTAGAAACACTCTGCAAAATCTAACTGGCAGATAATTTGCCGGAAATCAGATCGTCTCAAGTGACCGTTCATTCCCCTCGGAGGGACGGCGGGGAGAAACACTCTCCACCCAAGCAGAAACGTCCCCGTAACCGAAGCGGTTACAACGCGGCAAAATCAAACCTCCCGTCAAGCGGTTGGCGGGCGTGTTATTGGCAAAGTATCGATCGCGGGCGCCGGCGTGGAGAACCGCAAGGGGCTCTTTTCACACGACTCGCCGAGGCTTTCATCGCACCTCAGGTGAGTTTCTCCGACGCAAAGAGTCCCGTTTGCGCTAAACTCCAGCAATAAAAACACATGTGGGTGCCGAGCTAAGTGAGTGACGTCCTGGCACGCCGCGCCCGCCACCGCGTCGGCCAAATTTTGTGATTTATTCGTCCAAACTTGCGTGACCCGCCGTCCGGTGACGACTGGAGCTACGGAAACGAAGGCTGAGTCGAACCCTGCGGTGTCGCAACCCCCGTGGCCATCTTGGCTGTTTTTCAAACGGCGAAACTTGGAGGAAACCGTTTTTTTTTTACCCAAATTACCTCGGGGCTGCGCGGCTATCCATCATTTCCCCCCTTCCCTTTCAATTGCGTGGCATTATGGGAGCCGGTCATACGGCTAGTTAGAAATCACAGGGACTGAAAAATGGCACCGCAACGGCGACTCGTATTCATTAGTGCGCGGATCGAGCTGTAATTGTTTTAGAGGTACATTAGGGGCAGTATTTCAGGTCCCGGCGATGAAGTCCGCCTTGCGCGGGACATAATTGAGTGGGTAAAATAGTATTATTGTGCCGCTGCCCCAAAAATAACAACCGCGACGCATCCGTTGCTTCATGCCGGAGACCTTTTTAGACACGACGCAAATGTATGTTTAACTTCATTTATGGTATTTAAAGCACGTGATCGCTTCTGGGTGAGGCACGTTCACGCAGCGGCGACATGTATCATCTAGGAGACGGCGTCGTGGGCGAAAAGCGAAAGACGGAGCCGACGCGGCGAAGCTACTCTCTTCTTCGGGGCGTTTGCGAGAAGGGATATAAAGTCGGTCCCTTATGCTAAGAAGAGAAACAAAAGGCGAAGCGGAAGATGAAATGCAACAGGAAGCATTAGTCTGAGTCTCCGGTGTGTGTTTAAATACTTCCAGCTGGACTGTCAATGCTCTCCCTGGAGTACAGAAAAGAAAATCTATAAGGAATTGGCAACAATGCAGCAAAGCGGACCGGGGAGTCTATTAAAAGCAAAGCTCTATTAAGTCCTGTCATGAACCCCTGCTATGGACCCGCTTGATGAACTTCCTCCGCAGTCAACAGCAATAATTTATCGCATGAATCAGCCCACATCCGTGCAGAAAACACCGGGGTGCGCGGCGGGTTGGAGCTGCAGCCGAGCCGAACGGGAGATGCGTCAGAACACCTGGGACGCCGAAGAGAGGGAGTCATAACCGAAAGCGTCTGTCAGGGCCGGGAACGTTATCGCCCCTAAACCTGATTTTTCAGATAGCGATGTTGAATCGATGCCGCCCCGCGTTTCCAAATCTATATTTAAGTGCCGTGGGAGCGGCGCTAACTTGAATTCCCTTTATTGTCGCAAGGCGATGAATTCTGCTCTTTACGGGTTCTGGATCGGGTTTAAGATCTCTATCGACCCGGCCTCAGATGACCGAGCGGTGTTAATTATTTATTCCATAATTCAAGGCCCCTCGAAGTTTCAAAGTAGATTCAGTAGCAGATAATGGGATCGTTTCACTCGAGTCGAGTCGGGGTTCACCCTCGATCCACCACTGGGCCACATATAGAGACGGAGAACCATTCACCCAAAACCCCGTGTCTAGTGGAAGCGTCGCGACTTACGAGCGCGTCGACTTACGAGATTTCCGAGACACCGGCCGTCGTTTGGTGGATTTTTTCGCTCAATGAGACGAGCCCGGATCCGTCGCTGTCTGTAAAGCGGCGCTTAACCCTCATATTATGTTAAGGGTCTATTTGACCCATTGGGTCAATGCGTGAAATGGGTCAAATTGACCCTAACATAATATGAGGGTTAAAACAGTAGGCCAGAGAAAATCACGGAAAAACACAAGGCGCTGAGATACGGTGACCGAGATCGTCGTCTGTGAGAGGGCAGGAGACATTTACGGGGATTTGGTGCGACGGACGTCGGGAAGTTCGACGGACGAGGCGTCGGAAGAGTCGTTCAAAGCCGGTCGGGGACGGTTTGATGGTTGGCGAATGAAGTTTAGCCGTACAGCGTAGCAAAGGGTGCACGTTACATTTAGCAACACATCGTAGTGTGGAGCCAGGACAGAGCAGGAAATAAAAAAATTCCCCCAACATCTTCCACCCATCTTGCCGTATCCCCATCCCGTCCTCACAGTGAAGACCAAGGAGGTGGTTGTGGAGTTCCGGAAGAATCGGAGGAGAAAGGTACCGATCACCATCCGGAGTGAAGAGTTTGTTTTATTCATTGCTATTGTCACTCTATTTATATTGTCGTTTAGTTCTGGTTGTGTATTTTTCACCTTTACCGTTCCTTTATGTCGTCCATTATCACCCCCGATGTTGTTGTTGTTGTTTTCCTTTTTTATTTTTCAACATTATGACTGTTACGCTGCTGTGAAAAAAAGGAATTTCCCCCTTGGGGATCAATAAAGTTTATTTGATCTTAGATACAGTTTTGCATTCTATTTCAATGTGTTTTAATTATAAAGTACATTTTTCTTCCTCAAAAACACATAATGAAACCAGGAGGCTGGAACAAAATGAATAACGTTTCAATTCATTTTAATGGGGAAATTTAATTTGCTATATGAGCAGCTTCAACTACAAATTGTGTTGAGTTATAGTCGCCGCCCGGCACGTTTTCACGAGTAACAAAAAAAAAAAAAAAAAAGGCATCTGCTGTTTATCTCATGTCGGGTCTGAAGTTGTACTATGTTTACAGTAAACTCGAGATAAAAGAGTGGCGCTGGGAAGGTTTGCAGCAGCGCGGCGCGACGCTGCTGCCCCCTCGCACAAACACACACACACCAGATATGAATCAAACGCATGCATATAGAAAAAAAAAAAATCACGGTTAGAGATGATGAAGCCTTTTCAGGAATCACAATTAGGGTGTATTTTGTTGCCGCACCACCAGGCGTCTTCATCATGGCTGCAAAAACAACATGCTAATGAGGATGCGTTCCACATTATAAGGAACTGGGTTACAGACCTCTGCCAGGGCACGCCGTCTAATAAGCACGTGTCCGTTTTCCAATCACTAAATAGCTGTTTCCTGTCGGTCAGAGATTCTCTGATTTCACGTGATTGCATCTTTCGGAGAGCGAGAGAGAGAGAGAGAGATTCAGTTGAGTCTCGGGCGAACCGGAGTTCAGCTCTAATTTGAAACACAAATCGAGTTTGAGGTCGAGTCTACAGTCGGTCAGCTGTCGGCGATCGATTTCAAGATATTCGATGTGACGGGGACAAAAAAGTAAAAAATCGTACAGAGTCGCCGGTTGCTTTCGACAGACGGTTGCAACATATCTCATCACGCAAAAAAAAAAAATAAATAAAAAAAATAAACTGGTTTCCGTGAGTAGGGGATAATAACGAAGAGCCTCCTCTTTCTCCTTCCAAATATATATATATATATTTTTTTTCCATCGAGCGCCAGATGGACAGGAGACTTCAAATACAAGATGCTAGCTTACAGCTGAAGGTAATCTATCTCTGCCTGGGAGACGCAGCGCGGGATCGGCGCCGATCGGCCCGACGCGAACATCTGATCGGCCCAGATTGATGACATTTTAATGGGACTCAAATGGCCACATGCTGATGCAAAGTCTGGTGTTTGACACGGAGGCTGGTGTTTGACAAACAGCCCCTGATCGGTATATTTGAAGATAAAAAAAATAAAAACATCAAACAAATTTGCAAACTGTAAAACAGTCAGATGAAAGAGCTGGGAGTGCAGATCAAACACAAGTAAATTACAGAGACAACCTGCTTTTAAACACTCGGATGGTTCGGGTTACGACTCCTTCGGTCTCTGCGGACAAAACCGTCGTGTTATTGAATTCTTGTTGCGGAGAAGTCGGGGCTGTCGGGGAGGTAAAACCCCCCCGCGGACGTGACGGACGTGCACGATCTCCACGCTCGCTCCCGTTAGAAAGGTAACGACTGATCATCCGGAACCCGACAACAAAACGAAATGACGCGATGCCGCATGAACAGGAAGTACCGTAAATTCCGGACTATTGAGCGCACTGGAATATAAGCCGCACCGGCTAGAAATAACAAAATAAATATATGTGTACATATATGTGCACTTGTCTATAAGCCACAGGTGTCCATGTTGTAACTACACAAAAATATTTGTCAGTAACATCCACAAATACGTACAGGAAATCCTTTTTTTCCCACAACAGTGCGTGTAACATAGCTGATGAAAAATGAATAATTTTATATTATGAATAATTAATAAACACATCCATCAATCCATCTATTTTCCAGCCCCGCTTTGTCCTACTCCAGTTGATCGCTATTTTGGTCTTCCTCCTACGCACTAAAACCATTAGTTGTTCTTCGGTGGCGGAATTGAAGAATTTACATTTATTCTTTTATACTTTATTAATCCCTTGTGGGAAATTCCTGTCTACATTTAAGCCATCTTGGATGAAGCATGAGCAGTTGGCTGCCATCTGTCTTGCTCAACAGCACTTCGACAGGCTAGGAGAGTCGGGAATCGAACCGGAAATGTTCGGTTCCAAGGATGATTGCTCTACGCCAGGGTTGGGCAAACTACGGCCCGCGGGCCACATCCGGCCCGTTGGTCTTTTTAATCCGGCCCACCAAAAATCGGTACAGAATTCATACTTGATGAGAATGAAAAAGGAGATTATTTCATTTTTGGAGCTACTTGAGAACACTTTAGAATTTTCCCGAGCTGAATGACACAGATTAGCTTTGTGATTTAGCCTTTACTGACACACAGGAACGAGCTGGACGTGAAGCTATAAGGGAAAAAAAACGATTTGTGCATGAAATGCTAACAAACATCTGAGCTTTCAAAACCAAACTGCGTTTATTTTCAAAGCAAATATCAGACAATGATCAGACAAATATCAGATGAGTCCCATATGTAGTGTTAACAAATGTGTTTTTAAATTTTTTTTTTACATGTATCGTATCTTGTGCTGACCCGGCCCGTCTGTCAATTTTAAAAGCCAATGCGGCCCCTGAGCCAAAAAGTTTGCACACCCCTGCTCTACGCCAATGAAATTACCGTGAAATTTCACAGAAATTTCATTAGTCCGATGAATCTCGTTAGCCACAAAATAAAACATAAATTACCCGCATCTTTGTTGAAGCCGCAGCGTTCAAAGCGCGTGTAAAAAGAAGCCTCTTATAGTCGGTAAATTTCGGTATCGCGGAACAAAATGTCGATGGAAATTCAGGAAGAGGATTTAATTCCCGGTAAGGATAAAGCGGCAATCTGAAAAATCCGTTCAAACAGTAAGGGATGACCTATTCCGGAGTTGCTTGGCTCCTTTGTTTTTTTTTTTCAGATCGCAATGATAAAGGTGAAAACACATGTAGTGTGGCGACGACGCCACGTTCCAAGTCGTGCCCGACGACGTGGAAGCTCCACGCGCATCCAGCCGACACGCAGACATAAGATGTGACAAGACAGGGTTCTTATTCCTTAACTTCTCTGCTCCCTTGTTACTTTTCGGCACATTGACTTCACATTGATTTTCAGCTTTTTAACTCAGCCTGAGAAAGATCGTCTGCGGTTCTTAAAAATTCCAGGCAACGACTACAAGACATCTCCTTTCCTTTTTTCCCCCCGTTTTTTATTCTTGCTGCTGCGGGCAACTTTTTCAGATATAAACTATATCTGGTCTCCAAACAATATTTCACAATAGATTTATGTTTGGATGGTCCAAGGCTACTCAGATACTCAGAGGCTATCAATTATATATCATGAAAAATAACCTCGCAGCAAAACAAAGCGAAGGACCGGGAAATAATTGTTCTCTTAAGTGATTTGAATCGTCTCAAATTTGTGTACCTTAACAACGCGCCAATTATCGGATCCACCAGAAGAACATCGCAGAAGAACATCGCGTCCTATCAGGAAAAATTCTCCAAGGACGCGGCCACAAACCTCCCGATCAGAATGTAAAAAATGAACCAACATGGCAGCTCTTATCTCATCTAAAGCAAATGGAGTTAACTTATACAGCGTGTTCATGCCTTGTGCTTTAAAAGCACTTTACACAAGATAGCGTTCACACATACTCGCACTCTGACACGCAACTTGGGGTTCATTGTCTGTTGCAGCCGGTGCACGAGCAGCTTGCGCCGCCTCTGCTGGTGGCAAGAAGTAAATGCAAGACAGCTGAATTCTTCTATGAGCAGGATTTGGTCCTGGAGGAATGAGCCAGATGTGAAAAATCTCACCTCCGATCCAGCTTTTTCTGTTTCGCACATGCGACATTAAGCCGAAACATACAGTGAATTCCGGACTATAGGGCGCGCCTTTATATAGGCCGCACCTACTAATTTTTAAAAGACAAACGTAGTTGTGCATAAATAAGCTGCGCTTGTCTAAAAGCCTCTGTTGCCCCCATTGAAATATGAGATATTAACGCAGCAAGATGTTACAGGAAAGATTTATTTTGAAAAATTTTAATTAAATAAATGACGGTTGTTATCTACAACTACCAGATGCCGGACTTTCGCTCTATTACCGTCTTCGACAGCCAGGCTGATAATTTTCTACTCGAAAAATGAATCTAATGCATTTCTGCGCATCTTTTTCATCATAGCGCATGTTCAAAAAGCAGAAAATGGCTGATCTGAAGAATTATCGTTAATGCACTTTCATTTGTCCACTGTGACGGTGTAATGACCCTGTAAAAATCCATGAATTAGCCGCATCGTTGTTCTCAAAGCACGTGAAAAAAATAGCGGCTTATTTGCGGGAATTTACAGGAATTTCCCCCTTAGATCTATTCAAGTGTCCACCATCCCTTATTTATTTCCATCTCTATTCAAAACCGAATTATCTACTCATCAGTACTTATTTGAATTATTTGAAAGATACCCGTCATTCATACTTTACGGTCTGATGTATGTAAACACATCAGGTTTTCGCTTTTTGTCGTGCACTGAGCGCAAACGCGTGGGGAAAATGATACCTGGAGTGTTGGATCGCTCTCCCCGATAGAGAATATTCTAATTCTCTGTCGTCCCATTGTTAACAGCATGAGATGGTTTATTATTGTCTCTGTATGAGATGAGATGAGATGTACTTTAATGATCCCATGGTTGGGAAATTGTATCGCAGCGAGACATACAAGAAAAAAAAAAAACATGTTAAAAAAAAATAAAATAAAAAAAAAATGAAATCTGAGGTGTAAAAGTTTGAAGTAGATCTGGGCATTTTACGTCCCGTTTTGCTTGCTTTATCCAGCCCGCTAAACAATTTTCTTTGAATATTTTCCATCAATATTGAATTTAGAAACGCCTTATTTTTGCCTTTTGTTTAATTTCCTGTGGATGATTTCATACAAAATAATATTGGTACATTTATATGATCATAAATGATTTTAAAGTTAAAATAAAATGCCAAAAAAAAAAAAATGCAAATATTGAAACTCCAATTTTCAATTTGTTCAATTTGAATGATACCCAGTCTGCCCATGTATAAAAATAAGAAATAAGAAATGAAAATAAGAATAATAAAAATAAGAAATGTAGCTAATCAGTCAAAATAATTGCCCACCCCTGGTATAATAAGTATATGCTAAAAAAAAAAAAAAATCCTCACATTTACTAATATACAGGAATGAATAATTAGCAAAGTGGCAATGTGAATATATGTTGGTATCTGAATGCTCTTCTTCACAGGCTGCGGATGAAGTGGCTGTTTTTCCAGAGTAAGTCTGTTGGCTGAGGACACCCGTGGGATGTCGCTTACTACATACCCCCGTTAATTAATTTGCCGTGAGAAGCAGTTGAACTAATATTGAAGCAGACAGGCATGAGAGACTGCCTGCAAAACAATTCCATCAGATGTATTTTTCATGCGCAGGGTCGCCACTTGGAAAACAAACCCGTCGCTGTACCTCGAAACCCAAACAGGTTTTTTTTTTTTAACCAACAAATGACTTTAATTACGATGTTTTTGCAAGAGGAGGGATGTTAGCATGCCAGACGAACAGGAAATTCATTCAATGATTATTTATACCACTTAGCCGTCATTGGGCGAGGGGCGGCGTTCACCCTGGATCGATCACAGGGCCGCGTGACGTGACATACGACCGTTCACACTCCAAATCGAACATGGTAAACAAACATACAACCGTTTACCTTCTCACTCCCGTGTCCTTAGAGACACATTCACCCTCATTCAAACCTCAAATATAGACATTCGTTCTCTTTCACACATTATATACCATCATTTCTGGACTAAAAACTTTTTCCACACGCTTTGAATGGCGCAGCTTAAACAATAATGCAGCTTTATTGATCATGTTTATGGATCTATTCGGGCTAGCGAGCTTCACGTCACCAAAACATTTAGCCTCGTCACAATCGAACGATATTACCATGAAATTCTGAGGCTGTTTAAAAGCAAGCGATCAGCTGGAGTGGGACGAAGCGGGGATTGAAAATGGATGGATGTATTGATTATTAATCCTTTTCATCAGCAAAAAAAAGTATTTCCAATAGGTATTTGTGGATGTTATAGGGATGTATTTGATTAAATGTTTAAAAAAATGTTTCTGTGTAATTATCTAAAGTTACAACGCGGACACCTGCGGCTTATTGACCAGTGCAAATATATGTAATCATATAATTATTTACATATTTTTAGCCGCTGCGGCTTATATTCAGGTGCGCTCAATAGTCAGGAAATTACTGTCGGCATACAACCGTTCACTCTTTCTGTCTTCACACAAAATACAGAAATACAACCATCAACTCTCTCATCTCATGCACCTTTTAGCTTTTCACATGTCTGGACAACCAGGCTCCCTGTCGGGTGGCCGTCTTCCTTGCAAAGGTGTTATTTCGGGGTCAAACCGGGCCCTGCTGTGTGACTCCAGAATCGCCGATAATCAATCATCTGTAGAAACACATAAATAAGCAAGTGATCCTCATTAAGCTTTGCAAGATACGCGGTGAGAAGTCTGAGCCGCACCAGGAGCGTTATTATCGCGCTGACGCGAGCCAGGATTGGCGTGGGAAAGCAAATTATAGCGCGGACAACAACAGCAGCAACAACAAAGCTGCCGAAGCGGCGGCAGGAAGTGTAAATTGCGGTCTGAGCAACGAAAAGTTCACGCATCCCTAATTTACCAAATTGTCTAAAGCTGACTTTAACTAAGAAAAACAAACGGTAATGAGGACAAAAGCCAATAAGTGTGTGTTTTCTTTTCCCAATATAGCCGCTGTTAACGCACACGCTCCTGCCCACACGAGACCGCCGTTCCTCGGCCGCATTGGCTGCTGGCTTTTTTTTTTTTTTTTTGAAAAGAGGCTCCTTGGAACAGAACGCATCCGAAGGCGCCGTTCGTTGATGGCCTAACTTTTTCCGATTAACACCACGCCGCAGCCACCCACTCCCCGAGGTCAACGCGCCGCTTTCCCCCTCCTTCTAAACCAGTGCGACCGCACATGTTGCCCACGTAGCTGAAAAACACTTAATTCCAAAAAAAGACTTCCACATCGGGCGCGAATAATGTTACATGCTAAATTCAACTAGCCCGACGGCGTTCCATATCTTACTGCAATCACAAATTCAACCCACGATGACGACGCTACGCTCAAGTATATACATCGTCGAGTTCACACCAAACACGTTGAGAAGCTCCTTCCGAAAAGTTTGCCGGCCGCGTTAGACGCGAGCAAAAGCTGCTAATTAGCAAACGGGCGCAAAGCTGCAAAAGCGTGTTTTCGTTAAGCGCGTCAGAACCGAGCGGTCCGCGGAGGATTTTCAAACGCTGCGGTTGAGCGGGTGGAGGAGGCGTGTGAAATAATTGAATAAGCAGGGACGAACTTGTGATCAGAATGGCATACGGTGCCAGCATTATCGAATTATACGTGCGTTTATGAGAAAGATGTCTGGTAGTGCTGGGAAGTTCAGACTTGTATACAGCAGACGATGGCGTTCTCGCTCTCATGGGTTTCTCCACGTTCTTCGCCTTCCTCCCTACGGTCCGACGCTCTACATTACAATTTTTTTTCAGTAATTGCGGCGCCTAAAAAGTTAACAGTTCAAATTCTAGGACTAGCTTAATGCTGGTAAGGTATTAAGAATTATCGCCACAGAATTATCGTGTTGGTGTTTCTACGACATGGCTCTACACCTGTACCATCCCGAAGATGCGCTAAAGACGGCTGGTCTCAAGTCTTAGAAAAAGTAGAAAAGTGACATCATAAACAAAATTATAATTACACAAAAGGTTATCTGTAATTTCTTTTTTTTGGGGGAATAAATCCATAGAATAGTTTCAAAAGAGTACTGTTTGCTTTTTTGGGGGCTGGAGAATCCATCGATAGGACTTCAGTGGGAAAAGTCGACGAACATTTGCGCCAAACAAGAAATTTAATTTAAAAAACAGCTGGAAAAACAGCCACTTCATCCGCAGCCTGTGATTAAGAGCATTCACATACAAACACATATTCACATTGCAACTTTGATAATTATTCATTCCTGTATATTGGTAAATATGTTGATTTATTATTGGTTTTTTTTTTTTAGCATATACTTATTATAACAGGGGTGGGCAATTATTTTGACTGGTGAGCTACATTTCTTATTTTTATTATTCTAATTTTTATTTCTTATTTTTATACACTGGCCAACGGGGTATCATTTAAATTGAACAAAATGAAAATTGGAACTTAAATATTTGCATTTTTTTTGGCATTTTATTTTAACTTTAAAATCATTCATGATCATATAAATGTACCGATATTATTTTGTATAAAATCATCCACAGAAAATTAAACAAAAGGCAAAAATAAGACGTATCTAAATTCAATATTGATTGAAAATATTCAAAGAAATCAAAGAAAATTATTTGGCGGTGCCGGATAAAGTAAGCAAAGCGGGACGTAAAATGCCCAGATCTACTTCAAACTTTTATATAGCTTAATCAAACTAATTATTTAAACTTATTTTTTACGCCAGATCTCTCTTTTTTAGATCTCGAACACGAACACCACGTTATTAATGCGCGAGTTTTTTGTGTGTTTAGGTTGTTCGCTGGTCGAGTCAAAATTGCGGCAAAAAAACCCTCCATAGGTTCGTGATTGGGCTGTTTGTAAGAAGAGGTTTATTGTATATGACACGTGAGATAGATGCAGTTTGTTACCTAAATTCTCTCTAACACACACACACACACACCTCACTTTGTTGTAAATACACACTGTGTTCTCTGGTTGCCTCATTTCAGATGTTTACACAAACACACGCTGATTTAAAGAAATACAAAAGGACGAGCAGAAACAAAACCGGAGTGAACGGTTCATTAATCTTGTTTCTCAAAAAAAAAAAAAACCCGTATCACGAGAATGAAACGGAATATCAACCAACGCCGTCTATCATCCGCTTCTTCGCGACGCCGCGACGTCCTCGACGTGAGAGGACGGAAAAAACTCCGCCACGTCGCAAACAAATGACCATCCGTCAGCTTTTGACAAATTAGCCCATCTTTACAGTTTAAAAACACGCTGACGTTGGTGGAGAAAAAAAAAAGAAAAGAAAAAAATGACACGTTTATTTATTTCCGTACGTCTGAAAAGGCCTGGTCCGAGGCCGCGGGCTAATGACGTCGTCACCATTGTGTGATTTTTTATTTTATTTTTTTTTCCCGCGGATTTACGACTGCCGTACAGCGCACAATTACTCAGATGGTTGTGTGATGCGCGAGCAATTATGTCGCCTTGAGAGAGAGAGAGATGGAAACGGAGAGGGAGATAGAAAGTTATCCAAAGGCAAAACATGACCCTGAAAATTCAGAGGCATAAAAAACTAGCACGGTAATTAGATGCTAAATTAGTCCACGTGGACCAATTAGGCAAGACAAGACGTGGGGGCTCTGTAATGCTTTGTCAACAGAAATGAAACCGGCACAAGGAGACGGACGGGTTTGAGGAGGGGAGGCGTATGAATGAGAGACGGAAAAAGGAGGTGGGGGTTGCGGCGGAGGGAGCTCGTACCCTGATTAAAGGGGAGAAGACGATCAAAGAAAAATTTATTTGGCGTGCGTGTGAAGATTAAACAAACCTTTAGAAAAAAAAAAAAAAGGAGAGAAGAAGAAGAAGAAGGGGGTCCCATCATTTCCTGCATTAAGCCTGAATTAAATTTTAATGTAGAAACATTGCTTGATCTCTTTTACAAATGATGATGCTTTGATTTGGATGCTTAAAATGTAAGTGCGGTCCCCGGAGCTCCGCGCTGCCCCGGCAGAGGCTCTTTCCACTTCTTCTTTTTAAAATATATAAGAAAAGAATTATAAAAATAAATAAATAAAAAAACTCGCCTCTCGTTTCAGCCTTTTAAAACAAAACCAATATTTTGAAGCGCTGAAGATAATAAAAGATTTTTTTTTTTTTTCCCTTCCTTCTTGCTTTTTTTAACCTCCTGTGATGATGCCTGGGATTTGAATTAATTTTGTCAAGCGCTCGAACATCCCTATGCGGGGAGCGGAGGGAAATTTGGATTTTTAGATTGAAAGTAATTCAAAGTGTATTTTAGAAATGTATCAGTGTCTCTCTCTTTCATTATAAACACATATATATATGTATATGTATATATTGCTTGAAAAATAAAGGGAGCACTTAAACAACACAATGTAACTCCAATTCAATCACACTTGTGTGAAATCAAACTGTCCACTTGACTTGTTTTAAGGACATTAAATCCCAGTTGAATCAGCCAGTAATGTGTTTTTCCACTTTAATTTTGAGTGCGACTCCAAATCAGGACTTCCATGGGTTCATAAATTTGATTTGATTTGATGTGTGATTTTGTTGTCATCTATTCATCTACGTAGAGAAGTATTCAATAAGAATATTTCATTCATTCACATCTAGGATGTGTTGTTTTAATGTTCCATTTATTTTTTTGAGCAGCGTATATGCACACACTTGTTATATATGTGTATATATATAAATATATATAAACAGTATCAAGAATCAAGATTTTTTAATTGTTATTGTGCAGGCAGTCAAAATTTGCAATGAGAGCTCCAAGCTTGGAGCATGTTCTTTTATGTATAAAAATAAAAATAAATGGATGGACAAGTTATAAGACAGTACATGGTGCGGAGGGCATGAAGGGTGATATGAATACAGGACTGTCTCAGAAAATTAGAATATTGTGATAAAGTTCTTTATCTTCTGTAATGCAATTACAAAAACAAAAATGTCATACATTCTGGATTCATTACAAATCAACTGAAATATTGCAAGCCTTTTATTATTCCAATATTGCTGATTATGGCTTACATCTTAACAAAACTCAAAAATCCTATCTCAAAATATTAGAATATCATAAAAAGGTCTTTTTTGTTTTTTTAATTGCATTACAGAAGATAAAGAACTTTATCACAATATTCTAATTTAGAGTTTTAAGTGCAGCTCAGTGCAAGCTATTGTCTCTGTAACAACTTCCATTCAAGGCGCTAACCAGACTTAAGCCTAGCCAGATGCTTAAGTCTAACCAGTTAAGTCTGGTTGACCAGACTTAAGTCCGGTTAGCGTCTAGCACCTAAGCAATGACTTATGTGCCTTGCTTAAAGACACTTTGACAATCAGGAGAGATTCAAACTATCAACCCGCTCTACTATCTGAACCGCGGCCGGGAATCGTATACAGGCGGTTCCTCGACATATGGCGTAGTTTCCGTTCCTAATGTGATGTCATTTTTGGCGTCATTGGGAAATGACATAGCGCGAGTGCCAATGTCACCCAATGATGCTAACATCACATCATAAAAACACTGTGTTATTACATCTGATTCCACCTCCATGGAAATGGCCGTCCTTTTCGCCAAAAACTGTCATCAGAAAGGTCCGACTTACGCCTGGTAGCCGTAACGAAGGGCAAAAAGTCTCAAAAAAAAAAAACAACACAAATGAAAGGAAGCCAATGTAGCACAATCCAATATGGCGCACAACCGGACAATGGTAACAAAGCAGTCTTGCGTGACTTGTTTTCAGAACCAGAATCAGGAAACTTTCTGGTTCCCCAAGGGGGAAATTGCTTTTTGTTGAAAGCAGCTCCTGCTCACAGAGTAAAGTGGGGAAGAAGCAAAATAAAATTCGATATGAAAATAAAGAATACAATTGCGAAAAATAAAAATAAAATCCAAAACGGTAAAGATCAAAAAAAAAAAAAAAAGTTGTGAAATGTGAAAATATATGTAACGTATATACATGCGTATTTACATGTACATCTGTATGATCACATGTAGTATTTATGTGTTGAATCAGGGTTAACGTCACAAACAAATGATGAATCAAGACTTTATTAAAACAATTATGGGAGGACGTTGTTAGCCAAAGACCAGTTGTACATGATAACAATAATATTAACAATAAACTGAGCATTATTACTGGTATTACTCTGATCATAATTCACACAGTCCAAGCCATGATTCACTGGTTTCCTCTGAGAACACATGTGAGACTGAGAAGTTATTTTCCTGCCACATTCCCCCCCTAACTTCCATTTTCCTTCCTTTCCACTCGAGGGGGATCAGGAAACTCCTCCCCCGTTACCATTGGCAACGCGAGGTGGTTATTTTGTCCACATACCAATCTCGGCTTTTCTTGATTTTTATTTTTCATGTATCACCAAACCCGTAGTTTGCCCATCCTGGAATATTCTATGTGTTCCACCGTTACACGGCCCGAGTCGATCGCCCGATAGCGTCGCCGCGCTGCCGTCCCGGACCATAAAACCTGGACTGTCCTGACGCGAGGGCCGTTTTCCTTCGTGCGGTTGCACCTGCAAGTGAAAGATAAGGGCTCGGCTGATAACAACCTGCCAGCCTCCTGACATTTCTCTGGACACTCTGCAATGAGATGCCGGCCGCGGCTCGCTGGAAGAGGAAGAAGAGGGGCGACTCGTCAGGCGGAGGGAAAACGGGGACCTTTGATTCCCCTTACGAAAGCATATGGAAGCTTAACGTCCGATCCGTCCGATCGTCTGTTTTTATTAGGAAACTCTTCACCGTGAGTTAATTCTTCAGTTAAGATAAGATACACGCTATTGATTCCCATAGGGGAAATTCTTTTGTCACAGCAGCGTAACAATTACAGTATCAATAAATATGGGTGTAAATATAAAGATAATTAAAAGATAGCAAAAGACATCCATAAATAAATAGAGTGAACAACAACAAGGATAAGAACAGACAACAGAATGGGAAAAAAAAGCAAAAAACTACAAGGGTGAGAATAGAAAACCAAAACGACAACAAGGATAAGAACATAAACGGAGTGACAATAGCGACGACAAAAATAAACAGGATGCGAATGGAGCGATCAGGATTCATTCGTTCATTATCTAAACCGCATGTAGAGACATTCGGCATCTCTTCCCTGCATGTTTTTGGACAGCCGCACCCTCAAAAAGGAATATGAAACAAGAAAAATACAGAAATGGTCGGCCAATCAACTGAACCGATATTGTTCAGAACGCTGTTATCGCCCGTTCAACGGGGAAAGTGTTTTTTGTTTTCGCATCCTGTGCCGAAAGGAAGCTAAATAAATAACACCCGGTTGAATAAATTCAGGTTTCAGTTTGCTCAAACTTGAAAGTAAATCTGAAATCCATAACTGCCGGTCGGCGAAGGAACTTCTGGTCCTCGTTTTCGGCCACAGGGGGAGCTGTTTCCCTTCAGCGGCGAAAGAACTTGACGGATTGCGACCCCGTCTCAGAAGACGCAGCTCGGTCTACATGTCATTGTGCGGTTTCGCTCAATCAATGCATCAGGTTGTAGCCGGCCTGGAGGATTTCCAGCAAAAGAGTCAGCATTTTAACATGCGGTGGAGATTTAAAGTGGCCTCTGGGCTCTCATTCTATTACCTGAAGTATTTTTAATCGAGAACAGGCCGGTTGTTGAAGTGGTTCCTCGAATTGTTGGGAAAACATTCAACGGACGTACTGTTGCGAGTAAGAACGAATTAATTGACGATGCGTTAAGAAATAGCCGATCCAACACAGCGAGGTTTCCACATTCGGGTCCGGTCCCCCTTCCTCCCACAGTCCAGAATCAGTCGGCGGTCAGCTGGAGCCTATGGGGTTCACCTTCTTGCCCCTCCTCAGAACTTGTATGCCTGAACGTCCGGCCATGTCTGTGCAGGTTCTCAGCCGGACGAATTCTGGTCAAAATCTCTTTGTTATGGCAACTGGCTCATCTGAGAGGCTTCTACAGGTCTGATGACGTATGGGGAGTTTCCAAATATAACCGCCAGGTTTTTGGGCGGGGCGAGGTTATGGTGGCTTGCTGTGGAAGAGTTGATCTGCAGAAACTAGGTGTAAAATAAAAAAATAAATGAAATGGCTATATTTATTCAGTGATTTGTACTATAAAGCTATTTTCCACTTAGCTTCGCCTTTTTTTTTTTTTTTAATCAAAAACGCTGAAAAAAATTGACATTTACCGTTCAAATATGAAGAAGAGACGTGCAGTGACACAGCAAGCATCTGAGCCAACTATGGATTGCACAATGATAATGCTAACTGTGCTGGCATGCTATGCACTGAGACCATATTGCTGTCTCTGTGTATGTCACTTTTAAAATTTTCAAACACTTTTAATATATGAACTAATTTCCATTGTTTAGCTGATGTGCATAATGTTTTCCATCGGTAACTGAAACATGTTTCTTGCACTTAGCAATCATAAAACGACTGCGAAGAGACATTGAGTGAGGCACGCAGTAACGGTGCCTCATGGTAGGGGGCACCAGAGATCCTTCTTACCACTTGCTAACAGAATAATATAATTAGCAATACCGAGCTACAGTAAATGTCAGTGCCTCACCAGCCATGAACCTCACCGCACGTCACTGTCATGGAGGTATCGTTCATTGGAACAAAGAGGCAACTTTTGTGGGATCACTTGGATTGTAATGCTAAGAAAAAGAGGGAAACCTGTTGGAACCCATGAACTGAGGCTCATGTGGACTTTACCGGGGGGTTGCCTCTGCCGGCGGTTGTTTGGAGGGTACAGATGGGTCTGATCCGTGTGTGCAAATCCGAGGTAATCCCACACAGTTGCTCATTCGTTCCCACGAACGACACCTCCATTAGGATAATAACCCCTCCTACACCTAGTTTCTGCAGATCAACTCTCCCATTTACACAACAAGCCACCATTACCTGGACCAACCCAAAACCCTGGCAGTTGCATTCGGAAACTCCCGGCACATCATCAGAACTGAAGTAGCCTCTCGGATGAGGGGTGAAATGCCTTCAAGTGAAGAAATTCAAGTCCAGTTGCCATGACAAGACGATTTCAACAAGAATTCACCATGGCCTCACCATGGCCCGGATGACTGAGAACCTCCACGGACATGGCCGGACGTTCAGGCATACAAGTTCTGAGAAGGGGCAAGAAGGTGAATCCCATAGGCTCCAGCTGACCGCCGACTGATTCTGGACTGGCATAGAGAAACTAGGTCTCAGGGGGGTTGTTATGCTGGAATGGGAAGTTGTTTGTTGGAACAAAGGGGCAACTTTTCTGGGATTACTTGGATTGGAATGCTAAGAAAAAGAGGGAAACCTGTTGGATCAACTGAACTGAGGCAACTTTTGTGGACTTATCTGGATTTGGATGTGAAAAGGCAAAGCTAAACTAAGGAGTAAAACCTGTCGGTTCACAACCACAACAACCCGTTTCATTTCTGGACGCCATTTTCGAGCAGCTCCACGCTTCCTAGGTAGACGGACGGACAGCGATTTCTGCTAAATCGTCCGTAGGCCTGAATGATCGGCTGATGTTCGCCCCACCCCCAAAACCCTTCCTTTTGCGGGAAATTGATAGTGAATAAATGATAAAAAATGTCGAGCACACTGGAGTCAGAGAAGTGGAATAAATGAATCAGACTTCAAAGAAGGCAAATTGGAGTGTTTACTTGGATATGACTAACAGCAGCAATAGATTTCCCTTTTTGAATTTCTTTTTTTTTTTTTTTTTGCTTTGGGCTGGTGTTGGTGAGCGGCGGCGGTGGGAGCGAAAGGAAGGGGGGCGGATGGAAAATATAATGATGTAACCTGGAAGAGTGAAACCTTAGCCGTCGACATCTATGAACCCGACGTATTGATCCAGATTGAACCAGACGGCCAAACGCTAAACAAACGTGGCATTTTGTTTCAAGAAAATAGAGCCGTGTCCGTCTGGCCTTATTTCTCAGGATGAAATGCAATCTGATGAAACGTTGACCCTGTTTTCGTTTTTTTTTTTTTTCCCAAATCATAACTGCATCGATCACAGCGACACCTCTGTGAATTTCAACGCGGCACAGGAGAAATGAAAAAACAAAATAAAACAAAACATTGGACTGCAATCATTTAGGTGTCAGATGGGAGGTGGCGCAATTTTTTTTTCTTTATTTCAGAGCGAATATTCTCCATGTGAATGAAAAGCTATGGATATCATTTGCTTCGAAAAGAAAAAGGAAAAATGGAAAGTCTTATAAAATTATACCGAGACGGCAAATTAAGTGATCAACACCATTTTTGTGAAAAAGGAAATTGAGACGTGAGGCCTCGCGTATTATTCTGCCGCTCTGTACCTATTAATTTGACCCCGCTGCGGCTGCCGGTCATTTTGCAAGGGTGCTAAATAAAGGCTCCTACAATGATAGGAAAGTCAAGTCTTAAATAACAGCAGCTTTGTCTTTGGTCCCTTCAATTTGAGGCTCATTGTCCACGTCACCTTGGAAACCCAATCGCAGCACGGAAAAACACAGCTGGGTGCGCGACATGGGAGTGACAGAGTGATGTTCAAAATTCAAAATTAAAGTCAGGTTTATTGTCAATTTCTCCGCAAGTACCGGGCATACAGAGGAACGGAGATGTTTCTCGCAATCCTACGGTAGCATGAAATTAACAATTCATTATAATAGAGTGCAATTTAAACAGTAAAGTGTACTATTACGTAAGTAATAAACATTAAACTATAAGATATAAAGTATAATGTGCAGCAGATGTTTTTTTTTGGTAGTTTCATGGAAAAGGTCAATAAGTCAGTGTTTTCAAGCCTTTTTTTGAGCCACGGCACTTCTTTTACATTAAAAAAAAATGAATAAAAATATCATGCGGCACGCCACCAAAAAAATATGCCAAAAACGTTTTTCATGAATGAAATCGCAATTTCACTTTACTCAGTGTGGCCCAGTTTGGTTGAACACAAAGCTGAGGAGACACACATAAAAGATCTACTTCAACAGCTCGGAGTCTCTCCCTTTTTTTTTTTTGTCTTTATTATTTATGGTTAAAAAGCCCAGCTCACATGTCGTGGTATGTTGTGGAGAAAGGGACCCGGAATGGGGAACTCCTTAGCAACAGTCAGCCTGGTGGATCTTCCTGCAGCATCGGGGAGATACACAAGTTTATACACTACCTGTTGATATCTACTGGAAGAGCATTTAATTGCTCTCATAGATAGATGTACAAAGACACATTTTTTGAGTTGAATAAACAACTTTTGGACCAATCAGGTGAAAGTCGGCATATCTGACGATCTCTCACGACATACGAATTGCCGCAGCATTTAGTGGATACGTAACGCAACCCCAGCCACTAGTGTGGCTTCTATTCTATGTGCCTTCTACATGACATTTTTTTAAAAAATAGGCCATTCATTGAAGGCGCGCCTTATAATGCAGTGCGCCTTATGGTGCGAAAATACGGTAGTTGTATTTCTGGCTGCATGTTTATGACACCTGAATGAAAAAGTAAATGGTTGTGAGCCAGTGACAGCTGTGATAGGCTCAGCAACCCTCAATGCGAGGTTAGCGGAATAAATAAAGAACGGATGAGTGAAGGAAACTCCCAGCTCGATATGAAAAACTGACAATAAGTTTAAACCGCTCTATAATAAACGGTTTTGATTTGCACAAGTTATTGATATTACGAATGTATCTTTTTGGCTCATATCAATGGGGTGAGTCAAAAAAGAAGGAAAATAAAAGAAAGTGAGCAAAGTCACCTCCAGCCCGTCCCCAGGAGAGGAGAGGAAATCACCGATACCTCTCATGTTGAAATGTGATGTGACACATTTAGAAATGTGACGATTGGCCGGAAATAAGCCACCTGCGAGCGCCCGCGCCACCTTTTGACCCCGTCGGGTGCGGGCGGGGGGGCAACAGGCTCGGACATGGCCCGGGGCAACAAGGTCAGAGTCGGTTGATGTGAGAAATTGACCGCCCAGAGAGAGGCGGCGGGCCGTCCCGATCCGCTTCCTCCATTTTCCTCAAAGTAGCGGCGTGAAGAGATGGAAGGCTCTTGTTGCGTTTTTGCTTACACATGCTAGGAAGTCTCTCTGAAGTCTCTGCTTGTCAAAGGAGATTCTGGCGTCCCTGCTGTCCTGACATATTGTCGATTTCTTTTTTTTGCTCTTCCTCTTTGGCTCCCGCGCAACATCTGTTTAGGAGGGGGGGCGGGTTGGATTTGCGGCGGACAAAATCGACGAAAGAGCCGATCCCAGCTGATGTTAGCGCAGAACAGATGCGAACGGCATGGAACGCTAACCACTGCGCTCTAGCCACTGGGCCACTAGTTGGCGCTGTGCTTCAAAAAAAAAAAAAGAAAGAAATCACACTGGTGAGAAAGAAGCGACGTGCAACTCCAGAGCCGTGCATGAGTCTCTCCCAAGCAAGACCCAGCAAATTATTATAATTTTTTTCTTCCTGTTCATCACCGTCGTCCGCAAGGTAATCGTGAGGCGAGAGACAGGCTACGGGTTTAGCGGTGCGCTCAAACTGCAGCGACAAATCAACTAACGACCGAAAAAAAGGGAAGCATTATTGTCTGGGAAATATCCAGTTGGAGCGGAGCAGAAACGCTACCTGAGACAGCAGCACTCTGGCATCACAGAACTTCGTTTCAGCACTAGCGGGGATACTTAACAGAGGATTTGGAAACTCGGCTCTGATGCGAGAAGTAAACGGAAACAGAAAATAGCGACGAAAAACACAGCGAAGATATAAAGGAATCAATTCAAATGTTCCCAAAAGGAAACCTCAACTGCCTTTACTTTTAAGTGAATTCCAGATGAGGTGTTTCCTCGGCGGCGGTTTGGAGGACGCTATCCGTCTTCCCTCGGACGTGTGACTGCAGCACCGCCCCCACCGGTGGAGCCGTTCTCAAACCGTGACCGCGCCGCGTTCGTCTCGCCCGCCGCGCTAAAGGGGAGTACAGAGGAGGAGGTAGGACGCTGGTGTTGCAATACTTAATTATTATTGATCAACATATAGAGGGAGCGGTTGTCCTTTTGTGTTCCTGCGGCAACCTTGGGGGCTCCGGGAAATAAAATGCATTTATTGCGTCACATTAAAGTGACATTTTCAGGGGAGCACGTCTATTTAAACTGCCAGGAAAGACATCCGCCACATGCAAATGTACACAGTGTATATATATATATATATATATATATGTATACACATGCCATGAAATACATTTGCCACAAGCAAATACAATATATATGTGTGTGTGTATAAATATATGTGTGTGTGAATATATAGATATACTGTATTTTCTGCACTCAGGCGCACCTAAGGGCCTTTAGTCTTCTCAAAAACCGACAGTGCGCCTTATAATCCAGTGCGTCTTGTATATAGATCAATATTGAGCTGCAACAGGTCTCGCAACTACAGGAAGCAGCCGCCGACTCAATTTTCTCCTGTAGAAGAAGTAGCACGCGGTGCATGCTGGGATATATGACAGTGCGAGTAAACAACAGTGGGTTGTCGAATAGAGAGCAGCAAGTAGAAGCGTCTACAGTCACAATTCGGATGAAGGCAACAGTGCGAGCATGCGAACTTAATATCAATGAATTTAGAGGCGGTCCGTCTTGGTGCTTTTTGTTTTATGAAAAACTTTCAACGAACGCGGCGCAAATACCGGTAAGAGCTACCAGTATGTACAGCACCTTATTGTGAACGCACTAACTTGTTTTGGGAGTGAACAGAGTTGTCAGAACGTTGGTTTGTATTGTATTAGTTAAGTTTGACTGACTGACTTATCTGACTGTTTTGTTGACATTCTCTTTAGCGCAGCTTCATCTAGTGGATGCATTAAGCAACCCCAGCCACGACAGTAGTTTCTATTCTATTTACCTTACATTGCGGTGCACCCTATATATGAAAAAAGTTTTAAAATAGACCATTCATTGCAGGTGCGCCTTATAATCCAGTGCGCCTTATAATGCGGAAAATATGGTACATATAAATATACATATACATATGCATATACATATATTAATGCTAGGAAATACATCTGCAACATGCAAATGTAGACAGTATATATGCATGTATGAATACACACACACACACAGTATACACACACACTGCCTATTGATATATATATTCATCCATTCATTTTCCTGCTCTTGGTGTGGGAGGGGAGTCTTGCTGTCATTTGGCGAGAGGTGGGATTCAACCTGGACCGGTCGCCAGTCATTCGCAGGGTCACATATAGAGACATAAAACCGTTCACCCTCTCATTTGCACATCATCTAGTTACAAACGACGATACACACACTCGTTCCCATAGAGTCATATTACCATTAACTTTCATTCACAAGTCATACAGGGACGTATGACCTTTCACGCTGAACGTTTTCGGATTGGGACCGTGGAGACTCCACACAGGAAGACCCCCTATCACAGCCCAATCACAAGCCACATATATCTACGTGTGTGTGTGTGTGCGCGCAAATATATATACCCACAGTATACACACACACATTTACACATTTGTGGGTCTCCTTTGAAACTCCCACCTGAGAGCAAGGAGAGTTTTGGAAGCATCACGGCGACGCCCGCGCATCACGCTGTCGCCGTATCATGTAAAGTACAATGCGTAATTCACATGCAAGCGATTTCAAGCTAAATAAGCGAATGCAGCGGCGCGCTGGATTTTTCTTTTTTTTTTTTTTGAAAGTTGAAATGAGCTCAGTGGCAGTCCATTATCTTACACAGCACGGAACTGCGTTTCTCAAATATCAGCCAAGGTGACCTCCAGCCTACATAATACCAGCTCGGTAATCTAACAGACGAGGGACGACAGAGGCAGAAATGAGCATCGGGGGATAATGATCGGGTGTTTTATCCCATGTGGTGTGACATGCTGAAAGACACTTGATGGGGACTGTGGGTTGCCTCGCAGACACTGTTACAGCGCCGGACACACAGCTTTTTCCCTTTTTTTTTTTTTTTATTTAACTGCCCACACATATTTTTCAAGTGAAACTGGGAATATTCTGCGTGATTTTGCCATCCAGACATTTGTTTATTTATTTATTTATTTGTTTCGCAGATGAAAAAAAGAAAAAAAGAAAAAAAAAGCACAACATGAGAAGACTTTTCAAGGAAAAAGCAGCAAAATGAAGTCGAAACAAACCACAGATGCGATGAATGCAGAGGAGGTGTGTGTGTGTGTGTGTGTGTGTGTGAGGGGGGGGTACAAACATACCAAAGATCACAAGAGTCTTTAAAGCTACAGTGACTGAAACAAAAAAAAAAATCTCTTGACGCAAAGAATTTCAGTCTTGTTATAACTGAAACTGAAATTCCCTTTTTTTTTTTTTAAACCTCCCAGCTTGTCAGCTGCCGCGGCTCCGTGCATCTGTCACAAATCCACCGGGCGCCTGTTCATGTTTATGGAGTGTTACGGCGAGGCGCTCTGTCGGTTAGCCGCCGCGCAACGGCCGTACGCTTTGGCTCAGACAAAAGTGCAGGTTTCCAGCCAAAGCATCGCCCCTCACTACACCCCACCTGTTGAATGTGGCTACTTTAAAAGAAAGAAATGATTTGAATAGATCCACGGCTGTGCCTTGGAAAAAGCCATACAAAAATGACCAATTGTATCCTCAAAAAATAAAAAAACAGGTGGCTGAATTGAGAAGTTAGCTTTATGGTAGCGTAGCGGTTAGCACTCATTCACGAGACGAAACAAGCGGAGAGACGGAGTGCGGTGGGAGGTCATTGTCATTCTTATTATCAATTATCATATTATCAGAATACTAGATTTATCCCAAGGGAAAATTCCCTTTTGTTGAGAAGCAGCTCCTGCTACAGAGTAAAGCGGGTAAGAATCAAAATAGAACTCCATATAAAAATAAAGAATAAACCAGCAAATAAGAGAAATCAAATTAAAAAACAGTAAAGATTGAAATAAATAAACAAATAAAAATTTTAAGGTATGCAATATATATATATATATAACGTATATACATTTATATTTAAGTACAAGTAGGGTTGTTGTACAGTAACACATTTATTGCACAGACGACAAAGGAACTATTGTACATACGGGGAATTATTGCATGTAATAGCTGGAATGATTTCCTATCCATGATGCGATCCATTTTTATTATTGTCATGATCAAAATTATATTGCTTTTATTATTATTATTATCATCAATGATTGTCAATCATTCTGCGTATGAAGCTCAAGGGCCAACACTGTCTGACCCGTTTGGGAGAATAAAATACGACTCATCGGTGTCAGGCCAAGGACTCGCGTCCTTGTGGTCATTTCAAAATGCAAAGGATTTATTTTTACTGACCTCCTGGACAAGTCTGTGCATGGTGGGGGAAAAAAAAATATGAAAGCGCCCCGGTTGATTCGGTCGAACCACAGGTTACTGCCGTGACCACCGGCTTGATGTGCAGAATTACAGGGTGTTTGTAGTCCGTTTGGAGCGTTTGGCAGGCGTATAAAGCTGATGAGCCACACAATGGAGGCTCCTGGAAAGAGTAGTAGAAGCTAGGTTAAGAAAAGAGGCTTCAATTTGTAAGCAGCAAAGTAGTTTCATGCCAAGGGAGAGTACTACAGATGCTAAGTTTGCTTTGAGAGTGCTGAAGGAGAAGTGCGGAGAAGGTCAGGAAGAGCCGCATTGTATCCTTTATGGATTTAGAAAAAGTGTACGACTGAGCGCCGAGAAGAAGAACGGTGATATCACACAAAGAAGGCTGGAGTGCCGGAGAAGTTTATTAGATTGCTCCAAGATATGTATGAAGACTGACTTAGGTGTCACAGATGTGGACGGCATTGTGGATCCACCTCGAGCCTCTTCTTGTTCGCAGTGGTGATGAGACGCATCTCCGTGGATGTTTGCAGATGACGCTGCGATATGTCGCCAGGTGGAGGTATGTTCCAGAGAGGAAGACGTATGAAGGCCAGCTTGACCGAATAAGACCGAATTTGGTCTTATAAGACCGAATACTTGTGTGCAAGTGAGAAGAAACCGGACGGAGGAGGGAACGAGCAAGGGGAAGTGGACGGGAAGGTGCGGGAGTTTAAATATTTCGGGTCAAGCGATGGAACAGAGGTGAAGAAATGAAGTTATCTGTGACAAAAGAGTAGCAGCGAGGGTGAAGGTACGAGATGGTAGCGAGAGCAGCCCTTCTGCGCGGCGTGGAGGCGGAGCTTCGGACCAGAAGGCAGAAGGAAGAGGAAGCAGAGGCATAAGACAGAGCTGAGGATGCTAAGATCTTCCTCGGGGGCGACGAGGACGAGGAGATGGATGTTGGAGGTGGAGCTGCCGGGCAGGAGGAAAAGGGGAAGAACAAATAGGTGATTTGTGGATGTGGGGAAGGAGGTTGTGCAGTTAGCGGGTGTGGCGGAGGACGGTGCAGAGGACAGGCCATGATGGAAACAGATGATCCGAGGTGGCGACCCTTAATTCAGGCGATGGCGAGGGAAGAGCTGTTTGGAGAGCACATGTGATTCAAGGAAGAAAAAGAGAAAATCAACAAAAAGGCAGCGAACGAGCACAGAGTTGCTTCGCATGTTTGCACGAAAGCGTCCCTAGGCGTTCCTATCTTTCAAAAATTATTCTTGCTTTTATTTTGCCTGTTGGCAGCTGCTCCTCCTCCCCAGAAGGGGGCGCCACGACTCCCTGACCCTCATTTGCAAGCGTAGGCTCGTTATTTCGATCCAACGGCACGCATCTTCTCCGTTTTCTTTGCTCTCGCTTGTTTTTGTTTTGTTTGTGGATCCCCAGGAGCCGCTCAGGGAGCTGTCTATATCTAATTTTCAAAACTGACTGGATGATTAATGTAGTTTTTTTTTTCCCTCCAGAGAGAATTACAGGTATATGAGGAAAGTTGATTCTTCATCCGCTTGTTTATAATGAAGCTGATTTGATTGCAATAATGAAAACAATCTGAACTTCAAACTCAACAGAATTCAGACTTTTTTTCTTTACGTGTTTTTGCATTCTGTTTGGATTTCTGTTAAACTTTATGGATTACAAAAACCCAGAGTTCACACTTCTATTCTACAGAAAACACCGCTCCTGTAGAGACTTGTTGGCCGTCTTTGTTTTATTTTTCTTCCTTCTTCTGTTAATTATCCGTGTCACTGTGTAACGTAGCAACGCCTCCAGCTAGCTCACCGACTGCTGTTGTTATGGAGATGCGAACAGAGCCAAAGTGGAACGCGGGTTTTGTCGGCTGCTAGAGGTGATTTGACAGCCTTTGTGTTTTCTCACATCTGAGGTGCGCGATTGGACCGAAAGGTATGCCCCCCGCTCCCGCGCCTGACCTTTGACCCTCCATCTCACGGACTGTACGGTCATTGAATAACGATGTGTAAGTGTTTGTATTAGCTGGACCTCTGTGGCATTGGGGGGCCGTGTTATGATCCAGTTAGCATCCGTGCTAACAGCACGACAGTGACCGAGCGTGAGGCGGCGTCATAGGCTAAGCGGGGATCCGCGTCTACCGCAGGCGGCTGGGCAGATTTGGGAACTTTCAATCTCATAGTGGTAATAAAACTCGATCGATTGCCAAAATGATGCCCGAGACAACATCCACCGAGCGATTCCTTTAAGCTATTGATATAACCTGGATGAAAATACCATCAGGACATCAACCCGTCCCTCCTTTGGCCGGCTCTCAGCCGTGCCGCGATGCATCGCCTGCAAAACAGAATATTAGCCCACTTGACAAATTGCAATTTCGACCCGGGCGGGTGAACTCGGTGATGCGGCAGCAGCTGGACCGGGTCCACGCTATGTACGGAAACGGAGCCCGCCAGGCGAAAATCTAAACAAACCGCGTCAGTAAAAGCAGAGGGATCTGCTCCAAATCATCCACAATGAAGTCATTGTACATTAATGGTGTGGGCCTGTGTCTGAGCAGTCACCGACGGCCCGTGTTATTTCTCTCCAAATCGACTGTTAATTTGTTTTTCATGACATTACTGCTTGGCAGTCACAGTGTCCTTGTGCTGGCTGTTAAGCTCAATTAATTTCCGCAACTTGATGTCCATGAAATTACCCTTTTTTTTTTTTTTTTTTTCGTGTTGATCTTCCATATTGATCTCGATTCTCCCGCAAATTTGAAACGGCAACGGGAAAATAATTGGGATCGCTGGGAGAATGTTAACGGTTTTGTCCCTGGGAACGTCCGTGCCGTACATTTTGCGTGGAGGCCCCCGATGTCGAGCCCATTCCGGAGACGGGTCTTAACCGGCACTGTGATCAGTTAGGGCGAGGCTTGATAAAGACCAGAACCCCTGAAATTGGATCCAGGTGTTTGGACAGCCATTTTCAAGGGAAAGAAAACAAAGCAAAGGACAGACTTTCTTGACACTCGAGGCCACGCGCGGAGATTCGCAACAAAACTATGTATATGCACAAAAGGCATATGCCTTATTTCCAATTCTGAAACTGTGCATATTCATCAAAAGACTCCTCACAAATGCCGCGCAGTGGGAATAACTAAAGCGGCGGATATATAGGAGGATGAACAGAAAATATTAATCGCCAAGGTTAGTATTTCTGTGTTGTCGTGTTTTGCTGGCACAGGAATGCAGAGTGTGTGTAACTAGCAGGAAGTTATATGCCGGGGCTTCAGTAGACGCAGGCAGTGTGTACACACACACACGCACATACATATTTACACTGTTGTTTGGTAGCATAACATACCACATATGAATATGTATAACAATATTTATGTGCGTGATCCTTACATTCATTCAGGGTCTTTTGTCTCTTAAAAAATGGCTTTATGTGGGCTCCTCTATCGGGGCGTCGTTGACACGGATGTTTCCGTGTTTCACGGCTCGAGCAACACGGTGTTTTATGTTCTCATTGTTTAAATGATTAAAAAAGGGTGGGTGGGGGTTGAACTTTTATCTCGGCTTTCTTTATAAGAGGAGCAAATGGTCAGAAAACCTGTATGAGGGGAAAGGAGCGCTGCAATAATCTCTAATTGTGCTATACGGGACCCGTGGGTTCATAGGATTTCTGGCGTGAGGACTGTAAACCGCGTTGAAATGAGCTTCTTAAACTAGCTGACACAGCCTTTGGCGATCTACTTGTCAGGAGTTTTAGCCGTACCTTCTGTTCGCTGCACTGAATAAGACGAGGACCTTAAGCGAAGTTGGTGTTTTTCACGATTTCATATCGTCCGTAGTCGCTTTCAGACGGAACCGTCCAAACCTTTCAGGTAATGTTGGGCTCGCACCAAATGGTTTACGGTGTCGGAGACTAAAAACTGGAGTTTAACTGGCGTGGAAGCCCGCTCAACTCATCTCTGTTGTTAAGTATGGTAATCCGGTCAGCCTTCTCCGGGTCTTGGGTTTACAACAATATGAAATCACCGCAGGTCTTTCAGTCTTTACTGTGATGTAACATGATCTACAACCAATAGGTGAGTTCTCACAAAACCAGGAAAGGGGAACTTGTGTTGGCGTCCATGATCTCCAGCTCTCACTGGAGCGGTTTGCAGCTGAATGTGAAGCGGCCCTGGGATGAGGATCTCCAAATCAGAGACCACGATGCTCAACCGGAAACAGGTGGAGTGCCCGGAGAAGAGGTCCTGCCCCAAATGGAGGAGTTCAGGTATCTCTGGGTCTTGTTCACGAGTGAGGGAAGGGTGGAGCCGGGGATGGACAGGGTGATCGGTGTAGCGTCGGCAGTGATGCGAATTCTGTACCGGTCTGTCGTGGTGAGGAAGGAGCTGAGCCAGAAGGCGAAGCTCTCAATTTAGCGGCCAATCTACGTTCCTACCCTCACCTACGGTCACGCGCAGTGGGTAGTGACCGAAAGAACGAGATCATGGATACAAGCGTCTGAAATTAGTTTTCTCCCCAGGGTGGCCGGACTCTCCTTTAGAGATAGGCTGAGAAGTTCATCCATTCGGTAGGAGCTGCTCCTCCGCAGATGAGATGGCTCGAGCATCTGGTCAGGATGCGTCCTTGAGGCCTCCCAGAGGAGGTATTCCGGGTATGCCCATCTGGGAGGAGGGGCTAAGGGAAAGACCCAGGACAAACTGGGCAGACTATGTCTCTAAGCTGGGCCGGGAACACCTTGGGATCCCCAGAAGAGCTGGACCATGTGGTCTGGGAGCGCAAAGTTTGGGTCCTCCTGCTCCGGCTACTGCCCCCGTGACCCGACTTTGGATAGGCGGAAGAAGAGGGATGCATGGATGGGAACCTGGTAGATAAACACACACCAGCACTGTATTGGCGGTATGGTCGAACAGGAACCGCAAAGGACATCCCGATCAGTTTTGAATGTCCGAAAAGAGGAGAGGCTGGTGGAGTTCAGAAGAACAGCACGGCTTAGACCATGTCAACTCTCCGATGTATCACCACCGAGTGGTGAAGGAAAAGCAAAGGACTGAAATAGCAGAGGCTTGCTGAAAACATTGCATGGTGGGCAAAAGTTGCTGAAAAAATCTAGTTGTAGCCTTGAAAATGGCGACCCCTCAAGATTCACAGTCTTTGTGAAATCTCAGTCTGAGACTAGGTTTGGACTTAAAACCCTAAAAACTAGTCTGAACATGTGAGCAGGCGTGATGTAATAGTTTTCCACGAGTCTTTTCCAAATCATTTTTAAGTCTGGAGAACTTTTTCGTAGGAGTGCCACATGGTAGCAACAGGGTCGGGACCAGTGTGACACAAGAACCACACTGTTACACGACAAGAAGACAACACGGACGACACGGAGGACCGAGCTGCCACGGCATTAATGTTATATAATAACCTTTGACTATAAACTGGGATGAAGTGTTTTTATCGTCTCCCTGCACTACCTCACTGTGTGAAGAACCCAACCCCACCGCTAGCTAACTATGCATATTTTGTCCAGGATGTTTACATTCCGCTGCGATCCCCGGAAAGCCCTCCGTGGTGTAGCAGCCAAAGAAGACCCAGGGCCTCTTTGTCATTCCCTTTCTCAATTGGTTCTGTCAATTTTGCTGCAAGGAAACAGCTGACCGGTGACCATAATACATTTGGAAAAAAAAGGTTCCTTGCAGTCTACAAGATGTCCTGTAATGGCCTTGGCTTATGAGTTCCACCAATCACCTATGTCACATGAGTTCCTAGGGAACTGTAAATGATCCCACAGTCGGAGCTGCAATGATTCCAGTACCAGAAGTCCACAGTCCGTGGTTCCTATGCCGCCTGAACGCACCGAAAAGCCGACTAGTTTCTGGAAAGCTCTAGGAACGGCAAAAGTTCCTACAGTGCCAAAGGGGCCGATGTCATCTGTACTTTGAAAGAGAGATCTGACAGGCTCGGCTGGGGTATTTTGGGAAATGATTAATGCTAATGTCTGCATTTTAAATCATTAAAACTCTGTCAAAATATATTGCAATCACAGCGAGTTGTAGCGTTTCACGGGCGAAAGTTCAAGGTCAAGGACTGGACCGCCCAGTGGTCATTCATTCGCGTTTTATTTATTTGCTTTTTAAGATTTGATTGTCTATTCGTCCCGGTGACCTGAACGACTCGTTGACTCTTCCACTCCCATTGGCTGAGTGTTCTACTGTCCCACTAAGCAATGAAGCTAACACTTCCCTTCTCTAATAATGGCAGCAGTGGAGTGATTGTTGAGTGGGTACATTGACAGCAGAGGGTAGATTTATACGTTGCCATGGGAGCCTTCACTGTGCAAAATCACAACACCATTAATAGCAGTAGAATTAGTAATAGCAAATGTTAAAAGTGAAGAGGAGTGCAGGGCATCCAGACGGAGCACTTTCAAGAAGTGTTCAAGGAGACTCGGATAAGACCCCGGCAGCTTTTCCATGATAGCAACATCTCCATTTTGGCCAGGAAGGACGGCTGGTCTGACCTGAGATTAGTCACAAGACAGATTAGCATCCACATGCTTGAAGGAATCCTAATCAGAGGAAAGGCCAACATCCTATGCCCGACTTTACAAGTCACGAGCCAGGTGAACTATCTTCTTGGGGCCACAGCAGCCCTTTGACCCTGAGGAGAAAGCGGACCTGGGGTCAACCAGGGTCACCTTCCCCTCCGGCTCGGGACTATTTTCGACTATTCATGGAGTATACCGCTTATCCTGAACTCTCGGTTACGGGGTGGCTGGAGCCTATGGGGTTCACCCTGAAACACAACCATCCACTCTCTTCTTGCCCCTTCTCAGAACTTGTATGCTTGAACCTCCCGACATGTCTGTGGAGGTTCTCGGTCATCCAGGTGAATCCTAATTGAAATCTTCTTGTTGTGGCAACTGGACCTGAATTTCTTCAAGACCAGCTGATCTGCCGATTGCTGATCAACTCTTCCATTGACATAACAAGTCATCGTTACCTTGAGCCATCCAAAACCCTAGCGGTTATATTGGGAAACTCCCCACAGGTCATTAGAACAGTGAAGAAATTCAAGTCCAGTTGACACGACAAGAAGATTTCGACAAGAATGAACCTCCCGACAGTCAATCAGAACCCAAGAAGCCTCTGGGGCCAGAAATGAACCAACTCCACTTGCCAAGGGTCTGATTTCTTGGGTCAACGTTTGCAACAAGACGGTGGTTCGAGGCCGGATACCAGCTGCGTCACCAAGGCAATGAAACAAGAGTTATGTTCTGCTTCTGTGCAAAACAGCAAATTCCAACTTTTTTTTTTTATCATTGTATTCTTTTTATGAAGTTTTTATTTCTGCAGAATGACAGAGTCACAGGTGTTCTGCTCATCTGCCAGTCAGTCAGAACTAAAAATAAAAATTACGACACTTATTCCACTCAATTTTCCCATGAAATAATTTTCAAGTCATATCTTTATTCAACATTAAAAGAAGTTAATGGCCAAATTGATAAAAGTCCAGAATGCCAGGCCCTTTCATTAGACATCTGTGGGTATATAAATATATATATCACATATACATGTCATTTATTTTGTAGTAAAAAGAAAAGGAATTACACTTCTAAAGTGTACTCAAAAGTAATAATGGTGGATAAAATCAGACAATTAAAAGAAATACTAATAGAATCGGCCGCCTCCTGAGGGCACCGCCTGATCTTTTTAGAGAGCGGGGCCCCGAGGTGGCAGGAAGACGCTGGAAAGCGCGAGGTCGCTCTCTGCAAATTTGAAATACTGATGAGGTGCAAGTCAACAGCCTCCCGGTGCTTTTGTTGCGGCGAGCGTCGGACAGGAGGGTGGAGGGTGGAAGGGGGGGGGGGGGGGGGGTCTGTGCTGCAGACTGTAATCTGTGCTTACTAGGGCAGCTCTCTGTGGCAGGGAGCAAATAAATCTGCCAGGCGGCAGCAGATTCATAAAATCCCTCAGGTGGCTCTGTTCATTTATCTACATTTGCCAGGGCTTCCAGCTGCCAAGAGCAGGTGCCACACTTTGGCTTGAAAATGGACTGTTTTTAAGATGTGATGTGGAGCTCTTTAAGAGGAGGAGGGTTTGGTCCTGTGAGCCTGACCCGGTGGAGCACGGAGCACATGCATCACCATTATAATCATTATTGTTTACATTATTATTATTATTATTACAACTGTTTTTATTTTTGTTGTCGATATACTGCCATTCTAGTTGTTTCATTATTCATCCATTCATTCATTATCTGCGCTGCTTATCCTGCGGTCAGGGTCGAGTTCCAGCCTTCATTAAGCGACAGGTGGGATTTGTAAGTCGAATAAAGACAGAAAACCATTACTTCACACATCATATAGAGGCAAATAATCTTTCACACTGTTATTCACTCTTTTGGGATTCTTGTGTTTCCAGCAAATCGCTTACATTTGATGATAGTGGGGAACCCGCAGGGAACCCGGGCAGATGCCAGGGGGAACGTGGACTCTCCACATAGAAAGACCCCGTCTCAGACTCCAACCAGGGATCTGCTGACTGAAGCGGGAGTGCTGACCGCTGCGGCATCACGCACCCAACAACAACGACATAATACTATTATTATATAATGTCATATTAATATTTTTTTTCCAGATAGCTGCTCAGTGCTTTGATCAAAAGCCAACTGGGATGTGGAACAAAAGATCTATGGAACCAAAGGTCGATGAAAAAAAGCTATATGGAACCAGAGGTCCATGGATTCTAACATCTATGGAACCAAAGGTCCATGGAGCCAAAGGTCTACTGAACCAAAGGCCCATGGGACCTAACATCTATGGGACCATAGATCCACTAAATCAACGCTCCACGGGACCTAACATCTATGGATGCAAAGGTCAATCGGACCTAACATCTATGGAACCAAAGGTCCATGGGACCTAACACCTATGGAACCAAAAGCCCATGGGGCCAAAGGTCTACTGAACCAAAGGCCCATGGGACCTAACATCTGTGGAGCCAAAGATCCACTAAATCAAAGCTCCATGGGACCTAACATCTATGGATGCAAAGGTCCACCAGACCTAACATTTATGGAACCAAAGGTCCACTAAACCAAAGGTACATGGGACCTAACATCTATGGATGCAAAGGTCCATGGAACCTAACATACAAGACACCGAGGGTCCATGGAGCCAAAGGTCTATTGAACCAAAGGTCCATGGGAACCAGCATCAATGGAAGCATCAGTCCGTGGAACCTAACATCTATGGAACCAAAGGTCCATGGTGCGAGAGGGCTACTGAACCAAAGGTCCATCGGACCTAACATCTATGGATGCAAAGGTCCATGGAACCAAAGGTCTACTGAACCAAAGGTCTATGGAACCTAACATCTATGGAACCAAAGATCCACTGAACCAAAGGTCCATCGGACCTAACATCTATGGGGCCAAAGGTCCATGGAACCTAACATCTATTGAACCAAAGGTCCATCGGACCTAACATCTATTGACACAAAGGTCCGTGGAACCTAACATAGAAGGGACTGAAGGTCCATTGAACCAAAGGTCTACTGAACCAAAGGTCTATGTAACCTAGCATCTATGGAGCCAAAAGTCTATTGAACCAAAGGTCCATGGGACTTAACATCTATAGAACCTGACATCTATGGAACCAAAGTTCCATGGAAGCAAAGGTCTGTTGTTGTGAGCAGCAGCTCTGATTGTTTTTCCTCGTCAGTCCCTGTAGAAACTCCATCCAGTTCAAAAGCAGCATCCGGCCCTGCGGTCTGTTCGGCCGCAGGGCCGGCCATCAATTTTAGCCCACTGTGTATGAGATCGCTCATGGTGATCGACTCAGCGTTTGCAAAACCTGCGTAAATTGGAAAAACTGACCTCGGCGGAGGGGTCCTGGTTGCCGGGCGACAAATAAAAGGCAATTTGTCATGATTTTGACAATGACTCATGTAAAATAAAGCCTTAAAAAAAATCCTGGGGATATTTTTGAATTTCTCTCGTTTCGGGGTCTCTTTCCATTCCAGCTGCCCGTCCCATGTGTCACGTTGTCTGAAGGCCTGCTTGGTCTCATGAATGAAAATAAATAAGGTGTGAGGACGGACGGGTGAGGAAGGGGAGCAATTATACCCTTCTAAATGCGGCGCCCCATGCAAATCAATAGCCAGGCACCCCCCGCTGAGAGGGTTATGTGGAAACATCAGGTGAAATGAAGTGTGTGGGTGTAAGTCTCTTTAAGACCCTGCAATCAAAAAAAAAAAAAAAAAGAAAAAGTCTTACCGGAAACATAGATTCAAATGGAAATGTCCCGATTTGTAATTTCCTCTGCTCAAATTCAATTTCTGGATTGGTGGCACACTCGGGGTGTGAAATACAGAGCCTGCAGGGGTGTGTGTGTGTGTGTGTGTGTGTGGGAGGGGGGAGGTTGGTAAAGGCGGCGCCACTAGATATGAAATTATAGATGGAAATAATCTGGGGGATCTATTTCCTCCCCTCCTCTCGCTGGCCCGCGAATATGGAGTGGGAAATTAAAAGTGGCCGCCATGCAGATGGTATTCGCTCGGGGGGGCCGAGGTGTTTCTCCGGTTTGCCCGAAACGTGTGCCGGCCAACACACGGACGTCATGCTAATGCACCGCTAACACGGAAGCCCTGCCTCGCCCCGGCCCGTCCGGTTACAAATTGGCGTTAAAGTTTGCAGACGGTCATTTCCAAGAAGTAAATAACAACAAAAAAAAACCAGTGGTGTCGTCTGCCGGTTATCCTGCACTCGGGTTCCTGGACTGGACTTCACCTGGACTGGTCATTTACAGACAGACAACATTTATCACTCACTCGGAGCAATTTTTCCCAATTTTTTCCAATAAACCTGCTGCATGTTTTTGTGGACTGAAGGAGGAAACCGGAGAACCCGAAGGAAACCCACGCAGACACTGGGAGAACATGCAAACTCCACAAAAAAGGGCCCCTTGTCGGAATTGAACCAGGGTCTTTTGTGTTGTGAGGCTAAAGTGCGAACCACTGCGTCATTGAGCGGCCAAAAGAAACATCCATCCATCTCCTGCCGCATATCCTGCACTCAGGATCACGGGGGGAAAGTCGGATCCTGGCTCACATTGGGTAAGAAGTGGGGTTCACCCTGGACTGGTTGACGGTCAATTTTAGGGCCACAAACAAAAAAAAAAGGCAACATTCACTCTCTCACTTGGGACATTTTTTTCCCAATTTTTTCCATTGAACCTTGTTGAGCCGCATTTTGTAATAACGATACATTTTGTAATAAACGTCCAAAATGTAATAACTTTTTCATTTCATTTTGTAATAAAGCCGCATTTTGTAATATACTGCCCCAACGCATTTTGTAATAAATTTTGCCGCATTATGTCATAAGTTATTACATATTGAGAAGATTATTACAAAATGCAACTTTTTTATTTTCTAGGAAATGTAATAACATGGTGCATTATGTAATAACAATTCTAAAGCATAAGTTTGTTAATTGTATTTTATTTTACTTAAAAGTATTTGTAAAAGCTAGGCCTATTATCAGTATCACTGTATTAGCCTAGTAGCAGTAATTAGCAATTACTATCAGTGCACTATTCAAAGGTTGCATTAACAGAGAATATTCTAAAAATTCCATGTTATTACATTTCCTAGAGAATAAAAAAGTTGCAAGTGCATTTTGTAATAATCTTCTCAAAATGTAATAGCTTATTACATAATGCGGCAAAATTTATTACAAAATGCGTTGGGGCAGCTTATTACAGAATGCAGCAGTTTATTACAAAATGCGGCTTTATTACAAAATGAAATGAAAAAGTTATTACATTTTGGACGTTTATTACAAAATGCACCGTTATTACAAAATGCGGCTCAACAAACCTGCTGCATGTTTTTGGACTGTGGGAGGAAACCGGAGAACCCGGCGGAAAACAACGCGGATACATATAAACGAAATACAGAAAGGTCCCCCCGTCGGAATCGAACCATGGTTCTTTGCGCTGTGAGGCCGAAGCGGCAACCACGAAATCGCCCAAAAAAAAAAACAAAAAAAAAAACAAATCCGGCTCTGACGGCGTAACCGCTCGAAGAAATGTTATCGCTTTGAAAGGAATCTGACATCAAGCGTCTGCTCATGGGCCTTTTAAGGGCCTATTTTACCCCCATAAAGGATGATTCTCCATGTTTAACTTCCAGTTCCAGATCATAGTTAATGCGAGGCAGAGCAGTTAAACGCCTTCGCAAGGACGGGCGGATGCGCGAGGGTGGAGGGGCTGATGCATAAACACCCCCGTCGTTGTGTTCTCCGTCAGCCTTTTATTTTTATTTTTTGCATCTAATTGCATTTCATTTGAATTGAACCGCGCTTTACATTCTCCTCCGTCGCCTTTGAAAGAAACCGGCCTACAAGGGCGGATGAAACGGGTGCCACGAGTTTTCAAACAGAAATCTCTTTTTTTTTTTTTTTTTCCCCTCTCTCTTTCTTTTTTTTAAAGAGCTTTAAGATCAGCATAAATAAATGTGATGGATTTCTCTCACTACTCTGCAGAACAAGAAAAACACACACACGCACACACACATATACAGACGCCGCCGATGTGAAGAGCGCTTCTCAAAGCCCATCGTGATTAATAAACACACACTGCGGAGCGCGTTCATCCAGACGCTAGATGAACGCTGCGGCCTTGCATTGCAGATTCCTATCTAATCAATAGTGTATTTACTGAGGCGTGATGCTACGTCTTCGCCGCGTCAAGCGATGTGGAGTATCGCCATCTGGCTAAAATCTCCCCAGATATCAGCGGCGCCCGGCGGTCCGTTCCGACATGAAAGGCCTCATCCGGGGAACCACGGTGATTACACATCATTAGAGGTGGCGCGAGGCTGCTGACTGTATTTTTTTAAAGCAGGTCAGGGGTAAGTAACGAGGAGGGGGGTGGAAAAACGAAAAAGAGCAAAAAAAAAAAAAAAAAAAGTGCAGGACTGGCAGATTCCTCGCGTTGCATGTGGTCACGTCGTGCAGCATCATGCCCACTTTGACACTGATGCAGTTTTAACAGAAAAAAAAAAATGCCTTCAAAGCAGTATCATGGTCTCGGAGGGGAGGCGGCTCTGTTTTACTGAGCAACTTTGGTCACGTACAGTGCAGTAATACAGCCTACATTTATTTACTCATTCATTCATTTCATTCTTTCATTCAGTCACGATCCATCCTGCTTATCAGTGGCCGGGACAGTGGCTGTCCTGGCTGCCATCGGGTGGAAAGTGACGTTCACCCTGGAACAGTTGATCACGTGGAGGGACGTTCAACTAGGAGCATACAAGTCATTCACCAACACATCATATAGAGAAACGCCACCACTCACTCATTCACACGTCATGTGGAGAATGATATGCAACCTTCGCGGCTATCTATTTTTTATCCTTGTCTTTGTCTTTTTAATTGTCTATTCTTTTTATATTTGTATTCATATTCATTGTTATTGTAGCGCTGTTGCGACAGATGTTTGCAGATGACATTGTGATCTGGAATGAGAGCCGGGATCAAGTTGAGGAACATCTAGACAGGTGGAGGTATGTGCTGGAAAGGAGAGGAATGAAGGTTTGGTTTGCAGCAAGACAGAATATATGTGTGTGAATGAGAAGAACCCCGGTGGAGCGGTGAGGCTACAGGGAGTGGAGATCAAGAAGATGGAGGATTTCAGATACTTGGGGTCAACAGTTGGAAATGGACCAGGACTGCATTCCTAAAGTAGCCCTGAGATGGACCTCACCTGAAAAGAGGAAACAAAGAAGGCCAAAAACAACTCGGTGGAGAACTGTGACCTCAAAACAGTAGATGGCAAACCTTACATGGGACGAAGCACAACATGCCGCACAAGACAGGACCAGATGGAAGCAGATAGTCGAGGCCTTGTTCCACCCGGAACGAAGAGGATTAAATAAGTAAGTGAGGGGTCAACAGTCCAGAGCTTTGCTGAGTGTGGAAAAGAGGTCAAGAAAGGGGTTCAAGCAGGTTGTAATGGGTGGAGATAGAAGACTATCAACCAGAATGAAAAAAAAGGTGGAGGAGACGGTGGTGAGATGATCTACAAACACTGACAATGACCAAAAGACAGGAGGCAGAGCTGGAGGTCACAGAGGTGAAGATGTGGAAGTTCTCTTTGGGAGAGACCAGGACGGATAGGATCAGGAATGAGTCCATCAGAGGGACGGCACGTGGTAGATGTTTTGGAGAGAAGGTCAGAGATGGTTGGGTCATGGACAGAGGAGGGAGAGTCAATATATTGGAAGACGGATGCTGGAATTGGAGGTCTAGAAGAAGACCAAGGAGAAGACTGATGGACGTAGTGGAAGGATATGAAGGTAGTTGGTGTGAGGAGAGGAGGATCCAGAGAAAAGGGTTTGATGGAGAAGGCGGATTCACCGTGGCGACTCCTGAAGGGAAAAGCCGATAAGAGAAGAAGAACCATTCACTCACTCACTCGTTCGGGGGAATTTTCCCAATTTTTTCCAAATAACCTGCATATTTTTGGACAATGGGAGGAAACCGGAGAACCCGGAGGAAACCCTGGCAGACACGGGGAAATTATGAATACATAGAAGGTTAAAAAGAAATAAGTTACAAAGTATTGTGGTGACCTCAGAAGGGAAAAGCTTGAAGGAGAAGAAGGAGTTGCGCTGCTGTGACAAACAAATTTCTCCAATTGGGATAAATAACGTTTTAATCTTATCGAATCTAAAGTTCCACGTTCGGTTCCGGAGCTCCCCTTAGCCTGCAGAGACGCTGAACCCCTGAATCTCACCGGACGCTCCTTCACCCACGACGGATAAAAATGCAGAAAATAATTTCCCACAAGGGATCGATTAAGTATTGAAAACTGACCGATTCCAGAAGTGTAGAATCCCCGATACGTCCTGCGGCAGCGACGTATAAAGCGACGATCCGATTGGAGAGATATATCGTGATTTCAGTTCGAAATCACAATGTTTTATTTATGGATTATGGATTTCGATGAGGACTATTTCTTTTTAATCTTTCGAGGAACGAGAAATTGATTTGTGTTCGCCGTACGTCGCACTCGATTTAATCCGACGCCCCCCCTTTTTTTTTTTTTTTTTCCGCCGGAGCTGATGGCTCACTAACCTGATTTGAGCGGCGTTTCACCGGCGCACATAGATTTTCAGTTAATCAAAAGCGGGGAGTGTCTGGAAACAAAGCAGACGACGGATCCCCGTTCCGATGCGGAGCGTGGCGGGGAGCCGCGCTCCGACGAGATTTCAATATTGTTTACAGATCGGGGTTGGAGGTGGGTTTTATCCGGTACAAATAAAAACATTCAATCATATTCAGTGATACTAGAGAAGGTTGCGCTTGATATATGACAAAGATCCGTCGGCACGTCTGCAGAGTTCTGCATCTGCCAAATAAAAACAAAAACAAGTTATTCTGAACTTGGTGTTATGTGTTGTCATCCCTTAATGTTTTCCAATCTATTTGATAAAATATACAGACGCGCGTACATATATATATATATATTTCGTATATGCAACATATCAGAATTTCCACTGGAAGCCAATTAAAGCCAAGTGACTGCCGGTGATTATTTCCTCCCCCGACTCTTCCATCCGGGGGAGGCCTTTGCAATATCCTGCCTCACTTCTACAATATCGTGAAATGAGTTAGTCGCGATGCGGCGCTCTGACCTGAGGATTATTGGAAGGATATCCTGTGGGGAAAATAAAAATTGACAACCCTGGAAATCATCTGTTGAGCACTCAATCTGCATCTCGAGAAGGCGGCTCCCGGGGAAACGCGTGGATGTAATTACAAGGGCGTATAATACCCGCTTTCCACTTTCTATTTATATACGTCATATTTACGGGAATGTGAGAGAGTGAAACATTTGCGTTGGAATATTAAATGGCGTGGACGTTTGCCGGAGGAAATTAAAACGGGAACGTCGGACGAGGTCAGATCCTGACGTTGGTGGCTGAACCCGCGCGATCCGGGCGGGAGACGGACGGAGTCCCGCTGTTTCTTTCGCGGACGGTCGACTTTGAATAATCTGTATTTCTGAGTTTTACAATTAGATATAAAGGAGCGAGAGAGTTTTCATAACCCGTCTCTCGGGAACAAAGAGACGGGGTCACCGCCAACCAAACCTCTTCCCAGAGTGTTTAATAGAGTAAATGAATTTCGAGTGCTCTTGACGAAGATAAACCGGCCTCCTCGTTAGATTCGTGCCCTCCGACGAGGCGAAGCTTCACTCCGTTTGGAGCGTGCGGTGATTTCAGCAGCGTTGCGCCGGGAACCGCTGTGCGCGCTTCTATCGGACCGTGAAAGTCCACGCGAGGGCAAATTCACCTGTTTAGTCTTGAGCAGGGACCAAAAAAACATTTGAGTTTCAAACATGAGTCACTCCCTTCATCGCCTTTTCCACTCCGGAGCCAATCACAGCTGACCTTGAGGCGAGAGGTGGGGGGGTCGGGGGAAGGGCTGGTCGTCTGTCAATCACAAGGCCAAATACAGTGCAGAGACATCTGATGATTCACACTCTCATTCACGCCTACTGGCAATTTAATTCTGGTCAAAATCTTCTTATCGAGGCAACTGGACTTGAATTTCTTCACTTGTAGGCTTGTCAGCTCTCATCCCAGAGGCTTCTTCACTTCTAGTGACCTGCGGGGAGTTTCCCAATATAACTGCTGGGGTTTTTGGACGGGTCTAAGCTATGGTGACTCGTTATGTAAACAGTAAAGTTGATCGGTATACCGCTTATCCTGAACTCTGGGTCGCGGGGTGGCTGGAGCCTATGGGGTTCACACTGGCACACAACCATCCACTCCTTTCTTGCCCCTTCTCAGGACTTGTATGCTTTAACCTCCTGACGTGTCTGTGGAGGTTCTCGGTCATCAAGGTCATGGTGAATTCTTGTTGAGATCTTCTTGTCGTGGCAACTGGACTTGAAGACGTTTCACCACTTGTCCGAGAGGCTTCTGCAGTTCTAATTACCTGCGGGGGGTTTCCCAATAACACTGCTAGGATTTTGGGCGGGTCTAGGTTACGGTGACTTGTTATGTAAACAGAAAAGTCGATCTGCAAAAACTAGGTCTAAGGGGGTTGTAATACAAATGTTGGTGTCATTGGTTCATCTTTGAACGGCTTCTTTGACTCCTCTCTCAAAACGTCCGTCTTCTCAAGCCAGAATGCTGACACTGCTGTCCTCAAAAGAATCAGAATCAGAAAAAGCTTTATTTGTCTGCGAGGGGCGATTGGGGGACACATGGGGTATCAGCATCAAATTGTGTACATCAAAGAATAAAGAAAAATAAAAAAAGAAGAGTTTATATAGATATATATTTATATAAGTAAATTTCTGTACAGAATTGTGCAAATTGTAAGTCAGCTCGCTTTGTTTGCTGATGATATTGTGATCTGTAGTGCGAGCGGAGAACAGGTGGAGGAACATCTAGACAGGTGGAGGTATGCTCTGGAAAAGGAGAGGAATAAAGGTTTGGTTTGCAGCAAGACAGAAATTATATATGTGTGCGTGAATGAGAGGAACCCGGGTGGAACGGTGAGGATACAGGGAGTGGAGATCAAGAAGTTGGAGGGTTTCAAGTACTCAGGGTCAACAGTCCAGAGTGGCGTTGAGTGTGGAACGGGTTCAAGCAGGTTGGAATGGGTGGAGAAAAGAGTCAGGGGTACGAAGAGATAGAAGACTATCAGCCAGAATGAAAGGAAAGGCGGAGAAGACGGTGGTGAGATGATTTACAAACACTGACATTAACCAAAAGACAGGAGGCAGAGCTGGAGGTCAAAGAGATGAAGATGTGGAGGTTCTCTTTGGGAGTCACCCGGACGGATAGGATCAGGAATGAGTCCATCAGAGGGACGGCACGTGGTAGATGTTTTGGAGAGAAGGCCAGAGATGGTTGGGTCATGGACAGAGGAGGGAGAGTCAATATATTAGAAGACGGATGCTGGAACTGGAGGTCTGGAGGAAGACCAAGGAGAAGGAAGTGGGAGAGCAGATGAAGGTAGTTGGTGTGAGAGAGGAGGATCCAGAGAATAAGGTTAGATGGAGAAGGTGGATTCGCTGTGGGGACCCCCGAAGAGAGAGGACCAAAGGAGGAGAAGAAGAAAAAGAAGAAGCATTTATGCATATATATATACTAAATATATCATCAGGGCCATAAGCGTCTCTCCTGTGTTGGGCCATCCCTTGCGCATGCTGTGGTGCACGATGTCACCTGTGATGACGTCTACACTGGAGAGACCAAAACAACCTCTGCAAAAAACAGATGGTCCAACACAGGAGAACCACCACTTCAGGACAGGACTCCACGGTCCACCAACACCTGAATGATAAGGGCGTTTCTTAGAAGACAGCAATGTCCGTATGCTGGCCGATGAAGACGGATGGTTTGAGAGAAGAGTCAAAGAAACCATCTTTGTCAAAGATGAACGAACGACACCCCCGTTAGCATAACAACCCCCTTAGACCCAGTTTATCCGCCATTTACAAGTCGCCATAACCTAAAACCGCCCAAAACCCTGGCAGTTATTTTGAGAGACTCCCCAAATTGTCTGAATTCACCGTGAGCTGGCTGGCGCCAACTGTTACTGAAAATTTAGACTCTTCAATGCATCTGCTGACTGTTTTCGGGAGTGCGGGAGGAATACGGAGAACCTGGAGAGAACCCAGACACAACACGGAGAACATGTCGATATCGAACACTAAAACCGGAAAAGGTTCGGCTTCTATGGTGGCTTTGTCTCAAGGTTCAGGATTCCCTGATGTTTGCGGTGATAAAAAGCGACGGGTTTTCCGGAGGTCGTACGTTCTTCGTTCTCCACGCGAGGCTGGAACACGAGAACATTCCCGCGGTGGTTCGTCCGGGCGATTTCTCACAAGCCGTCCTTTTTGGGCGCTCTTTAGCATTAACAGCTGCTAGCCGGCGACAACAGCCGAAACAGGGGCTGTAATTGCGCAGCTGGAAATTTCTGCTGCTCTTGAATGCAGTGTGTAGCAAATTCATATGGGAAGTTTAACAAAACGAATGCAAAATGACAATGAATTAGCCGCACTCCCATTTGCACACAGTAATTGACTTTGTGATTTTTACTGCAGCTTTGCATGAATTTATTTAACTACAACTTTCTGTCTCTCTGTTGGATTGAAGGATGTCTGTTTTCAAATTCTCTTGACTGACCTTCAGTTCACAAAACTGTACAGAAGTTTTCATATGAAGGGTGCAAGCTATTGACTGGGGGCGGGAACCTGGCATGCACACACACACACACACACACATACACACACACGCATACACAATTTCAATTTTAAAATGCGCTTCCCCCACTAGCATTTAGTGGATGAAGTAGTACATGGTGAACCTTGGCGGCGGCGGCGCCGCGTTGAACTCTGACCGCGGCGCACTTAGCTAAGTGTCGGCCTGAAAACAGCTAATCTCACGCGGCTCGCTTTTGGCGCCGCGGGGCGGGAGAGGATGACGAGTCGTGATGAGGAAGTGCATCATTTAAGCCATCGTTTTTCGCCGTCCTCCTGCCTCCGTAACCTGGACGTGACTCACGGCGTCGCTTTGACAAAATAAAACAAGAAACACCCACACGGTGCGTCGGCTTCTTCAGAACTTGTGTTGGGAGATTTAGGGACCTTCACGACCAAAACAACCCTCCCGGCGCCGCTCCTTTCCTCCTTAATGTGGACGGAGGTGAAATCGGGGCCACACTGCAGATTATATCATCCATCTGTCTATTATCCGTCCTACTGAAGCTGCAGTCAGTAGGGTTGCGGGTTAAACATGTAACAACTGTACAAAAATTCACTGGTTTGGACAATTCAGGGTTTCCAACAAACCTCCTGCATGTTCTAGAACTGTGGTGGGACACCGGAGAACCCAGAGGAACCCCTGCAGAGCACTATAACGTTTAATTTTAACCGTTTAATGAAACGGTGCTCTTTACAGTTTAATTTGCACTATATTATCATTATTTTGTTCATTTCCCGTCACCGTGGGGTCGCGAGTTACGTCATCTCCGTTCCTCTGTGTGTCCAGCACATGCGGAGAAATTGACAAGAAAAAAAAAACTCCACACAGTTGGAATCGAACCGGGGGACGTGTTTGTGGCGCTAAACAACGTCCCGCCGCGCCCGCTGTGCGGAGCGTATCGACCGCGCCATCCATGCTGGAATCTTTGTCTTTACATTTTAATTAATTTTTGAATATCGCTGAGAGAGGTGGACTAAAGAGGTCCGGAGGGGGAGAGAAAGGCGTCCGGCTTGATGAAAAAAAAAAAAAAAAGAAAAATCCAAATTACGTCTGGAGCCGTATCGACAAACACTAGAACAAACCTTTTGTTGTGGATTCAGCTGCAGGCAGGAGTGTTTGTTCGGTGAGACCACATCACAAACCAGCCGGTCCTTTGAAAGTGACACACTTCCGCGGATTAAATTGAACGGGAAGCTTTGAAGAACCCCCCCTTTTCCCCTTCCCCTTCCCCGCTCCCCGCTTTCCGACCGATTCATTTTGAAAGCGACGGGGAGGTGAAGCTAATTAGAAACGGCGACACTCGACCGCCACGCCACGGGCGCGGGCCGATCGCTCAGCGGTTTAGTCACATGGCCGCCGCCGCCGCCGCCGCTGCTGCTTCTCTACCTATCTAACAAAAAAAAAAAAAAAAAAAAGGAAAACAGGTATACGCACATTGCCGAGCGGCTTCGCGTTATTTAATCACGGCTGCTAATTTTCCAATTAATCCTCCTCTGCCGGAGCAAATGCTCGGCTCTGTCGTCATCAATCATAATCAGCTCTGCGGCGTCTCCCATTGACCCCGTCATCTGGTCTACCTGCTGCCGCCCTTTTCGCATTCTTTTCATCCCATTAATTTAACAAATTTCAATTGTGTACATTTTTGACAGGTTTTCATTTTTTTTTTCTCCCGCGTCGGGGTCTCTTCGCCGCCGTGGAATTAAAAGGGCGCCGGGTGGCCGCGCGCGCGTCCGGGGCCGGGTAAACAATGCAAGGTTAATAACGTCCACTCAGGCGTCCTTAACTCATCCGCTGAGTGACGGATGTGCGTGTCCGCACATCGGCGAGGATTTAAAGGGGAATAAAGGGAAGAATGATGGAAACAAAGGGGAAAGTGACTTACAATTGTGCCTGGCAGCATTCCTGGCAGGGCAAACAAGCCGGTGCCGCCGAGGTTTCGAACTATGCAAAGATGGATTAATCGCCTCGGAATGACCAATACAATATGCCGGCAATCAATCAAGCCGTGAAATTACCGAGTGTGACAGCAATCTATTCTCCCGCTCGGCCCCCTTTTGTATACATTAATTATTACGGTCAAACCACCTCCACTTCAATCTTCTCGCGCATACGAAACCATTTGAGCATTAAACCGGCCTCTGGCAGACGTCCTTATCGGACCGCCTTCTAAACACCCTCTCCTCGGAACCCGACGCCACGTTTTCGCTATTTATTTATTTATTCATTCTCCCGCAGACGGGGGAAGGCCGCCGTCTGTGACGGTTTTGAGGCGGCGAGAAACGAGACACGACGTGAAGCCGGGTCTTCGGGACGCCGCCGCCGCCGCCGTCGCGAGGAGGGGATGCATCTGCACGCCTGGAATCCAGGGGAGGGTTTAAAATGAAGCAGGAAGTGAGGACGTGTCATTCGTTTGTTTTTCACAAGCGGAAGTGAGAGGCTGTCCGATACCGGTGAAGGCAGGGACTCCGGTTCTGTCCGGGAACATTTGCATATGGAGCGGGCGCCGGAGGAGGGAGGCGGCGCCACGGGTTATCGAAAGAAGCAACGGGGGGAAAAAAAGAAGAAATACATGAAAGAGAAACGCCACACGACGGAGCTGTGAGAGCGCAATTAGAACTCTGATTAATCCAGATTTCTAATAGAAACGCGGAGATTAATTCAGATTAACAAGCAGAATCTTATGATGATTTCAAGGTCGGCGATGTCGGAATCCCGACGCCTTCGGGATGAAAAGGATAAGGAACGGGCGACGGATGACATCATCGGTGCAAATCTTCATAAACGGGAAAACACGATCGGATACTCGAACCGTAACGACAAACCTTTGAACAAATGCAAAAAACGAGGGAGCGGATGGTTGAAACGCTCCACATGACGTGAAAATGAGACGGCGAACGGCTTTACGTCTCTATATGGCGTCTGAACGACAGTGAATAGTTGGATGTCTCTATATTACGTGTGAAAAAGAAAGTGAAGGTTGCATCCCAGTGACAGCTGAGACCCAGAGGGCAGGATAAGTGGCGTGGATAGAGAATGTATGAATGAATTAATTAAAAAAAAGGCACTGACGATCTCGCTTGATTGCGATATAGAGGCGACGCGGTGGTTTTATTTTGCTATTATTGTCCAAATCCCGCGTTACGAACCGAAACGGGAACGCGAGCCGTATGCAGGTCATGCTGTCATTCAGATCCGCAGGCCGAACGGCGAAGGTGCCTCACGGCGCCCGGGCAACGCGCCGCACCGGCATGGAATCCGACTCCTTTCGCGCGAGAGGAGAAAGTAAAGGTTGTCAGGCGTTCCTCCAAGAACCGACTTCAAAAAGCCGGCGCAGCTGCGTCAGCCCGCTTCCCCCCTTTCCACCCCCCCCCCCGCGGAATTGAAAAGAATTTCTGATGGACACAAATAGCACGTATCTCTTATTCATAAGTAAACAAGTTGATTCAACTGATTTTTCAAATCAAGCCGGTTGATTATGTCTTCATTTTTTTTTTTTTTTTTAAGGGCGGCTGGTTTCTTAATGAGTGCGGGGAGCTCGGCGTGCAGCCCGGGAGTCGGCGCCTTGTCAAGGTTGCTTGCACGTACACATATATTTGCGGGGCTATGCTTAACGTGGCAAATGGCTTTTGATGCACATTTGGATTTACATAACTTTGGAGGAGGGATGCGGTAAAGGCTTCCCTCAGCACCAAAGGACATGGAAGATAGCGCGGCGTATTAATGACTGCCTCTTCTCCCCGGCGATGAATCAAACAGAAATTTCAAGCAGGACACACAGAGAGTGAGGCCGGGCGGGGAGATCTGACAGATTTCAGCATCACACACAGTCTGCCATACTCCATTACTGCGTGTGGATATGTACTACCATCTACCATCTACCATCACCTCGCCGATGTTCGCCCATTCTTCTTACACACACTCTGCAAACCGCAGACACACACACACACACGCACTACAACTTGTTTTTATCAATAAAACATCTGTTTGAGAGACGGCCGGAGAAAGAGACGAGGTACGTGGGCGTGGCGTTCTGGACACCGCGCCGTTTCAACTGGTTTCAAGTTGCAGAAATTATTATTGTTATTTTTTTTTTGTAAAGAATTTGTACGGCGTGATTAGTAATTCGGGCGAGACGCACTCAAGGTGAAGACTTTGGTTAAAAAAAAAGTGAAGAAATGGCAATTATTCCTCTTCGAGGTTTGAAAATAATTGGACTTTTGATTGATGTGTGTGTTTTTTTTTTGTTTTTTTTTCATGACGTCCAGGTTTTCTTTTCTTATCCCACGACAAATTAAGAGATTCGAGAGATTTGTTGGGAGTGAGGGACAAAGAGGTGTCAATGCAAATGAAGGACGCCGTCGTTAACAGAGCGGGAAAAGAAAAGAAACGCGTTAAAGGGTTTTTGAAAACAAACAATTCCATCCGTTTTATTTTAAGAAGACATAATTGTTCTGTGAGATCCGTTAAAGAAAAAAAGACAATAAATCCACATATATGAAAAAAAACAACACCGCCAACTCAAAAACACTTTTATTTTGAAAGTCTGCCATAAAGATACACTATCATATGATAAATGTATACATTTTAATCCAAAGGTCAGACTCAACTTCTTCAGTTCATTCTCTGAACCCGAAAGCGAAACCAAAGCCCAAGTTTGAAATGAAGAAATGCTCCGAAATACTTGCAGCGACATTTCAGCCAGAACGTCGCCGCTTTGGAGAAAACATCTGCACGCTCTTCAAAGAAGACACACTGAACGGCGTTTATTTTGTCACCACCGAAACCTTTACCACTCAAAGAGCCATTTGGGTGAGGAACGGTAAAGAAATCCGACGGGAACCTTTTTGAAATTTGAAATGAATAAACACGGCATATGATGTTATTTCTTTTTCCCTTAATGCCATGTATAAACAAAATATGCATTGCATTTTTTTTTTTTTTTAATCACTGAACAACTGGAGAGAAAACGAAATCACATTTATTTCTTCATGCAACAACGCATTTTGAACTCTGAGAAAAAAAAGACCTTGGGTTGAAGGAAACTTTCAAGCGAAATACTCAATGTCTATTTGAGTCCTTCTATTGCTGAAAAAAAAAGTCGGACTTAAAATATCCACCAAAAAATGCCGTCCTCACTCTGTGTGCTGTCATCCTTTTACTGCTGCGCGCAGTCACTTAGAAAGAGCCACAAAAATATTTTAACGTTTTATTCAGATATTACAAGATCGCCAAAATCTTCAAATTTAAAATGACATTTTAAAAATGAAAAAACAAAAATGAAATACTTTCCGGACTACTTAACGCGCCTGAATATAAGCTACGCACGCTAAAAATAACAAAATAAATATATGTGAATATATATAGGCTGCACGTGTCCAGATTTGAACACGAGATATTTACACAGAACCATTATTTAGCTGTTAGCTCCTCCTGCGCACTAAAACAATTAAAATTGTCTCCTTCGATATTTGAATTAAACAACCTCGAAATTTTACGATAATTTCATTGGTCCGATGCAATGCAGCTAAATGTTTCAGCCAAAAAAAATCCATAAATTCCGCTGCACCGTTGTTTAAGCTGCAGTATTCAAGGGTGTGAAAAAAACAACGGCTTACGGTCTGGAAATTACAGTACGTTTTAATTAAATACTCATTAATTCTTTCAAAAGCCACGGGGAGCCGCGGGTTGCCGGCCCTTGGGCTAGCAGGAGGTCCCGAATAAAACCAGGAATCAGATCCACGTGTTTGAGTGGCATTTTATAGGGCATGAGAGACTTTCTCGCACACACACACACACACACACACACACACACACACACACACACAGGTCACGGCTGGGCCTGTTTTAGCAGGAGGCTACGGCTGTTTACGTTGTGTATCCGCGCACGCAAGCTGCAAGTTGTTTATCATCCTCGCCGGCCATCAAACGTAAAACTAGCAAACTTTACGACTGTTTTTGGCAGGGAAGATTTTACGGTCTCGTAAAAAGAAAAAAAAAAAAGCCCTATCACGACACAGGAGGGCCCAAAAAGGGTAAAATGAATGAGTGAGTGCGTGGAAGGGATTCACCCGTGTTTTACCTCTGACACAACTGGTTCGCACCTTGAATTACTGAATACATTCAGAGCCGTTCAACCTGGCGCTAGCGTGACCGAAATTAAACGGATCCGGCGTTGGTGCTGACCCACTGCTTGAAGACGATTTCTTTAGAGGAGTGGACGGCTGGGGATTAGATATTTGAGGATTCACCTGATGATTGGTCGAACCAACTGAAGACGACTGAATGCATCGAAATCCAGACAGAGGATCATTTCTATGACCGTTTCTATGAGATCGACCATCTCTATGAGGGCCATCACATCTATGAGAGCGTCCATCTCTATGATTGAGCATGTCCATGAGCGACCATCCCTATGAGAGCGACCATCTCTACGAGGGCCATTACATCTATGGGATGACCATCTCTATGAGAGCCGTCACTTCTGTGAGAGCAACCATGTCTACGAGTGACCATGTCTATGAGAGCAACCATCAGTACCAGAGACATCATTTATGTGAGAGCGACCATCTCAATGATAGTGGCCATCTCTACTATTATTTATTATTTTATTATTATTATTATTATTATTCTTATAATCATTATTGTTATTATTATTATCATTATTATTTATTATTCATAACTGTTATCTATTATGTATTACTATTATTTATTATTATTTATTATAATATTATTATTATTTATCATTATTTATTATTGCTGTTTTACTTGAAACTCTGGCACAACAATTTCCTTCGGGATAAATAAAGTTGTTCTTATTCTTATTGTTATTCTTATTTCTACGAGAGGGACCATCTCGACGAGAGACATCATTTCTGTGAGAGCGACCATCTCAATAACAGTGGCCAGCTCTACTATTATTTATTATTATTATTATTATTGTTGTTTATTTATTTATTTATTTATTACTATTATTTATTGACAATATTTATTATTATTATTTATTATAATAATATTATTATTCATTATTATTATGTTTTACTTGAAACTCTGGCACAACAATTTCCCTCGGGATAAATAAAGTTGTTCTTATTCTCCTGCAGAGGGACCATCTCTGCAGGAGCCATCATGTCCACGACATCTCGACGAGACGGGACCATGTCTGAGTGACCATCCCTAAGATGGTGACCATCTCTACAAGAGCATCCTTACAAGAGCATCCGTCTCTACAATGGGGAGCGTGTTTACCGGAGCGACAATTTAGCGGGTAAACAAACATGGAGCGCAAATCCAATTATTGTAGTCCATCCTGCTTCATCAGCCCTCTTCCTCCCTCACTGTCAGCCACTGTTGTTTGGAAATTCCCGCTAAATCCCGTCATCTTCGTCTTCTGACTCTACTTCCTGTATCCGTGTTCGCGGTCGGATCGGCAAACGGCGCACGCTAACCCGACGGGTGACTGCCGGCCTCCGAGATCGTCCCGAGTCCTCTCCTCACGAGCCACAACCACTGACCTACGCTGTGAATCGTGAGTTAAATCGGCCGAAAAATCCCAGCCTGTCATGATTTAGCCCGCGGATTTAAAGGTACTCTCCGAACAGTCACACTGCACCGGCACACAGAGGCCAAATCCCCCCAAAGTGCATCACTGTCCAAATACTTGTGAGTATATTTACCCTCCGGGGCCGAGGCGACGGACTCATCAGTTACCTGGAAGAAATTAACAGCCAGATAAGGGACCGCGTTTTCTTGCTCAGCTATTTGAAACGGCAGGGACTGAGGGGGAGTGAAAGGGGGGGGGGGGGTTATTGATATTGACCCTCCTGATATCAAACATAAGTAATGAGGTGTGATTATCCCGTGTAACAGTTGTAATAATGATGGGAATCACGCGGTAATAAAGGGCCGGCTCCCGGGGCCAGATAAGGCCCCCCCGGCTCTCTTTTCATCCACGGTGGCATTAGCCTGATGCCATTACAATGCCGGAGAGCGCCGGCCGCTGCTGCGCGGCGGTAAATCAGCTGCAGCGCAACGGAAACTCCGAGGAGAGAATAGTGCAGATTGTGTGTGTGTGTGTGTGTGTGTGTGTGTGTGTCCGTGCATCCTTCACGTTAACGACGGGTGTTTTCTTTCCCGCCAAAGCCATCACACTGTCCGCCTTTATCTCCCGGGCGCGCTTGGTCATTACACAGCCAGTCTATGTTAATTACGCAGGCGTTTGCGTCAAGTTTTCTTCATCGTCCCATGCGTATTTTCTTCTCCCTCCCACTCTTTCTTCTCTTCGCCTGTTTCCTTTCGGCCATTAGTTGGAATATAAGTCACCGATTGTTGTGTTGTGATATTATTATCAAGCTGCAATGCCGATAATTAAGTTTTCACAACACTAGTTTAGTAACCTTAGTCATCTACTGTCCATGTACTATTTGATGTCCATTTCAATGCCATTTTTGAATACCGTTGAATTTATTCTGCACCTGGTACCTTTTTTGCACTTCTGGTTAGATGCTAAACCAGAATCTAATGCAAATCTAATTCAAACGATAACAGTCAGACAGATAGATACATATTAAAACGCATAAACCCCGAAACATCTCGATCAAGGGTCACACAACCAAAGACTTAAAAAATTAGTTGTAAACTTAGATGATTCTCTCCCAGGTGGTGTCGATGGGAAAAATCATGTCCACTTTATGTATTTTATCCAATTTAATGTTGAATGAGTTCCATCTTGCTACGACACGCGGGGTTATGTTTATCCTCCCCCCTCGGACGCTCTCAAGGTACCATCGAGTAATTACGTCGTAATTACCTCCTGAGTCTGTCATCCGATAACGACCGTGAGCGGTTTCGCTCCATTTCTGTCACGGCTACGGACATCATGTTGTTCCTCGCCGCCGCCGCCGCGGCGAGGCAGGCGGTTTGATGCTTTATTCAGCATCTCGGCTCCACGTTCCTCCGCAACAGATGAGGCCGCGGCACTCGGTCGCAGCTCGTCGGCTCGCCGGCCAATCCCGCGCTGCTCCCTCTTTTTTTTTTTTTTTTTCGCCAGCCTTTTTCATTCTTGCCTCATCTGCCTTTCCTACGCGGAGCTTAATAAAGCTTCTGCCTCCCGTACGACCTTGCAGAGCAGCGAAGGGATCGTCCTCGCCGCTGTAATGGTGATGTTAAAAAATATAAACTTGTGCATGCTTGTGACATCTATTGGATGGTTATCTAACAGTCCTGAAACTAATGAATAGAAAAAGAAAATAAAAAGGGGGCGGGGTTGTCATCACATGCCTCTTCGTATTTATTCATTCGTTCATTTTCTACGCCGCTTATCCCTCAGTCGGGGTCAGGGGGCGGGGCTACAGCCTATCTCTGCTCTCATTGGGCGAGAGGCGGGGTTCACCCCGGACTGAACGCCAGTCAAATACACAGACTAGATAAGATCAACTTTATTGATCACCATAGCGGACATTCTTTTGTCACAGCAGCGTAACAAATATCTAAATATAAACAGCGAGACAATTAGAAAAAAACCAAAAGATACCCACAATGGACAGCAGGGAGAACAACAGGGACAACATCAAGAAGGGTGAACGCAGAGAACCAAAACAAACTACATAAATAGCAATGATAAGAATAAAATAAGTACGTATAAACAAATATAACAGATTAATATAGAAATATATTAATCTATTATAAACATGCATTTATAATATGAATACAATTCTCATTCTTCTTTCAGCTTTCCCCTTCAGGGGTCGCCACAGCGAATCAACTTTCTCCATCAAACCCTATTCTCTGTATCCTCCTCTCTCACACCAACTATATTCATATTCTCTCTCACTACGTCCATAAATTTTCTTTTTGGTTCTTCCTCGAGACCTCTTGCCTGGTAGCTCCAATTCCAGCATCCGTCAACAAATATATATACACTGCTCAAAAAAATAAAGGGAACACTTAAAAAACACCTCCTAGATCTAAATGAATGAAATATTCTTATGAAATACTTTGCTCTTTACACAGTTGAATGTGCTGACAACAAAATCACACAAAAATGATCAATGGAAATCAACTGTATCAACCCATGGAGGTCTGGATTAGGAATCACACTCAAAATTAAAGTGTAAAAACGAACTCCAGGCTGATCCAACTTTGATGTAATGTCCTTAAAACAAGTCAAAATGAATCTGTGTTGCTTCCTGAGTGGACACTATGATTTCACACAAGTGTGCCTGACTTGGAGTTACATTGTGTTGTTCAAGTGTTCCCTTTATTTTTTTGAGCAGTATATATCCAAACCATCTCAGCCCGGCTTCTCTGACCTTCTCTCCAAACTGGCCAGGAACCAGCAGTATAAACAGCGTTGGAGCCTGACAGATGAATGAATGGGTGAGGTAGTGAGGTCGTGGTAGCACAGTTGCACCTCCAGCTGGTCAGAGTTTGGTGCCGTGGGCACGAAGGGGCGTCTAAAGGGTTCAGTTCTGATGAACCGTCGCTGAAAGAGCTGCCCGTCGGCCACCGCTTGCCGTGCAGGGGGTGGGAGGGATTGTTCAGGATAGCTCCCGGTTTGTTCCCCCCTCCCCGCCGCCACCGGTTGGAGACGGTCCGCGTTCAGTCCCACCACGAGCCGGCGTTCCTCACTAGCTTGCTTAGCAAACCACTGAAACAACCATTCACACACTAATTGTTCCCGATGTTTTCCCACTTAACCTGCTGCGTGATTTTGGAGTACGAGTTGAAACCGGACAACTGGGAGGAAACCAACGCAGACACGGGGAGAACACTTGTCGGAATCGTCCCGGGGTCCTTCGTGCCGTGAGACCGAAGCGCTTCACCACTGCGTCACCGTGAAATATGGATGAATACAGTCATATAAAGACATACGACCGTTCGCTCTGCCTTTCCTACATCATAAAATAACTTAAAGCTGATCACTCTTTTGCACGTGTTATAGGCATACATCTGTTTGCTCTCATTATCAGATATTGGCAATGCGGGTTTTCAGATGAACCCGGAGGAAACTCACGCCGTCAGGTGGAGAACATGGAGGGTGTGTGAATAATATAGTACAGTAGTACTATTCACTATTCTAGTATAGTATAACGCAGGGGTCGGCAAGCCATAACACCCAAAGAGCCATTTGGACCCGGTTTCCTTGGAAAAGAAAACACTGGGAGCCGCACTTACTTTTTGACGTCTAAAATATGCTTTTTATTACCTTTACACTTTGTATAAACAAATGTGTAGTGTGTTGCTTCTGAAAGTCACAAAGTATCACGGAGAAAATTAAATTTTATTTATGTAATGAACTCATTTTGAGCTTTGGGCTTTCAGAGCGTGTAGCGGAGCCTTGACCTGAATTTTAAAAATAAATCTGGAAAAATATCACAGTGTCAGTAAACAATAAAAAATAAATATTTGCAAAATATCTCCATAAATATTTATTTTACCTGGTTTATGGGACTTCTGTGCACAGAATCTGCAAATCGGGACTTTACCGGCTGGCGGGTATACCGGCTTCCGCGAGTGTGATGTTCTTTTGAGCGGCGAAAAATAATAAATATAATTTCATTTAATATTTCAAGATCACATTAATCTTCCAACTTAGAACTAAAAGTTAAATAAAGGAATTAACACAAATGAAATACACTTGAATTAAATATTTATAATTTATTTTCCCAAGCCACCCGGAGCCGGAGTGTAAAGATGAAAGAGGAGCCGCGGGTTGCCGACCCCTGGTATAGTGAATAATATTGTACTATTTTTATATAATGTAATTATAAAATTTGGATTGTTTCTAAACGACGAGCCATTCATGTCTTCGCAGTGTAATTATGTGACTGTACTACTGAGATAGCTGGTTTAAAATCCAACCGGTTTGAGGACGCAAAGGTGTGAGGAACCAAACATCTACGGCGTCTCCACGCCCTCCTTCATGTTTCTGCACATGACACTCTCTGCTGGAAGGGAAGTGGATGTATAAGGCAGGGAGGTTTGCGGCCCTCAGCAGGCAGGGAGGTTTGCCGTCTCCTCCTCGAGCCGCGGCGAACGCCATCAAAATGGCGATAACAGATAGCGCTGATAGGCACGGCTGCAGTCGAGCGGTTTAGATGAAAGAGGCGGAAATCGTATCTCCTTTTGGAAATCGTATTATAACCCTCCCGTCGCCCGAAAGGTTTCCCGTTCTGGCTTTTTGATCTTCTTCCTCACGTCTAACCTTTTATTGTCTTTTACCCGTTCTAGATTTTTATTTTTTTTTCCCAGCCGCCCCAGTTTGCCATCTTACCCCGGAGAAACACTTCGACCACCGACGCCGCCTCTGACGGCGCGAATCAAAAATACGAAAAGGACGCGGCGGACAAGATCAACAACTTTCCCCCCCCCCCCGGCGTCGCATCTTGTCAATCAATAGAGCTCTGCAGCTCCTTTCAGGGGTCTTCCTCCCGTCGGAGAGCGTCGGTATCGACCGGGCGCTCGCTGCTTACTTCTGTCAGCTAAATGGTATTGCGGCATGAGGAATCGCTCATGTGGAGGCTTAACGAACATCGGGCGCAGGGCGCGCGCCGGGAAAGGGGGAAAAAAAAATCGTTCTATTAATTAATGGTGTAATTAAGGCTTTGTCATTGACGTGCCACCAGCTGACAGGGATGGATGGGGTACTTGGTTGTGCACCAGGCAGTCGCACATCGATAATGAATGGCAGCTATTACCGGCACGTTCGGGCGGCGACGGGGCCACCGCCGCGGCTCGGCCTCCCCGCCCCGCCTCGTTCTCTCTCCTCAGCCAACCCTTTATCTGTTGCCAGCACTTTGTTTTCTGGTTTCCAGACTGATCCCTCATTTAGCATCACGCCGCGTCCTCCCCGGCGCAGATTGTTCGACCCCGGACTCCTAAAACCGACGTCGGGTAATTTAACGAGAAAAATCCCTTCTGTCCTTGTAACGGTTTTGTTGACAAATATCACACTCGGCCCTCTACGTCATTTACCTAATTCAAGCTGCGCGGGTATTTGACGGCGAGTCCATCTGCCCGACGGAGATATCAGCTCGCCGTCTTTCCAACGTGAAACCTGAAAATCAGTGCGGCCGCATCGCTTTAAAATCAATATTTTATATAGTTAGATTGAGCCGCGGTCGCCTTTCGGTTTTTTAAAGCGGCGTCAGTTCCGCGGGAGGCTCCGCCGCTAGATGCTAACGCATACTTAAGGTAATATCAAACCGCGGGTTCTTAGGCTTCTTTCGTTGCTGTTTTTTTCCTAATAAGCAGACAGAAATCTCAGAATCAACATCAGCGGGTTCGCCCCCTGAATTATTAAAGCCAAAAGGCTGGCATGTAATATTAAAACAACTTCAAGCACTCGGCGGTTGTGATGTATGAGGACGGCGGTGATGACAGAGGGAGGGGGGGGGGAGGGGGGGGGGGATCTAATTCTGAGATAAGGAGATAGTTTCATTTCCTATCTTGGTTGAGATTGAATGAGTCTGGAGTTATATATATATATGAGGTCAGTGTCAGAAAAAAAAAAAAAAAAATTCTGATTAATCAGCAGGCAAGTTTTATTATTTCACTAATAATCTAAAAAGCAGACAGAAACTTAAAGCCGACCTCCCCTTAACAGATATATCCGCTCCATCGGCGGCCCGTCGCTTACTAGCCGGAAATGGAAGAAGTTTCGTCACACTCAGAGTGTTCGCACAAAACAAAGGGCTGAGCAAAATGTTTAAATCACAAGGCAACAATCCACGTAAGTGATGCGGTGAGCGGGGCAGTGCTAATTATTGATTGAATTAGTAAACGAGAGAAAAGGGGACATCTTGTCGTTATTGAAGCCCGCGCCACATAAGTTAGCTTGCCGTGTAGCATTCGACGGGCTCGACGCGAGGGCAGCAAGGACTTTGTGGAGGTTCGTGCAGGGATTCTAGCAGGGGTGGCTTCTCTGACAAAGCTGTTCTTGTGTTTTCCACTTGTGGGATCTCATTCACCCGTTCACACACTCGCTGCCCAAGGACACTTTGGGTCACACATAGCACGTTAGCAGGCTGCTAACCTTGCTATGTGCCACAGCTGCATACGGTAACCTGCCCATCTAGCAGCGGGTGGGTTACTTCCTGGTTTCTACGGGCTAGCGGTAATGTTTACTGCTCGGTTTGTGACTCGGGAAGTGGGAAGGCCCCGCATAGACGGCCGTTTGGGGCACCTACGCTTCTTTTTTTTCTTTCCCCGCAGTCGTGATTCTCCGTTTAGCATCAGAAGAGGAAAATATAAAGTGCCGACAGCGAGCAATTCTACGAAGGGCTGCCTCTGAAACCCGAGCCGTGCGGCTCGGGGGACGAGCGCGTTCTCATACAAATGAACGCTTTTGTTTTGACGTGCTTTGCGAAAAAATAAATGGAATTTCGCCATATCAGTAGCTCATTGTGAAATATACATTGCCCGATCTGTGCGCGTATTTGTTTTCCCCCTTAATGGCAAATGCTAAAAGTTCCAGGATCAATGCAAATAATGTGCAAACACAGGCAGGCTGTTGCATTCTTTCTCTCGCTCTCTCTCTCCGGGGGCGGCGGCGGCGGCGGGGAAGAGAGGGACAGAGATAGTCTCGCTCACGAAGGTTCATCTGTCATAGAAATTAATCATCATCGCCGTGCCATCAGCGGCGTCGCAGTCATCCAGCGCCGCTCAGATCGGATCAGTCAAGGGCACGGCCGAGTAGATCTCCTCCTCACGGTCAGGCGGGGATTTTGCATCAGATATCGCCCGTTTGTCGACAAGCGTCTCTTTGTTTTATGGTCGCGCCGTCAAGGTTAACTCCCGTCCGCCGCTCCTGACGGGTTAACCTGATGTTTGATCTCCTGCATTTTGTTCTCCTCAAGTACCCCCCCCCCTCCCTCCCCGCTTTCCCCCCCACGGCGTTATATTAACCCACTGATAGCAGCTGCACAAAAGGAAATTAGTCATTTTAAGAAATCAATCATCCTCACATAAATTCCTTTATCAGGCTGACCCGGTTCTGGATGAAATATTACGGGGAACGTTTGAGTCCCTGCTCAAGGGCCTCGCAAATTACCCATTTTAGGGTTGAACGGTTTTGTTTTTTTCTTCGCCTTTCGGTCGGTCGGTCGGTCGGTCGGTCGGTCGGTTTGTTCACGTGGGCGAATTCGGCGCCGCACACGTCGGGGTTATTGTTTCCGAACAACCGGCGTTAAATAAGAACGGGAGGCGATAAAACGCTGGAAATCATATACCAGCCGTTTATGAACTACATTTCGGGGAGTGGATTTACCGACACACACACACACACACACAAATGCGCGCACACAAACGAAGGTAGAATTGAATCAAACGAGTGAAACACGAGGGGCTAAATTTCTCCAAATTCCAATTACATCGTAGGAGTTAAGAAGAGACGTGGCGAGAGGGACGAAGCAGATTGAGGGAAGGGTGGGAAGGGGGGGGGGGGTTTGTCACCAAAATGCGGGAGAGGCTTTATCAGTCTGATCAGTCATCCGTCCTCCTCCAATCTCCTGATAAAGCAGGTACTGCAGGAGGTGAAACGATGTGTATCAAAACCTCATGAAGATCGATGGCGTGCACGTCAGCTCCGAGAGAGACAAAAGGGAACATGCGAAAAGACGGGAAAAGAAAAAGGGGAGTCGACTATCTAAACCCGTGGACACAAAACCTACAACAGCAGGAAGGCGAGAGAGGAAATTGCAGGCTATTAAAAAAAAAAAAAAAAAAGGAGATGGAATGAAAAAACCCAAATAATCTCCTCAGCCTGTTAACACAATGTCAGGTGCAGGAAATAAGTCCTGGAGGAAATGACGGAGGGCGATAATCGCAATTTTGGCGGAATCTCAAGCAGGTGTGTTTGTGTGCACGGCACGCCGGCAAACAGCGGAGCGACAGGTGAGATCGGCATTAAGGGCTTAACGGGCCCGCAGATGTAGAGGTCACGCCGCCTTTGGCAAACAAACACGGGCGGGAAGACGGCCACGATCTGCTTTTTGTTTTTCCGCAGGTCTCCCGAGCGAGGCTTGTTGAGGATTTTTGTTTATTTCTTCCTTTTTTTTTTTTTGAAATTTTATTCATTTATGTGTGGCATGGCGGCGCGGCGGTCACTCGGAGCAACGAGGTCCCCGGTTGGATTCCGAAAAGGGATTTTTTTTTCGCGAGCCAGATGTTCTCGCCGTGCCTCGAAAAGCCGTGCGGCAGGATAACCGGAAGCGTGCAGCCTCGCCGCGTCCCTCGCTACAGGACAGGCGGAATGAACCTCTGAATTTTGATTTAATTCGCATCCTTTTCTTATCTCTTCTCATTTGCATAGCAATTTGACGGAAAATGCTACGTAAATATATTCATTAATTCGTTCATTTTCTATACCACTTATCCCGCAGCGAGGCTGGCGGGGGGGCCGGGCGAGAAGCGGGGTTCGCACGCGCACAACCATTCGCTCGCACGTTCACACATCTGGGCATTTCCTGATCCCATGCTGCTTTTTTTTCTCTGCGATGAACCCGGAAAAACCCGGAATAAACCCACGCAGACACAGGAGATTTTATGACACATGACTTTGTACTCTCTGACAACAGACGCTGCCTCATGACACAAAAGACATACTGTTTTTTTCCTTGAAGCACAAACATGTATTCGCCTTTCCATCTTTTTTTGAAACAGCCTTCCATCTGCAGCAACTTTTCTCATCCTGGACATTTGGGGATCATTCGTATTTCTCAACTTGATGTGGATACGCTGCGATCTAATGGCGGGATGCCGTCACTTTACGGCATCCTATGGCTCTTCCGGTGACGGCATATGGCTTCCAGACAATTTGGGATTTAAAAATGAAAACCCAGTTTGGAAATGATTTTAAAAATACTTGTGATATTTCTTCATAATACTGTGTCATTTTAAAGTAAACAGAAATTAGTCTTGAAGATAAATTTCACGGTTCGCCCGTCGGCCGGGTCGGGAACCATTGGCTTCCGAGCACGTCCGCGTCATTGTAAAGATGAAGAAATTCATTTTATCGCCAAATAGTTTATCTGCGTCAACCCTCGTAGCGGAAATGATGGCGAAAAGAAAAAAAAGACGATGATTACCGTGCATTCCAGGCCCCGTGGACAGAGAAATTTACATTTGGATCTGCGGTATGTCTAATATGCTGTGATAAAAAATGAAAAAATCCATGCAGTACCGGAGGTCGCATTAAAAATAAGACATATTTAATTTATTAGATGTTAAAAATACTATATGGCTCTCGATGAAATATATTCAGAAATATTTGGCTTTTATGGCTCTCCCAGTCAAAAAGGTTCCCGACCCCTGCTTTACGGGGAACACGGCCGGCATGAATTGTGGGAAATGTAGTTTATGGTCAAAGCATGCGTTTGACTTCTTTATTTTAAGACAATCAGAACTTTTAAGACGTTCTCGCGGGCCGCATAATATGCCGTGGCGGGACACATTTGACCCGCGGGCCTTGAGTTTGACACGTGTGATATAGAGAGAGAGGAAACCACTTATTCTCTCATTAACACATCACATAGAGACATACAGCCGCTCACTCTTTCCTATAATCGCAATCACGATACAAGCATTCGGTCTCATTCACACGTCATATAGAGACATGCAACCATTCACAGGTTGATACTGGGACCTCCTGCTAACTTGGGCTTATGGAGGAAAGATCATGGAGACTCCACACGTGAAGGCTCCCTGTCAGAATCCAACCAGGGATTTGTGTGGGAAAGTGTGAACGCTGCGCCACCCAATATATTTATTATTACTACAATTTCCAGACTATTGAGCCCACCCGAATACAAACCGCAGCGGCTAAAACTAACCAAATAAATATATGTGTAGATATATAGGCCGCACTTGTCTATAAGCCGCAGGAGTCCGTGCTGTAACATTAGATATTTACACAGAAACACTTTTTTAAACTTTTAATTAAATATATACCATCCACAAATACATACTGGAAACGCTTTTTTTCCGAACAGTGCCTGTAACACGGCTGATGAAAAAGATTAATGATAAATAAAACAAGGAAAAGTCCATCCATCCATTTTCTATTCCCGCTTTGTCCTAGTCCAGCTGATCGCTGGCTTCGTCTTCCTCCTGCGCACTAAAAACGTTAAAATCGTCGTCTTCGGGATCGGAACTGAACGGCCTCAGAATTTCACGGTAATTCAATTGGTCCGATGTGACGAGGCTAGATGTTTTGGTGGCAGGAAGCTGGTTAGCCCCCCAAAAATTAATTGATTAGCCGCATTGTTGTTTAAGCTGCAGTGTTCAAAGGGTGTGGAAAAAAAGCGGCATATAGTTCAGAATTTATGGTATAATTATTATTATTATCATAATTATTATCATTATTATCAACTGTATGGGGGTTTGCTTTAAGTGCCGCCTTCCAAAAAAGGGGAAGCATGCTATGAAATGAATGGATGAGTAAATATAAGATAAAAAAAACATTCCGATTTCCTGCGATAAATAAGCAACACTGCGATTTCAAGAAAAAAAAAAAAAAAAACAAAAGCTGAGAATTAATTAGAATTACAAAATAGTACGAAACGGAAAAACAAGACCATATGCAAATGATGTCCCTTTATGTATTTAGATAAATATAAATTAGATGTATTTTTAGAGGGCGGCTCTAGCATCACAGTACTGTAACCGCCATTAAGAACAAAACACGTTCATTGCAATTTGTTGTGTGTATAATTATTTCTCACATGTGTATTGTGCTATCAATAGATCAAAACTGTCTTTCATCGGCGCCGTCCTGTTGTTTCGACATATTTACATTCTTTTCCGAGGCGAGTGATTATTTCTCTTCTGCTGGGAGCTAAAGGATCCTCGTAAACCACGAGGGGGAAACAAACCGCGGAATTCTCACATACGCTACCAGATCGCGCAGAGAAGTAAATATCTGTGACCTGATTCATTTGTTAAGATATTTAATCGGATCAGCGTCGCTTTTTGGCGGCATTCAAATACGTTTCAGCGAAGGAACAAACATGTCTGCTGCTGCACGTGGATCGTGTGTGTGTGTGTGTGTGCACCTGTTGCGTCTTAACCGTTCACTTAAAACGCTCGGACCAGAAAACGACACGTCTTCAGACGGAAACGCGGTGAAAGTTTAATTCCAGGACTTCTAATTTCTTCAAACGAGTGGATTAATTGGCGAGATGTTTTTTTCCTTCGCTTCCATTTGAGGCTCATCTACGCCCGATGTGAAATCCACATCCTGACGGAGCCTTTTTTGTCCGTTCTGGCTGGACCACTGGAAGACCGCCTTGGAAGCCAACCAAGATATACTGCTCAAAAAAATAAAGGGAACACTTAAGCAACACAATGTAACTCCAAGTCAATCACACTTGTGTGAAATCATAGTGTCCACTCAGGAAGCAACACAGATTCATTTTGACTTGTTTTAAGGACATTACATCAAAGTTGGATCAGCCTGGAGTTTGTTTTTACACTTTAATTTTGAGTGTGATTCCTAATCCAGACCTCCATGGGTTGATACAATTGATTTCCATTGATCATTTTTGTGTGATTTTGTTGTCAGCACATTCAACTGTGTAAAGAGCAAAGTATTTCATAAGAATATTTCATTCGTTTAGATCTAGGATGTGTTTTTTAAGTGTTCCCTTTATTTTTTTGAGCAGTGTATATCACCCAAAAAGCCACGCGGACATTCTCACTATGTTCACCGGTAAGGAACCTCGCGAGTTTGGCCGCCGGAGAAACAGGGAGTTTTTGGCATCTCCTCACGCCTGCGGCCATCGTCCAAAACGGCGTAACCGAACACGCTTCATGGCCAAGTCTCAAAGACGATGTGTTCCTCCGGAGCGCTGCCTTCAGGGTTTCCCCTCACGTTTCCAACGGGCCACACAGGTAAATCTGGCAGCTCGTATTCATATTTCCTTCCCCGCCGCAGCGTGTTTATTGGAAGATTTATAGTAATCTGACGGCAATTAGAACACGACAGTCGGGGAAGGCGTACGCATACATTGCAGAGGTGTTCACTTCTTTATATGCAGAAGCTCCTTTGTACCGGCGGGAAATAGAGAATAGAATACGCTGGAAGTAGAACAATGAAACGTTCTGCTCGCTCAAAATTCCCGCACGCCGACGCCGACGATCCTCGTCTGTTTGCTCGTCGCTTTGTGAGTTAGCTTTACCGGAGTCGCGCTCTCATTCATATTTTTTAATGAGCGTCTTCGTACCTGAGCAAGTATTACGCCGTGACGCCTGCGTCCGCCACGTAGATACCGATGGACAAACTCTCCGCCGGTGCGGATGCGAAAGCCAGGCGGGATCTCGACTCCCCACCTCGACTGTCCGTGCGCGGCGCGTGCCCTGCTGGGGGGGATTCTTCTTTTTCCACGATGGTCCATCATCCTGTGCTATCACCCGGCGTCTGCTGTCCGAGCTGCTCACTTAGCGGCTCATCTTTCGAGGCCATCTTCGTGATGCATTCCCAGATCTTAGCGGTTTCCCGGACGGCGACTCAGACGCTCAGCGCCGCTCCCTTCAGCATGCAGGACTCGGGTTAGAACCCCCCGCGCATTGTGAGGAGCTTCCACATCTTGACATCCGCAGCCCCTTCATCACACGAGGAGGGCGCTTATTGATTGGCCGAGTCGACTTGTTCGCGACCTCCCTTGACCCCTTCTTGGTTCTGCTCGCCTGATCAATATTTACGTTACACACTCAGTAATATCTGGACTCCTTCTTCAAGCCGCGGGGGCCTTTGCACCGCGGCGCTAAGGTAGGAACGTGGCGTCATAAAAAATGCAGCGGGAGCTTTCATTTATGCTAATAAATCAGTGAAATGTTTTTAGTGGGTTCTGGCAGCATCCTCCCACAGAACCGGGTTAGAAATTCTAATGTGTGTGATTTAAACACAAGGGGCTTTTGTTTGTCTGTGTGACGACTGGAGGTCTGCCAACGGCGGGCCGGCCCACTCCTCACGTAGCCACACACAAGTGCATAAAGGATCCTTTCGCGCATTTCTCCCCATCAATAATTCAAATCCCCCCCCCCCCGCCCTCCTGTTTGTTTTGGTTTAGTCTGACCACACTCGTCATTAAAACCCATCGATGAGGGCCGTAATTACATATTGACACAAATCATTAAACGCTGTCTCTTAGGCTAATAGCCTGGCTAGCTCTTTTTTTTTCTTAATTTTGAATAACTGGCATCATTTGATGCAAACGCCGATCGGATCGGATTCAAATGTTTATCTCACGCACCGGCTGCCCGACAAGGAGGCGTTGGTGTAACCCGCGTTATCGATGCAGACGGCGACGCCGGGATGGCCGGCCAGAGCGACCACACACACACACACACACACACACGGGTTATCGGGTTTGGCTCGGCAGGGGGTGCTGCAGAGGCGCCGCCGTGGAAACCGTGTCCGAGGTTTTACGCAACAAAGCAGCTTTTCAAGCGCTCGTCGCCGGGGTCGCCAGTGATCGTACTGTTTTGATCTACAAAAACTACAAGAGCCCTGGAGCAAGATTCTCCTCCTATCTTCCCTTGATACTCTTGATAACCCCCCTCTCACACACACACGCACACTGACAATTCCCTGACACTGTAGGTCTAAGCAGCGGCGACGCCACACCGCGCTACCGGGCCATGACCTTGGAATTCAGCTGCGGTGCATTCAAGGACAAGCCTGACAGCCCGACCTTTTCAGCAGCTCCAGCCTGCATAGGCTGAGCCGTCGGTGGGTTTGGCGGCGGAGAGGGACGATTTGCCGCTAAAGGCCATTTCCCAGCTTCCCTCCCTCCTTGATGGTGGTGAAGCGGTTTCGTCAGCCTGCGTCAGTCCCTTCGGTTTTTTGTCTCATTCTCCCACCGAGCGGGCGGAGAAGTGATTTTTTTTTTTTCCCCTCAGTGCAGTTCTAGGCTCTGTTACAGGAACAGGCCACCCATGCTGTTTCTCTCTTTCTGGCAGCCAGATAAAGGGTTTATTCTGCCGATTTCCAGGAAGAAGAAAGGAGGTTTCGGAGCAATTCTGCCCCCCCCCGGAGAAAATCTCCGGTCATAAGATTTATGGGTGCCGATTCCCAGTCAGGTATTTGCAGGGAGTGAGACCGGAATGGGTGGTGCTGGTCCAGGTGGCCCGGATCGCCCTGACCGAGAAGTGTTTCCTGTGCCGTCGGGCGCCCGAGGAAATAGATGTGATGGGATCAGGCGGGGTCAGGCGTTACAAAAAAATGTATCGTAATTAGCTGGAATCTACTTTCTTGGATCTCCAGTCTTGGTCTCTCATCCGCTGTATTGTTGAGATGTAAATTGAAGCCAAGTTTTAATTTTGCAGTTCGCCGCGAATACGGCCGAGGGAAGCAACAATAAAACACAAAGTAATCAAAGGAAGCAGCCCATTACCCAATTATATGCAAAATACTACCGTATATACTTTGTTTAGTGCTGTCACTGCTCTTTAAAAACTACTTGTATCAGCATTAGTGCTTCATGCAATAAGGTTTGCTTTGACCTTTCTGTGCAAACTAACCAGGAATTCTATGTACTTGGTCATCAATACATTTCCTGGTTAAAAATAGCACTGGAGTAAAACAAGAAGCGGTGAATGGTGGCGGCCGGTTGCAAACTTTCACAATTCAGAGGGAAAGGAACTTTTGGGGATTATTCATTCATTCATTTATTCATTCATTAATTATCGAAACTGCTTATCCTGCAGCCAAGGTTGGGGGTCGAAGGGTTCTGTTTCGGTTCTTATCCTCGTTGTCGTTTTGGTTGTGGATTCTAACCTAAAATAGCCGCTGTCTATTTTCATTATTGCTGTTGATCATTTTGCTGTCTATTTTATGGGGATATCTTTTGTTATTTTATTTTCTCTTTAATTATATCTATACTCATGTTTATTCATACTGTCATTATTGCGCTGCTGTGACAAAATTTCCCCTGTGGTGATCAATGAAGTCGATCAAAGAGCCAGTCGATCATATGAACCTCCTCACGTTTTTGGGCTGTGGGAGGAACCGGTGGAAACCCGGGAAAACATGGAGACTCGCGTTTGCGTCGCCCTTTTTGGGGCTCATATTTCGAAATTAAAAGTTATTTTGGTGAAAGTCCTGTCTCGTCACCTCGTGTCTCCGAAATCGACATCTTATCAGCGCTTGCGTTTTTATTTATTTCCCCGATATTTTTGTCTCTCGTGATTCCTCAGGAAGAACAACATTGTGTATTTTGTGCGGAGATGTTCTCATGTCACCCTGGTAGAAGACCATCGGTATGTACGGTTGCCTCGTCCTGGCTCGAGTTTTAAAGCGGGGAACATTTTGCCGGCTTTAAGCTGCATCGCCGCTGGACAAATAAGACCTACAACTCATGCTTTTTATTTATTTTAAAAAGGAAAAACGGAACCATAAACTTTAGTTCCTGGCCCTCAATGCCCTCAATGCATCATCGCCGGTAAATTATAGACACTGGCGAACATCAGATACTGAAGGTCGGGTGGGTCTGCAATGAGCCAAACCTGGCGGATAAAATCTCTCTCTCGCCGGAGACTTATTTTTCGAATTTTTATGATGATCACCTATTCTAAATCGCTGTCCGATATGCAACCACCAAAGAGGAGAGTCTCCACAGAGGAGCCGGTGGAACGTACAACACAACAAGACGTTGGCTCGGCCGCTTGGTACTCAAAGGACGGAATTGCATGCACGTGTTTTAATATTAGCATCAAATGGTACGTATGCAGAATCGTGTACGTTCCACTATTTAAGTAAATGCCATGAGCATGATCTCCTGTGTAGGTTGGGATCATATGAGCACAGACAAGGTGATTTCGGGTAAACAGAGTATTCCTGTGAGATGTTTCTTTTACAAACTGTACACTGAGTGCAGTAACCACAGCTACAGTTTGATCCAAAGGATTGACTGTTTGAGAAGTCACGCTGGCAACCATCCGAATCAAAACACTTTCACTCAAACACAATACGGAGGTGGCGTTTTCTTTTCTTCGTTTGACATGAAAAAGCTCAGACTTTAAAAATCCGGCGGCGAACAGAGGATGTGAGGTCTCCTGACCGGACCGGCTCACAGGAGGGTCCGCTGTTGTTCCAGGGGTCGGGTCATTATCGTCCCTGGCAAATTAGAATTTGTAATGAAGGCTGGAAATATTTTGGATCGGGACAGGTTCGCCCGGGCGGGCTGCCCAGGTGAGGCCCGTGCATTCGAAACACGGATCTTGCACACACAAGCTGCCTGGGCGGCTTCCAAGGCACCTCGGCTCACGGCTCTCTCACACACACACACACACTCGAGCTGCACACCTTCACCCCTGCAGCGGCCACAACCCACAGTCGAGTTTATTTAAAGACAAAGGAGAGGTCGACTCGTGCGGCGGATACAGACTGTAGGAACTGAGAGTGAAAACATCCGCGGCTCCCGCCGACCTCGTCCGCTGCACGTTAGCAGTTTTCACTTTAAACATCATTGGGTTTGTATTCAGACAGCAACTGTATTCTGGTCATTAAAATACATTAATTAAAATATACTGCTCAAAAAAATAAAGGGAACACTTGAACAACACAATGTAACTCCAAGTCAGTCACACTTGTGTGAAATCATAGTGTCCACTCAGGAAGCAACACAGATTCATTTTGACTTGTTTTAAGGACATTACATCAAAGTTGGATCAGCCTGGAGTTTGTTTTTACACTTTAATTTGGAGTGTGATTCCTAATCCAGACCTCCATGGGTTGATACAATTGATTTCCATTGATCATTTTTGCGTGATTTTGTTGTCAGCACATTCAACTGTGTAAAGAGCAAAGTATTTCATAAGAATATTTCATTCATTTAGATCTAGGATGTGTTTTTTAAGTGTTCCCTTTATTTTTTTGAGCAGTGTACAAATGTCCCCCCATTGATGTTTTTACGTGAAACAAACACTGCTGCCGTTAACCTGTACAATAACCCTGTACAATAACTCTAAATCAGCTACTGCACTACTTCACTTTTCCACTCTGCTCATTATTTATTTTTCATATTTCTTATAGATTATACTTTTCAGAATGTATTTATTTGTTCATTTTTTTTACTTGTATTTTTAGCCAGCTTGTCACTGTCTTGCCGCTGCTGCTTAACAATTTCCAAAGCACAGATTCTCAGAAGAACCTCTCATCTCATCTCTCGGTAAATCATGCGGTTCGGTTTTTAAATGCGCGTCTGTTTGGGAGCTGCTGCGACGAGAAACCGCTCGATTGATGCGTCGGTTTTACCGTAAACGACGGCTCCCCTGGAGGTCAGCGGTGGGACGAGGTCGGATGTACGTGACCGGACGCTGAGGGCCGCCACAAGAACAACTTGTAGGACATATGTTTGGGGTTTATTCCTTTTGTAAACCCAGACGCGCTACTCTATCTCTGGAATATTCCCAGAAGTGTTCATTTTGGAGTTTAGGTATATCTATGTGCGTTTGTGGGACCAGCGCCCGGTTCCATCAGCAAGACCAGAGAGTTGCAACACGCGTGTTTTTCTTTGTTCTTTTCTTTTTGTGAACCGATAAAATCGGCTTGCTGAGAGGTCCAGGAAGTTATTCATTGAGTCTTGGTCTACATCCACAACAAGAAAAACAGAGCTGGATCATGAACGAAAAGCAGAAACGATCGGTTGAATGTCCGGCGCCGCGGCGAAAACTCCGCACAAACACCACGTGCGCGGTTGGAAATTCTCAAGGAGCCGAATGTCCGATGACGTGCCGGTTGCATGTTTGGCAGGTTTGATTTCTGAATCTTGGATCCTCGAAAAAAGAAGAAACCATCGTTTAAACGGCAAAAAAAATGTTATGAACTAAATACGGCGGAAAGTTTGAGCTCGTTAGGGTTCCGTGAATTCATTTCAATTACAGAAAAAAAAAGGACAGAGGACACTGATGGCTGCAGAGCCACAGGTGCTAAAGCTGCTTATCTAATTATACACACACACACACACACACACACACATATATAGAGCCAGGCAGGAGGGGAATCTGCACTGGCCGACATACATTTCCTTCCTTTAGGTCAACTGGGTTAATGGGGAAGATGGTATTAGACGGGTTTAGTGGGTTCATTTGTGGCCCAGCCTGTCCTGAGAGCAGGTAGTTTATATCCCACCGCCCCCAAAAAGACAGCGAACATGTATTGCCGTGACAAAGTCAAAGCTGTTATTTTTAATGGTAACATTTCTGCTTTGTACACTTGCGGGAGGCGTCTCCATGGTTACGGATTGGGCTCGGACCCGCCCGGCCGTGGACCGACACGCCGGCGGTGGTGTTTTTTTTTTTTCGATGTCGGTACTTTGAGCGCACGCAATTAAGTGAATTAAAAAGAGAGGCGTTTATGAGTCGAATCCCCCGTCCCACTCGCCGTCTACCTGCAGTCCAGCATCTCCCGGCAACCTGGCAAAGCCGGAGGTGATGCAGCATCTCATTCTAAGTAGATGGAGCTCAATAATTGGTCTGAGCGGTTTGGCTACAGCCGGATGGTTGTTTTCATCAGCCTCCTCCCACCCCATTCGTTGTTCAATATCCTTTCTGCATTGCTCGTTCGCATACCTCGGCTCAGTAGAATCTCTATTCTTTTTCACCGACCTTTACTTTCCGTATCAGCTATTTGGCTCGGCCCCGGCTCTTCACATTTAGGTTAATTGAACAGTTTGAACATGGCGATAAAGAGGAGCTCACAAAACAAGTCTAGCCTTAAATAAGAAATAATAAAGGTGATTCATACCGAATACTTATTCACGCTAACTCCTCCATTCAATCACTTTGTCAGTCAGTTTTACAGCCGTCCCCCCTCGAGTTTTTATAACTGTTTGGGAGATAGAGGACCTCCCCACCAACTCGCCCGGGTGTCATTTAAGGGCACTTGTGACTGCTATTTTTCTTTGGGCCGAAAAGTGTCATGGCGGCGGCCCGACTCGACACGCATAATTTCACCATAAAACAAGGTAGTGAGAAACTTCAACGGGCAGGCGTCAGCGTACTGTGGAAGTGGCGCAGGGGTGGAGGTGGAGGCGTGTCAGGGTAACCCCTGACAAACAGCACAATAGCTTCGCTCTCGGCAGTGCTGTCAGTGATAATGGCAGATAGGCAGCTTGTGTTTCACCCTCGGCGAGAACTCCGTGAACGGCCCAGGGATTTCCCCCTCCCCTCTTTTGATCTGCTATAAGCGGGGCTCTGATAGATAAACCGTGGGGTTTTTTTTGTGCGGCGAAACCGGGTGCGCGGAAATATGGGGGTTTTCTTTTTCTTTTAAATTGAGGTTGAGGCACGCCTCATTGGATCCCTCCCGTTTCCGCTTTGTCCGTAAATTCATTTCTTTCCGACGTGAAAACTTCAACCGCGACAGAGAAATACTGCATCCTCGATGAGTGCTAAACCAAAGACGGGGCGCGGGGGGGGGGGGGTTGTTAAGAGAAGGAAAACTATTCTATTTGGCATTGCGGCGGCGGTAACGCCAACGGGATGAAATATGCACAGTGACAAAAAGTGACTGAAGCAATCAATTCAGGTAGCGCCGAGCTCCAGACCCGGGACGGGGGGTAGAAGAGAAACGTGTGACTTCAAGCGCGAGGCAAAAGAGTGCAGCGATGCACGCAGTTCCAGCGCGCCGGCCTCACTGCGAAATGGATGTGCACAGAGGCTCCTTTTGGCAAGGTTTTTTCCGACGGGATCCGAGTCACATTGCACAGCTCTATCCATAAAAACAGGCTATTAAGTGATCGCGCGGCGATCGGCAATCACACCGAAATCATCCTATTAGGCTTTTTTTGTTTTTGAATCAACCAAACCGATATTGTTAAGGTAATAAAGACGCGATAATAATGTGATGTAATTTCTTCTGCTTCAAGAATCCCTCACCAATTTAACCAGTTTAACAGAAGCGCAGTTAAACACCGGCGGTCTAATTGCGTTTCCCACAGTTGTGGCTCGGCTGTGCTGATGGAAATGTTGTTTAGCAAGTCTGCACCTTTGAATCGCCCGTGAAGCCCCGCTGCGCAGCCGAGGCTCCGCCGCTCCAGGTTCTGCATGGAGACCTGGGACGGAGCGCTGCCGGCAGAACCCCGCCGCCCCCCCCCCCCACCACCACCACCATCCATTTCTGCTAAAGCTGCTCCGCGGAGCACGAAGCAAAACAAACAAATGAAAAATCATCATTTGAGGGGGTCGGGTTTATGCATTCTGCAGCACGCAGAGCAAACAGCTACTCAGCGCTATCGCACTAAATCAATCAAATTATGACAGTTCAGGGTATCACCGCTTTCAAGATGGCCGACGCGCCGGATGACAAATTGGCGTTTCCGCTGTTTTTCCGTTAAAAATTAACCTCGGGAACTGAAGGACAACGTCCCCGTCTCCCTCGCCCCCGACACCAGACGCTAGACTGAAACCTAAGATGGAGGACGATCAAGGAAAGCTGCAAAGGCCACGACTACCACCCATGATGAAGAGCGTTCATCCTCAGGGTCCCGCTTATTTGTTGCCCTCATTCAAACTTTTAGACGAATGCTCATTTTCAGGTAATTTGCGGTTCGATAGGTTTTCACTCACGCCGGGTCCCGATTGGTTCGACAGCTACCGCGGCTCTAATAGGTTGCCAAATTAGTTTCTAGAGTAAGAATAAATAAAGAATTGAATCTCATTGATCAGAGACACAGCATTAAGATGTTTCTTCTTCTTTTTTTTTTTTTTTCCTCATTGTGTTTGTTGGTGAAAGGAGCTTCAGCCTGTTTTCCGTGACTTTCATAAGAGGGAGATTTAACACGGAGAGCATGGAGGCATTTATAGAATCGCCCCTGACCTCCGATGCCATGGCGGCAACAAAAACATTATTCGTGTGAAACTGCTTTTAGAATAAAACTTGTGCATTTACTAAATTATCATAGTTTGGCAAAGGGGTGGAGGGTCATTACATTGGCCTATTCATAATCTGCGTTGCATTGAAATAACCTGTAATTTAAGGCACACCCTGCAGCGCTGTTCTAAATGCGTGCATTGCTTAATATACCTGACACTGATGAGCCGCCATGCAAGACAGCCGAACAAGCGGCCGTAATGATTTTTCATCAGGGCGAGTGAATAACTTCCAAAGGCTCTGTCAGGAACGTTTGGGTTATTTATCGCCGATCATTTAGCTGTGACAAAGTTGGCCGCGGCGGCACAAACAGGAAGGGAGCCATATTGATGCTCCGGTGCGGTAATGATGATCGGATTGCGCGGCACAAAACCAGACCGAGTCCTCACTGTGCTCGTTTGCGAGCCCTTCTGTTCGACGCGATTCCATGGGAAGCGACGCCTCCATATCCGACCCATCCTGATTTCATATTTACAGGTGGTGCAAAACGTATCACATCAGTCTCAATGCAACAAACTGTGACAGGTGCAGATATGCGGGCATTTTCTAGCCACTGTTTCCTCCCGGCGGGGATGATGGAGGGATATTAGCGCAAAATGAAAATAACGTGGGTCGAAATGACCAAGAACTCAATCAGCGATGAAGAGCTGGATTGCGATTTTTAGCCCTGTCAAATATTTAATGGCACTTTGGACTGACTCCCTTCAGTGGTCGCCAAAGCCAGTCACCTGCCCCCATCCAACCCTCTCCTCTCACACAAACTAAGATCCTGTCCCTCTTGCCCTCCCTCCATAAATCTCCTCTCTGGTCTCCCTCAAGAGCCTCCTACCAGACTCGGCATTCTTCTACCCAGATCTTCACTATGCCTCCTCTGTACACGTCCAAACCACTTCAGTCTACAGAACATCTGAAACACGCTGTCCCTCTGATGGACTAATTCCCTGAACCTCTCCATCCTCCTCACTCGCAAAGAGAACCTCCACATCTTCAACTCTGCAGCCTGCACCTCGTCTTCCTGTCTTCTCCTCAGTTCCTCTAAACTGGACAACATGGTCGGTCTCACCATCGTCTTCTACATCTTTCCTTTCACTCTGGCTGGTACACTTTTATCACCCTAGTTTCTCTACCTGTTCCACCCTGGTTGAACGTGTTTCTTCACCTCTTCTAAACATTCTCTGGACATGATTTGGATGGCCTGGAGTTAAATATATTCAAACAGGATTTTTATGCGCTCAGTGTTAAATCACACGACACATTTGTACACAGAGGTGTTAATCAATACGCTCATTAGCAGCTGCAGGATGCACAACACTGGTTCCAGACAGTGACCTGAGGAGAAAGAGCGCACTTGCCATCTCTGACGTCACTTTAAATAATAGAAGACCAGGGGAGAGAAGGGTCAAATAACAAAGTCTTGTAGTTTCGTCTTGACGAGTTAATTAGAGGACGAGGGTTTCAAGTCACTAATTTCTTTGCGCACTCGTCTTGATTTCCTTTTTTTGTCGAGTGTCACAATGGAGGCAATTAGTCATCAGTCTTTGCACGGTTTTGACGCTGTCGAACACTGATTTGAGTGCTTGGCATTCGACTGCTGTTCTCTGCAGAGATCTGAACGGTCCAGTCATCGCCTGTTATCATTAGCACTTTCAGCACTCAAGACAGAAAAAAAAGAGTACCCCCAAAAAACATTACAAGGACAAAAACAGTCAGTTTTTTCTACTTTTTCTACAGTTTTTCTACTTCCGGGCCTGGGAGGGGGCGGGACCAATCAACGCCGACATTAACCGAGGGGGCGGGGCTTCAACTGAACCGGTCACCTATCACAGTGCCACATACGCGACCATTCAGGCTGTCACACACATTGCAAGACCATATGGAGTTCGCAGTTAACCAACCTGGACCTTTGCTTGGATAATGCGAGGAGGTGGACGGAGACGTGGAATCCGAGGAGAACCAGAGTTGATCCCTTGGTGAACCGGAAACTCCGGGCCGCCCGCGGGACCGCCGCCGTTTGCTGTTAGCAGCGACCGCCATCGCTCCGGCAAAGGTGAGTCAGTTCAGCTATTTCTTCTCAAGGGATGTTTGTTTGTTTGTTTGCTTGATTGCATATTTGTTTGTTTGCTTTCTTGGGCGCCGCTGTGCGCGAAATGGCTGTTTTTTTTTCCCCCCGGATGTTCTTCTAATGACTCATCAAAATCAGGTGCTGCGAAACCGGAAATTAGCCGGGCATAAGTCACGTGGTACACGGGACACTTCCGCCGCTCTTCCGGGTTGTGTTCCGTGTTTGTGCAGGATAAGGTAAACAGACACACTGTATTGGGATAATACAGAAGAGCAGCTGGCCAGTGTTTAGATGAAGATGTTTAGGTTCTCTGTGGAGTGCGGAGGATGAGTGCGATCAGAGGGATGCCACATGGTAGATGTTTTGGAGATAAAGTACGGACTAAGATGATTTGCATGTGTACAGAGGAGGGATAGTGAAAATCTGATTGGAAGGAAGCTGAGGATGGAACTGCCAGACAAGAGGCCTAGAGGAATACCAGAGAGTTGGTTTATGGATGAAGTGAAAGAAGACAGGAAGGTAATTTGTGTGAGAAGAGGATGCAGAGGGTTAGATGGACGTTGATGATTGGCTGTGGCCATCCCTGAAGGGAGCAGCCGAAAGCAACATGTATGTTGCAGCTCTGTGATGGAAAACCTTTGTAAATTTGTTTCTGTGCTACAATACTTTTGGGTCGAAAGGAAGAAGAGCCCTTGACTCTTCACACAGACGCTTAATCTTGGTGTTCACTCTATGTTAGTCCATGAATGGTTTGAAACGCTGAACGAAACCTTTACTTTGCTATCTAAAGTTGCTTGCATATAACTTACTACAATGTCTACCTGAATTTACAAAGTGCCTTATCATGCCAATGCTTATCTTGCTTATGCTAATTTTTGTGTATTTTCCGTATATTTTGGTGACATAGTTTGATTATATAGTACCCATCTACTGTCCATACTTCATACATATCTTTATTTCATTTTTATCTTGTTTTGCTGCTAATGGCTGTCTACCAGGTCTAAAGAAACAAATTTCAGTCTCATCAGAGTGGAATGACATTAAAAAAATCCTTGGACGTCTTGAATCCTTGAACATATTGATGGGATTTACTCGCGTTCGTTTTTAATGTATTGGCAGATCCTTTGCATTATGTCCCAGGAGATAAACAGGACACAGAACAGCAACAACTAAAAAATCTGGCAGTCTTGTATAGTATGATGGTTTTTATTATCTTTTATTAACTTTAAGACCAAATATTCATTTTCTCCTCTAACTGCTGCTGTGAATTTCAAGGATATAGCCACAGTTGGAAATTGAAATATAAATATATATGCATTGCTTTTGGAATTGAAAAGCGGCACAGTATCTGTGTGGTCCTGAGAGAATAAGTGATATCAACAGACAAGCACATTATGACTATATCTTCATTAAATGACAAAAAAGTAAATGGTGAGTTGCCTCAACCTATAAAACTCTTTCAATACTTTGTGGTTTCAAAGGTTTTTACACCAGATACCAATCAGCCATTCACACACACACACACACACACACACATACACACACACACACACACACACTATCGGGAGTGGAACTATATAAGGTGCTAACTAGGGAAACTTGGGCCAGGAAGGAACACCTCAACATGAAGACAGCAGAAGCAAAAAATTGAGCCCTCTGATTTGAGGGACACTAGCTCTACCAACTGAACAAAAGACACAAATGAAAACAAGCAAACTAGACCCCAAAACATACCGCATGAGTGAGGAGGTGTTTCCCAAGGAGGCTCACAAGTGACGACCAACCACCTCTGGGCCTCAGTCCTATTGAATCATGTAATAGTGGTGCAAAAGTACACAAAAAGTACACCAAAAGGCACGTCGACCAAAAGTGTAAAGGCTCCTCCGGTGCCTCTGGGTTTGCTTCCCCCTCCGTTCTGTGCCGTTTGTGGTGTTTGTTTTCCTGTTCGGTGAGGTTGTTTTCTTAATCTGCATTGTGTCGAGTTAATCCTCAGTGCCTTGGAGCTCTCAGGACCACCGTACAGTAGAGTTTAAAAAAAAGAAAAGAAAAGAAAAGGAAAAAGAACTCCCAGCTTAAGTGCCAGACTGATAATGTCAGCTTGGCTCTGTGGCACAATCCACTCCTCTCTCTTTTTTTTTTTGAATTCACCTCCACGTCAGAACGGCGCCCCCTGATCGGCTTGTTGTCGCGGTCGCGTCTTCGCGGAGAGCCTCGACGAGACGTATTGTGTCGACGCAACGTGTGTCGATTTTTCAAGCCTCTCAGGTGCTGTGTTCAAATGCTTTGGGACATTCCGGATGAAAAGCAGTCACCCGTCAGATCAATACGTTCTTTAATAACCACTTCTGCCCCCTCTATCACCCCCCTCTTTTTGTCTGCTGTCATGTATTTAAAGTAAAACCGCAGCCGGTGTAAGTCGGTTATAACACTGCATTCAAGTGCCCCCCTCCCCGTTGAAAAAAAGAAAAAAGAGCTTCCCACCTCCTGTCAGCCTAATAAGTAGAAGGGGAGTTAAAAAAATGAAAATGTTACTCACAGACGCAGCAGAAAAAGGTTAAAAGAAGAACTCGCTCGGTGTGAAACGCTAACCGCTGCTAGGCCGCCGCCTGCTGCGAAGGCAGGAGAAACAAAAGGGATGAAAGGGAGAGTGATTCGTGCACGTGGCCGGCACGTGGCATCCCCCATCATTTATAAAGATCTGCCAGAGAAGGATTCTCCTGTGGGGAAAACGGACCCTGTTAGCTCATTTACCACTTCTTGTGATTGAATGGTAATTGTACTAATCACCAGTAGTACTAGTTGTTGTTGTTGCGGGATGGAGAGCTTTTAAAGATTTGTTGAATGTGTTTGACATCATGATAACCAGTACGTCACTCCTCAATCCACTCGTACCGGTACTACAAACGTATAAACTATATGTCATATTTTTACCCGCCTGGAGTGGTAAATACCAAAACAAAGGCTGCATCAGGCTATTTACTGCAGAGCGGGTTTGTCGAATGACCTGCATTCATACGGAGTGGCACGTCCACCCCGGTTCCCGGTTGGAATCCAGCTGGGGGGATGGATTCCCTCTTTCAGGAGGCTCCGTGTCCCCCGAGCAATGTTTTCTCCAGGTTCCCCATCTTCCTCCCACTGTCCAAAAACAGTTAGCATGTGCATTGAAGACTCCAAATGGCCTGTGGGCGTGAATGACAGAGTGAACGGTTGTGTGTCTCTATGTGTGGCCCTATGATTGACAGTTAATCTGTCCAGTTTAAACCCCGCCTCTCGCCCGGCGGGGATCGGCTCCTGACGAATTTAATAACGAGTGAAAATGAATCACTGGTGAAGGGGATTTAAAGGAGGTTCAGATGAAGGGTGAACATATTCAAGGGTCTAAATGTGGTGTCCTTTGCTGTCTCCTGTTTTGTTATTCAACTCACTGTTTAAACCCAAGTAAATGGTGAATGGGATCGTAAGTAAGTGTGTGTGTTTTTGAATGCGAGTGTGTGTGTGTGTGTGTGTGTGGGGGGGGTGGTGGTGGTGGTGGAATGGGGTGCAACGGGGGGTTGTAGTTTAACGCTTGTTTCTCTTTAATTCGCCCTTGTCCGCTGGGATTCCACCGCCGTGGCTTTAATTCGGACTTTACAGCGTGGTTGTACCGCTATCCGCCGTGAGCGGCTCGACAAGGATGATGTCGATGTGTTCCAAGACTCCGTGAGCCGCGGCACCCTGTTACCGCAGCAGAGCTACAAGCTTTACACTCATTTTTACTCCGTTTTAAAGGGCACGTGTGTCGACTCCGGCCTGCAGGGAATTTCTGCAGCCGCCTGATGAAACTTAAGGAAGTGCTGGATACATTCGTGGGTTTCATGGTTGTTGAATATGGTTTATATTTCTTGTATTTTCTGCTTCCTGTCAATAGTCGGTGCCCGCGGTCCTGTATCTGCGCCTGGAGTCATGTCTGCGTTACATGATGGAATATATGAAACCACAAATCTTTTATTACTATTATTTTTTATTTCTCAGCAGCTTTTTCATATCATTAAAAAAAAGGCCAGTTGTTGTAAGAAATAAATTTGAAACCTTCCAACATGACCTGGAGCAATGTTCCCCCCTGTGGCTCCTCATTCAGTTGGCTAAGAAGACACTAACAAAAAAAAAAAAAAGAGGTCCAACTATGTGAATATGCAACAACAAAACTAATGAAAATACTTTTCGACAAGCCAAAATTTGGAGCTCCATGGAGATGGAGTACATTTCCACCTGGCGGATGAATCCATGTTGAAATTGATCTCCATTATTTGTTAATCTGAATTGGAGCGTTGGTCGCTACAGCAAAGAGGGTTTTTCCAGGGGAGCATCAACATTTTTGGCCAAATAAATTCAGAGTCAGCTAACAGCAGGGTTCTTCACTGTGTTGGGAGAGACTAAAATCACTCAAACCCATCTGATAGTTCGTGGTTATTATCCCCCCTGATGCAGAGCATGAACACTGTGGCCACTTCGCTTTCCGTGTCGTCCTTGTCGTCCTTTTCGTTTGTTTTTGAGCGCGGCGCCTGCGAGAATGCCAAACTAAAAGGCTCCCCTGGAAGAGGGAGGGTAGAGATTGGAGCCGGACAGCTCTTAGAAGTGTTCTGTCCGAAAGCGACTGATGTGACGATTACAGACACGCTTCCTCCCTGAATCCCCACGGGTCCCGGGCTGGAAAGCAAAATACGGGGAAGAAAGGGAAGCGTTCGTCTCCACACCTGCTCCTCTCCTTCACGCATCTCCACCCAGCTGCAGCCACCAACACAAGGAGCCGATGGTTGTTTTTGTTATGGATGAAATAGCGAGAGGTTTCGGCTGAAAAGGACTTTTTGTGAGATGCAGGGGTGAGAGCGTGGATGTGGATGGGGGTATTCTCTGCTTTTTTTTTGTCGGGAACAGAAGATCCATGATTAGACCCCTTGATGCTAAAAAATATATTTTTTTTTTTTGCTAGTGACTGGAGTCGTCGCTAGACTCCACCCGTGCTTTCAGTCTCAGCTTCCAGAGACGGAAACTCCAAGCGCCCAACACGCGGTTTGTGCAATTTTAGCAATTTCGAGCCCGCTTCAGGTGCGACAAAGGAAAAGCTGTTACTGCTTTTCTGTGGAGCGCGACGCCGAGCTGTTCGTTTTTTTTTTTTTTTTCCCCCCCACGTGGTACATTGAAGCATCCAGGTCCGTATCAGCATGCAGGTGGCAGAGAAACAGTACATGAAAGAGATAAATTAGAGGGTTATTTGGACGTGAGAGTGTACCTCGAAAAGAAAAAAAAAAAAACACATTGCAGCACTGCGGTAAACAAACAAACCGAACCAAATATAAAAATGTATGTATATCTGGGTGGAAATGCAGTGTCCGTGTGTGTTTTTGAGGATGATTCCTTCCTTGACAGAGAACCGATGGTGTAAAGAGGAACATTTGTGTGTTATGACATTAGTGCTCACCGTGCAAACATGATTACCGCCAGGCCCCGGCGCCAGGCGTCACGCCGCATGAATCACAACATCACACGACACTATTTTCTCTCCTAACCCCCCCTCCCCACCCCTATACCCAGAATCTTTGCTTTTGCAAATGTAGTCGTATATAAGACTGACATTTTCTATTATGTGTTTCATTTGCCTAACATAAATTGCATGTTGTCAGCGGATGATAAGTCCGGGCACCGCAATGAATGCTAAAAGCTAGCGGTGCCTGTGAGGCAGCGCCTGGTGTTTGCAGAGGCTTCATCTCATCGCCACGCCTGCGTCCATTCTCTCCGGGTTCCTGCAAAGACGGTTCGTGGGCTAAGTCATGACTGTAAATGGAGCGTCCGGGTCATTTTATCTCAGCATACCCTCTGAGCAGGATAATCCGTTATTTAATGCCTGGATGTATATCTCGAACGCACATGTGTTTTTCGGCGCTGCTGTGCAACAGAACACGTCGGTCACATCGCGTCCTGCCGTCACGAGGTGCCATTCTTCTGTCAAACCGCTTTTAAGCCGGCTTATATTTGATTCACAGAGCTGTAAGTGAAGATATAGATATCCCTGTTTTTTTATTATTTTTTTTAATTACAGCCTGAATGACATTTGCAAGTTAGAAAACTGGCAATTAGCTCCCGCGCTCGGTCTGGTTGGGTTTCTGGGTCATTGCTGTTTGGCGGAGTGGCGCCCCGCTCGGAGAGCGATTCCTCGTTTTGCCCTGCCTCCCCCTCAGCTGGGCCTTTACCCTTTTTTTTTTTTTTTTTTTTAAATATATATTTATTTTTTCATTTTAAAGGGGCGAGGCAAATATTTTCTGCAGCTAACTCGTCCTCCGTACGGCACCTGTAAGGCTCGGGCGGCAGGTGGGTGTAGTTAACGCTGGCGTCAGATACGGTAATGACTGCGGGGTGATGCGGTTTTATTTTCCCAGTGTGGCCGTGACCCCCTCTGCCTGTCATTCGCTTCATCAGGCATCTATTTTAATAAATTCAGGAGGGGGGGGTTGTGTGTGTGTGTGTGTGTGTGTGTGTGTGTGTGTGTGTGTGTGTGTGTGTGTGTGAGGCACAGCTCCTTGGCCCCGTGTTCCGCTGCTCCTCCAAAAACCCTCTTAAGAGCTCAGTTGCTGCGCTGCTCCTCGAGACCCCCCCCCCCCCCCCCTCCCTTTGCTATTTGGTTATTTTTGTCCTGTGCTGCTGCAACATACATTTGGTGTTGGAAGCCCTCCACCCTGCACTGCAGCTTTCATTGTTTTCCACTAGCAGCAGTTTGGGCTCCTAACTAATGACATTTACTTTGCACCAAATGGTTTTTCTAATTGGCTTTGCTGCTTGCATTTTTTTTTACATTTTTTTTTTTTTATTCATTTATTTTCCTCTCTCCGTGGCCACGTTTGGACAATTTGTGACAATTTTTTTTCTCTTTGGAAATGAAACTCAGCCCAGCCGGGTGGGCGCGTGTGAGGGAGGGCTTTTTCTCACCCCTTTGTTATTTGGCCTCTGGTAATAAGTAGCGTTGCACTGGTGTCCAACAGACAATGAGACATTCAGGACTAAGAGACATACGGGGCTAAATAACAACCAAACTAAATAGACAATACACAAGCAAATACCCCACTGCTGTAGAAAAGAGGCCAGTATTTAAAACACCAGTCTGCATATACAGGTCAGAGCGATCCCGCTCTGCAGCAGGTGCAGCCCGAGGGGCGGCCACCGCTCGCTAGGTGAAGCGGAGCGTCTTTCCGATCGGATGATTGGCGGTTCGATTCCCAGCTCCCAAGTGCCCTCTGGCAAGGCATCGAACCCCAACTCTTGCTCCTGATGGCCTGGGTAGTGCCTTGTGTGTGTGTGTGTGTGTGAACGTGAAGTGCTTTCTTACCACAAGATGATGAAAGCGCCATACAAGTGCAGACCGTTCTCTCTATTGTCGAGGATTTATTCAGTGGTTTGAGGAGACTCATTGGGTTAAAAGTGCATTCATGTGATCCTCATCATCCATTATTTTTATCATTTCGTTGACGTTATGTTTGTTACAGCAGCATGTTTTAAACCGAATGTGGCAAACGTCACAGAAAAAGCACTCTCGGTTTCAAGGGTTAATTTGACAACTATTGTTTTGCAGGCCTGTTTTCGACTTCTGCGCCAATTTTGAGAACTCTCCTCGGGGATCTTTGTATTAATTTCTAGGCCAACCTAGGCCGAACCCCGGCAACGGACGGCGAAGACGCTGCGAATGAAATAAGCAAACTGTTGACACGCTGAAGCCTGCCAATCGCCAGAAACCGCCCGCTCACGTTGGAAATAAACAGCTTCAGGCCACTTTGACTTTCTTTTGCCGATGCTTGTTTGAGCGCAAAACGAGCGAGGCTCCTTCCACGAGACAAACCAACAGGTCACGCTGCTGTGAAAGGTCACCATAAAATCCAGCCAGGAAACGAAGCGGCTCCATCCGTCAAACTCGCGTGCCTTCACGCTGCATCTCCTGGAAAACCTTCAGACCAGTGTGGCCACGAGCCAAAGTAGAAGGTAGTCCTTTCCCTTGATGGAACGGCAAACGTCGTTGGGACTTTAGGCTAGCAGAGTGACTGCGGGCGCCACAACAGGTGGAGGAACTCCTCCCAGACGGAGACGGGTTTCTTGGACCCTCCAATTTAGACAATGAAATGAAATCACACCTTCACGCACTGTGGTGCGTCTCAGCGAAACTAACGAGTTGAGATTGTCGCTCAAAGAGCAATTAAAAAGGAGTTTGAAGGAGTTTGTCATCGAAAACGTGCCAATTTCGCCCGGAATTCCTTCCAACTTTTCAAAAACACCACTAATGAGATTACAAAGGGACCGGCGCCAAAGTGATCGCGAGCTCCATCCAGAACATTTTCCTCCAGTAGCTGAAGAACAAGCTCTTCAAAGTTGTTCCTTTTTTGAAACTCAACCAGTTCCTGTGTTTTCCACGAGCAGCGGAGAGTCACAGGAATATTTCGAAATAAAAGGGCGGCGCGGTGGCGCTGTAGTTAGCGCTTCCGCCTCAAAGCAACAAGGTTTGATTACGACGGCGGGGACTTTCTGTGTGGAGTCTCGGTGTTCTCCCCGGTGTCGCGTGGAGATCCTCGGGGTTCTCCGGGTTCCTCCCACCGCCCAAAAACACGCAGGAGGTTGATTGATGACGGTAAATCACCCAGAAGTGTCCATGACAGGATGAATGGTTGCACTTCTGACGTAGGAATCAGAAGGTGAATCGTTTTTCTGTCCATGACACATGAATGGGATAGTGAAGGGTGTTTTTTTTTTTCTATATGACGTGTGAATGGTCGTCTGTACTGGGGAGTCCTCCGGACCTACGTTTGGTCATTTTTGACCCAAGTCGGAACTAGCATTGCTTAGCAAGCGGGAGGATGTAAACAAAGCACGTGGGACCCAGAAAGCGTATTTCAGGACTCAAGCGACGGCTTTCGCTCCCAAACAGAGGCTGCGTAGCGGCGTATTCTTCCGCTGCGCTCAAAAAAACTATTTTTCCTGCGATGCTTGATATTTTTTTAAGCTGCGCCACTTCAAGTGGAAATTTAGTTTCTTGGGTATATACCATAAATCCACTGTATGTGATGTGCGAATAAGAGATTGAAGGGTTACGTCTCCATACGACCTATGCATGACAGAGGTAATGACTGTACGTCTCTATATGGCAACCGAATCCCATCTTCAACCCAGTGACAGCTGGGATGGACTCCAGTCCCCCCGCGACCCTGAGTGCAGGATAAGTGGTTATAGATAATGAATGAATGAATGAAAGGTCCATTTAACAGCAGCGACACGCCGATTCATTTAGCGCATCTCTTCCTCGGCTTTGTAGTAAAAAGCGTCTCTTCCCCTCGAAGAAAAACCCCGTATTTTAAAATTGATTAATGACCGGACTTGAAGTCGGAAAAGTCTCCGCTCTGAAAATCCGTCAAAGCGGCCGTTGACCCGGGCTCCGTGCCCTTAAACCTCATTTAAACAAAAATAGGTTTTAAAAAACGGCGAAGAAGTTCGACCTTTGTCGGGGACACAGAGTGGAAAGTGATGTGTGACTCGGATGCAGCAGCCAGAAGATTAAAATGAGTACCTAGCGGAGGTGGAGAAAAATGGCGAGCGAGAGAAGGAGGGATCTCCTATAAGGTATCAATCGCACTTTCGGAAACTGGAAACTAATCCAGCCAGAATACATTATATATACATATTTCCCCAAATGTGTGAGTCAGGGTCTGCGGAATATCTATAAATGCCATTGTCGGAAATGGGGTTTAACTTTGCAGAGAACATTGTGTAGGGACATCAGCCGATTGCCCCTTATAGGTCCTGTAATTAGATATTCTTGCACTGTTCGTCGCAGGCCCAGGCAGGACGCCAGCCACGGTGATGGATGGCGACAGCATGGGGTTTAGTAAGAAAGATGACGGGAGAGGGAGGCAGCGGGAAGAGGTGAAGTGGGGAGGCAGGTAGGCACGAGATAAAGGAGGAGGAACCGGGTAGTTCAGGGGGAAAACACAAATAGCAAGAGGGAGAGACGGGGCGGGGGGAGTGATGAGAGGAACCCAAGAGTCGGGATGGCTACAGGCAGCCGTGAGGTTTGTGGAGGAAGCGGAGCGGGATTGCGGATTATCAGATGACGATTCGGGGAAAAGCGGAAGAAGTCGCGAAGCGGTCGGCCAGGTTGTAGCCCAACTGATGCCGGCTGGACCTTCAGTGCAGGATTACTGAATGAATGAATAAATAAACATGTTACGTGTGGAAAAGGCGTCCATCCCTAATGTAGCACTTGTGGAGTTAATCAGTTTCCTGTCTGGATATTTTTGCAAGATGAGAAGGTGCAGCTGATATGATTGAAGGATTAATAAAAGGAAACATGGAATGAAGATGGCTGTCAGCGCAGATAAAAAAGGATACGAGAGATAAAGTATCAAAACACCAGCAGCGACATCGGAGCGGGCGGATGAACTTGTGTGTGGCTGAGGGTGTTGATTGGCGGGTGTTATCCTTACCTGAGTTTAAATCAAAAGCAGGAAGGCCGCACGTTCCTGGCAGAAGCTTCTCGGTGAACGGATCGCCCCGGGTCTTGCAGGAGAAGTGAAGGGATAGCTTTAAAGCAGCCTGGTCATCAGTTGCCACGGGCGCCGTTGGCGGCGGTGCAGTTAAGATCCAGCGGGCCTCGCTTGGCTAACCATGTTGACTCACCGCTGGTACGTGAGGAGCGTGATTGATAGCGGCTATGCAGTTTATAGCTCGTACAAGAGAGGGAATGGACACGGTGTGCGTTCAAGACTCCGGCTTAGAGCACAACTTTTGGTTTTATTCCCCGACGGGACCGTAAGAGAGGCGCCGAGACGGCATGACGAGGAAGTCGTTAAGGAGCGGGGTAAATCCAAAATCTGGAGCGGGGAGAGTACGGGCGTGGGTTTTAAATGACCACGACCCATGTGGAGACTGCAGATTTTCGGGTTGTAGACCGGGAAAGGGCGGGAGAAGCGTGTCTATCGCTCGCGATAACAAATCACAGGATTGGTTAACAATCACGACAACATTCCATGTAGTTTTCAGTCGCCCTTTTCAAGCGGTTCCAAAAGCAGACATCAACGTTCGCACATCAGACTCCGGGAAACAGCAGACATGCTGTAGTACATGTGCCAACCCAGTACTTGGCGGCACTAAACATGCGTTCTACGCAGATCTAAACATCAAAAATGACCTGTAATGCAGTATTTGCAGACACAGAAATTAAGGTAAATACTACCTTGGATTGACCAAGAGGACGTAGACTGGTCAGACTGGTAGCCAATCCAAGCAGTCTGGAGTCGGGCACTTTTTTTATGGTCGACATACCTGTGCTTGGCAATCGTCTACAACCGTCGAACGCGTCCCCCTTTTTTTTAAGTGTTGATTTTAACCGTCTCTGAATATTTTGCGGAGCCCGTTTCCCTATTGTTCTGTTTTCAGGAACCGCAAAGGCCGAAACGCTCCCAGAGCTTTTGAGTTTTCACCCAAAAATCTCATGTTAACGGGGCCTGAGTGTTGAAGACAAGGAGCTTAGCATGTTTAAATAGCTGCAACAGCCAAATGATAGATGTTAAAAGAGAAAATTAATCTGCGCTGCTTCCCCACTCCAGTTTGGAAAGGTCACGGCGTCGGTCTGTGAATGGACAGCGTACCTGCAGGAAGGTGCTGGCAGTGATTACCGCACAAGGTAAATATTTCAAGATTGGGTCCTCCGGAATGCAGAGGAAAGTGACAGATCCCCTTAGACGGTTGTAAGGGACCGACGGATGAAGAACCGCTTGACGGGGAAAATAAAAGGAGGCGTTACACCGGCTGCATTTGAATCAACTCAACAAAAGCGAGAGGCAGACAGAGGGGAAGCGGTGACGCCACGGCGGATTGATACGTGTGAAGGAGCCGCGAGAAATAGAAACGCAACGTTCATGCAACTCGTAATTTTCAACACATGACAACACATGGCAAGTCCGGGCAGCGGTAATGACAATAATAAGGCCGCGTAAAAACGAGCTGGAAAATAGTCGGAATTTAATTGGAAGTGCAAGCCAAGCAGATGAGGAGTGTATGTGTGTGTGTGTGTGTGTGTGTGTTGTGGGGGGGTGATCGAGATAACGGGAGGAGTGAATGGAGTGATGTTACAAAGGAAATAATGCCGTTAATGGCAGGCGGTGTCGTTAAGGTAACCAGCCCTTAATATTCAACCGACAGGGTACGGAATAGAAGGAAGAGGGAGACAAATGGTAATCTGAAGAGGTGGGGGGAGGAAAGGGGAAGGAGCGGTGCTGAGATGGATGTTCAGCTCAGCAGGAGAAGTTTAAAAAAGAAAAAAAAAAAATGAAGTAGAAGAAGAACGCATTCGGAAACTCGGAGAAGACGGAGTGCAACGATAGGACGTCTCACTGAAGGAAGGCTGGAAAATATGGTCCAATATGGTTAGACCTGGAAATTATGGGATGTATGAATTCAAGTCACATGTGTGTGAAATAATAATAATTCAAGTGGTTGAGGTACCCTTTGTGGAGGAAGAGTTCTGGACGGGAAGTGGACAGAAGGGATTGTTATCAAGATTTATTGGATTGAAGAACTTAGAGATTTATAAAATCAGCTTTATATTCAGGTGTGATACACATTTGTAAATATTTGGGAGGGCATGGGGATGTCACAGTTTGCAGATGATGGTGTTTTGGGGTCATAATAGTGGAAATGTCAGCCAAATGCGTCAGTACAAGGAGGAGGGAGTTAATGGAGTCGCAAAAAATTGGTCTGAATTAGTGTGAGCGGAACGCTGTGAGGAATGTGAATCCAGCAAAAAATTGAATCCGGAGAGGATGGAGTTGGGTAGGTTCCTCTCAAGGTGAAATTCAGGGCTGAATTTAGGAGCGAGATGATAATGACCTCATCTGCAATCGCAAACTTACACCAGATCTGGACTTTAAGACCGAGCTCAGCGGCGGCGAGAAGGTCAAATGGAGGAAAATGAATAGTGCTGATCTTGGGGAGAAAGCAACTGGTTTGAGATGGGAAGCAGAAGGTCAGAAGAGAGACAGATTTCTGAGTGGAGGCCAAAGAGTTTGACGCAGTAGCCATTTCTTCTGTGAAAGCTGCTTCCTTCATAGACACCCAGGGGAGAACCTGGACCCAGACGGTTTTACCGACATCATCAAATATCGGCTCTTCTTCATGTTACAGCATTTGCCTCAGCTGTGGATCAGACCAAGGCCAGGGTGTCCTGGATTGTTGTCTCTCGCTTTTGGTAGTTGTGTATAAAAACGTGGAGTTGTTTACGGCTGTAACATCCAATTCCGTGACTAGAATGGAAGTTTCAGCATGAGGTGGACCGATCGCAGAAGTCCGACGGCTGGATCAGGATGATTCATGGGACAGAATCAAGACATCCGTGTTTATAAAGTGTCTTTGAACAAAAGAAAAACAGGGGTCTTACAGTCACTCCGTTTTTGTAAAAGTCTTTAGCAGAAAGAAAAAGGAAAATAAAACACCCTCAAGTAAGTCACATCGGAGGAAATTGGGCCTAAAATACCAAACTGATAAGCAGATATTACACCGCCCCAGGAGTTTTTACTCTTTTCAGTTTTAAACCGCACCAATAAACTCAGGAGATACTCGTTTTAAATCATTTATCCGTGGAGGGAGCACGGAGAGACAGTGAACTGTACTTCCAACCGATGTTGGATGTCGGAGCCGGGACCCGACTCTTTCTCCGGCAGAGAACCCCCTGGTTGCCGGCCGGTGATCCGGCCGAGGTCTCGAAATAAAGCCGAGGTCAGCGCAAAGGTTTGATCCCTTTGGGGGCATTAAACCTCAGATTATTCCATGAGCCGTATCCTACAAACCCTCCGTGTCTCGGGCCACGTTGTCGAAAAGATGAAACCTCACCTGTATTCTTCTTTGCCCGCCGATGAATCCCCCCCCCCCCGATATAAAAGCTCGGTTATGCTCGATGGTAAAGAGGCGTCCGTAAATGGCTTTCTGTCGCGTCTTCCGCGTTCATTTTTTGCGTACGTTCTCCGGGAGCTCGCAGATGCATAGCCAAACGGATGCCGTAACACCAGATGTGGGCAGTATGTTCAAATGCAAACAGCAGGAAGGACAGAGAAGAAGATGGCATCGTGTAATCAGGAGGAAGAATTTTCAACTCAGAACTTGGAAGTTGACGGATTGCTTAACAGTCATGGCGACGTAAAGCGTGGCAGGTAGTATGTTGGCAGTAACCTTTAACACGTATGAACGTAACGTGTGCGGGAATTGGCCTTAATGGCATCACGTCCATTTAAGTAAAGTCCCAGGGCTTGTTCGGGCTGCACACCGGCGTGACTCCGAGGTCGAAACAGTCGGCCGGAGTTGGTTTGAGAAACACAGAGGAGAAGACGATTAAAAAAGAGAACCCGTTCCGCTAGTGGACCGAACCAGGAACAGAACAGAAACCGAACGAAAATCCCCTTCCTTATGTTGTTTTTCCAACCTTCGGGTGACACTGCTCAGCTGTTCGATTGAAACCCACTGCTGTCGCTCCCTCGCTGTGAATATGCGATTGTCTTTGATGGCGGCGATGAGATATAAATGTAGTCGGGAGACCAGATTTCTATCAAGGCTTTCGCCGTCTCGTCGATGTGTGTCGTCCCATACGTGGCTCGACAAACCATTTGTTTATCGTTCCATGATGCACCGCGATTTGTTTTTCGGTCCAGACCCGCTCCATTTTCTTTCCGGCCTCAAACATGCCTCACAAGAATTCGACCGGAAACAACCCGTCTTTCCGACCGGCCCGATCCCAGCAGGCCATCCCAGAAACCAACCCGGCTTCTCCACTCTCCCATTTCAGTCAGGTCACCGGCCGAAGACTTGGACATCAGTGGTCCTCTCAGTTCAGCGACCGCACCATTTTAAAATCAAACAAGCATCTCCTCCTCAACAAATTTCCGGTAAATTCCTTGACCTCAGAAGAGCGCGAGCGTCTGTTTGATCGTTTCATTTAAGTTCAGAACAATCGTTTAAATTTCTTTCTCCTTCTCATCCCAACTGAGATGACTCCAGACACTTGTTTTTTTTTTTTTTTCTCTTTCTACTTGAGTGAGGCTGGATTTAGCCTTTTTTAAGAATGAAAATGTGAACATTTCCGTCACGTCGTACAAACGTACTGAGCAGGCTGACGGTCCAACTGGTCGTCTAGCACAGCCGTCCCCAGGGATTATGCATGAAAATGTTGCTTCGGACCAGTTAGAAGCGTTGAGGTTCAAATAATAAAAACCTGTCAGTTCACAGTATTTAATCTGAATACAACAATTACACTTTATATTAGACAATTACAATATTGAGTGCGGCAGTAAGGTGAAGATGGAAACCGTTGTTTTTCAAAATACCGTAATTTCTGGACTATTGAGCGCTACCTTGGGCTTCCTCCTGCGTGCTAAAACCGAAAAAGTCGTCTTCTTCGGTGTAGGAATTAAACAGACTCGGTCATTTCATCGCTGAAATGTGATGAGGATAAATGTTTTAGCGTGAAGCTCATTGGCCCCCCCCCCCAAAAAAATTCCATATATTAGCCGCACCGTTGTTTAAGTGAAAAAAGTTGCGTCTTATCATCCGGAAATTACAGTAAGAACCAGAAGGTCTCTGAAAAAACAACAATTTATCCCAAGATTTTCTTCATGGACCGGCACCAAATGATCTGCGGACCATTAACTGTCCAGGGACCGGAGGTTAGGGACCCCTTGTCTAGGCTACCGAGGCTAGTTGTTGTCGACGCCATTGGAAAGAAGCGAGCGGGCATCCAGGGACGGGTACTGTTTTACCAACACAAGAATACTTAAGCTTCACCCTTCCACCCCTCCACCCTCATGTCAGGCCACTTTCTGTTCTTCTGCAAGAGACTGAGGAGACAAACAGGCCACGGACGCCACCGCGGCAAAACGGGCTGCTGAAATATACATAAGATGATCAAAGTCAGAGAGGACGGCGATGGCGTGGAGAGAGGTACATCATCAGTGGCAGCCGCCGTGTGATAAAGTGGAAGGCAGCCATTTGCATTCCGGTCCAGAGCCGAGCGGGAAGTGCGAGAGGAGGAAGGACAAAACACAAAGAACAAGTCAAAAAAAAAAAAAAAAAAACGAATAGATGGGGGCAGAGGATCGGCCGCCGCCGTCCTGCCGGTGCAGCATCGGAAACAGGAAGTCATCTCACTGTTCTGTGGGATCCAGGACGTTGGAAAATTTTCATCGGAAGACGCGGGGAAATGGCGTGCATGACAGACAGCCCGCTATGACACTGCTGGGTGCACAGAAGAGGCAATTAAAAGTATATTAGGACCCCGAGACGGTGCTTTTGGGATGAAATGTATATTTAGTCGTTCTTTTTTTATTTTACGGGCGACCAGAGTGAAATGGGGGCGGAGAACACGGAGGGAGATGGTTGGTAGGCGGTCGGCGATGAACCTCCAAGAGGTACTAGCTGTAGTAGAACCTTGCAGAGGAGAACCGACAACCATGGATTGGAGATTCAGCAGAAACGCTTCTGTGATGATTCTCCGGATCTGAGCGGGATCCAGCACTCATCAGCTGCTTCACCTCGCCCGCTAACTTTGTTTGTGCGCCGACCCGACACGTTATGTTCTGCTACAAAAAATTAAAGCGCGACCTTCCGCTTACTCAGTAAGCAGCAAAACATGAGAAAGGTCCGAACTGCGAAGACAGTGACGCCGCTGTACTGATCAGAGTGTCCTCTTACAGTGGAACCTTGACTTACAAGTACATCAACTTACAAATGTTGCCAGATGTGAGTCGTCACTCACTTGCTTTGTGATATGAGCTGAGATCCGAGTTAGGAGCCACTAGGTAGCCACTAGGTAGCCCGGCAAAAAATCATCAACAAACGCAAATGAGATGTGCTAGCTTTCGACCTGTCCACGCAGAGCTGAGGTTGTCGTCGGTGAGATAAAGTGACCTAGAAGGGGCGACACATTTACAGGGATCGTTGATGAATGTCAACGGAAGAGTAATTCAAACAGGGCAGGGACGGTTTGATCATTTTAAGAAGAGGAGCGACATTCACTGTCGCTAAATTAAGTTTGGTGATAAAGCGTAGCAAAGTGTGCAAGTTACATTTAGCAATTTAGCACTGTAGCATGAAGTGTGTAGCCAGTAAGTGAAATAAAGCGATAGAGCAAAAAATGAAAAACTCCTGCGCCCATCTCCTCCCTGCTAAATACACTTAATAAAAGCAGTTTATTACTTTGCTTGCTCTTTTATGATGCGTCCTTATTGTTGTATCCATCATTTGTTATTTATAAAGTACATTTAAAAATACTTACAAAACCTGGGACCTGGAGCAGATGAATCTCAAACGGGGGAAATAACCCCAGGTGTGTTCAACCAATCCATCGGCTGATCGGTGCAGTTTTACTCGTGTTTGAGTTGGTGAACGGCTGAAAACTTTGTGCTTTCCCATTTCCGTGCTTTTTATTTCATTGTGGAAAAATGGATGGGAAGATGGAAAATGTACGGAAGATCAGCGACATGATCAGGGAGATATTGGTATAAGTGACCTCAAAATGAAGTAAAGTCTTGTGCAATTTCATGATTATTGATAAGTTTGTATTCTTACAAGCTGATTTTTGATACTTCCTGTTTCGGTAGAAGTTTTATTTTTGGAAGGCTGTGGATGTGCAATTTACACAAGTAGATTAATAATCACCGGGGAGCTTGATGTCAAATGCCTGGCAATGGTTTATTATTTTTATTTTTATTTTTTTGTATGGATTGTTGAATTTTGCAGCAGCAGAAAAAATGTTTATCTGATTTATGTAAGGAGTATACCTGATACACTGGATTAAACGAAGCCGGTGTGGATTCAGATCTGTCCCCGGAGCTCAGAGATCGGCCACTAATTTAGAAAGTAGACTTTTCTTTAGTCATTAAAACAAACTTCTTGAATTTTAATGCCGTGAAAAACAAAAAACAATTTGATTTTTTTCACTCTATTCACACAATAAAACATCTGAGAGCCGTTTTTTCATCGAGGAAACCGGGGACGGAGCATAAAAAAAGACGAAAAAAAATTAATTCGGAAACATAAACGAACCTTGCATTTTCACAGATGTCTTAATTTTATGAACGAGCTGCGGCTCATTTGAAGCGACGTAAACGGAGTCTTGGGTTTTCCGGCAAAATCAAAAACCGGACGATCAGAACAGCTCGGGTATCTTCTGCCGCTCTGGCGCCTTCTTGTCTGTATTCATTTTCATTCACGGGTTCATGATCCGCACTGCTTCTCCTGCGCTCAGGGACGCATTCGAGAATCATCTAGTGCCTTATAGACGCACGACCTTTCACCCTCTCATTCACACACCTGGGTAAGGCTCTCCACCGAACCTGACGCATGTTTTTGGACTGCTTTGGGTAACCGGAAAAACCCAGAGGAGACCCACGCAGACACCTGGAGAGCCCGGAGACTCCCCGCAGAAAGCCCCTCCTGTCCGACTCAAACCGGGGTCCATCTCGCCACAAGGCGGGATGGCTAACCGCTGCGCCACTTCGCTGCCGGATTTTATTTATTTATCGCTTGTCTTTCCCATCAGCACCTCTGGAGACCTTGTTTAAGTTGGAAAATACATTAATTAACTGTTTGACCATGTACTTTAATGGACACCAAAGAAAAAACATATTTACTCCCTGTATTATTCATGAGTCCCGGCTGACAGGGCGGCGCGAGGATCGAGTAGCGCGGCGGCTTCGCGGGGGAATTGTGAGATCTTTGGTTCGGACCCCCCCCCCCCCCCCCTCCGCCAACTTCCCCCGCCGGCCTCTTCTCTTCTGAGCTCCCCGTTTTCGCTGCGAGGGTTGAAGATGTTGCACGAGAGGTCCTGCGAAATGTATTAGGACGCTGCATTATTCATGACCTGTCAGTTACTTGACTGGGAAATTGATTAGCTGCGTCCAGCGCGAAACGGGCGAAAATAAGACGATAATAAAGCTGAGAGCGAAGGTAAATTCGGACTCCGAGACAAAAGCCCCGCTCACACTGGAAGAACTATCTGCAGTTTCTAGAACCTTTTTAGGAGAGATTGAAAAGAAGTTTATCCATCCGAGAGGAAATTGTTTTGCCGGAAGGCTCCCAACGTTACTTACATTTACTCGAAACATGATATTGATTTGATTGCTGTCAGGATTCCTTCTCGCAGAAGGGGGAGGAGTTCTGTAGTTTGATGGCCACAGGTAAGAAATACCTTCTGTGGCGTTCTGTGGTCCTCTTCGGTGGTCTCAGGCTACGGTCGGAGGTACTCTGTTCGGACTTCAGTCCAGCATGCAAGGGACGACAAGCGTCTCTGATACTGAGCAGCTTCTTCATTCAACTCCCAGGACGGAGCCGGCCTTTCTGACGAGCTTATTTAGTCCGTTACCTCTTTCAGCCTGGCGCCCCAGTACACTACAGAGAGAAGATGACCCGGGCCACCATGTTATCAAACATCTGCAGCAGGACTTCGTTGACGTTGAAAGACTTGAGTCACCTGAGAAAGAACAGGCGGCTCGGACCTTTCTGGTATACGACATCTGTGCTTTTAGTCCAGTCTAGTTTGTTGGACGCCCAGGCACTCGTACTCGCCCACGATGTCCATATCTGTCTCGTTGGTGGAGATGGGGATTGAACAGGGCCTTCGTTTCCTAAAGTCCACCGCCAACTCCTTCATCTTCGTTACCTTGAGTTGCAGGTGGTTTAGTCCAAACCGCTCCACAAACCGGTCCACCACGCTCCTGCACTCGGCCTCCTGGCCTCCGCTGATGCGGCCCACCACGGCACAGTCGTCTGAGAAACTAAAACTAGAGAAATAGCGGAGAACCTCGGTTCCTGGAACCCTTTTAGCTCCTTCTCTAGGCACGGTCTTCTTACGGCTCGGTAGACACCCGTACGACGCAAGTGCTTGTGCCGTTCTTAAAAACTATCGAGGTCACCGGTCGGCTGTTTTTTCGTGACAAAATGGACAGAACGGGAGAAACGGAGGCCTGCTTCCTACATCTACATTTTGGCCAAATAGGTCCAGAGTTAGCTAACAGCGCAGTTGTCCTGCGCAGGGAGAAACTAATAAAAACACTCCGTCTGATATTCCGTGATTATTCCCGCCATCCAGAGCATGAATGCCGCGGCAGCTTCGCTCTCCATCCTGTCCGTGTCGTCGTCCTCTTCTTCTTCTCTGGTTTGTTTTGGAGCGTGGCGCTTCAGGTGAGCTTGGACCCTACCCTGGTTCCTTCCTGCCTCGGGGAATTTACGACTAAAAAGGTTTCCCTGGAGGAGGCGAGCTCCTGGAACAGAGTCAAGCTGGACAGTTCTTAGAACTTCTCTGTCTGGAAGCGGCTTCTGTCTTCAAGGTGAAACATCTCACCAGCCAACAGAACCAGATGGATGCATTTTCTCGGATTTGTCAAGCATGCAGGATATTCCGGCGGTCGTTCTTCTCCTCCGCTTTGCAAGATGGCTTCTCTTCCCAGATATTCTTTATTTTAAACGTTCTCAAACGTGCCGCGACGAAACCCGGCGTCAGAAAACCGTTGATGCTGAAGGCTTCTCTTAGAGTCCACACACACACACACACACACACACACACATACTCTCTCTCTCTCTCCCAGGGTGCAAGGAAAAGCAAACAGCGAGCTCCTAATGATTCCAGCCAGGCAGCAGAGCAAGAAATTGTTTCGCCGCTGCAGACAGTTATGCTGTCACTTCTCCCGGCACATCAGGGTGTCAGACTTTAAAGTGAAGTGACAGATCACTCCTTCAGGTGCTCACCCCGCCTCCCGCGCCCCCCCTCACCCCCCGCAAAGGACACCGACGGCCGGCTCCCGAGGCAGAAAGGTCAGGGTACCGGGTTGCTTTGCGCTAATGGACTGCTGACCAGGCAGTACGCCGGCCTCTCAGGGGACATTCGCCGCCGAGTTCTCACCTCGGCATTTTGGGTCCCGCGGCCCTCAACCCGCCTCCGTCACCTGCGGCGCCGACGCCGAGGCCGCGTTCTCGCCTCTGCCGTCTCTGCGTTCGCACTTTTGGTATCCAAGACACCGGATCCAGGATCCTGGGCTTCTTGCCATCTCCTCTTCATCCTCCATGATACTCCCACTCCGCACGGAGCCGGGCGTTTCCGGTGTGACGCCTCTAGATGGCGGTGTTCACCGCGGCAGGCGGCGACCGGCCCCGGCAGGGGCAGACAAGCCGCGGACGAGAACGGTGGGGGTTATCTGCTGCATGAGAATTAAGTAATGATGGGATGTCAGTAGAAATTAAATAATAGCAGGATCAGGGTGAAGTACTCTGAGTACTCCTTTTTACTGTATTTACGTTTTTCCGTTTCGCCCTCACACACACTACACCTCTCTTGTTGCTTTTGAAACTTGTAAAGTGAGATCGTTTGCAGATCTGCAACCCCGTCTCGCCCCCCCCCCCCCCCCCAACCCCCCCTCCTCCAACGCAGGGAAACTTATATAAATAAAACAAATTAAAAAGATTGCAGTTCGGCCCATAAACGTAAAAGAGCTCGGCGCCGCGGATGATGATGAGGACGGTAGTTTTCCGTCAAGGTTATTCCACTGTCTCACACACACACACACACGCACACACACACACACACACAGCTTGCTGACCGGCCTGCACGGCGCTGGGTTGCAGCGGACGGTACGTGAACGCACCATGCATGTGCAGAAAACGCGCATTTGGAACAGCGGCTGCTCTGTCTTGTCCGTGATTCCTCCTCATCGTCACGGAGGTGGTTTTATTTTCACTGGGAAGTGTGTATGGAGGGGGGGGGGGGTGCGTTTACGTGCATGCGTCGGGGCTCCGGTGTCCGAGTCCAGCCTTGTTTTCACCGGCTACCTGACGGGGAGCCCCTAACGCCTAACAGGTTGGCCGCTCGTTATCGTTGACAGCGGAGGAGGAAGAGGACGGTCGCTCCTCTTCTTCATCAGCCACAGCGGCTTCATCATCATCATCATTACCACCATCATCGTCGTCATCATCATCATCCGAGCCTTTTCGGGGGAGACGACGGTTAAACGTCTCTGCAGCCTGCAGCATCTTCACGGAGCATCCCACCGCGGACGGCCCTCCGGTCCGGTCCGCCGTGACTGACGCGCCTCCCGGCCAATCCGGCGGCCGCCGAGGGCGGAGGAAGGGACGGAGGGAGGAGGGAGAGGAGGGGAGCCGGCCAATGACCGACGGCCGGCGAGGAGAGGGGCTGTCGGTGCTGCTGCGCCCCCACCGCCCCTCCCGCGGGTTTACACGGAGTTAGTGCGAGATATTCCGCTCCGGGGAGCGGGAGTGCGCGGAGAGGCGGCGCGTCCACGCTGCGCAGCGGTGACACTCCGAGCGGACGCGGAGCATCCAGCCCACTCACTGATCACCTTCTCTCCCGCTCTCTCTTTCTCTATCCCTCTCTCTCTCTCTCCCTCCTTTTTTTTGCATTTTTTTTTTCTCAAAAAAAAAAACCCACCCCATCTCCTCCTCTTCCTCCTCCTCACCTTGAGTCCGCGCCGGACGGCATTTGACGGCGCGCCGGTGAACTTGAGACATGACGGGACGCGAGTGTCTCCTCACACCTCGTCGGCGCTTGCACCTTAACAGGTAGCCGGGGTGTTTATTTTTTATTTTTATTTTTTTCATTTTTTTTTTTTTTGCGAGGGGACACGAACTGGACATGAGCATTGATGCCGGGACCCGTTTTAACGGAAGTCACCGCCGACCACTGACCGCCTGGCCGTCCGGAGACACCGACCGCTGCTGCGAACACCAGCGCCGCCGCCGCCGCCGCAGGGCGCACCATTAAAAAAAAAAAAAAAAAAAAAAAAAGGTCCTGAAGTGAAACCCAGTGCGTGTGCATGTGCGTGTACATGTGTGTGCGTGTGTGGGGGGTTCGGAGCGACGGAGCCCAGACGTTTGCTGCATCGAATTGGCCTCAGTTTTTGTGCGAGCCTACCTGTATCTGACCTGGCGCCTTCATCCCTGCCTCCTCTTCCTCCTCCAACCCCTGGATATATTGCCTAAGAACCGCCTGCCTGAGAGGGGAGATCTGGACCCAGACTATGAGCTGACAAACCCCAAGTTTGGGTACGTATAAGAATACTGCCCCCTCTTTTTCCCCCTCCTCACCTCCCCCTTCACCGTTTAAATACGACTGAGCTTCTTCCACGGACGGACGGATCCATTGATTTGCATCAGTTCCTTTTTTTTTTTTTTTTTTTTTTTCCTTTAAGAGCCCACGCATGAAAATTCCACCCCGTCTCCCCCTCTTCTTTAAATGTAAAAAAGAAAAAAAAAAAAAAAAATGTCATCAGCTCGATAGGTCGTAAAGTTTACGAGCGAAATGGATCTCGGGCGGCCAAATGATCGGACGGCCGTAAACTGAGGAGGATATTTCTTATTTTTCTTTTGCAAAGAGAGTGGCAGACGTTTCATGGCTGCCCTGCGAGCGGCCGCTGCGTTCGACGCCTCTCCTCCACGAATTCGCTGCTCGCTGATGACATTTGGGCAGAAGAAATGTTTTGGGGAGGAAAAAAAAAAAGAAGGGGAGTCGAGAGAACCGCTGCAGGGGGGAGGCAGAGGATGAGTGGGGGAGATTTTACCGTTAATTAGATTTAATGAATGCATGAAGGTGCAGGGGGGGAAAGTTATTTAACTGAGGAGAATCTCTGTGGTGTGTGTTCTGTAGGTTTAGCCGTGGAAGATTCCCGCCGTCACATGAAAGAAGTCCGCTCGTAACATAGAGAAGGGGCGAGGAGAGGACAAAAAAAAAAAGAAGGAAAGGCTCGCGAGGCTGGCAGCACACCGACACTCGCCATGGATCTAAAAGACTATTACCTGTTGGGCGCCGTGCTCGCCTGCATCCTGCTGGATCCGTCCATCGCCCAAGAGCTGATCTACCCCATCAGGGAGGAGTTGCAGGAAAACGTCCTCATCGGGAACATACCAAAGGACCTTAACATTTCCCATACGAGCGCCGCCACCGGGGCGAGCGCCAACCTGGTGTACCGGCTCGTCTCCAAGGCGGGCGACAACCCGCTGGTCCGCGTCCTGAGCAGCACGGGCGAGATCTTCACCACGTCCAACCGCATCGACCGGGAGAAGCTGTGCCCCGGCATGTCCTTCGAGGACAGCGAGTGCTCCTTCGAGATCGAGGTGGTGATCCTGCCCAACGACTACTTCAGGTTGATCAAGATCAAAATCGTCGTCCGGGACACCAACGACAACGCGCCCATGTTCCCCTCGCCGGTGATCAACATCTCCATCCCGGAGAACACGCTCATCAACAGCCGCTTCGCCATCCCCTCGGCCACCGACCCGGACACCGGCCCCAACAGCGTCCACAAATACGAGCTGATCAACGGGCAGAGCGCCTTCGGCCTGGACATCGTGGAGACGCCCGAGGGGGAGAAGTGGCCCCAGCTCATCGTGCAGCAGAACCTGGACAGGGAGCAGAAGGACACGTACGTGATGAAGATCAAAGTGGAGGACGGCGGCAGCCCCCAGAAGTCCAGCACCGCCATCCTCCAGGTCACCGTCACGGACGTCAACGACAACAGGCCCGTGTTCAAGGAGAGCCAGGTCGAGGTGCACATTCCGGAGAACTCCCCGATCGGCACATCTGTCGTGCAGCTCCAGGCCACAGATGCCGACGTGGGGGCCAACGCGGAGATCCGTTACGTGTTTGGGACTCAGGTGTCACCTGCCACGAAGAGGCTGTTTGCGCTCAACACGACATCTGGCCTAATCACAGTGCAGAGGCCCCTGGACAGGGAGGAAACGGCCATACACAAGCTCTCCGTTCTGGCCAGCGACGGCAGCTCCAGTCCCGCCAGGGCTATCATTTCTATCAACGTGACGGACGTGAACGACAATCCCCCCAATATAGACCTGAGGTACATCATAAGTCCCATCAACGGAACCGTTTTCCTCTCCGAAAAGGATCCCATTAACACCAAGATAGCTCTCATCACCGTGTCGGACAAGGACACCGACATCAACGGCAAGGTCATTTGTTTCATCGAGAAGGACGTGCCCTTCCATCTCAAAGCCGTGTACGACAACCAGTATCTGCTGGAGACGTCGGCGCTGCTCGACTACGAGGGCACCAAGGAATATAATTTTAAGATCGTGGCCTCCGACTCGGGAAAGCCCAGCTTGAATCAGACGGCGCTGGTGAGGGTGAGGCTGGAGGACGAGAACGACAACCCGCCCATTTTCACCCAGCCGGTGATCGAGCTCGCCGTGATGGAGAACAACAAGCGCGACCTCTTCCTCACTTCGCTGAGCGCCACGGACGAGGACAGCGGGAAGAACGCGGAGATCGTGTACCAGCTGGGACCCAACGCCTCCTTCTTCGACCTGGACCGCAAAACGGGGGTTCTGACCGCCTCCAGGGTTTTCGACCGCGAGGACCAGGACCGCTTCCTCTTCACCGTGACGGCGAGGGACAACGGGACGCCGCCTCTCCAGACGCAGGCGGCCGTCATCGTCACCGTCCTGGACGAAAACGACAACAACCCCAAGTTCACGCACAACCACTTCCAGTTCTTCGTGTCGGAAAACCTCCCCAAGTACAGCACGGTGGGGGTCATAACCGTGACGGACGCGGACGCCGGAGAGAACGCGGCGGTTTCCCTCTCCATCCTGAACGACAACGAGAACTTCATACTGGACCCTTACTCGGGCGTGATCAAGTCCAACGTGTCCTTCGACCGGGAGCAGCAGAGCTCCTACACGTTTGACGTCAGGGCGGTGGACAGCGGCAGGCCGCCCTGCTCCTCGGCCGCCAAGGTGACCATCAACGTCATCGACGTCAACGACAACAGCCCCATCGTCATCTCCCCTCCCTCCAACATGTCCTTCAAGCTCGTCCCCCTGTCCTCCATCCCGGGATCCGTGGTGGCCGAGGTGTTCGCCGTGGACGGCGACACGGGCATGAACGCGGAGCTCAAGTACACCATAGTGAGCGGCAACAACAAGGGACTGTTCAGGATCGACCCCGTCACCGGGAACATCACTCTGGAGGAGAAGCCGGCCGTGACCGACATCGGCCTGCACCGGTTAGCGGTCAACATCAGCGATTTGGGCTATCCCAAGTCGCTCCATACGCTGGTGCTGGTATTCCTCTACGTCAACGACACCGTGGGCAACTCCACGCTCATCCAGGACCTCATCCGTCGCACCATGGAGACCCCCATCGACCGCAACATCGGCGAGAGCAGCCCGACCTACCAGAGCGGCGATTATTTGACCATCATGATAGCCTTCGTCACCGGCGCGCTGGTGGTGATCATCGTCATCTTCGTCACCGTGCTGCTGCGCTGCCGCCACACGTCCAGGTTCAAGGCGGCGCAGAGGAAGAAGCAGGGGGCCGAGTGGATGTCGCCCAACACGGAGAACAAGCAGAACAAGAAGAAGAAGCGCAAGAAAAGGAAATCGCCCAAAAGCTCCCTGCTCAACTTTGTCACCATCGAGGGGAGTAAACCCGACGACCCGGCCCACGAGCCCATCAACGGAACCATCAGCCTGCCCACCGAGCTGGAGGAGCAAGGGATAGGACACTTTGACTGGAATGCCACGCCGACCACCACCTTCAAGCCCAGCAGCCCCGACCTGGCCCGGCACTACAAGTCCGCCTCGCCGCAGTCGGCCTTCCACCTCAAGGCCGACACGCCGGTCTCGGTGAAGAAGCATCACGTGATTCAGGAGCTCCCGTTGGATAACACGTTCGTCGGGGGCTGCGACACGCTGTCCAAGAGGTCGTCCACCAGCTCGGACCACTTCAGTGCCTCGGAGTGCAGCTCCCAAGGAGGGTTCAAGACCAAGGGGCCCATGCACACCAGACAACAGGTAAAAGAGCACTTTTACTGGTCTATAAGTACTGCCTATAACTGCCGCGTCCCACAGTGCTAAGTGCCAGTCATAACCAGAGACTCACACTAAGTTATTCCGAAGTGACGGGGAGAGTTCAGTAAAAAAAAAAAAAAAAAAAAGAAACAATGAAACAAAAAAATACAAAAAAAAAACAAAAAACGTCTGCTTTTGCTAATTGTCAAGAAAAGTAAATCTGCAAGTTTAACGGAGTCCATTATATCCCGACTCCTCAATCACGTGATCAATTCTGGGGGACTATATATATAAATATGTGTGTGAATGAGTGTGTGTGTGTGCGCGTGCGTGTGTGTGTGTGTGCAAGTCCGTATAAGTTATTCAACAATATGCAAGCCTTATTTTGTCTATCTAGCGCCCACGTTAGCTCACTGGTGGAAGAAATGTGCCAGCCTAGCGTTTCCATTGTGGACCCACCTGTTCTTTGTGAAAGAAACATTTTTTTCTAACCAGCTACTCGACCTACTAATTTCACCGTGGTTATAAACGCTGCACCCCGGCCTCCGAAAAAGAGAGGAGATGACTGTCATTGTTTATTGTTTCCAGGTTTTTGTTTGGTTCTTTGTTTTTTGGTGCGAACCATAATATCACAAAATATCGTAAAGCTGTGACCTTTTTGTTTTTTTTTTTTTTTTTTCCTTAGCACCCACGCCAATAACTGCAGTCAATAATTAGTTTTGAATGTCACCGTGGGCTTCTCCACGGCGAGCCCACATTAAAAATCGCCCCTCTCCAAGCGCACAGACCGAGCGAAGCTTGTCTGGAACTTGATACACATCCAATTCAAAAAGGATTAGCCAATAATGAGCCTCGAATTTCAACGTAATCCATGCTGCTTTTTTTTTTTTTTTTTTTTTTTTCTTTTTTAAATCAAAGCCTTATTAATTTTTTTTTCTGCTAATAAAGCGCCGCGACACGACATGCGGTTCTAATCTATTGGAGCGCATGTGGACACAAATACAGGGACGGGGTTGAGGAAAGAGAGAGTGTGAAAGAGTGAGAGAGAGCGAGAAAGAGAAAGAGTGAGAGGCCAAGCCGGAGTCTTGTCAGTGGGTCAGCCTTGCCGAGTGGTGGTACTGAACCTTTAGGTGGCACTGTTGCGCTACATGGCATCATCACACCCATGGCATCTCCTGGCACTGCACCAACCTGCAGTAGTGGACTTAAAGATGCAAGGGAGGAGAAGAGACCAGAGAAAACCTACGTGGTCGTTCTTTTTTTTTTTTTCTTTCCAGGGAAATACTCTTGTCTAATGATGCGGAAGCTGCACGGGAGGGGGTTGATAATGGCAGTCAGACATGTGATAAGATCTGTCTGGAAGGACGACGGCGCGCCGCTCCTGTCCGCGCACACCTCCCGGGTCAACGCACCCGAAGGTTGCGTCGAATGCGTTTCCGAGTGAGAGCTCGCGGTTTTTTTTTTAAAAAAAAAAAAAAGGGAAATAGAGGCGCTCAGTTTGGCGCCATTTTGCCGTACGCCGCACCGATGGGTGGTGAAACAGGGTGATTGGATGCCGGGTGCGGGTGAGGTGGGGGGCACAGCGGCTATCACGCCGGACAATAAGCACATCATTGATCCCTCTAGTCGGCGGCGGCGAGACACATTTACACTTTTCTGGGAATCGATGAGGCCAGCGCGAGATTTAAAGTACAGAGGCAGTGTGTACTCGTGTACTTGTACTTCGTCGCGAAGGGCGGTAATTTAAGGCGCGTGTTCCGTGGCGTTTTCAACACCGCGATGTTTTGCATGCCGGTTTTTATAGTTCAAGGTTGAAACTTTTCTGCGTTTTTTTTTTTTCTTTTAAAGCTAGTTTAACAATCTCCCCTCCAACTCTGGAATGAAAACCTGTCCTATAAAATATTGCATCTAATAACTGGTGGCCAATGGAGAAAAAAAAAAATTAAAAAGCTATTTTTCTCTTCTTTTTTTTTTCCTTGCTAAATGGATCTTCCCCGAAAAATGTAATGGCTTTTTCCTGGGGCGATGCGCCACCCCTCCAAGAGGTTTAATGAAATAAAAATCGAACAGGTATTTTTTTTTTTCTTTTTTTGCATAATCCTGCTGAAAGAAGTGGAGGCGGAGGGAGAGCGGGGAGGGGGGGCGTCTGAGAGCACCGACCTCCGCCGACAGCAGTGGAGTTTTTCGCTATCTCCAACAGAACCACCCCAAAGTCTAATGAGTGCTGCCCGGGCTGGCGGAGGCAATCCAATTACTCCAAAACGCATTGGTTTCCATCAAAAGCCTGGCATTAGTCTGTCTTCTTCTTCTACCCCATAAAAATTGCTCAAAACATTCGTCGCTCGAGTCTCAACTCAAACGGACTCCGCCAACGTCGCGCCTTCATCACCTTGCGCTTCACGCTAGATCGCATTCACACACACACACTGACGCCGGCAGAGCTGCGCCACGAGGCTCTAACCAGGCCATCTTGCCAGAGGACGCTTCGGCACGCGGACAGGAGGAGCCGGGAATCGAGCCGCCGACCTCCCCCGTTGCGGGGATGAGCTCTTTTTATCAGTCGAGCCGCAGCTTCGATATGTAATTCCCCCCTCGCCCTCCGTTCAAAGAGTAGCTAATATCCATTAGCTCATATCTGTTTACTCCACATGCGCGCTAAGTACCGCGGCCTCTCAGTGCCATTCATCTCACTGACGAGTGTTTCACTTCAGATTTGAGGTGAAGTGGCAGGTATTGATCGCGGTGTAGTCGTCCGACTGACGCGCGGAGCTGGATAAGGTAGTCCCCCACCCCCAACCCCCACGTCGTATTTGCATACTGTCCCCATTCCAGGGATAAAGAGCGAAAAAAAACGAAATGCTATCTTTGAGCAGGCCTCCGAATTTGTAATGAATACAAGCAAATGAGGGCTATGCTAAGCTTAAATTGCTATCTACCTATCTGTCTATCTATCTCTCTGTCTGTTTGTCTGTCTCGACTTCTAACTGAACAGTTGTCCAATCCATACATCGATATCATCTGCTGCGCTTCAGTCAATCAGTCTAAACAGATGCTATGCTAGCCTCAAAATGCTATGCTAGTATCTAAAGAGGGAAAAATACGAAATGCTGTCTTTGAACAGGCCTCCGAATTTGTAATGAATACAAGCCAATGAGCGCTATGCTAAGCTTAAAATGCTATCTATCTATCTATCTATCTATCCATCTATCCATCTATCCATCCATCCATCCATCCATCCATCCATCTATCTATCTCATCCCATCACCGTGTATCCTGATACACTGGATATTGGAAACATGTTCAGCAAAGCGTCATGTTATCATTATTATGACGATTATTGTTATAATACAGAGCAGGAACGTGGCTCGGGGGTGGAATGATTTAGTGTTGGCCCGAACGTTGTTTCCTCTCGAGTAACTAACATCATCAATCACTCCGTTGTTTGATTTTGACAGAAGGGATTGGGGTGCGAGGGGGGGGGGGAGTGCTGGTTGTGAAAATGATGGTGGTTAAAAAAAAAAAAATTCAAGCTCTCGTGATTTACTTCCTCTCTTTTCACGTCTTTGAATTTCACCTCGTTCCGGAGTCGATCGGTAAATAGGAAATCAATTCGTCGAGCGGACGGAGGGGGTGGAAGGTCGAGCGGGTGGAGAACGTGGAGAGAAGAACCGACGCCCCGCGATTCAGGAGCCGTCTCAGTTTCAGGCACCCCCGAACTTTGCTGCCAGCAATCGTAGCGATTCCCCCCCCCCCGCCTTTCCTCCTCCTCCTCTTCCTCCTCTCCTTCTTCACGCTGATTATTTATCCTCCGGGGACCTACATTAGTGTAAACAACACCGGAGGAAGAGAGAAAGAAACAAAAAAAAAACAAAAAAAACAAAAAAAGGCATGAAAACACTGTCCTAGTTTCTCACCAGGCGGCTCGAGCATCGGGAGAAAACGGCGGCCGCCCGCTCTTCCCTCGTCTCGGCGCGTCATTGTTTCATACGAGTAACAGACGGTGACAGTAAAGAGGGTAATCTGAAGGGGGTCGGGGAGGGAATTTGAGGGGGGAAGCGGACGTGATTCACCCACCTAACGCCGGCCCGGTGGCGACACGCTCGACGATTCAAAGGCTCCCGTCAGGGAAACATCGGGGACGGGTCACGGGTTTTCAAAACGGGGGGGGGGGGGGGGGACGGGACGCTTGTGATGGAGTGTCAGGTTGTTAAACTGCCGGGGAAAAAAGAAAAAAAAAAAAAAAAAATTCCAATCTACATTTATCTTTATTTTTTGTTTTCTTATCCCACAACTGTCACTCTTCGTCTTTTATTCGCTGAAAATGAAAGTGATGACCCGTCAGCTCCTCTGGAAGTCACCGCTTTACAGTATGAAATAATATCTGCGATGAAAACCAGCTTGTTTACTGTCTGTTTAGCGACACCCCCCTCCCCCCTCACACACACACACACACACACACACACACACACACTTTGTAATGCTAATGTGATAATACATTATATGATAGGAAGCGCAATTACGAGCCTAATTTATAGCTCACAGTTGTGCAGCCGTGTTGCTTCGACACCTCGCGTTGTGTGTGAGAAGATCTAATTGCTGCGGCTTATTATTTGTTTTCTGTCTTTCTTTCTTTGTATATATATTTGGCTGAGCATAAAAAGACGCGCCAGTGCGGGCTCGCAGCTCGGTCATCACACGCGCTCCCCGGATGGCGAAACCGTTTTTGAGCAAACGCCAGAGATTCCATAGGGCGGGGGGCTTTTTTTTTTTTTCAGCCGCTTTCGCTGAAAAGTTTGAACAGCTCGGTTATAAGAACTGTCCAGCTCCAATTTCAGGAACGAGCTTCCTCCGGGGGGGAAGCTGTTTTAAGTATATTTGCACAGGCAGTCAGGGGCCCCAGTAGGGACCGGTGTGATGCAAGAGACTGCGACGTGCACCTTAAGCGCTACACTCAAAAACACAAGGAAGTGAAAGACGACTAGTACAACTCGGAGGTGGAAGCTGCCACAGCGTTCCTGTTCTGCATGGCGGGAATAATAACCAGATTTATTTTCTCCCTGCTCTGCTCTGCCATGCGTAGATCCCTTTATTTTGGTTCATGGAAACCCCTGTTTGGCGTCGCAGGCCAGAAGAACATGGACCTTTTCGTTGCTCCGTTTCTCTTGTTCTGCTCAGTTTGTCTCAAGAAAACAGCTGAACAGTGACCGCCATAGTTTCTACAAATCGCGCTCCACATTTCGCATCCGGTTACGGTCGTGGCTTGTGAGTTCCGCCAACGTCGCGAGTTCCTATCGAACCGCCAAAGACCCTGCCTTGGAGCGGAAGCTAACGTGGTTCTAGGAACCGAAGTCCTAGTTCCGGTCTGAGTGCGCAAGGAGACGACCTTGTTCCCGAGAAGGTCCAAGGAACTGCAAAGTTCCTCCGATGCGAATGCGGCTTTCTCATCTTTTCTGGTTCCTTTTGTCAATGAGGTGCAAGATGTTGGGTGCACAGGAGATGGTCAGGCTGCCGGTTGGAGGTTCTGGGAGTCGACCCGCGTAGAAGAGTCAGTCTGAAAGTGGACCGCCGTCTCAACAAGGTCATTTATCTGTGTTATTTCTAAACCTGTCAGCACCCGCGGGGGCCGGCCTCACGCCCGCCCGCCCGCCTGCCCGCAGATGAACCCCAGAAGAGTTTGAGTCGCCCAGAAGGTCCGGCATTGAAAGGGTTAATTCCACCAAAACCAAGAAGAGGGAAATAAAAAAAACATGCAGCTGTTTGGAGGGAGTAGGACCGGAGGGAGTCCGGAACCGAGCGGAGTCATCGTGACGTTCAATGAATGGACGTTCAGACGGGCCGTCGCAATCGGGGGGAAGGTTTTTTTTTTTTGTTTTTTTTTTGTGTGGGGGAGCGGGGGGTCTTTTTCCACATTAATAAGGGGATTAGCGGTGCGGACCGAGACTGATGACGGCGGGAGAAGTTTGAGACGCCTAATGAACTATGACAATGTTGCACCTGAGGGGCGGTTTGGAAGTCTGTTGCAGTGTCTTCTGGGTTGTGCTGACACAGGGTTTGGTGGAACGGAGGGTGTGTGTGTGTGTGTGTGTGTGTGTGTGGGGGGGGGGGGGGTGCAAGCGGTCGCTGCTGACTGCGGCCGCTACGGCTTTGACCTCGTTCGTTTGAACTTGAATCGGAATCAACAGGAAGGAGGAGGGAAAAAAAAAAAACAAAACAAAACAAAAAAAAGAAAAAAAAACTGCCGTCCGCCGCGCCCGATGACGTTACTCGCCCCGAGAAACCGATGCGGGGAAGCAGCAGGCGCAGAAAGTTGGAGTTTTTTTAAAGCTGTTGGCAAAGCTTTAAATCGTCGATGGATGATTTTATTTATTTATTTCTTTATTTTTTATTTTATTCCCCTCTGCAGGGAACATTGTATTTCTTAAAAAAAAAAAAAAAGAAAGAAAGAAAGGAAAAGAAAAATGTCATGTCCTCTATGTCTTTGCGGGTAAAAGGAAATGAAATGGATTGCCGGTGATACCAAGGTAGTGGGTGTGAGTACTACCAGAGTAGATTATTGCCCCGAGGGAGGGGTGGGGGGTGGAAGGAGGGAAGGTGGACGGGGTGGAAAGGAGGGGGGTTCTGTTTTTTCTGCTCAAAACAACAAAATAAATCAGAGCTCCCAGTTGTTGCGCTGTCTGAAGTGTGCTGTTCATTTGCAGGTTTGTGTTTTCCTCTGCAGTACCGACTGACACACATTCACACACACACATATATATATTTCTCCATAATTACCAGGTACCAAAAACACAGATGACGACATGCTACCAGGATCGAAATATATATATGAATAAATATATATATTTCTATTAATTTGTTTTGCACAATTTATATTTTTTATTTTTTATTTTATCTATTTAAAAAACAATATTATTTTCATTTTATATGAACATGCCCAATCCCGTCCAGGCCGAATTGTAGATACGACGATAGCGGCATAAATCATGTGTGTATGTGAGAGAATGTGTGAGTGTGTGTGTGTGTGTGTGTGTGTGTGTGTGTGTGTGTGTGTGTGTGTGAGACTTCTCTCTCGTCCCGGCTGTCAGTCCGTCCGTGTGTTTTTCGGCCGGGGAACGCCTCCACCGCCCGACGCCCACTTCTCTATTTTTGCCATTTTCTCAAAGCCAAACTTCGCAGCGCCGCCCCACGCCGCCGTCTCCTCGGCCGTCCACGCGGCCCATTTTTCCAAGGCGGCCGTCCGTCCGTCCGTCCGTCCGTCCGCCCTGCTGGAAAAATCGCTGCGTTAACGCGAGGGGGGGGGGGAGGAAGACAAACTGCAGCTTGAAAATTCTCCGGGATGCACCTCAAACACACGAGTAGAGGGTGGAAGAAAATGTTTCTTGACAGCTTGCTTATCTGCAAATGATATTTATTAGAATAAAAACAAAAAAAAAAAGTTATGATGGTAATCTCGCTGTTTGACCCCCGACCCCCCCCCCCCCCCCCCCACCCTTCCTTCACTTCCTCTCACCCATCTCCACCCCTCCACCCCTCCACCCTCCGCCCCGGCCCACACCTTTCACCCCGCGCTCTGTCAGGTCAGCGCCGCTACATGCGGTGTTTTATCACCGACGGCGCGCTCGCCTGTGTGCGCTGATCGCTTGTGACAGACGAGAGTGCTTTGTGTTCAGCATGTTACCCCCTCCTCCTCCCCCCCCCCCGCCTCCCCCCTTCACCCTCACCCTCGCTTTCTTCTTGGTACCAGCCTCTTTTCTCACTTTTTTTTTTTTTTTCTTTAAGGAAGGCGGGCGTGTGTGTGTGCGCGGATGTGTGTGTGTGTGTCTGTGTGTGTGTGAAAGACGGGCAAACCGGCGCCGTGTGTCCTGACACGACGAACCCAGAGGGAGGTTCCCGCTTGTCACTGGGTTGTTGTCTCATGTGACACACGGGCCGCTGCTCCGTCACTAGCCACTGCCAGCGTCCGGGGCTAATAGTTGCGATAATGGCATTGGCAGCCAAAACCCGCCGCCGCCGCCGCCGCCGCCGCCAACCACCCCTCCCCTCCCTTTCCACCTCTCGAGCAAAGAGCAGCACTCGACTTGAAATGTGACTGCCGCTCGCCACCGGGGGCCCCGGTCACTCCCGGAGACTCTGTAACCCTCATCACTGTAAATCTTTATTGTATATATGCGATGTTTCATGTGAATTGAACTCCTGGTAATCCTGCCTAATGTGCTGTGTTCGACAATAATGGACTCACATCTGTTTTGTTTATTTGCCCTGCTTTCCTCCTCTTTCCCTCACCATGCTGGGTGTCCATTAATTATACATCTGAAATAAACTCTGCCAATGACTTGGCGCACTGCAACTCCCATTCTGCCTCCCCACATCCCCCACCCCCCTTTAAAAAGAGCCTTATTTGAACAGTGCTATTCTACCTTTATAATTTCATAATAAATGTTTCAAAGTGAGCATTTCTTTGTTTTCAATCTGTCACTCTTTGTCCTCCCTCTCCGAGTCGTCGTTTGGGTTTTGGCGTCATATTCCCTCCCCCCCCCTTCCAACCGTCCGGCCGGTTCCAGCGAGCGCCAGCCCACGAGCGAGCGGCGCTCTTGAATGTAACGGCGGCGTTTTTACAGTTTCGACCGATTCCGATGTTCGAAAGGAGGCTCTCGGAGCGAACGCAAGGACTGGACTAACGGTGAGAGTTAAGGCTCATTTATGCTCGATGTTCAATATGTACATAAAAGGGGGGGAAACTTTTCCGTCCGCTCGCCGTCAAGTGTTTCATGGCGGCTCAGACAGTTTGTTATCGTCTGAAACGGAACGTGGAACTCGTAAGTGAGTTCGGCATTGCTCAACAAACACGGCAAAGTAACGGGCGGACCGGACGCGCCTGTTTCTGTACGTGACCCGAGCATAAACGAGCCTGTGGAAACCAATGCGGCATCAATGTGAATTAGCCGTTGTCCTTTTGTCACAGTCTTAAAAAAAAAAAAAAAAGGAAGAAAACATCTTTTTACGTCCGGTGACGGAGAACGAGGCGGTGACCTTTTTGGGTGAACACGCGAAACTCGAGTTGTGTTTTGACCCCAAAAGAGTCACCTCCTCCAAGGAGAGGGGGGAGAAAATGCAGCGCTTTGAAAACAGCCGTGCCTTGTTGCAGTCAAATGCTGCGCGCTGGGGGGTCGACCGTAAAACACCGACGGAGCTCCTCAGTCTGGCGAAGCTTTCAATGCTTTGTCAGCGAAACGTACATTTACGGGACCACCTTGTAGCTCTAAGGAATAACTCCCGCCTCATCATCGGTCTATCCGAATACTCAGCAGCTACCCCTTGGTTATGTTACGGTAATGTAGTAACCAAGTTTATTGTTGCGCCGAGACGGGGAGGCTCATCACGTCACAGCGCCACCTACTGGCCTGGCATGTGTAGTGCAGATCTATTCTCGACTCGAGTCTCCACTAACGGTGGTTTAAAAAAATAATACAGATAATGAATGAATGAATAATGGCAATAAAACTCATTGACTGTTCTGGATTGCGTTCACGACGTGGGTTTCCCTTGTGAACGCGCTCCGCCGGTCGGAATATCCCGGACGTTCTTCCTCTTGCAGGCGACGGCCGATGCGTCGGATCCAAGTGGAGCCGTGGTCGGAGCGCGTGCGCGGCGAGGACACGGCTGGAACCGGAGGCTACATTTAGGCGTGATAAACGGCGACGCGTAAAAGCGTGAATGTTCTGTTTCGGATGGATTCGTTACCACCGGCAGCAGAAGTGTATCTCATGTGGACTGAAGCGCTGGGTGGAGGAGCTTCTCACCGTCTTCTGTTTTAAATCTGCTGAAACGGAGCCGGTTGACCACTTTTTTTTTTTATTTTTCACCCGCAAGAGCTTTTCGCCCTCCTGGGAAGGATTTCCAGGAGATTCTGGAAGCGTACCTGTGGGATTCCTTTGCTCGTTCATCCAGGAGGATCATCGGCGAGGTCAGTTGAGGAGGCTCGGCGCTGGAGAAGCTCCGTGTGGTCCGGTCAGCTTCCTCCAACCCTCCGTAGCGGACACAGGGGGCGAATATTCCTTGGGAGTGCAGACCGGTAACGTGTCCTGGAACAGATTTGGTGCCGGCGTTCCAGTGGACCCTCAGGACCCCGAGTGGAGAACGAACCAAATCCAGTCACGGCAAAACGTGGCGCTCTTGAGACGCGATGGCGGACGACGATTCAGCCGGTATCTGTCAGCGAAGCCCCGCCGATTGATTTTACACACCCGCGGTCCGATTACAAACCCCCGATCCAAGAGTTATCTCCCACGGCTTCTGTCCACGCGGTGGATACCGAGGCTGTTATTAGAAACAAAGAAATTGAAAGCCCTTTTATACTTCTCTATCGTCCTCGACTTTCTATTCATAGTGTCATTATTTAATCCCTCCGGCTTGAAGAAATACGGATGTGTCACCTCTTCACCGGTTTTGTGGAGGGAGGGGGATTTCAAAGTGCCACGCCAACACATCTGCGGAAAGTAGGCCCTAACTCAGCTTAATCTGTCCACTCCGTTGAAAGCTGGAAGCAGAGCTTAGTCTGCATTTGAGTGAGGAGGAGGAGGAGGAAGAGGAGGATAAATAAATAAATATAGGATTTAAAGTTTGACCGCGACTCCACGGTCACTTTCAGGGAAACGAATTTGAAACCCCCGACTTGTGACCCCGGAGTGTAATCATCCTGCCAGAAAAGCATCCGTGAATGACTTCTCAGAAGATGGTGTCAGTGGCTCCCAATCTCACCGGGGCCTGAGTTTCCGCATTTCCCGCAGAAGTCAAAGCAGCAGCGGCGGCGGCTGCGCGATTCAATTTAGCGAATACGCCGTGGAGGATCCACTCAGACTTTGCGATGTCGTTTCCATCTCGGCTTTCGATGGGGATGGATAATTAGCGAGGAAAAAGCAAAACAACAACAACACAAACCCGTGTTAGCGACACGGTCTTCAATTTGTGTGTCTTAAAGATGTTTGTACACACACTGTACTGCGGATGCACCGTACTGTACTCCCTCTCAACCCCCGCTGCGTCCACATTGATCCGTCATTTTGAAATGGAGTGGACGTGACAGTGCTTAATACCCTCGTTCCCAACCCCGGGACGGCGTCAGATGTAACCACATCTGGATGGGAACCTTCGGGCGGGGGCGTTGACCTCCAATCAGCGTTTGTTTTTGAATTTTAAAAAAAAATATTACAGGGCGCGATAGTGCAGGGGTTAGTGTTTGCATGTGTTCTCCAGTTCCCCCCCACAGACATGCAGTAGGTTCATTGGAGACATATTTCGCTCAAATATATGAGTGAGAGGGTGAATGGTTGCATGTTTCTATACGGTGCAACTTCGGCTTAAATCCGGTGCTAATCTTGAACAAATTTCGAATCGACCTGCGAACAGCACGCGACAAACAAACTCGCGGGCTTCTCGCGATGCTGCGTTGTTGCATATCGGCAGTCGTGCCTCTCCATGTTGTTTACGTCGTTCAATGAGCTAGCCCTCATTGGCTAAGCTCGGGGTCGGCGTGGCGCTGCAGGTCGAGCGATCGTCTCTGGAAATGAACATTACTGGTTCGATTCCCGGCTCTTTGAAGTGTTTTGTTGAGCAAGACACTGAAAAATTTGCTGCCACATTCTGAAAATGAAAAAGCATATCTGTTAATGCATTTTTATGTTTAAATGTGACATTTCTAATTGAAAATTGATCATTTGCCAGGGTATGTTTTGAAAATTGACTGTTAAATGTAATTTTGCTTTTTAATTAGGATTAAGTCACAGAACGAGCGGTCTGGAAGAAGAAAATGAAAATGTAGATTGGATTACTTATTACTTATTTTAGTTAAGAGTCAAAATATGCTGCCACAATGCAATGCCAAAATGAGAAAGCATTCTGTTTATGATACCTATATGCCTCCATACCCTGGGCCAGATGGCTACATGCTAAGCTAACTAACGGCTTCATATTTTAACTATGTGAGAATATTACAGACATTAACCTTCAATAAAAGTCAACTTGGCAATCTGTTGGTGGTTTTACCATTTCAGGATTAATTGACCGAATCTTTGATAGAAATGGAAGAATCTGGGATTATAGCGGTTATTCATCAGAATACTAACAGTGTTTTTGTTCCAAGTGTCCAGTACTGGTGGACCGGCTCTTGAGGAAAAATCACTTTACACTGTTTTTACAAAATATGTGGGAAAAATGGCACAGGGGTTCAAGACACTGAACCCCTGAATGCTCCCCTGGAGCCGGTTGGACGGCGGCCTGCTGCTCATGATGGGTTCATTGCAGAGAACGAATTTCCCCACGAGGGATTCATAAAGGATAAATTATTATAATTATTATTATGGCTAAAAAGTTAAGAGTCCTAGTGCTGTTAAAAAGAAGTTAAGAATTACGGCCGCTATGAAGAGGGAAATAATAGCTAAACGTGAGCGTGGTGTTTGCGTTACAGATCTCGCCAAGTACAAAGATGCGCTAAAAACGGCCGATGTGGCTAATGCGGCGACTGCGTTCTGGAAGCAAAGGTCTCAAGGAGGAGAAAAGTGATTGTTACTTTGGATTAATGAAAGACAGCTTGCTGGAGATAGCGTTAGCGCGAGAGAGGGTCTCATCTGCGAGAAGGCTTTGCTTTTGCTGATTCAGTGAAGGAAACGCTGGCGAGAAAAGAAAGAACTCCAGGAACACAGTAATAATTCAGGTTATCTTTAATTCCCTCTGCAAATAAGCCCAAAAGTTTCAAAAGAGTACAGTTTGTTTTTGGGATTAATGGGATTTACATCGATTTAAATAGGTAAAATTGATTCGGAAAGGAGTCAAAGAACCATCGGTAAGCCGAGGTTCCACTTTCTCGCCCCGGCTCGAGAGCTCTGATTGGCTCCAGCGGCCCCTGAGTGCAGTATAAGTGGTATCAATAATGAATGAATGAATAAAAACAGCGGTATTACCATAAAACCAAAGATGTTGTGTTCAAACTATTGTATTAAATCCAAACAGTAATTAAAGCGGCGGTGACGCTTCCCAAAAGCAATGCTAACAGCTGTCCCGGAACACAATCGACCCCATGTGAGAGCTAAGTTCTGCACTCTCAATTCCCCCCATCTTATTTTCATATATATATATATATATATATATATATATATATATATATATATATATGGCATATTTTAATAATTTGACCGGGGCAAAATTAAATTTAATCTCTACCGCTGAAGGTGAATATTCCTTTTATCGTCTCATATTCTGGAGGCTACTTTAATATAGCAGTGCTAAATATTTAATGAATTGTTGTTTTGCTGGTGTTGTCTTCTGTCGTGGCTGTCAAGGAAACGTATTGCCGTAATAACCGCTGCATTGCTCTCCGAAGTGCAAGTACGTCAAAATTGCACTTAAGACGCAGCGCCGATGCAGATGCTGCCCGTATCGTAGATTTCCGATTCGTCCAAAAGATGGTGGTTTTGCTTAAAAGTCCTTTTACTTATTTATCCGTTTTTATTCCCCCCCTCCCTCCCTCCCCCACGCGCCCGATCATAAGGGGTGTTCATAACATCTCTCTAAATGTGTGTTAAATGGTGTGTGCGCGTTTTTCGCCTCGCACATGACTCGAGTCAGTCGGGGCTGAAATTGAGATTGGTAGCGGCGAGCCGTCTAATGTAAAAAAAAAAAAAAAAAAAGAAAAAGAAAAACAACATGTGGTGTGGGGAGATGTGTAATAGCAGCTAGCTAAAAATAAAGAGCGGGTGAAAAACAACAATAGCACACTCAAATTACCTCGGGAATTTTTTTTCGGTGGATGAAAAATAAAAAATAAAGGTAAAATCATAATTTTTTTAGGATATGATTTTAGGGACTGTAAGAATAGATACATACAACAATTCACTCCCTCAGACATGCAGACGTTCACTTCTAAGCCCAAATCTGGATAATGCGCGGTCTCCAGTGAACCTCTTGCATGTTTTTGGTGGGAGGAACCTTGAGGAATTCTTTTTTTTTTTTCTCGAACCTGCAAAAACCTTCTCTTGGAAGCGTCACCAAATCAAAATTGCAGAAATTAAAATCCGCAGTCGAACGCCAGAAGACGACCCAAGAGTCCTTGCATCGTATTTTTTTTTTATTTTCCGCATTCCCCCCCCCCCGTCTTGCTGCTGATGCACGCGCCGTCATCTTCCCCCCTCCGGTGTCAGCGTGGTCCCTCTGACACACTCCTCCAGTGTAATCTCCCTTAATCAGTATCTAGTCACTCATATTTTTCCTTTGGGGGGGCGGACAAATGTGCGCCTTCCTCGCTTTGAATCCCCGAACGCGTCGGATTCACGACCAGGACAAAGACAAGGGACTATTTTCATTCTTAGCCTTAAAGCGTCCTGAATCTCCCCGGGCAGCGGTGAGTTATGCAGCCCTCCAAACAGGGAAAACCCGGCGAACTGTGATATATGTATAGAATATAGACAGGGGCCTTGTGGCCACACCTAAGGGAGCGGTGGTGTGTATAAATATATATATTTTTTATTTCAAAGTAGGGCTGAAATATTCATACGTGCAGCCCGGGTGCACTTTATGAGAAGATGGAAGGCGGCCCAAAGGTTGCAGAAGAAAACTTTTGACCGGGGATTGGGGGGGACGCCAGGTTGGAAGGAAGGATAAATTGGACTGGGGATGCAGGAACCCCCCGGTGTGCCGCCCTCGAGCAAGGCACTTAACCCCCCCGACGCTTGTGCCGGCGCGGCGGCGCGGCTGTGATACGGAACGGCGTCCTCGTCGCCAGGTTCCTTTCAGGAAGGAGCTGCTCTTGAGTCAAAGTCGAATATGATTTAAGGGAGATTTTAAAGGGATTTGAGTCCAAAGCCGCAGCATGGAAATGACAAGGGGGGGGGGGGTAATCTTAAACAACAACATTTCAACTTATAAATCTAGTGTAGCTTTAAAACCAGCGAACAGCTTTCCTCGGAAAAAAAAAAAATGAAAATCTTCAGACGCGCTTTGATAAGACAAGTTTGCGTTTTTTCTTTTTCTTTATTCCCTCGATAAATCTTTGATTCGGTAACAAAGCAGATTGTGCGCGGAAAGCTAATCGCCATCGGCCGAGAGAGACGCTCTCGCGTCTCGCTGCGAAACCGGCGTTCCGGTCTTCCTCTGGACCTCCTCAGACCTTCACCCGTCCACATCCAAACCGTCTCAGTCCTGACTTATCTCCACAACATCTCCCACGCGCCGTCCCTCCGATGGGAACTCCCGATCCTCTCCTCGCTCCAGGAGAAGCTCCAAAACATTCATCTGCCAGAACCCCCTCATCCACCTGGTGGAATTCCCTCTCGTTCGCCCTCTTCCCCGTCCCCCGATGAACCCGACGGCTCCCCGTTGATCAATCGTCCTCTCATCGAGGCCGCTTTTCCTTAAGCTGGCGCCGCGTCATTAATAGATGCGTCTCATCGTAACGACGAGGAGTCACGGCCCTCGGCGTGGACGGCGGCGTCGCTCTCCCCGGGCGGCGAGAGCATTAAGAGATCTCTGCCATTTAGCGGACGTGCGGCGGTTCCTCCGGGAGGCAATTAAATAAGAAGTTGTGATGTATGGCTGCATGAAGGATATGTGTCAACCCGCCCCGCTCAATGTATAGACCGCAGATTTGTATTGATGGCGTGCTTTGTCTTGTGCCGCGGGCGTCGGCGTGCGGCGTGTCGAGCGGCGCGCCCCGGCTTTGTCTGGCGCGTCGGGCAGATAAGGGTTGTGATAAATCTGCCTGAGAATGAGCTGTCACAGAGGTGCAGCACGTGGGAATATTTAACACAAACATAAAAAATGGCTTGTCTGTTGGTTTATCGTCAGGGGGGATATGAAACGGCAGCATTTTCTTTTTATTATTATTATTTTTTTTATTTTAAATAGTCTCACCTGGCTCGTACGGGAGCCCCTCACACGAAAAACCCGCGCGGAAACGTCCGCCGAGCATTCGACCGGCCGCCTTATCGGCGCGGAGACAATTTTTCCTCGGGATATTTAGATGAAACGATCCGGTTCAGGTTTTCGGTGGCGTTAGCCCAGGCCCGGATCCGGGAGTGTGTTTGGGGACGTGGGAGGTGAAAATTGGTTTCCCCCCCTATCTTACGCCACACATAGAGACCCATCCCGGCTTCTTCCGCTCTCTCCACACTCCCCTCTGACGATAACGTGCGCTGATAATGGATATGTGCACCGAGATTTATTTTCTATTTCCTGCCACAACAGCTTTGGCAGGAAACTTCTTCTTTTCTTTTTTTTTTTTTTTTTTTTTTTAAGTATGAGCTTTATGGCTGCTTTCGGTTCTGACATCTGGAGGAAGAGCACCAGCGTGCAGAAAGCAGAACGACCGCGATGCAAAAAATAAGTAAACACAAAGGAGTTCATAGAGGACGCGTCTGCAGACGCTGTAACTTTTGAGGAACCGGGTTGTTTCTTCTTGCATTTGTGCGGCAGAGGAACCAGAGACCTCCGTTCCTAGAACCCTTTTAGGTCCGACCCCAAGGCAGGCTCCTTTTACGGCTCCATAGGAACTCACAGATGCTCGGTGGAACTCAGAAGTCACGTCCATTATTAGATACTTCTTGCAGAGCCCCGTTTTTAAAGAAAAACTGCCGCGGTCAGCGGTCGATCTGACCCAAAATGGACAGATATGGGGCGACGAAGAGGTCCAGGCTTGTCCGGGCTTCTAGCGGTTTCCAAGACTCGCAGCAGAACGTCGACATTTGGCCAAAAATAATTCCAAAGGTAGCTAACAGGCTAACGAGTTTTGTTTTTGCATGTGGACGTCGCAGATACTGTATTTTTCGGACTATAAAGTCGCAGTTTTTTTCATAGTTTGGCCGGGGGTGCGACTTATACTCTGGAGCGACTTATGTGTGAAATTATTGCTCTGATGTGTGTGTGTCTGTGTCTGCTTGTGTGTCTTTAACTTAACAGCGATCTTCACACACGCACGCCAACCAATCAAAATTCAGCGGGGGCGGGTCATGGCAGAAGTGCGTAGTGAAAAAAGATGCTACCGACGGCTTGTGTACCGATGAAAATTGATCATTTCAACATTCGCGGTAACTTAAAAAAACAACTAAGAAGGGCCGAACGAAAAATGGCACGGAAAAGAAAATCATATTCTGCAGGTTACAAGCCGGAAGTAGTGAAATATGCAGCCAAAAACGGCAATCGAGCAGCAGAAAGAAAGTTTGAAGTTAGTGAGAAACTTGTAAGGGACTGGCGAAAAGCGGAGGTTACTCTTACCGAAATGAAGAAAACTAAAAAAGCTAATCGTGGGCTAAAAGCTAGCTGGCCGCGGCTAGAGGAACAAGTTCACACATGGAGAGGCTTGTCAACAGGACAGTTGCGTCTTCACACCCAGGTGGTTGCCAAGGAGATGAATATAAATGAGTTTGAGCTGAGGAGCTTCCTGGTGTTACCGCTTCATGCGACGCAATGGCCTCTCTATCAGAGCAAGGACGCCGTCCTGTCGGGATCCAGAAAGGCTGGAATAATTGGAACCGCAAGTGACGAGGACTCTGACATAAGCGACGTACCGCTAGAAGAGGAAGCGGCGCGTTGTCTACCTTCGGAGTTGGCGGAGTTGTTCAGAAGGGACACCGAAGAAGAAGATTTTGTTGGATTTAGTGATTAAGAGTGACACAGATTGTTTGGTTGTAGCATGTGCTATATGCTATAGCTATTTGAATGACTCTTACCGTAATATGTTACGTTAACATAGCCTAGCAGGCACCTTCTCAGTTCATTTATGCGTCATATAGGCTATACTAGGCTATACTTATTCAGCCTGTTGTTCTTTATTCTATTTTCATTTTAAATTGCCTTTCAAGATGAAATGTCTATTCTTGGTGTTGGATTTTATCAAATAAATTTCCCCCCAAAAATGCGACTTATACTCCAGTGCGACTTATATGTGTTTTTTTCGTTCTTTATTATGCATTTTTGGCTGCTGCGACTTATAGAGTCCGAAAAATACGGTACTACGCGAAACTAAAAGGTTCTGGGAACTGTGCTGTGAAAAAAGCGTCTGTTCATCCTCGCTTTTTTTTTTTTTTTCATAACTCATAGAAGATTCAGCCAACGGAGGTCGCATCCTTGAACATGCCCCCCTGATAGTTAAAAATAAAACATGTCAACATCGACGCCGGGGACGAATAACACGGCTTTAAATCCCGATCCGGGAGTCGGAGTCCGCTCGGTCCCCCGAGGAAGAAAAAAAAAAAACCTGCGGCGGAGCATGCAAAGGCTCAGCGAGCGACTCGTGACTGGACGTGACACCTCCGCTCCTCGCTTGGCCCCGTTTCATCCTTCCCGTCTAATCTTTAAAAAGCTGCGGCTCCATCTGTCATGTGACGCGACCCGGCTACATGCTTGGTCGGGTGTTTTCAGTGTCCCAGAAACCGGCCCAGCCTCTGGCCCGGGAACAATGAGGTTCCTTCAACGCCACAGACCCTGGACTGTGGCCGCCTCGGGCCATACATCACATGGAATCCCCCATGAATAGTGTGCACGCTTGTTCGTGAGTGTGTGTGTGCGCGCGCGGCCACTGGGTGTATCCAAGTGTGTGTGTTTAAGCGTGCGTGCATATGCGTGTTTGTGTGTATTCCTCCAACACCCCTCATCCGTGGAGATCAGTGGCTGCCTTGTTCTGGTCCATATCATCACTGTAGGAAGTGTGTGTGGGTGTGTGTGTGGGTACATGGGCGTGCATGCGTGTGTGTGTGTGGCTGCTTATTAATAGCACAGCCTCTGGGCTGATATTCATAACCAGAGCAAGTCAGGGGGGATTTGATGCAACACACTGGTCAGATTGGACTGATTAATATCTGAGAGGAACATGTTCTCTGATCCCGTGTTTACTTTGTAATTAAAACATGGAGTTTGGGGACCCGCGTCCGCCCACCCGCCGCCCCGTTAGCCTGCTAGCTTAGCACAAACACAAACGCAGTCATCTGAAATGATATTTCTTTTTAAAGAATGGGGAACTTTCTGGAAAAACTTTTTTTTTCTTTCTTTCTTTTTTTTTTTTGCAACAAAACACTGAAAATAGCTGCGGCGTCGGCCTCGTCCTGCGCGAACCAGGGGTCAGTTTGTCACTTTCGCTTTTGCGCTCGGGCACACCCATATGGTTACACTCTATTATTAATACGTCTTTTACCCGGACGCGTCACGGCCGCCTCCGATCCCCACCCACCCGCGACACGCTATTTTACTCTCCGCTTCAACCGCACCACTTAACCGACTCGCCGCGTCCCAAAAAGAGTCGGGGGCCGAATCCCAGCCGACCCCGTTTCCCGGCCTTCGGTCGACACATAAAGCGCGACGCGTAGGTCGCCGCCGAGCGCAAACGCAATATAACGCCGAGTGACACGTAATTAAGCCGTCGCATGCAGACGCTTCTCTAATTCGCCGCATTATTCACATCAGGCGTGCGAAACATGGGAGTGTGTGCTCCCGAGCGGAGCGATCATTTGTACAAAAGACACACGGCGCTCCAAATGAGGACCGTAAACCCAATGCATAGGATACTTTATTATAATTAATCTTAATGAGCTATAAATCCCAACGCTCTCGTGCCGTGTTTATAGTGCGGCTGTGAGCTGCAACACCGGGGGGGAGAAGCCTCAGTCCTTCATATCCTATCGAAACGTCTCTCCGAAGACGTGGCGGGCGTCGGGGGGGGTCGGGGGATCGAACCAATTATACTTTAAATGAATACGCATCCTGTGTATTTTGATATCGGTCAGCATCTTTCACGCTCCTGCTGAAATGTCTGTTTCGGAAAAAAGGGACGAGGTGCGATAGCCGCTTTCTGACAAATCGTTCACGGGAACCGTCCGGCTGCGGTTTGTTAAGATAAGATAAACTTTATTGATCCCCACGGGGGAAGTTCTTTTGTCACAGCAGCGCGACAGTTACAGTATCAATAAATATGGGTGTAAGTATAAATAAACGATAAGAAAAAACAGCGAGGGAGAGAATAGGCAACCAAGAGGACGAGAAGAAGGATAAAAAAAATAAACAGAATGACAGAAATGACCACCAATTTCGGTTTTAAACCCCCTCACATTTCAGGAAAACACCTGGTTAAGGGGCGCGGCTTTTGGTTTCCACCAATCACCGAGCACCTTGCATCCTGTGCGGGTGAGCGTCGGAGCAGAGACGGTTTCTCGGAGCTCCGCGGTTCCAACCCAAGCAGAAATAGCCTCGTTCGTAAAAAGGTTCTAGGAACTGCAAGAGGTTCCTCGAGCGCGAAGGCGGCTAATGCTACGCGCACCTGGGGCGTCCACATCCCGCTCGCACAAGAAGGCAGCCTTTCTTCTTAGACGTGCTTGAATATGCGCAGTGTGTGTGTGTGTGTGTTAGGGGTGTGTAGAGGTCAGTGCCTTTTAGCGGGTGAAGGAACCCCCCCCCCGGCCGGAAAAAGAAAACGGACACATAAAGAACAGCACACAGTGAAACCAAGAGGCGAGAATAAACGGCAACAAGTGGCGCGTGATTAGGCGAAGGTTTCCTCCTCCGTCCACCTCCTCGATGACGAACCGCTTCGTATTTACTTTCTCAATTCCTCAGGCTCCGCCAGATGCCATCGCTAATTTTCGTCGGGCGATCCGGCCTTGAAGGCCCCGGTAATATCAAGCGCAAACAATCAATCCCAGCCAAGGCCCCTAATGGACTTGGAAGGAATATTAAGAGGTTCCGACTGCAGAGAAGCTTTCTGCCGCAGCGCTCGTCCCTCGGCTAATTTGTGTTTGTGTGCCAGGGGAGGCCACACACTGGGGCTGCTGTAACAGCCTCTCAGTCCTTCTTTTTTTTTTTTTTTGCAGTCACTGCTGCCAGGCCAACACACACACACACACACACACACACACACACACACACAAATGCCCCCTGCCCCTGCCTGAGCACTGAAAGTCTACATTCTGTGTTAAATCATCAGATTTCATCGGGGAAAAAAAAGAAATAGGGGGTAAATTCCCGGCTGCTGACAGCCAGGATTTAAGGCCCTTTTGTGTGTGTGTGTGTGTGTGTGTGTGTGTGTGTGTGTTTTTTTTTTACTCTATTAATTCTTCGCCGTCACAATGCTTATTATCGGCCTTGTAATGTTACATTTGCTTGTTCAAGCTGACACTGACAGAGAGGGAGAGAGTGGCATTTTGGGATGGCGGGCTTGACCGCTGGTAACCGTGACAATACGGGCGCGATGCCCGGTCTGGCTCTAAATCTCCCCTTTTTCTGTCACCTCGCATTTCTAATAAAAAAAAACAAAAAACAAAACAATAAAAGCACAGGCTATCCCGGCGGCGTCGTGGCGCTTTAGCTCGACATCTAGCATAGCGAAAAAAAAAACCAAAACAAATCAACACACACTTTGCAATTGATTCATTTATCTATTATTTTTTTCTATTTCTTTTCCACTTTGTCACTTTATTTTTGTTTCTTTGAAATGGTTGTCTCGTGTTTATGTCCGCACACTGTCCTTTGGAGTAGAATAAAATCTAATATTTTTATTATCTGGGTTTGCGTGTAAAGGCGGGGGGGCTTTCGGCCGAAGAGTTCTGAGTTAATATTAACCTGACATTCACCCTCCTTCTCCTCTTCCTCTCCCCACATCTTCCCTTGTTCCTCGCTTCGTGTCAGTATTCATTGTCTGCCTCACCTGAGGTACACGGGCGATACTGCAGGCTACCTCCGAGAAAAGAAAAGGAAAACTCAGCGAGTGTGTATTTTTACCATCTTTCGGCCGGCGACGGATTCCGCATCTCCTCCTCTTCCTCTTCCTCCCTCGGTTCTGTCTCTCTTAATTTCATACGTTCACGCGGCGTCTGGACGTTTTCTCCTCCATTTCTCCGCCGCCGCTCCGTTCACTTCTCTATCCACCACTTTTTTTTTTTTTTTGACATCTGCACTCCATTGGTTTTTTTTTTTGTTTTTTTTTCTCTCATTCCGTTCTGTAATTTATGTCTCTTGGTTTTCATCTCTCGCCATCTGCCTGTCAATTTCCTTTCACCTCACTTCCCTCCCCATCCCTCTGCTCCGCGTTGGGAGGAAGGGGGGTGTCATTTCAGGCGGTTCGATTTAAACCGAATTCCTTTGCTTCTCTCTTCGTTTTCCACGCACACACCGACCAAAAACGCGTGACACATTTTGATTTTTTTTTTCCCCGGCCTGAACCGTCTCTCTATGACTGACTGGTTAGCCGGCGGCCATTTTTTTTTTTTTACTCGTATTTTTTCTTTCTAATTTATTTTTGTTTTGGGTTTTCGGTTTAACTTCACAAGAGATTGAGAGAGTCCAACGCTAGCGAGGGGGACGGTCAGAGGCGGAGGCTAAAGATAGCGGGAAATTCATCCCGTAACCCCTCACTCCGTCATCCCAGCCGCTCGTCCTTCGCTTTTATTTCTATGGTTTCATGACCGAATGAAAAAGAGCGGTTTGGAGGGGGGGGGGAGGAAAACAGATGGGAGAAAGATAGAGTGCGAGTGTGTATGGATGGTGTGTTTGTGTGCATGCAGCACCCCGCCGCCGCCGCCACCCCCAACCCGACCCGCGCACTTGGAAAACCACTTCACAACCAACCTGCATATTTTAAAGCCCTCATGCAATATTGCTTCTGCCGCTCTGCGTTGCAGCTCCCACCAATTTTCTGCCTCATTGTCATTCATGTGCAATCTGTTTGTTTGGCTAACCTCGCATACCGACTAGCTCGGCTCAGCGACTCCGTGTCCGCGCGGCGCGATCGGCGCGCTACGTGGACCCCGTCGCGCGAGGAGGCCTCCACCCCGCCCCCCCGCTGGCACCCCGGCGTCTGATACTGGGACCGGAGCCTTACCGGAGGTTACACCACCCTATAGTCCTGCTTTCTGCACCTAATATTCAAACGTTTGCGTCGTATCCTTCAAGGATTTCTGCTCGTTCTGCCGGAGAAATAGCTAAGTGACCCTTCGGGTCTGAATATACAAAAAAATGTCTTCTCCCCCTCCACGCCTCCTCCCCTCTTCTCAGAAGTCCACGGTCTCACTGTAATACGTTCCTCTGTACCAATACAATGTAAAACGTCTCTTGTGAATTTCTCTCTTGAATTTCCGGCTCAGAGAGAGAGAGAGAGACAGAGAATGGCCGAATGTGGAAAATCGCAAAGTTAATAGAATTTTTTTTTTTTTCCTTCATAGCTATTGGGTCACTTCCAATACAGCGACCCAACTACTGAGTAGGGGGGGGTTGGGGGGTGATAATACTTTTCTTTCCATGTAAAGACAAATTAAATCATTCGTAAAACTATACCGCTTATCTCGCTCTTGGGGGTTTGGGGGGGACGGGAGCGGGGGGGGGGGGGGGGGTTTGGTAATCAGTCCCGGCTGTCGCTGTGCAAGAGGCAGGGTTTTAACTCAGCACAGCTAGCGTCTTTACAACTGGAAGGTTTGCGGTTCCTCCTCTCCGGATGCTGAAGTGTCCTTGGGCAAGACAATGACTCCCCCGCCCCGTAGCCCCCCGACGGTTAGCTCTGCTGCCGTCGCTGTGCGAGTGAATGGGTGAATGCAGTCGAGTCTAAGGCGCTTTGAAACCGCAAGGTCGCCAAAGTAGAGACCCTTTTCAGCGCTACCTGTCAATCACAGGGCTGCTGCACCTACTGACATACAAGTACAAGCGCTCCCACGCTATCTGCTGTTTCTGGACTTTGGGAGGAAGATTGGTGAAAACCCAGGCAGGAGAGCACAAAGAACCCACTCATAGAGAAGATGAAATCTCCAAACTGAAAGGTTGTCGCTTCCCCTGGATTCTGGCACCTTCCTGCCACGGGGCCACAGTGCCAGAATCATTGCAGAGGCTAATCGGTAGTTAGCATCCCTTTAAGTATTCTTGTCGAAATCTTCTTCGCTTGAATTTCTTCACTTGAAGACATTTCAGGCCTCATCCAAGAGGCTTCTTCACTTCTAATGACCTGTGGGGAGTTTCCCGATATAACCACCAGGGTTTTGGGCGGGTCTAGGTGCCGGTGTTATGGAAATGGAAGAGTTGATTGGCAGAAAGGGGTTGTCCTGCCGTCCTACGGACCGGGCCCATCCGCACCTTTCAAACAACCTGGGAAGGTCCAGACCATGTGATCCAACAGGTGTCTGGCTTTACCTTTTCACATTCCAAACCAGGAAATCCCCAAAAGTTGCTCCTTTGCGGCAACGAACGAGATCCCCATTAGCGTAAGGACACCCCTCCCCGCTAGTTTCTGCTGATCAACTCCCCCATTTACATAACAAGTCACCATAACCCAAACCCACCCACAACCAGCCATCCACGAGAGGTGAAACATCTTCAAATGAAGAAATTCAAGTCCGTTGCCGCGACAACAAGATTTTTGATAAGCATTCACCATGACCTGGATGACCGAGAACCTCCACAGACTCTTTCACGACTGATGTTTCGGTAAATTTCTGAATAATCCACCAACGCTCGGATATTTGTTCATCCCCATTCAGATGGACAGACAGGAACCAGTTTGTCGCCCGAGTAGGTTAGAAGGTAAACAGGAAAGGGGAACCTTGAGAACCAACTGGATAAATCAACAAGAATTCACCAAATAAATCGTGCCAGAGGTTCAGATCGCGAGCCTGTCGGCCCGTTGCTCCGAAAGCTAAAGGTTTCTGCTAACATGCTAACAGGTTGTTTGAAGTTTTTGAAACAACGGAGGGATTCGACACTTAAAATGAAAAAAATCCTTTGTTTCTCCCGCGACCGATAATCACCGCTTGTCAGTCATGTGACGCAAAAACGGTTAATTTTATTTCGGTAAAATCAATCAAAGAAACAAACAAGCTCAAAGTGTTTGGGTTTCACGGCTAAGCTTGGTGGTCGGGGCTTGGAAAACCGCCTGCCATTCGTTATTGCTTCTTGTGTTTCGTATAAAACACACACACACACACACACACACACACACACATACACCCCTGTGGCGATGAGTCGGCGTCCCTGATTGTCTCGGTTCGCAGTCTCCACCGTGTTCTTCTCCCCGTCTCCCTGTGGCGCCCACGCCGGTCAGTTCGACCCCACTTTATAATCCCTTTTTTTTAGTTTCTAAGGACGCAGCAGACGATTCAGCTGCTTTCTAATTAACATTAAAAAAAAAAAAAAAAAACAACGATCTCTGCACCGGCGCCTTCGACTGAAACGTGAATCACTGTAAAATTAGCACTTTAATGAAATGCAATACAATGATGCTTTCATTAGTGTTTGACCTGTGACCTGAAACTAATAATTCTTTTATTTTCCCAGCCAACCGTTGGCTCTTTACAGGAAGAGACACTTTTCTATAAGAGGCTTTGAACGGAAAACACCTTTGTAACTTTGCCCGCCGCTTTGCCTCATCCCTATTTTCTCTCATACCTTTGCATATTTATGCGGCGTCCGTGCTGCTTATCCTGAGCTTGGGTTTTTTTTTTTTCCGGCGCGGACCAATCCCAGCTGAGATTTGGCGCGAGAAGACGGGTTTAAAGGCGCATTTATGCACGGCTTATGTACGCAAAACGGGTGCGCCCATTTCAAGCGTTGCCAAGCTTACTGCGTGTGTGTGCTGTATGTTGCCACGGCGACGCCTCCACCAGGGGGCGGTGCAGAGTTCAGACAAAAACAAACATGGCGAGACATTAAAAGAAAAATGGTCTGTGCGGCTGATGAGGAGAATTTTTTTTTTTTTTTATTAACTCATATATTTAGCTAGGGGTAACACACACACCCACACACACACTTCCACGAAATTTTCCCCAAAAGTAAAACAACTTGTACTGGATAAGAGAAACGTCCTCATCCTGCAGCTGCAGCGAGAATCCAGCTCTTCTCTCGATAAAGGCTTGTACGTTTAACCAAAATATTTGTGCATGCAAACAAAAATATAGAAATACGCTTCCTGGCTAACCCAAAGCCGGGCGGTCGGCTTGTTTTCATTTCTTTGTGCCGGTCGCACTTGTGCGTAGCGCGCAACGCTGCCCCCGACGGCTCCCGGCGGTACATCGATGAGTTTTAACCCGGACCGGCCACCTGTCAATCACAGGGCCACGTGTAAAGCTATCCGCTGCAAACGCGCGGCGGTGACGACGACAAAACATTTTCGGATTCGTTTTCGATTTCTCGTCGGGAGGAGCTGTGCGATTAAAAAGCGCCATCTGAGAGCGTATCTGGGCCGGGATTTATCCCCCTCTCAGCCTCGGTGTCGGATGAAGCCTCGTCTCCCACTTTATGCAAGAAAGAGAGGGGGGGAATTTCCACCCGTTGAGTCAACTTCAGGTTAAACCTCCGCTTTTAATCCCCGCGGCTCTTCAAACTCGTCCGTATGAAGGACGCCGGAGTACATCCTGGATCCTCCAGGAACGGGGATGTTACTTTTCAGGGGAATTGATTGCCAGGTGACAATTTAATACGTATTGATCTCCCACCTAGATCTGTTCCTCCGGAGCCAGATCCCCAAAGCGGGATTAACCGGGTTAGCGAGATGACTTCGGTTTCCAACCGGGAGTCTTCATTTAATATATCGCAAAGGTGGCAAGCGTCGCCATGGTAACGTACACCGGTGGGCATCACCTGTTGCGTCGGCGTTTTGATATTTGCCGCTGTGGTTTTCGGACGTGCTGCCGTTTTTTTTTTTTTTTTTTTTTTTGTTTTGACCCTAAACTCACCCCTAAACCCTCAAGGGGAAGCGTTTCGGACCGACCCCCGGCACACACACACACACACACACACACACACACACACACACTGAGAGACGGAGAGAAATAGAGCGTGAAATGGAAATTCAGCAATCAAGAGGAACGTCAGCAAACGTATTATTCATATCGTCTCAACGTTACAGCCCAAATTACAGAAAATCACATCACGCTGAGAGCGCTGACCCTGTTTTATATATTTATTTCTTCATTTTTTTTAATTATTCCCCTTTAATATTTTCAACTGCCGGTTAGAGGGGCCTTTTTTTCTTTTCCCTCTTCCTCCTCTCCGCACTATTATTTTAAGCCCTTTAAATCTTACAGCTTGTTATTCATATTACAGTCGGTCCAAATGAATTGACTTCAGAAAATCCCACCGCAATTATACCTAATTCATAATTAATGCGGAGAAGACAGGGGACCTAATTTACACTTGCACATTGTCAGTTTCCCTGCGTGTGCTTGTCGTTCTGCATAAGCGTAAACATGACTTGCTTTGGAAAGAGGGCGGCGTCTCCCCGCCATTACCGAGGCTCCGGGGAGCCGTGCACCGTGGCACACTGTTGTGCCATTAGATGATAAAAACAAAGAAAATGATCTGACGGTGCAGTAGCACCGAAACAGGAGCAGGTGTGTTCACGGCCGCGCCGGCAGGTGGGAATTCCGGTGTGTTGTTTTATCGTTGAGCGTTGTTTACCGCCCGGCGCCCTCAGAAAAAAAAAAAAAACAAGCAGAAGAGAAGCGGCTAAATCGGAGCGTTAGCCGCTTTCGGAGTGTCCGGCTTAAGTTTGGTCCTGGGAACTCACCTCCTCCGGGGGGAACTTTTTAGTTTTGCACTCTGGACGCACAGTAAGGGCCCACGGTAGGGGCCGGTGTGATACTTGAAAACAAACCGAAGAAGAAGAAGAAGAAGAAGAAAAAAGCATGGTCCACAATCGTGGACTATCAGATGGGTTTTAGTGTTTTTATCCCCTCTTTGCACTGCTTAGCTTTGTGAAGAACCTTGTTAGCCATTCGCTAACTTAGGCTGGTTAAAATGTTGTCGTTTCTCTGCGAGGAACGGCAGAACCTGGACCTCTTCCAGAGTTTTTTTTTTTTCTTAAATGGCACTCTGGACGCACAGTAAGGGCCCACGGTAGGGGCCGGTGTGATACTTGAAAATAAACCGAAGAAGAAGAAGAAGAAGAAGAAGAAGAAGCATGGTCCACAATTGTGGACTATCAGATGGGTTTTAGTGTTTTTATCCCCTCTTTGCACTGCTTAGCTTTGTGAAGAACCTTGTTAGCCATTCGCTAACTCCGACTGGTTAAAATGTTGCCGTTTCTCTGCGAGGAATGGCAGAACCTGGACCTCTTCCAGAGTCTTTTTTTAAAACAGTGAGCAGCATCTCGCTGTGGCTTATGAGTTCAATCACCAAGCACTTGCATCACATGGAACTGTAAGCTCTACCTCTGGGTAGAAGCGAAATGTTTCTCACAACTGGTTCCTCTGCTGTCCGAATGCACCGAGAAACGACCTCGTTTCTAAAAAGGCGCTATTGTGTGAAAGTGGCAATCGTGATGTAGCTCAGGCAATCGCGCTTCTTAGAAAGTACGTGTCATTTTTGGTGGCCGTTCTTTTTTTTTTGGTGTGGGTGTTTGTGTGTGCACGTACGGAAGCCGACGTTTCAGAGCTTAGAGTCCCGATCTCAGACCCGGCGGTCGCGCTGACACTTTGCATCCGCCGTTTTTTACTCCTCCGTTGGCTTGCTCCGTCGGATCCGCCAAGACTTGCTCCTGGGCCGCCCGGCGCAGCCGACCGTAGCCGCAAATTGAGAAGTCATTCATTAAATCCTCACCTCTTCCACTGAGGGAAGATTAATGAAATTGACGGATTATTTCGCTGTTTTCCTGGATTACCGGCAGCCTCTTGACTCTCCCGAGAAAAACGAAAAAAAAAAAACACCCCCAAGTGAATCAGAAGGTAAATGTAAAACAGAGGTTTGAGCGTCGGTGAGATCGTCCCGTTAGCGTAAAGCTACGGCGTTAAAACCCGTGAAAACGAGGATCCCGTTTTCTTTTTTGTCCCTTTCCAGTTAATTCAGGATTGAAAGCCGAAATATTCTCTGTCAAGAGACCGAGACCTGACCCGTTCAACTATCTGAACCTGAAAGCGGATCAAAAAAAAAAAAAGTTAGTTTTCCGTTCGACACGTTTGGCAAATACCTCACACTGGATCCTGATAGTAGCCTGATCCCGGCAGATAAACCTGAATGGACCGACACTTCTTTAGAATTGGAGGCCAGCGGGACAGAAAGGGGAGGCCGGCAGACGGTCGGCGTCTCCCATTAGCTCCATCTTACTTGCTATCCGCTGACATTTGGACGGATTTTGAGAAATCCGATTGCATGATGTGATACAGCGCCGAGGGTTCGATTGGGAAAAAAAAAAAAAAAGAAAAGCTGGTCGAGGTGAGGAAGGCTTAAAGAGAATTCAGTGCTTTAAAAGGGACGCAAGTAGGATTTTAAAGAAAATAGTTCCTGTGAAAAGGGGAGGAAATCGCAAAGATGCCTCCGAACGAAAGGTCAAAGATCAGAAACAGGAAGTAGGTTGCACTTTTGTTCAAGTAAGCCACCGGTCGCGTCTTAGCCGCGCTGCCCGGATGAATTCGTTTTAAGTCTCCGAGGGCCTTCCAGCGCGTCAGCTCCCGGCCATAAAGCCGGGGAGCGATTTTCCGGAAGGCTCCGGCGTCGCCCCCGCGGACGTCCGGTAACGACTGCACCTCCCTCCGGATCCGTGGCGGAAAACGAACCCCGCGGCCCACCCGAGGCACGGGACGCCATTTTTCCAGGTCGCTATCACGGCTAACTTGGAGACTCACACACACACACACACACATTAACCCCCCCCCCGCATATTACTTGAACTGAAATGGTTTCTCACATGGGAAATTTTAAATTGCAATTTGTAACAGTCTGTTTGGTTCTAATCAGAGTGCAGAGGCAGAATCGTTTTAATTTCATTACCGCCGCCGTGGTTATTTTTAGCCCCGGCGTGCTTGTGATCCTTCTGGTGCATTGTAAGAGTTTGACACCTCCTATTATTCACACGGCCACTCATCCTCTGAGCTCGCACTTTTCAAAGCGGCCCCTCGTGCCGCTCATCACACACGCCGCTACAGACAAAGGTAGCTGGCTGTTTTGATTTTTCTTTCTCTCTCTTTTTTTTTTTCTTTTTTTTTTTTTTTTTTTCTCCTCCGAGGCGGCGCGGGATTACATTCGCTGTGATTTTATGGAGGGTGAAATTACCCGGGAGAAATTTATTGAAAAAGAAAAAAAAAAAAAAAAAAAAAAACAGATTAAAAAACAGGAAGATGCACCGAGTAATGATTAAAAAAATAATAATCATATAGAGAAAAAAAAAAAAATTTAATGAGTAAAATTGCAAACATTCTATTAAACTCACCATTGGGGGTAATTTATATTTAAATGTGTATCATATTTAAAGTCGGGCTCTGATCAGATGCCAGGAATGAGAAATGGGAAAAACATCGAATAAAAATTTGTTAAATAGTAGTAATTATTCAAATGGAAAAAAATGAATAAATATATTCATACTGTACATAGATTTTTAAAGACTGTAATTTGAAAAAAAATGATAGTAAATGGATGTTTTCAGTCAGTACAAAATTTCAATACCAAACAAACAGTAAGTGAGTCACATGTAGCCCTTTTTGATTCTTAATAATCTGAAATAAAACCCAGGAAGGAGTTAAATCAAGCGAGTCCAAGTGTTTCCGCTGCATGACTTTGCAGTTTTCCGGGAAGCGCGTCCCCTGTTAGGAAGAATTTTGTGCCAGAATTAGACAGTCGATGACGAGACCGAAAAAAAAAAAAAAAAAAAAAATAGAAATCCTGTTCCGGCTCCATTCCCATTGGTTTTATTGCCTAAAACTAAATCTCAGCAAAGGCAGGCACAATCATATGAAAGTCGTCGCTTTCCCAAATCATCTTTGAAGAAGCCATTTAAATTTAACCATTGAGTTTTTCCTTTTTTTTTTTTTTTTTGTCTTGATGGATTTTGGATGTATCTGTCACTCACCCCCCCCCTCCGATCCGTCCCCAACCCCCCCGCCTCAAAACGTCTGGGACGACTGAATGGGATTCTTGTCGCGACGCTCAAAGAAGTCAAAGCTTGTCATCTGGGAAACCACAAAAGAGACGTCTCTCTCCAGACACCGTGTCCCGGTTCCAGCAGACGATCCTCAGGCTGCTTTATTTTTCATGAGGGAGGAGGAGGAGGGGTGGGAAGAAGGGCGGTCAAGGAATAAAATGGTTCCTCATTGATTATCACGAGGCTCCGGAGAGAAACTCAGGAATGCATTTTAATTTTTGAATAAAAGAATTGGTTGGAGTGACGGAAAAACCCCCTCTTTGTCCCGCCGTCCTCCAACGTGAGTGTAAATGAGTAAATAATCTCAGAAGTATAAAAGTATAAAGTATAATCTATAAAAAAAATTATTCATATTTACCAATACACAGGAATAAATAATGAGCAAAGTGGCAATGTGAAGAAGCGCAGTAACGATTAAACTGAGTTATTAAAACATTATATCAACACAAAAAATAATTCTTTCTCTCATTGACACGACCATTCATTCATTTATTAGGATGTCATATAGATCAGCTGTTTTTTTTTCGTACCAGGGACCTGCATTATGCAGGAAAATGTTTCTGTGGCACAAATAATCAAAACTTTTATCAATTCACGTTATTTCATCAGATTACAACAATTTTTTTTCCCCCATTCTGTTGTCTATTGTTATCCTTGTCGGTGTTGTTCACTCTTCTGTCTATTTATTTATCTGTGGATGTCTTTTGCTATCTTTTAATTGCCTCTATTTATATTTATACCCATATTTATTGATACTGTAATTGTTACGCTACTGTGACAAAAGAATTTCTCCTAAGGGGATTAATAAAGTCTATCTTGTCTTATTAGGCAATTACAATAATTTTGCACTGGAATATCAATAAACACAATAATCACACATCTGGGGGTGACGGTGACACTCAATAAGCTGTGTTACGTATATCCAGTCTACTCCGTAGTCTTGTTTTGTAGCTTCGTTAGCTTGCCGTTCACCGCTAATCATGCATAGCCGGCGCGGAGCTCGTGCATCACCTGTTGCGCTGAACTTAGGTAGAGATCTTGATATTTTCTTTTAAATGCAGCTTTTTTTTTTTTTTGCCTGCGGTCTGAGGCGCTTCTGCGGTCTTACCGTTTCCTTCCGAAAAAGCTTTTTGTTTGTGGCTCGTTTTTTTTTTTAAAGGGCTAGCTTGTGCTAGCTGATGTGTGAGATGACGCAACAGAAAAACAGTTGTTTTTCAAAATAACATCTGGAAGGTCTCATGGAAAAGCCATCATTTATATACATTTTATATGTTATTAATACCAAGAAAAGAAAGATTTCTTACCAAATTATCCGCGGGCAGGTACCGATCCAGGGACCGGAAGTTGGGGACCCCGATAGAGGGGAGGATTTAAAGGATTCAAAAACTTTTAATTTGTGTTACAAAGAGTGCAACAGAATTTGGAGATGCAGGTTTAGTGGATTTAAAAATAAACTACCTTAAAAGGAAGGACACAATTATACAACAATAGCAGCATCTCTTGGTTACAGACACACAAAAAAAAAAAAATAAATAAGACAATAAATATAAACTAGCATCTAGAAGAATGAATATGTAGAAAAAGTGAAAACAAACAGAACAGTGGGTGTGTAGGTGTGTGTGTTCCTGTGGGTTTATATCAAGATGTTGGAAGATTTCAGAAACGGGTTCAAGCAGGTTGGGATGAGTAGAGCTAGAAGACAGAATGAAAGGAGAGGTGGAGGAGACGGTGCTGAGATGCTCTGAGATGATCCAAAGGCAGAGCTGGAGGTCAAAGAGATGAAGACGTGGAGGTTCTCTTTGGGAGCGACCAGGATGGAGAGGATCAGGAAGGAGTCCATCGGAGGGACGGCACGTGGTAGATGTTTTGGAGAGAAGGTCAGAGATGGTTGGGTCCTGGACAGAGGAGGGGGAGTCAATATATTGGTAGACGGATGAAGATGGATGGACGTCTTGAGAGGATATGAAGTCAGTTGGTGTGAGAGTTACGGAGAACAGGGTCAGATGGAGAAGGTGGATTCACTGTGGAGACCCCTGAAGGGAAAAGCCCAAAGGAAATGAAGAACCGTATGGAAGGTCCAAACATCGAGACATGCAAGCATTCACCCTCTCGGTCAGTCGTCATAGTAACAACCATTCACCGACATTCACGCTTCTGGAGAACTTTGTCTCCAATCAAACCTCCTGTTTGTTTTTGGACTGTGGGAGGAACCTGGAGAAACACTGGGAATCCAACCAATGAGGGTCTTACCGCAGTTGAATATTTGCCGTAAAAGTGAATATCATGTGTGGACGAAGGTGTGTGTGTGTGTGTGTGTGTGTGTGTGTGCACGATCGTGAACTCCTAGTTTCCACTCCCTTTGCGGTGGTAAACGCGTGGAAGAGTCAGATCCTCATCAGCCTGAGATGCCATCACGCCTGTTTTTCTGTGTATCCATTTATTCATGACAAAGTTTATTATTCCCTTTATGAGCGCCGCTGGAATATCGCAAATTTTCCAGAGTTTCATCATTTTGCAGAAAAAGGAGGGCAGACCGTTTCCTTTCAGGAAGACTGAAGGCTTTTCCTTTTTTTTTTTTTTTTTTTCTTCTCCGGCACTTCAATCGCGAGATCAAAAACTTACATCTAATCGGCGTAATAGTTTTCTTTTTCCTTCAGATAACGGAGACGGGACTCGACTCTCGTCAGCCGACCGCCGCGTCGCCCCCTCCCAAAATAAAATAAAAAAAAACCCACCTGATTTAGGTCGCCGGGACTCAGAACCACGTCGACTAATTAGCGGGGCGCCAATTGGATTTCGCCGGCTGACAGTCACACACAATCTGTGGTGTCGGAGCCAGAGCCGCTCAGTTGTTAAACAAAAAAAAAAACCCTGCAGGGTTGGAAGGTGAAGGTCGCAGAGGTCATCGCTCTAATGAAATGAACTCCTCCGAAAATCTAGTCTATTAAAAGTTCAGGAAATCAATCAACAGCCAGGTTGTTTAACACTTGTGATTTTGTCCGTTGGCGGCGGCGGCGGCGTCGGCGTCGGCGGCCTCCCTTCCATCTGCAATGCGTCTCCCGGCTCAGAGGCCTCCGGATCATAAATATGTATGAAAAAAAAAAAAAAAAAAAAACATCGTACAGGTAGATCTCTCGTGAAATTCGGCACAAGGTACGCGGCGATCTCCATCCGAGAGAGAGCCGGCGCCGTGACCTTCATGTTGTAGGAGACGGAGGCTTTCGGTCATACTGAGCAGCCAGAACCCGGCGAGGCTCACGAAGGCTGCCGACGTTCTGCTTCCGCTTCTTTGTCCTTTCTGCTTTTCAAGCCGCTTTCGGATCCCTCTGAGCAGCAGGGAACCTGATTGGGATTCGTCATAAAATTAACTCGCACCGCGAATCTACCCGTGATTTTTTTCCTTTTTTCCGCCGTCGGATCCAAAGTGCCGTTTTTGTCCGCGGTCAGCGGAAGCGCGAGCGTGAAATACGAAGCCGCCGCTCAGAAGCGAGCTTATCGGACGGTCAGTGTCAGAAATGTCATTGGACATTCTAGACTCTGCTTCGTGTCACTCTCTCACACACACACACACACACACACACACTCTCACACAGATTTTCTGGCTTATGCTTTTAAAGTAGAATAGAGGATTGTCATCTTTATTTCGATTCCATTTTCCTTCAGTCTCTCTCTCATTTCATCATTCATTCATCCATCTATTCATTCATTCATTCATTCATTCATTATCTACACCTCCTATCCTGCGCTCAAGGTCATGTGGTGAGGTTCATCCTGGACTGTTCAGCCATTCACACGTGACGTACCATTCACTCTTTCATTCACATATTATTTAAAAACACAACAGTTCACCCTCTCATTGACATGACCTGTAGACACGCCATTCACATGTTATATGGAAACATACAACCACTCACCCCGTCATTTACACATCAAGTAGAAACATACAGTCGTTCACTCACTCTTTTATTCATGCTATACAGTGATCCCTCGCTATAACGCGGTTTACTTTTCAGGGTTTTGCTACTTCAAGGATTGGCATCGTGCATTGTGTTCTGCATTCTGATTGGCTAAAAAGTTACTCCCCTTCTTCTCTACCTGTGCGTCAATAACGTTGCAGTTTAATATATACACGTACGTAAAACAGCTTGCCAAACCCATAATGTTGACAAAACGCTCTGGAGCGACAAAAGCACCTTGCAGGGCCCAAAAGGCAGCGGAAGATGCTATCTATCGCAGATAAAGTTAAACTTCTGGACATGCTAAGGGAAGGTAACAGCTATGCGGCTGTAGGTCGGCATTACGGAATTAATGAATCTTCTGTTCGTTCCATAAAGAAGGAAGAAAAAAACATAAGGACGACTGCAGCAATGTATAATCGAGTATTTAATTGTATAATAATTGTAAATAAAATAAAGGTTTCAACTTCACAGATTTTGCCTATCACGGATTCTTTTTGGAATGTAACCCCCGCGAAAAACAAGGGTTTACTGTATAGAAACATTCACCCTCTCATTCACACGTCACACAGGGATGTACCATTTACTCTTTCATTCACATATGAAGTGGAAACACAACCATTCACCCTCTCATTGACGTGACATAGAGACATACCATTCACTCTTTCATCCATGTTACCATATTTTCACGACTATAAGGCGCATATAAAAGTCTTAGATTTTCTTCAAAATGTCGGGGGTGCGCCAAATGGTGTAGTGCGCCCCGTGTGTGTTGTTGTTGTAAAGCGGACGTAGTAGAGAAGACCATGAGAACGTTAAAAGGGGAAGTGTGGGAGTTGATTGTATATAAAAGAACGGGTATGTGCGTCTTGCAGAACCTCGTTGTTTTAACAACCCTGGAAAAATTGCCGACGAGGTGGTGCTCACTTTCGACATCCCGGTGAGTCACACGGTGCAGAAGATGGGGACCAGCACGGTAGCGATACGGGTACGAAAAGTCTTTTTGGAGACCAGGGTTTCACTAAGAGTGTAAGGCAGCGCCGGGCCAGTTACGCCACATTTCGCCAATACATTGTAGATGCTCGGGCTAATGTGTCCGCCGGCACTGTTGTTCCAGCTTTCGCAAAAGCCGGCATCGTTTCCGAGGAGCTGCGCGGGATAAAAAGTGACTCTGACAGCGAAGAAAGTGAACCTGGCATGTTTGACGGAGATTTAGCGCTACTGTTCAAATCAGAAACAGAGGATGAGGACTTCCATGGGTTTGATTGATGACGATTACCGGTAAAATAAACGTCAATACCAAACTCAGTTTTGATCCCGGTCTATTTTTAAATACGCAAACTTGTATGCTTGTGTCTGTGTTGTTGTTGTAAGGCGTACATAATAGAGGACACCATGAGAACGTTAAAGGGGGAAGTGTGGGCTTGTATATAAACCCGCGCCTTATAATCAGGCGCGCCTTATATGTGAGTTAAACACAGTAATGCCAAACATAACCTATGGTCGTGAAAATACGGTATATGGAAACATATATCCATTCACACGTCATTCGGGGACAGGCGGCCATGTTGGTGTGTGTCGGAGGCGCAGAGGCGAGTGAGTCATGAACTCCCAGCAGACAGGGATCGGCGAGAGGGCGGGCGGTCAGAGAAATGAGCGGGGACGGCGAGATGATTCCCCGGCGGCGAGGCGTGTCGGAACACAGAACCGCGGTTCCCGGGCCGTGGCTGATGACTCAAAGCTTACCTAGCGACCGGGACGACGTACGCAGAGCTGTCAGAGGGAGGGAAAGGAAAAAAAAGTCTGGATTTATGACACGGCGGGTGTCAAAAACCCGTAACGCGGCGGCGGCGTTTGTCACCTGTAAAATACAGAGGCCTGTATAGAAAGCAGCGGGTCAGCATTTGCATCTGAATCAAGAGGGAACTGCCAGCATTTATTCACTCTGTTGTTTGTCGAATTGGAAAGGAAAGACTTTGTCGGTGTAATAAGATAAAGGTTTTCAGTGGGGGATTATTCATATCCACATCATCTTTCATATTAATGCATTCATTCCTTCATTATTTATCCGGCTTATACCGTTGTAAGGGTTGCAGGTGGTGCCGCCGCCTTTCTCGGCGCTCATCGTGCACGAGCGGGGGTTCGACCCGGACCTCGAGGACGTGCAACCGTTCACTCTTTCATTCACACGACCTACGGAGACACACAGCTAGTCCGTCGCTCACTCACTCATTCAAGCGTCATATAAAGACGTGCGGCCGTCGACCCCGTCGTTCCTCCATAGACAACATCCAAATGAACTTCGCGTTTTTGAAACCGGAGAAAACAGACGCCACACAGAATATCTGAATCCAATCGGTGACCTTCTTGCCTTGAGAGAGAAGCACGAACCTCCGTGTCTGACGAATATTAATGCACGGGAAAATAGGACCGGTACGAAATGAATTAGCACGTTGTTATGATGTATGAGTTCCTTGTTAGATTGCCTTTTTCCAGAGATGACTCCCATTGACTTCTGCAAATGATTGTTTATGGGCGACCGCGGCATCGCGCAGAGGGTCACGGTTGTCCTCCAGTCAAGAGCGCTCTTTAACTCAGAAGTCAATACGGCCGACGCGGCGCCGCCTCTCGTCCGCCTGATGTCGTAGATATCGGTGCTAAAAGCGCGCTCGGGGGTCGAAAAGGACCGCTTTTCACATCGCGTGACTTTCATATATCGGTTTCTCCTTGATCGGGAAAACGGCGTTTGCGGCCGCACGTAGCACCCATTAGGTTTACGCCCCGCAGTAAATATAAAAGTGTTGGGTTTGCGCAAACACATTAGCATAAAACCTTCAACTTTTTATCAATGCCTACTAAATAACAGGAAAACGCAATTTACTGTTTTACACCTGGGGTGAGACGGGGCGTCGGGGGGTGAGATACGCCACCGGTCCGCCGTTGATGGTAACGGCTTTGACACTTATTAACAAGTGACAGTTAAAAAAAAAAAAGAAAGAAAAAAAAAAAAAAAGGAAAAGTTGCCTCGGGAGCTCCATAATGAGTGAACAGTCATTTCCATCCTGACCTTTTCCTGCTAAACTGTCATGGCGGTTATATCTTGCACACTGACTGAATAATGCTCCCGCATTATCTTTAATGCCACTGGTGTTACTGCCAAATCCGCGCCCGGTCAGGGTCCGCGAAAAACGCGTGAAGGACGGCCGATGACATCACGCCGCGTTTTTCCAAGATTTCTTTTTCCCTCCAGGTATCCAATTTGACACGCAACGTACTTCAATCCCTTTGGCACCGGAGGAACTTTTTGTAGTTCTTAGAACAGTGGGAGGTGCTGAACCCCACCAGTTTCATCTGCGCTTTCACCGAACCCGTCTTTATTGGAAAAAATAAAATACAGTGATCCCTCGCTATAACGCGGTTTACTTTTCACGGTTTTCGCGGATTTGCATCGTGCATTGTGTTCTGCATTCTGATTGGCTAAAAAGTCACTCCGCTTTTTCTCTACCTGTGCGTCAATAACGATGCAGTTTAATATGTACACGTACCTAAAACAGCTTGCCAAATTTACATTACCTACATGCAAATTCTCTTGCAATGTCGAGTTTCTCTAAAACCCATAATGTTGACAAAACGCTCTGGAGCGACAAAAGCACCTTGCAGGGCCCAAAAGGCAGCGGAAGATGCTATCTATCGCAGATAAAGTTAAACTTCTGGACATGCTAAGGGAAGGTAAAAGCTATGCGGCTGTAGGTCGGCATTACGGAATTAATGAATCTTCCATTCGTTCCATAAAGAAGGAAGAAGAAAACATAAGGACGACAGCAGCAATGTATAATCGAGCATTTAATCGTATGATAATTGTTAAAAAAAAAATAAAGCTTTCTACTTCACGTATTTTGCCTATCATGGGTTCTTTTTGGAACGTAACCCCCGCGAAAAACAAGGGTATACTGTATGATCATTTTCAAATTCAAGATGTTTTACTGGTACTCAAAGAGCAAACCCAGCAAAATATGATTTTCACATAAAAACAAAAAATAAACTCCTTTGAGGGACCAGCTCAGAAATGCTCAGTTTCAGTTTGGCAAGTGCTACTCTCATGTCTGGTCATTTTTTGTTATTTTTATGTCCAGCATTCTCGAAAAGAATTGCTCGCAAAGATATAGTTTTGCTGGTGTCGGACTACAATTGCATTGCTTGACATTGCACATCGTGCAGTTAGGATGCTGACTCCCATCACATTCCGGTATACATGTTAGAACAGTGGACATTGGACCGTCTAGAACCTAGAACCACTCCAGGAACACGCTGTTTCCTGTTTCCTGGTGCATTTGGACAGCAGAGGAACATCAGTTCCCAGAACCAGACCAGGTCTTTTCACAGTTCCATAGGAACTCGTACGGCGCAGGTGCTCGGTGATTGTGGAACTCATAACTCAGAAGCGGATACTTCGCCATTCCCAAAAAGCTATCCCGATGTTTTCTCGCACCAAAACGGGCAGAACCGGCGAGAAATAGGGCGGCGAAGAGGTCCAAGATCTTCTGCCCTTCAACGCCATTTTTCCAGGGATCGCAGAGGAACATCAACATTTTGGCCAAAATGAGCCCGGAGTTAGCGAACAGCCAACGGGGTTCCTCACACGGCGAGGATAAAAACGTTCCAACCCTTCTGACAGAAGGGTGCAGAACAAGAACGGCTGTTTGTGGTTTGTTTGTTTGTTTGTTTAGAAGTTTATTAGGACAGTGTACAATTACATTAAGCACAGAGGCAGAGATGTTTGTACCAGATTGTAGCTCATACCTAATTTCCATCTGTAGTCCTGGACAATACAAATATCAAGTTTGTTTTCGATGCGGCGCCCGAGGTGCTTGTTGCAGTTTTTTGCGTCACATCGGTCCCGACCGATGTCCCTTCCTGCCCGTGGGAATGCAAAACTATAAGTTTCCGCTATTGGGGAAGGTTTCTGGACAATTTGGAGCCGTAGTTGTTAAAAGTGTTTTCTGTCCTAAAGCGGCTTTTGACTCTTTGCTGTTTCATCGTGGCTCTGGAAGCGGATATAAGAACGAGGATGCTTCATGAACTTACATCTTGGATTCAAACCTCCCCCGGGATTTGATATTTACCAAAAGCAAAAGGTCTCGGGCCTTTTGGCTTCCGACGTCACGGCCGGACGCAGACACGCCGCCGAAATTATGACCCGTCAGTCACTCGGCTGTCATCGTATCCCGATTTGCTGTCATCAAGCTTCGGTTCAATCACTGTCACGCTCGCGCACAGCGCCCCCTGCTGGCCGGTAGGAGAAAAATCCAGGGGTCGCCGTCACCTTCGCTCATCCGAGCATTAAAATCACACGGGATTGGCATGCACAACGCCGCGTCCTCTCCCCTCCCCCCCCGGGGAGACAGAGTGACCCACTCGAGGCCGGGGGGACTCCCGAGGTGATTCAGCCGGCGCTGTCAACTGATCTCAGCCGCCGAGTCATCTGACAGGCCCTCATTCCAGCAGCTTCCGCCGCCGCCGTGTTCTCGAGAGCGTCATGGGACGACTTGTGACCGCCGAAGGAAAAAAAAACAGCTTCTGCTTTTACTTTCCCTCGCAGCGGCCTTCGGTGACCCGCTAGAGCGACCCCTTCGCAACTCTCTGTCTTCTCGCTTTGTGAGCCGCTCATTAAGAACACGACGAGAGGAAGCCAACAGATGCAGACGTCAAGTAAAACATGCATACGATCATTACGCTTTTTTTTTTTTTTTTTTTTTTTTTTAACAATAGGTATTAATAAAGTCACGTCCGCCGAGTCGGTCGGCGGTAATGTATGCAAGGCGGGGCGCGAGCACTGGAGCGAACAATCTGCCGGGGACAAATGGATAGCTTTGTTTTGTCCTGTTGGGACGGCGGAGGGAAAAAACAAAAGTGAATTAAAGATTAAACACGGAGGACAGGGCGCGTGCTGCGTTAGCGGTTCGGCTTCACGGCGAGGAGGTCTCCGGCTAGACTCCCACAGGTGAGGTTCCTCGGGGTTCCTCCCGCAGTCCAAAAAAATGCAGCGGGTTCATTGGTGACTAAGTCGTGAACGAGTGAATTGAACAGTTGTATGTCTCGAAGACAATAGTGAATTTTTTTTCTGTCTAGACATGGCAGGGGTGCCCACGCTTTTTGTCTTGTAAGCTACTTTTAACCCTCATATTATGTTAAGGGTCAATTTCACCCATTGGGTCAATGGGTGAAATGGGTCAAATTGACCCTTAACATAATATGAAAGTTAAAATGACCAAGTCAAAGGGGTTTACCAACAATAAAAATGCGAAAAAAAATAAAATATATATATATATACAAAGTCATATATATCAAAGTCAAAGTCAGTCAAATCCCATGGTGAAATGAAATTAACAAAATAACAATAACAATTGAGTGCAAATTAGCAGTAAAGTGCACAAAACAGTACACATTGAACTATGAGGTATGAAGTATAAAGTGCACGCCGATACAAACTCATATATGATGGCATGAAAGAGTAGGCTTTAGTGCAGTTTAGTGCAAATTTTGCATGGTTATTTATTTTCAAAATGCATTTATTTATTTAGTTACATACTTTATATTCAAAACATACTGTTTACCTTGCAGAACAGCATGGATTTGTATGCAACAATACAATTCTGCACCTGCTTGGCTATTTCCTTACTCTGTCATCTCTCGCTGAATGCAAGTATCCAGGGTTGGATGGTGCGACCATCACCCAGGGTTGAATAGTATTTTCCAGATCCCGGGGTCGGCTGTACAAATGCCACAGTGGGGATGGATCGTAAGCTAACAGCTATTTTTTTCATGACACGATTGACACACAGTACCTTGGAATATAGTAAAATTCTGCAGCACCCTCAAAAGCGGTATAGAGAATGAATGAATGAATGAATGAATGAATGAATGAATGAATGAATTAATGACACAAACATAGAGTTGCTGGCGTGCCTACTGCGGGTTTTCTAAACCCAGATTTTGGTAAGAGCAACGGAGGCTGGACGCAGCGCGAGAGGTTCGAACGACCAGCTAACCATGTCAACCAGCTAGCAACCAGCTAACAAGCAGCTAACAAGCAGCTAGCCCCCAGCGTCCGTTGTTTGTTTGTTTGTTGTTTGTTCCCTCCGATCCCGACTCATCTGAAATTGCAGCTTCTTGTAGTCGTAAGAAATACAACAACAAAAAAAACAAAAGAAAGGCGCCTTGCAAGTGATTTCATGCGTGCGCGTCGTACGTGCGCACACCCTCGGAGAGCTGGGTTTTCACGAATCTGCATAGAAATGGCTTCTGAAGTAGCGGGAAATACACGTGCGAATGGATTACATGCATGGCGGACGCCCGTGCTGGCGACGCCACGGCTGGGTTTTACGAGCTGGCCGTCGATCCAGCCGTCGATCGCGTGTGTTGATAGATCGAAATAAAAAATCGAATTTAAGGACGACGGCGATTTATGAAAGCTCCGTTCTCGCTGGCGGCGGCGGCGCCCTGGCCAAGGTTACTCGACACGTGTTCGGGAGAACCCGGGAATCCAACCGCAGACCTTCCCTTTCCCGGGGATGCTCGAGCGACCCGCCCACGAACCGGCCTTATTTGAATTCAAGCGGTTATTTTGTTGCTTCAAAACAGAATTAAGAGGAGAAAAGGTGTTCTGGAGTCGGCGGGCGGACTGGCAGAGAATACGTCGTGCCGGGAGAAGCTAACGCCGCGCGGCGGACCAGGTCTCGCCGGAATCAATTTCGTAAAGGGCGTAACATTAATACTTTATAACGGTCCAAACAAATCACCGTGGAAAGCAACACAGTGTGGAAAATATTGTCGCGCATAAGTGAGGGTGCAAAGGAGCCATTACGTTTACAGACCCTCTAAACATCAAGTGGCAAATCATTTTGCAAATACTTCTTTTCAACCGAGGGGTTTTTGACAGCGCGCGCACAATGCGTTTTATTCTGTCATTTACATTTCAGTCATGCTCGCCGGCGGGCTTGGCTCCGTCCGGACGTCCGTCACAGACTGTGAGACGACAAGGGCTGAATTCATGACCGATGTGTGATCATTCGCTCATTCATTATCCGCAACCGCTTTCGCTGCGGTTGGGGTCACGCTGGAGCCGCCGCTTTTTCCCGGCGGTCATCGAGCGAGAGGCGGGGTTCACGCCGGGCCGCCCGCCTGTCAATCACAGGGCCGCCGATGAACAATCGTTCACCCTCTCATTCACACACAGAGACAAATTATCATTTACTCACCGATTCTCATATCACATAGAGACTCTTATTCTTCGGTCAAATAACAAACCATTCATCCTGTCATTCGTGCCACATATTGAGAAATAAAGCAATTCACCGTCTTACTCATTCATATTTCATATGAACACATAAAACAATTAATTCTCTCATTCATAATCATTCGCTCACCCATTTTCAGATCATATAGAAACAACACTCACTCATTCATAGGTCAAATAGACGTGCAAGCGTTCACTCGCCCGTTCAAACATATTTAAACGTACAACCATCCTTGCTCTCGTTCACACTTCGGATTGAGAAAACCAATCATTCACCCTTTCATTCACACCTCATAGGGAGCCGTTCGATCCGTCAGTCAGATACCATATTAACACATAAAACAATTAATTCCCATGATATAGAGATATCCAACCATTCACTCATTCATTTGAATGCCATATAGAGACATATGAAGAGTCACCCTCTCATTCTCAGGTCATATAGAAATGCAACCGGTCGCTCACACATTACATACACACACACTCATTTATTGAAACACAACATTAATCCTCTCATTCATGCCACATATGGAGACGAAGAGCCATTCATCCTTTCACACACACCTCGTACCGAGACATTCAGCCGTTCACTCCGGCATTCTCAAATCATATTTACGCACAAGTATAAACTCAACCATTTAAAGATCATGTGGAGACAAACAACCATTCTCTCTCATTCGCTGTTCGTATCTCGATCAAAAGGGCTCAGTTTTGAATTACAGTGATATAACGCGGTTTACTTTTCACGGTTTCGCTACTTCACGGATTTGCATGGTGCATTGTGTTCTGGATTCCGATTGGCTAAGAAGTCACTCCGCTTCTTCTCTTCCTGTGCGTCAATAACGTTGCAGTTTAATATGTACACGTACGTAAAACAGCTCGCCAAATTTACACGACGTACGTGCAAATTCTCTCGCGATTTCGAGTTTCTCCGAAACCCATAATGTTGACAAAACGCTCTGGAGCGACAAAAGCACCTTGCAGGGCCCAAAAGGCGGCGGAAGATGCTATCTATCGCAGATAAAGTTAAACTTCTGGACATGCTAAGGGAAGGTAAAAGCTATGCGGCTGTAGGTCGGCATTACGGAATTAGTGAATCTTCCGTTCGTTCCATAAAGAAGGAAGAAAAAAACCTAAGGACGACAGCAGCGATAAGTTTCGCAGAAGCAATAAGGTCGCGGTGGGCGGAGCTAATCTCTTCTGTTCACATTAATGATTTAAATTATTATTTGACAGCACAATAAAGAAGTTATTTCGCTGTGGCGACCCCTGACGGGAAAAGCCGAAAGAAGAAGACAGTAAAGAAGTTATTTGTTGAAAAAACGTTTCTAAAGTACAGTACTATTATTTGTGAAACAAATGATTGAGCCTGTAAAATGGTTTGTTCTTTCTTTTCAATGTATAATAGAGTATTTAATTGTATAATAATTGTAAAAAAAAAAAAAAAAAAGGTTTCAACTTCACGGATTTTGCCTATCACGGGTTCTATTTGGAACGTAACCCCCGCGAAAAACAAGGGTTTACCGTATACGATTTTCAGATCGTCGGTAGAAGCGGTTTTTCCAGCGAGCGACATGAGAGGGTGAAAACGGAGAAACACGAGGACAGTCGGCGCCGCGGCCGACAAAGAACACAACATCCGCGGCCGCTTTTTTGGCAGGAGAGGCGGCACAATAGCTCCCTGGCGTGCACACTGTGGTATTTCCACTTGACTGACAGGTGTGTCATAGCCAGCGACGCTCCGGGCAGACCCCCAACCGCCGCCGCTGCCACTGCGGTCGGTCTGAAGCCGCCTGCGTGGATTGTCTGGCCAACGCCGAGAACACGGCGAATTAGAGAAGTTGACACGGCAAATCAGTTAAGTTGGCTCGGCGGCGCACGGCCGGCTGCCATGCGCCGAGAACAGGGCCGAGGCGGCGTTTCAGGCGATCCGCCGGTGTGTGTGTGTGTGTGCGTGTGTGCGTGTGTGTGTGTTACAAACCCGGGTATCAGAATGGAAGCGTCTTTTCCATCGGTTTATCGCGACTACCGGCGACGGGTGAGTTCCAAAAAAAGATAAATAATAGTATCAAATCCATCGTAAACAAACGCACGCAAAAAAAAGTTGGCATTTATTTTGAAAGTCCGGGGTTCACTGAGGACACACACACATACGCAGACATCCAAACACACACACACACGGGTTAATGTTTCGCTACTGTTTATTCATTTCAATAATTTAATGGTTTTCCCAAAATGCCTCACGATGTGCGCTCAGCTGGAGCCACTGAAGCACGACGGGGGGCCGGGGTGGGCTGCATGAGTGTATGTACTCGTGTGTGTGTGTGTGTGTGTGTGTGTGTGTGCGGGTATGTGTGTGTTCATCGATTTGACAAAATGCATTCTGAGACCACGGCTTTTAAAAATTTTTCAATAATTGCGCTTGTCGTCTCAGGTCTGTGCGTTTCCACTTTCGTCCGCCGCGATCGGCCGGCGCCACATCGCCTCCGGACGCGTCCACCGACACTCAGACGTGTCACCGAACTGCAGCTGGATTCAAAAAATAAACATTTCATTTCCAAAGCGCGTGTCGCCAAAGCAGCGCGGCATAATACATGAGGCCGATTCTTGCCGTTTTTGCTGATTATCGAATACAACGGGAATGGGCGGGAGTCTGAAGTTGTGATGACAGATCAGCAGCCGTAGCCGAGACGACGACACGACCCCATTATGATCCGTATATTGCGGAGGAAGCCACGGTTTCACCCCCACTCTCAGCTCACACACACACACACACACACACACACCCCTCACCCAGTTTCCTGGCATGCTGAATTCGCAGAAAGTCCCACTTAATGAAAGATGACTCGTTTCTCGACACGTGTTTGATGAATGGAAGATATTTTGGTGGTTTTCCCTTCGCGGACCCCCCTCAGCCTCCCTGCCAACCCCTCCAGCTTTCCGCCCGACCCCTCCTCCTCCTCCTCCTCCTCCTCGCCGCCGCCGCCGCCGCCGCCTCTGCCGCGCCCGATAAGCTGCGAGAGAGGACAGACATGAGAGAGCCTCATCATGCGTAGTTCAGTTCCCCTCCAGATACATTTGGATGCCATGGATACCGCGTGGAGACTAATAGCATTACGGCGCGAGCGAAATGGAGATATTTTGCATGTGTGTGCAAATGTGTGTGTGTGTGTGGACAGACGAGGCGGCAGATAGCAATCGAGGGAGAGTGATATCGAGGTGTTGTTGACAAAGACGGGAAGAGGGCGGCCGTTGCATTGTTTTTCGCCGAGGCCTTTCCAGCGCGCGGGCCGAAGACATCCGTGCACGACTCCAATCCGCTGTCAGAAAAAGCCCGCCGCCCTCACGCCCCGCCGCCACCTCCTTCTTAGCCAGGAGTGCTAAATACTGTAAAAGCGATTCATTAAAACCTGCTTCCAGTGAGAGGACATACACACATGCGGACGGGCATATGGGACGTGGCCAATTATGAGATTCCCTGCCAGTTAGAAAAGAGATTTAGGCGGCGGTGCGAGGAGGGGAGCGATGGCTGCCGCGCCAGAGACGACGCACATTATTGCAACCTTTAAAAGGCCTGTGGATTTAAAATGCGCGAAATGTTCGGGAATCGGATCAGCGCGGCGGAGCCATAAAAACGGTGAATCGGCCGTAGCGGCTCACCTGAGAGTATCCCGGTGTTCCACGCCAAGCGAACCGCAACCCACGGACGCCGCTTTTACGATTTAAAAAAAAAAAGCGAGGCTCCGGTCGTGCGCTTTTTTTCAAGGAGACCGTAAATAATTTCGCTTGGGATTTGCCTGTGTTTGATTTTTATCTACAATAAGACAAGCAGAGGACTAGCACATGCAATTGCAGCTGGTCCGGGGGTCTGGGTTACAGGTATTATCCCAAATTAAATTGTCAGCGGAGTCAGATATAATGGAGATACTAATAACAGCCTGACATCTTTTTGGGAAAAAAAAAAAGCTGTTCAGGAAATTAAAGAGGAACCGCGGGTCGACGTGGTAACACGTGGCGACAGAATCACGGGCGAGATGTCTTCGCTCGAGATGCCAACTCGAAGATCGGCGGAATAGAGACGCAGAGAATCGGGATTTTTTTTCTTTTTTTTTTTTTTTTTTTTAAAGGAAGACCGCAGTGTTTACCAGGCGGGGCGCTCGTAATAAATTACCCCGTCGTGTTGCATAATGGGAAACGTGCATCCGCTTAGCTTGACTCGCACTGGGAGCGAGGATTTGGGTTGTCTCAGCATCTTTTGCATAGATTTCTGCGTTTTTAATTTGCCGCCTGTGGAGCTTCGCGCCTCAATTCGGGCGGAAACCTGTTAAAAATGCAGCTCGAGTCGAAGGAATATCCCGCTCGCCGACGGAATATCTATCGAGGAATCGGACGCCAGGTGGCGCGGCGGTTAGCGCTTCCACCTCGCAGCAAGAAAGTCTCCGGTTAAACTCCCAACGAGATGAACAAGGGGTTCATCCCGGTTCTTTGGTTTCCTTCCACGATCCAAAAACATGCAGGAGATTCATTGGAGACCCTAAATTGTAAAAACGTGTTGCAAAACGGTTGCATGTCTCTATAGGAAGTCCTATAGCATAAGAATAAATGAATTAATTAGATTTACTCAGCTCTATCCCATCTATTTTTTTTTTACACTTTCTCCGCCACCAAAAAAAACAACAAACTATTAGAAGATCAGCTCCGTTCCATGTTCTTAATATTTGTCTGGATCCAATTATTTTTGACGGGGCAGTTTTCAGAGACTGTTCTGCCACAGCGGAACCGCCGATGGAGCCGGCGGAGGCAGTGGGCAAAAGAAAAAAAAAAAAAAAAACAAGACGAGCGAAAGATGCTTTCCAGCGGCGGCGGCGATGAACAAAAGGTGACGCCCACACGCCTACCGCCTCTCTGCGTTTTGAAGAAAATCCCCCCCGAAAATGTCGGTCCTTTTAGAAACTCCATTCTTCTCCGCCGCCACGGGGGCCCAATATGGCTACCGTTGTTCTTTCACGTCCCGGGTGGGTTATTTAACAGGTTAGGCTTGGAAGTGGCGAGATAATCCGCTAATGACCCAAGTTATTTCGCCCCCGCCTCCCCCAAACCCCTTTCAGCGGCATATATCTAAAACCATCAAAACAACTTCGGGTGGTAGTTTGGTAGACTACTGTATTAGCGCTAGCGCTACAACCAAAGGTTGCGAGGCCTCCTCGGATATCCACAAGTGGGAGTCACGCTTTGTTCCGCCGATCGGCCGTTCACACAAAAGATGGCTTTTTCACGGTGCGGAACAGACGCCGAAGCGGCGTTTTACAATTTACCATAATAGCAGATGGGAAAACAAGTAAAAAATAGTGTTGATGGCACAAAAATCGCAGCGGCTGCCCCGGCCGACGGCGCCTTCTACGCCCCTACAAGCTTTATTTCTTCCAAAAACGCCGTGATCTGTGATCTCCTCCTCTTTTATATTTTTCTGCTTAGCTGGAGGACATGAGGATTTATGTCGTAGCGAGGCGGGTTCGATAACCCGCCTCAAAGTAGAACCTCGGATGCTCGGGGCGCCGAGACGAGGACGTCGTTCCGATTCAACTCAGAGGTCGACGGGAAGGTTCGTCTAGATCGGCGGGTTCCCGATTGGGTTCCCCTTCTTTGCTTCTCCTCGTTCCTCCGACAGCCCGTTGTGTTCACTGACAAATAAACTGTGTGTGTGTGTGTGTGTGAATGAGAGGGCGGACGGTTCGGCGTCTTAACATTTGGCCCCTGTGATTGACAGGTGACCTGTCCAGGTTAAGCCCCGCCCCTTAAGGTTGCAGGCCCACCGAACGCTTGATGTTAGCGGTTTTATTGTTGCGTCTAATTATTCAAATCCTCCTTTAGGTGAAGCTCGGAAAACAGTTTTGACCCTTAAACGATCAAACTAATGGACGTATGAGCGAAGAAAGTAAAAGTTGGACTCGTTAAATTAAAACTTATACATTAATTCCCGTCACGGAAAGGGCGATGTAAACATCGGAACGGAGCCGCCGACCCGGGAGGGGGGGGGTCTCGTCTTTCCGTGACCCCGAATTCTGAAAACATCCCGACGCCGAAGACGATTTATCAGAGTCCCCACCGCCACCACTTGACTCCACCTAATTCACTGACGTCCCGGTCCGACCACGGGTTTGGTGTTATTAATGGCGGATTGCCTCACGCTGCCCTATTGACTGATTTGAATCTGCTCCGATATTACGCTTTATCGCCTCGTGATTTATCACTGTCAGGGTTTTTTTTTTTCTTTTTTTTGGGATCTCAACTTTTAGGCTGATTCTTCCAGGTTCGCCGCCGATCTGCATATTCACGAGGAGCGGGTTCAACGCAGCCCACGGACCGGGGCTGCCAGATGCTCCTTTGATACAAGTGTTTTAATTACGGCGAATTAGGTGTTTTGTATTTTTTTTTGACATTCAAGCCTCGGAGGTTTGTTAACGAGGATTTTTCTGCCCAGGATTTCTACGAATAACGAGTCTTTAATTACAACCTTGCTCGGCTTCATCGGTCAGGCCTTAAATCACATGACGGCTTCACTTTATCACCTTTTTAATTCTGAATTATTCAATGGCGCTCCAGTATTTTGTCCGTGTAGAAGTCAGGTGTTTGTAGATATGGGGTGAAATAAAAATTAAACTTGGTTTTTGAATGGTTGTCCGAGTGAATGTTCTTTTATATGATGAGAACGAGAGGGTGAATTGTTGTTCAATTCCGAAATGAAGAATGAATGAGAATGTTTATCTCAATATGTCATCTTAAAATGAATGACATTTTCCAATGCATTTATTTTGTTTCAAAAACGGACCGGTGATTTTATTTTGACCGGTCATTGCCGCAGTAATTTCTGCGCATTTTCATCTGCTATTTATTTTATTTTTCTTCATTGTTTTTAACAGAAGTCTCTTAATTCCACTTACTCATTCATTTATTTATTTTTTTCTTTAATTGTACAATTCACACAGCATTTACACATTATGCCACAGCACAGCTTGCGAGATGTAGCTGGATATAAAGAAGGCAATTAATAAGGCCAGTTCTCCTTTGGCTGTCCTGCAAGATTACGCCATGTGATCACGGAAGCATTTACATAACGTTGCGACACAAACACATCCAAATGTTAAGCCAGAACTTTCCCTGCTTGTAATTTGTTTTTGTTTTTGTTTTTTCCTTCCTTGAGCATGAGCACATTTAATGCAGCAAAGTCCCATCCCGGGTTAATAAATTAATAATGCATGCAAACCTCTAATTGTGGCTGGTCTCAGCTGGGCCGCGCCGCATCCACCCCCTGCGCCGCAGCAGCTCCAAAAAGATCCCCAAAGAAATCTGGGGACGCATCAGTGAAGTTCATTCATTCAGCCATTCATTATCTAGACCGCTTATTCTGGACTCAGGGTCATGGTGGGACTGGAGTCGATCACGGACAATGCAGGGTTCAGCATGCGCTGCTCGACAGTCGACGAAAGGGCCGTTCACTCACTCCCTCACGCATCATAAAGAGTAAAGCAACCATTCCCATGTGATATATAGGCATACAACTATTCACTCAGTCACTCATCATATAGGGACAAACAACCATTCACTCATGATCTCGAAGCATACAAGTATGCACCCACTCACTCATTCACTATATCAAGACGTGCAACAATTGACTCTCATAATCACATCATAAAAAGGCATACAGCCATTCCCCCACTCAGTCACTCATCATATAGGGACATACAAACATTCATAAGTGATATAGAAGCATACAAGTATGCACCCACCCACTCATTATATCATGACGTTCAACAATTGACTCTCATACTCACGTCATCAAAAGGCATACGACCATTTACTCACTCAGTCACTCATCATATAGGGACATACAACCATTCACATGTGATAGAGAAGCATACAAGTTTGCACCCACTCACTCATTATATCAAGACATACATACAACCATTAACTCTCTCATTTTCACATCATCCAAAGGCATGCAACCATTCACTCATGATATAAAAGCATACAAGTGTGCACCCACTCACTCACTCATTATATCAAGACATGCAACAAGTGACTCATTCTCACGTCATCAAAAGGCATACGACCATTCACCACTCAGTCACTCATCATATAGGGACATACAACCATTCACACGTGATATAGAAGCATACAAGTATGCACCCACCCACTCACTCATATTGAAACATACAATAACTCTCTTTCACGTCATCCAAAGGCATACAAACATTCACTGATGATATAGAAGCATACAAGTCACTCACTCACTCACTCACTCACTCACTCACATCTGGATGATTTAGTGTTTCCTCCTGCCTTTTGTTGGGAGGAACCATAGGAACCCCACGCAGACAAGGGCAGAGCATGGAGCCCCCACACAGAAAGGCCCCAATAATCCAACCATGGACCTTCTTGTTGCGAGACGGAATCTCAAACCGCTGCCCCGTGGTGCCTTCTAAGGTTGGTTGTCAAAGAAAAATAAAATCAAAGAATAAATCCCCCCCCCCCTCCCCCCCCCCAAAGTGCAATCCAGAGATCCAGCGTTCCTGCAGAGAGAAGCCAGATCCCCCCTCCGGCCGTGTCGTACTCAGGAACAACATACGCAGTAATAACAATAACAAGTGTGGTTTCTCGCGAAGAGGCGAGTCGCGGCGGGTCAACAAACCTGCTCGGACAACTCCAGGAAATTACCGGACGGGGGGGTTCGGGAGGGGCGCAGATCCGAGTTACACATCATAGAAAAATCTCATTTTCATTTAACAGCTCAGCTGAAAACACAGCGTGGTATCGGACAACTTGGACAAGGAGGACCAATAAAACTGTCAGCCGGACGGATGAAACATGGGGGGGTTGCCACGGCGGCGGGGAATCAATGATGAAGCCGTGCCCGGAGCGAGTCTTGGTAGCGGAAGTGTTACCGGCACCGGCAGCCATCGGTCGGGGATCTGGATGAGTCACTGCTCGGTTATCACCGGGGCGTTTCCACACGGTTCCCCTCAAATGAAGAGCGGAGGCCTGATGGTTACGGCGGCGCGATAGCCCGCTCGACTTTTGATCCCGGCTCCTGTGTGTAAATCCCTGGCCGGCGACAAAAACAAAACACAAGATCGTTGTGTTTACTTTTTATCTCGAATGCGAGGCGAACAAGAGGAAGAAAAACAGTATGCGGAGATAGGTGAGGAAAGCCTCGAGAGCAATAATGAAAATATGTAGCCGGCCGTGTGAACAACCGGCCGGACAGCAGATACCTCAGCTGACCCCCGGGGCAAGAATGAAAACTAGAAAGAAGGAAAGGAGTGAATGGAATATTTAGCTTTGCTGAGGTGAAATAATGTGGCGGATAAAGCGACGCTGACAGTACGATAACCAGAAGACCGGCTTCCGGGTCAGAGTCGGTCACCATCTGCAGATCTTAGCTTTACGGGAGCTTCAGGACACAGACTCCACATTTCTGGATTCCTCATCAAGATTCTGAAGTCGAGATGAGAGGGTGAATGTTGGATGTCTCAATATGACGTAATGAGAGGGTGAATCCTAAGTCTCTCTATGATGTTTATATGATGTGTGGATGAAATGGTGACTTGTATGTCTCCATGTAACATGTGAATGAGAGGGTGAATTATCAGTCTATATGACCTGTGAATCAGAGGGTGACTGTTGAATGACTACATGATGTGTGAGTGAGTGAGTGAGTGAATAGTTGCATGTTTCTATGTGATGCTTACGTGAAATGGTGAATTTTAAGTCTCTATGTGACATGAGAGGGGGAATTTTTGTTTATCCTTCTATGTTGTGTGAATGAGAGGGTGAGTGGTTGCATCTCTATATAATGTGTGAATGGTGTAAATGGTAAATGTGTAAATGGTGAATCGCAAGTCCATACAACATGTGAATCAGAGGTTGTTTTTCTTTTTATCTGGGGTGTCAAACTCATTTGAGGGCCACATCGGCATAATGGTCACCCTCAAAGGCCCACATGTAACAGTTGCAGGATTTTTAGTATCACCCCATCAATCAATGATCAAACTATCCAAGTGAATTGAAAATAATAACATCCAACACAAGTTATGACATCAACTGTCATAATTGCAGATTTTTCTGCTTAAATACACAAACCTGTAAACCCTAAATTCATTGCTATTTTTAATTCTTGGGCCATTTGTTGTTTTTCTGGAAGGCTAACTTTAGCATATTTAGCTCAATGTATTGTGTCAAAATGCTCACGTAGATTGTTTCTTGAAACAGCCTTCCATCTCTATCAACTTCTCTCTTCCTGGACATTTAGGCATCATTTGTATCGTTGTTGAAAAAGCGCATTGATGTGGATACACTGCGATCTAATAGCGGGATGCCGACACTTCGTGGGGGAAACGTGATCGGCATGAATTGTGGGAAATGTAGTTTATGGTCAATGCATGCGTTTTCTTTATTTTAAGATAATGGGCCACATAGAATGACATGGCGGGCCACATTTAACCTTGACGTTGACATCTGCTCTATGTGGTGTGTTAATTTGAGGGTGTCCATATGTGGCCCTGTGATTGACAGGTGACCATTCCACCGTGAACTCCGCCTCTCGCCCAATGACAGCTGTCCCCCCCCCCCCCCGCAACTTTCAGCACAGGACGAGCTGTATAGAAAATGAATGAATGAATGTTCAGCAAAAAAAAAAAAGGCTAAAGTCCATTAGCTTTTAAAACTTCAGACGTCAGTTGAAATTACACCTGTTCCTACTTCCAGCTGGATGGAAGCGAACAGGCTGACCCCTCCCCACCCCCTCGGGTCCCCCGCTTACTAAGAATCCACCGGAGCCGGCCTCCACTAAAAGCGCTCTCCGCCCCGCCTGACGGCTGAGCGGGACTCAAGCCTTCGACTTTTCTTTTTTTTCTTTTTTTTTTTTACCTTCCAGAAAAGTGCAAATCCACATCAGACGGGAAGCGGTGCGTTTCCCCGAGAGCGGGAGGGCAGAGAGCGATCTCCCTCACGACTCAGCCATCAGGCCGCCCGCCGAGCCGGCACCGCGCTGGTAATTTGGGTTTGGTACAGGTGCAGCACCTTTCATTGTCCGGTGTCATGTCTAATAGGGAGCGCAGGAGGGGGAAGCTTGGACAGGCGCCTTGGAAAATGGACTTAAAAAAAAAAAAAAAAACGGCGAGCTGCTGCTGCTGCTGCTGCCTAGACAGCGAGCCTTCAGCAGACTTAAACGCAACACTTGTTTTTCAATCCAATCTGCGTTTTCGGGGAGCGGGGCGCCGCTTCCTTTCCTGACGGAAACTCTCGACTGTACGGAGGCGGCCGGGTTTTGCCGGAGACGCTCGCGAGGCAGACAGGCGACGTCTTTGTGGAAGTGCGGTTGTCGAGCTGCGTGAAACAGCTGTCACCGCTTCCTCTGGCGGAGCGGCAGAAGGGGGTATCTCTATCAGCGACTCGCCGTCATCTGCAATCCTCTCGCATCGTTTCACTTGGATTTTATTTTATTTTAGGAAAAAAAAAAAAAAAGGACCAAACAATGGGAATTGGACGGCGGCAGCCCTGGGTGGAACCAGCGGGGAGGAGAACCCACGTTTATGTAAATGCAAGCGGTCGTTTGGGGAGTTAATTGGAAGGAAATAAGCCTGGAATCAATTTTCGCTTCCTGAAGTCAAGTAGGAAACACAACGGTTGCCATCGGTTTCATCAGAAAAGAGTGAGTGACCCCGCTATCACCTCGTCCGCCTTCCAGCGATCTCACCGACGGACCGCGGCGTCGCAGCGGGACATTGTTTTGCTAATGCGTCCTCGGTGTTCTCGGCGCCGCAGACCCCCGGCCCGCCGCTACCAATTTGCTCCGAATCTGTCGTTTAAAATCTGAATCGGAAGAGATTTCAGGAAACCGTTAGCGGCTGCCGAAGCCCGAGAATCGAATGCTAGCTCCGCGAAAACTCATTGATTCATTCATTCAAGTCGCAGAGGCAGATCCGTGTTAATTATCGACATATTTATTCAAGCTACAAGGATTGTAGGAGCCAATCACAGCTGTCATTGGGCGATGAGCAGGGGTCGAGCAGGGGTCACATATGGAGACGTATCGTTCACACGTCTGGACAAGTTATGGTCTCCGGTGAACACTCTGCTTGGGTTTGGACTCTGGGAGGAACCCGGAGAACCCGGAGAACCCGGAGGAACCCCACGCAGACACGGGGAGAACATGCAGAAAGGCCACCAATCGGAAGCCAACCGGGGAGCTTCTCGCTATGAGGCGCTAAGCGCTACACCGCCGCGAAACCCAAGAGTGAAACTCTTAACAGTAAACTCAATCCGTGTGGAATGTGATGCTTCTCAACCGGTTAATTGGGCTTGAACCCAATTTGTTTTGTGCACCTTTCAATGAAATAACGATCCTCGCCGTTTACATCGTGTCTACATCGCAGAGCCACTTCTAAACTCTGCTTTGTACCATATCAGACATAATTTTCTTGTTGGGGCAACTGGACTTGAATTTCCTCAATATTTCGACAGGAATTCACCACGATGGATGTCCGAGAACTTCCGCAGACACCGAGATATGGTGACTCCACCGGGACAGGAACGAAACGGCCACGCCATCGCGCCGCCCCATCCGTTCTCTACCAGACTTTATTTAGCTCAGAAGTACCGAAACGGGGATCTGTGTTCTTTTCTAGGCCGGAATATAACAAAAAGCATCTTAGCGCTAATGCTTGACACTCACAGCACAATAAAAGCCATCACGGCGTCACCTGACATGTGTGTGTGTGTGTGTGTATGTGTGTGTGTTATTGAATATATATAATGCGCTGGAGCGTCTGTCGGCTTCTCAGCAGTTGTAAATATGCAAATCATCCCAGTTAAGTGGCGTCCTGCAGGGGAGGCGGGGCTGCAGGGACATCATGGATTTCTATCTTCTCCAGAACTTCAAACTCTACCGGTCTTCGGTGATAATTCATATTTTTGTCCGGGGGGAGCTGGAGGGGTTCGGGGGGCGTCGGGACCGGATGCGCGATTCAGCCGTGAAGCCGCCGCCGCCGCATCAAGAAGAACGGAATAAAGGGAAGGGAAATCTTGGACGATTAAAAACTGACAGCGTGCAAACGCGGGGCGCCGCTAACTTCTTTATGCTAAGCTGTTGACACGGCCTCGGCGAGTGAATCCGCGATTATTATTCTTTGATTTGCAAACGCCGCCCCGTGATTGGCCCCTTCCCTTCGGCGGCGGCGGCGTTAAAGCGCCCGTGTTTACGGGCCCCTGCGTTAAGCCCATTTCCACGCTCTCCACCGCACGCAACAACTATTGACATTCCATTTAAGTTGACGACGGCGAGGAGGGTGTTTTATGACAAGAGACGTAATGGAAACGCGCGGCGGCGACGGGCGTTGCTGTGAAAAAAAAATAAAAAGAAATAAATAAAACACGAGCCCAATTACGACGACATCTTTGCATAGTTTCCCCGGTAAGCAGGGATGTGCACGATGAGCCACGCAGCTTTGTCGGGGGGTTGGGGGACAAAGTGAGTGGGAATTATGGCGCCCCCCCCCACACACACACACACACACACACACACACACGCTCTTCGCCGTATTAAAACACATAGCGGGAAAACGTTCCCCAATTAGAGGCCCGCTGCGAGCCTTACGCCTGCTAAGAAAATTAATATAGAGATTATGTTTGATATGGTAATTAGGCGAGTTTAGAAGTGGCTCTGCGACGTGGACACGGTATCTGAAGTCACGGCGAGGATTGTTATTTCAATGAGAGGTGCTTTGTGAGCGAGCACAAAACAAATTGGGTTAAAGCCTTTTTTTCCTTTTTTTTTAAATTCTTTTTAGAAGATAAATTAATCATTGATCAATTAACCGGTTGAAAAGCATTACGTTCTGCACCCAACTCCCTCACCGCTTAAGAGTTTCACTCTTGGGTTTCACGGCGTTGCAGCGGTTAGCGCGCCGGCCTCGCAGTGAGAAGCTCCCTGGTTGGCTCTGTTTAAGATTTTGACAAGACTTCATTTTATCGCTCCCACCGGAGCTTCACTGGAGATGCTGAATTGACCAGATGTGTGTATTCGGGGCGACGCGGCGCAGGAGGAAGACCGATTGTCTTTGGAAACGAACATTTTGATTCAACACTCCTCCTCGAGGTGTTGTTGAGCAAGACACCGACTGATGGATGGTTCATCCATGATGGGGTAAATGCAAGAAACAAATTAATAAGGTACAAATTATTATTAGAATGACAAGGTGAACGGTCATGTGTTTCGATATACCGTATTTTTCGGGCTAAACGTCGCTCCGGATTATAAGTCGCAGCAGCCAAAAATGCATGATAAAGAACAAAAAAAAACATATATAAGTTGCACTGGAGTATAAGTCACATTTTTGGGGGGAAATTTATTTGATAAAATCCAACACCAAGAATCATCTTGAAAAGGCAATTTAAAATAAAGATAGAATGGAGAACAACAGGCTGAATAAGTATAGCCCAGTATAGCCGATATGATGCATAAACAACAAACTGAGAAGGTGCCTGCTAGGCTATGTTAACGTAACATATTACGGTAAGAGTCATTCAAATAGCTATAGCATATAGCTCATGCTACAACCAAACAATCTGTGTCACTCTTCATCACTAAATCCAACAAAATCTTCTTCTTCGGTGTCCCTTCTGAACAACTCCGCCAACTCTGAAGGTAGACAACGCGCCGCTTCCTCTTCTACCGGTACGTCGCTTATGTCAGAGTCATCATCTGCCATGACCCGCCCCCGCTGAATTTTGATTGGTCGGCGTGCGTGTGTGAAGATTACTGTTAAATTAAAGACACACACGCAGACACAGACACACACACATCAGAGCAATAATTTCACACATAAGTCGCTCCAGAGTATAAGTCGCACCCCCGGCCAAATTATGAAAAAGAACTGCGTCTTATAGTCCGAAAAATACAGTATCTGCGACGTCCACATGCAAAAACAAAACTCGTTAGCCTGTTAGCTACCTTCGGAATTATTTTTGGCCAAAATGTCGACGTTCTGCTGCGAGTCCGGGAAACCGCTAGCAGCCCGGACCAGCCTGGACCTCTTCGTCGCCCCATATCTGTCCATTTTGGGTCGGATCGACCGCTGACCGCGGCAGTTTTTCTTTAAAAACGTCGCTCTGCAAGAAGTATCTATTAATGGACGTGACTTCCGAGTTCCACCGAGCATCTGTGAGTTCCTATGGAGGCGTAAAAGGAGCCTGCCTTGGGGTCGGACCTAAAATGGTTCTGGGAACGGAGGTCTCTGGTTCCTCTGCTGCCCAAATGCAAGAAGAAACAACCCGGTTCCTCAAAAGGAAGTCGCACCGCCGGCCAAACAATGAAAAAAACTGCGACTTATAGTCCGAAAAATACAGTATCTGCGACGTCCACATGCAAAAACAAAACTCGTTAGCCTGTTAGCTACCTTCGGAATTATTTTGGGCCAAAATGTCGACGTTCTGCTGCGAGTGCTGGAAACCGCTAGCAGCCCGGACCAGCCTGGACCTCTTCGTCGCCCCATATCTGTCCATTTTGGGTCGGATCGACCGCTGACCGCAGCAGTTTTTCTTTAGCTTTGCTTTGCTTCTTTAGCTTCTTTAGCTTTGTTGTTGTTAATGTATGAGCAGAAATATGGACGAACCCAGGAATAATTAACACGTGACCTTCCTGGGTGACTCATCTAGCGCTCATATGCTGCTGTGTGTGTCTTGTGGAGTCACAAGATAAACATCATGCTCTTTTCCCAGTCACAAACACACACACACACACACACGGAGGGCTCAAGATACACTTGTTGAATCTCATCTCGTGATGTCAAGCAGGAGAGCATCGCAGCGCCGCTATCTCTAAAGTAATTAAACACCGCTGAAGGTCTGCCGTGACTGCGAGGGTTTGGCGGGACCAGACTAATGGTAAAGCTAATTAAAGTGTGTTTTATTACGCTAATGAAACCCGTCTCCGAGACCCGCCGTACGCAGACACCTTCAACCGGGCGGGTTTACGGGCCCGCCGAGACCCTCCGCTGAGCGTTATCATCCTTAGTTTTATATGTTTGTCATTTTCCTGCGGGTTACAGCCCGATGAAGAGCGCCTTTTTTTTTTTTTTTTATGTATTTTAGAGGACAATCATAACATTCGTCCTATAAAAACAAACAACGAAAAACAAACAAACGCAGCTTTGTTCCTCGTCCCTTTTTTATTCCCCAGCATGTCGCCACACCTGTTCTTTAATTGCGGCCCCCGCGTTCGTGATTTCATTTTTACAATCATGCCGCCATAATCTCGATTTTGTAAATCACTCGGCGGCAGTGGCGCTTCCAGCTGCGCTTTATGATGCGGGTGGTTCGGCGGCGGAACGTCCTCGGACGTGGAGTTCATCGTCCAAGGTTGGATTTGCAAAAAGATGTCGCGGACGGCTAGCAGTTAGCGCTTTAGCTTCGCATCAAGAAGCCTCCAAACCGGGTTCCCCATGTTTTCCGTCTCCGAAAAATGGGTCCGGAAGTTGGTTTTCGTTGAAGACCAACCCTTTGATTGACAGGTGATGGTCCAGGTTAAGCCCCGCCCCTCGGTCCAACTGCATATATCTGGGTTCTCCTGCCCGGGTTCTCCCATCTTCCTCGCACAATCCAAACACAGTTCATCAAAAGTCAAATGAGAGAGCGAATGATCTGACGTAGCCTTGTGATTGACAGCTGAGAATCCAGGTTAAGCCCCGCCTCTTGCTCCAGTGTCATCTGTGATTGGCCGATGGAGAATGACGGGATGAGCGCGACGGCTTGTATTCGTGAATAAATCCTGTTGACAAAGAACACGGCACGCGCTTTCAGACGCTAATTCGATAAATCCATCCGTCGTCCCTCGTCAAATGTCGCAGATTAAATCGCCGCTACGATTCAAATTGCCCCTTAAGTGAATCTCGGGTCGGAAACCCACTGTTCCGCCGCCGCCGTTTATAGAAACGCAAGCGTCCGTCCAGCGGCACTTCTAAATGACTCGTTGAACCTTTCCCCAAATCCGCCAATTGTTTATCTGGGTCAAGATCAAAACTGCGATGCGAAAAACCTCGCCGTCTCGATTTCCAGCCCGCTCTCGTGAGACCGTCCGAATGAAATCGTAACACAGAAGCAGGTAAAGAGGAGGAACGCTCGCTGTGCTTTTTCCTCCGGCTCCTGGTTTTAGTGTTTCCCCTGCAAACCAATCCACTCGCTGATTTACTTGCAAAGCCTTAATTTTCATTTAATATGTATATAAAGCGGGCGGCAGGGTGGCGCTGTGGGCGGCGTCTTCTGTCTGGCAGCGGGAAGGTCCTCGGTTGGATTCTCCATCTTCTTCTCCCCCTCCCACATGGAGGAGAACCGAAATTAGCTTAGCAACTAGTAAACACCGTTTTTTTTTTTACATTTATGCAAATGCGGATGTAACATTTTGGATTTGAATGAGTAATAAATTCAGAGTTATCTAAGATGAATGAGGAGTTGCATTTATTTCACATTAAATCTGGTTCCATTCAGTTCCATTCATACTGCGACCGTTACATGTCGCTCTTTGCCGACGTTGCCGTCGGTGAAAAGGAGTTTGACACCCCTGATATAGATCATAAATGCAGGAATTATTTCAAGCGTAAATGCTGAGCGTTAATCATTTTAAAAAAAGTTTCTCCCCGAATTTCACACTTTGCTTTTTATAGAAATGCACGAAAATACGTCACCCTGTGATAAGATAGAAAACTCAACCGCCGCAGCCGCATCACAGGGTAAAAAAAAAGTCTGCAAATAGCTGTAATATAAAGGATAAAGATACAAATAAACAAAGATTATGTAAAAAATACACTGTACAATACAAAGTGGCATTCACTTGCGCCCACATGCGCTCGCATACCGGAGCCGTCGCCGTCGATTGGCGCCTCGGTCCTCGTTCCCGCCTCCGTTTGTCTTTGCGAGGGCGAGGCCTCGGGTCGCGCCGCTCGCCGGGCCGGTTCAGCGAACTCGGACGGATTCTCGCGAAAAAACGCCCACGACCGCCACGACTCTGTAATCCGACCTCCCGGCGAAAAGGTCGCGCTTTCCGGCGGGAGCCGCATCCTGTCTGCGGGGAGTTTTTTTTAAGCCGAGACCCGGGTTGCCCGAACCGTCGGCGAACGGGATGCCGGGAAGACAAGATGGAGAAGGACGGAGGGGGGGGAGGGAAACGGGGGGAGGCGGCGTCGACAGCGGGTTAAACGCAGGACGTAAATGTCATTGCGTTTCACACAGAGCCAATAAAGGTTTTATTATTCGCACTTTCAAAGTTGGAAAGTCGCCTCGCTCGCTCGCTGAACAAAGCTACTTCTGACACCTCGTCTCTCTTTCTCTCTCTCACTGATTTAAATATGAAAAAAAAAAAATGTTTTAGAGGTTTTATTTGGAGGTAAAACGCCGGTGGAAGCGTCGCGGTTCTGCGCGGCGACGCCGGTCGGTTCAGGAACCCGATCGTTCCGGAGTTTATTGTGTTTGAAAACGGAGCGAGCGTCCGTCAAGTCACCGCGCTCAGACTTTATTGACCCGGCGCTGACGCGGAGGTGAACGCCACCTCGACAAAGAACGTCGCAAACAAAACAAAGTGCAGAGCTCAACGTCCGTTTGAATAATAAGGTAATAATCCTCACGGGTAATGAGGTCCGCGAGGTTTCTGCAAAGAAGAGCCTATTAGATAAATAAAACGATAAACAAAGCGATCACAGGTGTTATCGTTGGTCCCTGACACGGTTTGTCTGAGGTGACTCCGTTCTATTTTTTATTATTTTCACCGTCTTTTTTGCAGTAAATAAAAAATAAATCATACCTCTCTAGTTATTTTCCCCGTTCGCGGGTGTAGCGCTTTCAGAAAGCACAGGTGACCGTGCTTTCTGAACTCCATTATTAAGTATTTATTCGATATTCGTTCATTCATTCGGTATTCGGACCGCGAATCCTGCATTCGGGGTCGGCGCCGTCCATCTCGGGACGACTCCAAGTCCGTTCACGATTCTCGTTCACGGATTCTCGTTTTTCCGATGAACCTCCCGCTTGTGTTTGGGCCGTGGGAGGAACTCAAAAGACCAGAAATACCAATACAATGGAATAAAGTTTTTGTTGCATTATAAGTGTTCGACGTTTTGACACACTCGCGGGACGAAAGTAAAAAAAAAAAAAAAAATCAACATAGCGCGTCTGCGTGAAAACCGGAATGCCGGCTGACGCCGTCTCGTCGGCGGACGACGCGGCTTCTCCGCCGACATCTCCAGCCACCGCCGGTTTCAGAAAGAAGAAGAAAGAAAGAAAGAATGAAAGCCTGGTGTTGTCAAACTACATCGTGGGCGGCGACTCACAAGGTTATTTGCTTAGCTGTTACCTTCCTAACTAGTTACGCGCCTTTACTCCGGCACGCCGAGGGAAAATATGCACGGCAGGCTGTTCAAAGTTCGAAAAGCTGTAATTGTATCGAGGACAACCTTCATTTAAGCCGGGCGCCGCCGTCGCCTCACTTCTCGCTGCATGGTTAGAAAACACCTCCGGAAGCGCCCGGAGTCGGCAAAATCCAATAAAAGGTTGTTGTTGGCGTCTCTTCGGCCCGATGGCAAAGGCGTGGGCGCGCAGGTTTGCTCACTTTTAAACCGGACGTGCGTGGCGTGAATTTGTAAGAGCCGTCTTCCCGGCGAAACCGTGCACAATACTGTCAATGCATCCTTGGAGCATGTGTGTGTGTGTGTGTGTGTGTGTGTGTGAGAGGGACAGTTCTGCAACAATGATATTGGACGGCCTGACAAGGCTGGCGTTTTCCATTCAGCGCCGCTTTAGAATCCGGACTCGGCGAAAAGCGTCCATCTGCACCGGGGCGGCGAAAAAAGCGGGGTTCCAGAAAGCCGAATATTTCTTGGAAACTGCAAATTTTCCTTTGTATCCCTGTCCTTCTGTGCCGTCGCCCGGCTCGACCCGTCCCGACTCCCCGACTGCGTCGCCGTCGGTCATCTGGAAGCGGGCTGGAGATTTATGCCCGGCCCGGAGTGAGCGTGAGGGGGGTTTCATGCAGAATCGCCTCATTACACACGGCCATTTTGAGAATCAGCGGATAATTACAGTATACATCACGGGCGCCGGCGGGGCTCGGCGGATCCGGTCCCGGCCTCGGGACGGGCGGATTCGCTCCTAATTTCACCGAGATTCCCAAAGAAGGAGTCGACGTCTTTAATTGCTCCGCTGTGAATCGACATCGACGACTTCCGGCAAATGGTATATCTTTACCCGGTAAAGGAAGTCGAGCCCCGCCGGTCCAGAGGCTTCGCGCACAGAGATGATTTTCCTTTTCCCCCCATCAGGTGTTCTGCACTGACGCTGCGTTTCCTTCTCCGCGTCCGCCTGACCTTCAGTTTCTATTTGCAGAAATGACATGGAAACAATGACACGTCTCTAACTTTCTAACTCCCCGTTTTTTTTTTTGTTTGTTTTTTTCTCCCAATTCTTCCACGAAGGGAACGCTAACTCGCGCCCGAACCGAACTCAACCCCGAATATCTGGACCTCCGTCCGCGTGCCGAGCTGAACCCCGAGTACTGGACCCCGTGCACGCCCTTAGTGAGTACAGCCGGCCCCCGTCTCGCCGTCGGTTTTGTTTACTGTCTCTGCAGATCATTGTTGATAACGTGACGCGTTAGCCGCGCTCTCCGGCGCCGTCAGCGTGAAACCGAAGCTTTGCCGCAGGCCGCTGACGCACCGTCTCCCCCCTCCCTCCCTCCCCCCTCATGCAGTGTTTAACTTTCCCTTATTTTTGCCACTTACTTACTTACCCTGACATATTATAGTAACAACATCATTAGATCCGCGGCCTAATGTGATGCTAATGCGCGTGCCATTTTTACTTGAGTAATAAGACAAAGTCTTATTACCTCCATGGTTGGAGAGCACAGCGCCTGATAGTCATCTGGGGGTTGGAGGAGATTGCTTGTGTTGCCGCGCCAACACACTGGCGAATTTTAACGATGTCATTTTTATTTATTTTTTTTCTCGCTCCCTGTTATCAACCGCTATATATTAACCGGGGAGGTGGGAAGGGGTTGGTTATGGATGATGCGCCCCCCCGCCGCGTTCCGCCTCCGTGATGCATCCGCGTAGAACCCGTGGCGTCGCACGTATATCGTTTCCCAGAATGATGATGATTGATGTTCGATTCGGACGGCGCCGTTGCCGTGTCGACGGAGCCCGTCCTGAATGTAATATCTATATCTATATCCCTCTTGTTTCCTAGCACTCCCCCTGAACTGGCGCGTGTTTAAAAATGCATACACCTGCAGGAACGCGCCGCGCCGCGAGACTTTGATCATCCGACGTCGCGTCTTCGACTCCGTCCGTTCGGTTCTGATGAATTGTTTTTTTGTTTTTTTTTCCATAAACACACTCAAAAAAAAAAAAAAAAACATAATTTCTTTTACAATCATTTTCTGAGTGCAGTCATTAGCGGCGCCCAGCACATCAAATATTCATCACCCGGATGCGTCGTCAACAAAATTCAGATCGCTAACGTGTAAACGTGGCGAGGTGAGAAACCGCCAATCAAGCGGCCCGGATACGGTAATGGCTGCTGTCAGCGGCGGCGGAGGACAAAGGTCAGGTGGCGGCGAAACTATGCGATTTTCTTACATTAGACTCTAATGGTTAATTAATTTACTGCGGAACTGGTGTGTGCAAGTGTGTGTGTGTGTGTGTGGGTGGTGCTACTTCACGATTCCTCAAGGCTACTCAATTAGCATCTCGAAAAGGTCAGGCATCTCCTCATCATCTTCGCAGATTAAATTAGTCAATAAACAAAGTGAAAACACACATGGCGCCGCCGCCGCCATATATGGCGTGTTTTACCGATTCAGCGGAAAAAAAAACAAAAAAAAAAAAAAGAGTTGTTCAGAATGATGGAGGAGCGGGTGGAAACATTATTCAAGAGCGTCTCGCCGCCGAATATGAATTGCTCCGAATCATTTCTCCGCATAGCGTCCCGAGCTGCGCGGGCAGCGAGCTGTGGAGAGAATCAAACAACCATCCATCCCTCGCCGTGTTTCACGCGCCCCCGCGCACCAGGCAACCCTTCGGCGTCCGAGACGCGGCGAGCTTTTTTAACTTCGGTGTAATCCTCCGTGATTAAGACGCGGGCGGCGGCGGCCGCCGCTGCAAATTAGTCCTGGGTCGCCGGCGCCGCCAATTTTTTCGCAGCTGCAGAATCGCCACTCAGGCCGGGCGCCGTTTCGTCGATCCCGGTCTTTTGAAACCCGGAGCTCCGTGATCAAACGCCGCTTTCGCCGCCGCCGTGAGACGACTGTTTTATTAACTCCAGACGCACGTTCTCCAAACACATAAACGATGCGCACGATGTCTGTGTCGCACTAAATCTCACAAAAAGTCAATACTTCCCCGAGATCTTCCTCCTCCCCCCCCAGGGCTGCATTCAGCAGGGGTCTCTCTGTGGCTTTGTTAAAACGCCGTGCTTTTTGAGCCTCCCCGAGTCCGGCGAGGCCCGCTAAGCTAAGACACACACACACACACACACATGTGCGTGCAGCGTCTCTGCAGAAGCCCACTCTTCTTTTATTCGTTTTTATTCTATTTTTTTTTTTTCTTTCCAGCCCAAGAGGGAATGATGGCTCTCATTATCGCCTCAAAGCAAAGACGGTCACCCCTCCTCCGCCCCCCCGACCGCCCTGTTAAGTTACGAGGCGGCTTTATCGTATCGGCGTTCGATAATTCCCTTTCCGCCCAGCGCGACGGGGGGGAGTTGTTGCACGGGTCCGACGTGAAAAGCCGCAGCTGACTGAAAAATATATATATGTATAAAAACGCGTCCCTACACGCCGCGGTTCATCGACAGCCTCCCCTCATTAACCTCAGAAGTCGGTGAGAGGAGAAACAAAGGCTGCGCGGCGGCGGCAACACATCTGCGACGGCGGTTAATAAATACATCGAGGGCCCGAAAAAGGCACTTTGTCGACCGCATGCGTCCGTTTGATTTATTAGAGCTTCTTTGGTTCCGCGGTCCCCGCACCGGTGAGGATCGATATTTTCCACCGCCACGTTTTTATCTCCCGCCGCTGTCCGGGGGAGCTCCTTAATGTATGAAATACTTTCCGCGGGCGAATCGGAAACACAGTCGCAAAAACGGCGCCGCGATCTAATTGCGATGTAGGATTGTGTCGCTTTTACTCCCACGCCGTAGCTTATGTACTCCCGTCCTCGCCGCCACGTGTGTTATTTTAATCGGCGGTTGGAAATCGGCGTTCCGGTCGCGTCCATCCCGAGCTCCCTCGGAGTCGGCTTCGCTTAAATTCCAGCGGCATCTTACTATCGCTCACATAAGAGGGCGGATGAAACGGCGGGTTTTTGGGTTTAAAGTTAACGTCAGGGGGATCAAAAAAAGGCTAAAAGTAGCTGCTAGCTAACGGCGGCGGAAAGCTCTGGAGAGGAAGGACGCGCACGTACTCCAGACCATCAGCGGGGAAACATCGACCAAAGAAAAGGCTTGCTTTAGAGGGTAAAACTCTATCCTCTCCTGCAATCTAACCAATTGAAATCGAACTGAATTTGATATCTTACTTTTCCTAAATCCAAACTTTCTGACGCTCTGCAACGTTTCCTGTGCGACGCAACCGAGAAATATTTAGTTTATCGCTAATTTAGTTAGCTATGCGCTAAAGGCGCTTTCATTTGAGGTGGAAAAAGTTGAATGTTTGTACCATAAAATAACAACTTTGTTATGCATTTTAATTGTGCACATATGTTGTTGCAAAAAGACAGCTGAGATTTGTGTACATGGATCTCTTTTTTTTGTGCCGTCGAGCCGACGGTTGGTTCCGGAAGTCGATGGCTGGTCGACTGTTCGGCTCATTCTCGTGGATTTTTATTCTAAAATAATCCTTGGATTTTATAAATCTGCCAAAGTTGGCGGACGTTTGTTTTAGACAAAGCCATTTTTTTATCTCTAATGTACGTTTAACCAGTGCTACGTGATAATGACAGGTAAAAAAAAAAATATTGATTCCTTATTGGAGTTCTTTTAAAGGTCTTTAATTAAATCCCTTATTACCGCATGTATCTATACATACATCCGTTTATTTAACTAAACACATAAAACCAATACTAATGAGACCCATAATGATGACTATATTAAATGGAATTTATATTTATATTTAGATCAGTCATACTCTTTTTACATTTTCCCGGGCATGTGGCCGTGCTCCATTTAAAATCAAAAAAAAGAAAAAAAATGAATTTAAACATTAAAAAAAAAAAAAAAGGAAAAGTCCGAGCTGGGCTGCACGCCTCTGTTCACGCGTCCAATATCTTTGTGAATTTGCCAACTTGAATCCTGTATTTTATTTTTATTTTTTCTTCTTGAGTGCCTTTGCCTTTTTTTTTTTTCATTCATTTATTTCTTTATTTATTTGTCTTTTTTTTTTTTTTTCCTGTCGGGGAGCGAGCGGGCACAGCGCCCGACGTTCAGCGCTTAAAACAGGCTGCCAGATGCTTAAGGCCGTCGATGCGGCGGAGCAATGCTCCGCGGAGCGCAGAGTGGAAAAATGTGTAGTGGATGTAAGGGGAAGGGAGACCCCTGGCACTTTGATTTATTTCTTTATTTGTTTGTTTTCATATAAAAGAAAGAAAGGAAAGAAAAAAGGAGAAATAATCTCCCCTGAAATTAAACTCTGCAAGGAGTCGATACCGACGCCGTTCTTATCACCGGCTTCTAATCTAATTTGTTTACAATTTGAATACACCGACGGGCTCTTAAAATTGTAAAATAAATCGTAAATAAAATTACAGGGTCTCGATTGGTAGAGATAACTGAAATTAATCAAATTTTTTTTTTGCATCGCGGGAACTTTTTTCGGGGGATTTTCTGGAGCCTCTTCAGGAGCTTCTTGGTGCTTTTGGACGTCAGAGAAGCAGGGAATCGCGTCTTCAAGCTAAAAAGATTCTTCTTTTCTACCTTTTTCCTAAAAACTCTGGTGACCGAGTCGCTCGTAGATCGGTGGAACTCACGATCCACGTCCGATCTCCTGATATTTCCTGCAGGACGGTATTTTTAACCAAATTGTTGGGGTCAAAAAGCTTCTTACCGGCGATGTTATTATTCCCGACGTGCGGAAGATCGACGCCGTTGCAACTTCCACCTCCATGTCTTCCTCTTCTTCTTCATGGCCGTTTGTTTTCGAGAGCTTCATGTGCTCGTCCTCTCCCGGTTCCCCCGGAGGAAGCTGCTTTTTGGAGGGAAATCGGAGCCGGGACAATTCTTCCAACGTTTCTGTCCGAAACGGTCATGCTTGAATTTGGGAGAACGATGGAGTTTAGTAGTCATATACCGTATTTTTCACGCTATAAAGTGCAGTTAAAGTCTTTAAATTTTCTCCAAAATTGTCCGTGCGTCTTATATATGAATTCTTGTTGTGTTTAATGACTTCAAAACCAATTTTATGTGGCGAAACCGCTCCGCTTGATTGGTTGTCGGACGTCCCCACCTGACTCATTGACGTTGTGCTAAAGTCTGTCATTGTTTGAATATGGGATGCAGCGTCAGATAAACGTAACTAATTATGTAATGCTGGAACCAATCAGAGAACAGTACCTTTCACGCTTTCGTCCACCACTTTTACGTCATTCCGCTTCGTCCTGCGCTTCAACATTTGTACATTTGTGTGTAAGAGAACCCCCAAAAATGGCAAATTGAAAAAGAGACATGTTAACGAAGCAGAATTCAAACTCGAGGCCATCGGTCGATCATGAGAAAAGAGCGGCTGCGAAAGAATTCAACATTAATGAAGCAGGAAACAAGCAGATGAAGAGCGCCAAGTAAAAAAAAAAAAAAACAGTTTCCGAGGGAACAAAGGGAGATGAATGAGTTGAATAAAGTTCGACTAAAGTGACTGTTTTGTTTTAAATACCGTATGTTTTACTGGTGCCTTATAACGCGTTGCGCCTTACATATGAAAATAGACCCGTTCATTGATATTGCGCCTAATAATGCGCCTCACGGTCCGCTAAATGTGGTATTTTTGACGGAAATGACCAAAACTGTTAAAGTTCTACCATGATTGGAATTAAAGTTATTTCACTCCTTCCGTTCTTTAACGCTGCTAAACCCTCCGTAACCTCCTGATGGACGAGGAAATCAAGCCGGACCTGGTGTTTCGGCCCCGCTGTGTCCTTTACCGGGTCGTTCGGACTCCGTCACGGACGGGTCGTGGGACCCGTAACGACCGAAAACGCCCAGAGTCGAGGCTTTTTTATGAAAATTGCTTGGTCACACGCCGGTTAACCTGCCCTTGCAAAGTGTATCCTTCACAGACGCCCCTTTAACCGCATCTTCACGCCGCAGCATCGGGGCCAGACGCCAGGAGAAACCTGCAGACAATTTAATAGATAGACACGTAGGAAAATAAACAGGTGAGTTGATAAATTTAAAAAAAAAAAAATTAAAAAAAACAATGAATAGATGCATAGAAAAATATATAGATGAGTAAATAACAGAAATATAAATAGAAAAATAAATAGATGAATAGATAGATAAATTAATGAATAAATAAATAGACATAGATAGATAGATGGATGGATGCGTAGAAAAATAAACATAGATGAATTTAAAAAAAAATAGGTGGATGAATAAATAACAAGATAAATAAATGAATGAGTACATGCTTAGAAAAATAAACAGATTAATAGATTGATGAATAAATCTATCAATAAATAAATAGACAGATGGATGGACGGACAGACAGACAGACAGACAGACAGACAGATAGATAGATAGATAGATAGATAGATAGATAGATAGATAGATAGATAGATAGATAGATAGATAGATAGATAGATAGATAGATGCGTAGAAAATAAAGATACATACATTTTAGAATAGATGAATAAATAACTAGATAAATAAAAAAATAATAGTTGCATAGAAAAATAAACAGAAAATAAACAAATTGATTGATGAATAAATCGATCAATAGATAGATAGACAGATAGATAGATAGATAGATAGATAGATAGATAGATAGATAGATAGATAGATAGATAGATAGATAGATGGATAGATGGATAGATGGATAATTTAATTAAGTGAAGTTAAATACAACTAAGATACAATTAAATTAAATCAATTAAATTAGATAGATAGATAGATAGATAGATAGATAGATAGATAGATAGATAGATAGATAGATAGATAGATAGATAGATAGATAGATAGATAGATAGATAGATGACAAAGCAAGTAAATACATGAATAAATAAATTCAGTTCATTTTCATCCGTCCTGACCACCTTGAGCCGACTCCTCTCTTTTTGTGTTTTTCCACCGTTTTGTGTTCCGTCCATGATTTTCTTCGTTCCTTTCATTTCTTTTTCCCTCTTCGGAGCGGGGGAGCGGGGGAGCCCGGGCGCCCGCTCCAAATTAATAAGGCCGGAGTCCAGCCCGAGCCGAGAGTAATGGCACTGACCCGGATTGTGCTGCAGTGGCTCCGCACGACACGCTACTTACTTTTCCTTAACGTTCGACTTTCTCTGAAGGTCAGTTTGGCCATTAGCCGGATCTGCGTAGCACCGCGCGCCCCACCTCTCCACTCCGATTCTTCTCATCTTCCCTCTCCCCGCCTTTCCCGCCGCCCGGAGAGAGAGAAAGCGAGATGGGGGGGTGGAGGGAGACGTGACGGGGCTAAATTTATCTTCCCCGGGAACCAAAGCGAAAGCTGTTTAAAGAGGATCCCTGTCAGGCTGGTAACTGACTGCTGATGGTGATCAACTTCACCTCCGCGAGGTGTCTGTCAAAACAACCCTCGTCTCCCCGAAACCCTCCTCTTCCCCCCGTTTCTCCCTCTCCTTTCTTTTTTTTTTTTTTTTTTTTATCTGTGTCCTCACCTCCCATTCCCTGTTTCATTAACAACGGAGCTGGTGGCTTGTGATAACTGGTCACTCCTCCGGGCGCTGAAAGGCAAGGACACTCCATTATCCCGCCGAGATGGATGGGTTGAAATATTGCCTGCAAGTGGCGGAGCCTGCCAAATCCTCCAGACATAAAACCCCTTTGTCTCCGACCGGGAGGAAAAATTAGCGCGAGAGGCCCCGGCTCTTCGGCTCGGCCAGACGCCGGGGGTCACGCTTTGAGCGGCGTCCCTAATAATGACCGACTTTCAGGCTCCGCCGAACCCGCGCCTCCTTTGCATCCCGGGTCGGGACGCACCGGAGGAGGTCTGGAGGTCCCGTCCGGGGAACGCCTCCCGTTCCCGACGCGCCGTTTCGGTCATTTTCTGCAGGGATGTAACACGACATCCCGGGTGAGAATCCTCGGTTCTCGGTGTAAAAGCTAATTTCGCTAATTTCGAAAAGACAGGCGGTTGAATAAAAGTTTTGCAGCGTCGTCGGCGGCGCAGCGGTTAGCGCTCCCGCCTCAGAGCTGCGTGGAGTCTCCATGTTCTTCCCTCGGGTTCTTCGGGTTCTCCGAGTTCCTCCCACGGAGATGCAAGAATGAGATGGCGAGAGGTTGCATGGAATAAAATAGAAAATTATTCAATCATCCCACAGCGGGGAAACGTCAATTCACGTGCAGGAGAGGTGGTTAATCATGTGCAATCTTGGAGATGAATATCAGATAAAAATAGAAAGTTTAAATAAACAAATAAAGAAATAAGGAAATTCTTCTTCTTTTTTGGGTTTTTTCCTGTTCTTTGTATCCTCCTCCCTCACACCAACTCACTTCATATCCTCTCTCACTACGTCCATAAATCTTCTAAATAAGGAAAAAAAACAACAAAATACAAACCGTATAAAATGGTCCCTTTTTGGTATCTTAAATGTTTTTTCCCCTAATTAAGATATACAGAAAACAAATTCATTAATTCCAACCCCTCCAAAAAAATTGTTAAAATAAGGGTATTAATAATGAAAACCTTGAAAAGGAAGAATATTGATAATGTAAGGGACATCAAAAAGAAAAAAAAAGAAAATGATGGTTATTATAAACTTATAGTGTTGTAATATGAATCCTAACCTCAGACAAGAACGCCTGCAGATGGCGGCGACTGGTTACGAGGCTACGAACAAAAACGCAGAGCCAAAAACGTACTTATTCGAGTCGCGCGAATTCGTAAGTTTGATTTTCTCCCTCTCTTATTCGTATCATAAATTTTTTTGGGATTACTCGGATAAAAAATTTTCTGGAATCGCGCTTCGTGTCCTAAAACACCTCCGCGGTGGGAAACACGTCCCTGTGAAGGAGAGCGCAAATAAACGCACGGAAGATAGATAAAAATGAAAAATGAAACCAAAAGGGTCGTTTAAGAATCAGAATCAGAATTTCTTTAAACCCCCGAGTGTTTTTGCAACGAAGGGGCGTTAGATAATTGAAAAATGAAGTGCGATCGTGGTTGGTTGTGCAAAATTGGCGCAAAGCAACGCAAGCTAGCACAATAGGCGTAACTATCAGGCTAAAGCGCTAGCTCCGCACCGATACGGTCGCTTCTTCCCTCGCCGATGATGAAGTTTTCTGATCTGAACTCGGACTCTCGTGTTGAAGAATCGAGCTGAGAGAGCCTTCGAATCTGTAGATTCAGGAATATAATAGACATATTATATGCTCTTTAGAACGCGCTCGAGTGTGCAGTTCAGAGAAAGCGCTACGACGAACGCGACGATCATCCGTCGTGGCACAAAAGACGTACTTTGCACTCCAAGTGTCTCGTTACCGTGGAGGAATACGATAAAAAATCATAAATGAAACGAAAAAAAAAAAAAAAGAAGTTTCCCGTAAAGCTTCACACAGAAATCCGGCGGAATAGTTGAGCCGCAGATCTTTTATCGGCGCCTCAAGGACTTCTTTAAACAAGCCGCGCTTGTCGTCCATGCGTTTTTAATTGAATTAAGGAGCGCGCAGTGTGGCATCTCCATTATTGTTATCTTGTAGGTGTGCGCGGGTTATTACAGGGGGAAGCGTGTTAAGTCATTTGTTATCCGTGGCGTTCTAATAAACACGTCGGCCGTGGGCGAGGCCCGCCGCTTGTCTGCGCCGTTCAGATTGATACGCCCGCCGTGTCCGGGGCCCGACGCCCTCATTATCCCACGGGCCCCGTTAGGTGGAGATGTATCCGGGAGGAAATGGCGGAGACGGAGTGCGGGAAAAAACGGCGGACGCACCGGGGTTTTCCAGAATGTGGACGTCCGGGTGTCAAGAGGCCCGGAGCGCTTCGGTTTCGCCGCCGGAGCTGACGGGTCAGGTGTGCCGAGCGGCCGATTTATGTGAAAAAGGGAAGGAAACTATAAAAAAAAGCAGAAAAAAACACTTGTAATGTTTATATTCGTTCAGTCTAAGGGTGGAGCATATCACAGCTGGGATTGGAGCGGAGACAAAAAAAAAATATTCACTCGTTCATTGGATTTGCACGTCATATTTGGACAAACAAGCATTTAGAGTTCACGAAAAACAGTTTTTTCCCCAAAGCGCTCGTCACTTGAACCTCACAAACAGTACAGTGAAATACACAAACCCTTTTTTTTCCCCTTTTTTTTACTTTTTTATTTCCACAAATTTATCTATTTATTCTTCTAGATGTTATTATATTTTTCTAAAATATATTTTATATTTTTGGTCTTATATTAGGTCTTTATATCTCTAACCCAGAGATGCTGATACTGTTGTATTGTTGTGTTGTGACCTGCTTATTGAAGTTTTTGATTCCGCTGAACCTGAGAGCAGCGATCTCTAAATTTCATTGCACTCTGTGTAATGACAATAAAAGTCTTGAATCCTTGAATTAACCCTCTAATTCACATCATAGAAAAACAAAATCAATCATACAGAGAAAAGCAATCGTTCACCCTCTCACTCACATGCCGTATAGAGACATAAATCCATTCACTCATTCATTCACACACGATTCACCCTCTCATTCACCCTCTCATATATATATATATATATATATATATATATACATACAATTCTCTTTTTTCTCTCTTTTTTCTTCTGATTTTTTCTGGTTAACTGATTAACTTTAATTAACTTTAATTCATTTATTAACTGCCCCCCAAATTGCCCCTCGGGGACAAATAATCGAACATTCCCCCTCTTATCTTACAAAAACAAAACAAAAAAAATGTAAACATCATATGGAGGCACACGACCGTTCACCTTTTCAAGACAAACATATATTCACTCTGTCATTCACATGCTATCTAAGATAAGATAAGATAAGATACGATAAAGCTTTATAGATCCCCATAGGTGAAATTCTTTTGTCACAGCAGCGTAACATAAATATCTTCTAAAAATCTTCTAAGAAAAAAATATATATGAATATAAATAGAGGCAATTAGAAGCCAAAAGATAGCAAAATACATCCACAAAAGACCTCCATTCACTCTCTCATCCACACATTTTTCTGGGAGAAACAGTAAGAAAAGTTAGGGACGGGTGCTGGATCAAAAAAAAAGTTGACTTAGTAGAGTTTTGAAAAAAATCGGCACACCAAACATACGCTCCAAAAAGAAAAGATGATTTATTTGACATATAACACTTATTCTCGCTTATTCTCGCATGCATGGTTTTGGGCAAAAATAAGGAAAAAGGAAAGCGGAGGAGGCTTATTTTCGCTCGAAACCTCATTCATGTGAGAATAAGTGTTTTCTGTTATATTTAAAATAAATCATCATTAGGAGCATATTTTTGGTTGAGACGATATTTTTTCCATATTCTTACAGAAACAAACAAAAAAAAATCAGGTAGTAGTTTGGACTAGGGGAGGAACCCGGAGAACCTGCAGGAACCCGGAGAACCTGCAGGAACCCGGAGAACCTGCAGGAACCCGGAGGACCTGCAGGAACCCCCGCGTAGATACGTCGAGAACACGGAGACCCGGCGCGTAAAGCCGGTATCCAATCAGGGACCTTGTTGCTGCTGAGGTGGAAGCGCTAACCGCTGCGCCTCCCGCATTTAACCCTCCTGCTCCAATTACTTTGCCCTGACATCCATGCTTATTTTCCCAACCTTTTTTTTTTTCCTCCTTCCTCAGTGTGGAGCAGTGATTCTTGACACATGAAACCCGCGGGGTGTTCCGTCGAGGAGGGTTTGATTTTACTAATTGGTACCAAAGCTGTTAATTGGTGCAGCGGCAAAAAAAAAAAAAAAAAAAGGGCAAATGGAGAATTGCACTCTGCTCTCCTGGGAAATATGTGTGCTCAACCTCATTTTGCACCTTTATTTCTTGTTTATTTCCACCGTTCAGCTGCGGACACGTTGTCACAACAACATAAACATCGTATGAGATATTTTTTTCCTCATCACGCTGTGCGTTTTATTAAAAATAAAATGCTCACGGTGGCTGCAGCGGCCAGCGCTTCCGCCTCACAGCAACAAGATACCTGATTGGATTCCTACGGGTGGTCTTTCTGCGTCGGAGTCTCAATGTTCTCCACGTGTCTGCTTCGGTTTTCCTCCTGGTTCCTACCGCCGTCCAAAAGCCTGCAGGAGGCTCATCGGAGACTCGAAGTTGTGCAAAAGCTGAGAGAGCGAATGGTTGGATTTCTGCACATGACATGTGGATGAGAAAGTCAAAATCTTCTTGTCGTGACAACTGGACTTGTATTTCTTCACTTGAAGGACAGAAGAAGCCTCTTGGAACAGAAGACACATTATGGACAACCCTGACCACCTCATCACACCAGATAGACAACAAAACAGCTTCTCCAGTTTTTTTTTTTTCATAAATACTTTATACTTTTACACTTCAGGATTTACTTATTTCATTGACTTTTTCCACGTATTTTAGCTTTCTCGTCCTTGTATGTCAACTTCCCAAGCGTGGGATCATTCACATCTCATCTCATGTCATCTCATGAGGGGAAATTCGAGTCCGGTTGCCACGGCGAGAAGATTTCTACGAAAATTCACCGTGTTTGAATGAGTGTGAATGGATCTGTGTGATCGGCCCCCTGCTGGCTATCGGTGGTATTGCGGCAAATTTAGCACGGCGAGCACGAAACAACAGAAACCGTTGTCGTTCTGCAGCGTCGCGCTCGCTCGTAACTCCACCGCGCTGTGAAACTGTCAGCCAGACAACACGTTCCTTTACTTATCCCTCCTGTTTTTCTTTATTTGCAACGGTTTCCTTCATTTGTCATGTGAATTGGCTGTGGCGCAGCGACATATGTCTGCCTGGTGAGAAAAAAAAAAAAAAACAAACAAACCGACAGAAAAAAAAAAAAAAAAAAGCATTTACATCCTCGAACCGACTGCTACTTCGATTTGTTTTCCTTTTTTTTTCTTTTTTTAAATTTATTTATTTATTTTTTGCGTTTAATTCCCCTTTTCTCACCGGTAATAGAGGATGAAACACGGCAGAAAGAGCGCTGATGTACGAGAGTTAATAAAATCGGGGTTAAATGTTGCAAGCGAGCGTCTCCTCGGTAAAATGTAAAAGCTGTCTGGCCGTGAGCGGAGGAGAAATTGTGCATAAATCAGAAAGTTGTTTAGTGGAGCCCCTCGCCGACGCACCGGCGATGCAGATTAGTCCGCACAGGCGGAGGAGGGATCATCTCATCCCTACCCTTTTTGTCGGCAGGGCGACCTGAGCGCAAGCATCAAACGCTTTCTGGCGACAAAAATCGCCAGAAAGGGGCAGGCAGATGTTCTGTCGGCTTTTTGAAGCGCTGCCCGGCGTGGAGTTCGAAACTTGGAAGCCCGGCAGAGGTCCTTGTTCCGCGCGGCGCCCGAACGCCCTGCGGCGTCAACATGCTCGACCCCTGTTTGACCCGCAAACGACCAGGACTTCCTCCTTTTAGTTCTTTCTTTTCGAAAAGCGCGGAGAAGAAGTTGCGACTTTTCACCGCGAGCGTCCTCTAGCCCGCGGGATGTTTTATTCATAAACCCATGAGCTTCCGTCGTCCGTCCCCCTAATGGCAAATGAGAGAAGCGGCGGTTGCCGCGGCGCTGACCGACGTTAATGCACTCGGCATTAGAACCCGCCGTCGTTACGGGAACGAGATGTCGACCTTAAGACCGCGCGGTTCGGAGGCTCTTGATTCTTTCGAGGACTTTGCAAAGTGCCTGTCTTGGTTCTCCTCATGTTCTCGGTTCTCCACCTTCAGTTTGTAGGTTCTCTGAAGACTCTAAATCAGGGGCGTCAAACTCATTTCTCACCTTGGGTCACATACGACCGAGGTCAGGGGTCGGCAACCCGCGGCTCTGATTGGCTTGGGAAAATAAATTATAATATTTAATTGAGGGGTATTTCATTTGTGTTAATTCCTTTTTTTAACTTTTAGTTTTAAGTTGGAAGATTATTGTGATCTTGAAATATTAAATAAAATTATATTTATTATTTTTTGCCGCTCAAAATAACGTCACACTCGTGGAAGCCGGTATACCCGCCAGCCGGTAAAGTCCCGATTTGCAGATGCTGTGCGCAGAAGTTCAGGAGCAGAAGTCCCATTAACCGGATAAAATAAATATTTATGAAGATATTTTGCAAATAATTATTTTTTATTGTTTACTGACACAGTGATTTTTTTCACGATTTATTTTTAAAATTCAGGTCAAGGCTCCGCTACACGCTGTGAAAGCCCAAAGCTCAAAATGAGTTCATTACGTATATAAAATTTAATTTTCTCCGAAATACTTTGTGAATTTCAGAAGCAACCCACTCCACACTTGTTTATACAAAGTGTAAAGGTAATAAAAAGCAATGTATACGGTGGTACTTTTATTTTAGACGTCAAAAAGTAATTTCGGCTCCCAGTGTTTTCTTTTCCGAGGAAACCGGGTCCAAATGGCTCTTTGGGTGTTACGGGTCGCCGACCCCTGGACTAGGTAGATGTCAAGTGGGCCGGACCATTAAAATAATTGCAAACTCAGTAATAAATAACCAAAATATCATGTCTTACCTCTGTTTTGATATAAAGAAGTACAAGGACATCAGGGAAATCATGGAATTTAATGAATCCTTTTACAAAACATTTCATGAAACCTCATATTTCCTTAGACAAAAGTGTAATTTAGGTTTATCATTCACACGGATGCATCGCAATCATGTGATCATGTGATCCCACTGATCGTACAAAGGCACAAAACTTTAACAAGTAATTGTTATTGAAAAATATAGTAATGCACTTTGAGATTGAATGAGACTTATAAAGAAAGGGATTTTTAAACCATTTACACATGTGCATATAAAATCTAAATCGAATCCCTGCCTGTACCTTACAAACTAAAGAGAGTGCTATTAAATGTGTAAGAAAGAAAGTGTTCACCTGTCCTGTACATGTGCAAACTTCCTAAATGAAACATGCAAACACATACAAAACATACTGAAAATGTATGGAGTTGCATGAACAGTAGATTTCCATCATACTCTTTTGTGGTGAAGCTGCTGACTGACATTAAATTGCAAATTGTCGTTAGCAATTAGCTAGCTGGCTTTTACCGCTGCTTCACCGATTTCTCGGCTATGGGTGAAAGTGGACCGCTGTTTCCTCAGACCCGCCAGCAATTGGTTATTATTAGTTAAATATCTTATCTCTTCTCAGTTTTCCTTGCAAGCTGTCATATTTTTCGCTCTGATGAGTCTCGTTGTGGCGATGAATATTATATTCCTTAAATACCCAAACTTGTTGCAAACACGCCAAGCACAAAGGTTTCCCGTGCATTCTACACTCTTTATCTACTTTTCCCTGTTTTGATAACGACATTTTGGCTAGTGAGAGCGTAGCGTGGAGGTAGAGAACAGAGTAGAAACAACGTCATAACAAGCAGCAGGCGGTGCATTGATACCGTCTGCTGATTGGTCCGTCTCAGTGATGTGGATTGTCGTCTACTCTGACCAAAGTAGTGGAAAATTCATGAATTGCATTTAATTAAAAGAAAATTAAATCCTTGTCTTTTATGCATTTTTTCACTTTCAAATTATCCCGCGGGCCTGATCGAACCCCCCCAGATGTTTGACACCCCTGCTTTAAATTGTCCAAATGTGTTGGACTGGCTGGACGTCTCCGTATTTGACCAGGTTTAACCCCGCCGGCTGGGAAAGAACGAATAAATGAAAACCTCGTCTTTGCCGGTTGTATTTTCCTTCCGATGTTACCGAACAGTCTTTTACCGCCTGCACTCGGAGAGCGTTGGTTATTTGGATCAGCAGAATATAAACCGATCGATTCCCACCATCGATCAATCCGGGGCTCCTGTCCTTCTGGTTTCGTCTCGAAAACCTGTTTAGTTCTCAACGCCTGATCGGATGGCGATGTTTTGGGGGGGAAGGGGAGGGGGTCACCCCGAACAACAGCTCGTGGACTTCCTTGATGGGTTTTGAATCAAAAGGGCGCAGAAAGAAGGTGAGGTTAGGGAGATTAACATCAGAAAATAAATGGGCTCATTATATATTTATATGTATTGAAATAAAAAGCAGACTCTCCTGTGGTCAGCCTCCACGGACCTCCTGGTCTTTGAAGGCATCATTAGCTAGTTTTATCAGCACATTGACCCTAAAACCGGTACCTGAGGGGGCCGGCTGTAGTCGTGCCGGCATCAGCATACCAGTCTTCTTGGTCGGATGAAATAAGACTTTGAAGTGGATTTTCTATTTGAAGAATTATACATCGGGGATTTTGATTCATAGCTATTTTTTTTTTTTTTTTTTTTTTTTTTTGTCTTTGAGGCCTCCGGTTGTGTGGGTGGATGGAATTACCAAAAATTGTTATGTAAAAATATAGATATACGATCTATTAATTTCATTACGCTTTAATTAAAGATTGATTTTTTTTTTCTCGTGGAATTTTTTTTTGTATTTTTTCATTAGTATTTTTAAAAATATTTTTTTATCATTTTATCTTCTTTCATAGAAGATAGAAGATTTCATCACCATTGTTATATAAGAGTATAAGAAAAAAATAGATTAGGGAATCTCAAGCGTAGAACTAGAATGCATAAGAACATTAAGACATTTTTTTTATTTTTTTTATTTTTTTATTAGTATTTTTAGAAATATTTTTTTTATTATTTTATCGTCTTTCATAATCACCATTGTTATGTAAGAGTTTAAGGAAAAAAATAGATTAGGGAATCTCAAGCATAGAACTAAAATGCATAAAAACATTAAAACATTTTTTTTTCTTTTTTTTAGTAGTATTTTTAAAATTATTTTATTATTTTATCTTCTTTCATAATCACCATTGTTATGTAAGAGTATAAGAAAAAAATAGATTAGGGAATCTCAAGCATAGAACTAGAATGCATAAAAACATTAAAACATTTTTTTAAATTTTTTAATTTTTTTATTAGTATTTTCAAAAATAGTTTTTATTATTTTATCTTCTTTCATAATCACCATTGATATGTTAGAGTATAAGAAAAAAATAGATTAGGGAATCTCAAGCTTAGAACTAGAATGCATAAATACATAAAAAAAAAAAAATAAATAAATAAAAGAGGGAATCCTACTTTCGATATCGGAAATCCCTGAGATAAATATCAGACAGATTTAAGGTCCCTCGTCTGCGGAGCCCAGACTCAAAGCAGCTGTTTGGTTTGATTTTCATTTGTTCCTCCTGCACAGTAAAATTGGACGGATAAATGCATTACAATGAGAAAAAAAAAAAAAAAAAAAAAAAAAAAAAAAAGACTATTTTACTTCAGATGAAAATCTCAAAAGATAATTATTTGGATTTCATATGGATTTTCCTAATCCCGGTATATGTTGCCGTGACCCAGTTTAATATTGAAATTTAGCGAATAGCCTTATACTTGCTAATCCTTGCATGTAATAAGAGAAGCCTCCTTTCAGCTTGAGTGACCCATTTCAAGGAAAACACACTGTTTTGAAAAAGTCCTTCAAGCCATTCTCGTTAGAACCGTCGCGTTTGTACCGGAGAGAGTTTTTCCACCAATTTAAAAAAAAAAAAGAAAAAAGTTTTATCTCAAATTAGAATTGGCGGCGTGCAGCGGAGGGGCCGCGGCGTCCCCGGTGGCCCCGGCGAATAAAAGATCAAAGATCAATTACATTGACGGGCGATCCTCGACAATAAGCAGGCACACACACTTCCTCCACCTTGAATTCCCCCGACGTTTTTTTTTCCCCGACAATGGGGTCTTTGTGCGCGTCGGCATTGTTTTGGATTCCTCCAATCGTTGCGGGTTTATTGTTTCCAATATGTTAATGCTGTTTTCTCCTGGCGGGATTCGCCGTCTGTTTGAAGTGATGTCTCCGAGTGTGTTTGGAATCGAACGGGGTTTTCCGAGGGGACGGGTTTGAACTTACCACCCTTGGATTCTCCCGCGTCGGCGGGCTCTAACCTTGAAGCGCTCGGGATGAATAAACCCCCGCAGATTGTATTCTGATTAGATTATACGCTTAATCTGCGACGGGCGCGCGGAAACGGCGAGCGGCGCGGGCGCTCCTTGAAAGGCAGGACAAATGCAATAACGCCACGATGCTAATGCTCGCTGGCAGATAGCGATGATACCAGGGGCAAACAATATTACTGCGCCGCTGAGCCGACAGCAAACAATAATATAACAATATATCATCAAAAACATGACCGCCCCGGCTGCGGGGCCTCAAATGGCCGTTTTCTCTCCTGGCAACTGTTCTCGGCGTGCAGAAACGCACGTGTTCTTCCAATTTCCTGAGCCGACTCCTGCGGCGGAACTTTTTTTTTTTTCTCCTGAATATTCAAGAAACGCCCTCCCTCGGACAAACAACGGCTATTTTTAGCCTCCGGGGCCCGAGAAGTGGATGTTGTTGTAAAAAAAAAAATAAAAAAAAAAAAAAACCCGGCCTCCACGCTGAGCGCGGCGGGCTTTTCCGACCGCGCCCGAGTACGAGCGATGTTCCCGAGGGGGGACGGAGATGGCGCCGCCGTCACGGCACGCTTCTTATGCTACGTTCCCTTTGACTTTGCACACACACACACAGATAATAGCAGCATTGTAAAGCTAAAGCTAGCTTTCATCGGTAGATCGCTGCAAAACAAAGCGGGTTATATTTGCACCGACTTTAACATCAGTTTCATTATTATTGTTATTATTATTTCCAATTTTTCCGCTAGCCGGTCTCGCTTTCGGCTCTGTTTATCGTCCCTCGTGCCGAGGCTCACCTCCTTGATACCCCGGGCCCGAGAGACCACCTTAGGATCGTCCAACTGCTTTATTTTTTATTTTTTTTCGCACGCTCATTAATAATTCAGGAGGCCGAAGGTTCCTCGGTTGCACGCGGCGCTTTCAAAAATAGCAGCGATCGTCTCCGACGGAGGAAAGTTGGCCGGCCCCTGATGTTTACCCTGTTCGAGCGTTTATACCGATGCTTTAAAATCGACCCCCGGATGAAGAGTGTGTGACGATGAGGAGGAGGAACGACGCGGGAGCCGGATCCCGAACCCTCAGCTGTTTCGAATCCCCGTCAGAGTCGCGGCTAAATCAAGCGTCGCTGTTGTTGTCATTAATCACAACGGACTGATTTCCCTTTGGCCTCTTTGCCTCAGCCACTACACACACACACACACACACACACACACTTGCATAGCTGGATGTGTGTTTCCAGTGACATCTTCTTAATTTTTGTTTTCCCTACTAGAAATTAATAATGCCGCAAGTCAGTGCTTCTCTTTTGTGTGTGTGTGTGTGTGTGTGTTCATCCGCGGAGACACGTCTGTAAGTTTGACGTGTTTTCTTGATGAATGATAGATGCGGGTCTGTTTCTCCTCCGCCGGCTCCGAGCAGACAATCCCCCGCTTTTTCCTCTCCTCTCTCCGCTCCGTCTCTACCTTTGATTACGTTTCTCTTCAATATAATTCTGACAGCCGCCTTTGTTCTGCGCCTCTCAGCCCTGCAAGGTTCACGAAAATAAATGTTTTGATCCCTCGTATGGCAGCTATTAGGGCTTGAAATCTGTGTCTGCGGGAGTAATTCACCGCTTCGCCGGGTGGCGGATTCGAACATGAAGTCATAATGAAATGATTTGTTATATTTAGATTTTTTTTTCCCTCCTCAAAAAAGACGCTTTTTGGACTGCGGCGTCGACGTGGCGGTTTCCGAACCGCCGCAGCCCTGCGGCGGGTCGGTCCAGTTTCTGTGTGGACGGTTCTGTGGGTTCTTCCCAGCGTCCGAAAAGGTTCATTGGAGACACCGAAACGTCCAGATGGACGAGGCGTGAATGAGTGAATAAAACATTTTATCTCTCAATATAATGTCAATGAGTGGGAGAAAAGTTGGATCTCTATATGTGAGTTTTTTTGTTTTTTTTTTAATTTATTTATTTGATTGGGACACTTTAATGAACATCCATTCAGATTTATTTAATAGACGTAAATATGCCGGATTATAGCAAAAATGCTAATTTACATCAGCAGTCCCTAGGCAGATAAACTGAAAGACACAACAAGACATAAGAAAGAGCAAAAGGTTACAGTGCAGTACATTACTAAGAAGTTAAGAGTTAGTGGTTACAGGGCTGATTTACTTTCAACTGCCGCTTAAGGTGAGTTTTAAAGGTTCGTAATGTGGGACGCTCCTTAATGGCAAGTGGGAAACTGTTCCAGATCTCACTTGCCTTTACAGAAAGAGCATTTTGTCCAAAAGCTGTGTTTCTGAGTGGGACCTCCTAGTCCCCTCTAGAGGAGGTCCTGGTCCTGAGACCGCTGTGAGCCCTTATTCTGAGAAAGTGCATTAAACACTCCGTTTTAAAACTACCTCTTGTGAATGAAAGGGTGAATGGTTGTATCTCTAGACTCGTGAATGAATGAGTGAATGCTTGAATCTCTCAATACGACGTCACCGAGTGAGTGAACCGTCGTTTCTGTCTCTACAAGGGCGAGTGATTGTATCTGTGACGTATGAATGAGAGGGTGAATGGCTGCATGTGTCTATATGACATGGATGAGCGAGTGAATAGTTGCATGTCTATGACGCGTGAATGGTTGTATCTCTCAAGATGACGTGAATGAATGGTTGTTTCCGTCTATGAGAGGGTGAATGTTGCACGTCTCCACATGATATGAATGAACGAGTGAATAGATGTATCTCTCTATGAGAGGGTGAATCGTATCTCTGCTGTGTGAATGAGAGGGTGATATGTTTCTACATAAGAATAAGCACAACTTTATTTATCCCGAAGGAAATTGTTGTGCCAGAGTTTCAAATAAAACATAACAATAATAAATAATAGTAGGAAATTGTATAAACAGGAAAAAAAAAGGAGGGAGAATAAGAAATACATATAAAGTGTCATGGTCATATGAGGTGAATGTAAATGAGAGGGTGCCTTTAGAGGGCGAGTAAATGACGGTTAATGTTCGTTTGTCTCAAATGTCGTGTGAACGAATGAAAAAAAAAAGCGGTTGCGTGTTTCCACGACACATTTACGTCTCCTAGACGTGTAAATGAGAGGGCGAATGACGGCCGGGATAAACTCCAGCACCCCTGCAACCCTGAGTGCAGCATTAGCGGTACAGATAATGAATGAATGAATGAAAGAAATCAGGTTTGCACTGATGCAGGGCGAATGCTCCAGGAGGGGAGGCGGGGGTTTGTATACATACGTCCGATTAATTGCGATTGAACCTGTAAAAAGATAGCAATCCGCCCGTAATCCACCTGAGTGGATTTATGGAAAGCCGGTTCCAGGAGGCCAATCCCACCTTACAATCCTGTAAAAAAAGGTCGACCCTAAATGTAATACGAGGCGGTGAAATGCAGGCGGAGAGAGAAAAAAAAAAGAAAACAAAGACGCCACTCGGGATTCATCGCGGGGCCGGAATCACCTTGAAGGGAGAGTTTGAGGGCCAATAACTTTGTTCGACGGCGGGAAATATTCCCGGACCGAGTGCATCCACTCGACGTCCGTGAATGACGTGATCCGAGGAAGAATGCCGGGTTATTCAGACGTGGTTTTTTCGCTGCCTTCCAAGTGACTGTAAATCACGGCGGTGTTTGGCTTATTGTCGCCTCCATTGATGAGATGAGCCTGGAATGCAACGCCAGATAAAGGAAAAGAAAAAAACTAAACGAATGCATGAGATTCCTATGTTCATATTCCTGTCAGTCATTGTTTTTCACGTTTGCGACCATTCAAGCACTTAGATTTATTTTTATTTTCTTGTCCTCGGATCAGCTGTGACTTTAGGATGTCGTTTATTTAGTATTTTATTTTAGAAAAAATAGAACAGACTGAACAGAACTTGCATTCTGACTACCGTGTTCTGACCGTGAACATTTTATAGTCCGGAAATTACGATAATTTGGATATTTTGAATCACGGACACATTCATTCATTTTGGATAAGATAAGATAAGATAAGAACAACTTTATTTATCCCAAAGTAAAATTGTTGTGCCAGAGTTTCAAGCAAAAGCATAACAGTAATAGATAATAGTAGGAAGGAGGGAGAATAAGAAATACAATAAAATATATTTTATAGTATCTATTCTACTGTGTAACTGAGTGGTTGCAAGTCTCTATGATTGGTCCAGAGTAAACCCCGCCTCTCGCTCAATGTCAGCTGTGATTGGCTGCATGAATGATAAATTCGATGATTTGTACGATACATCGGGGAGCGCGCTCAGTGCTGCCCTCTGCTGGACAGTAAGAAAACTGCGGCGGAGATGGAAGTTTTTTTTTCCCGACAAAAGCGACAAAAGTTTGTGTTTTACAAGATAGCGATGGGGGGGATGGTTACCGTGGTAACAAGACGACTTACTGAGCATGATGCATGTGATGATAATTAGCGGGGGGGTGGGCGTTACGCTGCACACCTGCTTGTTTTTTCCCGGGTTTTAACCAGCGGGGCGTTCATCCTCCCTCCTGACAAAGTAGCAGGACTTTGTTGGCCGTAAAGGATCCGGCCCACTGCCGCCGCGGGTTGAACAGACGCTTTTCACAAATGAGATGTCGCATTCTGTTGTTTTAGCCATCGGAGCGTCAGTGAGCGAGCGTCTTCTCGCCGCGCTCCTTTGCTGCATCCTTTTTTTGTTTTTTTTTCTCCAGCTTGATGTGGAAAAACTTTTTTCTCCCGCTCTCTCTCCCGCTTTAAACCGTGAAATGTGACTTAACACCGGGCACTGTTTCTGCAGCTTCTTTGTCTTGACTTTCTGCCTGCACACACACACACACACACACATACAAACACTGTATCGAGTCACCCAGGCCTCACTTGCATTCCCTTGCCAAAAGCTGAGCTGAGTGGCGTCTCTCTCTCACACACACACACACACACACATACACTTACACTTGTTGTTGGACTTAAAAGTGAACATGGGTGATTTAGCTTCACAGACACGTCCGGGCCGAGTGTGGAAAAGTCGGAGGCTCCGGTTTGTTTTTCGTCCCCGAGGACGAGGACGACGCGGGCCGAGACCGTCTTTCTCAACTCAAAAGTCAACCGGCGTGAAACGGAGCGGCGTGTCGGAGCAAAACGGAAGACGCGGCTCGCTGACGCGAATTAATGCATTCCTGCGCCCTGCTTATAAAACACCGCCGTTCCTCTTTAATACCTCCACAATAGCTGCTTTTTACTCTGTTGGAATTTTTTGCCGCTTCCAGAACCAACTCGGGAACTTGTCCGTGTCTCCGGGGAACGTAGACCTCAGTCCCAAGAGGGACCGTAATTTCTGGACTATTAGGCGCACCTGAATATAAGCCGCACCGGCTAGCTGATCGCTATCTTGCTCTTCCTCCTAAAAGTCGTCTTCTTCGATGCCGGGATTGAACACCCTCAGAATTTGACGGTAATTTCTTCGACCGGTGTGACGAGGCTAAATGTTTAGGTGGCACAAAGCTCGACATTCCAAAAAAAAAAAAATCCATAAATTAGCCGCATCGACGTTTAAGCCGCAGTGTTCAAAGCGTGTGGAAAAAAGTAGCGGCTTAGAGTAGGATCTTTATACGCTGCCATAGGAAGTGCAGTTGGCGTTTGGTGGAACTCATCGGCCGCCTCCGTTACCAGATGAACCGGAGAAGCCTCTCGGATGAGGGCGTGAAACATCTCCCGTTGACGATATTCAAGACCAGTTGCCACGACGAGAAGACGAGCGTTACCCGATACTTCTCGTGGTGCGCCATTTTTTCCAACCGACGGTGGTCACCGTTCAGCTGTTTGTGAGAAAATGGACAGAAAAATAGAAAAATAGAGCGACGGCCAGGTCCGAGCTCGTTTGGCCTGCTACGCCGCAGAGGGGCTTCCAGGGCTTGCAATGGAACATCAATATTTTCACCAAAATAAGTCCGGAGTTAGCTAACGGCGAGGTTCTTCACACGGCGAAGCAGCGCCGGGAGAAGATAAAAACACTTCAACCCAGCAGATAGTCCGTGGTTATTATTCCTGCCCTGCAGAGCACAGACGCTGCAGCAGTTTCCACCTCCACGCCGTCCGTGCTCACCTCCTCTACTTCTTTGGTGGTTTGTTTTGGAGCGCGGAAGCTTAACGTGCGTGTCGTAGATCAGGAGTGTCGAACGTATGGCTGACATAAAAATGATAAACTAATTTTTTTTTAAATGAAAATACAGTTCCAATATTATCTGCTAGGGACGCAATGTTTTGGTCAGTGTTAGCGACATGAACTTACAGCAGATGGCTGGAAATAGCATTTTTACCCGCTTTTCCGTCGTTCCTGACACCCTCATCGCAAAGATATGGTCAAAAAAGAGAAAAGTTGACAGGGTTTTCCAAGAAAAATTGAACCCCTTCTTATTTGTCGGTCGAGATGAACAAGAAACCTGCAATCTATGAGACGCGCAAAAAAAAAATATACAAACAAAATGCACGGAAAACTGAGAAGACAGACCTGAGGCGTGCTGTCGTTGACATTGCACTGAGATTTTTATAATTCACCTGTTCTCCTTGACAATAAAACAAAGGAAAAATGTGGACTTAGTGTTTCTTCTAGGTAATTACGCTCCGGTTTTACCGGTCCGCTCCCCTTGACGTCAAATTAGGCCGTACGTGGCCCGCGGACCAGAATGAGTCTGACAGTCCTGGCATAGATGCTCGTGTCCGACTCAAAGGAGGAGGCAACTTCCTTGAAAAAAGCCGGACAGTTTCTAGAAAATACCGGCCTGAGTGGATAAAAACGACTCAGCTACGTAGCTTAACTCGTAGCTGGCTTTGCGACGGTATGTATTTTATCAATGGCTTCAGATTCCAGATACTTTATACTCTATGAGAGTCAGTCCAGACTCGCAGTGTAAAAATGCTCCGGGATTGTTTGAGCCACAAAAGCTGCGATCCTCTAAACCCCCCCCCTTCGCCCACGCCCCGATTCAGGTTTTGCTCGGCCCCTTTTTTATTTATTTTTTCTGAAAACAACCCCCGGGCCCGTTTTGTTACGAGAGCGGCCGTTAGGATGAGATTACGATCAACGTTCCGTTCGCTCCGAGGCGAGGGAGGCGGTGACTCATCGCCGGGGATTTTCTAAAACGGATAAATAAATAAAATAGACAGACGTTTACTCAAAAACGATGAGTCATGTTTTCATCCCGATTCGATTAATCATTTATCCTCCTTTTTTTTTTTTTTTTAAATTGTTATGTATCATTTCGTTTTAACGCCGCCTCCCGTACGTCACGGTTGGCTCGCGGCGAGGATTCGGCATCAGCCGCTTAGAGATGGAGGCCCTCCGCTTCCGCCCTTCTCTGGGGCTGCAGGCGTTAATTGTCAGCATTTCAATTATTCTAACTTATTATAAGGGTTTGTGCAATTAGGATTAAATTTCTAGGCCTCTCACACACACACACACACACACACACACACATACGACAGCTGTGCTGTGAGGGGACCAACACAGGAGGCCGCGGTGATAAGAAAAAAAAAAAAAAACGAGGGCGGCGGCGAGCGACGAAAAGGAGGGCGTGCGTCCCCTGTATCCCGCTACATCCCATAATAGTTTGTTAGAGATGAACTCGCTTGTGTCCATTAAACAAAGCTATCGTATGATATGAAACAGTAAGTGAGAGCTGTGAATTTTAATGGACTGTAAAAGAAAGCAATGGGATTATCATTGATACGATGTGAAGTGTGAGGTTTCCAAATATATAAATATTCACATATTTATATATTTATACACGCGCAGTGTAAAAGTATATATATTTATATTTCTCAGAGGAACTCATTCACATAGCACCTTCTTGTATGAATTATTGATACAAAGATATTGACTTATGCAGACTTGAAACACTCCTGTGAAGATACCGACGGCTGATCTGCAGTCACGACGACTCGCGTCGAGTCTCCCGTGCTTTGCGATGCCGTCGTCGTCACGGTAACGCGCACGCAAGCGAGCGAGGCTACGTGCTCCACGCGGTGGCGGGATCGTGCCACGTCAGATATCGGGAGATTAGATGAAACAAAGGAAGGAATAAAGGGGTGGGGGTTGGAAGCGGGGTCTCTTCTTTACCATGTTTTCGCACTATAAGGCGCGTTTAAAATCCTATTTTTGGTTGAATATTGGACGCAACGTCTGACAACGTAACTAATTATGAAATGCCGGAAATCAGGTTGTACCAACCTCATGCTAACTTCAGGTATTTGCGATTACAGTATACGCTTGTTTTCTCGGGGGTTACGTTCCAAAAAGAACCCGTGATAGGCAAAATCTGTGGAGTAGAAACCTTTATTTTTTTTTTTACAGTTATTATACAATTAAATACTCTATTATACATTGAAAAGAAAGAACAAAGCTTTTTACAGGCTCAATCATTTGTTTCACAGATAAAAGTACTGTACTTTTGAAACATTTTTTTCCAACAAATAACTTCTGCACTGTACTGTCAAATAATAATTTTAATCATCAATGTGAACAGAAGGCTTCGAATTGCGGAGATTAGCACCGCCCACCGCGACCCGAGTAATTGGATTAAATGGGAGAAAATTAAAAATGATTATGAAAAAAATTGCGGACAGTTGCAACCCTTTTTGCATCCTTATTAAAACTTATTGCTGCTGTTCTTATGTTTTTTTCTTCCTTCTTTATGGAACGAACGGAAGATTCATTCATTCTGTAATGCCGACCTACAGCCGCGTAGCTTTTACCTTCCCTTAGCATGTCCAGAAGTTTAACTTTATCTGCGATAGATAGCATCTTCCGCTGCCTTTTGGGCCCTGCAAGGTGCTTTTGTTGCTCCAGAGTTTTTTCAACATCATGGGTTTTAGAGAAACTCGAAATTGCAAAGAATTTGCACGTAGGTAATGTAAATTTGGCGAGCTGTTTTACGTACGTGTAGATATTAAACTGCAACGTTATTGACGCACAGGTAGAGAAGAAGCGGAGTGACTTTTTAGCCAATCAGAATGCAGAACACGTTGCACGATGCAAATCCGTGAAGTAGCGAAACCGTGAAAAGTAAACCGCGTTATAGCGAGGGATCACTGTACCGGCAATGATAAACCAATCAGAGAACATGAGGTTGTACGCTTACGTTTGCCACTTTTTGTTGTACCGCTTCGACAACATTTGCACATTTGCGTGTATGAGGCAAATTAACCCCCAAAAAGAGACACGCTAACAAAGCGGAATTCAAACTGGAGGCTATCAGTCGCGCAGTCTATCATGAGACTAGAGCCGCCTTGAAAGAATTCAACATCAATTAATGGTACGGTAGCAGAAGAAGCAAGCGGATCAACTGCGCCACGTAAAGAAAACCAAAACAGAGCTTTTGAGGGAACGAAGCGAGACCGATAAAGCCGGACTAAACTGGCTGTTTTGTTTTGCTTTACATAGCGTATGTTTTATCACGCGCGTTATAAGGCGGTGCGCCTCATGTAGATCCGTTCATTGATAATGCGCCTTACGGTCCGCAAAATACGTTATTTGTACCAGGGGAATCAAAATGCAGGAAACCAACATTACAATGGTCATTAGACGGCGCCCCGAAGCGCCGTTCGCGTTCCAAGTATGCGAGAAGTCGCTTTGATTATAATATAATGATTGTCTCTGCGGCAGGGGCCGAATGCTGCACTGCAGAACCCAGCCCCCCCCTAACACCTCCACCACTCAGCCCACTGTCAGAAAATACACCTCAGCCGTTCCATCCTAGACAACCGTGGTTGGGGAGGGGGTCGGACGGAGATCCCTCCCCCCGTCGGATCACCCGAGGCCGGTGGAGAAGAAGAAGAAGGAGACGACATTGTGCGGATGCTAGCGCTAGCTAGCGTGGACGCTAACCCTCCGGGAGGCTCTCGGACATACAAGTCTCGCCCCGGCTACCATTGAGCGCAGAATAAAATCGGGCGTACCGTCGGACACAAACAACCAATAACGATTCGGCTTCCGTCGGCAAAGCATCTCCGAACGCCACGTGATTAGCAGTCCCGCTACCGACGATCGCCGTGAGACGCCTCTTCTCGCAGCCTCTTCTCGCCGCCTCTTCTCGCCGCCTCCGTCTTCAGCTCCTTTTCTTCTCCTCCAGCCTTTCAACGATTACAGTCTTCGGCGCGCTCACGCAGCTAATGCAGTCCTAACCTCATCATCCATCTGTCGCTTCTCTTTGTTACTTGCCTTTATGCCTCCTGACGTTGCCGTCTACATACCTGATGGCTGAATCTCTAATAACTACGGAGGGGTGGTTGCTGTTCTTCTTTCTTCTCACTTCTCTTCTTCCTCCAACCTCTCGACTCGTATCTACCTGTGGGAGCCGGTTCGGCCCACCGCGCGATTGATGCGATGCGGATCAAATGCAGCGGAACGTTCTCCGACTGTCTGTTCCCTATATTCTCGGCGAACGGGAGCAGGTATGTAGGGAAGAAAAAAAAAAATAAAATAAAGGTTGAGGATTCGCCCTTGCGTCGCTGGGAGGATAGCGGGAGACTTTGAGGAGTGTCTGCGATCGTATTTCTGATGTTGGCGAAGGGGAAGAAAAAGAGAAGGCGAGTGCACGGATGAGAACAAAACGCTGAAGTGACGGAAGCGGCGGCAAAACGACGCCGTTTGAAATCGCCGTCGGAGAACACGTGGCGCGCGTTTGTTCGCTCGCAGGTCTGCGCCACCCGCATTTCATGCTAAGCTATTGTTATTAATCGCCGCTTGTCATTCAAACCGAGTCCGCTTTTATTTTCATTCTGGTCTGAGCGAGGAAACAGATCCCAGCTCAATGCAGAATCAGAATTGGAAAAACTTTATTTGCCATCGAGGGGTAACTGGGGGGCAAATGGGGTAGCAGCATCAAAATAGAAGATCAAGAATAAAATGAAAAAAAAAACAAAACAAAAAAATTTTATTAAAAAAAATATATATATATATATATATATATATATATATATATAAAAAACTGTATTTGCTCCCGAGGGGTAACTGGGGGGCAAATGGGGTAGCAGCATCAAAATTGAAGATCAAGAATAAAATGAAAAAAAAAAAAACAAAACAAAAGAATTTTATTAAAAAAAAAAAAAAAACATATATATATATATATATATATATAAACTGTATTTGCTCCCGAGGGGTAACTGGGGGGCAAATGGGGTAGGAGCATCAAAATTGAAGATCAGGAATAAAATGTAAAAAAAAAAACAAACAGATTTTCATTAAAAAAAAAAATATATATATATATATATATATATATATATATATATATTTTACATATTATATAAAATTCTCTTTTTTTATTAATTCATTTGAAAAAAATAAAAAAGGAGGCACAGACTGGTGTGTTAATCATTTTTTTCATTTCATATATATATATATATATATATGTATAAATAAAAAATGTATATGTTAATCTAACAAATATGTATATTAATATGTATATATTACTGTACAAATATTTATATATTTAAATTAAATTAGATTAATACTAAATTCAGGCGGCCTTCTGCTTTGACCGGCTTGGGTGAAAAGGCCGGCTTTCTAGCGTAGGTTTTTGTTTCCCAAAGAGCATCTCAGATGCTCCGACGCGCCGCCGTGTTTATTCGTTCCTATACATAACATTACTCTCTGGGTGAGAGGCGGGTCGTGAGCTGTCAATCACAGGTCCGCATATAGATACACCCTGACGTTCACTCCCTCGTTCACACCTACCGCCAATTTGGAAGCTTCAATTATCCGACCGGGTGTTTTTGGCGCAGAGGGAGAGAATCTGCAGGGGAAGGGAGGACGTCGGAAACGAGGCGCGTTAATTGAAAGCGGTATTTCTGACCGCCGCCCCAGAGTGACGCCTCGATGGATTTCCATGAAAAACAAATAAAAGTGGAGTTTTGGATCAAATTTTGAATCGACCTACCAACAAGTCTTGGTGCACGAACAAACAAACTCACAGGCTTTTAGCGTCCTGGCGTAGCGGCAGCCGTGCTGTGTTTACCTTGTTCATTGTACTCCTGTTATAACACTTTTTTTTCGTGCATTTTAGCCTCATTATTGCTCCCAAAAAGAGTCCAACTGGTAGCGTTGTTTGGGAGAAGCTGAGAATAACAGTCGATCTCAAAAGGGAAATAATAGCTGAACGTGAGCGCGGGGTTGGTGTCGCCATCTGTACAAAAATGCGCTAAAGGTGCGACTACGTTCACGGAGCGAACGGCCTCAAAACTGAGAAGAAGTAAGAATAACAATAAGAACGACTTTATTTATCCCGAAGGAAATTGTTGTGCCATAGTTTCAAGTAAAACGTAACAATAATAGCTAATAGTAGGAAGGAGGGAGAATAAGAAATACAAATAAAAATATAAAGTGTCAAAGTCAAGGCTATAAAGTGTTTAAAGGTCTTAAAAAGTACAAAGATTTTTTTTAAGTTGAAAAGTTTGGATGAATGAGCGACAGCTTGATGGAGATTTGACATGAGGAGTCAGAAACGCAGCAACAATTAAGGTTATCTTTAAGTCCTTTCTGTATTTTTGTGCCACAAATAAAAAAGTTTAAAGAGCGCAGCATTAATGGGAATTACATCCATTTAACGGGAAACACTGATTCAGGAACGGAGTTCAGATAAGGAATGAAATCCGTAAGCTGTGCAAAAAGTCCTTTTCTGCAAGCCCTTCGTACGTTACTGGAGATCCAGACGAGGCGGACGGCATTTGTGTCTATGGGAGCGCCATTTTAAAATGGTGGACTGCCGCACGCCAAAACAGAAGACGCAGCTGAGTTATTCCCTTCTCGGTGGAAGGCAACAGAACCCGAGCGCTTTGTAAGAGCTGGATTCCTGGCGGCGGCGCCGCAGCTGCAGCCACGCGGCGCAGGTCGTCCCCCGAGGTGGCCGGCCGGCCGGCCAGCCGGCTAGGTGCGTGTTTGTCGGCCGCCCCCGCGGCACATGGACTTTTTTTTTGAATTTCCCATACTGTGGAAGAGAAATGGATTATTAAGCATTTTATCCGTGTGCAGCCGTCCTTATCTTTCAGCTTAGTCAGAGGGGCTACTAGCTCTTGTTCTATAATTCTTTCATTCCTATGAATAATGGAAGAGACTTTCAGAGCGAAGGTGCATCCTGCGCCTCTGAAGCCCAAGGTTCCCAATTAGAAGCGTGGATCGGTGCCAGAGCACATGTTTCTCCGCTGTATTTGTTGGCACTTTTGAGATATACCCTCCTGAAGAATTAATGAAACCGGCTAACGAAGCAACGCTCGCCACAGATACTTCACGCCGCCTTCACAAGTTTGCTGCTGTGCGGCGGGAGATTGTCATATCGCGTGGTTAGCGTGCAGCTAACCGGCTAATCGGGCGACGACCATGCATCGGTTAGCATCAGTTAGCCGTGACATCCCTGTCGCCGCTAACCCGTGTGATAACGCCAATAAGATTATTTTTCATCGCGTTAGTCAGAGGAACGCCGATCTTCTGTCGCTCTTGAAACATCTCGGACGGCGAGCATTCGACTAGCAACTTCAGTTTCTCAAAAAACACCCAGAGCGTGAACGTCTTTGTATGGAAGAGACTCCAGAATAATTAATCTAAAAAATGAATGAATGGAGGAGAAGTGTAGATGGACTTCTTGTACTTTTTTCAACTTTTATTCCCATTTATTGGCTACTTTGTGCACCCGATCTGTCAGACCAGGCAGTGAAGTTAACCATCCCAAGCAGCAGGAAAGGCGGTGTAGATACTGAATCAGTGAAAAAAGTCCCCTTTTTTTTAACTTAGAAGAACACACCCTTTATCTTTTTTTAACACACCAGTCGCTTCCTCCTTATTTTTTGTCTTTTTTTTTTTTTTTTTAAATTAATTTATCTTTTTTCTTATTTTTGGTCGCTCCGTGACAAAACCTCGGGTTTTCGGGCCGTAGAACCGGAACTCCGGGATTCCGCCTCCGCTCTCGGATCATTCCCTCATCGCGTACTTTTTTTGCATTTCTTTTTTTTTTAAATTAGCATGGTTGTTGTCTGCATATTGCATGACGGCTCCTGTTGTTTAACTCGGCAAAAACAACATCGCCATTAAAAGCATTTGTGTGTTTATACGCCTGAAGGGGATGAATTATTGACGTCCGCACATTTCATTAACAATTGAAAAAAAAAAAAAAAAAGGGCGGTGGGACAAAATGACTTGCATAACAACAGAGCTGCTGCAAACAGGTAAGCAGATATTTGTTTTCGGAGTTTGCTAGCAGACACACAGACGGACGATCGGGCGGCTTCCTGTTTCACCTTAGCGTCTGCCGGAAGGTCACGGCAGAAACCTCGTTTTAATTAGATAGAATCAGAAAACTGCTCCAGAAATTATGATCTGGGTGAAAGAAAACGGAGCTGCCTGGAAAATGCAAATCTCGTCCTCCTAATTACTTTATTTACATATTGATGTGTTTTGAATGTTTCCTTGACTGAGTTGCGTCTCCCTCGATTGTAATTGCTTTACGGGCGATCCGAGGGAGGGCGCGCGCCACGGCCGCCCGAAACAAAAAAGATTTTGCATTTATTTAGTCAATGGATGGAAGGATGAGCAGACAGGTGGCTGGAAAGATGCATAAAAGTATATATATATATATAGACATCCATTGATTTATTTTTTCATTGACTGAATGAGTGGGGCTGTAGCCGATCCCAGCTCTCATTGGCCGGGACGTGGAGACAAACAACCATTCGCTCTCCCACTCACGCGTAGAATTTAGAAATTCAAGCATTCATGCTGTCATTTGCCGTCATATGAAGACTTACATTCATCCTCTCATTCACGCATCATTCAGAGACATGCAATAGCTCACTCTATATAAACTGTATAAACTGTAAACTATATATATATATATATCAATGACTGGAATGCAAAATCTCCTATCTGCAAATTTTTCGATTTTGGGTTTTTGCATTGAATGGTGATAAATGGAATGGTTCCACATTTTCCGTCTATCTGCAAGATAATCCTGCCCTTTTTTTTTGACATAATTGTTACATGACAAAACTCCTATGTGCACAAGAAACAGAAAAATGAGAAAAAAAAACACATCTGCATTTTCAGTGGTAAAAATACATGCTATGTATTTTGCTATGTATTTTTTAAATTAAAACATAGAAATAAAGTCTGTGAACAATAGAATGTTCTTGAATATCTCTAACAAAGACCATACTACTTTTTTTTATTATTATATTTTTTCTTTTATTGTTTATACTGTTTATACAATTTTCTACTATTGTTTATTATTGTTATGTTTTAGTTGAAACTCTGGCACAACAATTTCCTTCCGGATAAATAAAGTTGTTCTTATTCCTATTCTTATTCTATATTCAAATGAAACGTTTTTTTTTTTATTTCCTGAGAAAAGTGTTTTTTCAGATAGAAAGTTTTGCATTCCAGCCCTCAATATATATATATATATATATATATATATATATAAATATATATTCAACAATGTTTCTGTGTAAATATCTCATGTTACAACACGGACACCTGCGGCTTATAGAAAAGTGCGGCTGATATATGTACACATATATTTCTATGTATTTTCCAGATTTTTGAGCGCACCTGAATGTAAAAAAAATGACTAAATAAATATATGTGTATTTACGCTGAAACAGTGTTTTTTTTTTTACTTTAGATTAATATATCGTAATTTCTGGACAATAAGGTGAGACTTTTTTCACTTAAATAACAATGAGGCTAATATATGGATTTTTTCAGGGGGGGGGGGCTAACGAGCTTCATGCTGCTAAAACATTTATCCTCGTCACACCGGACCGATGAAATGACTGGGAAATAATGAGTCCGTTCAACTCCGACGCCGAAGAAGACGACTCTGACGGTTTTAGTGCGCAGGAGGAAGTCCAAGATAGCGATCGGCTATATAACGTATATAACGTATATACGATATAACGTAACATTCACAAATATGTATTGGAAATGCTTTTACTCCCTGTGACAGTGAAAAATAAATAATTTTATTATATTAATAATAAAGAAGACAAGGAAAAGTCCATCCATCCATCTACTTTCTATCCTCGCTTTGTCCTATTCCAGCTGATCACTATCTTGGTCTTCCTTCTGTTGTCTTCTTCGGTGTTGAAATTGAACGGCCTCAGAATTTAATCGTCCCGATACGACGAGGCTAAATGAAGCTAGTTAGCCGCTCCCCAAAAAATCTAAAAATTACCCGCATCATTGTTTGTTCAAAGCATGTGAAAAAAGTAGCATCTTATAGTCCGGAAATCATAATATATATATAAAAACCAGGTGCAAGTGCAGTTGATATCCAAGAAATCTAATGTATCCATCCGTCCATCTGTCTGTTTCTCCAGTCATCCGTCCATCTGTCCATCCATCTGTCCATCCACATATACATATATTTATACATATTCATACGGTATATGTAATGCGAATGTGTCAAGGGGGCAATATTACACACATATTGCTCTCGGCACACACAAATTGTGATTTTTTTAAAGGGAAATGGAGTGTCGCCTCTCCGGCTGTATAAAATCCTCCGCGGCTGCGAAACCCGTAGGTGTGAATATTTTTCACAACGCCGCTTTTGTTCATCTCACGGCAGCGGCGGCGTCCTTGGAACGCCGAGGGCGGGTCAGCGTTTCGCCGGTCGCCTCCCTCCTTCCTTCCTACCTTCCTTCTTTCCTTCCTTCCTTTCTTCCTTTCCACGGCGGCTCCACCGTGGCCAATAACGGAGCCGCCTTTGTAGGTCGAGCAAATTACACGACGTGTCATGTTGGTCATGTAGCAGGTAGCAGGGCCCGTGGGAGATTTACTAGCTTTAATTACATTTCAGTTGCCGGCCGTCGAGGAGAAAGGAATTAAATGGGACCGTTTTCCTAATCAGCTCTCTCTCTCTCTCCGTGTCGGCAGCCACCCCTCGCTTTCCAAATGAAAAAGTGCACTGGAGTGTAAACTATGCTGCATCCAGTCACGCGTTCGCGGTAAACAAAAAGTATTAGCGCGTACTTGCACTCTGTTCCTTTTCGTATTATTTTTTGACTCGGGTTTTTGCGCGGATGCTCATCCGTCGTTCACGTGACCCGCTCGCGCACGTTTCTCCGCGTCGCCGTCCTTGGAAGGTAAACAGACGACGGCGTCAGAGCGCGTGCGAGGTCTTTTGTGCGGCGGAGATGAGCCTCGCTTCGCCGGAGCGCACGTGGATACAAAGGCCTCGGTAATGGAACGCGCCGTTTGTCTGACACAACCTTCGTTTCGGCGGGATCCGCTAGCTAATAGGGAGGCGGCGAGAAGGCAGAGCCGTTGCTCATTCTTCTTCCATCCCACCGTTTTGTTATTATTATTACCGTTTCTCCCCCCCCCCCCCCTTGCAAATTCACATTTTGGTGTTTTTCCTTTGTGACGCTGTCGTTTGTAGTTTTTTCCACCCCGCATTCTCTCCTCCTGGATGTACGCTGAGATGATCGGGCTACAGCTGTGAATTTACTGCCCCATCAGGTGCTTCTAATGTATAAAGTAGAGCATATAATGGTTATTGAACAGGGGAGAGTTATGGCGCGTGGTATTTATATCCTTGGCCCCCGAGTCCGATAACATGATATTGAGATTGAGCTGGCAGCCGAGCTGCCGGGGGTGATTGGAAGGATACGGGACGGCCCGCGGACACGCGGTAAAAATAGAGCCCAGGACGGGGCTTTGGCTCTCCCGTAAGTGAAATAAGGACGGCGCAAGAAGATAAGCGGGTCCCGGGGAAGGAAAGAAAAAAAAAAAAAAAAGGTACCGGCATTAATCCCCCGCGTGTTACGACATGGTAATATCAAAGGTCGGGGGAAAGATGTGAAGGATGAAGCCGTGACCTTTAATCCAAGGCCGGCGTCGGGGGTTAAATTTGATGAGGCCTGACCTTGTTCCTGCCGAGTTGAAAAGCCAAGGAAGGCAATAAAAGCGAAAATCCGCACGCGTGTGTGTGTGTGTGTGTGTGTGTGTGTGTGTGTGGGCGCCTAGCGGCGATGGAGGCGTGTTTGTAAACACGGGGGAGGGTTTGCTGGTGGTGTGTGTGTGTGTGGATGAGCCCGCTTTCGGCTCTGACACCGAGAGCGAGATCGATAGCGACGGGTGTCGGACAGGAGTCGGAGCCGTGGGGGGGCGAGTGAGGAGCAACAACAGGCGGCAACGATTTTAAGAAAGAAAAAAAAAAAGAGCGGCGTGATGAGAGGCCGTGCATACGTTACCCGAGAAGAGGTCGAGATTAGTATCAAAGGACACGCGCAAGCTAAATTTCACCTTGTCTGGTTAAAAAAAAAAAAAAAAAAAAAAAAAAAAAGCAACAAAATTAATGGGCCGTGTCAGCGGACGTGTGGCGGCGTATCAGTCTTGCGGCGTGATGCCGAGGCCCGACCGTGACACCCGGCGGACGCGGCCCGACGGGAGGGGGCTGGCGGCGAGCGGCGGGGGGGTCATTTCTGTACGCCGGGTGAAAATCACTCCTTAAACACCAGAGAGAACAAGAAGAAATTTTGTGAGGCTCTGAAGTCCATTTCGGATGGATGGATGGATGGAGGGTTGGAGGGATGGATGCATGGATGGATAGATGGATGGACCTTCTATCCAAAATGATGGCTTGTGTTTGATTTGGTAACATATAAATATAATCCGACTTGACATTTCACAAATAGCACATCTATCTATCTATCTATCTATCTATCTATCTATCTATCTATCTATCTATCTATCTATCTATCTATCTATCTATTGATCGGTTTATTCAACAATCTATTTGTTTGTTTATTTTCTGTTTATTTTCCTATGCAGTTATTCATTTATTTATTTATCCAGTTATTTATTTATTAATCTATTTTTTTAAATTTATGTATGTTTATTTTCTATCTATCTATCTATCTATCTATCTATCTATCTATCTATCTATCTATCTATCTATCTATCTATCTATCTATCTATCTATTATGTGTCAAGTCACATATTATGAATTTAGCGCCAAGATAGATAGATGGATTCATTATTTTTATTTAAGTTTTTTTTTTTATTATTATCCATACACAATATGCATGTACATATGTGCTTTATGTATGTGCAGTGTGTGCATGAGTGTGTGTCTGTGTCTTATGGGTGTGTGTGTGCAAGCATACATGTGTCAAGCCGCTCTTATGTAACACAAGGATAGATAGATAGATAGATAGATAGATAGATAGATAGATAGATAGATAGATAGATAGATAGATAGATAGATGTGTGTCCATACATACTATGTCTGCATGCATGTACATGCAGTGTTTGCAGTGTGTGTGTGTTTACAGTTTAGATATGCGAGCATACTTATGTGTAGTCCAGTCAGATTTTATTTACGTGGCGTCAAGATAGACGGATAGATCGATAGATAGATAGAAAAGATGGACAGGCAGACATGAATAAACAGACAGACGGATAGATGGATAGACACGTCAACAAAGAATACCGGGGTATTGATTGATTACGCAGACATAAATAAAAGAGCGAGAGAAAGGAGAGACAATCAGGATGATATACAGCCGGCGAGGCCCGTTCTGATACCGCGTCCGTCCGTCTGTCAGCCATGTATTATCCCTGTCATCCTTTTTGGTTTTATTTATCCGTCCTTTTTTTTTTTTCTCTTTTTGATACGCATTCACTCGGACGGACGCCGCCTCGGCGAGGTTGTAATCAGGACGGGGCGGGAGCCGCTCGGGGTTATAGATTTTATATGATTAAAAACAAAAACAAAACAATAGCCTCCCTGCTCCCTGTCGTCGAAAGATGTTTTTTTTTTTTTTTTTCCCCGCCGTTTCGTGTTTCTGCTCACCGTCCGGCCTTCAGCGGTCGGGTTACGCCCCCGCCACCTCCACCTCGAGTCCGCCTTTCGCAGGCTTTTGCCCCCATTCGGTCTTTTTTTTTTTTTTTTCCGCCTAGCGGGGAGCGGTGGCCCAATCAGCCAGGCAAGAACATCATCAAATGTGCCTCTGGTGTTTTCTTACACCGGGAAGCCACTTATGGTAATGCTTTTATCTGCCGCCCGCCATGTGTTTGCAGAATGCTGATGTGCAGCCACCGTCGCTATCATTAAAAAAAAAAAAAAAAAAAAAAAAAAACGCTGTGGAGAAACATCTGACATTTGATGCGGGGATGTTGAAAGCACCTCAGCACCCCCACGCCACGCGGCGAACAAAACAAAAAGAAAAAAAAAAAACTCAAAGCAAATACATTTGTTGACATTTAGTGTCGGACGATTCCGACGCCCCGGCCGGTTAGCCGCCTTTGATTAGTTTCCTGGCTTGATGAAGGAAAGCAATAGAAGATGAAAATCCGGAACCCGGCGACCCGATGGGATGCAGACGCAAAACAAACACAGACAAATGTCAGGATGAGGAGGAGAGGAAGATCGATCCGGCGCCGTCACGCCGCCCGCCGGGTATCAATAAGCTCATCTGAAATGTCCTAAACGTTCCCAGAATGGCCTCCGTCGCGGGCGCGCGGCCGGGGATCCCGACGCCAAAACTAAAAATACACTATTAATATTGATCGCGGCTGAAATCGAACGTCCAATCAGCTCGTCGCCTCCCTTCAGAAAGTCCCCTCGATTTCTGGCGATAGCGGCCGTATTGACTCCACCGATCAGCGGCGTTGATAACTCTGTTCAATTACACACGTTCTGACTTTTTTTTTTTCGCTTTTAATCCGATTTGGGCCGCCGGGGTGCAGCCGCGTCCTGCGGTGGCCTGCAGCAGACGCCGCCGCCGCCGCCGTCGATAAATGGTTTACGGCGTCGGCTTATTTGGAGCTTTCACACGATGGTCGTCCCAAAATAACCAACTTCAGCGCCAAGGCTGTTTGGTTCTGGATCAGTGAAACACGTCCGGGGTTATTCGAACATCATCTTGGTCTATTTTATTTATTTATAAACTTACATGCTTACTTACTTACTCACCTACTTACATATTAATTTATTTCTTCTCTTTTTTTGTGCATTTCCTTCCTTTATTTTAAAAGGTTAATCCAGGAAGCTACGCTCACGTCGTATTTCTTACCATTATTATTAATACTAGACTAGAATAGAATATAATATAATATCGCACCGCAGTCACAAAAACACACAGTCGGGGTTCGGATAAAAAGACGGAATTAAAAACTAAATGTCTACACAATGAATCAAGTACAGAGGCAAGGCAGGATTGAATATTTAGATTATCGCCACTGTCATTATTGTCGTTTTTAGATTAGCAGTCTTTGTAACATTATTTGATATATTTTTTGTGAATGAAATCAGACAAAAAGAACTATTACTGGTTACAAACATCTGAATTGCAGTAAGTCCGGGGACATATAAAGTTTACATAAATATATGTATGTATACACACAAAGCCTTTAGCTTGCAATAGCAGCGCAGACACTGTCACCCAACAGACAGAATAAAAAGGGCGACCAAAATAATGGTAATATATTTCGATTTGTATCATCCGAGAGTCTCGTATTAATCATAGATCTATGTAAATAACAGCTTTCTCTCCACCAATTTTTATATATTTTTTGACTTTTTTTTTTTTTTTTTTTTTTTTTCCCTTGGCAGCCGAGGTGAATTTGTTCGACCTTGAAGGATGACGGCGGCAACTTTTTATTCCACGCCGACACTTCATCCACTCAACCGCTTTTGCATAATAGCTTCCCGTCTTTCTCTCGCCCCACGTCAAACTTGAACGTGCGTTCGGACGGTTTTGGAGGTGGGTGGAGGTTCGAGAGCCGACCCTGGAGGTTGTTGTTGAGTCGAGTGGCGGCGAACAATTATCGCAATTATTTGAAAACAACAAACAACTTGCGACGACTCGGGCCGCAGCTTCGCACCGAGAACTGAAAGTAGATCCTGTGTCTTGCCACGACTTTCGCCCTTCCCCCCTTCCATCGCCGCCGCCGACGGCCCGGCCCCCGCGACACGGATCAATACGTTGTCTTCCTCGGCTGACCCAAATTAAATAGAAAAATCCATGGAGATGTGAAACAGAGGAAAACAAAACCAATCAAACGCCGGGGATTGATTGCGGAGCATACGTGACCCGCCCCGCCCGACGGGTCCAAACGTCGTTACCGTCGTCGATATTTAACCCATTTCAATCAAACCCGGGACGGCTGGGTCATAATAAACACAAACCATCCTCAATTCCGAGGGCGGCGGCGACCGGAGGCCTCCAGAGGAGCGACCCCGGCTTCGTTTGCTCGCCGTTTTGTCTTGTTTTGACGCATTTCGGTGGACAACAATGCTCTCTCGCTCCGCCCACGACAAAGCCCTTTCCGGCGAGACTTTGTCCGACGCGACCGATCCGGGGCCTTTTTTTTGGGGGGTGCCAGATAGGAATCTCCCAGCAAGTTGGTTAATTTATAGCTGTGACTGGGAGGTTAAAGAAACAACATTTAGAAAGGGGGCATTAGTGGAGTCTAAAGGATCTGCTGAAGGATGACCCGAGCCCAGAGGAGCTCTTTGTGTCCATTTGGCTGTTTAACCACCAGTGACCAGCCATTAATAGTTGCGGTGACCAAAAGCCCGGAAGCTTCTTCGATTCAGGCTCTTGTTTCTAGCTTCGAAGTAAACCCGGCAAAAACGACGTGACTACTCACCGCCATTCATGAAGTCGAAATCCTTTCACCGCTCATCCGAGACGCTTCTTGAGCTGAAGACTCTCAGATGAAGGGTGAAATGTCTTCGATGAGAAGATTTCGACAAGAAGTCACCATGAACCGACTGACTGAGAACCTCCGGAGAAACATTTATTAAGCATCTTTGGTTGACTTGGACTGGTTTTGGACGTCGGGTGGACGACCTGAACGCCCAAACGACCGACGGAATCGAACCGGGATCCCTCCGGGAGAAAAAAACGGCACCGGCGGTCGTTTCCGGCTGAGCCGACCTCCGTTTTTTGAACATTAAAAAGCCCTGAAATGTACACGGGGCTCTTCAAAAAAAAAAAAAAAAAAAAGAAAACAAAGAAAAAGACATTCTTATGAAAACAGAGGATAATTTAATCCCTCGCTATCATGGAAGCCATTGAGCTGAAAGGCTTAAGCTTCTAAAAACAAATCCTGTCTTTCCGTCTACAGATTTTAATCTCCCCCCCTCTCGTGCACCGGCGAATGCTGTTCGACAACAAGGGAATCCAAATCCCCAAATTAAACTCCGCAAAATACCCAGATCCCATTCAGAATTAATATGCAGGTGATAAGATCTGGGTGGCCTTTCCCGTTCAGCCCGCTCTCGATGGTCATTATCGTCATTTCATTATCTTTACTTTACTTTATCCTGCACTCGGGGTCACCAGAGTCTTTCCAGCTGTTGACCAATCACAAGGCAGTATATACCATCTTACTATCATTCACTCTTTGGTTCAATATTACCGTCATTTACGGACGCTTTGAACACTGCGACTAATTTACATGTTTTTTGGGGGCTAAAGAGCTCCATGCCGCCGAAATATTTAGCCTCGTCGCATCGGAGCGATGAAATTACCGTGAAATTCCGAGGCCGTTCAATTCGGACGCAGAAGACGACGACTCGCATGGTTTTAGTGCGGAGGAGGAAGATGAAGTTAGCGATCAGCCGGAGTACGATAAAGCGGGGATGGAAAAAATGGATGGATGGATGGATGGACGTGACCTTGTGTTATTTATTATTAATCCTTTTCATCAGCCGTGTTACAGGCACTAGTCAGAGAGAGAAAAAAAAACAAACATTTCCAGTACATTTTTGTGGATGTTAAATTTTTTGTGGTGAGTTAAAGTAAAAAAAAAAAATGTTTCTGTGTAAATATCTCATCTTACAACATGGACCGAGTGCAGCCTATATATATACGCATTCTAAGTTGGTGTGGTTTATATTCAGGTGCGGAAATGACTCTGATATCATTGTTTTTGTTGTCATTGTAGTGGTGGCCGTATTGACTCCACTGATGACTCTCTTCAATCATATACATATTCTTTTTTTTTTTTTTTAATCTTTTTACCTGATTTCAGCTGCTGAGACCAGACTGACTGCCGCTAAACGGTTAACAGTGTCTACTTGTTTAGGCTCGATCGGCCAACCGTCCCGTCGGATGTCCCACTGTTTACCCGGTTGGGCGTTCCCGATCAGCGGCCGCCAGTTTTCCTTTTGTTGTCTTTAAATACACAAAAAAGGGGTTCATGTTTGAGTAAAGTCAATTTCCACTCGGGGACGAAACGCGTTTAAATTCGGGCGTCGGATGAAAGAGTGAAGAGGGTAAAACCAAAAAGTAAAAAAAATAAATAAAAACTCCCGAAATGTGATAATGATAGAAGGTTTTTGAAGTCGGACGAGATCTATTAAGTCGCTGGAAAACTAGAAAAGAGGCTATTCAGGGAAAATAAATTGGTGGTTTATGCAAGCATGGCTCAACCCATTCTGGCATGTCATAAAAATCAGACATCTTTATGAGACACTTGAAACTATCCTTGAATCGATGACAGAATGAGGACCCGGTATAAATAATTAGCACACTTTTCAACATGTTTATCAGTGGCGTTGGTTGTGTGTGTGTGTGTGTGTGTGTGCGGGGAGGGGGACGGTACGAGGCTACGGATTAGCAGCCGATGAAATAATGGACTGAAATAGAGCAGACGTGACAGCGCTTCAGACGCAATCCCGCGCAATATAGCAAAAGAAAAGGGGGGAGATCAGTCTTTCCACAGCTGCGCGTCACTGGAACTTAGCGTGCACGATGGCGCGTTCACTCCGAGCCCTCTTTCCCCTCCGCTCGCCTCCGCCGCCATCCCTCCCGCCAAAAAAACTAGCACAGGTCTCCCGGGGGCGCACGTGTGGGAGATGGCTTCAAATTGATAATCACCAGTATTCATTATCGTACTTCCTGGATTTACTTTTGAGTTCATTTCCTAATTACTTGATTATATATCGAAAATTATTCATTAATATTTCCCAGTTGCAACAGTTTGCGCAAAGTCATTAATTACTTCGAGCGCCTCGCGATAAGTAATGATTGGCTCCCCCACCCCCGTCTGATACGACCCCCCCCCCTACATCTCCAACCCGCCCCCCCGCCGAGTCCTTGTCAGGGATCTTCTGTCGAAGACGTTATTTTGAAAGGGGAATTTCTGGAATATGACGGGAAAATAAATAAAGCTGTCAAGATCATTCATTACTGCGCGCAGGTTCCTGGCGAGGCGGGGGAGGAAGTGGAGAAACTCCAAGGTGATGTAAAGGGGCGGGGCTTAACCGGGACAGGCCGGCCGTCAATCACATGACGTGCGGATGCGTTGTCGTGGTGACGGATTCGGAGAGGAATCTGTCATTCATTCGATATCCAGGCCTCTTTATCCACTGTTATCGGCAGAGAGGCGGAGTCTAACCAGGACGGCTCAGCTGTCAATCACATGACTTAAATGTGTTGTCATGGTGATGAGTGATGCATGAGTTGTTATTCAGTCGCTATATTCATTCATTAATTTCTTCATTTGTTCAGTCAGTATTTAAACCTCGTAAACTGAGGGGATTGGTAGAGAGGTGGGGTTTAACCAGGACTGGTCAGCTGTCAATCATGATATTTGTGAAAACGCTGTCATAGTTAAGAGGAATTTGTCATGATATTCATTCGTTCAATATCTATATAACTGTGAAGGGGCAGCTGTCAATCACACGGCCGCATGGAGAGGCGAGGATTTAGTCTCGAATCGACCGGCAGACCTTTTTTTTTTTTTTTACTTTGGAAATAAGACGGAGAACCTGCAGAGAACCCAGGCAAGACGACATGGCAACACGCAGACTCCACAAAAGAAGAAACCCGCTGGGCTCGAACCAATAACCTCTGCTATGAGGCAAGAGTGTGAAATCGCTGTGCTGTTTTTTTTTTCTTATTTCTTTTCTTCCTCCTATTTTTTTTCTAAACACCGCGCTTCTGTTTAACGTATGACATATTTCCCGCTTCTTCAAAATTAAACAGCCTTAAAAACGCACATTAAACCGGAGGCGGCCCCTTCGAACCCCCGGCGTCCGCTGGGGGGGGGGGGGGGGGGGGCGCCGACGGCGTGCTGGCAAATGCGAACGCTTGGATGAAAATGCAACAGAGCTGCGGAAAATCGGCGGCGGACACGGAGCGCCCGGCTGCCCGAATGCAACGTTCGCATAGCGGGGAATCCATTTTCACCGGCCGCCATGTTTTTTTTTTTTTTTTTTTTCTTGCGGCGCGACGGTGTGAAATAGCCTTAAATCTCTCATTTAAACCCGCATGGCTGCCACTTTCAAATGACTTGTATGATTCAATTATAGCGGCAAAATACCACATGATTTCTTATATTCATCCATTCATTGGTGATATATACCGCCGTCATTGGCCGAGAGGCAGACCTACAGAGACACACAACTATTCACTCACTCGTTCACATACATTATAAACAAACAACTACAGGTGATCCTCCAATCCAAGGGGTTTGTTGTTAAGCGAAACGCCGTTTCTACTGTATTTGCATACATATCGGCCATTTGTACCATGCTATAAGAATAAGAATAAGAACAACTTTATTTATCCCGAAGGAAATTTTTGTGCCGGAGTTACAAGAAAAACATAACCATCATAAATAATAGTAGAAAACTGTATAAACAGGAAAAAAAAATGGGGAGAATAAGAAATACAAATAATCAATATAGTGTCTTAACCCTCATATTATGTTAAGGGTCAATTAACATAATATGAGGGTTCAGGTCTTTAGTACCAAGTGAAAGATAAGGAGTGCACAAGAGTATGAAAAAATATTGTACATGAAGCTGTTATGAAATGAAATATTGGACAGATGAACATATATACAGATAAATTATTACAATTTACAGTAGGTGGATGAGATTTTTTATTTTTTATTTTTTTTAAGGTTTAAAATTTTGAGATTCCCTGCAGCTGAAGGGAGAGGAATTAAAAAGTCCGATAGCCTCAGGTAGGAAAGACCTCCTGTGGCGTTCAGCGGAGCTCCTCGGTGGTATCAGTCCACAGCTGGAAGAGCTCTGACGCGACGTCAGTGTGGCATCTAGGGGGTGATGGACGTTGTCCAGGATGCTGAGGAGCTTCCTCAGCATCCTTCTCTTTGACACCTGCACAACACACTCCAGCTCCACTCCCAGGACAGATGCAGCTGTCTTCAGCCTGCTGCGCTAGCACACGACAGCGTTCCTTCAATGTTTATATTTGCATGAATGTAGGCCAATTCTAAGCGCGTACGATACATACTCACTCACAACTCCAGTGCGTTCCGTGCTTATTTTGATATTATCGCAAAGCCCGTCGTAACTCCGAGTGGTCGAGGACCGCCTGAATTCACCCTCTCATTCACTCCTCATAAAGAAGCAAACAACCTTTCACTCACTCGTTCATCCAATTGAAACATACAACAATTCATTTTGTCATTCATATGTATTGGATTTAAAATAGATTTACAGTCTGCAGTTAACCTTCTTACCTCCATCATCATCTCATTCACAAGTGCTAAAGAAGCATTCAACATTCACCCTCTCATTCACATGAAGTATAGAAAAGTAACTGTCCTGTACGTGTCATAGAGAAATATTCAAACATTCACTGTTTCATTCAGTTTACTGGCAATTTACTGTCTTCATTTAACCTGCTTACCTACGTCACACACAACCATTCACGTGGCATACAACTATTCATTACGTTACATAACGTTACAGCCATTTGGCAGACGCTTTTATCCAAAGCGACTCACAAGAAGTGCAATTCAGTCACCGAAGATCCGAAGCACGAGTAGTCGGAAGTCGGAAGTGAGCACTCAGGCAAATAGCCATCTCAGAACCATATACATACATTCATTTCATCATTTTTTAATTTTTTTTGGGGGATTGGCGGCTAGGTGCGATTAGCAGGGTAGTGCTTGGTGAAGAGGTATGTTTTCAGATCACGGCGAAAGATGGGCAGCGACTCCGCCGTGCTGACCTTTTTCGGGAGTTCGTTCCACCACCGAGGAGCCGAGACCGAGAAGAGCCAAGACCGGTTCGACCGGCGGCCGGAGGCTCCGAGCGACGGGGTTGACGGTCCGCCAGAGGTGGCAGATCGGAGGGGACGGGTAGTGACATGTAGCTCCATAACCTGGAGATAAGACGGGGCTCTACCATTCACCGCCTGGTAGGCGAGCACCAGGGTCTTGAACTTGATGCGGGCCTGACGGTCACCGCTGGGGCACCGGCAAGGAGGGAGTTGCAGTCGTCCAAACGAGAGGCGACAAGAGCCAGGATGAGTATCTGCGCCGTATCCTCCGTGAGGAATCCACGGGTCTTCCTGATGTTGTTGGAGGAATCTTCAGGAACGTCCGACCGCTGCGACGTTCACTGAGAACCCAGGTTTCTCACAGTCGGAGTCGGCCTTACCGGCCTCTCTGTGTTGACAACCTTTCCCCGGGAGAAAGAGCAGCTCAGTCCTGTCAAGGTCTTTCAGTCTTCATTCACACGAATCATAGACGGACAATTATTCACCCTCTTATTCATGCATTGTAGGATCTCTTGGACTGCGTGGGGAAATCGGACAATCCTTAGAGGAACTGGGCGAGAACATGGAAACTCCATCCTGAAAGTCAGACTCCAAGCTAGCTGTGAGGCGGAAGCGCTAACCGCTGTGCCCGATCACAAATATATCCCGTGAAATAGTGAATTAATATAAACAATCCGTTTTTTTTTTTCAGATTTAGATCTCGGATCTAGAGTTTCGGACGGACCTTCGCGTTTGTGAATGTTTGGCAGATCCTCTTATGATGCCGTGCGTGCTGTGTTTCTAACGCACCTGCAAGTAAGGGGAAAAAAAAAAAAAAAAAAAAAAGAAATAAAATAGAAATGAAGTCTCCGGGTCCATTAGAAAGCCGTCGGATTGACGGCGAACTGCCTCGCTTCCTCTTTAAGTGTGTTTGAGAGTATGGCAGGCCTCCTTTGGGAAAACGCAGATGGAATGTTTACCGTCCCCGTGTCGTTGCATATTTTCCTCACATCACGTTAAGTTTTGATTCCTCTCCGTTGGACATCTCTCTCTCTCTCTCTCTCTCTCTCTCTTTCTCTTCCTCCCGCTTTTTTTTTTTCCTCCTTTTTTCATTATTTAAAAAAAAAAAAAAAAAAAAAAAAGTGATTCACCTCAGACATACGGCGTGTGACATTTTAGGGCAGTGACTAAGAGACACATCCAGGCCCCGCATGAAACGCTGACAGTTCTTTAAAAGCCTTTGTTCAGCTGACAAATCCCGACATTGTGTGCGTGAAACCTGCGGTATTTTTAGCCCCGCGGCCATCAAATGCGTCCCGCGATCTGTTTAAGGCGTCGATGAGACGAGATGAGAGCGAAATTGTTTCTCCTCGCGGCTTAATCGCGTGGTGTTTACACGCGGAGGGCGGGGGCTTACGGGGTAGCGGCGGAAACGCAGACCCGCTCACGCCGTCGCGCCGCGGAAAATGCGGTTTTCGCGCGGCTAACGGGAACGACCGGCTTCACCGACGCTCCGATGGGGGGTTAAAAGACGGGGAGTAAATTCAAAAAAATAATGACATTTAAGGGAAATGCATTTAACCCAGATACGCCGAAATTCAACCAATGGCAGCTCTCCAGTGAAACTGCCTAATGTTTTTTTTTTTTTTTTTCGGACTATTGGGCGCACCTGAATATAAGCCGCACCAGCTAAACGTAAACAAATAAATAAGTCTACATATATCTGCCGCAGGTGTCCATGTTGTATCATGAGATATTTACGCAGATTTTTTGTTTGTTTGTTTGTTTAGAAGTTTATTAGGACAGTGTACAAATACATTAAGCACAGAGGCAGAGATGTTTGTACCAGATTATAGCTCATAGCTAATTTCCATCTGTAGTCCTGGACAATACAAATATAAAACTGTATAAAATAAAACTAACGATATAACGATATAACGATAAAACTAAAAACTGTTTTAAATAATTTTTAATACATTAATTACTTACATTAATTTCTAATTAATTAATTACTCTTAATACATACCGGTAACGTCCACAAATACATACCGATTTTTTTTTTTTTTTTTTTTTTTCCAATTAGTGTCTGTAACACTTTCTGTCCTCAGCTTTGTCCTATACCAGCTGATCGCTTTATTCATCTTCTTTCTGCGAACTAAATCGTTAAAGTCGTCTTCTTCGGTGTCATAGCTGAACGGCGTCAGATTTTCATGATCGTTTCATCCTTACGATGTGACCAGGCTAAATATTTTGGCGTGGCGAAGAATCCATAAATTAGCTGCATCGTTGTTTAAGCCGCAGTGTTCAAACCGCGTGAAAAAGTAGCAGTCGCTTCCACTTTGTTTATTATTTGTTTTTAATGTCGCAATTACAAAAATGAAGGAATAAACGAGAGGAATAAAGGGCCAAGAAGGAGGGAAGAGCTTGGGAATTCTGCCTCCCCGAAAAAGTTTCCCTGAAAGTAGGAGAGCTCTGCACTCCCCATCCCTTCGCCGTTTGAACCAGCTTTCATGCAAAAACTGCTGAGTAAACTGGCGGAGTTGTTCCTGTTTTATTTTTTGTGTGTGTTTTTTTTTGGACTGTGATATGTCCTTATACGACAATATCAAATACGGTCTGATGCCAGAATATAAAGCTCACGTCAGCCATACCTGCCCGGCTGCCAGGAGGCACAGCCGTGTCTCTGGATACTTATTTTGCTGCCTGTCAGCAAACTCAGCTTGAGTTCAGTTTTTTTTTTTTTTTACATTTTCATTTAAATCACCGTAAAGAATTCAACACATCGATAATTCAGATGAAGGGCTTCCCTAGATGTCCTATTCTTGCAATGACAGAACGGCTCGGCCGCGGCTCGGTCTCACGATCCATCACGGACGTACTTCGGGGATTCGAGTCGCACTTGCAGCTTCGGCGGCAGGAAGCCGGAGCTTTTCTCCGCAAGATTTCCATCAAACACAGCTTTGTTAGCAATGCTATATGGTATTTTAAAGCAAAAGGTGACACCGTTTACATTCTTAATCAGGTATTTAGACCTCCATCCATACGTCTGTCTCCAGATATACGGGGTGGACAATCAGAAGTTTGAAGGTTGCGAAATGTTAAACCCCAAGTTGCCCCCGATGGGAAAGTTAGCAACTTAAATGGCAGCTCAGCCGCTATCGTCTGCGGAGCTTTTATCCGTAAGAGCGGCACAATGGCGTAGCGGTTAGCGCTTTCACCGGGGGCGCCGTTCTGTGAGGGTTCTCATTTCATCGCAGACCCGAAACCGTCCAGACTTGTGAATGAGACGTCTTTATGTCTCGATCAGGTCCCAGTTTCGGACTGACGAGTGCAAGCTTGTTTTCGGGAATGGTAGACAAAGTGCTCGCCGGTAGTGCCGGCGTCAAATTCAGCTTTATTATCAATTCCTCCACATGTACTGGACATGCGGAGGAATCGAGAAAACATTTCTCACGAACCTAAGGCGCATGCAGATTTGAGTTGCAGCAGAATTCTTTTTCTTGTTTGTTTTTCGCACAGTTTAGTGCAAAGGTCAGTAGGAAGTAACACGATTGTATATGGACACTCGCAGCACGATGGTTTCCAACGCTTAGCGTTTCCATCTCAAAGCGAGAGGGTTCCTGATTGGATCCTGACTGTGAGCCTTCCGTTACGGGGTCTCCATGATCTCCACGTGTCTGCGTGGGGTTCCTCCCACGATCCAAAAGCATGCAGGAGGTCCAGTGGACACACTCAAATGTGAATTGAGATGCGTCCGGATGACATCTGTATTACAGGGTGAAGACTCGTATGCCTAACCCTCTCCAGGCAGATGTTGCAGATTTGCGACAGCTAAATGCTACTTAGCTAATTACGCCACAACTTAATTTGAGCCTGAGAGGGTTAAAAATGCTTGTATGCCTTTGCATGATGTGCGAATGTCGTGCATCTCGCGTGGATGAGAGGGTTGTGTATCTTACCTTGTGGTGGATCCAGGCTGAACGGTCAGATAAGCGGTCTGGACGTCGAATGAACGGGTGAACGCTCGCCGTAATCGAGCACATCGGACCGATCCGAGCTGAATAAAATGCATTGATGGGAAGTGACTGACAGAGACCTGAAATAAACTTGAAGAGAAGTGCTGCTTTCTTTTTCTTACGTTTCCGTCAAAACTCCATATCCAGGTCAGGCGTCTGCGCCGCTACCTGGCGTCGAGGCCCATTAGTATGCAAACGTTTGTGCGGCCACATAACTGACAACCGAGAAAGGGGACGCGATTGATCCATTTCAGCATTCTCTCCCCGGTAACACTTGATGTGGTCGAGCCGGCGGTTCGAGAGCGACGGGTTTCGGGTGTGCGCGCTACGATTAAGTGCCTGCTAAGCGCAATAAAATCAAAACAAAGGGACGCAGGCATGTTTTGAGGCGCGGCTCTTTTCTCGGCGTCGCATTCAGAATCAGCCGCGGCGCCGTTTTAATCGTTTTTGAGGACGGATTTTAAAGTCGGAGGCTCCGTTTCAAGGCCTTCAAAATCAGTAGATAGCAGGGCTGGCGGCGTTTCCTGCGAAATCCACGCGGCGTAATTGGCGTGATTCATCGCGTCGTTCATCGGTTCGAGGAAACGCAACCGTTCACTCGCTCATTCATATCGTATCGAGCAACCTTTCTGGCTTCCGCTCATATCCTCCGACTTCACTACCTCAATTCCACTTTAATGCCAACTGACATTTAGGAGCAGAAAATACAAAAAGGAAAAAAAAAAAAGGAGTAAAATCTGTCGCTCGGCGAGTCCGCCGCGCACGCATTTACATCCGGCGGCGGCCATGTTTCCCCGACGCCCATTGAAAGTCATTGACATGCGAGGCCGTGCTTCACTGAGAGAAATGTTGTTTTCTGCAAGGCTCCCTCTGCACCTGAGTCACTCGTCGCGCCGTCCCTTTATCAGAGCGGAGCAGCAGGATGGAAGAGCACATCTCGGGCTGATAGCGGGGCTGCCGCTTCTCTGACTAATCCCGCTCGCTGGCAGGGAAATAAAGAAATAAATAAACGAGGACTTTGAGAAAAGGAAAAGGGAGTCAAAAAAGAAAAAAAAAATCAGCTGTGGGGAAAGAAGTTCAAAGGCTTTCGGTCGCGAGGAGATCCGGGGCGAATCTCTTGTTCCGATCTGTGGATGTCGAACGCGAGGACATTGCGCTGGCTGCAAAACAGACGGGCGTTGTTGCGCATTCGTGGGCGTTTGCGTGTTCGGCCGCACTCTTTTATTTACACCGGTCACGCTGTCATTAACGTCATATTGAGATTTTCAAACATTCACCCTCTCATTGACATGTCATATAAACACGTACGACCGTCCCTTTTCTTTATTTACATCGCAAAATTCATAAGTCATTTAGTAACATATAACATTCACCCTCTCATTCACTTGTCACATAATAACATACAAATATTCACCCCGTCATTCACACCTCCTGTGGAGTGTCAGACCATTCACTCTTTCTTTTACAAACCCGCTCACACTCGTTCACGTCATAAAAACGCATGCAACATTCACCCTCTCATCCACAGGTCATAAAAATATACAACCATTCCCCCGTTTATTCACACGTCATATGGAAACACACAACATTCATAAGTCAGATAGTAACTTATAATAGCCACCCTCTTATTCACATGTCATACAACTATTCATTCATTCACATGCCATATACCATAATTTCCGAATAATTATCTTAATAATTTATTCAATTATCTTAATCATTATTTTGAATAAATATCAAATAAAAAAAGTGCAATGAGAACAAGAGTACCGTAATTTCCGGACGATAAGCCGCGACTTTTTTCACGTAAACAACGATGCGGCTAATATATGGACTTTGGGTGGGGGGAGCTAACGAGCTTCACGCCGCTAAAACGTTTATCCTCGTCACATCGGACCGATGAAATGACCGGGAAATTCTGAGTCCGTTCAACTCCGACACCGAAGAAGACGACTTTAGCGGTTTTAGTGTGCGGTTTTAGTGCGATCGGCTAGCCGGTGCGGCTAATAATGAGGTGCGCTCAATAGTCCAGAAATTACGATAAACAACTATTCACCCTCTCATTCATACATCATATGGAGACACACAACATTTATAAGTCGTATAATAATATTTAACATTCACCTTCTCATTTGCATGCAGCTCTCTGATCCCTCCGATGCGGCTCTCGAAAATAATGAAGTGTATCATTAAAATGTATTTTATTTTAGTTCGTTCCATTTCAAAATGTCATTTTTCAGTCATTGAAGATTATGGCAAACATCTAAATAAAACGCGTTCAAATATTTTTGCCGTTCTTTATAAAGCGTGCGGCAGTAAAAGGATGACAGGGAGGACGACATTATTGGTTTGCTGCTGGTGGATAATTGAAGTTTGCCTTTTTTTTTTTATTCATGAATACAAGGAGGACTCAAAAAGAAATTTTGCATAGTGTTTTGCTTAAAAGTAACCTTCAACGCAACATCTTTTTTCCAGCGTTCAAAATGTTTTGTTGCATGCAGAAATGGAATTTCATATTTTTTTCAGTTGTTCCTTGATAAGAAAAAAAAAAAAAAAAGCAACACATATTTAGTTAATGCATAGCGTAAAGGTAAAAATGAAAAATATCATTATTAATTTAAAATTTGAAAAGAGTCATGTTTATTGTTCTTTCTCAACCATTCACATGCATGGGCGATTTACAGTTTTTTACAGTTTTTCACTAAACCTCTCTTTATTCCCTGAAAATTAAATATTCCGGCCAGCGTTTCAAGCGCGTGACGTGGATTCCAGTTCCAAGCGTGCATTTTTGCATTTCACACCTGGGAGACGGAGGAGGAGGAGGAGGAGGAGGAATTCAATCATTTTCCCCTTCCATTATTTGTGCAAATCATATCACCGGCGCCTTAAAAAAAGCAGGTAGCCATTACATATTTGTTTATTTTATCAATTTTTTCCTCGGTTTCGGTTGTGCGGCCGGAGATACCCAGTTTTGTAAATTGGTTTTTGGAAAACGCTGCGTATTTAGATCGGCACGGTTTCGACACCGGACATCTGTTTGCAAAGAGAAATCCCATTCGATCGGTAGAGCGGGATAAGCATTAAACTCGTCGCACATTTTTGTCTGCGAAATGCGTCCGCGATGGAACGGTAGCTAGCGGCGTCAAACCCAGATGCCGCTAGCTTATTAAGAATAAGAATAAGAATTGTTAAGAATAACAACAACTTTATTTATCCTGAAGGAAATTGTTGTGCCAGAGTTTCAAGTAAAACTTAACAATAATAGATAATAGTAGGAAGGAGGGGGAATAAGAAATACAAATAAAATATAAAGTGTCAAAGTTTAGGCTATAAAGTGTTTTAAGGTCTTAAAAAGTACAAAGATTTGAATATTCCCTTCGGCATTCCCTTCCCTTAATTAAAAGGGATGCTAGGCTATCGGGCGATAGGCTATCGGGCTACAGGCTATCGGGCGATAGGCTATCGGGCTACAGGCTATCGGGCGATAGGCTATCGGGCGATAGGCTATCGGGCGATAGGCTATCGGGCTATAGGCTATCGGGCTATAGGCTATCGGGCTATAGGCTATCGGGCTATAGGCTATCGATAGCCTGCACACGCAGAACAAAGTTCCACACCCGAAAACCAAAACGTGGTAACAAATAAAGATGAATAAAACATCCCGGTGATACGAAAGTGGATTTCCTGAAATTCGGCGAGGGTGCCTGTGTGCTCTCTAGGTCGATTTCCCTGATTCCTCCCGTTTGGAAATCAAAGCGTCCGTGAGCGCGGCGGAGTGATTTATCTGCCAGAGGCACACAAGGCAAGGCAAACAGTCAGAAGTGGTGTGAGTGCAGCTTTGGGAAGCATTGTACTTCTTTGTAGGATCTCCCCCCCCCCCGTCACCGGCGGTTTGAATACTAAATAGATAATGTGGCCGTCTGGAGGCCTGAAAGTGCCCTCGCTCCCCGGCATGTGCCGAGCGGGCGGAATATAGGCGATGTTCCGCCCGGGGGCAAACTGCGGCAGTAAAAAGCCTTTCAGGCAGACGGCTTGTCGGCACGCGCTCGGTTACCGATGGCGCCGTTTCCCGTCGTCCAGGACTCCAAAGGTTGGATTGAAGCCGGCGTGCAAAAGAGGGCTTTCCATGACGGGCGCTCGGCCCGCGGAGCCGCCGACACGCTGCTATCAGGACGCAAACACTCGCTCCGATCCCACCGGCGCCCGCGGCTTTCCAGAAGGTCAGATTTGGATATCTGTATGTTAAGGTGACTTAAACTGGATTTAACCTGTTTCTTGTATTAAGGGGCGAATTATACAGTTCACATATACGGGTGTGTATGTACGTGTGTGTGTGTGTGTGTGTGTGTGTGTGTGTGCGCACATAAGCTCAATATATTTGGACTACAATTGGATTTAAAGTGTTTTATTCTATTCAGGGATAATGCTTTCGGTTGATATACACTTGTATGTCTATATGTGTGTGTGTGTGTGTGTGTGTGTATGCACATATACGTAAGCTAAATAAATTTGGACATGGCCTTCCCCTGCTCATTCTATTTACTGATGGACTATACAATTCATATGTATACATATATGTATATATGTGTGTGTGTGTGTGTGTGTGTGTGTGTGTGCAAATAATTAATCCAACTCAATTTGAACATGGACTTTAACTGTTCGTTCTATTTCGGGATGACAGTTACAGTTCACGTAAAAATGTGTGTGTGTGTGTGTGTACATATATATATAAGATAGCTACATTTGGAGATGGACTTAATCCACTTATTCTATTTACTGGTGTAGTATATAATTCAAATAAATTCAAATAAATATATATACATACATGCGTGTGTGTGTGTGTGCATGTGTGTGTATACACATACTCACACAAGCTAACAACATTTTTATTTAAGCTGAAATATACAGCTCATTCACACATATGTGCTCTTATACATATATTTTTGTTTCTCATTTGTTTTCATTTTTCAACTGTCTTATTTATTTTTGATGCTTGTTGACGTCATATGTGCGGTAGCAATGACACTAATACCTTATTTAAATATTTGCATGTATAAATATCAGTTTTATTTGTATTCATACATTTTTTTCCCCTCCATTTTTGATGCTTGTTGACTTCTTAAATGTGACCGATGCCTTAATGCGCGCCCGTCCTCTTATCTCCTGACACGTCACAACCGTTTATATTGCGAGAGATTCTCCTTCACCGGAGCAGGTCAAACTAGTCAAAGGGAAAAAGAAAAAAAAAACCCTGCGGGATGACATGTTGAATTAGCATCCGGCTCGGCATCCTTTCCGCGTAGATTGAAATAGAAGTCCCGCATCCTTTTCCCGGACTTCAGAAAGGCTCAATGAAAGACATGGTACATGCACCCATTCCCCCCTTGCATCCCACTGCTTTTGAAAGGATGACAGCTACATCACAGTGAGTCAAAATTTTGAAGCCAATACTTGGCAGCCCAGTTGTATTTTATTTTTTTTCCCTCTTTTTTTTTTTTTTCCACCAAGCAACGGAAATCAGGGATCCTACAGACATCACAGAATTCACTTTATTTCCCTCGCCGCCCGTGTGCTCCCTCTGTTGTTATCCTCTGAAGGCTCGATATGACCCCAAAACGCACCAGACACACTTTGTTGTTATTTCTCGATATAAAATATCCATTCAGGGATTTACTCGACGCCTTTCAGCGCTCGTCCTCCGCTCCGCCTACGCAGCTCCTCGCTAAACGCAAGACAAATTGAGCGTTCGCCTCGACCGGCGCTTCAGCGGGGAAGCCGCTCGCCGGTATCGCGCCCGGTGATTCGGGGTGCGTCGGGCAGTTGTTGTGGAGTTTCGGCGCCGGCGTGCTCAGCTGCCGTTTGTCGGGGAGCGCCGTCTTTATCCACCAATCAGCAGGCGGGGGCTTCGGAGCTAAATAGCGGCTTCGGCGCTAATCTGCGGACGTGTCGGCCATATTCCTTCCCGGCTTTCCTGGAAGCCATGGCAATAAAAACATAAACACACACACACACTTAGGCACGCAAATGCTGACTTCGCCGCCCGATGGGTTGCGTCACCGCGGCGACGCCCGATGCTATCGCGGCGCTATTGCGGCGGCCTGGCGGTTTGTAATCAGACAGAAATGCTCCGCAGGACGCTCGCAAGGGTACGGCAAGGTTCTCCGGGGCGAGCGCCGCGACGCTGTCGGCCATTTATCACCGCCACTGTGGGGTTGGAGGGGAACACGCCGTGAATGCAGAGTGGTATTATGGGATGCCGGGCTCTTGATGTTGCCGGTGATAAACATTATGCTCCGGGCCAAGTGTGTCTTCCGCCGTTATTTAGAAGACTAAGAATTGGACTTTCCTTCCCCGCGGCCCGAAAACCAGATTATTTAGCGAACGTGATGTTTACAAACGCGCGCTCGTGTTCTTCTCATTTCCTACGGAAACAGATCCCTGATGTTTCCTCACCTTTATATTTTCTCTAACCCTGTGATCACTTCTCGGAGGTATAAATATCTGCATCTGAAGCTCGGCAAAGTGATGCTCGGGCGATTCTTCTTTTCCATGATTTTAATATTACATGAACATTCTGTTAGAACAACCACCTGCCGTCCTGCTTTTGTTTCGGTGCGTTCACAGCAGCGATGGCGTGAATACAAACATTATTCATTCCTTCATTATCCGTTCCGTTTATCCCGAGAGGCCGGGTTCCCCTCGGACCAACCAGTCGCCCGTCGGGTTGCAAAGCCCAGAGGAAAAGGTCGACCAGCAACTCTGCAAACCCCTCATCGCCTTTCCAGCCCTCCCTCCCCGCCGAGTGCGATGCTACTTATTATATATTTACTATATAAATACAGAACAAGCTTACTTACAATTTGCACAGTTCTGTACAGTAATTTATACATACATATTTTATTTTTAATTTAATTTAATTTAATTTAATTTAATTTTATCTTATTTAATTTAATTTAATTTTATACTATTCTTTTATGTTCACGATTTGATGCTGCTACCCCCATTTGCCCCTCAGTTGCCCCTCGGGGACAAATTACATTTTTTTTTTCTGATTCTGTCAATCACAGGGTCATGTATAGACACACAGCCATACACCCTCCCTTTTACACAGCGGAAGAAATATAAAATCATGAATTCTACCGTTTACCCTTCACAACCTCCTCCGTCCAACCTGTATCCTCTTCTCTCACACCTTCTCTTCACTCCATCCATAGATCTTCTGGTCTTCCTCTAGTCCTCCTGCCTGGCAGTTCCAACCCCAGCATATTCACTGTCCCGCCTCTGTACGTCACCCGGTTCGGCTTCTCCGACCTTAACTCCAAACATCTGAGAGGTTCTGTCCCTCTGACGGACTCATTCTTGATCCTTCACGAACCTCAACATCTTCTCGTCGTCTTTCCTTTCCACCCCTGACACTTTTCTCCAGCCGTTCCAACTTGCTTGAACCCGTTTCTTCACCTCTTTTCCACCTTCGCCACTGCTCTGCACTACACTTCAAATCCTCCACCTTCTGTATCTCCACTCCTTGAAGCCTCGCTGCTCCAAACCACCGTTCGCTCTTTCGCGCAAACGTTCCGATTCTGGACAATTTTGGTTGTCCGATGAACCTCCCTTGAGTTTTTTGGACGGTTGGGGAAACCCGGAGAACCCGGAGACCAGGGACTTTCTTGCTTGACGCCACGGCTCCCACGTAAACGTCAAAATTTTTTAAATCATCGCCGCCCGTCCGCCGGTTGCTTCCCCCGTTTTCGGCTCCTCACGTTAAAAACAACGGCGGCGACCGTGATGTTTTCGCCGATCGCGTCTCGCGACGTTATTTGTCAGGGTTCTGTAACTTATGGCGCGACTAGCTTGTAAACATCCGGCGCGAGTTCTATTTCTATTTTCTCCGGGTCGGACTGAGCAAAGCCTATATATCTGTCAAAATACTGACAAAGTCTTTTCAAAAGGCAACAAAAAAAGGGCAGTTTCGTGATCATCCTTTACAAAATGACACGCTTTCATCCCGCCACATCCTTCCCTGGCATGTCACCGCATCTATCCCGGCTTCCTTTTTACCCTCTTTTTCGCTTTCGGCAGGAAAAGACGGGCGCGAAACCCCCCCCCCCCCACCCCGCCTCCTCCCGCCTCCGTTCTTTTCTTTCTCAAAGCCGTTGACAAGGCCTCTGAAGACAAATCATAGGAGAAGGGTGTGCCGTTATTTGTTTATTTTTATTTTTTTAACGCTCTCCAAGCGGCAGGCAACGACACGCAGCCGCTTTCCGAAGATCACCTTCCCCCCTCCTCCCGCAAAGGCGCCTTGTGTGGAACGATCTCTCGATTCTGTGCGCGGTCATTTCACTTTTGCAGTTAAAATATGATGACTTTTAATTGTAATTCAACCAATTAACCGGAATCTGTGTTGATAGCATCAAGCCGCCCGTTTAAATCCTGCCCCCCCCCCCCCGCGCCCCGTTCACACTTCCCCCGGTTAATGGGCTTTTCTGAGCCGCGGCAGTCGGGGAACTCGACACCTACCGTATGACGCTGGCAGCTTGACGGGCAGCCGTGGATGGTAAACCCCCCCCTCCGCCCCCATTTCCCCAGGCTAATTAGCCCGTGCTAGGAAATGAATCCAATTCCAAGCAAAAAAAAAAAAAAAAAAAAAGAAAAAAAGTCCAGTCCCGGAGCAGTCGTGATGATAGACAAGCCTTTTGACACGGGGGCCGGCCTTCGAGGGGGCTGTTACGGGGAATTTGAGCCGTTTGAACGGGCGCGATGGAGACAAGACACGCCGAAAGGTCAGGCAACTTGCCCTCCAAGATGTATGTGATTGAAACGCGAGGTTGGATATTGTGAAAAAAAAAAAAAAAAGAATTCAAACGCTGGGGAAACGGCGGGTGTGAGCGTGCAATGTGCTCTGCGGAGATTAAAAGAGCCAAAAAAAAAAAAAAAAAAATTATAAATAATGGTTTATAACGGAACCCAATGTTTATCAGTTCAGCTTCCCCTTGGAAATAGAAGCCAGACGACACTGGGGGGGGAAAAAAAAAAAAAAAAAATGTAAAAAGCTGCCGGTGCAGCACACAGGCTGGAGCAAGGAGTCTGTTTTGTAATGGATGAAGATTTTCTTTTAATTTTCCCCTTATATATTCAGTCCACATAAACACATCAGAGCACACCTCGCTGGAGGGGGAGAGTCGAAAGGGGGGTTTGCAGAGTGAGTGTGTCGTGGCATAGAATTACCATGAATAATTAAAAGACCGGTGCGAGCATTCTGGTTGCTCTTTGATTGACTCTGAAAGCCCCGGGAAGGAATTGGCAGATGAGAGCGAACTGTAAAAAAAATGGCCGGCTCTTTCTTCGCTCCCGGCTTCCCCGTGATTCGCCCCGGCCGACACCTTGAATCGGCGGCGAGGGGACGACCTCTGCGCCGCCCCGAGAGAGAGGGGAGGAAGCCGCCGCCGCCGCCGCCGCCCGTCCCAGACGGAGCGGAGCCGGTGAAAGGGAGGAGAAAAAATACATTTAATTCACTCGCTCATTCACGTCGCATAGAGACGGAAAACGTTCACACCTCATATGGAAGCAACATTCATAAGTCATAGATGGACATTTAATTATATGTAAACATATGAAAATTATATTCATAATTATTATATAAATATTATAATTCATATAATTATATTATATATATTTGACATAATTATTTATCTTATCATTATATATTATTAATTGATGATATCTATTATTATTATTATTTTATTGTAACCAATTATATATAAGTCATATAATATTTATGAATATAATTATATGTCACTATATGAATCATGTCATTATTTAATGATCATTATAATACATATGTATTTTTATTTTATTTAATTCACATATTTTTTTTAAATTTTATTCTTTGATTTGATCTGATGCTGTGACACCATGTGCGCCCCAATTGCCCCTCTAGGCAAATGAAAGTTTTTCTGATTCTGATAATATTGATCCTCTCATTCACGCGTCATATAGAGATGAACAATTATTGACACTCATTCAAACCTCAACATTCACCATTGCATTTGCATGTCATAAAAAAAAATTCTCATTCACAAGTTACATAGTGGTGTACAAGGATCAAGAAGGTTTATTGTAAATGTAAAATGTCCCATACAAGGAAATAATATTTGCATTTATCCATTCAAACCTCATATTGAATAAGAATAAGAATAAGAACAACTTTATTAATCCCGAAGGAAATTGCAGACGTGTTCACGCTTTCATTTGGGATTCAATTATGGATTCGGGTCCCGAAAACATCCCGCCCGTTCGTTCCCTGGAATCCCTTCATTTGCTCATTTTCTGTTCATCTTATCCTGCAGTCGGGGTCGCTGGGATTTCGCTTTCATATTTGTCGCGTTCGGAAACAGCTGACTCGCGTCGGCGCCGCTGAGTGGCCGTGCGTCGCGTCATCGACAAATCCGCTGAGCGCACAGGAAAAGGGGAGGTCGACCGGGACTCGGGCTTGGCAGCGGCCCCTCACCTTCCCGCCGTGTCCGAACGTGGGCGGCGTCCCATTACTCATCCGCATCGTTTGTGCCAAGCCAGCATCGCCGTCCTTAGATGTGCGACGCGAAGGCCGCTCGGCTAAACGAGACCTTCAGGTGACTCATGACGGTCCCGTCGCCGGGGCGACTGACGAACACACAGGTGCGAGCACTTTCGGTTTTTTACGTCCCCGCGATTTTGCGGTTTCGTAGTCGCCTTCTGCATGGAAGCTGCATACGTCGGTAGCGTCGTTCCCGACAAGGTCGCCCTCCGGACGCGAGGCGTCTCAAGGATTCCGGATTCAAAGATCTGTCTGTTTTTTTGAGATCCCAAATTCACCCCTTTTCCACCGGGGGACGAGAAACGACGGTCACTTAACAAGACCTGATATCTAAATTGTCCTCTTCTGGCTGGGTTTCCATTCTGGATTTGAAGGAAAATTAAAGAAACGGCGTGAAAGGCGGGGGCGGCCGGGGCGAAGGATAAGCAGCAGATGGACCTGGATGTTGATGAAACAACGGCGGCAAAGGCGGGGCGCCGCCGATGGCTTCAAAAACCCCAAACAACCTCGCATCCGGGGCGCGCCGACGTAGATCTTTGCCCCACGACATCGACCGTCCCGGTCACTTTCTATCGAAACTGACGCTTTTCTTTTCTTTCTTTTCTTGGTTTTGAGGCGCACTTTCATGCGCTCGTGTCCGGGGGTGTCATTGAGGAGTGAGGGAGCGGAGCGGTGAGGCTTCACCCTAGAAGGTCCACCATCTGAAGCTCCTGCAGAAAGAAAACAGGAAAGGAGTCACAATTAGCCTGTTAGCTGCTTTGCTATTATTAGCATTATTAGCATTCATTTACTCATTCATTATCTGGACAACTTATCCTGCACTTGAGGGGGCTGGAGCCAGGCTGTCATTGGACGAGAGGCGAGTTTAACCCGTGATCCGCAGACCGAGAACCATTATTAATGTTTAAAACCATTTATAGGTTTTAAATGCAACCTTTTACCCGCTCATTCAAATAGATTACATAAGATAAACTTTATTGATCCCCATCTGGGACTTGCCTTTGTCACAGCAGTGTAGCACTTATAATGTCAAAAAAAAGGCAATAAATATGAATATAAATATGAGTATAAATATAAATAGAAGACAGGATATAGCAGACAAATCCATGAATAAATAGACAGCAGATAGACGACAAAAACAACAACAACATTAGGGATGACAATGGGCAACATCAAGGAACAATGAGGGTGAAAAATACACAACTAGAAGTAAACAACAGTATTGGATGATATGTTTCTTAATTCTAAATTATTTGGATAGTTTGGTCATTGATTGATGGAGTATTGTGGGTTTCTTTACCTGACAATATTAAAGGATTTATGTTGTAACAGAGCAACTAGTAAATATATTTTTTTATACATCTATGGAGCAAATGTAAAATTTGGACTTGAATGAGTATGTAATAATTATAAAACATTTATTTTACATTACATTTGTTTACATTTAGTTACATTTATACTGTAACCATTACATATGGCACTTTGAGGCTAACCATTATGCTGATGTGGCCAAAATGAGAAAATAAGTTTGACACCAATGACAGAGACATAATAATAATAATAATAATAATAATAATAATAATATATTTAGTAACAATAATCCTCATAATCATCATCATCATCATCATAATAATACAATTTATTTTAGGCACCTTATTGACACTCTCCGGACGTAAACACATACACAATATTCAGATCCAAAAGAATAAATGAAAATAAAAACAATAAAATTAAAAAAGTGGGTAATAAAACCTATTCGTAAATACATCAAATACACACATTTACGTGCACATGTAGCTGTATACACACACACACACACACACACACACACACACACACACACACACACACACACACACATATATATATACACATATATATATATATAGTCATTTTTGGACTGTTGAGCGCACCTGAATATAAGCTGTAACCACTAAATTTAAAAAAGAAAAAACAATATACATCAATTGGTCGCACTTGTCAAAACCCGCAAGTGTCCATTTGTTACATTTTTACATAGAAAGATTTTTTTAACTTTGAATTAAATATGTACCTGTAATATAAAAAAAAAAAAGAAAAGAAATACAGGGTCCGAGCAGGAAAAGTCATTGATCACTATCTTCATCTTTATCCTGCACCAAAAGCACTAAAGTCTTCTTGTTCATTGCCGCAGTCACACACCTCCTTCGTCTCTCTTTCGCCGTCGCTCTTGGCGTCACACGTAAACCCCAGGCTAAATATTTTGCTAAATTCAGTTTGTTAGCCATTTAAAAATCCATAAATCAGCTGCAGCGTTCAGAGTGTGTGGAAAAAAAACTAGCAACTTATAAATGCAATATAGATACAATGTAGTATGAGGGATGGGGGTAAACAGGAATTTCCATGGATTATGATGTTTGCAGATGACATTGTGATCTGTTGTGAGAGCAGGGAACGGGTGGAGGAACATCTAGAGAGGTGGAGGTATGCTCTGGAAAGGAGAGGAATGGAGGTTAGTTGCAGCAAGACAGAATATATGTGTGTGAATGAGAGGAACCCGGGTGGAACGCTGAGGCTACATGGATGGAGATCAAGAAGGTAGAGGGTTTCAACTACTTAGGGTCAACAGTCCAGAGCAACGGAGAGTGAGGAGAAGAAACGAGTTGAAGCAGGTTGGAATGGGTGGAGATAGAAGACTATCAGCCAGAAGGAAAGATGGAGGAGATGGTGGTGAGATGATCTACAAACACTGACATGGACTAAAAGACAGGAGGTAGAGCTGGAGGTCAAAGAGATGTAGATGTTAAAGTTCTCTTTGGGAGTGACCAGGATGACCAGCTATCTTAGCTCCTGCTCCGAAGCAGCGGCATTTACAGTTCCTTAAGAACTCATGCGATGCAGGTACTTGGTGGAGCTCACAAGCCGTGGTATCACTGTGGGGCGTCTTTAAATGTAAATACTCGAACATTGGTCAGATCAAGTACTTCGGGTCAACAGTGCAGAGCCTAGGAGAGGTAAAAAAAAATGGGTCCCAGCAGGTTGGAATGGGTGGAGAAAAATGTTCAGGGTCCCAAGAAATAGAAGATTATCAGCCAGAATGAAAGGAAAGGTGGTGAGATGCTCTACAAACATCTACAATGACCAAAAGACAGGAGGCGGAGCTGGAGGTTGCAGAGATGAAGATGTGGAGGTTCTCTTTGGGAGCGACCAGGATGGAGAGGATCAGGAATGAGTCCATCAGAGGAGCAGCACGTGGTAGATGTTTTGGAGAGAAGGTCAGAGATGGACAGAGGAGGGAGAGTCAATATATTGGAAGAAGGATGCTGGAATTGGAGGTCTAGAAGAAGACCAAGGAGAAGATGGACATGGTGAGAGAGGATATGAAGAGGAGGACCTAGAGAATAGGATTAGATGGAGAAGGTGGATTGGCTGTGGTGACCCCAGAAGAGAAAACCCAAAGAAGAAGAAGATAGTTAATGTAATATAAATGAATAAATAACTAAAAGTCTTACATCTGAGCATCCGCCCTCTCATTCATTGCTAATCTAGTTTCCGAAGACCCTCCTAGACGTTTTAGGGTTAAGGGAGGAACCAGGAGAACCCTGAGGAACCCCACGCAGACGGCAGGAGAACATGGAGGCCCCATCGGTTGGAATCCAACCAGGGACCTTCTTGTTCCGAGGCAGAAGCGCCAAGCAGATGTTGTGTCGCCTCCGGGAAGTCGAGGTCACCTCGCCGCTCCTTTGGCTGAGCAGCAGACAGCGCTTTCTGCAGCTCTTCTCGCACAGAGACGCTGTGAGCTTCCAGATGGAACCCACATCTCATGCCAATAAAAAAAAAAAAAAAAACAACCAAAAAAAAAAAAAAAAAAATGAAAGCAAAAAGGCAAAAAAAAAAAAAAAAAAAAAAAAAAATCACGTTTGTTCTAATTAAATGTCAGCTAGCCCGCCGGTCCACCTCGCTGCTTGACATGAATTTGGCTTCTTTGAGCGCGGCGGGAGAACTCGCCGGTTGCCATGGCGCGTTCAGGTGCTGTGAAAAAGTTCTCATCAGTTTATCTTGGAAGCTTTCGCTTTTTTAAGAAAAATTCCAATGGTTTTCTGCTTCTTCTCATCAATAGTTAGCTTTCAGCTATCAAACCATATTCTTAACACGACGCCCGTCTCATTCATCTCACGTCGGAAGAAAAAAACAGAAGCCGAAGTTAGTATTTTAACGCGTTTAAAATGCGAAAAAAAAAACACGTCATCGTCCCCGTCGCTCGAACCTACTTCTCCGGCCAGGGAGTCCCTCTGGATGACCGTGACGCCAAAAAAAATAAAAAATAAAAAAGAGCCCCCCGGGGGGCAAAATATACCTTGAAAGTATCTTTTAGGGGAGCCGAGGAGGAAGAGGAGGGGGAAGAAAGGGAGCGAGCGAAGGTAGAGAGCGAAAGTAATGGCGCTGTTTATGGATCGGGGCTATTTTGTACATCAAAGTGCAGAAAGAGGGAGACGGAAAGGAGGAGAAAGGGAGGAGGTGGTGGAGGTGGAGAAGGAGGGGAAGCTGCTGCAGGCCATTTGATTGTCATTGTTTCTCCTGGGTCATGTGGGAGTGCACGAGCCGTGTTTTCATCCTCTTTTTTTTTTTTTTTTTTTCTCCTTGTTGTTGTTGTTGTTTTCTCCTTTTGTGTTCTTCCCCGGTGATATCAAGCAGCGGCACCGGAAACACCGTTGACACGAGGATGGCATCTACGACCCCGCACACACAGACACACACACACACACACACACACACACAGCCGTACGCGACCCGCCCGCCTGAGTCGCTCATAATCATTTGAAAGCGGTTCGTCTTAATCGCCTCATACTTTTCTCTTGATCCCATCATATCTACTCAGTGAATGAATACACAGTCTGGACAAACCCACCACACACATACTATATATATATATGTATATATATATATTTTTTTTATTTTTTTTTTTCAGGATTTGTGAGCTTTGATAAAATTAAACAGCAGTACAACATAAAAAAACACTTTATGATAGCCTATATATATAAATATATATGTAAATGCATATATATTTACAGTCAATATTTAAATACATACATTGTCACCATCTTTAAATAATTGCTTTTTTTGTGCATTTTTTCCCCAAAATCTACTCCGTACTCAACATGGGGCTCAGTCTTTTTTTTTGTTTTTTCTGCCAAAAAAAAAAAAAAAGACAGGCAATTGTTTTTGAACAATCCATATATCCTTATATTTTTTGAATTTATAGGCTTTAAATACATAAATAAATATATGTGAATATGATAATAATATAATCTAATAAATATAATATAAATATTATGCATAAATGTAAATATTATAAATAAATAATATAATATATATAGATATAATAATACATATGTCCAAAGAACAAGATACATCCATGTTAGATGTTTCTGTCATTTACTGTTGATGAATCTCCCTATTACTCAATAATGAACAACCTTGCACTCACATGGCAAAATGTATGTGTGTGTGTGTGTGTGTGTGTGTGTGTGTGTGTGTGTGTGTGCTCAATTCACACAAAGGACTTTTTATTTCTCCATTCAAGTTATTTATTTATTCATTTATTTATAGCATGTTCTCCCAAATGACATACTGTACAAACTTCCATGAAAGCTAACCAGAGCGTTACCGCCATGCTTGGAAGGGAGCGCCCCCCCCCCCCCCAAATCCTCCTCCAACCCCTCTAGATCATCACAAACTAGCAAAATGGAGTCTCCCTTTTTTTTTCTTCTTCTTCTTCTTCTTCTTCTTCTTCTTCTGCCGCGTCCTTCAAGTCTCCTTCCGGCATCATGTGTGTGAGAGCCCGTCCAAAGAGATTTGACAAGGGCCCCGCAAGGAGAGGGAAATAAAAACCTAAAGCGATGAGGCAAACATATTAATCTTGTTAAGTTAAACGCCAACCCCCATCCTACCCCTCCGTGCATTTCCCCACCTCCACTCCCTCCACCCATCCGTTCCCCACCCGGATAAAACCAGGCGCTCGCGGTGAAAAATCAGCTAATTTCAGACCCTGACACAACCCGGCTCGCCGTTGCTGTTCCCCCACCTCTCCGTCTCTGCCTTTGTCTCCGTCACTCTTTCCCGCGCTCCCCGACCAACGCACAAAACATCCAATCTCGTGCCTCCACCCTCCACCCTCCGCCCTCCGCCCGGTCGGCGCGTGCACGCTTCCAGGAAAGCCCTAGCGCGCATTCATCCGTCTCCTCCGCCCGCCCGTGACCTTGAGATGTATTATGGATGCGGGTCTTCGACGTTAAGTGAGTTTTTAAGTTGGGGTGGGAAGGGAGGGAGGTATCGATTGCGTGAAAGGGTGAGAGGAGGAGGAAGGAGATGGGGGGGGGGGGGGAGGAAAAAAAAAAAAAAAAGACAAAATCCCGGGGAATGACACAGGGAGAGACAAAGAAACGCCTCCGCGGACGGCGAGCAGCCGACGGACAATGTTTCCCCCTTGTGGTGCCGGCTAGCAGGCAGGAAGCGTTCGCCGTGTGTCTTTAAAAGCCGAGGCGGGGGCAGCAGGGGGTGCACGTGAAGGGAGAGGGGAGGCGTTTCCACGGATACAAAAAGAAAAAAAAAAAAAAAAAACAGTCGTGCGTTTGCTTTTCCTGCTTCCACACCTTCTGCTCCACCTCCAGGAGCACCTTCAGAGGGGAAACTCTGGTTTGGATGGAAGGATGGAGGTCCGGCACGGATCCCATGGCAGAGCGGAATATCTGTGTATTTATCTAGAAAAGTGAATCACGTGGATTTATGAAAAGGAATTAAAATCCCAGAGGAAGGTGTCGCCAACACAAAGGAGGCTAAGCGAATCTTCCAGATATCGAGTTTTTTTTTTTTTACCCGGAACAACCGAACGGGAGCTTATCGGCCATCGCTCGGCGAGGGGAAATGGAAATTTCAAGTTTGACTTTGAGTGACCCCCTCCCCCCAACACACACACACACACACACACACACGCAGTCCATCATCCATATTCGCCATCTCCGCTAAATGAGATTATTCTTTAGCTTGAGTGACCACTGGGATGAGGAAAAAAAAAAAAAACGCATCTCTGTCATATCCGGTCACATTTCCGTTTTCCCGTCATCCGGCGGCGGCGGCGGCGGGACAAAGGAGGTCATCCCGCTAATGCTGACCGCCGCCTTTCAGACAGAGAGAGAGGTGGACGGATAGGGATAAGAGAGAGCTGCACACACATACACACACACACACACTTACAAGTTTGTATATTCAAAAGCCAGGATTTTTACATTTTAACGCATTCCTTGGTGCTGTGGGAAAAATAAAAAAAAAGATGGCGCGCCTTTTGTAGTCCGGCCATGTTTTTTTTTTTTTTTTTTTTTTTTAAATGAGTCCCGGAAAAAGAAAGACAGCAATTTTTTTTTTTTTTTTTAATTAATTTATTATTTTTTTTTGTTGGAGCTTCTGCAAATTTTGGAAGGCTCACATTCGCCGTGGCGACATTACAGCAGCGGCGGCCTCTTCAAAGAGGTGTTGGCGGCGGTAGAAAAGCGCTGAGGGAAGCAGCAAAAACACAGTGGTTCTTTAGAAAACTGGTTTCAAAGAAACCGCTGGTCAACAGGTGAATCATTACTGAGATTTTTTACATTCAGGTCTTATTGATATATATATTTTTTTTATATAGAGAGAGAAAGATATACATATATATTGAATTAAAAACACCAATATAAACCTGGCGTCCATTTTTAACGCCGAAATAGAGAAGCAAGAAGGGTGTATTTTTTAAAACACTCAAACAAAGTGGTGCGCCTTTATCTGTTAGCGGGTCCACAAATCACTTTTTTTTTTTCCGCAGGTATATACTTGTTTACCTGCTTTTGCATGTGTGTGTGTGTGTGTGTGTGTGTTGGCCTTTTTACCATCACAAAATGTCTGCCTCCGCTGCTGGAAGCGAGCGGCCGACAGACGGGAGACACGCTGGATCTCCACCCCGTGTCACTTGGCTTTTGACAGTCGCCTGGTTTTAAAGCGGCACGCACGAATTCGCACGTGCACGCCCCTCCACCCTCCCACCTACATGCGCGTGACGGCATCGCGCACGCCGCCCTCCGCCAAATGTCCGAGCATATGGTCACTCTGTGTCTGCGTAGATGCCATTAATTCGGCGTCTCGCTCGCCGATGCCCCCCCGATGGCCCCCCGCTGCCGCCGCCATTTACAGCGCCGGCTTTTTAAAGCCCCCCGTTCACGCTGCACCACCAAAGATGGAGATTATTCCCTCAAATATGCAAGGGAGATGGGGCAGATTATCCGCGCGGCAGATATCTCCACGCCACCATCACTCACCGCCGCACTCTGATTCCTAATATTCAGCCGCGTGCGGCTAAAAGCTTTAGTTTATTCATGATATCGGGACGCGGCTCTTCCTCGGCGAGCTTTCTAAATGGAGTTGCGTAACAACATGGTCGCGCCGCTAATGCCGCTAACACCGCTAACACCGCTAACGTCAACACGCGGTACGACATAAAAGATGCCGGAGGCCGGAGTCTGGCGTAGATCTGGATTTTAGTGACCTCGCTTGAGGATTAACTCCATTTCAGGTCAGAGGAAATCTGCTTGTTATAGACGACGCGGCGAGTTTCCTTTCCCGTCCCCCGTCGAGAAACGACGAGGTCGTCGCAGGCCCGGGGATGTGCGTGCACGTGTGCGCATCCGGCCCACCGATGATAATTATTACCGGTGTGAAGTGGGCGTCGGGTTACAAGTGACCTCTGCGTGAACGACGAGCTGAGTGCGTCCGGCTGGGGGGGAAAAAAAAAAAGATTAAAAAATCCCGGGTTCGGGAATCGGATTCCGGCGGAAATCCCCTGGAGGGCGCGACGATCGGCAGCGGAGAAGCCTTTCAAGATCAACTGCAGGGGAATAATTGGTGCGCGAGTGCTAGATTCGAATTACCAGATCATAAGGGTAAGTGGTTGGGTGTGTGTGTGTGTGTGTGTGTGTGTGGAGGCAGATAGATGAGCAGCAGAAGAAACAGAGATGGACCTGCAGGCTGATGGATAAATTAGCAGGTCAGAGCGGCGACAGTAACACGGCAGATGGAATCTCCTCAGCCGAGGAGGCTCGACCCGTGACCGTATCCGAGCGCCGCCGCCGCCGCTCTTCCGCCCCGTCACACATTCCAGGACGGGTGGAGGCGTTACAAAAATAACTCAATATCTCCACACTCGGCGCTCAGGTCGAGGCCTGGGGGGTTTAAGAAGCCGATCGCATCGTCATATCCCGGGAATGTCTAATTCCTCTGATGGACGGGTGAGCCGTCCTGGTTAAGCCCCGCCTCCTGTCAGGGCGTCACCCGCGATTGGCCGCAGCACCTTCGGCCCCGTGCGAGCGATTGAATGAATGAATTAACTAATGCAGGGATTCATTGATGAATGATCAACTAATTAATTGTTTTATGAATAAATGATGAGTAGATGAATTAATCAGGGGATTAAGTAATTGATGAATGTATGGATGGATGAATGATCGCCTGAAGGAGTGAATTAATTTATGGATCAATGAATTGATGAATGATGTATTGTGAATGAATGAATTATTGCATAGATTAATGAAATCATGGGTGAATTAAATCAATTATTGGATGAATTAATTTATAAATAGATGGATGATTGCATTAATTATTTTTTATTGATGAATGAATTAATGGATGATGTATTGTGAGTGAATGAATGTATGGATAGATTAATGAATGCATGGGTGAATGATTTAATTCATTATTGTATGAATTAATTTATGAATAGATGGATGAATGAATGATTGAATTAATTTATATTTTTGATAGATGAATTGATTAATGGATGATGTATTGTGAGTGAATGAAAATATGGATAGATTAATCAATGCATGGGTGAATGAATGAATTCATTATTGGATGAATTAATTTATGAATAGATGGCTGAATTAATGATTGCATTAATTATTTTTTCATTGATGAATTAATTAATGGATGATGTTTTATGAGTAAATGAATGTATGGATAGATTAATGAATGCATGGGTGAATGAATGGATTCATTATTGGATGAATTAATTTATGAATAGATGGATGAATGAATGATTGAATAAAATAATTAATGGACACATTATTAAATGCAAGGGGGAATTTAAGGAACAAATTAATGAATAGATGAATTAATTGCTGAATTCTTATTTTGAAGGATTTTTTTAAGAATGGGTGTATGGATGAATAAATGAATGAATGAATGAATGAATGGATGCATTCCTGGCTAAATTAACAAATACATGATTTGATTAATGCATGAATGAATGAATTGATCTATGAACAGATGTATGGATAAATAAGTGACGGAATGAATGAATGAACTAATCAATCGTTTTTTTGAATGAACGGATGAACGACAAACAACAACAAAAAAACAAACACCCGTGAAATATTTAAATTGTGTCTCTTTGATAGAATTTGAAATGATTTCTACTCAATGATACTTGTTGATGTACCGTGTCTCTTGAAGGTTACTCGCAGCCATACAGCCTTTATTACCGGTATGTTTAAGTCGGGATGTGTGCAGACACTCTATTTGTTCATTTATCTATTTTTTTTTCCCCACATTCAGAGCTTCGGCGCAGCAAAAGGAGTTTATGAAACTGCTTGTAGAGAACATGACATTTATTCTCCGGTGATATTGAGAGTTGGCTGCTTGATCAAAGAGCAGGAGGAAAACATGAGGGAGGGAAAGTGAAGTGATGTAAAAGAAAACAACAGGAGGAAAAAAACATGAGGAAAGTAAATAAATGCGAAAGGAAAAGTCTGTTTTTTAACCTGAAAACATAAGTAATATAAATAAGTAAAAACTGAATTACAAGTGAATTACCAGACAAAGAGAGGAACCCTCTGTAGATAAGCATCAAAGCTTGTATCTGCTTCAGAGCCGACGTCGGGAAAATGCAGGTTTCCGCCGGATGTTGCCGCCGCAACGCCGTTTTTTTATCTCGTCCGTAGATAATTCTCGACGTGTTTCGGCTTTCCAGCCGAGCGCCAGAGAGCGAGAGAGAGAGAACAGGGTATCTATAATGGAAAGCCGTCACTTTATTTATTGATTCTTTTATTTATTTATTCATTGAAATATAGCAGGACCAGGAGTAGTATACCTGGTTGTAGTTGTAGTCGTTAATTTTCTGTGATTTTTTTTTTTTTTTATTTCTATGTTGATGATTACAATAATGAAGATTATTATTATTATTATTATTATTATGTCATAATAATATTATTATTATGTCTCATTAAATTATTCAGTGATTTATTTCATAATGATGTTCGTTATAGTGATGAAAATTCCCATTACCATTGTTAGTACTACTTGTACTAATACTAATAGTGGTAATAGTAACATTTTAGTCTAATACATGTTTTATTGCATGATGTTTTTTATTGTTATCAATAGTAGTAGTAGTAATTGTTTCATATTAAATTATTCTGTAATTCTTTTATGTCATGATGATTTTTATCAGAACAATACGTATATTAATAATAGTAGTAATCGTAGTAGAAGTAACAGTGGTCATTTTAGTAGTATTTTAAATTATTTTGTAATTCATTCATTTGATGACAGATTTTTGTTATGATTTTTATTATTTTTTAGTAGTAGGATTAAAAGAAGTCGTAGCATATGGATGCAAACTTTGAACATGCAAACTCCAAACAGAAACGTCCTCTTGTCGAAATCGAAGGATCCTCCCTTCGGATCCTTTATGCTCTGAGGTCGAAGTGCAAACCGCTGCACACCCGTGCTATATCATATGTTAACATATTATATTCTACTATTATGAAGTATATGTCAGGTTTAGGAAATATACAAGCCTTCCTGCGCCGCTGCCAGCACCCAAACCTTGGCCTTGTCTTTCAGGCTGGGAGCGGCGTGAAGCCTCCTCTGCAGTCTGACAGAACACCCAACGCCTCTCCTCGAATCGCTCCCTTTGTCGCCGAAGGCTGGACGCCAGCTTTCATTCTATTCAAACGATAAAATGGAAATGAAGCGTGTTTGTATTTTCCTTTTTTTTCCGTCCCGCTTCTTTTTATCCGTCGCCTTCTATTTATATGCTTAATTACATTGATTGTATGCCGGGCCTTGAGTGCGGCGCACAGGTGACCCGCCGTCCCTGTACCTGAATGCAACACGCCGCTGATGCTCTTCTTATGGCGCTGACGACGAGGGCTTTAGGTGTTTTTATAATCCGGCCCGGACGGGAATTGAATTTTCACCGTACAAAGCAAGGAAGAATCTCTGGGATTCAAGAAAGCGTGGAGTCTCCGTGTTCATTGGAAACCCCAAATTGTCCAAATGTGTGAATGAGAGGATAAATGGTCAAACGCAACCAGGTGCTCCTTTGCACAATTAGCGTAGCTTCTGGACTATTGAGCGCACCTCAATATAAGCCGCACCGGCTAGCCGAACGCTATCCCGGGCTTCCTCCCGCGCACTAAAACCGTCTTCTTCGGTGTCGGACTTCAACGGACTCAGAGTTTCCCGGTCATTTCATCGGTCCGATGTGACGAGGATAAATGTTTTAGCGGCTTGAAGCTTGTTAGCTCCCCCCCCCCCCAAAAAAAAATCCATGTAATAGCCGCATTGTTGTTTAAGTGAAAAAAGTCGCGGCTTATCGTCCGGAAATTACGGTGCTTTTGTTCCCATTGCACTTTTTTTATTTGATGATTATTCCACGTTGATCGTTCGGCACCGATAACGTGTGAGTGAAAGAGTAAATGGTTGTATGTGCTAATTACCCTTGTTCTCATTTCACTTTTTTTTTTTTTTTTTTTTTACTGCGGCGGCGCAGTGGTTAGCGCTTTAGCCTTACGGCACAAAGGACCCTGATTGGATTCCGACAAGGGGAGCTTCCGTTTCCTCCGTGTTCTCCGGTTTCCTCCACAGTCCAAAAACATGCAACAGGTTGGGAAAATGGGAAAAAAAAACAGGGAAAGTTGCACTTACATGAGAGCAAAGTGAGAAACTGTCAGAAAAGATATAAATTTTGGGACACGTTATCACAGGGTATCACAGAGGTGGCCAGCTACAGGTTATTCTGAGCTTGTGTCCCGTTCCAAATCATCACGATGTTAGTTATTGAGTGGTTCGGCTCTGCGAACCCAGCGGAGTTCCTTCGGTTTTATCCAGCGGCTGCTTCTTTCAGCCGCTTCAGAGATGGATCTAAGAGTCTGCCCAAGAGCCCGTCCTTGAATGTGGAGGTCTGTGAGCAGCCTGATGATGGAGGAAGCCACAAATCCTCTCCATCCCACCTCAATGGGACAGACTTTTGCGCTCCATCGTCGCCATTGAGCGTCCGTCGCTGTATCGCAGTTTGAAAGAATTTGTAATTCTGATTCTGAGTGAGGTTGTATCTATATGAAGTGGATGAGAGGGTTTGTGACTCCATATCGATGGCTGGGATGCAAAACCTCCTATCTGCAAATTTTTTCGATTTTGGGTTTTTGCATTGAATGGTGAGAAATGGGACGGCTCCACATTTTCAGTCCATCTGCAAGATAATCCCGCCCTTTCTTTCGACATAAATTTCACATGACAAAACTCATATGTGCACAATGAAGCAAAAAAATTAGGAAAAACACTTATCATGCATTGTCAGAGGAAAAAATACATGGTATGTATTTTTAAATTATAACACAAATATAGTCTGCGAACAATAGAATATTCTTGAATATCTTGAACAAAGACCATACTATTTTTTTTTATTTCTATTTTTTTATCTTTTTATTTTTTTATTGTTTATACAATTTTCTACTATTATTTATTATTGTTATGTTTTACTTGAAACTCTGGCACAACAATTTCCTTTGGGATAAATACAGTTGTTCTTATTCTTATTCTTATTCTATAATCAAATGAAACTTTTTTCATTTCCTGAAAAAAGTGTTTTTTCCAGATAGGAGGTTTTGCATTCCAGTCATCAAAATGTCGCCCCACCGGTTCAGGGTGAACCCCGAGTCTCGTCCAATGAATGAATGAATGAATGACTTTTTGTCCGCATCTCACATCGCCGCTACCAACGACAGCTAACAAGCATGCTAATTTAAACGAAAGCGGCTACTTGTTTTGAGCGGGAGGTAGCAAAAGACATCGCTCGCTCTGCTTCTCCTGCTCAGGTACGTCTTCCCGTCTGGTGAGATATACAAGACAGGCTGCGCCGTAACACACCTGCAGACTTCAAAGGGTTCATCTTTTGACGTTGTTAAGGAATGAGAGATGAACCTCCTCTCCCCTTCCGTCCCCCCGGCTCCCTCCGATCCGGACCCACCCGCCGCAAAAGACAAAACAGGGAGAAACAAAACAGAGAGGCGTTATGTCACGCGGTGCGATAACCATGGAAACTCAAAAGCCAGGTGATCAATCCGATACTACTGATTCCTTCCTCGCCGACAGGAATTATCAAAGCTGGTTACGCTTATTTGCTGCGATTTAGATATTTTCATAAGAATCCCAATGCTAAAGGGGCTCTCGTTAGCTAAATCCGCATCCAGAAGGCCCCAGCTGTCCTCTGCGTTCATTTTCTGCACAATAGTGTACACACTGAGATGGTTGGGTCATGAATATATTGGTGGACGGATGCTGGAATTGGAGCTGCCGGGCAGGAGGCCCAGAGGAAGACCAAAGAGAAGATTTGTGGACATAGTGAGAGAGGATATGAAGGTAGTTGGTGTGAGAGAGGAGGATCCAGAGAATAGGGTTAGATGGAGAAGGTGGATTGGCTGTTTCGACCCCTGAAGGGAAAAGCCAGAAGGGGTAGAAGTAGCGTATGTTTTTTGGGTGAGCTCGCAGTTGGGTAGCCAATCACAGCAAGCGGGGCAGTACCTCCGGGATTCATGGGGTGGCGCAGTTGCATGGTATGCTCAAGTGCGACTAGCAAAAGGAAAAGAGAAGAATAAGAAGACCGGGAGGTTGAACTGGGGAGAAGAATTCTCCCTCCACAAGCCGACTCGTATTTAATCGCCGCCATCCTCTGCTTGGAAAGCTCTGAGCTCTATGGTGCCCCCTAGTGGAGGAACTGCTTAAGAACCGTTGCAATGTTAAGCACGCAGAGGCGGGACTGATATTTGATCACAACGGACGTGTTCGTTCACATACATAACATGAGCATAAATTTTCCCTTCAGGGAGTAGCTAGGCGTAAGGCACACCCCCTTTTGGGTGTTTATCCCCATCTTCTTTTGACGCATACAAGTTCTTTGAGAAGCTAGGACTAAGCCCCGCCCCCTTTTGGGTGTTTATCCCCATCTTCTTTTGACTAGTCCCAAACTAATCGTGCTTCCTAATGAGACGGCTACTTGTTTGGGTTTGGAAACTCTTCCTGGATTTGGTTTCACAACGGGGCAAACAAACAAGCATACAAGTCCTGTGACCACGATGTGACCAGGATTTGAGAAAAATAAAGGGGTTCCTGAACATGTGGTCCTTAGATTGAGGTCCTGATGTTGCTGTCACCGCGTCTGCGGCAGCCCGGGGGGTTTGCCGTGATGAGAGCTGAGGGGTAGATATGTCTTCCAAAGGCGGTATTAAGAAGGAAAGCGGGGGAACTTGTTTCTCATCACCCAACAAATCCCCTGTAAAATAGCCTCCGAGGTTTTTATTAGCCGATAAACAGAATAAACCCGCCCGGGCCTCCGTTCGGCTCCGACGCCAACGTCCTCAAAGTGCCAGATAGGCCCGGGTTTGTTTGATCCTGAACGCGTTAAGACGTCACATTCCTTCCGATTCATTTATTCCGCTTACAGGGCGGAAAAGGTGGGAGGGGAGGCGGAGCCTATCTGTGGGTGGCGAGAGGCGGGATTTAACCTGCTGTCAATCACGGGGTCGTCATAACCAAACCTCCGACCACTCAGCCTCTCATTCACACCTCCAACGAACCTGAGAAACCGGAAATACATTGAAATGGTTAAAAAGATATAACAATGTTTTTACGGTATCAACAAAATCTGGATATAGATAATCGAATCATCAATATCAAGAGGAACCGACGATTTAATACAGAAAACAGATTTGTGGTCTGAGACTTTTTTTCCTTTTCTGTGAATGATCAATAGTTAATTATCCCAGCCTGCGAAAAAGAAATCCCGTGTTGCTTTATTTACATAATTGTATATAAAGCCATTCAAATAGACTTTATAGGGAAACCATATGGACACACACACACACACACACACACACTCTCACATACATGCTCGACCGTGCTGACGCATTAGGGACATATGTTGCCGCTGCTGTCGGCCTCGGTTACGGTCAGGGCTGCTGCAGAGCGGCGTGCCGGGGTCGGAGGTTACACGGGACCTGCCGGCCTCTCGGCCCGCCGCTCCGCTGCGGCAGGAAATGGAATCTGCGTGCGGCGGCGGCCGCTTCCTGTCTCGGGACGCACGCCGGTCCTGACGTTGTCTTTCTTTTTATCACTGAGCTGCAAGCAAACACACAGACGGATAATAAAACAATTCAGAATCATAGATAGATAGATCTCGTGTGGACCCCACCTCTACACACACACACACACACACACACACACACACACACACACACACACACATACATGCACAAACACTAACACCAATTTAGAAGTAATTATATGTTATGGGCTGAAGGAAATGACAGCCATTCACATCTTATTACTAATAAGAACATCATTTAGGTATCATTCTTTGATCTATCTATCTATCTATCTATCTATCTATCTATCTATCTATCTATCTATCTATCTATCTATCTATCTATCTATCTATCTATCTATCTATCTATCTATCTATCTATCTATCTATCTATCTATCTATCTATCTATCTATCCATCCATCCATCCATCCATCCATCCATCCATCCATCCATCATCCATCCATCCATCCATCCATCCATCCATCTAATTTGATTTAATCTAATGTATCTAATTTAATTGTATCTGAGTTGTATTTAATTTAACTTAATAAAATGTTCTATCTATCTATCTATCTATCTATCTATCTATCTATCTATCTATCTATCTATCTATCTATCTATCTATCTATCTATCTATCTATCCATCCATCCATCCATCCATCCATCCATCCATCCATCCATCCATCCATCTAATTTGATTTAATCTAATTTATCTAATTTAATTGTATCTGAGTTGTATTTAATTTAACTTAATAAAATGTTCTATCTATCTATCTATCTATCTATCTATCTATCTATCTATCTATCTATCTATCTATCTATCTATCTATCTATCTATCTATATCCATCCATATCTCTGGTCATCTACCCTCTCATCCTCCCTCCTCTATCCATCTTGTTTCTCCTGATGCGTCTCCTTCCTCTATATTTTCATTCCCCTTCAATTTCTTCTCTGGATCTCAGCACTCGGTTAAATTTATCTGGTTACCCGGGAGCTGTTGACTAGTGTCTCCTGTCTCGAGTCCCGTGTTGTCATATATGGCCGATCAAGTGATCCGCAGTGGTAGTTTGTGAAGCGTTGAGTAGAAGAAGCAGAAGAACAGAACATCCCAAACATCTGAAAGTTCAAATGGCACCTGTAGCCTTCAGAGTTGAGCGACGTGTAGATGTTCTCCTCCGTTCTTCCACAGCTGCATGTTCGGTTTGGGGACGAATGGTTGGAGTCTCCATTGCCTGTTGCATTTTAGTTGACCAACCATTGAGCGAAGCTCCACGTTTTTTTTTTTTTTGTTTTTTTTTAATCTTTTTCCCTTTTTGCTGGAGTTTAGATGTTCTTCTTCTCCGTGCTCTGATTTTTCTGTCAGAGAGACACACCCGCTGGATTCAGTGTGAGTGGGGAGAGGCTTCTTTCACCGCAGCAGCTCACTGCTGACGTAGTTGTAAAATAACAAAGCATATATATATATATATATATACACATATAAATATATATGGTCTCTTGTGCGTCTCTGCACTCCACGTATATCAGTAAAAATAATAATGAAGATACACATATGACTGTTGGCCTTGCTCTGAGGCACAAATCCATTTTGTATCCAAATAAACAGGTATGCAGTGTATACCTGTTTTATTTTATTGTATTCGTATAAATATATATATGGTTTTTTTTTTTTTCCCACTACAATAAACAGTGGATGAGAACTGCACGAGGTGAACGTCTCCCTTCATGAAAGCAATGGAAAAAGATTCAAAAAAATGTAAAAAAATAAATTAAAATGGTGTGGCGACGTGTCATATATGCAGCTTTCATATGAAACGGACCAAAAATGAAAACGGGGATATCACTGCGCAGTGGTTCCTGACATGCGTATCACACACATATTCATTCATTCATTTATTCTTTCATGCATTCATTATTAATTCTGCACACACACACACACACACTTTCATTCACATCACATGGAGACATTTGACATTTTCTTCATGCATGCATGGAGTCGTAAAAGCGCTCACTATCTTGTTCAAGTTACACAGAGAAACATCCAAAGATTCACCCATTCATTTTCACAAATTTTCACTCTTTTATCAATACACGATGAAGAGACAGACGACCATTCACTCTCTCATTCACACATTTGGGCATTTCATAAACATCCTGCGGTTTTTTACTTCTTTGGCCAATGGGAGGAAACCCATGCAAATATATATAGCTACAAATATATATGTATATATATCAGTAAGGTGCTGTCAGGGGAGGCAGGAGAGGCAGGTGCCTCACTTGCCAATATTGGAAAGAAAAAAATGTCAAGTGAAAAAAAGAATTAAATGGTTATATTTATCAGTGATTTGCACTTTAAAGGTATTTTTCATTTAACTTCACCAGTTTTACATTGTTTTTGATTGTTCTAGTTTCGCGGGCTGTTTAACGTAGATGGCGCAATGTCGGCTGACTTCCGGCATGCTCTGCACAAATACCGTAATGCCGTCCCTCTGTATGTGGCAATTAAAATGTTAAACACTTTTACTGTATGAACGACATTTCATTCGGAGCACATTATTTTTGTCAACAACTGCATTTGTGTTACTAGTTTCTTGTGCTGAGCGATCACATGACGGCTGAGTGAGGCACGCAGTTCTCCTGCCTCATGGTTGCCATGCCTCATATATATATATATATATATATATATTGATATAATCTGCAACGTAGCCTACAGCAGCAAAGCTTCTCCCTTGGCTTAACATGTTGAGAAGTTGCACTTTTTCTCAAATGGTTAGCATCTTCCCGCCGCTTCGCGTCACTAAATGAAAAACTATTACGGACGATTCACATTCACGAGCAGCCGTCGCATGGCGATGTGAAACGGACAAGGCCAGAATGACGCTACGGTCGCCAATCAGAGCCCAAGATACAGAACACAGTGCTCTGGTTGGTCGCCGCCAAAGAAAAGATATATTTTACCAAAGAAAGTAATTGAAATAATATAAGATATTATTGTAGCAACCCTGCAGTCGCATTGAGAGCAACACTTTATGATTTCCAACTGTTGGTGGATGTGTTTGGATAAGAGAGCGAGGTTTTGTTTGGCATAATAAAAGGAAGGTATGTTAAGCAACAACCCGTCATCCTTGAACACACAGAATACATTTATACCGCACGGTATAAAAAGCGAAAAATCAGCCGTATGAAAAATTAAATTACAAGACGTCAAAGCTCCAGGATAGAACGACACCGCTAAAGGTGAACCGCAATACAGCGAGAGACGATCGTATCAATATATTTCTTTATATATATTCCCAAGCAGATGCGAAAACTCGATTTTTTTAACAGGGAACCCTGACAGCCGGGTCGATCCTCGGTCCTGTCAGGGCCGCCGTCGCATCCTGACCGCCGTCGCCGTGACGCCGCGGGTTCAACCCTTAATGGGTATGCGCGCTGAGACACAGGTAGAGTCGTGATTTATTGATTCGGAGGAGTGCTTGTCACTGGATTCTCAGACTGATTAGAAATCCCCGTCACAAACCCCCCTCCCGCTCCTCCGTTATTCTGTTATTAACACGGCGCCGCGTGACTCGCGGGTCGGGAATCTGACGGGCTTTTTGAAAAAAAAAAAAAAAAAAAAAAAGGAAAAAAATCTGATTAAAAAAAAAAAAAAAAAAAAAAGAAAAGAATCACCCCCGGTGTCTCGCTGGGAAAAAAAAAAAAAAAAAGATTTCTATCCCCTTCCTGCCCGGTGAAATTAAAGGTAGGCTTATCCTCTTGAACCGTTGTCAGCCCGCCTTTTAATAATAGTTTCTGGAAGAAAGGTCCCACGTCGCGTTGAGATTGGCAGAAATGTGTGCTCTCTTATAAAGCCTGTCTGACGACGTGGCTACTTGTCAGATCAGGTCACCGTAATTGATTTATCTGGCTGGCACAGCTGTGTGTGCACTCCAATCTATCATGTTTAGAATCCGATGTTGCAATTGCCTCCGCTGCATCACAGCAGCTCCTTGACAGGGATCCGGCACATGCATGTGTGTGTGTGTGTGTGTGTGTGTGTGTGCAGATAATGAACCAACAGAATGTATAGCATGTACATCTCAAGGGACGTGTTACTATGCAGACCGCTTTCATTTTGACATGTGTTTAAACAGGGCAAATAATAATGATAGGGGAAAAAATACAGACGATAAAACGTGGTGATGTTTGAAAGGAAAACCTTGCGGGTTTGTTTCGCTTTTTTAAAAAGCGTCTTTGAATTTGGATCAAATTTTTTTTTCGCCTTTTTCTCCCACAATCGGATGACGGAGTGAATGGCGTTATGTCTCCATATGGCTCGTGAATGAGCGAGTGAATGATGGTGAACGGCAGCAGGGAGAAGTTTCGGCCTCCTGCCGGCCTTAAATGCAGGATAAGTGTTAAATTAATTTAAATCATTTAAAGCAGTCGTGGCGTCACATGAGCTTGTTTTATTCTCAAAAAAAAAAAAAAGACGCATCATCGGTAGCATTAAAAAAAGTGAAAAAAAGCGCAATTTTTTCTCCCGATGTTCCTTCTTTGCATGTCTTTTAGGGAGTGTATTGTTGGACGTCTCCATCGCATGTGTCAAGCTCAAGGCCGGCGGGCCGAATGTGGCCGCCACGTCTTTTTATATGGCCCACAAGAATGTCTTAAAAGGTCAAATTGTCTTAAAATAAAGAAGTCAAATGCATGCATTGACCATAAACTACATTTCCCATGACGATCATAACGGCGTCCAGCCGTTAGATCGCAGTTTATCCACGTAAATGCCATTTTCAACTAGTGGAATTGAGAAATGAAAATGATCCCTGAATGTCCAGGGAGAGAAAAGTCGATGCGGATGGACGGCTATTTCAAGAAAGATGGGAATGCATATGTGGTATTTTGGATTTTAATGAGTAAAAGTTATGAGTTATTTAACATTAAGGAGTAGTTACATTTATTTTATATCACATTTGGTTGCATTTATTCTGTGGCTTCAGCCTGAGTGCAGGATAAGTGTTATAGATAATAAACAGAAGAACAAATGTATTGTCGTTTAAAACAACCGAACAACAAAATGTATCTTTTTTTATACTCCAAAAAAAAAAAAAAAAGAAATAATAGACACAGGGTAAAACGGTGATAGTAGTTGTTAAAAAAACAAAATACAATAATCCGATAAAAGTTACGACACGTATTTTCCTACTGTTATTGCTCACAAATCCTCATGATAAATAAATAAAAATAAAAAAATAAAAACACAAACTCCCCTGCCTGATTGTGTGTCTTAGCGGCCTTAATTCGAATGTATCACTTATGCCTTTTATGCATCATTTATGCCTCTGGGTTGATACAGAGTTGATGGCGAGGAAGATTAATCATCGTGAGTCAGATCCGCCGCTCGTTTCCGAGAGGTAGAGCCTCCCAAGACCTCCGGTAAACGTCCAAAAAAAATGAGGAAATAAATAGATAAAGAGCGTCCTTCGAGACAAAGATTAGTAAGCCTGGACGGCTTGAAACGATAAGAAACAAAAAACGCGGGACCGGGTTTGTTGTTGTTGTTCTTCCTCGCAGCCGGTTTTATTCTTTTCCTGGCTTTATTGCTATATTATTGCACGAGCGGAGGAGCGTCGGGGCTTCTGTTTACAGGGTGAATCCTGTGATTAGCTCGCTTTAGAACCGCCGCATCTCGCCCGTCCTGTCTGTCACGTAGATCACGAGAAAGTGCTGAGAGGCTTGACCGCGGCGTGCGCGGCGAGCCTCAGATCGCTGCCAGATCTTGCAGGAGTAGCATATTTCCCGGGGCGTGCTAGCTTCCCCGCTCCCGCCCCCGGCGCTATCTGCGGGTTTCCGATAATGGCTCCTTGAATCTTTCATCTTGACATAAGCCGTCGGATGCTGAGTGGCTCGCAGTGTTTATCTTAAACAACGAAGGCGAGGGCGCGGTAATTACTTCAAAGTCCGATCGGCGGACGCCTGTTTTTCCGCTCTAATCCGCCGCGTGGTCGTCACGTGCACCTGAAGCAGGTTGACCAGGCGGCGAGAGGCGCTTCAAAAGAAACAGCTAATCCGCGTGTAAAGCGACCCCCTGAATTAGCCGCGACCTTACGAGCGCCGATGACCTTTTGAAATATCGTACAAATCCGTCAGATGCGGGGTCAGCCGGCAAATCGGTCAAACGGTCTTTTGATGCTAAAAAAAAAAAAAAGAAAAATGCCAGCGATTTTGTTTGCATGATTAGCGTAAGAATAAGAATAATAATAAGAATAAGAGCAACTTTATTTATCCAATGGGAATTGTTGTGCCAGAGTTACAAGAAAAACATAACAATAATAAATAAAAGTAGAAAATTGTAAAAAAAAAAAAGAAAAACACCAGCGATTTTGTTAGCATTATTAGCGTAAGAATAAGAATAAGAATAAGAATAAGAATAAGAATAAGAATAAGAATAAGAATAAGAATAAGATCATCTTTATTTATCCAGATGGGAATTGTTGTGCCAGAGTTACAAGAAAAACATAACAATAATAAATAATAGTAGAAAATTGTAAAAAAACAACAACAAAAAAAGGGGGGGGATAAGAAATACAAATAAACTTTAAAGTGTCTAAGTAACAAGTCAAGACTATAAAATGTCTTAAGATCTTAAGTACCAAGTGAAAGATAAGGAGTGCACAAGAATATGAAAAAATATTGCACATGCAGCTGTTATGAAATGAAATATTGCACAGTTATGAATATATATACAGATAAATTATTACAATAATGGTAAACGCAGGAAAAAAAAAAATGAATCGACGGATGGACAATCGGCCGAAAGAAAGACGGCCTGATTGTCCCGTCGAGTAAAGAAATTAAATGACAGATTTTCTTCAAGGATAGGGATTCTGAGAGAGAGAGAGAGAGAAGGGTGGAGGAGGCGGCGGCGGCGGCGGCGGTCCGGGGTGGAGGAGGGGCGCTGGTTGTGTCCAGCCAGGAAATTGAAGCCATCACAAGCAAATTGAGTTCAGGTCCTTTTGGTGGGCAAGAGCAGACCAATCAATTTGGCCGACTACTCAGTGCCTGTCAGCCTCTCAGAAGGACACCTTGGCATCCAATAATAGGAGCACAGTAAACAACAGCAGCCGCGGCGCACTCACTCCGGGGCTATAGAAACACCGTATAGCTATCAATTTTAATTCATCCTCTGGAGGAGGGGAAGCCACGTGGGCGCCGATTATTCTTACGTGACCTCCGGGTGCGTTAGCGCAGGACGCCGGGGAGCCGCGTTAAAAGAGTTCGGCCGGATGGAAAAACAAAAACAAAAAAGGTGACGCACGGCGACGACGGGTCCTCGTCGGCGTACGCGTCTTTTCGACGATTTTAATTAGCTGGTGTTTAGCCTCTCCCTGACGCTAATCTTCGGACGGTGACACAACATTCTTCGCTAATTATCTCGATTACACAGCAGGAACGCGCCGCCTCTGAGCCAACAGTCGGCGCCGGGTGGAATCACGAGACCCCGAAGGCCTAATTATCTCCGCTGGTTCCCAATTAATCCATTAGGTTGTTTTGGCTCCGCCGCAACACCTGAGGCGCCATTTTGCAAGTATCGATAGCTTGTGCGGCGCCACGGGTGCGGCGTTCCGGTGCCGTTCGCGGCGTCGCGAGCCAGCTGGCTTTATTTACCCTGCGGATTCAAAGAAAAATCCTGAAAAACCATTAAAAAAAAAAAAAAGGCTCGATTATTCCATTTTAGTTGTTAGTTTTGGAATAACCAGCCCCAAACCTGGTAGCTCCTCCGCCTCCTCCTTCCCCGCCGTCGCTTTGGCTAACGGCGCCGCCAGATTTGGCGGCCCAGATGAAGCGCCTCCACCTCACAGCAAAGAACGTCCCCGGTTGGATTCCGACCGCCTCCGTGTTCTCCTGGTGTTCACGTGAAGTTCGGGATGTTCGCTGGAGACCCCAAACGCGTGAAAAGAGGGTGAATGCTCAAATGCATCTCTTGCTCTTTTGCACAACTAATCACCCTTGTTGGTATTTCACAATGTTTTTATTTTACGCCGTCATTTCCGAACTTATAAGCCACTATTTTTTTCACAATCTTTGATGCGGCTAGTTGATTTTTTTTTTTCTTCTCGCCGCCAAAACATTTAGCCTCGTCACACGGGGCCGATGAAATGACCGTAAAATTCTGAGCCCGTTCAATACCGTCACCGAAAAAGACGATGTTAACGGTTTTAGCGCGCAGGAGAAACACCAAGCTAGCGATCAGCTGGAGAAGGACAAAGCGGGGATAGAAAATAGATGGATGGATGGATGGACTTGTCCTTTTGTTATTTATTATCAATCTTTTTCAACCGTGTTACAGTCACTGTTTGGAGAAAAAATAAAAAGAAGCATTTCCGTGACGTATTTGTGGATGTTACCCAGATGCATTTAACTTAAAGTTTTAAAGAAAGAATTCTATGTATACATCTCATGTTACAACGTGGACACCTGCGGCTTAAAGACAAGCGCGGACTTTATATCTACACATATACTGCTCAAAAAAATAAAGGGAACACTTGAACAACACAATGTAACTCCAAGTCAATCACACGTCTGTGAAATCATAGTGTCCACTCAGGAAGCAACACAGATTCATTTTGACTTGTTTTAAGGACATGACATCAAAGTTGGATCAGCCTGGAGTTTGTTTTTACACTTTAATTTTGAGTGTGATTCCTAATCCAGACCTCCATGGGTTGATACAATTGATTTCCATTGATCATTTTTGTGTGATTTTGTTGTCAGCACATTCAACTGTGTGAAGAGCAAAGTATTTCATAAGAATATTGCATTCATTTAGATCTAGGATGTGTTTTTTAAGTGTTCCCTTTATTTTTTTGAGCAGTGTATATTTATTTTTATCAATAGCCCAAAAATTACGGTCATTTTTCCACATCGATCGTTTATCACTACGAATTAGCCAAAAATACCTGGGAATGAAAGAATTTCTGATGACGTACGAGTGAGGTTGTGTCTATCTGACATGATTGACTCCAATCTCCACCGCGACTCTAGATAATAAATGAATGAATGAATGGATGTCAGTGATTGGGTTTGTTGGTTTCCATCGTGCCTGCGATCCGTTGGCGATCCGTTGGCGACCCGAAGATCCCCCGCCGTCTCCGATCTTCGTCCCATTTTGCCGTTCTCCTCGGTCCTTTATCTCCACCTTCTTCGGTTTCTCTCCGTTCCTCTCCGTGGCGAAGGAAAGCGCCACCGTCCTTATTTTCACTGTTTTTTTGTTTTTCTTTTAAGCTCCCTTCGTGCGCGAATGCTAAATTACACACCGGTTACCCGGAGCCGGCGCTGTTTAGCATTTCAATTCTGGGCTCGGAGAACAGAAGAACCCGCTTTTCTCCAAAAAAGAAGTCGTCTACGTCGACATCCTTCTCTCTCACCCTCTCTCTCGGGATTTTATGACTAGATTTGTAATATGTTATTGCCCCGGGATATTCTTGAGTAGCAAACATTATTTTGGGTGCACACCCATGACTTGCAAGGTGTATCTTTGTGTTTAATAATACCGGAGCGGCGACGACACGTTCGTATTTTTGGGTCTGTTTGACGATCCGCCAGCCTTGACAGGCGTATCTGACTTGTCAGGCTGTGATTGTGGGATATTTCCTTTTTTTTTTTTTTTTTTTTTCCGAGCATTAAGTGACAGGTTAAATGTGATGATTTACTGCGCAGTCTAGTCTAATATACCCGACGCATATTTGAGACGCGCTCACGCAGACAACAGAAAGCGCTTTAGCTCCCCGGGATGCTAGCAATTTGCTCCTTGGCTGAGATTGTTGTAGGAATCAAAGAGGCGGCTTTGCATTAAAATGTGTCATTATCCCTTTACGGAATAAGGAAATTACGGCGTATCGTGTAAATTCCCACGAGCGACACACACAAACGCACACACACAAATACACAGCATAACACTATTTGTGACAGCCCAGGCTCTGCAGCGACAATCCCATTCATTCATTCATTAACTACTCCTTAATGTTAAATAACTCTAATAACAAAAATGCTCACTTGTTGCTCTGTTACAACATAAATCCTTTTATATTTTCAGGTGAAGAAACACACATTACTCTATCAATCAATGATTCGTGAACGCATTCTGCTGCCATCGTAGTTTGACTTTTAATTCTTAATTGATGTTTTTCTGGAATACTTTGCATATTTAGCTCCGTGTTTGGTGTCAACATGCCGACGCAGGTTGTGCTCTTTGACAACCGAGTTTGCGTCGTAACACAAAACACATACCGGTTTTTCTACTTGAAATACAAACACGTATTCGCCTTTGCATCTTTCTAGAAACAGCCTTCCATCGGCATCGACTTTTCTCTTCCTGGACATTTAGGGATCATTCGTATCGTTGTTGAAAAGTGCATTGTTGTGGATACACCGCGATCTAATGGCATTACTTCGCGGCATTAATTGTGGGAAATGTAGTTTATGGTCAATGCCGGCGTTCGACTTATTATTTAGGACAATCGTCCTCATAAAAAGACATGGCGGCCACATTTTGGCCCGCGGGCCTTGAGTTTGACACATGTGATGAGGACTTACAACCATACCTTCTCCCATCCATCTCCAAACCGGAGAAGCCGGAAAAAAAAAAAAAAACTCTACGCATTTTTCACAACTATTTTAAAGCTGGTGATGGTGAGTTTTCTATTTCATGTTGTTTTTTTTTTTTGGAGAATAAAACAAGACCGTGTGATGCCTGGACAATAAATTTGTTATCTATAACACTTATAACACCACCATTCACTCCGTCATCCGTCTTCTGACTGGAAGGAAAAACTGGGATACCCTGGAGGACAATTGGAGAAAATGGAAAAAAAAAATCCAATTCACTTTTTCATTCGCTCACTCGTCCACGTGTGATACGGAGATGTTCGACCATTCACCCTCATTGACGCGTTAGATAGACACATATTCATGTTGGAATATTTAGAGATACAAATCATTCACGCTTTCACTCACGTCTCATGTAGAGAAGAAGAATCATTCACTCACTTATTCAAGTTCAACCATTCACTCGTTCATTCACAGGTCATATAGAGCCTCTCATCCGCTCGTGCAAACATCATAAAGGGACGACCAGGCATTTACTCAGCGGCGTGAAGTTCTTCTTTTCCTTTTGGTTTTTCCCCTCCACTCCCAATCCACCTTCTTCATCTGACCCTATTCTCCGGATCCTCCTCTCTGACCAACGAACTTCACATCCTCTCTCCCGACCTCCATCATCTTCTCTTTGGTTTTCCTTTTGACCTCCAATTCCAGCATCCGTCTACCGATATATTGACTCTCCCTCCTCTATCCATGACACAACCATCTCTGACCTTCTCTCCAAAACATCTACCACATGCCGTCCCTCTGATGGACTCCTTCCTGATCCTATCCATCCTGGTCGCTCCCAAAGAGAACCTCCACATCTTCATCTCTGACGAGGACGTCCAGTAGTCCTTCCCAACTATCGATAACCTTCTCGTCAGTACCTTCTGCAGAATCTCTGCGACCTCCTGATTTGCTTCCTGTTTTTTTCTCTCAATGCCACTGTTTCCAAACCACACACCATCATCTGCTGGTCTCACCGCTGTCTCCTCCACCTTTCCTTTTCATTCTCTGAAAGAAATAATCCCATTTATTGACCTCTTTCTGGACTGTTGACCCCAAGTACCTGAAATCCTCCAACTTCTTGATCTCCACTCCCTGTATCCTCACCGTTCCACCGGAGTTTCTCTCATTCACACACATATATTCTGTCTTGCTGCGACCAACCTTCATTCCTCTCTTTTACAGAGCATACCTTCACCTCTCTAGATGTTCCTCAACCTGTTCTCTGCTCTCACTACAGAGCACAGTGTCATGTGCAAACATTATGGTCCATGGAGATTCCAGTCTAACCTCATCTGTCAGCCTGTCCATCACCATTGCAAACAAGAAGGGGCTCAGAGCTGAACCTTGAACTTCTCTGTTACCCCAACGGCACACTGCACCACTGTCTAACAGCAAGCATACATGTCCTGCACCAGTCTGACATACCTCTCTGCCACTCCAGATTTCCAGATTGGAGATATTCAACCGTTCACCCTCTCATTCACACGTCATATAGACACACAGTCATTCACTCACGTTCATAAATCAGATAGATTCTGAGGAACCATTCCCGCTGCTCACAACTGCAGGCCCAGGAACGTCCAATCCTTGCGTGCCCGTGCTGGACGTGACGATTCCAGCTCATCCTGCGTGTTGCAGAGCTGCGGTCCGATGAAAACACCCCGCCGTTCTACTCGGCTTGATGGTTATTAACACGGAATCTGCTCAAGCCTCTGCCATCGCAGCAATAACGTTAAACAAGTAAATGATTAATTCTACCTTCGGACGGGCAATTTAATAATTGACGCGTTCGTGTGTTTGACCACACCCTGGGCTCCGCTTCTTGCACCACCTGTCAAATAGAAGGAAAAATAAAATAAAATAAAAAACAGGAAGGAGGTGTCGGCCCGTCACACGGAGGAACGGCACCGCCGGCCTGTCAGCTGACGATCATCTCCAAAAACAGCCTGAAGTCTCTCCTGCAGCTTTTATTACCAAAAACCCAGGTGGAAACAATTACCGGATTTAAGGACAACAACAGCGGCAGTGTGTGTGTGTGTGTGTGTGTGTGTGTGTTTTGTTTTTGTGCAGTCACACACACACACTGATACAGTGCGTGAAGCGAGCTTCTAAAGTTTCGCAGAGAGACGGCGTGCAGTTGCCAACTTTGCCTTGCAACTGTTTGGGTTCGTCCAAGTGCGGAGTTAAAAAGTGGGCGTGGCCTGAAAAGCTCCGCCCCTTTTCTCGGTCGCTTTGCATTGGATCCACATCAGTACGATTTGCGACAAGTAAAACTGACAAATACAAATATTCCCTCAATGTCCAGGAAGAGAAAAATTTACGGTTTTGAACAAAGTTAATGTAACCAGTGTATGATATTTTTCTTTATTTACTTGGATAAATTGATCATTGAATGATGGAGTAATGTGGGGTTTTTAACCTGACAATATAAAAGGATTTATGTTTTAACAGAGCAACTAAAAAAATATATACATTTTTTTTACATCTATACAAATGCATATGTAACATTTTGCATTGGAATGAGCAACTTTTTTAAATTCAAATTTCAAATTTAAAAATCTAGCCGTTTTTTTTTTCTTTATTTAATAGTACATTCAGAATGATTTAACATTAAGGAATAGTTACATTTATTTTACTTTACTTTTGGTTATCATTACATATAGCCCTTTGAGGGTAACTATTATACTGATGTGGCCCTCGCTGATCTCACCCAATCATGCTGCTTGCAGGACCGCGGCGGGCCATGATTGGTCGAGAGGCGGGGTCAGCCGACCTATGATTGACAGGTGACCAGTACGGGTTAAGCTCCGCCCCCTCATGAAAACCCATCTTTTGCAATGAATACATGTGAGAGCTGAGAGACGTATTTGTTTCTTTTGGTGTCATGAGAGGCGGAGCTTATTCTGCAGACGCACGCCGGCTGTATCCGTGGCGACGAAGGGAAAGTGATCTCTTATTTTCCGGATGATTATCAGCGTCAGGAATTATTACTGCTAAGATCATTGACCATAATTTTTGTTTCTTTTTTTTTTTTTTTAAGCTGGAGCTTAACGGTGTTCGGCCTCTGAGAGGACGCCTTTGCCAAGAAGTGGAAAAAAAAAACAAATAAAAAAACAAGTTAAATGATGAAGCTGCACGTCTGATCCTGATCTCGGGGTGTGTGTGTGTCTGTGTGTGTGTGTGTGTGTAGATGCAGCGGAGTGATTTTGCACAGTCATCGTCACGACACACACAAACACACACATGCACGTGCAAGGGGTCTTTTTATTAGGAACACCTGCACAGTGAAATCCGTCACATCCCGAGGAGTGGATTTACGAGCTCCGCCCGCGCCGAGTTCACGTTGACCCTTTCTGGGAGGTAATCATCGTGTCATTACACGGTAATTGTAGTGGCGGCGGCGGGGTCTGTTGCGGCGGCGGATTATGTTGAGCGGTTTTTCCAGTATTCTGCCTCTCTTATCTACGTAACCCTGGCAACGCCGTTGTTTTGTCCTCGAGCCACTGAGGCAGTCGGTGCTTTCCCGAAACGCAGGAATGGCGGCGTGATGAGTGAAAATGGCGAGGGAGATTGGAGGGACCCAATTTTGTGTTCTTCAAATACAAAAACTACACTTTTATGACTACTATTACTACTTGTGCTCCTTCTACTTCTAATTCTACTATAGCAAAAACAACTCAAGCTATCTCTGCTAAGAGTACTACAATAACAATAGCAAATACAAAAAACTTCCAACTACTTCTAATATTGCTTCTAAAGCTAGAAATAATGACAGGAATTGTAACAACAGTATCAACAACAATATCGATGATAATGATAATAATAATAATAATAATAATGATAATAATCATGATGATAATAGTGATAATAACAGTTATAATAATAATGGTTATTATTGTAGTTGTAGATTGACTAATAGATTCATATGTATTATTGTTGTTATAAGACTGATGTTATAAATTTAATTCAACAACAACAACAATGATTATTATTATTATCATTGTTGTTGTTGTTATTGTAGATTTACTGATAGATGAATACGTATAATTGTTGTGATAATACTGGTGTTATAATTTTAATAACACCAACAACATTTTTAGCATTATTATTATTATTATTATTATTATTATTATTATTATTATTGATAATAATAATATTATTATTATTATTATTATAGGTATGATTCTTGTTATGATACTGGTATTATGATATTAATGACAACAATAATATTAATAATTATTATTATAATTTTTGCTGTTGTAGATTTACTGATAGATGAATACGTAATATTGTTGTTATAACACTGATGATTTAGATTTAATAACAGCAACAACAATTAATTATATTATTATTATTGTTGCTGTTGTTGATAAATCTATTATTATTATTATTATTATTATTATTATTATCATTATTTATTTTTTTATAGGTATGATTGTTGTTATGATACTGGTATTAAAATATTAATGATAACAATAATAATTACTCTTATTAGCATTATAACATTTTGTAATACTTTATTGTACTTTTAACTCACTATTACACTACAGGATTCCAAAAGTAAAATGAATAGAATAAAATGCATGACATTTCTCAGTAAATATCTTGCTGAAGGTGTGGATGTGCGTGTTTGTGTGTGTTAGCTGTGTGTGTGTGTGTGTGTGTGTGTGTGTGTATTCGCGTGTGCACACTCCCCACCTGGAGGGGCACGTACAGTAAGTGCGGGTTGTCAACTGTGATATGTGGTGGCACGGTTGACATGTTGCCATGGCGCCCGAGCGCCACGGCTCTCCTCCCACCGCCGTCTGCTGCCTTTCAGCCTTTCATGCAAATAGAAAAGAGCAGGAAGGAACGCCATTCCGAGGGAGACTTTCTATCTCTACTTCTCAGTCCGGTGCTGCTCTTGGGTTGTACAACAACCCCCCTATAAATCAAATAATTCAAATGTTTTGTATATTTATCATCACATCATCTGCAAACACTGCAAAGGAAAGAAAAATTCCCTCCGAAAATACAAATCAGTCCTTTTCATTTGAGAATGGAGGATGCTGATCACACCGGATTTGTCAATCTGCTTATGAGATTATTTTTCCAGCCTAAAATAAAATTTGATTAGATTGGATTAGATTAGATCAGATTAGATTTGATTAGTCTCAATTTATTGTCATTAAACATGTGCAAGTACAGGGCAACGAAATGCAGTATAGCAGCTAACCAGATGTGCAAAAGAGCAGCAGGTGCAGATATAATAAATAAATGAACAGTATGTAAACGGTATATTATGTCAATCATTTGCAAGCAAGTTAAAACATAAAACCGATGGATATGTGCATTAAATGTCGTGGACTGAGGGCAGGAACTGTGGAAATAATTTACAAGTAGAAATGTACGGCTGTGAGTTATGCTGTCTAAAACTAGTGGAAGCTTAATTAAATATGATAATTCCCTTCAGAAAATGGACTTTAGCAGGCTTGGTCAGATTTCCTCCCGGGGGAAGGGGAGCGCCGGCCGTCGCCGCCTTTCGGAAAATCCTTCAAATACGTCCCGCTTCGGCGAAGTCATCTTCCGCCTCCTGTCTTTTTATTTGCCAAAATCCGAACGTCGTCGGTCAAAGATGAAATCCAGGAGGGGCCGGCGCCGTGGCGACCCCGAGGGCGACCCCGAGGCCCCGGCTCCGTCGCCCGAGTCCGAGTCCTCGCGCTTTCCCCTCCCCTTGAAAGCGCGAAGCGACGCATATCAAGTGGCGACACCGGCCTCCGGGATGAATAATTATTTTCCGCGGATTAATTAAACGGGACCTCGGCGGAGAGCCGGCGCTCCGCGGGCGTCGCTCCGGCGCGTTTTTTCCCGGCGTGGGTGTTTTACGGTTTTGAAAAGAAACTGATCAATGGAGGTCACTCTCAGACCGCTCGTGCGCGATTCAGCGCTGAAGAGGCTTGTTAGCGCGTTGGCATTCCGCCCTCAAGGTTAAGAACGTTTGCTTTCCGGAGCCGCCGTTTCCCTCTGATGTGACGAGAAAAAAATCGTCCCTTCATTTTCTCCTCGGTGGCGTTTATTCAAGGGGAAAAAAAAAAGAGGAAAGAAAGGAAGCCGTGCCGTCGCGTTCTCGCCGACAGAAGGGGCGGCGACCTCACCGATTTGAGCGGAAATGAGCGCCACTTCCAAACGAAGAACGCGAAAATCTTCATTAGCGCGTCAGTTTTAATGTCATTCATTTGGTTTTAGAAGCCGAGCTGTGCCGGAGTCTTGAGAAAATACGCACGGGGTGCAGGAAACGGCGGCGGCGGCGGCGGCGGCCTCGGTGGCGGCGGCGTTTTCTTCCGGGCTGAGCGCAGCACAAAGATCACATGGACTATAACTCACGAACACATCAAGCTCGCTTGCTCGGCGCTCAGGGCCTCGCCCGCTCCGCTCTGTATTTAACCACCGCTGACTGTCAAATCCTTCATCCCGATGCAGGAGACACACACACACACACACACACACACACAGAAGAGAAGAATCGCTGCGTCTCACATTTTTTTTTTTTTTTTTTCTTTATTACGGCGAAGGGAGGAGCAACCAGTGAGTCAGCGCCGGTTAACTTTTGGAGCTAATGCTCTGTGGCAGTTGTACAGGTTACTTCGGCCCCGCTCAAGGCACGGGAGTGTGTGCGTGTTTGCCTCTGTGTGTGTGTGTGTGTGTGTGTGTGTGTGTGTGTCAGAGTCGGAGAGCCGGGAACAGTTGAACTACTGCAGTCTCGCAGATCTCACTCAGGGAAGTCGGGGGTTTACAGCGGCAGAGATGGAAAGTTAAGTTGAAAACACAGGGAGGGTGGAGAGGGAGTGAGACGGAGTGAGACGGAGTGAGAGAGGAAGGTAAAATCCATCAGAAAAAGGCGGCTGCAGGGAGAAGAGAGGAGAGGAGAGGAGAGGAAAGAGGGAAAAGAGGATGATTGTACGGGTCTGAATCTGGCCTGGAGTTCCACTTCATGCACATCCATTATAAATTAAATGTTGTCCCTTTGAAAAGGTCTGTTAGGTTTGCTTTCTTTTATGCAAGTGTGTGTGGGTGTGTGTTACATTGGCTGTCTCTTTTTTTGTTTTGGTTTTTTGTCGAAGCTTCCACCCGGATTGCAAACCTCCTGATCCCGACATTCATCCGTTCATCCATCCATCCATTTATTATCTATAACGCTGACCTCAAGGTCGCGGGGGGTCAGCGGTCATTGGACTTATCATATATTCATTCATTCAGACATCAGTGGAGACACATTTATTATCAAGATAACTCATTCACTCATTTGCAGAAACAAATATGCATCACTTTCTCATCCACGTCACATGGAGACAAACAACAATTCACCCTTTCATTCAGACGCATTCATTGACAGAACACCCTCAGATCCACATGTCATATATTTATTCATTCAGATTTTCACCCCATCATGCAACATCAATAGATACATTCATTCGTAACGACACTCAGCAGTTCACCCTTTCACCTAAAACGTAAAGGCACACAACCATTCACCCTCTCATTCGTGTCATATGGAGACAAAAAATGATTCATCCTCTCATTCAGACGTCAATAGAGACACATTTCATGCACATTCATTCAGCCATTCATCCTCTCATTCACATGTCATATTTTCATACTTTCATACGTCATACTTTTTAATTCCTCTTCCTTCAGCTGCAGGGAATCTTCAAATCTTTGCACTTAAGACCTCAAAACACTTTATAGCCTTGACTTTGATACTTTATCGTTTTATTTGTATTTCTTACCCCCCCCCCCTTTTTTTTTTTTACTGTTTATACAATTTCCTACTATTATTTATTATTGTTATGTTTTACTTGAAACTCTGGCACAACAATTTCCTTCAGGATAAATAAAGTTGTTCTCATTCTTATTCCTATATAGAGTCATTCATCCTCTCATCCACATCAACCGCAGCCATAAACCCTTCACTCGCCTTTTCGACTTACAAACATTTACTCTGAACGAAATGATAAGACCTTATGTTTCCGGCAGAGAGCTGCGTTCCTCTAATACAAACCTTCTAGCAGTACCTTTTGCTCGCTCTAAGCGATCTCAGGCAAAACTGTTGTCAGTTCTACTACCTCAGTGGTGGAACAAACTTCCGGAAGCAACAAGACTAGCATCATCTCTCTCAACCTTCAAGAAACAGATTAAAACTTTTCTCTTTCAGGACTTTTTACTGCGCTGATTCTTGAGCTGCACCAGATCAGGTTAGGCACCAAGTTAGGCTATGCAGTGTGTGTGTGTGTACGTTTGTGTACGTCTTTTGTCAAAAAAAAAAAAAAAAAACTCACTAACCCAAGCTTACTGTTCTGTATATTTCCTGTGCATCTTGTATTTGCAAGTGTATTTGCAGTCCTTATGTCCTCTATTGTAAGTCGCTTTGGATAAAAGCGTCTGCCAAATGTAATGTAATGTAATACTCTCAGATCCGTTCGATGAACCTCCTGCATGTTCTCGGTCCGTGGGAGGAACCGGAGTAACCCCGCTCGGCCACGACCAGCCGTGGAGACTCCACTTCCTGTTTTAAGCGCTAACCCCTCCGCTAGCCAATCAGCGTCAAGTGAGCCGTCCAAAGTGGGCGTCGGACGAGCCGCGAGGGAGAGAGGTTGAACAGTCAAACACGCCGACTTTGGGAAATGGATTCATTCCATGTTTCCTGCCCGCCGACCGCGGGTGTCAGAGCCGTTCAGCTCAACCCGCCGTCGACCGGCTCCTCGGCGGCGCCGTCGCCACCCGCTCAACTTAAGATATTCACAGAGTTTATCGAATGCCGAAGGCTATCACGGCGCGAGTCGGTCGGAAGCGGGTCGCCGACGCGCCGCGACCGAATAACGGAGGAAAAGACGCGGGCCGAGAGGTCCGAAATACGGGAACGGCTTATTAGGGTTGAAATAAAGAAGAGTGATGGTGGAGTTAGATGCGGTTCGGGTGGAGGATGCGGTTGGAATATGTGAGGCCGGAGGCCACAGGCTGCAAATGAAACCGGGAGGGATTTCTCAGCAGCGACGAAGAGGCACCAGACCTGAAGAAATGGACAGAGAGTAAAAGAGAGAGAGAGAGAAAAAGACGTCCCGGATGCATCCGGCTTTTAATGGTTGCAGGAGAGAGAGGTCACGCCCCTCCAAGAGGAGGGAGGCGACCGCAATCGTGTCCATTTTCAGCCCCGTTTTCAGAAGTGACCGCGTTTTCCTGCTTCCGCCGCCACTAGAGGGCGTCGTTCATTCTTTCATTCATTCATTCATTCATTTTCTATCAGCTGCAGTCACGTGACTATTCGTCCTTATCCTCCTCATTGCACTTAAGACCTTAAAACACTTGATAGCCTTGACAATTTATATTTCATTGTATTTCTTATTCTCACTCCTTCCTACTATTATCTATCACTGTTATGTTTTTGCTTGAAACTCCGGCACAACAATTTCCTTCTGGATAAATAAAGTTCTTCTCATCTCATCTCATCGTGAGGCGGCGTTGCGAAGGAGGTGGAGCAATCCAACGCCGTCGATTCAATTCCCGGCTCCTCCTCGTGCGTCGGAGTTTTGTTGAGCAACTCGCCGAACCCCGAAATGCTACCCTGGCGCCGCTAGATGGCTGCCGACCGCTCGCGGTTCCCGTGATGGGTTAAATGCACGAGGGATTAAGATAGTAAATGAAAGTTCCCTTTCACGCACTCGTCTTATAGACAGAATCTCTTTCGTCTTTTTTATAAATTTGCTGTGTTTTAACGGTGCCGAGCTGACAACAATTCTTCCATCCATCCGTCCATCGGCTAGCGCTAATCCTGCACTAAGGGTCGTGGCGGATGCTGGAGCCCCGAATTTTCCCAATTTTTGCAGTTAACCAGCTGCAGGAAGCCCACGCAGACACGGGGAGGACATGCAAACTCCACACAGAAAGATCCTTCGTCGGAATCACGTCCTTCGTGATGCGACGCCACAGTTTTTGCGTACGTTATCCCGTTTGGAAACGCTCACCCGCAAGGCGCTAACCAGGCCGCCGGGAGGGTTCGGCGCCGAAACCGCCAACCTTCCGATCAGAGGAGCCCCTGCGTTTCGCCCGGCGCTCTTCTCGAATTCCCTTCCATCCGAGCGCCGCGGTTTTAGAAGTAGGTCAAGTAGCGGATAGACGGTTAGCGCCGCAGCGAGCGATTGGCCGGAATGCAAACGTCGCTGCATTCGGCGGCGCCGGGGCCGTGATTTAATGATGAAAACGAAGGAGGCGGCAAAACTTCGCCAGGGAAAAGCCGAGCGGAGCAGGCTGTGTCAATACAGTTAAGAATCAAAGCGTGTATCGGGAGAGGTGATTTATTTGTTGCTTTTTTTCCACTCCTCAAACCCCCGGACTTTCATCTCTTTTTATCTCGGCTCTCTGAAAAACCTTTTTTTTTGTCCGTTGCCGTTTACGTCCTTGGAAATGGAACCACCGCCCATTTCTCGACGGCGAGATTTTTTCATTTTTTTTATCTTAATCACCTGATTTTTACGTAATTTCAGCAGGAGTCAGAAAAAAAAAAACCACAACATAATAATAATCCATCAGAAGGTACATATATTATTCTAGCGAAGGTCTGATGGCATCAAATAATAGGTGGCGTTGACATTTCGTGGGTTCGGCCGGCACCGAGGCGCAGACAACAGCGGCGAGAGTGATGGAGGATAACGTCAAGAAAAAAAAAAAAAAAAAAAAGGGAGGAAGGGGGAAAAGAAGGGCTAGAATTCTTACCTTTTTTTTTTGAGGGAGGGGGTAAAAAAATGCATTTTTTCAACACCGCCAGCAGATGGCGCAGCACCTTTGGTCTCTGTGGGGAAGGAAAGGAAGCGAGGGAGAGTCAGAGAGAGAGAGAGAGAGAGAGAGAGAGAGAGAGCAGGCAGGCGGAGGAGAAGGAAGATATCTTATTTTTGTGGGGTTTTGTTTTCCTGGTTGACTGATCTCCCTCAGCGGTCTGATTGTGGGAGCCGACTCGTGGGAAGCGCTCTCTCATCGCAGGTGTCAGACGGCTGCTGGATGAGATTATTTGCCGGGGGGGGGGGGGGCGGGGGTGGGGGGGGGTCTCTGAATTCTGTGTGCACGTGCGTGTGCACGTGCGGGATCCTCATTAAAAGTCGAGGAGCCCCGATTGAAATTCAACGCGCCGCCGAGGCGGTTCCTGGCGTGCACGCAGAGATCCCATTGGCTAGCGCCGCGGAGGAGGGGGGGTTGCTTTCGTGAGATTTGAAGGATTGGTTCATTCATGGGTTATCTGTGCTGCTGATCCAGCCTGGCAGACCCGCATCCACGGGTCAGTAGGACCCAAGAAGCTTCTGGTCTTCAAGTGTAAGAAATTCAAGTCCAGTTACCGCGACAAGAAGGTTTCTGCAAGAATCCCAAAGAGACCGACAAGTCGTCAACATCTTTGGGCTAAACAACCAGTCACTCTCTCATCCAGACACACAACGATTCACTCTCTGGTTCAAACGTGTTTCAGAGCCGAAAAATAATTCACTCATGTGTCATATTGAGAAATATTGCGACATTCGAACCGTTCGCCCTCTCATTCGCACGCCATTTAGAGACGTCGGATCATTCGCTCACTCGTTCACATGTTTTTCGGGACAAAGAAGCGTTCGCCGTCATTCGAACATGTTTCACAGGCAAAAAAATCTGTATACAAACAACAATTCACCCTGTCGCTCAGATATCACACGTAGACATTTAATCATTCGCTTATTTATTTGAACAAAAACCGATTCGCTCCTGAGACACAGCGATTCATCCCGTCGCTTAAAAACCTGTAGATACAAACAGCGATTCACCCTCTCATGTCGCACACAGACGAACACTCAACAATCATCGAACAAAACAAAAACATTAGCTCACTCATTCACGTCAGTAGGAGACGTTCAATCGTTCACGTGTTCTAGAGAAAACCGTTCACCCTCTCCATCATTCACTCATTTATTTACACGTTTCATACAAAAAAATAATGATTGACGCAATAAATAGAGACATGGTGATTCACCCTGTCGCTTAAAAACACAAAGAGACGTGCAGCCGTTCATTCACGTGTCGCCGACGATCAGTCACTCACTCATTTAAAGGTCAAAAAACAAAAATTCATCATTTAAAGACGTCCGACCCGATCAGAATTGAATACCAGACATTCGAACCGTTCGCCGTCATTCTCGTGCCGCAAACAATAATTCACTCGTTCACTCGAAAACGTCAAAAAATGAGCCATTCGCTCCGTCATTCACATGTCGCACAGAGAAAAACAAAAAAACACTCATTCATATGTCGATAAAAGATATTCTGTTATTCTTTCATTCATTTTCTTGTTATTTAGACAAACACTCTGTTACTCAAACATCATTTGAGATAAACGAAGGATCGCAATTGAACCGGGAACCTCGCGGTCGTGACGCGGGGGCGCTAACCGCCGCGCCGCCTCCCATCTAATTATTTTCGTGTGAGTTAAAGTCAGCTCAGCTGTGACAGCCCGCTAACAGCCGCCTGCTAACGTGTCGGCGTGCTTTGTGCGTCTTTTAAATTGAATTTTCACGCCGACGGCGACCGGGATCTCAACAGGCGTCGTACCTGGGGGGATCCAAGGAGACAAAAATAAAAAAAAAACGAGTTTCCGATCAAATAATAAACAAGAAAACGGACGTCTCTCTCTCTTTCTCGACATGTTTTTGGTGGCGCTCACCTTCAGAAGGTGACGGACTTATCTCCTTATCACCTTTTTATTTAGATTTTAATTACCCGCGACTTGTGTTTGTGAGGTCCGGGAGGATCCGAGTGCCGAGACCTCTCGCCGACGCCTCCGTTGCGAGGCTTCGCCGCCGCAAAGGGAAAGGCGGCGAGGGGGGGAACTCTCCTGCTTTGTGTTTGTCAAAGTGTGTGTGTGTGTGTGTGTGTGTTTGGTCAGGCAAATTATAAAAACAAGCGGATAATGCGGGTTAGCAGACGAGATAAGCCATAATATCTTGTAAACTGGCAGTAGGGATAATTTAAGCCGGTCTTATGCTAATGTACAAGTGACTGTCAGCAACGGAGAGGGGAGGAAGAAAATGTCCTCAAACATCCTTAAAGCCCTAAATAGAGCCGCGTGGAGAAAAACAGACGTCGCAACTTAAAAAAAAGGGGGAATTAAAACAATAAATCAATTATAAATCGATGGATAGATAAATAAATGAACACAGCTATTTAAAAAAAAAAAGATAAACGTGAATATTTCAAACGGATTTCCAGGTCAGTGTGACGTGTTCATGTGATAAAATCTGTTAAAAACTGTTTAGGTGCAACTTGTTTAACAAGTCCTACCTGGTTATACATATTGTTATCACTGTTTATTGTTTATTTTTCTATTTTTGATCACTTTTTCTTGCACTGTCCACTTTCTGCTGTGAGCGGTTGAAAATTCCCCAACGTGGGACGATTAAGTCAAAGCCTGACAACTTTATTGTCAAAAACCGCCGTATATTCGCACATACAGAGCAGTGAAATAGCGTTGATATAAGACCCACCTGCATAAGTATAAAAAAATTATAAAATTATTTGTCAAAATTAGTTATGCAGACGTAGATATTGTACGGTTTGAATTTTAAAGTGACATAAGTGCTAAGGTGAAGTTGCGAAAAAAAAAAAAAAGTGATAGCAGTCTGAAAGTGAGGAATATTCTATTCTTCTATTCTGATCCAGGTCTAATTTGCATGCTTTAAAATAAATGTTTTAATGTTTTAATGTGTTGACGACGGCGTCTCCTTCAGGCCTGCCGTTGTTTCTGCAGCCAAACGTGTCTAAGACAAATGAGCTGATGGTCCAAAATCAGGTGGACATCGAGTCTGTCACTGTTATTTGTTTATCTGAAACCTCACACCGCTTATGTTTTATTATCTTTAGTTATTTATTCACGATAATCTACTCATTTATTTATTCTTTTTCTTTTTGTATAGAGTATCTGAGAACACTTCATTTCCTCCGGGATCAATAACGTATTCCTGATTCGGATTCTGAATAGATAGATAGATAGATAGATAGATAGATAGATAGATAGATAGATAGATAGATAGATAGATAGATAGATAGATAGATAGATAGATTGATAGAAAATTTAATTAAGTTAAATCAAACTAAGTACAAATAAGATACAATCAAATTAAATAAATTAAATTAAGTTGTTATTAAATTAGATAGATAAATAGATGGATGGATCACATATTTCATTTGGATGACTGCTATAATTTCCAGCAGTGATTTTGCAAAACTCCCTTGCACACACACACACACACACACACACACACACACACACACAAACACACACACACACACACACACGCACACACACTCACACACTAGCGCAGTAAATTAATACATACAATTGAAATAATAATTGAGCAACAATAATTTAAGTCTCAAATAAATCAAGTCAATAAATGGATGAATGAATGAAGGAATGAATTAATTACTGAATAAAAATACGATATTTATTTATAACATTGTTCTCCCACATCCAACACACACAAACTTATATTATATTAAAATATATCAATCCATGTTATTACAAAGATTATTGAGCAACAATGATATCAGATCAGTCTAACTACGTAAACAAATATGTAAATAAATGATGGAAATTAAGGGCTACATCTAATAATCAACACAAAGTAATCATTTGAACATTAATTTAAATAATTAGATATTTCATCCAAGGTTCTGCGGTAATGTCTAACACTGTACTGACAGCGCCAGCGCGCACACACACACACACACACACACACACACACACGCACACACACTAAATAGATCCATAGATACCATTCAAAAAGAACTCATTGAGAAACATTAACCTGCCTTACATGTCGATACCGAGCAAATTACCCATAAAGTAATTACATTCCTTTAAATACAATTACTGCTTTTTAAGCGTCAGCGCCCTTTGTCGCGTCTCTCTGTATAATTACGCAGATAATGACGATTTCGGCGCCGCTGCCTTCCCTTTGGTCTGGGTTTAGTTCATTCCCGCTCTTATTTGCACAGCAGCGGCGCCGAGGAGCCGCCATGTTCCGATGTTAATCTGTTTACAGGCAACCAGACTTTAATGAGATGATTTAGATCAGGTTTGCTTCGGCGCGTTAAATCAAACCGCGTCCATTGTTGGTCGGCGGCGGCGTCGGCGCTCTGGCCTCTGGAAAGAGGGTTCCAGGTTCAGCGGAGACTGTAAATCCTCTTTCCGTGCGGCCTTTTGATGGACAGGTGCAGGTTAAGCCCCGCCTCCCTCCATGTATAATCACTACGGCCCTTGAATAAATTAATATTTTCATTCATTTGTTTCATTTTACGTCCTCTTTGATTGACGGGTGACCGGTCAAGGTCAAGCCCCGCCCCTTTTTGGGTCCTCTGGACCAGACAACAAAAGCAAAATAAAATATGTTTATATGAATCATAATAAATAGTGAGGAGGAGGGAAAGAAAACTGGTATTAGAAATAATTTACCCATCCATCCATCCATCCATCCATGTATAATGCATTTAAATGAGTAGACACCCGCCTCTCCCTTCCTCCGCCACCTTTTCTTTCATTATTTCTCTTTTCCCCCTCCTTTCTTTGTTTAATTGAATGTTGCATGCTTTCGGAGCGGTTTTAAATATATAATGAGGTCATTTGCATTAGACTGCAGATCGGGTGACCTTTGCTTTTGCCAATAATTACTGTAAAACCGCCTCTGTCTGTCATCGCTACGGCGGCGGCGGCGGCGGCGGTGGCGGCGGCGACGGCCTCTCTGTGCTCACGAAAGGTTAGCTGGAGGCTTGTGTCTGGACTTATGAAAGAGCCTGAGGAAAATGTCATTAGAGCACCGGGAGAAGACAATCAGAATTAGCAATTGGAAATTCAATCAGGATGGCTTAAAAGATGATGCGCACGCGTGCGCGTGTGTGTGTGTGTGTGTGTGTGCGTGTGTGTGTGTGTGTGTGTGTGTGTGTGTGTGTGATTGAAGGACGTCCCCAGGAACGCCAAATCTGCCTCTCCTGGATGAGTGTGTGTGGTTTGAGGACGCCGGGGAAAGAGAGCTCCCGCCGGCAACTGATGGAGCCAAAGCGGCGGTTAAACGTGCTCGCTAAAGAAAATTAATTTTTTTAGCTTTTTTTAAATTTATTTTCTTTTTTAATCAAAGGCTTCCATAATTTTTTCATCTTTTATTTTGAACGTCCAAAATAAAGGTTATCTTGCAGGAGAAGGAACGACTGTGTGTCACCAGGCGACGTGTGAATGAGAGGGTGAGCGGTTGGTGGAGGTGGAGATAACTAACAAATAACTAACCAACGAATAAACATCTGGACTGACCAGTGGATTCATTAACGAATTATTTCTAATTTGAAAAACACGTTCGATTCGTACGCGTGCTCGTCCCCGCTTTCGTTCCACTTTTCGATCCCGAATCGTTTAAAAACGTATTTTCCAACCTGGGCCAGCCTGGGCCTTTAGCGACTTTCGAAATGCTTATTCCTCCTTTTTTTTTTTTTTCGAGCATTTTTAAGAAACTGTAACTGTTTAGGGAAGAGTCGGGGCAGAGCAGAGCGCTAACATCGGAGGCTCTGTTTTGTGCTCTTGGTTCTAGTCGCAGCGGCGCGTGACGTTTCACCTGCCGGACGGCTCTCAGGAGAGCTGCAGTGACAGCGGCTTGGGGGAACACGAGCCCGTAGGCAGTGGCTCCCTCCTCACACAACCTCTCCCTCTGGTGCAGGCGCAGGACGACTTCTACGAACAGGCCTCCCCCGACAAGAGGACCGAAGCCGACGGCAACTCCGACCCCAACTCCGGTGAGTTCTCGCCACTCGTCTTCACGAAGACAAACAAAAGCACGGGGGTTCGGCTTCGGGGGATGATTAGAAGCTCGTTCGGGGAGCGGATAAACCGCCAAACGGCAGGTCCCGAGCGTCGAACCCGCGCTTCGTTTAGCGTAACGCGGGCGCTCAAGTAGGTTTTTAGCGGATACGCGATCAGGTCATTCATTTCGCGGTTAATCATCCAGACTTGTTCGTTTCTCCCAGGAGCAAAGCGAGGCCTCCCACAGGCTCCGCACCTATTTGTGAAACTCATTTGATTTATTTAGAGATGATTTCCCAGTTGGAAAACTCCGGTGCTCGGCTGAAGATGTTAACTTCCCCGCTATTTCGGATGGCGAGCGCACGCGCGCGTCCGACCCACTTTCCCGCTTCCTTATCGTAAGGAGGTGGGAGCCGCGCCCGGCGCCAAGGTCGACGCCGGCCCTCTCGGCGCCGCACGATGTAGCCTACAGATCAACGGTTTGATGATTTGAAGGTTGCAGATGAACGAGGGCAGGGTTGCTCTTGGAGACAGCTAGCTTAACGCGTTTGGAACCTTGCGCTTGTACTTGTACTCTTCGGGTTGAATGTCGCCGAGTGTCTGAGCTAATCTGAGCTAATCTGAGCGCCAGCGGAGTGGATTAGAGGTATGGATGGAGCCGAAGGTCAACCTTCTTTTTCTATCTTCATCCATCCAACCCTCTCCCCCTGTATCCTCTTGTCTCACACCGACTAACTTCCATCCGTCCATAATCCTTCCCTCTGGTCTGTGGAGGCTCTCAGTCGTCCAGGTCGTGGTGAATTCTGGTCGAAATCTTCTTGTCTTGTCAACTGGACTTGACTTTCTTCACTTGAAGACGTTTCAGCCCTCATCCCAGAATCCCAGAGGCTTCTTCCGTTCCAATGACCGACTGGGAGTTTCTGATCCAACAGGTTTCACTCCTTTGTTTAGCTCCAGGTGATCCCGCTAAGTTGCACTGTTGTTCCAACAAATGACACTCCCATTAGCATAACAGCCCCCGCACCTAGTTTCTGCCAATCAACTCTTCCATTTACATAACAAGTCATCATAACCTAGACTCACCCAAAACCCTGGCGCTTATATTCAGAAATTCCCCGAAGGTCATTTGAAGTGAAGACTCCTCCGACCTCGGCATCCCTCTACCCAGATCTCCACCATCCTTCCTCTGTCCATGTCCATTTCGGAGCCGACTTTATCTTCAGAACATCTGCCGTCCCTCGGATGGACTCGCTCCTTATCCTACCAGTCGCCCCCATTCCAAAAAGAAACCTCCACATTTCCAGCTCTGCTCCCTTTACGTCCACCGTCCGTTCATTCACTAATTCGGCGGTACACTTGAATATGTTGTCCTTAAACCAGAATGTCAAGCATTTGAAAATGGATGAATCCGTTCCCGACCCCCCCCCCCAAATAAACGGCCTTTTATTTTGTTGTCCCTCTTGTTTTTAAGGCATTCTAAGTCCTCCTGTCCTTGGTTCAGCGTTCGTCCGAGCCAGATCCCAAAACGAACCGTTCACGCTTGACTACCATCTCGTTTGCAAAAACAATTTTAGTCAGGAATAAAGGTCTGAGAACCAGTGAGGTGTTTAGCCTCGATGGGCATTCGCACAATGGATGCTGCGGCGTTAGAGGTCAGCTAACTGTTAGCGGATTTTTTTTTTTCCTTCGACCGAATTTTCGTGACGCACAGAGGTCATATATTTTGTTCCGAAACCAGTGTAGTCCTGTGGTAAACCCCATTGAATGAACATTGTTTACAATTAGCAATTAGCATATCGCATTTAGCACGTTTTTTTGCGGTCGCTGGTCGTATACGTCCGCGAGATTCCACGAGGTTCAGCGAGGCGGTAACGACATGGAGCTAATCGGGAACCCTCTTCATTTCCTTCGGCTTGTATTTGCAGACACTTCATTCCGCGTCGTTACCAAAGTTACACATCCCATAATCCGAAGAGCCGCGGTTCGTAAAATGTTTATATCCGCATTTATCGTCAAACCCGGGCGGTTTGTTCCTCCGGATGGGCGAGTCGGCGAGGCGCCGGGAGAAAGGCGTCTCCCGCGGCGAGGCTTTTTTCAGGGTCGCAGTCGTCAGTCGGACGCTGAACAAACACAGCGGCGACCTTCATCTCAAAGTTCACCAGAAACAGGGATGATGTAACTCAGGGGCATCCAGACTTTACAAACTCAGCCGGCGGAATAAAAAGAAAAGCAAAGACTCACAATCATCTCTGGAGAAGTAAATAAATAGCTTTTTTTTTTTTTTTCTCCAGAACACTCTGTTAGGAAGGCGGTGTCTTGCTGGGGAATCAAAGAAAAAAAAAAAAAAGTCGAGTTAGAGAATGTGGAAAAGTGAGATAGAAGGATGTAAAAAAATATATAGCTTGGAAAACCGGGGAAGATGATGCTCATGGGCGCACACACACACATAACTGAATGAAGCATTTATTTGTAATTTAACTTGAAATCACTTTTTTGCTGCTCTATTTGTTGCTTCCAGTGATCTTGTGCCCAACCTCTGATTATTTCTTTTTTTTTATTTTATCTATTTATCTACAGATTTTTTTTTTTGTAATGAATTTCTTTGTCTATTTATTTATTTAATGTTTTTTTTTTTTCTCTGTATTTGTCCATAAATTTCAAATTTTATTTGAGATGAGATGAAATGAGAGATGAGAACAACTTTATTAATCCCGAAGGAAATTTTTGTGCCAGAGTTTCAAGTAAAAACACAATAGTAATAGATAATAGTGGAAAGGAGGAAGAATAAGAAATATAATGAATATAAATTGTCTTAGCTGTTAGCAGTAACTACAAAGATAGAAGATTCTCTGCGGCTGAGGGAAGAGGAATTAAAAAGTTAAAATTAGATTAAAAAGAATTTGTTTATTCCTTAATCTCAAGATTTCGGATTTATTTAAGTTACCTATACATCTATCGACTATATTTATTGATTTACATTTTGGATTTATTTATTTTATGATTTAGATCTGTATCAGTAAGCAGCGGCTCAATGAGACTCAGTTGTTTGTTACGTGATTCATTATCTATCAGTAAATCATAAGAAACGGTTAAATCTGCCTTTCCTGCCGGAGGTTCCTCCCCCTCCCCCCGCCGCTCAGCGTGTCCGGCCCGGGGTGCGCGACCCCCAAAAGGCGGCTTCTCCAAGTGGAGCTTCACCGCCAGGAATCCAGGGCAGGACCAAAAATACCGCGGCGCTTCGGCCCCCTCAGAGGCGGCAGCTGGCGCCGGCGGCCCTGAAGTGGATTTACGCGCGGGGAGGCCTTACATGAGCAGGTGGCCTAGATTAGCCACGTTTTTCCAAAGGAGACGGCGTTTAAAGCGTTCCAATCCAATTCCGGAAAAAACACCCGGCACCGTTCAGGAAGACCGTTTTCTCTCCCGATATTTGCAGCCGGAAGTTAGCGAAGATAGCGAATTAGCGAGTGCCGTATCTCGTAAAACCGACCTCATTCCTGGCGTTTAGACGAACGCCTGAGCCGCACGGCACCGAGAGGGTAACGCGGCAGCCGTCCGGTCCCCGAGATCCTCATCTCGATCGTTGGCTTCACGCGCAGATGTTCAGCCTCTGGGACGGAAATACGTCCGAATATCGGTGGACATCGAATGCGGACCTTCTATTGGAAATGGTACGGCCGAAAATTGTACCTGGTAGTTTTCCCCGCCCGAAGCGTCATGGCCGAACCTCGTCCGAAATGTTTTTTTTTTTACAGTAATTTAATCGGCTAACTTTTTGACACCTTTTTTCCGTCGCGGAGAAAAAAACAAAGCCCCGGTCCAACGGTCGCAGCTGGCGATTTGGCAAAGTTACTAAGAGATTATCGGCCGACTCTGTTGGAGAGGCTCTGATTTCCTTCCCAAACTCCCGGAGAAGAATATCGGAAACAACAGAGAAGCGGTCGCCGGGCCGAAACGAAAAAAGGAAGGAAGGAACGTTCCCGTCAATCAACCGCGATCGTGTCAAACACAGACGGCAACGTCAGGAGATGAGGGACGGCGGAGACGAAAAGTCCTGTCGCGGCGAGCCGGGAGTTCCTTCCAGCCACGCTGAGAGGAAACCGGTTCTCAGAATCAAAAAGACAGACAGAGGGGTGAACGGGGGAGTCATGATTATTTATTAAACAGCGACAACAAAAGTCTTATTGACTTGAAAACATCCAAAAGAAATACGGACGGAACCGCACAAGTTGCGTGCGCACAAACACACACACAGCTAATGAAAGCAAAGCGGATATTAGAAATTGACAGCGGCATGAATCTTGCATGAGCGGCAGGAGTTTGCGTCGCTCTCTGTTTTCTTTGTGTCGTTTCGAGCGTCCGGCTCAGAAGCCCCGCGGCCCCGAGCCTCGCTTTCGTTTCAAAACAAAACAAAAAAATTAGCGATAGCATTAGCATCGAGGTCGGGATTCTCCCCCGCGTAGCCGAGTTCTGCTCCGTAACATCCCTCCCCTCCCCGCGGGCGAGCAGTCGGCGACGGCAGCGAGGAAATTAACAGACAGAAACCTCCGCTCAATGTGCGCTAACAGCTACAAGCTAAGAGCTGATACAATAGTCGCTGAATTGAAATCGGAAAACTTATAAAAAAAAGAAATATATGAAAACTTCATCTTGCAGCTTGCATGCAGAACCCGCATGTGAGGGACCTACTAACACCAAGTATACCATTTTTTGACTTCGGCACTTTAGCATGACTAATTAGCATCATGTCAAAAAGAAAAACTTTTCGTATAGCTGGAAGTTTCTGCTGTTTTCGCTGTCCTAGCACCTTTTCAGGGACGAGGCAGTTTCGGACAGTAGGAGCATTTTAACCCCTTCTCCATGGCAAGATCTTTTAATGACGTGCGAAATACTTAGCGATTGATGTAACTCATAAGCAACGCCCATTACCGCATAAAAAATACTGTTTTCTTGCAACCAAATTGACAGAAGTGGACCGACTAGCCAGTGGACTGGCTAGCTAGTGGACAGACTAGCGAGTGGACCGACTAGCTAGTGGACTGACTAGCTAGTGGACTGGCTAGCTCGTGGACCGACTAGCTAGTGGACTGGCTAGCTAGTGGACCAACTAGCTAGTGGACTGGCTAGCTAGTGGACCGACTAGCTCGTGGACCAACTAGCTCGTGGACCGACTAGCTAGTGGACTGGCTAGCTAGTGGACCAACTAGCTAGTGGACTGGCCAGCTAGTGGACCGACTAGCGAGTGGACCGACTAGCTAGTGGACTGCCTAGCTAGTGGACGGACTAGCTAGTGGACTGGCTAGCCAGTGAAATGCAGTGCAGCCTGTGTCCAACAGATGACACCACAACCGTCATCAACCTGCAGGCCAATAAGAATACGTGGAATATCACAAATTTCCGTGCGGTCATGAAAGAATTTGTGTCCTGGAGAGGCTCTTCAGCAAAAGTGCGCACGCTAAATTAAAAAAACACGACGAACACGATGTTCCTCCCGTGAGGCGAAGGTCGGGGTCACTGCGTCCCGCCCAGCCTTCCTCTGCTCGTTTCCCGATTCCAGACATGAGTCAGTCCCCGCTCCAATTATACATATTTTTTCCAGTCTGTTCGTTTCATTTCTGATTGCAAAGTCTGGACCAGACGCCGTCTGAGCTCCTCCAAATTAAATGACAATAAAATTCCATCGTGCATGTCAGCGTCGAGTTCCGAGTATATTTTATAGGTCCCGCCGAAAAGCCCGAGGCCGGCGACACGCGGCACATCTGTCACCGTGGTTACTGGTGTCGAACAGACTCGGAGTTCGGACCGACCCGCCGGTCGCGGCACATTTGGTAATGAGGACCGAAAAGACCGCGGATCGGACGTTTAACGATCGCGCCTGATGAGGGATCGCGCGCCGAATGATCGGTCGAACAAACCGGAGCCGAACGAAGGCGTCAAACTCCGGGCAGAGCGGCCGACTCCAAACACGGAGGATGGATTGCTAACTCTCGTTGCTCTGGACTCCATTTTTGTAGTCCAGTTCGGCTTCATCGGCGTTCTTCCGCTTTTGCCGTTTGCCATTGTTGTTTCGATAATTGAAATTGGCTGTCTGACCCCACTGAGTCCACGCAAAACTTCTGACATGATTGACCGATGTCGGGTCGGGTTTTTCCCACGAGCACACTGACGGCCGCGCCCACTTGCCCCAGCTGGCCCAGATCTGTCCACAACTAGTGCCGATTGGGAATCGTGGCTAAAATCTGGGTTCACGCTGGACCGGCAATATGCTTATTTTTGTTTTTCCCGGGTTCGATCGAAATGTTCCCGTCGTGGGACGATTCAAGGCACACTCTGGTGCAAGTATTTCTGGAAAAACATGGGCCGCCGTCAGCCAGATCTTCCGCCGCCTTTACGGAAGGCGGTCGGACCTGCGAGGGGAGGCGAGCTGGAGGGGAATGGACTCAAACAGTGATTCTTGGCTAAAATCCGGTTACACACCGGACCGACAATTAGCTGTCTGAGTTGTATTGAAATTTCCCCATCGCGGGACGATTTAAGGCCCACTGGTATATATATTTCTTGCAAAAAACATCATTGGATCCTACGCCTGGAGGCAAAGCGCCGTCCAACCAGAACGGTATCTTTCGCAACTCTTGCAGGGAAAGTGACGAGGAGTGATCGGTCACAGTGTGACGAAGGGGGCGGAGGGGAGGAAGAGGTTGAAAACACATAAACAACAACAAAAACAGAAACGCTCCAACTGCCGTGTTCACCACCATGAAAAATGAAACCACTACGACCATTAATCACTGACGGACGGCAAATTATGAATGACTCCCCCGCCGCCGGACTCAGCTATTTCGGCCCGACGCGCTTCGCCCTGATGGAAAATGCATTAATAAATAAATGAATAAAGCTAACCTTTACAGAGGTTTTGAACAGCGCCAGGTGTCCGGACGTGCGCGTCAAATACTCGCCGGATACACGACGTCGCGGTAAACTGTGTACTTTTGTCACGATAAGCAGTAATATAATAGTGTACACAGCGTTTGTTGATTTGCTAGCTGATAAAAATCACTTATATGCTGTATTTGTGTATGAGATAAGTAAGCATGTAGGGAAACGGACACCCCCCTCTGTCTGTCAAAGTGGTACATTCCAATGATTCAATAATAGCTGTTTGTTCTATGCATGCATTCATATTGATCCAGTTAAGAAATTATCATATATCTGTATAATTATGTCTATATTAATCAGGGTGAGTAGAAATTCATCTTTCTGTGTATTTGTACAATTATCCAAACACTCCTCGCCGCAGAGCGCCGTCCTCCCCCGTGTGCACGACGCATGCAAAGCAGCCTTTTTCCCAAAAGCGCCGCGGATCCGGGAGGACACGTGTCCTGGTCCTGTTTGGCGAGCGTTTCCGATCCGGGAAAAGGCGAAAAACGTCCCGTCGTCGGGATACCGCCCATCGTTCGGACGCCAGGTCGCCATCTTCCAGGCTAAACGCGTTTTACGTTCGCGCGCGCGTGTGTGTGTGTGTGAGCGAACTGTAATCCATCCACGCCTGTGAGCTTAGCATCTGCCGCGTTTGGAAACGCAACTATCGCTTAATCGTATGATTTGAATCTTTTTTTTTTCTATTTTTTCGGGATAAAAGTAAAAGGCATGTCCAACGAAAAAGCGAGCGCTGCCAGCAGCCGAGTCGCTGCTGTTGCAATTCGGGGTAAACAAATAGCAGGCTGTCGGCCTGGCAGACGTCCGATTGCCTCAGTCACAGTTGGCGCGATGTTCGGAAGCCAAGGCATGAGACGGATGTCACACATCTCTGGAGAATAACCCCACGCCACCAGATATTGACCTATTTACATCCTCGGAGCATTAACACCACCCGCTGGAAAAAAAAAACCAAAAAAAAAAAACCGCTATTTTCCTGTCCCGTTACGGTCTTTGTTGGCGTCGCGCGTTCGAGGTGGAAACCACCCCGAGTCTGCGAGCGTCCCTTTTCTTTCCCTCTCTGTTTGTGTGTTCCCGCTGATAAATAAATCCCATTGTGTGGAGAGGAAGTGGCGGAGTAGCCGGGGCCCCCTTGACCAAGCCTGTGGGTGGGTGGATTCATATATCAGGGAGCAGCGTTAATCTCTCTCAGGTATTGGAAAGCCAACCCTCAGTAAATATGTTGCCCCGGGATACAATGGGGTTTAAAGGATTTCTGTCTCCAAAGAGAAATTAGGCAGGAGCTTCAGAAGTGAGCTAAATGGAAATGCTTGCTGGAGCATACAGGGAGCGGGGCGCCGCTGTCAGCGAGTAAACGTCGTCTCGGAGTAGCCTCAGTCATTATCGTGGCGGTCGGTGCCAACAGCCGGGGTTAGCAGACGGGTGGGCTGATGAAGAGCATCGCCTAAGATGATTATTAGTCACAATGGGGAGGAGAGAAAATCCGAGGACTCTCGATTACATGGGAATGGGATTTTTTTTTTCCCCCTTCTTCTTCCGCAAGCGCGCGCGCGTGTGTGTGTGCTATTGGTAAAGTGGCTAATTACAATAATTGTAGTTACTGTAATTAGCCACTTTACTGACTAACAATTACACGTTGCACTGTTGTGTTGCATCGCAAATCACACCCGTCCCGCCTGATTTGTGTTTTTGTTTAGTGCTAATTCCAGGCGGCGGTTTTAGGGACCCGCGTCCCAGTGACGCGCTGGCAATCATCTAAAACTTAAAAATTAAAAAAAATTAAAAATATGCGCAATTAAATTTGAATCAGGCGAATCAATGCAAGAATCTCTGCTGGACTCATTTTAGCAATGAAACACTAAAAGTGTGTTAGTATTTTTTTTTTATTCCACCCACCTCTACTTTTTTTTTTTTTGTTTCGCTATTAATTACCTAGAGTGGAAGCTGCACGGTTTAAGTGAAAAAACACAAAAATCTTTTTTTTTTTTTTTTTTCCGTGGCGAGGTTGAGCGCCGATTTGAAACCGGGTGTCTTAACGCGGCGGGTAGAAAAACGGGACGTTAACCGGAATGAGTTATCACGCCACTTTAAGCTCCGCTCTGAATGGACTCCTTAAAAAAGCTGCACCTTAACCCGGGGGGGGGGCGAAGGGGATCTTGGGACTGCGAGTGTTGCGATAGCGCGCTAATCCCCCCCGCCGGGCGCCGTGCGACGTGGGCCGGCGGGGATTCGCCGGAGGGGAAAGGAAACCGACAAATCCGTAAAAAAAAAAAAAAAAAAAAAAAAAAGAGAAAAAAAAAGTGGAAAGTCGCTTCTTTCACGCGTCGCCTCAGAATGGAGGTTCTCAATATACACGGAGGTGAATGAGTGTCGCGGAGACGGCCTTTGTATCGCCGTGGGGATATACAGGAAATCCACTCTAATCCATACAGTTGAGGTTTTACACATTCGCAATAGGAAGACTCTTCCAGGAGATGGAAGGGTTGCAATTTTAGAGGAGAAATTTGAAGTAAAATCGGCGTTCGCGGTGGAGCCGGAGCGCATCGAGCGTTCCCGAAAAACTATTTAAAGTGGATATGGAACGCTGACGGAGGGAGGCCATTTGTCGGATATGCAGTCATACTTTAACTTATGGGTTGAATTTCGACCGGGACTGAACTCGCGACTCACTTTGCTGGTTTTCAAAAATTCAATTTCCCCATTAAAACGAATGGAAGTGCTTTAAATTGGTTCCGCCTCCCCTTCCATGGTGATAAAATGAGACAAACATATAATAATACATGATAAAAGAGGATGTAAAGAAATGTTGTTTTATTAATTGTATTTACCTCAAAGATGCTCACTTCACCTAACTTACCGGCTACACACTTCAAGCTACAATATGTTGCTATCGTTATAGCTAGCTAGTTTAAACGCTCATCCCGCACCAAACTCAGATCTTTCCTCCAATCACAAAGCGACAAATTGCAAAAAATCCCTAAATTGATGCACTTGTAAGTCAGTGTTCTGCTGAATGTGTGACTGTATATACGTGTGTGTGTGTGTGTGTGAGAGGTTGGGCTGGAGCATATGGTGTTTAGCTGCTGCAAAAAATCAACAAGGAGCCGAAGCTGATAGCACTTGGTTAATTACAGAAGCGCTGCTTCTTTTTTTTTTCCTCCAACCTCGACTGCGACACCGGGAACCCCGGCAGATGTTTTTTGGTTCTCTGAAATTATTTTAGCGCGAACGTTTCGATCCGGCAGATGTTTCTCCGGAAGAAGACGTCGACGGCGTTTTTTACTCCGCGCCGTACGATAGGAGCTGTTGTGCAAACTGTGCCGTTAAAAAAAAACGAAATGAGTCTTTTTCGGTCGCAGGATCCCGGCGTCGAACTCTGACGCAAGTTTGTTCCCGGGCTCGTTTAAATACGAACGCCGTCAAAAATGACAATCTGTCGTTTCCGTGACGCTTCGCCAGGAACGCCCGACCTGGAGGGCGAAAACTCCCAACCGGGACCTGTTTAATTTCTAGAAGACGTCCCTCGCCTCGAGTCTTCGGCTCCTTCGCATCCAAGGAGCACTTCAGGGTGTTTCAGCCTCCCGCTGAGAGGAGCCATTAACGCCTCCGAGAGACTCTCGTCCAGCCGCCTTCGCGTCATGTGATCGGCCTTGGCGGGGGTTCGTGTCTTTCTGAGAGCCGAAGTGGCTGAAAGGAGCGCCGTCGGGGTGGACCTTCATAGGTGGAGGGGGCTCGGCCAATCGGAGGGCAGGACAGTAAACCCTTGTTTTTCGCGGGGGGTTACGTTCCAAAAAGAACCCGTGATAGGCAAAATCTGTGAAGTAGAAACCTTTATTTTTTTTTTACAATTATTATACAATTAAGTACTCTAATATGTATTGAAAAGAAAGAACAAACCTGTTTACAGGCTCAATCATTTGTTTCACAAATAAAAGTACTGTACTTTAGAAACGTTTTTTTTCAACAAATAACTTCTGCACTGTACTGTCAAATAATAATTTTAATCATCAATGTGAACAGAAGGCTTCAAATTGCGGAGATTAGCACCGCCCACCGCGACCCGAGTTATTGGATTAAAAGGGAGAAAAGTAAAAATGATTATGAAAAAAATTGCGGACAGTTGCAACCCTTTTTTGCATTTTTATTAAAACTCATCGCTGCTGTCGTCCTTATGTTTTTTTCTTCCTTCTTTAAGGAACGAACGGAAGATTCATTCATTCCGTAATGCCGACCTACAGACGCATAGCTTTTACCTTCCCTCAGCATGTCCAGAAGTTTAACTTTATCTGCGATAGATAGCATCTTCCGCTGCCTTTTGGGCCCTGCAAGGTGCTTTTGTCGCTCCAGAGCGTTTTGAGAGAAACTCGAAATTGCAAGAGAATTTGCACGTACGTCATGTAAATCTGTCAAGCTGTTTTACGTACCTGTACATATTAAACTGCAACGTTATTGTCGCACAGGTAGAGAAGAAGCGGAGTGACTTTTTAGCCAATCAGAATGCAGAACACAATGCACGATGCAAATCCGTGAAGTCGCGAAACCGTGAAAAGTGAACGGCGTTATAGCGAGGGATCACTGTACGTGTCTTCTGGCGGCGAGGATCCTGGATTCTTCGTCACGCCGGTGCGTTGTTGACAATCCAACCGCAGTTTAACACCAACGTGATCCCAATCGGGCACCGGTTTAGATATTGGGCTGACAGGGTCGAGGTTAAAGCACGGCGCTATGAAATTCATTACATGTCAATGGTGTGTGTGTGTGTGTGTGTGTGTGTGTGTGTGTCATTGACAGAAAGAAGGGTGCTCAACAGAGACTTCAGACGGGCGCAACTAATAAGAGGCGAGAAAGGTGAGACAGATAATATCGCATTTGAAATGAGAAAGAGGGACGACAGTGAAAGTCAAGGTGAGCTGACAGAGTGCGAGGCAAACGGCGTGCCGGCCCGACGCCCGCCGATCCTCCGAGGCGATAAAGGAGGGAAAAGGTCAGAGACAAAGTAAAGCACGTTTTAGAGGCGAAAAGGTGGCTAATGGCTCCTCGGTGGCGCCGCTTGTGCGCTGACACCCCCGGTAGAGCTTGGCCGCTGTCAGAATAACGTCCCGGCAGTTTAAAAATGGCGGTATGTTCTCTCTTGGATACCCAAAGCACTTCTGAGAACTTACGTAACCCGGCGGCATTTTTTGACCCCGTTTTTCCACGTTCTTCCAAGTAGAAGAGAAGGATGGTCCACGTAGATCACGGGTGTCGGACTCATTTTCACCGAGAGCCACATCAGCATGATGGTTGCCCTCGAAGGCTCACATGTAATGGTAGCAATATAATTGTAACTAAATGTAATGTCAAATAAATGTAACTGCTCCTTAATGTTACTTAACTCTGAATTAATTACTCAAATCCAAAATGCTACATATGCATTTTGCATAGAATCTATGTAAATGCAGATGTAACGTTTTAGCTTTTAATTCTTGGACAATTGTTGTTTGTCTGGAAAGCTAACTTTGGCGTACTTAGCTTCGTGTTTGGTGTCAAAATAGCGACGTGGATCGTACACTTTGACAACCGTCACTGCCTCGTAACACAAAAAAACATACCGTTTTTCTCTATTTTAAGACAATCATACCTTTTTAGACGTCCTTGCAGGCCACATTTGGCCTACGGGCCTCGAGTTTGGCGCAAAACATAGATGGAGCTGGAGAAGGTAGGAAGAGGAATCTGGAGTCTTAGCTAGCAGGAATGGCTCTCCTGCTGGAATGGTTTTCCAGGAAGTAGCCTCCTCTGCGGAGCTTTTAAGCTTTGCATTGCGGCGAGGGAGCACAGCGAGCCTGTGGACTCTCAGATGATTGAAGTGGTCATATCCTCTCCCTGCACCATTAAAGAACCCTGCCGCTAGCTTACGCCCGGCTTATTTTAGCTGAACCGTAGATGTTCCTCTTCAAGGCCCTGAGTTTGAGGGCCTTGAAGAGCTTTGGATTGTAGTTGCAGGGCCGTACTCCTTCTTCTTCTTCTTTTTCTTCTTCTTCTACTTTTTTGGGCTGGTCCCTTCTAGGATGTTCCTGCAGATCAGGGGTCCCCAAACATTTTCCTGCAGGGGCCAAATAACTTTTGCCTTCTGTGACGGGGGGCCGGGCCAGTTCGTAACAAACAGAGTGACGGTGTCTAAACATTTATTGTTTTCCAGAAAGCCACACATAACCCAAAATTAATCCTCTCTGGGATCTAGACAGGCAAAAAAAAAAAAAACAGAAAATAACACTATTTATGAAATAAATCTTAACCAAATAAGTTTTTCACAGATAAAAACCGAGGAACATTCACTTTCTTGTAGACACAACTGTTTGCAGCTCTCATTTCAAATTCCCTGTGAAAACCAGAAAGCAAGCAGGCTATGAAAGCAAGTTAAAAACCCTAAATTCTGAATCTGTTTTTCTCTTACCTAACCTTTTCTCCATTATTCCATGTTATTTAACAGGGTTGTGTCTGGGATTTTTTTTTTTTTTTTTTTTGAGGGAGGGGGTTTCAGATGAGGCACAGACTGCAGAAGGGTGGAATAGGATGTACAAGTCAGGATTACGTGGCCAGAATAAAAACAAAAACAAAAACAAAATGCATCGCTACTATTGTTCAGGGGCCGGGCAAAATGTGGCGGCGGGCCGTATCCGGCCCCCGGGCCGTAGTTTGGAGACCGCTGCTGTAGATGTTCCTCTTCAAGCCTTGGGAACCCTCCTGAGATGCCACAGGCCAGAAGAGCCTGGAACTTTTTCTCTTTTTCTGTCCCGCAAGAAAAGCGCCGACCAGTGACCGCCGTTGTCGATAAAATGAAGTACGCAGGATGTATGTGGTAATCGGCGTGGCTTATGAGTTCTTCACCCGGAGCTACGGTGTCAGTTCCCGAAAAAGGTTCTTCAAAAAGCTCCTACCGTGTGCTTCTGGCCTGTTACAATGCAAAACTGAACGTTCCCCTGGAGGAAGGTACTTCCCGGACGGTGTTTTCCCGTCCAAAGACGGATGTCAGTGTGAAAATCCCCCCCCGGCCGGCGCCGAGATCATCTTCACGGCGGTTGATGTGTGGACATGCGTTTAAGTGGTTGCAACTTTTCAGGAAACAATCGCTCCTCTAATGGCGCCTTCTCTCTTCTGGGAGGAGAAATTAGGTTTCCCTGCGGAGCTGATTAGAAGCGATTGGGTTTGGCCGCGTTGTCCAAAAGCGCCGCTTAAAAGCAGAACCCGGAGCTCGGCTCTGCCCTCGTCGCCGCTTGCATAGCCGACGGTTAAACACAGATAAGATTCGGATCAATCCCGTTGTGATCGGAGGCGATCGGAACCCGGCGGAACGCTTCCTTATTTACCTGATGGAGATCGGCGGGGGGGTCGATTCCTGTTCCACGGCGGCGGAAAGCAATCTAACTCTTTCCCCTTCGCTGCACCGCCATTGTCCCCATTTGTTTCTACACGGCCGGGTCGTGCTCCGGTGTGTCCGCTCGTGCATGTGTGTGTGTGTGTGTGTGTGACGTGCATGTGAAAATGCGCTCGTAACGATCACCCGGGTCCCGCCTGAACCCTAAAATCACGAGCTAATCCCTGGAAATGTCACCCAGAGCGAGCCATTTGTTGCTTACTGGTGTGGAATTTGCCACTAGGTGAGTGATCCTGTTTAATCCAACCCCACTCACACACACACACACACACACACACACACACGCCACTACAAGCTACCATTTTGCATGGTAGACAGCATTACCCAGATAAAGTGTTAAGAGTGTTACAGTTTGATTTAGAGAGGGCAATCCTCCGGGGGCTGATCTCAACATTTTCATTTATTTGATTCTTTTTTTTTTTTTTTTTTTACAAAGGTCAGCATTCCATCAGAAAAAAAGTGCATTGGATTAATTCCGTATGTAAACATATTGGCGTGCACGTTTGCGCATTTGCCTCTGACAATTATCTCCTTTGAAAATAAAAAAGAATAAGAAGCGGGAATTTGAAAGAGTCCATTATCCGCTCAATTCTAACCTGCAACCTTTTCCTTTTTTCTTAATTGATTTATACACACACACACACACACACACACACACACACACACACACACACACACACATATTATATATGTTATATTATATAAAGAAGTAATAAGTTCATACCTTAGTAATTCAATTTAAATGCCTGAATGAATACATATAATTATGGAATTCATTTAAATGAATGTATTTATTCATAAAAATGAATATATTTAAATAATGGATTCAAAAAGTCTGATATCCTTGCACGGAACTACAGTATACCTTCACTTTTTTTTTCTTCATGTTACATACACACACACACACACACAAACACACACACACACACACAGACACATATATTTATAAAAAATGTCTCTGATATCCTCCTTGCAGGGAACTACAGTACATCTTTACTTTATATGTATATATAAACAAACAGACACACGTATATACACATATACACACACACACATATATATATAGATAATAAACACATGAATACACATAGTTACACATATATAGATACATAAACAGATCTATGCAGCACATAATTACACACTATCATATTTTATTTCAAGATATGGATATGGTGTCCAAATTCATTCATTCATTCATTCATTCATTCATTTACCTTGAATGGAGACGTACATCCATTCTCACCTCATAGTCAACTACTTCGTCATTGCTAAATAGAAAATGAAATAGTAACAAAAAATAGCAAAAGCAGCCACACTGTAATCACAGACCATGTTTCGTTGTTTGACAACGTCCGTCTTCCATCCAGCCGCAGAGAGACGGACTCACTTGATCGCCATTAACCGCGGCGCCGCCGTTCCCCCGAGGGTTTGGCCAAACCCGCCACCGGCGCTGCCAAAATCCTCGCGGAGGAATCCCGGGCTAATGTCCGCTTGGCGCCGACACGCCACCCGACGCAGGAAGTGCTTCTCTGCGAGGGGAACTCCTTCCTGCGGAGGGCGAGGGCGACTTCCTGTCGCTCCGTTGTCGCATCGCGGGTCGATGGCGTTTAAAGTCTGCCATCTTGATCAGCCCCGGTGGCGTGGGCGTGCCTAGAAATCTGGGCTACCCGGTGGATTAATTACAATTAATCACACAGATCAATTAATCGCACAGATTAATTGATCTGGATTAATTTTGACACCCAACACATTTTTTTAATCCAATTTTTTTTCTACTTTTTTTTTTTTTTTTTTTTCCAGAAAGCAATTTATAATCACACATCCATCATCATGTGACGGCGCTATTCCTGGCGCAGGTGAGGCGACCCGGCGTCTCGGCAGCTGTAACACTTGTTAAATGTATGAGATGCTGATTCGTGCCGGCGTCCCCCCGTGAACATCTTGTTATGATACAGAATGATGTAACATGAGGGACATGCAGCATCGGACACCGAGTCTTGAATTAATAACACCGTCTGTCTACACGTGTGTGTGTGTGTGGATCACGCCAATCGGGACCAGGGGAAGGTGGCCGTGACAACATTCAACCTACGTCTTTTTTTTTTTTTTTTTTTTGTACCTGTCAAAAACTGCCCACCTGTGTGTCAGACAGGTGGGACTGCAGAGTCTTTTTTTTTTTTTTTTTCTTTTTTTTCCAAGGGTCCCTGAACCTGTCACACGTGCACATTATCGACACGCATTATCCCGGATAGCCGTGTTTTTTCCCGACGACTTTTGACGGGCTGCGTCGACTCCTAGGTGTAATTAAATTAGCGCGGCGAGATCGTCGCGTCAACAAGGCGTCGGAGCACGCGGGGACACGTCTGGTAAAAAAATAGTCCACGGCTTCCGGTCGGATTTATCTCCGATTTTGAAAGCCTTCCTCGTATCAGTGAGAGGACGTAAACTTTAGAAGCTAATGTTTGAAGTTCTAATGCATATTCCAAACCGCATTAACAATCTGACCAGAGGTTCCTTTAATACGGCGGCAGCCAATAAGCAGAGCTGCGCTCAGACACTTTTTGGGTCCCCGGTGTGTTAATTAATATTTATATTTGTCCACCGCCTCAAACTCTGCCTTCAGGCATTTATTAAATTATCATGAGTTCGGGCAGAGGCTTTTCTGTGTGTGTCAGTGAGAACACTGAGATTTTTTTTTTTTTTTTTTAGTAGTGTGTGCACAATCTGCGCCCCCTCCTCGGTGCCAATTAAAGAACACAGATTATAAAGCAGGAGATTAGCTGGCAGCCTGGACGAACCGTGTTTGTTTTTCTATTTATTCGTATACGTCAGCGACGCCGAGAGCCGTCGGTGACAGCCCGGACCCTAAACACTCATCGCTTTACAATTTGCTCAATTAGAGGCCGCTTCTGTGAGGCATCTGACAGCATGACCGCGAGGTGCGCGCCACCTAGCGCGCCACGCCACGCTGGTAAACGCGCGGCAGCCGGGATAATTAGTGTTTGTAGCCAGGAGCTCCTCGCCGGCGCCTCAGCCCCCGCGCTGACCCAGGGAGATTGAAAAGAGGCCCGGCGGCTCCCGGGAGACTGAGCCTGTCAGGTCCGTCACTTCTCCCACGACACGGGGAGCTAGCGGAGGTGTTTTAAATGCCAAACAGGACGCGCCGCCCGGCCCGTCGCCTCAGCCCGGATACAAGGCCTGTCTGTCAGTCTGGCGCCCGACCGCCAACCCGCGACCCGCAACCCCCCCCCCCCCCCCCGCCGACGCGAGTCCGAGGCTAATTGTCTGGGGACGGCTGACCCTCGGGGATGGAGGGAGCGCCGGCGAAAGGACACCGTTGCTTGGTGTCGCCGCATCATCCGGACACGTTAGCTTGAAATCCACGCTTCTTGGGTTTTTCCTCATCTCGCGGGGGGGGCAGAGGTTGTTTTGTGCTCATTAAAAAATCGAAGCGGGGTGTAAAAATTGAAGCAGGAGCAAAGCCCGACTCGGTCGGATCCACGATGCGAGCTGCGGTGTTTATCTGAACAACGCTATATTTTACGCTTTCTTCCGCTTCGTCTTTGACGATTTCGTTCCTCCGGCAGAAATCTCAAAGTGACGGGATGCAAATTCGGCGCTTTTGCGAACGAGGAAGCTTCAGGTTCCTCTCAAGTGGCTGAGAAGCGACGGATGCGCGGCGGGAAGGGGGGGGGGCAGGTGTAACTAGCCTGTTGAACACAACGCGCGGCAGATTATTCATCCCCAGATTAAAACATCTGCCTTAGATGGTAAACATGGTTGTTACATCCATTCAACCTCTCAACCACGTATCATGTAAAAATACACTTATTAACCTTCTCGTTCAACGTGCACAAGCGTTCACCCTCTCACTCATACGTCATATGGAGACGTCACCCTCTCATTTACACCTCATTCAGAGACATTGAAAACATTCACCCTTTCATTTGCACGTCTTATAGAAGCAAACAACCATTCATTCGTTCATGCAACGTATTCAGAGATAAACGACCATCTCATTTACACATCAAATGAGCCGTGAAATAATTCACCCTCTCATTCATGTTTTACAAAGACATGCAACCACTTGCACGTCACATTGAGACGTGCAACCATTCGCTCATTCATTTGCATGGCATTACATTACATTACATTACATTACATTGCAGTCCTTTGGCAGACGCTTTTATCCAAAGCGACTTACAAAAAGTGCAGTTCGGTCACCGAAGATCCGAAGTAGCAGTAGTTGGAAGTCAGAAGTGATCACTCAACCAAATCTCAGAACCATATACATACATACATTAATATCATTGTTTTTTTGTTTTTTTGGGGTGGTGGTGTTTGGGGTCGAAGTGCTATTAGTAGGGTAGTGCCTGCTGAAGAGGTATGTTTTCAGCTCACGGCGAAAGATGGGCAGCGATTCCGCCGTTCTGACCTTTTTCGGGAGTTCGTTCCGCCACAGAGGAGCCGAGACCGGTTCGATCGGCGGCCGGAGGCTCGGAGCGACGGGGTGGACGGTCGGCCAGAGGTGGCAGATCGGAGGGGACGGGTAGGAACATGTGGCTCGACCAGAACCTGGAAATTCACTGCCTGGTAGGCGAGCACCGGGGGCTTGAACTTGAGCCACTGCAGGGACATAAGAAGGTTTGTTTGTTTGTTTGTTTGTTTAGAAGTTTATTAGGACAGTGTACAATTACATTAAACACAGAGGCAGAGATGTCTTAGCTAATTTCCATCTGTAGTCCTGGGAAAACAATACAAATATAAAACTGTACAAAATAGACGATATATATACTGCTCAAAAAAATAAAGGGAACACTTGAACAACACAATGTAACTCCAAGTCAATCACACTTGTGTGAAATCATAGTGTCCACTCAGGAAGCAACACAGATTCATTTTGACTTGTTTTAAGGACATTACATCAAAGTTGGATCAGCCTGGAGTTTGTTTTTACACTTTAATTTTGAGTGTGATTCCTAATCCAGACCTCCATGGGTTGATACAATTGATTTCCATTGATCATTTTTGTGTGATTTTGTTGTCAGCACATTCAACTGTGTGAAGAGCAAAGTATTTCATAAGAATATTTCATTCATTTAGATCTTGGATGTGTTTTTTAAGTGTTCCCTTTATTTTTTTGAGCAGTGTATAAAATATACAGATAGGCAATAAAATACTATACAATATATAAACAGGCAATAAAATATGTATTTTGCAAGTTGAAAGTGCTATTGTTGTGATATTATCACTTTGGTCATCTGGTCATCAACATACCCGTCTGGCATTGTTAGTGAACATGTATGAACATGTTGAACATGTATGTCATCTCGACATACATGCATGCACTCAACCGCTCGCATGTAGAGACGTGCAAGCGTATCCTTCATTCTCTCATTCACATTCTGTGTAGTTGATGGTTTCCACTGAACCTCCTGCATGTTTTGGTCTGGTGGGAGGGAACAGAAGAACCCAAGGAACCCCACGCAGACCCAGAAAGAAGGCATCTTTGTCATCAAGACCTCTTTTTTTTTTGTTCATGTAAACACGTCTTTTTCTCTGGAAATCTCACTAAGCCGATGCGTTTGAGCGAAACCGACGGTCGACTGCCAGGAGTGACTGGCACGAGGAGGTTGTGGGTTTGGAGAACACATGTTCTCCGCAACGTGTGCCGTGTCATTCGTCTGGTTCGTCCCGGCGTCTTGTCAGCGAGTCGGTGTTTAAAAGCCACGCCGAGCTGAGAAGTTTTGGCTTCCAGCCTCCTCGATTTAATTTCCTTCACCGGGGAGGCGGAAAAAAAAAAGTCGTGGAGGGATCGTCTGCAGCCGGCGTATCTCACATTTGTCTGAACCGCCTTCTTCTCGTCCGCTTTTGCCGGCGTTAATGAAGAAACCCCGATATTCCCGAAGAGCATCGGGCTCTGCGGCGAAGGCAAACTCTTCCACCCCCAGCCTCGTCCTCCGGGGAAATTTGAGTTCGGGGAAATCGGGGACCGGGGCGCTCGTTCGGATGTTTGTTCCGTCGATTCGGATCTCGCCGCCGGGATTGTTATTCCTCCGCAAGGTTAAAGGGATAATGAGCCAAAGAGGCGGGCGGGAAACGAGAAGACGAGTCCTGTCGGGTGTGCAAATTAAATTTTGGAAAAAAAAGGAAAAGAAATGTTTTCAATTTGAAAACATTTTTCTTATTTCAATTTTCTTTTGTCACCCCATTTTTTTTCCCCCAAACTATCCAATGGGGGCACGGTGGCAAGTTGGCGCTTCGACCTCACAGTAATAAGGTTCCCAGTTGGATTCACGACGAGTGAATCAGTGAGTCAGACAGTGAATCAGTGAGTCAGTCAGTGAGTCAGTGTGTGCTCGAATTGTCTTTTTATGATAAGTGACTGAGTCATTCAGTGAGTGAGTGATTTATTGAGTCACTGAATGATTTGTTGTATTGAGTCACTGAGTCACTGAGTGATTTGTTATATGTCTCGTTAAAAAGACAAATATGATTGGTTTTGTCTTTTTATGATAAGTGACTGAGTCATTCAGTGAGTAAGTGATTTATTGAGTCACTGAGTGATTTGTTGTATTGAGTCACTGAGTCATTGAGTGATTTGTTATTTGTCTCGTTATGATGAGTGACTGTTTGAGTGAATCAGTGAGTCAGTGAGTTAGTAAGTGATTGGTTTTATCTCTTTGTGCAATGTCTGAGAGACTAACCGATTAAATGTGACTGACACATGACTCAGTGAGTGATTCCATGTATGTCTCATTATAATGAGTGAGTGAGTCGCCGAGTTGTTTGTTGTATGTCTTCTTCTCAGTGAGTCACTGAGTCAGTGGGTGATTCGTTTTATGTCCGCTTATGAATGAGTGAGTGAGTCATTGAGTCACTGAGTGATTTGTTGTATGTCTCTTTATGATGAATGAGTCACTGAGTCAGTGAGTGAGTCAATGAATGATTGGTTGTATGGCTTTACGATGATTGAGTTACTCAACTGATTGAATTAGTGAGTGATTTAGTGAGTCGGTCATTTAGTGAGTGAGTCGGTGAGTGAGTCAGTGAGTGATCTGTTGTTGTATCTTTATGATGAGTATCTGGCCGAGTGAGTTACTGAGTCAGTGAGTGAGTCAGTGAATGATTGTATGTCTTTATGATGATTGAGTGACTAATCTGATTGAATGAGTGAGTGATTTAGTGAGTCATTGATTTATTGAGTGAGTCAGTGAGTGAGTCACTGAGTTCGTGAGTGAGTCAGTGAATGATCGGTTTCATTGTCTTTATGATGATTGAGTGACTAAACTGATTGAATGAGTTAGTCATTTAGTGAGTCGGTGATTTAGTGAGTGAGTTGGGGGTGAATCACTGAGTGATTTGTTGTATGTCTTTATGACGATTTTGTAACTAAACTGATTGAATGAGTGAGTAATTTAGTGAGTGGGTGATTTAGTGAGTGTGTCGGTGAGTGAATCACTGATTCAGTGAGTGATTTATTGTTTGCCTCTGTGATGACCGACTGACTGAATGGTTTCATGTCTCTTTGACGTGCGAGTGAGTGAGTAAATGAGTTTGAGCAGTTGTAGGTCTTGATTTATGATCATGTGATCACCCAGTGACCACCGAGATCACCCCCTCCACCCTACCTCCACCCTTAGCATAGGATAAGTGATAAACACAATGAATGAGTTTTCCAATTCTTGCATAATGATAATATAAACTCTTGAGTCCTGAAAGAATAAATCATTAAATGCATGCTTCGGAAGGCACCAAAGCTGTGCTGGTTTCATGCTTCCTTCTTAACCTTGTGAGAGAAGGTTAAGTGGGAAGGGGGTTCCAGAGGTGAGGGTTCGGGTTCGAACCCGAGGAACGTGAGAACCGAGGTTCTTCTAGTACTTATACTATGACCGCCCAGGACACCTGGTCCGCACTGCGACTGCGATATAAATAGAGCCCATTCACTTCATGCAGCAACCCGGCATCGCTGGCAGAGCTGTTTTCGAAAGAAAAAAGCGTCCATTATCACACCTGTTCATTCAACGCACCCTATTTTTACCTCGACTGTTTGCGTAACATCTTTTAGCGCCGATGTCACGTAAACAGAACACGGGCGTCGCGTAACACGCAGCATTTATTTTGTACGTCTTAACCATATGAGTTGTAATTGCACCGACACACCGGCTATTTTTAATTTAAAGTCATATAAGTGCGCGTTTAGTAAAATGGGCGCTTTAACGTGCGCGAAACGCGACCATTATTCTTCCCCGGCTTCGGCGCCGCAGCTGCACAGAGGAAATCTGACCCTCCGTTCTTAAGACGTAATGTAAAATATATAGATAGCATGCAAGGGCAGTTAGCGCTTCAGCCTGGCAGCACGGAGCTCCGTGCACGTTCCCCCCATGTCTGCATGGGTTCCTCTGGATTCTCCGGGTTCCTCCAACAATCCAAAAGCACATTCACTGGAGACCCGAAATCGTCGCATATGTGAATGACTGCTTGTCTCTATTGTTTGTTTTTTTTCCCTGCCATATATGAGGTTAATAAGGACAGACATTTTTAGGTAATACGTTCATACTTTTTATACTGTCAGAGTTTCATTTATGTCATTTTATTGTTGAGGTGGTTGAAGTGAAAACACGTGTTTGTGGTGAATCCCCATGTTTTATCGAAAAACATATCCGCGTTCGGCCGTCAATGTTATGGACGTGAAAAAAAAGAAAAACAAACAGGATTCTCCAAGTGATTTACTTATGTATTCCTTTTTTCATTCATACATGTTTTTATTTATTAATTCATTCATTTATTTATAAATCTTACCTTTCTGAGCAGGAAAAGCAAGAAAGTCAGGGTTTACATTCTAGAACTTCCAGGTTTAAAGTGAATAAATGAATGAGTAAACAACATAAAAAAAGAAAAAAAAAATGGGTGAATGGACGAAAAGTAATAAATCACCAAATCATCAATGAATAAATGATAAAACAGATAAATATGTTGTTTTAAAGTTATACAAAGAATATGGACAACAAATTGCAGATTCAGAAAGTAATGGATGAATAACAACAACAACAACAACAACACCATAATAATAATGATAATAATGATGATAAAAATAATAGTTATAATATATGTGATTATATTATTATTATTATTATCATCATTATTCTTCTTCTTCTTCTTCTTCTTCTTATTATTATTATTATTATTATTATTATTATTAGTATTACTATTATTATTATCATTATTATTGTAGTATTGCTCCAATAGTTTAGACCAGTGTTAACACTGAAATTATTAAGAATGATGATAATATCAGATAAGGTAACTTTGTATACTGTTACACTGATAGGCTCATAACCAAACATATATTTTAAACGTGTAAGTGAACTCGTGAATTCTGCGTTTGATGGATAAGAAACTCTTCGGTGAGTGTGACGCGGCTGTCGGTGTGTGTTAGCGTGTGTGTGTGTGTGTGTGAGCAACGGTCGAATGCTATCCGGCGTAAAGCTGTTCAAAACTGCAGACGGAGCGCTCCGTAAGTGGAGACCATTTATATAAACAGGCTTTTAAGACTCGGATGGAACAGGCGAGCGTAAAAACAGCCTGGATATTTGCATGTCAACAACGATATGAAGTCCTTGAATGTCAAAACCCGGCTCTGCCCCCGGCTCGGCCAATCGTGGGCTTCAGTCACGACTCACGGTCTGATACCGAAGCGCACCTTCCCGCGCCCGCTGGAGGATGCATCGGCTTGTCAGTTAAATCCAATAAAAAGCCACTCACATCGGCGCGAGTTGCTCAAAGCCACAGCTTCCTCTGCCGTGTCGGGGTGCACATTTTGAAAGGTTATACATTTACATTTCCTTTTTCCCTCCATCCACGCCACGCGGCTAGAGCTCCTACGAGCTCCGTCCTCTAATGGACTCCAGCGTGGCGCCGCTGCGAGGCGCCGCCGTCATTTCCATCCATCAGGGACGGATGACAATACCGCGTCTTCCCGTTCCTGCCGTTCCTTCCATATCCCCTCACGGTTCAGCGGGGGCCATTCGAAGGTAATAACACCTTCGGCGTGGAATACGGGACTCCTTCCCATTTCTCCTGCCGGAGCCCGTCAGCCGGCCGTCACGAAGATTTTTACAGACGGCGTCAACCGCCTCGGCGGAATCTCGATTTGCTGTCCGCCGCCTGACAAATGGCAACGTGTCGGAGGGGGTTTCGTGGATCAAACCGTCGCGGACGAACGAGAGCGGAGCACCCGCGGGCGGCCCCTCCTCCTTCTCGCCGTACCTGCAGGATGAAAGGTTATCCCGACGCCCACGCGTTCCCAACGGCGCCATACAACCCCGCCTGTGCCCGCCAGCGGGCGACGCGCCTCCCGCGGTTCGAAGCTTGAGGACTCTATGAAGGTCCGTCTTTGTTAGCGGCTCCCGTTTTTCTTCATTCCGTCGGGTCGGCCGCCTTTTATCGCTGGTTCAGCGCGAACGGCGAAGAAAGGAAACGAAAATAGATCCTCCCATGTACAGTCCGCCCACCGGCGCGTCTTCCAAAGCCACTATTTTCCCTATTAATCGAAGCGTTTTTAAAAAGCGCTTTTGTTGTGAGACGCGTTCTGGAGCGCTTTGTACGAGCGGCGAGCGCTTCGCGGCCCTTTTTTCCTGCGTGCCGCTAACGGTCGGACGCCCCCGAGGAGGCTTCCTGTGTTTACAACGCCGTTTTTTGTAGCCTTCGACGGTCCGTCTCCTCGGGGTCGAGCGCGTGGATTATCCCTTTATTCAAAAAAATAAAACAATTAATAGAAAATAGAAATAGATCCCCGGGTTTCCACCGAACGAGCGCTGCCGTCGGTTGTTTGCGGACGATTATCACATTATCCAAAAACCCGGGCTCGCTAATGGCCGTCACGAGCCGTGATGGCGTCAGACATGTTATGAAAACTGATTTGCATATTTTAATTTTGAAACTAATTTGGAAGTAATATAGTGTCACAATATGCAAATATAATGAATGGAAGCACATGATCACTCTCGCCTAATGTGCTCCATTATTCGATGGCGGTAGATGCTGTGTGTAATGCATATCAAACAGGACATGGATCTGATTTAGACATTTAGAAAAAAAAATTTAAAAAAAAGCAATTTGCCATCAGCACAAGTATTTAAAACAACGGTCTATCGCTCAGTCTAAGATTATTTCTGCAAAGCCATTCTGTGTATGACGTTGTCAACTTAACATGGTTTTTCCACGTTTTTTTTTTTTTTTTTTAACAGACGCTGGACGTGCAAAACAAAAAGCCAGTGTCGGCTCAAGATAGTTTGGGTGAAATTCTCTTTTCATTCACGAATTCCCGGCTCTTCCCGTGAGCGTCCGTGTCGAGGAGGTCTAGATTGAAGTCTTTAAGATCAACCCGACATTTCCACAGCAGCGAGGAAACACTGCCTTATAACCTCACTAACTCACCCATTCACTCCGTTCTTTATTTTTTAATCTTTCTTGGTCTCAGCCCATTCGTATCCTACTTATTTTTATTTAGTTTTGTCATTGCTATTATCACTCTGTTTACGTTCCCGTCCCTGTTGTTGTCATTTTGGTTATCTATTTTCCAACCTTGCTGTTTGTTGTTTTCCATTCTGTTGTCCATTCTTATCCCTGATGTTGTTGTTGTTGTTGTTGTTGTTGTTGTTGTTGTTGTTGTTGTTGTTGTTGTTGTTGTTGTTTTTCTCTCTGCTGTCGATTTATTTTTTGATATCTTTTGCTATTTTCTATTTGTCTCTCTATTCGTATTTATACTTATATACATATTTAATTTCCCAATTTGGACCAAAAATGTTTATCTTATCTTATCTTATCTTATCTTATCTTATCTCATCTTATCACATCTTGTCGTATCTTATCTTATCTTATCTTATCTTATCTTATCTCATCTCATCTTATCTTATCTTACCTGCAGAGGGATAAATCACAAGAGTGCGATAGAAACAGCTAACTAATAGCTCCACCTGATATGATAGCTTTATTATTCATAAAAGAAGTTGCACAAGTGGACGGCTGCAGTAGACGGAGCCGCTCCCCCCCCGGGGAGCTGCGAGCCCGAGCGCTCAGAAGAAGATATGAGGTTACTATCGTGCAGCGACGGCGGGACACGAGTGGAGACGGTATGGGGAGAGTGGGAGGAACGAGAGCGGTGCATCTTGGGATATCCCTCTGCCGAAAGAGGCTACGGCGGCGGAACCCGGGCGTCCTCGGGCGCCGCGGTTGCTCCCGGAGGTGCGGCGCGAAGCTTCGGAGCCGCGGGGTGCCGAAAGAGTCTCCATAAGCGGACGTTTTTGTTTTTTTTAATTTATTTTATTTTTTTCGAGAAGTAGCGGATGCAAAAATCAGACACGTTCTGAGCGGGAAATGCATTTTGGTACCTTTTATTTTTTATTTTTCTAGCATCGGCGAGGAGAGTCTCGGGGTGACATTGCGGTTCCGTCTGCATCCCCAATCACCTCTGGATGAAACGACTTTGCTTCTCCGACCCTTTCAGGATCACGTTGCTGTAATTAAACCCATCTGAGTAACAGCCCCCCTCCCGCCCTCCTCCAGCCCCTCGCGCCACTTTGTCGAGCCCCCGACAACGAGCGCCCAGACGGCACGGGGTAGAAATTGACAGAATGAATGACGGGCGCTCGCTAATGTTGACAACTGCCCGTTAGCGCCCGGGGTATCACATGATCGGTGATGATGGACGCCGATATGACTCATTCGGAGCAGAGGCTCCAAAAACTGGGTCGCCCCGACCTTTCCCGCGGGTATAAAAAGAGCTGTCTCGCGGAGAACAGCTGATGCGGCTGTTTGCGCCCCGGCGATGTTTTTTGTCGTCTGTGCAACATCTTCGGCGCCCGTAACCTTTTCTGCCAAAAGCCGTGTCGCCGCCGCACAGCCGCCGTGATCCGGCCTCGCGGGTTAAGCGATGTCGACATCAGGGGGCCGAGAAACTTCCAGTGCCCTTTCGGCGGCCTGGGTTTTATGCAACCGGACAAGGTTTCCTCAAACCGCGGTGCTATTTTTAAAATTTTTTTAACATCATATCTTTTAATTATCTCTCTTTTTGTACCCATATTTATGTATTCTGTAAATGTCACCCTGCTGCGACTAAAGAATTTCCCCTATGGGGATCGATAAAGTGTATCTTATCTTAATTCAGTCTCGCTCGTCCCAAACGACGTCATCCAATCCGAATTTTCCTTTCGGGCCGGTCCGGTTGGCCCCTGTGGGATCTGTTACCACGGTAACCGGTGCACCGCGTCCCCGGCATCCTGCTTTCGATTGTATTTTTGTGAATGAGAACAAAGAGAGCTATTTCCTATTAGATACCTTCGGCACATCGACTAGAATTGATATTGATATTTCATAATATGAATGTAGATATATGTAAGATTACCCTTTGGGGACTTCTGCTCTCTGCTGAAATAGGACTGAATAATCAAGCGATATGAATTTTTATTCTTCTTAATCATCAAAAGGCTATGTGGAAACAGCGGAGGCAGAGTTGATTAAAGTGCGGCGGAGATTCATAGAATGTAGCTCAGAGCTCGGAGTGTTTTAAATAGCGTTCCATTTAACAAAATGTTATGTTCTTAATGGGAAGGTAATAGGGCAGTCTTTATCTTTTAGAGGAAAAGGCAGAGTCGCCTCCCCAGCGTGATCTATGCTTTTATGGAGAGGCACTTGGAGAAGGAGGCAGGAGAAGGAGGGGATGGAAATACTGTAGGTGTCAAGAAACGGGGACTTTTTTTTCAGAAAAAGAACAATTGTTTGATCATTCAAAATGAATGTTTTGAGATGCCACCTTCACTATCAAATATATGGGCATCCTGTTTTATTTAACAGAGAAATATGTAATAATTAATACAAGCATAAATGCATTCATTATTATTATTATTATTATTATTATTATTGTTATCATTATCATCATCATCATCATCATCATCATCATCAAAAGGCTAAAACGTCTACTATTATATTATTATTATCATTTTTAATATAATTTATAATGATCATGATATTGATAATAATAATAATGCTGATAATGACAAATGCATCTAATTATAAATCTATTCTAAATCCATAATTATCAATGAATGCATTCAAAAATATTATCATTACTTTTTTAATTATATTACATTACGATTATGTTTATAACAGTAATAATGATAAGAATAATAATTATTATTGTTGTTATTATTTTTTATTTTTTATTACTATTATCATTATTATTATTATTATTTTGTTTTGAGTACTACATATCATTTTTTATTACTACTACCACTACAGCCACTACTACTACTAATAATAATAATAATTATATAATTGCTAGATTACTATAATGAGCTATTATGATTATTTTAGTTTATTCATTTGAAAATGTTGCATCTGTAAATCCTTTCAAATCCGTCCATTCACTACAAGTACGGCAGAAATGAGCCGAGCCACTGAAGGCAGATTTGGCGCCATTAAAAGAAAGAAATTACCCACTCCATAGCCAACTGTAATTGACAGGCCGGCGCAGCTGGAGACACAGCTGGAGCTGTGAAGGCAATGGTATTTTATCTATTTAATTATTTATGTAATCATTTTTTGATACCCTTTCTTATTTTTCAGGCAAAAAAAAAAAAAAATGTCAGCAAGTTTGTGCAGTATGTCCTGGAGGTGTAATGTTCTATACATCTTAAAGCTCCCGGGGGTCCAGGTGGGTTCAGACAGAGCGAAAAAAACAAAACAAAAAAAACTTTTCACTTACCTCCATCATCCCCCCAAAAAAGCTCCCGACAAACACCTCCCTTTGTGGATGCTGTGCAAGGATCACCATGGAAACGGGGCTATACGTGCTAATCCAAGCGGTGTAGCTAGCCGATCATCGCCGTGTTTTAATGTAGAAAATGACGAGATGATGCATACAGGCCGCAAGCGACGGCCGTGATGAGCGGAACTTGTCGTCTACCAGATGTTCACATCCGCATCGCTCTCCTCCGCCTGAACGGCACAAAAAAAAAAAAAAAAAAAGATAAGAAAAGAGGTCAACAGCCGGTGAACCTCAGAGTGTTTTCTGGAATTTCAAATGAAGTGTGCGGCTCCGCTACGCTGCTTAAGCGGCTACGTAGCACATTAGCGCTTCCTCACCTGAAACTGTAAAATCAGTTTTCATTTCCCGCACACACACACACACACACTACAGGAGGATAACCAAGTAGCACATAAGGAGTAGAAAGAAATTGGCCAAAGGGAGCACTCGCTAAGCTCTGAGGTTTGATTTTTTTTCTCCAAGAATAAACATGAAAAGGGAACAAAATGAAATGCCACAGTAGCCGCACACATCCCGACCTAAAACCCCGGGCGACCGGCGCTGCAAAGTACGTCTCCTCTGAAATCCCCCGAACCTGCCCTCGGGTCAGGTGATCTGTGTAGTGCAGCACGAGGTGACCTGAGGAGAGGCATCAAAGTTCTGTGAGAGAAACTGGAGAACCATCAGACCCGGCCTCCCTGTTGGACACAACAAAGCTGGAGTAAGACGCGGCGGCGGCGGCGCTTCACGCCACGCCGGTCCATCTGGAACGTGCTGGGAGCTTTGTCCACAAGCTCATGCCTGACATACTAATAGAGCCCAGACAGCCCTTCCTGTCCGCTCTGCCTGCGCCTGAAAGGAGGACCTTCACACCAATCTTCACAATCGGACCCGAACTAGTCACTGCCCAGAAGGGGCTCTCATTTAGCCCGAGAGGCCTGGCGCCCCCTGAAGGGAACAACCCAAAGAAAAAGAAGGAGTGGTTCGCCTTTGCGACTACAATCCAAAGCTCTTCCTCGAGGAACTGCACTGACGGAGGTCTCAGAGCACTTGTGTCAAACTCAGGGCCTTGAAGAGGAACATCCACAGTTCGGCCAAAATAAGCGCGGCGTAAGCTAGTGGCTATTTCTTCTTCTTCTTTGGTGCTTCCTCACTGCTCATGGGAACGCAGATTTGTTGTGAAGCCTAGGTGTTCGTATCCCTTGAGAAAAGCATACCCAAGGCACCGATGAGACTCTGTGGGGTTCAAGTGAGCGATGGCTTCCTCCTTCTCCAGAGGGTTCGGCAGTGAATCCAGGCGTCCCAGGTTCACTCCCCAGATGGCATCAGCTCACTCGAAGGCCCAAGTTGGGTCCTTTATCTTCAACCACAGCCACCGGCTCCCGTTCTCAGCAACCCTGGACAGATCCTTGACTGCCTGTCTTTGGGCGTGTCCTTGTACTCCCATCTCCCCGAGTAGCCTAGATGTTGAAGTGCAGCCTACTTCCACTGGACGAAGCTTCGCTTTCCAGCCTTGTTGCTGAGCATCTACAACGAGTTCAGCATATCTCAGCTTCTTCCGTTCATAGGCCTCCTCACTGCACCCTCCCAGGGCACCGTGAGGTCCATGATGTAGACAAGCCTGAGTGACGGTGACCCCAAGAACAAGGTCCGGTCGCAGGTTGCTGGAAAGCGTATTTATATTTGATTAGATTCAACTATATTGTCATTACACATTTAAGGATACAGATGCAGCAAAGCCTTGTTTCCGTACCGGGAGTCGAATCTGGGCCGTCTGGGTGAAAACCAGGGATCCAAACCGCTCTGTATTGCCTTAGAGTCGGTGGGAGGGGGCTGGTACGGCAGTGAGGGGTTTGCCGGGTTGCAGGGATTGAGGAGTTGGACGCTCCGGGGGACAAAGGTTGACCTTCGTTTCCGGGCCAGACCTTTGTGACTGGTCTGCCAGGATCTTTTTGGCTGTTCTTCTAAGATTTGACTGCTATGGAGGAAGCGGGTGAGAGGTGTGAAGGGTCGGACAATTATTTTGGAGCGCGCCAAGGCGGTGCACTCCAGGCCATACCTGCCCTGTTGGTGATGGAAGGAACAGGCTGGTGAAGGAGACGGTCATTTCGATCTCAATGACGGCGAGATGGAACGTCATCCAGGTGAAATCTTCTTGTCATGGACTTGAATTTCCTCACTTGAAGACGTTTCATCCAAGAAGCTTCTTCACTTCTGGGTTCCTCAGAACGAAGATTTCAACTAGAAGAAGATTATTACCTTACCCAACCTCGGGAGTTGCAGTATAAAGTTTACGTAGCCATACGACCTGAGTGGACCGCTTGACATCTGTGGTATGCTTGAGCTTTAACCGATTTCATTGATCGATTGATTGGTTCATGGACGAGTGGTAGGGTTCAACCAGAACCAATGACATGACAGGACAACCAGAACATGCTACCCCAACCAGAAACCTTTTTGCTGTGAGCTAAACAGCTTGAACTGATGTGTCCTGTCATTTTATAACGTTAGCGTTAGCGTAGCCCCGCCCACCCGCTCCGATGTATATTGACAGCTTGTTGCTCGGGATGAGGAAGATGAGAGTTTAGCTTACGGAGGTTGTGTTCCGGCGGCTTCAGATGAGGGGTGGAGGATTCCAGCTAATTAGCCGGCGGCCGCTTGTTAGCCGCACAGGGGCGTCCACGGCGGCACCTCGGTCTTGGACAAACACCCGGAACCCTGTGTTCTTTGCAAAGCCCCCCTGACATTAATTGTTTGATTTCCGGGCCGCTTTGCCCTCTATTGAATTTTGCTGGGACGGGAGGTCAGGTCTTTAAAAAAAAATTCAATTAGAAGTGTCAAAGGACTTAGCGCAACCTCATGTTGTGCTATTCACACTCAATTAGCGCTGGTTTTAGCCATTCGGGATGTTCTGCGCGCGACACGGGGTAAACAGACTCAGATGCTTCCCCTGCGGGACCGGGACGGGTCCAAAATAAAGAATTAGCTTGCAAATCCCTTTCCGTATTTGCGCTGAACATGACAATATTTGCTTTTAGGTCGGGTTAACGGTCGGCTCGACTCAAGGTTTAATAGTCAAGGATTTTATCCGACGGCGTTCGCCTCTCCGGGCTGTGAATGCGGCGTCGCCTGAACCGATATATTTATGTTTACGTTGCGTTGTGATCTCATAAAATCCAGAAAAATGAAGCGTCTCTTAAAATTGGATTAAAAGATTCTCATTTTGAAGATTCAGATGTAGACGATGCTGAGAAAACCTAGTTTCCTCCATGTGGTCGTCCAGGTCCACGCCGTTTGTTTTCCCTGCCGTGTCTCTCGGCGGCGTGGAGGTCCACCGAGGCGCCTCCTACTTCCCCCTGATCTCCATGGCAACGTATTCAGATCCACTCTAACCTGCATCCTTCATATAGACGCTTAAGAAGTCACAGCAAACCAGTCATCACTTTATGAACACGCGTTAATCATCTATCTATCTATCTATCTATCTATCTATCTATCTATCTATCTATCTATCTATCTATCTATCTATCTATCTATCTATCTATCTATCTATCTATCTATCTATCTATCTATCTATCTATCTATCCATTCTAATGCATAAATTGTGAATTTATTGTGATTTTATATGATTTATTTATTTTTATGTTGCAACTTACATTTGCAAAAACAAACAAAAAATAAAAATACTTTTTATCCAAATAAATTGTATTTATTATTTTTTAACTTTTGCATTTTTTTTTAACTTTAATATATAATATTTTTAATTCCCCTCAATACGTTAAATGACACACATGGAAATTTTTCGTCTTGGCATTTCTATCTATCTATCTATCTATCTATCTATCTATCTATCTATCTATCTATCTATCTATCTATCTATCTATCTATCATAGTTTTACCTTCTTACCCTCGAGCCGTCCTCTCTCTCTCTCGCTGTGATGATGAAGAGGTAGAAGAAGAAGAAGAAGATCCTGAAAGTCCTTCCGTCCCTGTCGGTCCGTGTATGTCTTTGTCTTCGGCGCCTCGGCCATGTTTGCTTCTGAGGAGGAAGAGAAACCTTCTGGAAGTTCTTCGTCTCCTGGCACGCGTCCGCCCACCGGAGGCCGGCGGGTGGATAATGTGCAGAGTAACGTCATTTAGACCTCGGCAGGCGTCTCGTGGCCTCGCTCAGGGGACTCCGTCGCCTCCGCGCCGTCATCTTCCCCTTCCGTCTCCAGAACGGCGGGGATTCTCACCCCGAACACCGTCGAAGCCGACCCGTAAATCGAGCCCGAGCGGGAAAGAAGGGATTCACGCGACTTTTCGGGGCGTTCGCGATATTTCAGATTCAGGGCGTCGAGGTTAAACCCCCCTCTCCTTTCCTAAGAGCCGCCTCTCAGTCGGCCACGTGTCCTTCTGGGGTTTGCGGAGTAATTTAATTTGAGGTAATTGTAACAAGGATCCGTAATTAAGATAATTAAAAGGCTTGCCATTTATAGATGGGCTAAAGACGATGAAACCCCCCCCCGCCGCCCCCGAACGTCTTTCAACTCTCCTTCAAGGAAAAAAAAAAGAAAAAAAATCCCGCTTCCTCTTTTTATTTTCACTTAAATCCAGGATAGGAATAAGATAAGCAGATAAACAAAGAGTGTGAAATATCAATATCTTGTTTGCCCTTTTATTTTTTTTTTGTGTCGTTGTCGTATTGATTTTACATTTAAATTTAAAACCCGGCGTCCGCTCACGTCCCGGGATTTACGCCACCATAACGGAAGCGGCGGTGACAGAGCGTGTCCTTGAATCAACAGGGCGACCTCCCGCCGCCGCCGCCGCCCGTCCACCCCCGCCCGCGTCGGCAGAGGTCTTCGACCTCATCAGAGTGACAGAGTGGCAGCCTCTCCCCCCCCCCCACACGTTTTTTTATTTTTTTTATTTTTTTTTTTTCATTTCCACCACCGAGAGAGAAACACGTAAAACTACTCATCAAATGGGTGACAAAGAGTCTCGGAGGGGGAGGCGGCTTTTTTTACAGACTGATGCGGTTTACAGGCCTGACGCGGCCGACGGGGGGGGAGATGAAAAATAAAATAAAAAATAAAAAATAAAATAAAATAAATGAGATAAAATTAAATAAAATAAAATAAAATAATGATAATAATAATAATAATAATAATGATAATAATAAAATTGATCTTCAAAATTAGAAATACCTTGAAGTTCACACTCTTTCCTCTGTGCTAACTAGCTAGCAGCAGTTACTGCCGTCCTGCCCGAGTTTACAAAACGCCAGCGGATGGCGTATTGGATCATTCGTTGTTTCCTTGGAAACCCAGTGAAATTCCTCCGGTAGCTGTTTTGCTAGGTCAGCGAGCATACGCCCGCCAGGGGGTTCTTTCCAGCCAGTGGAATAAATGTACGATTTGAAAAAATACATAAAAATCATGACTTCCACTACTTTTTTAAATTAAGAATACAGTTCCTATATTGTCTGCTAGGGTTGCGCTGTTTTTGTCGATGTTAGCAACACGATCGTGACTCAGAACGTACAGCAGATAGCAGCAATGCCGCTTCTGGGTCCGTTAATAGCATTTTTACTTATTGTTAGAAATTTACCCGCATTTCCGTCGGACACCTTCATCAGCGAGATGTGGTTGTCAAAAAAGAGAGAGTTGACGTGGACTGTAGGGTTTTCCAAGAAAAATGGACCGCTTCCTATTGGTTCTGCAGGGTGGGGCTATCTCAGCTGTGATTGGTCGAGAGGTGGATCGATAGCCTGTCAATCAAAGGGCCGCCGCTCATTCATTCCACAAGTTTGTGGTCGGTGATGTTTTTAGACCCCATGCAGACCCGGGGGAGAAAATTCAAACTCCACACAGCAAGACAACCTGGGAGGCAGAAGCACAAACCGCCGCCGCCGCCGCCGAATCTAATGGATCCGTTTGCTGATAACGCCAAGGTGACGGCGGAGAAACAACCCCAGACATACTGTATCTGTAACGCCGGTACTCTCAGCGCCCCGTTGTTTAAAAAAAGATGGCATCGTATTTGCAGCCTTCCAAAATCTATATCTCCATCAATACGTCCTTGAGCTCCGCCGCTCCTCGGACGGCGGCTTCACCGAGGAAAAAAAACGGGGGGACGGCGGCGCACCGAGCTCTCGGAGCGGGGAGCTGTTAAAATGCCCTTGACAAGTGCACGGTTTGCAACGGAGCAAATTTAATTTCCATGGTTTGAAAATTCAAAGGTATCACCTGCTGTAATTGCTTGACTGGGGAATCCATAAATCATTGTTCAGTAAGGTCATCTTGTAATTTCTTCCCTAATGTTGGCATTTATTTTCCTAGCATCCTCTCTTTCTTCTGGTTTAATCTAGCCAGGTCATTTGAAAGATTAATTGCCGCCATCTTCAAAAACAACAAATTAGTTTCACACATGTACCCCGGCTCGGAGAATTGAGCGGAACCGCGCGGAGCCGCCCCCGCCCTGGGAAGGGAAAATATTAAAAAAAAGAAAAATAATAATAATAATAAAGAAAAACATTTTGATAGAGTGGCTCTCTTTTTTTTTCTAATGGGAGCAAAAGTATATTTCAGAGTGAAGCTGTGTGAGCAGGGCTTACATTATTTGTCATACAAAAATACACACACACACACACACACACACACACGATTGCATGCCAACCTGCATACATTCTGAAATGTACCGTATATGTGTGTGTCACGTGCACGTCTATCTGCACACATAGATATGTCCGTCCATTTATATAGACATGTCGTACTATACATGCACAAACACACACACACACACACACACACATTTCCATGCCAACTTGCTTACATTTTGTCACGTACACATACAGACGTGCACGCGCACATATAACATGCCTACTTGTATATGTATATCTATATTTGTATACATATACACATGTACATACATATATGTAGAACACACAGTACTGTGCATGAGGTACATACAAATCACGCGCACACACACACACACACACACGCATACACATGCAAACACACATTTCCATCCCAACATGCAGACATTCTATGTATGATGTACACACACTGTATGTATACAGATGTGGACACACACATATAACGCATGCTATAGGTATGTTTGTATGTATATGTATGCATATAGTGAACTTATATTACATCAAACACACACACACACACACACGATTGCATGCCAATCCACCTGCCATCAGAAATGCACACACACGTACAAAAGCATGCCTACCTGCTTGCATACAGACATGTGCTCATATATATGCACACGCACACACACACTCACACACTCTTTAAGTGGTTTGCATATAAGGATATTAATCAGGGTGTAATTATTTTTTAATTGTCAGTTGTCAACTCCGGAACATCTGTCGCTGGTAATCCCCGACGGTTGGGGTTTCGTATCGGCCCCCCGAGGAGCCGGTTTGTGTTCAGTCGCACTAAAAAGAGCCGCGCATTGACTTCTGATCGCAAAAACGGCTTTTAGTTTTTATCCAGTTTACAATGTGGTTTGTTCAATGACCCAGATGAGGCTGAATTCAATAACGAAAAAGGGCTTTTATTATCCCACTATTCCGAATATCAACATTTAGGTCGGTCTTAAATCGACAAATGGTAAATGGTCTCGACTCGTATACAGCGCTGTCACGCTTTGCGGTTTCCAAGCACTTTACACTTGATATGAAATAGACTCCCGAATGTTTTTCCGGACCTCACACCTTATTCCGACAGGTCTGAAATCCTCACGCTCTGTGAGGACAAAAGGGAATCAATACAAATTTGCACCCTGCCACATTTGATCATTACCATCTTTATTTTTACTCGTATTATTTGTATTTGGACGTTTTTGCTTGACCTATTTATACCTTTAGTTTAATTCATTTGTGGCTTTCTTTTAATCGTCTCTGTATCTACACTCATACCCGAAATATTGATAATTGTTGCGCCGCTGTGACAAACGAATTTCCTCTATGGGGATCAATAAAGTCTACAGTTTACCCCCAAAACCCTGCAAAAAGTGCATTTCCGCAAAGCCCAGACGTGACAATTTTTATGGTATTTACAGATATATTATACATCAACCCATCATCGCTTTCCAATTTATTAAAGAGTACACAAAACACTTTTGGATAATATACAAAATGTGTTATATTTCAATGGTAAATGAATAGATTTTAACTCATATTAAATGTAAAATAATAAATACATTATTTATGTAAATCACATAATTAATGTAAATTATTATTCATGTCAATAAAATGTAAAACAAATAGAATTTATCTATTTAATTGTCTCTTTCTGCAATCAGCGATCCAAATCATTTTCCATTTTGACGATTACATTTTTATCATTATTTTTATGATCACACGTTTCGCCATTTCAGTGAAGCTTAAGGTCGCTGTCTTCCTAATGTTAACTTTTTGGGGTGCGGTTTATCGCAAAAACATTTAGGACACTTTCAAAAACTAAATAGCACAAAGTGGACCAGGACATTAAATGCTGGGCGCAACAACATCCTCAATCAGCCAATAGCACGCCGAGTACGGCTCTACTTAGCCAATCAATGAGATCTCACGTGGGTACAATGGTTGCAGCCAGAGTTTGCGATGCAATATATTTAATATTTGATATTTAATATTTCATAAAAACTATCCGCGAAGTAGCCGTGGCGCGAAACCTGAACCGTGATTTATTTCTTATTTTATCTTATCTTGCGGAGGGTTTTATGCCACCAACCTCCATACTTTCCAATGCCTCCTCAACAAGAGAGCGTAAATCATCGAACCATCAATGCGAAATGCGGCAAGATGAAACAAACAAATAAAAAAAAAAAAGGATTTTTTCGCTAAATGTCATTTGGGGCTCCGACAAACCGTCGGGCGATTATCAGACGGCGACTCGGCCCGACGAGCCAGGTGCTTACGATGCGCGGCGAAACATAAAACGTCTAATAATACCACGCGACATACATCACGCTATAATTCACAATGCTACGCTACATTAGTACCAACGCATCATTTTCACAGCCGATGATAATAAAACCCCCTCCCACCGCACCGGGGGTGTTTACATTTTCTGCAAATTATACTGCAATACATCTTAGAGGCAGCCATTGTGCTCTTATCGGCCGTCTTTTCAGGCAAAACGCGTTCCCTGAATCGGCGCCTTCCCCCCCCCTCGCGATCGCGGCACTCGAACCCGGCCAAATGGCAGTCGCCGACAAAACGTCCCTGAGACGCGAGGAAACTCGGGGGTCCGTCTCCTCTCCCTGCTTGTTGTTCAGCCTCTAATCCATTTTGAACCGCAACCATCTAATCTGGAGCAAGAGCCAGAACAAGCAATCTGCTCTTTGCTGACATTTTACTTCCACGGACGCGCGTATCATCCAGGAAAAGAAAAGAGGTTCTGAGCTTAAAAAAAAAAAATAAAGAAATAAAAAAATGCAATGCCTACAAAGCATTTGAAGTGTGGCGTTAAAAGGAGAATGCCTGGCACTTTTATTTTTGAAAAAACAAGAAATAAAAAAAAAAAAGCAGAGCGGGGTGGTTAGCGAGATGCAAGAAGGTTCACTGGTTCGGCGTGTTTTTTTTTTTCCTCCCGCTGTCAAAAACAACGCAGGAGGTCGATTACAGACCCTGGATTTGTCCGGATATATGAACGAGAAACCGAACGCTTGTTTGTCTCCACACGACTCGTGAACGGTGCGAGTACCATCATTTCCGGACTATAAACCTCTACTTAAACTGCGGCTTAAACGGGCTAATTTATGTTTTTGTTTTTCTTCACGCCGTCAAAACAATCAGCCTCGTCGCATTGGACCGACGAAATGACCGTGAAATTCCGAGGACGTTCGATTCCGACAACGAAAGGGCGATTTTAACGGTTTTAGCGCGCAGATGGAAGACAAAGCTAGTGATCGGCTGGAGCAGGACAAAACAGGGGATAGAAAATGGATGGACTTTTCCTTGTGTTATTTATTATTAGCGTAAATTCCGGCATATAAGCCGCTTTTACGACGATGCGGCTAATTTATGAAATAGATTAAAAAACATTTATTTTTTATAGGGTAATAACTGTACCTTCCTTCCGCCAACACCGTCACAGTGGACACATGAAAGTGTATCAGCACTCGCAATAACGATAATTCTTTAGATCAGCCATTTTGCGCTTTTTTTTGTTTTGTTTTGACGTGCGGAAATGAATTTGACGCAGCTTTCGAGAGATCAATCCGGCTGTCGAAGAAGGAAATCGAGCCGCTGCACGGAAAGTTCAGCATTTGAGCTGAAAAAAAGCATTTGTATCATGTACCAGTAGTTGTACATGTTACTGTCATATATTTCATGCACGTCACAACATGCTGCGTTAATATCGCTAAAGCTGCGTTAAAGTTCTGCCTGTCTATTTGCAAATTATTTTTTCTTTTAAAAAATGATAAGTTGCAGCCTATAGAAAAGGTGCGCTCTACAGTGTGGAATTTACAGTCATTTTTTTCATGAGGCGCTTTTCGGAAAAAAAGCATTAGATGTTACCGGTGTGTATTTAATTAAAAGTAAAAAAAAAACATTTCTGTGTAAATATCTCATAGTAAAACTTGGACACCTGTGGCTTATATACAAGTGTGGTCACATATATTTATTTTGTTATTTTTAGCCGGTGTGGCTTATATTCAGGTGCGCTCAATATTCCGGAAATAAGGTAAATTGTTTTTTTTTTTTCCTCTGCACGTAACCCTGTGATCGACTGGTGAGCGGCTCGGGGGCGACCCTGATATATAGTTGATGCATGAATGAAAATAAAAATAAAAGAAAATAATAGCTTTTCACAAATCATGGGTGCGCATCTATTTTTTCACCTCTTCTGACCCTTCTCAAAATATCAACTCGCAGCTACTCATGCGTCCACTCTGTTTATTCACCGAAATATTTTCATGTTTAGGTGTAAACACGCTGCTTTACCTAGAGCCATATTGTGGCGGCAGTCTCCCTCACAGATGGATATTGAGAGAGGCATCTGGGGTTGCGCTTCCCTCCTGCAAGGATGTGATGGACACTTAATTACTTGGCTGACAGAAGTTATTCACCACCTGCACCCGATGGGGGTCTCTGCCAGGCCCTGACCTCCACTTCCTCCAAGTGCACTCACTAAACAGATTCGTGCATATGGCGAGCGGTCACATTGGACGCCGGCGGACGTTTCTGTTTCCCATCTTGGCCGCCGCTCGTCTTCGGTTTACCTGGCGGCATCACGCCGTTGACTGACAATACCTGACGGACGTCAGCGTCTTTTGTTCTTAATTTGGACAAGTTTCGGAAGTTCGGCAATCTGGAGATGTCGAACCGGCAATTGAATATCGGTTTGATGTACAACAAAATTAGCTAATGTATAACCCGACTAGCGTCATTTAAATATACTTACGACCGGATATGTTCTTGGAATTCGGGCTGTTGGCTGAACGTATCGCTCCGCACGCTTTGGAGCCGTCTACTTTTGGACCATCTCGAGGTTGAGAAGGTGCCACCTCGCAACCGACCTCATCGTCTTCCCCTCCGATGACCGGAGGGTTGCCTACCGTGGCGCCTCCCCCCGCCCCCTCCGAGGGGGCGGCCACCGATGAGAGCCAGAGCCTGGCCTCTTTGCTCCCCTGCTGCCGGTCAGGCCTTCTGCCATGTAGGCCATGCGGAAAACAACCTGCAGAAGCTCAACGGGGGAGTTGGGGTGCCATTGCACCGTACCTGGCAATTGATGAAGTAGAAACTGAAGGGTTGGGGTCAACACTTCCTAGTTATCGAGAAGGTTTTCGCTATTTGGGTTGGACTAATGGACGTTCTCGTCAGAGATGAAGATGTTGAGGTTCTCTTTGGGAGTGACCGGGACGGATAGGATCGGGAATGAGTCCATCAGAAGGACGGCACGTGGTAGATGTTTTGGAGAGAAGGTCAGAGAAGCCAGAAGGAGATGGTTGGGATGCTGGAATTGGAGGTCAAGATGAAGACGAAAGAGCAGATTGATGGACGTAGTGAGAGAGCATTTGAAATTTGTTGGTGTGAGAGAGGACAATCCAGAGATTAGGGTTGGATGGAGAAGGTGGATTCGCTGTGGTGACCCCTGAAGGGAAAAGCCCAAAGGAAAGGAAGACTTCTGGACGTTCTTGTAGAAGATCCAAGAACAGAAACAACTGGTCAGATCTGGCTACTTCTTGAAGGCCACCGTTTCACCCCCCCCAGGTAAGAAGGTGCCGTCGGTCGGCACCAATCGGACAAGATCTCAAAGATCACCTCCATGACGATGAGCCGTAGCCAACGTGTTAGCATGTAGCATCCATTCTGTTAGCGCATCAGTCCACCGTTGCCTTGACAACCATAAAATCCAAACTAGTCAAAGCGTTAAAAGGAAAAGCGCCCGGGTTCTGCTCGAGGTGCAGAAAAGCCCAGTTGTCTCATCTAACATTCACATTCTCCGCCTCCGTCTCTCTGGCTGCTCCCCGGCAGTTGTTTCTCCAAGAGAAGATGTAAACCTCTTCCATGACAGCCAATTTAATGCATGAGGAAGTTGCAAATTTTGACACATCTCTTAACAGGTTGACATGGTTGCAAACCGTCGCCGGAGCTCGGGTGTGAATCCCGGTTGCGAGAGACAAATGGCGTCAGTATTACCCCGGGGACCTCGCCTCTCCTCCCTCCACCTGTCTCTTGTTAAATATAGACGGGGGGAAGGAGGGGCGGAGATTATGATCGAGTCATTTGACGGCGTTTTAGTTCGCCGGATGTCTATGTTATTTCCGAAATCCGGCCTGGATCCGCCCCCGCGACCGCTCCGTGGAGCTCGGCGGATTCGCATCCCGCCGCCTCTGATAGCGAACCTCACCTCGCGACACAATTAAACAAGGAAAACACACCGGAACGCCGGAGTGAACTTTTTTTTTTTTTTTTTTTTTCCATTGGCCAGATCACCCCCTGCTATTTTTAAGATGCAATAAATCCTGGCTGTGCTGGGCTCGTGATTAAAAGCCCTTTAATTAATTCCTAGTTGTCCTTTCTTTTTTTTTTTTCTTTTTTTTTTTCTCTTTGGTCTTTGGACTAAAACGCTGAGAAACCCTTCCAGAAATCAGCTCCCGTGCAGAGTAAGGCATTCGAGGACAGGTGCAGCGGCTCCGGCTGGGTCCGACAGGACTGCTAATTTTATTGTTTGTTTGTTTATTTGTTTTTTTTTTATTTGAATTTAATTTGCCTCATTGTCTCCCTTCCAAACAATACAACAACAATAGGTACCGACGCAAACTTTTAAAGTGACTCGGCATTAGCATAACCATACAAATCCTATAGAAAATCACAGCTATTGTGCCAACAATCTTTTCAAAATGTCCCAGCTCGCAGTAATTACTTTTTTTCTTTTCTGTTTACCTGCTATGCTTAGAGAACAACAAAACATATATAATGACTTTAGATATATATATAGCAAACAGCGCTTTTAGGGATATTATTGCAAGTTCAAAAAACAGCTACTGTATAGTAGCAGATTTATATAGAGAGTAGCTGTTTTGAACTAGCATTAATATGGAAAATATTGCAATATATATATATATATATATATATATATATATATATATATATATATATGTGTTGGACCAATCAAGATTGCGGACGGCGGAAAAAATCAGATGATGTTTTGAGTAAACTGCATTTTTAGGGATATTATTGCAAGTTCAAAACACCTACACCTATATATATATATTTTTTTTTTTTTATTATTATTTTTTTTCCTTTACATAGTTGAATGTGCTGACAACAAAATCCCACAAAAATTATCAATGGAAAATGAAATGTATTAACCCATGGAGGTCTGGATTTGGAGTCACACTCCAGTAGTATATATATATATTCTATATACATAATATATATAGATAGATAGATAGATAGATAGATAGATAGATAGATAGATAGATAGATAGATAGATAGATACTTGCTGGTATATACCTATATATATATATATATATATATGTATATATATATATATATATATATATATATATATATATACATATAGAAGACATATATAAGACAATTTTTATTCATTGTATTTCTTATTCTTCCTCCTTCCTACTATTATCTATTTCTGTTATGTTTTTACTTGAAACTCTGGCACAACAATTCCCTTCGGGATAAATAAAGTTGTTCTCATCTCATCTCTCATATATATATATGTATATATATATATATATATATATATATATATATATATATATATATATATATATACACACACACACACACACACATATATATATATATATATTTTTTTTTTTTTTTTTTCGTACACATAGTAGCCATTTTAAACTTGCAATAATACCCCTAAAAATATCGCTAGCTTCAAACATCATCAGACGTCTTACGTCATCCTCAGTCCTGATTGGTCCAATGTTCCAAACAGCCAATCAGCTGCGGCTCTGTCATCTTGGGCCGGTCAAGATAGGATTTCAGTCATTTCTGGTTGCCAAGTTGCTCTTGAGGAAACTAAGATGAGCCTGAATAAATCTTGCAGACATACTTTTCTTTTTGTAGCACCTGGGGTTCGGGATCTTTTTGTTTGCTTGGGTCGAGTATTGAACCGTCAACCTTTTGAGCTTCGGTGCCCCAGAACTGAATTTACACAGCATGAAGAGTTTGACTTTGTTTTTTTTCTGCGTGAGATCGACGTCCTTTTCCAAAGACAGAAAAAGATTGCAAGAAAATTTAAAAAGTAAAATCCCATTTACAGAATCCATGCGTTTTCCAAATTTCCCTTGCATCCATTCCAGTCCGCCCACCTGCACGGCGCCATGCATTCCCCTCAGGTGATTCTGAAGAAATGTATACGAAGGCCGAGGACGCTCTGCAATCAGGCTTATCAACCACAGAGAGCTGGGCTTCAACGCCGCAATCACACCGTTCTCTTGAGAATAATGAGGTTCCGTTTTATTATCAAACTCTTTTCTGCGGCAGGCGATGATCGTCAATATGCCGCTGTTGAGGCCGACCGTTTCTCATCCCTTTCACTTTTTAGCGTTTTAAAAGCGGGCTCTTCTAAACGCTTGTTTTTGTCTGGCAGGTTTTTACAGGAAAAAGAAAATTCCCTGCTTGGAAAATACAAATTAAAGTAACAGAAAGTAAAAAAAAAAAATATTTAAAAAAATCCAAACGACAACAACAAAAAGCAAAAAAGAAAACTATTACTCGGTACAGGCCTCCTGCTACGGGCTTTTTACTCGCCCCGCTTCTCAATCACACTCTACTATGACCATGGAAGTAATGATACATATAAAGGGGGGAAACAAAAAAAATACGGAAAAACAGACAATTTTCTTACATTTGGTTTATAAAAAAAAATAATAATTGAAGAAGGTAATAAAATAAAATAAAAAAACTTGTATCTAGTCCAGATCAAAGTGAAATTAAAGGAACAAAAGACTAAACAATTTAAAGATAAACTTTTAAAAAAACTGATATTTTTGAGGGAAACCAAAGCAGTACTCGATAAACCTGAGAACTTGCTGGTCAATAAAAGTAAACTGTGGCAAACCCAGGTACACCTTGGAGAACTAAGAGATGCCTTCGGAACTTAAAGGAGGCCATTGTTACCCAAAGTACACCTTTGTTACACAGAGTACAACTTTGTAAACCAGAAAACATCTTTGTAAACTAAAGGATGCAATTGTAAACTAAAGTACACTATTGTTACCCAAAGTACATCTTTGTATCCCAGAGTACACCTTTGCAGCATCGAGTACACCTTTGTATAATCCAAAGTACAACTTTGTAAAATAGAGTACATCTTTGTAAACTAAAGGATGCAATTGTAAACTAAAGTACACCATTGTTACCTAAACTACACCTTCGTAACCTAAAGGATGCAATTGTAAGGCAAAGAACACCATTGTTAATTTGTAACCACGAGTATACCTTTTTGAATCCAGAACACACCCTGATTACCCAGAGTACATCCTTTTTACCAAAAGTTCACCTTTGTAACCCGATTTACTACTTTCCAATCCGAAGTACACCTTTGTCATCCAAAGTACACCTTCATAACCCAGAGTACACCTTTGTTACTTGAAGTACACCTTTGTAACCAAGAATATACCCTGGTTACCCAGAGTACACCTTTGTAACCCAGAGTACACCTTTTGTAACTGACAATATACCCTGGTTACCCAGAGTACACCCTGGTTACGCTGAGTACACCTTTGTCACCCAAAGTACACCCTTCTTACCCAGAGTACACCTTTGTAACCAAGAATATACCCTGGTTACCCAGAGTACACCTTTGTAACTCAGAGTACACCTTTTGTAACTGACAATATACCTTTGTCACCCAAAGTACACCCTGGTTACCCAAAGTACACCCTTGTTACCCAAAGTACATCCTTGTTACCCAAAGTACACCTTCATAACCCAGAGTACAACTTTGTAAACGAGAGAATATCTTGGTAAACTAAAGGATGCAATTGTAAACTAAAGTACACCATTGTTACCCAAAGTACATCGTTGTATCCCAGAGTACACCTTTGCAGCCTCGAGTACACCTTTGTCATCCAAAGTACACCTTCGTAACCCAGAATACACCTTTGTCACCCAAAGCACACCTTTGTTACCCAAAGTACACCTTTGTTACCCAGAGTAGACCTTTGTAACCCCAAGTACACCCTTGTAACCGAGAATATACCTTGCTTACTCAGAGTACACCCTGGTTACCCAGAGTACACCTTTGTACGACACCTTTGTAAACCAAAGTATGCCTTTGTAAATCGAGTATCTGCTATCTGGTGGTTAGCCAAAGTGCATTGCGCTAAGCTCAGGTACACCTCGGAGCACTAAAGTAAAATGAAGTAAACTGAGGTACACCTTTGTAAACCAAAATACACCGTATATTTTTAATATTCAAGGGCAACTCGACAGGACAGGGTGGTTGTGTTTTTCCCGTCAGCTGCCCACGATGATGAAGCACCGGTTTCATTTGGAAGTTATGCTCTATTTGCATCACCTACGGCGACTGGGAATCGTAGGACTACATGTGCCAGAGTTTCTCCCGGATTCTCCGGGTTCCGGCCGCAATCCAAAGGGAGGTAAAAGGAGACCCTCGATTTACCAGAAGTGCAAACGAATAGTCGTTTGTCTCTTTATGACAAATAAATAAGAGGGTGAACGGCCGTATGTCTTCTATGTCTCCATAACCTCCGCGCCCCTGTATCTCCGATGACTCGTTAAAATTCAATTATAAATAAAATAAAAATAGGTACTGAAACAGATTTCACCCCCGCTCAGAGAACAACCTCCTGGAAAGTAAACTGGAAATAGCTTCATCTCCTAAATTTAAAGTAATCCCAGCGCTCCCATCGCGCCGCCGTCCCCTCGCCGTTTGATTTATGGAGTCTCCTATGTCAACCTTTTCTCAAGGACTCGTGATGAAATGTTTCCCGGGTCGGTCGCCGAGCTAAACGGGAGGAAACGCTGTGTCTTTAGAGAACCAGGCCGCGGCGCCAAGTACTTGTATCACCTGGCTTGAGGTTCACGCTTTCCCGTCATGAAGATGTGGGAGTTTACGTGACAGTAAGTGTGCTAGCTAAAATTTCTGGAAGTTTTGTCGCTGGATTTTACTCTGACTTTACGGGATTTTGATGCCCTTCCTCGTGGCGCAGAAGTCAAGGTTGTTTTTTTTTGTTTTTTTTTACCCTGCAGTCCTCCATCGGCCGGATTTCACATCATTTCCTACAAGGGATATATTTAGAAATAAATAAAATACAAAGATATCTGACCTCTCCCTCGCCCCCGGGCTTTTCTTCTGTGTCGAAAAGCCCCGGAGTCGCGAACAGAGGACGGCGACTTCAGTCCTGTTCTCAACCGCCATTGCGCGACGTTTTCCAGACGGGTCCGCTCAGGTCAGGACTTCTGTTGTTTTTCCGAAAAGCTTCACGGCAGCTTCCGTCTCTTGGCGTGACGAACAAGGATAGAAGTCGTGATTGATGATAATAAAAAAAAAAAAAACAAAAAAAACAGCTCTTTATTCGGACGCTTGTAGATCCAAAAAGTACGAATGCAGTAAACCCTTGTTTTTCGCGGGGGTTACATTCCAAAAAGAACCCATGATAGGCAAAATCTGTGAAATAGAAACCTTTACTTTTTTTTACAAGTATTATACAATTAAATACTCTATTATACATTAAAGAGAACTGTACTTTAGAAATGTTTTTTTCAACAAATAACTTCTGTACTGAACTGTCAAATAATAATTTTAATCATCAATGTGAACAGAAGGCTTCGAATTGCGGAGATTAGCACCGCCCACCGCGACCTTATTGCTGCTGCGAAACTTATCGCTGCTGTCGTTCTTATGTTTTTTTCTTCCTTCTTTATGGAACGAACGGAAGATTCATTCATTCCGTAATGCCGACCTACAGCCGCATAGCTTTTACCTTCCCTTAGCATGTCCAGAAGTTTAACTTTATCTGCAATAGATAGCATCTTCCGCTGCCTTTTGGGCCCTGCAAGGTGCTTTTGTCGCTCCAGAGCGTTTTGTCAACATTATGGGTTTCGGAGAAACTTGAAATCGCGAGAGAATTTGCACGTACGTCGTGTAAATTTGGCGAGCTGTTTTACGTACGTGTACATATTAAACTGCAACGTTATGGACGCACAGGTAGAAGCGGAGTGCATCAGAATGCATGATGCAAATCCGTGAAGTAGCAAAACCGTGAAAAGTAAACGGCGTTATAGCGAGGGATCGCTGTACTAAATGGACGAATCCAAACTGTTTTTTTTTTTTTTCAACATTTTTTGCAACAATAACGTGGTAAAACTGGAAAATAAATGACAAAATATCAAGTTTGCATTGCAACATGTATTCTCCCTCACAGGCCGAGACGAAACGCAACATCCCTCCCAATACAAAAATCTGTTTTTTGAAGTTGGAAAGTGAAGTCAAAACACGATTTATATGAGCACCGGCCCGCTCCAAGGAAACGTCAGTTTAGTGTTGTTGAAAAGAAACATTTTCACCCATAAAACAGCTGGTTTTTAAATGTTTAATCGCTAAATTTCACCATCTTTGATCGGGACCGCCGAGGTGGTGCAATTGTGATGTAAACAGCAGCGGAGAGTAAAGTTGAAGGGAAGCCTTTGGGTCATCGAAACGGGGAAAAGATCCGATCGATGATAAAAACACGAAGGACAAAAATGAGTTTATCAGCAGCCCTCACGGAGAGAAGGTTCCCGGTTCGATTCCAGCAGAGCGCTTTTCCTCTATAAGAGGCTCCGTGATGGATCCAGGTTGAACCCCTCATTTACATCTAAAACATTATTTTTTTTTTTTTTTGCTATTTTAAGCCCTGAAAAAAAAAAAAAAAATCTGCTCCACTGTGTGCATCCATCCACCCATTTTTATTCTAACAGAAGTATTTTTTACCTCCAAAAGGGAAGATGTGAAACTCTACAGCTGAAATATTTGTCGGGAAAACAACGCTAACATCCCGGAATCTGCTTCTTTTTTTTTTTTGGTTTTCTTCACTCATCCTGTTCCTTCTGGTCTCCTCCTCCTCCTCCCCTACCGTTTCTTGTCTTTGTATTCTGTTTTCGCCTCCCTCCAGCCCTTCATCTCCTCTCAGGAGACGGCCGTGGAGGGAACGATAGAAAGGGATCCCTCAGCCCGACACTTTCTCCCCAGAGGCGGCGCCGCTCCCTTCATTAGAATATCCACCGCCCGGCCACTGTGGCCTCTACTGTAGATCACAGTTTTGAAAAAATGGCTGCAAACTCTGGTCGAGCCGCATCTGTATGCCGTGTCGGACGCCGCCTGACAACCCGTTCGCTCTTTGCAAAACCCCCGCACCTCCCTCCGCCACACACACACACACACACACACACACATAGAACCCTTGAGATATTTGCGATGTACGTATTTGCTCTCAGGCTGTGTCGCCTGCAGAGTGTGTTTATAGCCTTGCATGTCGCTACGTGCACAGATGCACGCGCCGATTAATTGGCGGTGAGAGGATGAAGGCGGCGGCCCCCGAAAACCCTCGCCCCGTGGGTTCCGGCGGCGGCGGCGGCGGCGGCTGCTGGAGGCAGCAGGCGTGGCGGCGGCGGCGGCGGCACCAAAACAAAGCCTCGTTCATCCCCAAAATAACAACATCTGGGCACGCTCAGCAGCATGGAAAAATAAACAAGCCCTATGGACAACAGATACACATTCTCAATCAACACACACACACACACACACACACATCAGTGCTGATTCCCCTTGCCATTCTAAGCGCTGCAGGTTGTTGGTCTGGGACCGGCGCATCAGCGCTGATAGTGTGCATCCAATTAATTAGCTAAACACCATCTCATTAGTTATAGCTGCCAGACAAAAAAAAAAAAGAGGGGAGGAAAAGAGTGGAGAGGAGAGGAAAATACTCGGTGAAACGAACTCCTCTCCTCCTCGGTGACCTCTGCGACCCGCGGACGGCGAGTGCGCGGGCGACGGCGGCGGCGTGTTTGCCGCGGGGGGTCGGAGGCCCCGCCGATAAATAAACAGTTGGCGCTGGTGGCGCTTGTTTGTTCTCTGGGCGGTTCTTTTAGAGCGTCCGTCCATCCGTCCATCTATATCTGCGTTTAATTTCATTTTACTTGGTTTGATATTTTAACTTAGTTATAAGATAGTTGTAGTTTGTTGAATTTTCAAATTTGAATTTTATTTAATTTAATTTAACTCAATTGAATTATCTATCTATCTATCTATCTATCTATCTATCTATCTATCTATCTATCTATCTATCTATCTATCTATCTATCTATCTATCTATCTAATTCAATTTACTTAATATAATTTCATCTTAGTAATATTTAATTTAACTTAATTAAATTTTCAATATCTATCTATCTATCTATCTATCTATCTATCTATCTATCTATCTATCCATCCATCCATCCATCCATCCATCCATCCATCCATCCATCCATCCATCCATCCATCCATCCATCCATCCATCTATCTATCTATCTATCTATCTATCTATCTAATTTGATTTATAATTTACTTTATTTAATTTTCTCTTATTTTTATCTAATTTAATTTAACTAAATTGAATTTTCTATCACTCTATCTATTGATCTGCCCATCTCTCTCTCCTCCTTCTGTCTATCCATCTCCTTTATCCCACACTGCGTCTCAATCCTCCCGTTCTTCCTCTTCACTCGTCCGTCCGACTCACTTTTCCACACTTATCGCGCTGGTTTGCTCGCGTTGCTGCTGAAGATGCGGAAGGAGAGGAAGAAGAAGAGGAGCCTGTAAATATTCCCAATCGTGCTCATCTTTCCATCCATCGTCCCGGGTCTTTCCTTCTTTGCAATTTCACTCAAGGCGCCTTATCAGCCGCCGCCGTGTCGCGGCTGGCGAACGCTTATCTGCCCAGAGCTCCGCGGGCCGAGGAACAGGATGTCACCGCACATCCTCCGGGTTCCTCCCGACCGGCACGGGGATTCGGCGTTGGCAGGTTATCGATTAGGTGATTTGCTTGTAAGCCATCCGGCCGCTCGTGAAATACTTCGGCGCCACGTAATCGAAAATCCCCTCCCCTTAAAAGGGAACAACAACAAAAAAAAGACCCCAAAAAAACATGATGTACACAGATTCCCGACCCAGGACTTAATGACTTAGCTAGATGCTAATTAGCTTTGACGCTCAACGTCCGTAAGGCGCTTTCAGGGCGGCTGTAGGCGAGTTGGGAAGGCCGGCGGTTCAATCTCCGACTCCTCCTGTCCGCATCCCCAAATGTTCTTGTTGTTTGCAGAACTCTGTGAGAACCCGTTGATGCCGTTAAGCACGCTTGAACCTCGAGGTTTGGAAGCGTCATACATGCGGAGTTGCTTGTTGGCACTTTCCATGTGGAGCAGGTCTGGACCACAAGCAGTAGACGATCTACTGCAGGGGTGTCAAACGTACGGCCCGCGGGCCGGTACTGGCCCGCCAGGGGGGCCGATCCCACCCGTGGCATAAATGAAAAAAATACATAAAAATCATGAACGAAAAAATCAAAAATTAAAATGCAGTTCCTATATTGTGTGCAAGGGGTGCAGTGTTTTAGTCAGTGTTAGCAACACGTGTGAATCAGAACTCCTAGCAGACGACAGCAATGCCGGGTCTGTAAATTGCATTTTTAGCTATTGTTACAAATGTACTGTAGTTTCCGGACGATAAGCCGCAACTTTTTTCACGTAAACGATACAGCTAATATATGGCCTTTTTTTTTGGGTGGGGGACGCTAACCAGCTTCACGCCGCTAAAACATTCCTCGTCACATCAGACCGATGAAATGACCGGGAAATTCCGAGTCCGTTCAACTCCGACACCGAAGAAGACGACTTTGACGGTTGTAGTGCGCAGGAGGAAGCCCGAGATAGCGATCGGCTAGCCGGTGCGGCTTATATTGAGTTGCGCTCAATAGTCCGGAAATTACGGTACCTTTTTTTCCGTTGGGCCCGACGCCCTCATCAGTAAGATTTTGTCAAGAGTGAAACGTTGACAGGGTTTTTTCCAAGAGAAATGGGCCGCTTCTTATTTGTTGGTGGAGGTGAATAAGAAACCTGTATGCTCGGTGTGGATTCGCAAGTTCTGGGGGCGCTATGAGACCCGCCAAAAAAATACAACTTTTTTTATAATTTACGTGTTCTCCTTGACACTAAAACAAAGGAAAAATTTGGACTTAGTGTTGTTCTCGGTAATTTCGCTATGATTTTACTGGACCCGCCCCCTTGATCGAGTGACACAAAGGTATGAACAGGGAGGAACAGGCACAAATAATGCTAACGGTTACATGCTAACAGCTGACGTCACATTCATAAGAGAAAAAAAGAACGTAAACAATGTCAGGGTACCGCGTACGTTATGGTAGTAGTCGTAGTAGTAGTCGTTTCGGTGCTGATTACATTTGGAAACTGCAGACATAACTAGGCCAGGCTGAAGTGAACGAATCAAAAAAATAGAGTAGAAATGACAGCGGTAATTATTTGGATTAAACGCAGCGGGGTGTAAATTTGAATTCATTCCCTTTCGCCTTTCGCTGCGGCTCCATTTGTCAGACTTGTTGGAAAGAAGTTTCCAGCCCGCTAATACATTTAGGAACCCATTAAATATATAAGTTATGTTTGTCGGGGCGTTTTATTTTGCCGCTGCGTCGTAACCTTTGCAAACCTGTCGGCTGTTAATGTTGTTATTTGTATCGTGTATATATTTGTATATATCTATCTATATATACATATATAGATAGATATATACAGGAGTGTCTCAGAAAAGTAGTATATGGTGATAAAGTTCTTTATCTTCTGCAATGCAATTACAAAAACAAAAATGTCATACATTCTGGATTCATTACAAATCAACTGAAATATTGCAAGCCTTGTATTATTTTAATATTGCTGATTATGGTTTACATCTTAAGAAAACGCGAAAAATCCTATCTCAAAATATCAAATATCATGATTTTTTTTTTTAAATTTAATAATTGAATTCAATTCTAATTTTAATTGAATTTTTTTACATTTTTTTCATCTAATTTTCGGAGACAGTCCTGTATATTTACGCCGCATTGTTTTCTTCAGATCTGAGCTTTGGAGCTCCGAAAGCCCATATAGATCTTTGCTTTTTTTTTTTTCTTTTTTTTATTATTATTATTCTGCTCTGTACCTGAAGTGGTCTTTCCATCTTTTTTTTTTTTTTTTTTTGTTTTTTTTTGTTTTTCACGCTCTCTCTCTCTGATTCATCTCAAACAGCAGGTACGCAGAGATTAGCAGGGAAAACGTCTGATTCAAATTATCCTGCGCTGCCCACCGGGGCCACTGATTGTACCAATCTGCATGCAAATTGTCATGTTTACCACGCCGAGGGAATAGCAAAGCGCAACGGCTCCTCTGTTAATCATTAGCCCGGCTTTTGTTCCTCCCCGAAAAACGGATATCAACTCCCGCCGTCGGGCTCAAATTCACACACGACCCGTTCGTAGCCGAACCCGAAAGAGACAAAGTCACGGCCGCCGTCGCGTCGCTCGCTCCTCCTTCCAGAAGGTCCTTCGTCCCGCCTCCATCTCTCTTCCTTAATAGCTCCCCGGACGTCTACTTACTTGTCTACAATCCCATTTAATGAATTCATCTCGCTATCTCGCGGGTGCCATGTATTATTGTTCTCGGCAGTTGTCCGCGCAATTATGATAATGCGTGTCCTGGTTGGACTACTCACGCGCCATTATGGCTGCCTGTTACCGTGATGGACGACGGAGTCGGTGTAAGTAGGTGAGCGCGGTCGGTCCCGTCTCGGCCGCCAGGTTTTTTTTTTTTCGCCGGGATGTGATGTCAGACCCCCCCCCCCCGCCGCCGCCGCCGCCGCCGCCCGTCCCACCCGCGACCCTCCCCGCGGCAGGCCTGATGAATAGACGTGTCCTTTCGCGTCGTACAGATGTTTTTTTTTTTTTTTTTTTTTTTTTTTTTTCTCCGTCAGGGAAGATAGAGAGTCGGCCCGCCGCGTGCACGCCGTGCACATCGTGCACATCGTCATGCACGTACCCCACCGCCCTCCGCCAGAGCATACGGCTCATTTTAACCCTTCTTTCCATTTTGCATTTCCCGAAAATGTGAAAATAAAAAAAAAAGGCACCTGTTACAGGAAGGTTAAGGGGTCACCGCAGCCAGCTGAAGGCCCATACACACACACACACACACACACACACACAGAAAGACCGGTTTGCATCCTGCAGCTACTTTACGGTGCATTTCTTGGTGAAAACAACGCCGATCTCAGGCAGATCCTCCGATCCGCACCGGACCCGGCCCTCGATTTTCCCCCTCCACGTCTCCTCGTGCTCTCCTAATAAGCTCTCTCTTCTTTGTAAACTACTTGTAAATTGTCTAAGTTTTTATTTAATGAGGATTAAATAAATAAATAAACAAATAAACAGAAAAACAGGCCCAGAAAACAGCCCTTTGAAATATTACAGATCCTTCCCAGCAGCACTAGCCAATTACCTGTTTGTGAGGGAAAAGAGACAAATGAGGACAAATAGTTATCATTTGCTCTTTTAGGACAAAAAAAAAAAAAAAAAACACACACAAAACAAACCAAAAAAAAAAAAAACGTAATTCCCTTTTGAAAGCTGACAAACAAACAGGGGCTGAAAATTAAAAATTAAAAATAAAACCTTTTTTTTTTTTTTATGTGTTATTATTCACGGGTTACGGCTGCCGAGTGTTTTTGATATGAAATGAGAATGATTTCAATATTTGCTAGAAAAAGAAAAAAAAAAAAACGGATGTTCGCAAGGAAATATTCCTATTGTTTGGTCACCGTGGTGATCACACTTAGATCGAACATCAAAACATATATTTATAGTTTTATCCATTAATTTTATTCATTCCTGCGCAGAGCGACAGCTATCCAGACACTGACATGTCCTGTATCCTCCATGATTCTACCCTGAGGCTGTTTCTCCTGCTGAAAATAATCTCCATATTTAATTCAATCTTTAATTTTTCCCTCTTGTGCTACGAAGCGGCCTTTATTCCGCACCGCCGGGCGGTGAGAAACTCTGCTGGACGTCTCGGACCGCTCGCCGACGCTCGGTGACCTTCACGCAGAAAGAAAGCCCAAAAAAAAAAAAAATCGATATTCGTCCAATTTTCATTTTGTAATTTATATCACGCCGCGCTGTTTTGGCTCGCCGTGAAAGCACACACACACACACACACACACACACACACAGATAAGCTGAGCAGCGGTTGTCCTTCTGCATGAAGGTAGCGCCGTAACTGAGCGGCGGTGGAAGGCGAGGACACCCGAGCCGTGCCCTTGTGCTTCCCGGTCACGGCCATTTCTTGGTGGAGAACCTGATGGCGGCGGCGGGAGTTTGATGTTTTCTACAAAAAAGACGGGTTAAGATCTTCTCCGAGGCTTCTCACTTCCGACCCGACAAGAAGAACCCACAATCCACTCCAACGCTTTATGTGCAGCGCGTACTTTATTTCCTTTTTTAAGCCAAGAAGAACTTTTTTTTTTCCAAAATTTCTCCATGTCCTACCTGCATCTGCATTGCTTCCTGGATGCTGAATGGATGAGTGAATGTTTTGATGTGTTTTTACCGGCGAATGGTTGCATATCTCTATTAAATGTATAAACAAGAGGATGAATGGTTGCATGTCTTTATATGATGTATGGGAGTGAGCGAACACTCACATTTGTAAACAATACAGTATACGCTTGTTTTTCGCGGGGGTTACGTTCCAAAAAGAACCCGTGATTGGCAAAATCTGTGAAGTTGAAACCTTTATTTTTTTTTTACAATTATTATACAATTAAATACTCTATTATATATTAAAAAGAAAGATCAAACCATTTTACAGGCTCAATTGTTTGTTTCACAAATAAAAGTACTGTACTTTTGAAACTTTTTTTTCAACAAATAACTTCTGCACTGTACTGTCAAATAATAATTTTAATCATCAATGTGAACAGAAGGCTTCAAATTGCGGAGATTAGCACCGCCCACCGCGACCCGAGTTATTGGATTAAACGGGAGAAAATTAAAAATGATTATGAAAAAAATTGCGGACAGTTGCAACCCTTTTTTGCATTTTTATTAAAACTTATCGCTTCTGTCGTCCTTATGTGTTTTTTCTTCCTTCTTCATGGAACGAACGGAAGATTCATTCATTCCGTAATTCCGACCTACAGCCGCATAGCTTTTACCTTCCCTTAGCATGTCCAGAAGTTTAACTTTATCTGCGATAGATAGCATCTTCCGCTGCCTTTTGGTCCCTGCAAGGTGCTTTTGTTGCTCCAGAGTGTTTTGTCAAGATTATGGGTTTTAGAGAAACTCGAAATCGGAGGAGAATTTACACGTACGTCATGTAAATTTGGCGAGCTGTTTTACGTACCTGTACATATTAAACTGCAACGTTATTGACGCACAGGTGGAGAAGAAGCGGAGTGACTTTTTAACCAATCAGAATGCAGAACACAATGCACAATGCAAATCCGTGAAGTAGCGAAACCGTGAAGAGTAAACCGCGTTATAGCCAAGGATCACTGCAAGAGGATGAATGGTTGCATGTCTCTATATGATGTAAGGGAGTGAGTGAACAGTCACATTTATAAATAATATATGAATGAGAGGGTGAATAGTCATATATGTCTATATAAAACGAGCGATTGAATGGTTGTTTGTCTAAATGACACAAATGAATGCATATCTTTATATATGTCTTTGTTGAATGAGTGAATGAGGGGGTGAATAGTTTTATGTGTCTATATGACATGTGAGTGAGTGATTGATGCATGTAATGTATAAATGAGAGGGTGAATGGTTGCACGTCTATATAATGTGTGAATGAGAGTTCGAATGGTTTTGTGTCTGAAAGGTGAATCGTCTCTATAAGACGTATGACTGACTGAGTGAACGGGTGCATGTCTCTATATAAATCTATTGAATGAGAGGGTGAATAGTTTTACGTGTCTATTATGCATGTGAATTAGAGGGTGAATGGGTGCACATCTATATGATGTTTTTTACACATTTTTATAAAATGTAGGAATGAAAGGGTGAATGCTCATATCTCTATATGCCATGTGGATGAGGGAGTGAATGGTCACATGTCTAAATGACGTAAATTAATGAATGACTGAATGCTTGCATGTTTCTATATAACATGTGAGTGAGAGGGTGAATGGTCCTACGTGTCTATATGTCGCCTCGTGATTGGTCGGTGAACCCGGCCTCCCGCCCGTTGCCAGCCAACATGGTCCGACCAGAACCAACGCATGAACAAATGAAGCTACCGTGCTAACTAACCGCCGCGCGCCTCTAGTGCTGAGGTAGCTGTGCCGCACAAGAAGTTGAGTGATTCGAACGACTTCCGCGGCAAACAAAATAAATTTAAAAAAAAGGGAAAAAAAAAAAAGAAAAAACAAGTGTTATAGCGTTAGCGCTTTGTTTCAAACACAGGATACAACACACTAGCTTTCAACTATAACTGGAACATCTTCAAGTTTCTCCCCGTGTGTGTGTGTGTGTGTGTGTGTGTGTGTGTGTGTTTACATACATGGATCCTTCAATAACACAAGCAATCTGCTGAAAATAAACTCCAAACGAGTGGCGGCCATAAAGCCCCGATTCCTAATCACGGAGTGTGTCATACAGCTAACAGTCATGATGGCCTGTTGCTATGGCGACACGCACAACTAAGCGTGAGCGTCATGTCACGTCGGCCTCCTCGGCGAACCCGCCTGACGCCCGACGGCGTTTATTTTGTTGTTTTTTTTTTTTTTTCTTACTCTTTCTTTTCTTTAGTTTACTCCGCTAGCCGGGCCTCCGTTGCTGCGTGGGCGCCTCCGAAGTGACAGACGTGCTCAGCGGAGCGGCGAACGGCTGTCAAATTAAAAACCCACCTCCGATTGTCTCTCGTCGCTCCGCCGCCATGGAAGCCTTTGTGCTTTCGCCGTTTGCCTGTCGGTAAAAACCGAGCTCGCCGGCCCCTCGCCCTCATCGGGAAGAGGCTAAACTTGCATAGCGATTTAGCTTAACTCACAATTAATGGCTGGTAATGTTTTGTAGTTTTGGACTCTGATATATGGACCTGTTCTTGTCTTAGACGGCCCTCTAGGACCTCGCGGCCTGGTGGAAGCCACGGAGATGTGCACCCAGGAATGCCTGGTCCTGGGACACTCGGACAATTGCTGGATGCCCCCGACGTTGGGTTCGTACCAGCAGCAGAAGTCTCCGGTGTCCGGCTTCGGATCTCAGAGGGAATGGGGTCCAAAGGAGAAACTGCTCAATGGGCACACTCTGACCAGAGGCTGGAAAAACGAGAGCGGGCAGTCGGAGCACTTCGGCGACAAGAAGCAGTTCGGCAGCGGGGAGGGACACTTCACCGGCGGCGGGATGGCCGACATCCCGCTGATGAGCTTGAAGTCCTGCCAGCCGACGTCCTGCACGGACGGCCCGAAGGACCAGCAGCTATAAGGTGGACCTTATCCCGCGTCCCGTCACGGGGAAACGGACCCGCCGCGTAACCCGAGCTCTTACCGCATCGCTGTTTTCTTTCTTTGCAACATCTCCCGTCCCCTTGAGTTTCGCTTCTGCAGTGGGAAAGCCACACGGACCGCGTAGTCGACAGAACTTCTAGCGCTAACGCCAACTTTGTTGAAGCCCCCCGAGGGAAAGACTTGTTCTCTCGGCGGATACCCGGATCCCCCTCCCTCTAACATTTCGCCCCCGAACCATCCGAGCTCCTTCTCTTGTGTGGTTTTGGAGGAACGGCGCGTGTCGTACGGTGAAAACATACTGAAAAAGATGTTTTAAAAAGAAGAAGAAACTACCGTGGCTGACCAATATATACTTGTGGTGTGGTTGTGACGAGTTCTTTTTTATTTTATTTTTATTTTCATTTTTTTTTTTTTTTTTTTTTTATCAGTTTGGTTCTCCCTGGACTATATTAATCGACGCAATCAAAGGAAACGAGATGCATTGGACAAGTGTTGTTCTTAAAAAAAAAAAACAAACAAACAGAAAAAAAAACATTGTCGGTGGACGCTTGTTTATCCCGTCATCGTCTCCGTGTTTGTAAATAAGGCTAAATAACCACTGTCACGTACCCGTATAACCACAGCGAGTAGGGCGGTTTATCGGTCGTCGTAGTAACGGCCTGCCGACCGGGAATCGGGGAGTAGCTAGGACGAGGAAACCTTAGACCAAATTCTGTAATCGCTCCCCCCTTCGGGAGCGCCGGCTCCTTCTTCCCGTTCTCGATATATTAAGTGTTCCCCATGTCTCATTACTCCCCCCCCCGAAAAAAAAAAAAAAACTAAAATGAAATAAAATAAACTACATGCAAAACTTTTTTTTTTTTTTCCAAAAAAAGAATAAGAAAATTGAAAAAAATTGAAAAACATTTTTTTTTTGTATGAAGGATGTCAGTGCTCAACATGTGCATTAAGAAAAGGATCAGCTCTGATCGCTCCTGCTCTATAAACAGATTTTGACAGTACGATTAAATAGCAATATATTTGTAAATGGCTAAATGTTTTATCTAATGTCGATCTTACTACTGTAAAGACTTTTACTCCAATTGTGATTCCCGATGAGTACAATCCTGCAGAAGTAGTTTCCATCTATCCACGCGTGTACTATAATATATATATATTATTTCCACACAGATGATTTCTTTCCCCTTTGTTCCACTGCTGCGAAAAACACACAGGTTATTATAACACTTTAAATCACTGTGCCTTCATGACGTTACAAGTGGATACTAAAACGCCCGTTTTCAGAACGACCAGAACGAGGTGGCGGGGGATGACTTCTCATTCCTTTTGTTTCTTTCCGTCCGACAGTCGAATGCCTTTGAGCGTCGAGTTCTGCGCAAATCCGGTAACGCCGGCGAAAAAATACAGACGGGGCGACCGTGTGAAGGCCAAAACACACCTGGCGGCAAACAGCGCCCCCTTTTGCCCGCGGAGGGAGTCAAAAAAAACCCGTTTTGCACCTTTGCGGATGAAGTCGTACGCCGACGACACGCTAGTAACACACCCATTACATTACATTACATTGCATTTTGCAGACGCTTTTATCCAAAGCGACTTACAATAGAGGACATAGCGACTGCAAATACACTTGCAAATACACGATGCACAGGAAATATACAGAACAGTGTATATCCAAGTCAGCTGCTTCTAGAAACTTCCGTGTACGCTCCCAGTATGCTACGCTAGCCGTCGCGCGCGTCAAACTGTTTATTTACGATTGATTCCAGCTTTGTTTTCTCCGCCGTCTTCATCTCCAGACCCATTTTTTAGTCCGTTTCGTTCTCTTTTTCTACCCCGAGGCCTCTTACGTAATCGCCCCCCGTCGTCCACCGTCCTAACCAAAGATGCCGCCGCGCTGACGTCGGCTCTCCGGCAGAGCTGACGGGAGAAAAAAAAAAAAAAAAAAAAAAAAAAAGAGGGAAAAAGAAATAGCAACGCATCTTTTCCACGGCGTCCGCGATGGAAAATAGGGCATGTGCACCCCCGGCGCGTCGATAGCGTCGGCGCACGTTTGTAAATAGAACACAACAAGGGGCGGCTCTTTTTAACACGCGCGGCACGCCGCCGGTGTGTTTTGGCCTTACAGACCGTCTGTCATTCCACCGTCTGAGAAGAGTTATTTCTCTTGTTGTTGTTGTTGTTGTTGTTTGTTTTTTTTTACCGTTTGGTTTCTTTCTTTCTCCACAGCATGGACGGCAACTCACACACGGAACAGCATGCTTAAAGATGTAGCCTCTTGGGAAATTAACTCATCCTCGTCCCATCTTATTTCGATGGAGTAGGAAATTGATTTGTGCATTAAATATTTGGTTTGTAAAGCACTTTTCATGTTTATGTCACGATATAAAGCAGTTCAGTGGGATGGAGTGATTTGCTAATTGCAGTATGTATGTATGTATGTATGTACGTATGTCAGTCGTGAGGGTGTTCGGCATCACCAATATTCAAACATTTAATCCTTGTTACTACTCTACAGGTATTCAGCTACCGCAATAAATGTTTTAATTATGTGTATGCTTAACCTGTGTACGGTATGATCATCTCAGAGGTTCAATTTGCTCCGAGTAAAAAAAAATGTTTCACCTACGTGGTACTTTTACCCTGCTTCGACAGTTTAAGTCACTGGCTTCGCACGTTAGCGCGTTTACGCTAATTAGCACCGTGTAGCCAAAGCGGAAAGAGATCCGTTTGATGTTACATCCGTGAATATGCCACGTTATTAGTGCCCGGTCCCTGACGAAGGTGTTAAGTTACTAATGATAATTCTAATTTTATTTCTTCTTTCCCCCTCCCGGTTTTCTGCTTGACGCCGGTGCCGTTGACTTGACGCGTACCGTCAACCCGAGAGCCTTTGCGACGTCGATTTATTAGCATCCTGCTAACACGGGCATAGCCCCGCACTCCGATAATCACGACTTATTTACAGGAAATGCAAACAAGAATTTATTCTTCCCGCACAGTAGCGAAGTAATGCAAGCCCCGCTGATGCGGTTCCATCGCCGCCGCCACCGAAAAGGTCAGCCTCGACAGCAATCACCTCGCCGCGGCCTGAGCCGAGCTTAATCTTCATCCTCAGAAGGACGGCGGCGTCCCGGTGACGTCGACCTCGCTCTCCACGCGTCAGTCGAGATTGACGTGCCGGAGGTTTTATCGGCGTGGGTGAGTTTCCTCCACCCCGCTTTACTTTTCCCGACGTGTTTTAATTTTCTAAGGCCGGCGCGAGTGATCCCTATTCAAATTAGCGAAGCTAGCTCCCAACGCTCGGCCCCCGAGGCTAACTATCGGTCCCTTATTACGAGGCTAATTAGGAAGTAGCATTGCTATCCTGCTTTCCAAAAGCGCCGATGCGTATTCGAGGTTTGACGTCGCCTCAGATGTCTGGAGAGAGCGCTCTTCATCGGACTTCACTGCGCCGGGGATCTTTGACTCGACTCTTTCCCGTTTGATGTGACGATAATACGGCCACCGCTTCGCGCCCGTCAAACCCCGTCCGGCCAACAAAAAGATTTGCGCGGCCGGCTAATTAGCCTTCAGGAGCCCGGCACAACAAGTGAGGTAATTATATTTCCTTTATTGTCGAAACCCCCCAACCCCATCCCTCCCTCACTGTAACCTTATTTGATATATTTATCAGCCGTCGCCCAATGGACCTTCTTAAATTCTTATTTGCTATGCTAGCTATCGACTCGGGCAAGAATAGTTTCTGAGAAGCTTCAAAGCTAATTGCCTTGGAAGTGTGAGGGGAAAGTAAATTAGTGTCACACCACGACCGAGGAAAAAAAAAAAGGTTCCCAATCGCATTTTCCCTTTATATGGCTTTGAGTATATTTCCCAGACAGGAAAGCCACCGTGCACAAAGTGGAACGGAGTGAATGTTCAGCGGGGGAATCAGTCACAGGGAAGGCGTGCACTTCAGTCAGGGGAAGAGACGGCTCTCCACAAAGACGGCAAATAAAAAAGAAAATAATTCAAAAAAAAAAGGCCGGGTCTCGCTGTCTCCAGAGCCCTAACTCTTGAGATAATAAGAGCACAAATGAATGTGACGCCGCCTTGCAACCTTCGGCGGGCTGCATTCGGCGAGGAAGGTGGGGGGCGGGTTGTATCAGCGACCCGGGTCACATGACCGGACACCCGCGGCCAGGTGAGGCCGCCCGGAGCCAGGAAGTGATTATTGCAGTTATGAGGAAGCCCAGATGCGAGGTCTGAAGATGAAGAATCTGCGACCGGAGGGACTTCCCACACAGTGAAAGAGACGGGAGACGGAAGTGAAGCCACGTCCGTTCATTCATTCATAATATATAACGTTTGCCACGCCATCGGGGTCGCGGGGGGGTCAGGAGGCCGTTTCGGCTGTAGACACCCAACATTCACCCTCTCATTCACAAATCAGATAGACAGCCGTTCTTTCACATGTCAGATAGACGCAAACAACATTCACCCATTCATTCACACAGCACATAGAAAAACATTTCATTCACAAATCAGATACAGCCATTTATTCATCCTCTCATTCACACCTCACATAGAGACAAACAGCATTCACCCTCACGTTCACGAATCGGATCGAAAGAGCCGTTCGTCCTCGCATTGCAGGTCAGCATTCACCCATTCATTCACATTTCCTATAGAAACGAACCATATTCACCCTCTCATTCATTCAAATCCACACATGATACAGACCACGAGCATCAGATCCTGTCACTCATCACTCACAGGTTCCAAGAGACAAACAACGTTCACCCGTTCAGTCGGACAACAGGTAGAAAAAACATCAACTCTTTCATTCACAAAGCAAATACAGACAGTTATTCACCCTTTCATTCACACCTCACACAGACAAACAACATTCACCCTCTCGCTCACTCTAATCCAACCGTTCATTCACACAACATATAAAAAAAATCACAAATCAGCTCTAGATTGCGATTCCTCCTCATTCACGCATCAACAGGAACCAACAACATTCACCCTCTCATTCACCAATCAAATCGAGACAGACATTCACCCTCTCATTCACAGGTCCTAACTCATTCAAGCCAATAGAAACAAACATTCACCCTCTCATTGACCAATCAGAGACAGACATTCATCCCGTCATTCAGATGTACGATGGAGACGAACAACATTCACCCTCTCATTGGCATGTAAATCAGATACAAACAACGCATTCGCAGGTTTTTACAGACATGCAACATTCACCCTGTCATTCACACGTCAATCTTCACCTGGACCACAGGATGTTCCTGGACTGTCTGAGGAACCCGGAGAACCGAGAGGAACGCCCGCAGACGCGTGGACGACTTCTCGGCGGTGGATTTACATTTATTTATTGAGAGTTTTTTCTTATTTGCATCATGGTTATCTTTGTTATTATTCCACACCAAGTCTGCAGATGCAAAATTAGATGTTTCCACGGGAACGCCTTGCCCTTTGCAACACACGGTCGCGCGGAGGCGCAAACGCCGGTGCCAAAGTGGAACGCGGACTCGCGGTAATTTACCGTGCATGTGACAATATCTTGTTGGGAGCTGACAGCACAACCTTTACAAATGTCCGAGCGCAGGCGCGTTAACCCCCCCCTCATCCCGCTCTCCCCCCGACCCCGTCGACATTATTAGAGAGAAAGCTACGGTCCCTGCGTCCTGTCGGGATGGCTGGACTTAATGTTCCCCCGCAAAATAAACAGCGGAGCGCTGTATGGAGGTGGAGTGCCCTCCGGAGAACGTGGGGTGAAAAAGCGCGGAACGGGAGAAAAAATAAATAAACAAACAAAAGCGGCGCCGTTAAAACATGCACGGCGGCCATATTGTGACCTTCTCCCCAAGAGTTATTGAATTCCCAGAGGTTCCCGGGTCTCCGCTTTGTCCGAGAACAGGCTTCAAACCTTTATGGGAGAAAGGTAGTTAGCGCTAGGCTAGCCTCCAATATGCTAACGGATTTGTTTTTTTTTTTCGACAATTGTCTTCTCCTGAATCACGGGCTCTCTCATTGGCCGGTTCTTAGGGGGCGTGGCCAGAGTTGCTGCAGCACCTCGCCGGCGCCCACTGTTTTTTTTTTTTTTTTTGTATTTTTTATGAATATTGTTTCTTTTTCTGTGTCCTTCTCTGTTTCTTTTTACCGGTCGGTCGTGGCGGAAGGCCGCCCCGCCGTCCTTCCAAGGTTTTCGTCTATTTTTCTGATCCAGAGCCGTGTTATTATGAGCTGTCATGAACCATTTCTGCTCACTTCCATCCAAATTTATTTATTTATTCAGGCATTCATCCACTTGTTTAGTTAGTTTCAACATATTTTTTGGGGGGGGGTCTTGTTTTTGTTTTTGTCTGTTTTCAGATATTGAGCAGCTCATTTGCTGCCCTCCTTCAGGCGGGATAACGAGGCCCTCACACACACACACACACACACATACACACACACCACCTCTGAGGATTTCATCCGATCGCTCTCTGTATTTTGTCTGGTTTCCGTTCTCCCCCTATGTTTGTTGCTAGATGATGATGTCGTTGCGTTGGCTTCTCACCTAGACGGCGTGGAACCCCGGAAGTTTCCACGTCAGCTTCCGTCGACGTGCAAGGTAGGTTTCTGAACCCCACTGTTGTGACGTCGTGAGTCAGAAGTTTCCTGGTTTTTACCCAGTCTGGCCTCATTCCTGACTGCAAATGTTGAAGAAATTAAGATTCGGGCATCTCGTGGAGAACCGATTCCCCGCTGCTCCACCTCTCCGCTCACAGGAGGCAGGCATGTGTGTGTGTGTGTGTGTGTGTGTGTGTGTGTGTGTGTGTGTGTGCCGTACAGGAGTTTGGACGTGACCTGAACGCATCGGTGCAGGGAGCGAATTGTTTTCTTTACTGTAACCGGAGCAACCGAAGCCCCAGACTCTCCTGTCTATTTTTCTTTTCCAACTGAGACATTTCTGCAGTCATTCTTGTGCTTCTCCGACGTCTCCTGAATGGATGAGAAATGTCTCCGGCAGCTGACGTGTTTATTTCTCCCCGGTCGTGTGATAAACCCAGTCGGGCGCTCAAGTTTTGCAGCACATGTGTGAAAGAGGCTTCAGACAGGTCTCCAGGCAATTTTATTTTATTTGTTTATTTATTTTTTTATCCAACAGTCTGAAATCCTTAAGTCCTGCACCGCCGCAAATGCTGCGCTGCTATTCAGAATCCAAAATGTCAGTCGTCCGCCCTCCACCGATGGCCCGGAGCCCCTGTGGACGCAAACAAACCGGGATTACATCGGCAGCGGAACCAGTATCCATGGGAACCAGGGACCACAGGAGTCCTTCAGATGGTAAGGGCCCGTACAGCACTTCAACTGCTGTTTTATAGTTATAATAAAATCATATACAAATACAGCAACAACAAAAACATTATTATTATTATTATTATTATTATTATTATTATTATTGTTGTTGCTGTTTTTATTTATTCATTTACATTATTTATTTACGTTATTTAATTAGATTAGTTTTTATTGCTAATTATATCTGTTTTTAATTGAATCATAGATTGTCAAGCGTCAATAATAATGATTATTATTGGTAGTATTTATTAGTTAAGATTATTATTATTATTATAATAATGGTTATTATTATTGTTGTTGTTGTTGTTTTGTGTTATTTAATAGGATTTGTTGTTATTGTTAATTATATCTGTTTTAAAAAGAATCATAGATTGTCAAGCGTCGATAATAAAGATTATTATCGGCACTATTTATTAGTTAAGATTATTATTATTAGTAGATGTGGTAGAAGTATTGTTATTTTGAATTAAAATTTTAAATAGTACATTTGATAATGTTGTAAATGTAAAATTTTCAATAGAATTATAAGAACTGTCAAGCGTCAATATTAATGTGTACAACAACAACAATAATAATAATAATAATAATGGTTCATTTAATTTTTTCTTATTTCTAATAATAATAATAATAATAATATAAAACAGCAAAAAAACAGCAACTCTTATTGTTATTATTACTATTATTATTATTATTATTGTTGTTGTTATTATTGTTATGGTTGTTGTTATTACTATCAATTAATTCATCTATTTTTTACTCCGATCCTTTTTCCTTTGCCCATATGGCACGATGAGAGAACCATTCTCACATACAGGAAGTGTTAGGTGGAGTGATTATCTCCGACGGCGCTCCACGCGACGGAGCTTATCCGGAGTCTTCTGGCGTCCTCTGTACGTCCTGCTCCTGTTTAAAGGAGTTTAAAAGAGGCGGTCCGTTAAAGGTCAGCCGTTGGAGCGGGTTGAGCGATGGAGGGCTTCTCAGAGACTTCAGTCGCACGAGTCCTGAAAACTCACCATCCCTTGATTGCACGAGTGGAATTTCCCACATTCGGCGACGGCGGGGAAATGTAAGCTGGACGATAGCAAAGACGCCAACTAATGCTGCACAACCTCAAAGAAAATATCACGTTTAACTTTTCCGGTGGCTTTCCCAGCTCCGTTGTCATTACGAGGAGTTGATTAAAATGTTAATCTAATTAATCAATCGAAATTAATCGCATTTCAATTTTTTGACATGAGAAAAAAAAAATCTGTTTATTTGTTTGTTTCTTCATTACGACCATTTCTGCTTCCGTCATCCAGCCGCTGGATTTGTTTCGACGTTATTTTTCTGGACGGCGGTTTATAATTTTCATCAGCCGGATCGATCTACAGCATCTCCTGTAGGCCCCGATCATCCATCACGGGGAGGAGAGTGGTCTCCAGTCCCCCGGTGAGATCCATCTCACCGGGGGATTGCTCGATTTGTCAGGCGTGGACGTGGACGCGAACCCAGACATGTGGCCCAGCGTTGATTGGTGACACTCCGCTCGCTCGTATTAGCGGCGCCGCTATCTTCCACAGCAAAGCTTACAGTGCTGACATGCGTGCTAGCATGGCATGTTAGCATGTAGCTGCAAATTCAAAGCGGAGGCGCATAAAGTCCAAAAAACAGCATTTCTGTCTCGACTTCTATCTGGAAGTTTCTTCAACCTGCATCTCATCCATCATGCTAGCACCTTACGCGTCAGTGTAGCAAATTAAAGTGCGATTAAAATGCATTAATTAAGCATTGTTTTTTTTTTTCCTGTAATAGGTGAATCTAAATTAATATTAGATAACAAGGAGACAGGTCAAAATATTCATATTCACCCCATGTGACTTTTTTAAATGTTGAAAATTATTTAATAAACAAATAAATAAATAAACAAACAAACAAACACACAAATAAATAAAATAAAATAAATAAATAAAATAAGTGAATAAATAAATAAGCAAATAAACAAACACACAAATAAATAAATAAATAAAATAAATAAATAAAATAAGTGAATAAATAAATAAGCAAATAAACAAACACACAAATAAATAAAATAAATAAATAAAACAAGTAAATGAATAAATAAATACATATAAATAAATAAATAAACAAAAAAAAAAAAACGGTAATATTGGCAAGCAAAAAATGACAAAATAAATATGTCCGATCTGTGCGTGCAGATTTTAGACAAAGCAAAAACCCCAAGTCGGAAGCAATTACTCTGACTTGAGCGCTTGTATTGCAGACGGCAGCGCTCCGAGGCATCGATCCACAATTGACACGTTGGACTTCGGTCGGGGTCGGGATTCCAAATCCGACTCGCTTCCTCCAGCAATGAGTCTGTCAGAACCTTCGGGAGCCGAGCTTAGCGGGGCTCCGGCTGGTGAAGAAGCGCTGAGAATACCGGTGGGGAACGACTAACCCGGCGCTGAGATCGTGCCCGGACAAGTTAAACCGTTTTGGGAATCGTCGGCGTCACTTGTCACCATCGGATAAAAAAAAAAAAAAAAATCAAAGAGATGTAGAATCTCCCCGGTAGAGTTCAGGATCCGGCGGGATCTTTGCGACGACACGCCCAAATCTGCCTCGCAACCCCTCGCGACCTCCGAAGTGACGGCACGGATAATTCCTCCCTGCGCCGCTTTTCTCTCAATTTGTCATCCAAAGTCCTTCGGGAGCGTTTCGGCCCGCCGGGGACGATCCGGCACCTCACTGCCGCTCTCATTCACACTGTCGCGCACTAACTCTGTTTTTTTTTTTTTTATTTTTGTTTATTTTATTTTTGTCACGCTGTTTCTCTTTAGTTGTCTTTTTTCACCCTTACTGTACTTTTTTTTTTTTTTTTTCCCAATTCAGTTGTCATTCTGCTGTCTATCTATTGGTGGATGTCTTATTTTTATTTTTATTTTTTTAAAATTTTCTATCGATTTAAATTTTCTAATTGTCTTCTGACTGTCTCTCTATTTATATTTACATTACTATTTATTGGAATTTGTAACTGTTACGCTGCTACGACAAAAGAATTTCCCCTATGAGGATCGATAAAGTTTATCTTATCTTATCTTATCTTATCTTATCTTATCTTATCTTATCTTATACTCGGTCTTTCTCGGATTCAGATAACGAGCACTATGAAGTTATTTTAGAAATAGTTCTTATGGCCGTCCTTAATAATCCCCGCCATTAAGTTACTCAAGGAAACGATACAGTCAAATTACAAATTGTTTATTTTTGATTAAACTGTATCTTTTGGGCAGAATTTCAAATTTAAAGTGATATTTTTTTGGTCGCAAAATCAATAGATGGATATCTCGAAAGGGAAAGTTGACTTTTTAAAGATGATAATAATTCTGTGTGTGTGTGTGTGTGTGTGTGTGTGTGTGTGTGTGTGTGTGTGTGTGTGTGTGTGTGTGTGTGTGTGTGTGTGTGACGGGGGGGGTTCAATCCCTGCACCGGGAGACCTGATGGTGCCAGAAGCCTGATGGCTTCATTTTTTTTTCTCCACCCTCTTTGAAATGTGGGCCCGCCACTCTCACACACACACACACACACACACACACACACACACACACACACACATCCGTACGCATGGCTCCCTCCTAAAAAACACCAATCAAGCAGCAAAGACCCTGCCAATATTCCCCCCAGATGAGACCTGAGCTGTGAGGAGGGCGCCAGGATGAAAGCGATGGAGCTGAAGAAAGGGGCTTGTTGATTAACCTTTGCGGTCCGAGGTAAATCTGTACACGCCGGTGTATGTGTGTGTGTGTGCGTGTGTGTGTGTGTGTGTGTGTGTGTGTTATCTGTCCACCCCGCTGCTCTCAGAGGGATCCTTGTCAGCACTGGCTGTCTTTCAATCCCGCGTGAAGGGGCAGGTTGTATCTGGGTCCGTCCGCGGTGGCTTTTTAATGACCGCCCTCCTCGGGGCGCCTGAAGGCGTCGCCCTCGGTGACGGAGCAAAGTGCAAGAAAAAAGTGCGTTCAAAGGGGGCGGAGCCACTCGCCCGCTCCGAAACACTTAGCAGTAACCTCCACCGAGCTCTGCAACTATTTGGATAATTTCATAATTATAATGGAATGGAGATGAATCCCGATTGTTCAGTTTGACTCGCTTCCCCGATACAGAATGCAACTCAGACCTGTAATTTGGGAAATAAAAAATACGTCCAACCCATCATGGAGACGCCTCAGGCGCCGCTCCTTCTCTCTCTCGACCCCGAGGATGATCAAAATCAGATTCTTGATTTCGACAGAGAAATAAAATGCACCGACTTCAGAGTGGTTTAAAATTCTCTCCAACATTTCATGGTGGATGGTGAGGATCCTGACCGGAACAGAAAACCCCCAAAAATATGGTGGACTTGATTCATTCAGTCATTCCTTTGGTTCTTTCAGACTCAGCATGGTTGCAGGAGGGCTGGAAGATTTCCCAATATCTGGACAATATCTGGATAAGATTTAACCAAACTTTTTTTTTTATTTTTTTTATTTTATTTCATTTCATTTTATTTTATTTTATTTTATTTTATTTTATTTTATTTTATTTTATTTTATTTTATTTTATTTTATTTTTCATCCATCCATCCATCTTCTTCTTCTTTTCCGGGGGCATGGTAAACCCTGGACTGGTCGCCAGTCAATCAAACTTTTATTTTATTTCATTTCATTTCATTTTTTCATTTCAGTCTTTTTCTTTATTTTCTTTTCATTTTTCTTTCATCCATTGGACCGGGAACTTTTAATGATTTTATTTATTTATTCTATTTTATTTATTTTGTTTTTGATTTAGTCTTTTTTTTTTATTTTAATTTTTGTTTAATCCATTGAACCGGGAACTTTGTGTGTTTTTCTTTTCATTTTTGTTTAGTCCATTGAATTGGAAATGTTTGATTATTTTATTTTATTTTATTTTATTTTATTTTATTTTATTTTATTTTATTTTATTTTGTTTTATGTTTTTTTATTTTATTTTACTTTATTTTATTTCATTTTTCATTTTTTTAATTTTCTTTTCAATTTCATCTTTGTTTTTTTTTTCTTTTCATTTTTGTTTAGTCCACTGAATTGGAAACGTTTGATTATTTTATTTTATTTTATTTTATTTCATTTTATTTTATATTATGTTTTTTATTTTATTTTACTTTATTTTATTTCATTTTTTAAATTTTCTTTTCAATTTCATCTCTGTTTTTTTTTTCTTTTCATGTTTGTTTAGTCCATTGAATTGGAAACGTTTGATTTTTTTATTTTATTTTATTTTATTTTATTTTATGTTTTTTTTATTTTATTTTACTTTATTTTATTTCTTTTTTTTTTTTTTTCAATTTCATCTTTGTTATTTTTTCTTTTCATTTTTGTTCAGTCCATTGAACCAGGAACTTTTAATTATTTTATTTTATTCTATTTTTATTTTTCCAATGTAGTTTATGTTTTTTTTTTTTCTTTTCAATCCTTATTTTTCAGCAGTTTGCTGGAAACCTCATCCCTCCGATCGGCCGATTCGATCGGAATCGACGCCGGTCGGCTGAAATCAAATGGAAAAAATCAACATAAAATCAATACATTTCAAATCCGGCCGGCGGGAATCACTGCGATTAAGGTCCAAGACGGCGCCGTTCGTTATCGTAACCTTATCCGATACCGACGGCGCCTTTTACCCCATGTTGCACCGGAGGGGGTTCACTGCAGTCCGGAGGTGCTTCAGGAGCGCCGAGGTCTCGGAGGGGGAACCCTCAGATCCTCGCTTTCCCACCCGGATGATCTCATCCACCTCGTCCTGCTTATCCTCTCAGCCTCACTGTCTCTTGCTGCTCCGCCTATTTTTTTTAAATTATTTTTCTTTATTTATTTATGACTCCGGTTTTCACCCCCGCCTTGCCTGTAAGTCGGCCTCCCCCGGCCGCAGCGGGGCGATGCATATTTGCTCTAATCAGCAAACCAGACCATCATCTTCAATCGGCGCAGCTGCAGCTCAACCCTGGCGCCTCATCCTCTTATTGCCGGATTATTCTCTTCCAAGTTTGGTATTTTGATGTCAGCCCGCTCGCTGGGGAAATGTTCTGAATTTACTCCTCCGACGTTTGAGAAAGTTTCTAACATTTTTTTCTTCTTCTTCTTCTTCTTCTTCTTCTTTCTTTTTTTTTTTTTCTGCCTCGGGGATTCGCATCCCTCGCCCCATCAGAGGGCGGCGCATGATCTCTAATACCTAACCCAGCCCTTGTAATTATTCAAAGTAGAAAAGAAATTACCAGCGGCGCGGGGGGTTCGGGGCGTGTTGGCGCTTCCTCCTCTCAGCTGGAAGGTTCCTGGTCGGATTCCGACAGGGAGGTCTTTCTCTGCGTGTTCTCTTTGCCAAAACACATTCATGGAAACCCGAAGCGGTGAATGGGAGGGTGAACGTTTGTTTATTCAAGGGTTTTTATTGCTGGGAGAATGGAAAGAAATGTAAAAATAAATTTGCTTTTTCTTTTTTTTTCTTTGGCCTTTTTTTCCTCGGAGTCGCCACAGTCGATCAACCTTCTCCATCCGACCCTCTGGATATCGTCCATCCATCTTCTCTTTGGTCTTCCAGGGGTCGGGAACCTTTTTGACTGGGAGAGCCATAAAAGCCAAATCTTCTTCTTCTTCTTCTTCTTCTTTCGGCTTTTCCCGTCAGGGGTCGCCACAGCGAGTCAACTTTCTCCATCTGACCCTATTCTCTGGATCCTCCTCTCTCACATCAACTACCTTCATATCCTCTCTCACTACGTCCATAAATCTTCTCTTTGGTCTTCCTCGAGACCTCCTGCCTGGCAGCTCCAATTCCAGCATCCGTCTACCAATATATTCTCTATCCCTCCTCTGTCCATCACCCAACCATCTCAGTCTGGCTTCTCTGACCTTCTCTCCAAAACATCGAACATGTGCTGTTCCTCTGATAGACTCCTTCCTGATCCTCTCCATCCTGGTCACTCCCAAAGAGAACCTCAACATCTTCATCTCTTTGACCTCCAGCTCTGCTTCTTGTCTTTCGGTCCATGTCAGTGTTTGTAGATCATCTCACCAGCGTTTCCTCCACCTTTCCTCTCACTGTCTTCTATCTCCACCCATTCCAACCTGCTTGAACCCGTTTATTTTCCACCCCCTCCTACGCTCTGGCCTGTCGACCCTGAAATCCTGAATAAGAAAAAGATAAAAATGCAACCAGAATGAAACTCTGTACCTGCAGGTCAAATATATCAGGTGAAAGTGGGGCTTCTTCTGCATCTGGTGGGGACGATGTCTCTCAGAAAGATCCTCCGTGCAGCTTTGCAACCCGGTGGAGATCCTTCTGCAGCTGCCATGCCTGATAATGATCCACCTCCAGGATCTGTGGAGCTGTGAGACGTCATTCATTCATTTATTTTCATGCCATTATATTGTTTCTTTTTTAAATAATCGCACCTGTGAACATAGCGGCGATCCATAACTGAAGACAAAAGCTTTCAAAAGGAGTCACGAAAAAGGACAGGAAAAAAAATACAGCTAGGTTAATAGTTTATGGAGGTGTGTGTGTGTGTGTCTATGTGTGTGTGTGTGTGTGTGTGTGAGAGATCAGATAGCACCCAGGGTCACCAGCGAGGATCCGGGATGGGCAAGGCCAGCAGTGCTGTGTTATATTAAAGTGACTTATAGAAACAGTATATTAGATTTACGTGCGGACCGTTATTCCCTTTCCCCTCACATTTCTCTCCGCCGCCTCAGGTTGACCCCCCCCACCCCTCCCTCCCCCCTCTCGGGCCCCCAGGGGTCCTCCGCCCGTCACGTGCACGTGTGCACGCGTGCACGCTTGGTCCTCAGGTGTAATATAGCATTATCCGAGAGGAGCCAGGTATGAATTGCGGTTGTCATCGAAGGCAGCGTCCTTCTTTCAAAGGTCGCAAGGATTTTATTATTTACCGGTTAAAGGGATTTTGAAGAGAAGGTTCCAGAGTGTTTAAAAAAAAAATCTATAAGAATGAGTTGATTAATTAGTTAATAAATTAAATAATAAAAAAAAAAAAACCCATACAAGAATAAAAGGTATTTCAAAACAATACGAATGACAATAATAATACGTTCTAAAATTTGCTGTTAAAAAAAAAAAAAAGAATAAATAAATACAACAAAATAAAATAAAATAAAATAAAATAAAATAAAATAAAATAAAATAAAATAAAATAAATAAAATACATCTTTTACAATGTGATCATAATTCATACGACCTTTTGCATCATGAAAAGAAAGAAATACACTGCGGAGAAAATAATCCGCATTGAACTTGATAATATGTAAGTGTGCGTGTTTGCAAACTGTCCCCATTATTGTGAAGAAATGACGTAAATGTAAATATAGCCGTGTCCTCTAGGGCTAACATACATATGCATTACCTCAGTGTTCTTCGACGCGCATTGATAATAAGCAAGTGTTCTTGAGGTCGCTGAGAATAAACGGACTAAAATATGTATTTATACTTTGCATCGATCTGCAAGGGACGTGTGAAAACCTCCATGTAAAGGTTAACCTTGGGCGGGGAAAGGTGGGCAAAGGGCCCCGGTCGCCCCGGTGGAGTTTTTCAGCTTCTTCCTCATCGAGCGGATCGATATTTCGACGCCCGCTCATCCTTGACACAACTTTGATTGAATTCTTAAATAAAATAAATGAATACGATCTCCGAGGGCTCACCTGCGTCAGGTGAGTGTGACGGCACCGGCGATAACTCAGTAGAGAGTTTTTCATTTTTAAATAAAGTCAAAGTAGTTTTCACTCAGACAAGCGGGATGGTAAAAGTACGAGGAGTACAAATAGGGAAAAAAATCCAGGTTGTTGCATTTGGTACCTTGAAACTTCGGCAGGTAATGAGGTGCCTCAGGTGATGATGGGGTGGCTGTGACAATATGCACGCAGGTAATCTGTGTGTGTGTGTGTGTGTGTGTGTGTGTGTGTGAGTGTGTGTGTCAGCATCCTGCCCGACAGAAGAGGGGGTCGGCGACCTTTAACACCCAAAGAGCCATTTGGACCCGGTTTCCATGGAAAAGAAAACACTGGGAGCCGCAAATAATTTTTGGACATCTAAAATAAAGGTACTGCTGTATATATTGCTTTTTATTACCTTTACACTTTGTATAAACAAGTGTGTAGTGTGTTGCTTATGAAATCCACAAAGTGCTACAGAGAAAATTAAATTTCATTTATGGAATGAACACATTTTGAACATTTTGGGCTTTCAGAGCGTGTAGCGGAGTCTTGACCTGTATTTTACAAATAAATTGGGAAAAAAATCACTGTGTCGGTAAACAATAAAAAAATAAATATTTGGAAAATATCTTCATAAATATTTATTTTACCTGGTTAATGGGACCTCTGCTCCTGAACTTCTGCACACAGCATCTGCAAATCGTGACTTTACTGGCTGGCAGGTATACCAGCTTCCACAAGTGTGACGTTTATTATATAATATATAATATATAATATAATTTTATTTTAATATTTCAAGATCACAATAATCTTCCAACTTAGAACTAAAATTAAAAAAAGAACTAACACAAATAAAATACACTTCAATCAAATATAATAACACACAGGAATGAAAATACCCTGATTTAGTAGGTAAATGAGTCAAGATAGAGGACGTTCTTTAAAGAATGGGAAACATTTATAGCATTTAAACTGCTCCAAAAAATAAAGGGAACACTAAAATAACCCACCATTGATGTGAATGAATTAAATATTCTTATTAAATGCTTTGTTCCTTTCATAGTTGAATGTGCTGACACGAAATCACACCAAAATGATCAATGGAAATCAAATGTATGAACCCATGGAGGCCTGGATTTGGAGTCGAAGTCGCAAAAACACTTCAGGCTGATCCAACTTGGATATAATGACCTTAAAACAAGTCAAAATGAATCAGTGTCGCTTCCTAAGTGGACACTTTGATTTCACACAAGTGTGATTGACTTGGAGTTACATTGAGTTGTTTAAGTGTTTATTTTTTTGAGCAGTATATTATTTACCAATTCTACAACACTCCAGTGACATGCAGTCAAGTGAGGCAGAGGAGGCTCTGCCTCACCTGTCAAAATGAAAAAAAAAAACAAACAATAACATAAGATAAATATTAACATTTTTCCCCTACTCTGATTCATAATTGTATTTTCTGTTGTATTTTCAAGCATTCTTTTAAATGTTCTCAATACAAATCGCTGAATTTGCTGATCAAATCCAGCAGGGCTCACCTCTGAACCTCGCAGTCCCTCACAAGCTGTATGTCCCCTACAGAATATTTATAGAAAGATTTATTATATGATGATTTACACCACCACCTTCTTCAAGCTGTGCAATGTCTTTAGCTTACGGGTGAGATGCAATTTTTCTCACTGATAGAAAAACGAAACGTAGAGAAAATTCATGAGGTGAGGCAGACAATTCTGTGCCTCACCTGAAGGGGGTGCATATGAGCTAGCAGGTGCTCGTGACTGCTTTCCCTCTAAAAGAAGTGTAGGATAAAATAAAAAAGATAAATGAAACAAGACAAAGAGAAGTTTACAACAAAGAAACAAAGCTTTTGGTTCACACAGAAATAAAGACAAGACCACCAATTGTTTTCAATGTTATAAAAAAGTGAGATGAGACTAGCGGAAATAAGAAACTCATTTGAGAATATTGTTCTGAGGGAAGCTTGTCCTTCTTCTGACCTGCGTTCTTGCTTCTACCTCAGGTTCCACCTCCAGTCGTCGCCTCCCTGGACGCTCCTCTCCAAAAGTCCAGTGCATCTACATTCCCCTCATGGCCGGTAAGCTCCGTCATCCCTCCGCCGACGACCTATGGGCCCAAAAAAAAAAAAAAAAACACAAATCCTGAAAGCGCCGACCTGTGCGAACCCGGCTGCCGCTCAGTCTTTGAGGCGAAGCGGCCAAAATATCCAAGAGAGGAAACTCCCTGTCAGAACGGACACTTTGACAAATTAAGAACGCGGATAAGGCCGACACCGTTGACTGTTAGCGGCAGCCGCCACGACTTCCTGTCATGCATAAACCCAGCTAAAGGATGTGTGTGTCAGTCGTCAGTGTGTGGAAAATGATCTCCGCAAACATTGTGTCCGGAGTGTCTAAATCCTGGTCTTCAAAAGCGCTGAGCTAGCAACAACTTACCCAAAAGATGATACCATTAAAAAAAAAAAAAAAGAAGGCAGGCTCAGATGCATTCAATGCAATCGTAAAATCCATTCCTGTGTGTTATGGCACCCTGTCTCTTTTCACGATGCCATCCAAGATATGGCGTCTAGCCTGACGATGGAGGTTTTACTGTGAAGTCGATCGCCACAGGTGTGTAAACCAGCGGTGTGGCGGCCACTTAGCAAACATCTGTGAAGGAATAAATCGATAATAAATCAAAAAAAATGTCTGCAAAGCTCGGTGACCTGCAGACTCTGAGTCTGACCGGCTAGCGTACCTTCATGCTAAGCTCACGTCAGTGGATCAGAGCTTTTGTAACACACTCTTGAAAATCGCATTTTTAACGCGGGAAGACGGTTTCATGCATTTCAGCTAAAGGTGTCCAGATACTTCGGGGAATGCAGATTAAGATTTCCCGTTGAAAGTGCCCCGAAAGTCGAGATCACCCCGCAAAACCACCGGTTACACACATGTCTGTTCGGGAATTAGAGTTTCAATTTGAAACATTTTTAACAAACAATGCACTCAATATGCAAGTTATGCAAGCAGCATGAAAGAAATGAAAAAAAGAAGGAAAATAATAAAAAGAAGTTGATTGTAATTGAGAATAATTGATATTTAAAATTTTTTATTTTTTTTTATTTATTTTTTTTTTTCCCAAGATGTGCGATCCAGTTCACTGTGTTCCTCCTTGTGGTTCGTCTTAATTGAAAGCAGAATTTAATTTCTCTCCATCTCGTGACTTTTGACCGAGCCGCAATGGAATTAAGTCGTAAGTTCACTGTCTTTTTTTTTTTTTTTTTTTCCGGATTATTACACTTAACACAAGGTTCTTTGAACACCTTCAAGACGGCAAAGAGATAAGACGTTTCCATTAAAAAAAAAAAAAAAAAAAAAAAAAAAAAAATCACAAGCCCGCAATTACACACACACACACACACACACACACACTCACATTACCGGGAATGAGCGGCTCAGTCACTCACACCCGATTAAAAACGGACATTGGAATTTGAGTGACCTCCGCGGTGACACTGGTTTCCGGCGTGGCTGAATTAAAACACGGCCTGTACGCACGGCGCGCTGAAGCAAGGTGAAATTGCCCATTTCTTCGAAATCGCCATCATGATTTATTTCATTTATCCTTGTAACATATATCAGCACGATGAGTGTTCCTGCGTGCATGTGTGTGTGTGTGTGTGTGTGTGTGTGTGTGTGTGTGTGTGTTGGATGACTCTTTATGCGTCCTTGTGATTGACAGGTGTGAGTGGTTCTTCTCCCTGCAGACCTTCATGAAGGTTAAAGTGAGAAGTAGATGAACGATTGGATGGATGAATAATTAGTTATCATCATCATCAGCGCTGCAATATTTATTTATCATTTCTGTTGTTGATCTATAAAATGATGATCTATTAAAATGATGAGGATTAAAGTTAGGTTTCTATCTTACATGATACATGATATTACATACAATTAATTGAATGATATAAAATCAGGTTTTTTTTCTATGTGTTGTTTATGATATGACATGACAGGACATATCATGAATTGTATTATATTATATTATATTATATTATATATGATTTGGTATGATATATGATATGTATGATATTATAGTATATTATATTATATTATAGTTTATTATATTATAGAATATAATGTTTATATTTTTGATATGATATGATATTATATGATAATATATTATATGATATTTTTTTTAATATGAGACAACATTATATCATACTTTTTGATCTGATATTATATTATATTATATTATATTATATTATATTATATTATATTATATCATATTACATTATGTTATATTATATTATATTATATTATACAAGATGTGGTATAATATATATTATATTTTTTGAAATTATATAATATGATAGTATATATTACATTGAATGTTAGGATATATTACCTTATATATTACATTATATTATATTATATTATATTATATCATATTATATTATATTATATTATATTATATTATATTATATTATATTATATTATATTGTATTTTTTGATATGATATGATATGATATGACATGATATGATATGATATGATATCAGAGTTCAATAAAGAGCTTTATTTAATTTGCACCTTTTCTCTGCGCCGCTTCCCCTGGTGTCACAGTTGCTTTACCCTTATTTAGATATACTCATCAATACTCACCCCCCCTTTGAAAGTACTTTCGCACTTTCAGTCTGGAAAGACATAATCTCCAAGGGGAACCAATAAGCATAAGCCATTTTTCCGTGCAGCATCAGCATCATCGTCTTAATTGTATGCAGGGAACATAAAGGGCTTTTCTTGACCTTGTGCTTGCTTTGTAATCTCCTTTGTGGAAATCACACTCTCACTTTATGAATATATTGTAATTAGGCATATGTATTCCAACAGGCACTAAGATATAGTTTCTGCCTAATCTCTCATTTATATGCAAAGGAGCAGCAGTTAAAGAGCTTAGACTTTCTTCCGTCTTACTGATTCCTTTTTGCCCTAATCAAGTTACTTTCTGTCTTTCTTTCTTTTTCTTTTTTTCTTTTTTTTTCCCCGCAGGCTGCCGTGTCACTCGCCTTTTCTCGGTCCAAGCGAAGTCCATTATCAATTCTTTAGAGGTTGCGCGAGAAGCGAGTGTCCTGATGTTACCGAGCGGAGATTGGGGGCCGTCAGCGCGGTGACTTTAATTTGGTTGGTTTCCAATGATCCCTCTTTGTTTATGGCGCCGACGTCGATGTCATTTATTTGAATTCTTCCAAAAGACAGCAGGTGATTGTCAGGCGCGTAATGACTCCACATCACCTGCTGAAAGAGACTGCGTTCAGCATTTCAAACTGCTCATGTTCACCGACCCATTAACATTTTCATTATCATTGTTTTATTGAGTATTATTTGCTCTTTTTGCCAATATAAGCATGAGTGTCACTGTCATTATTATTATTATTATAATGATATTACTATTACAAATTATATATTGTTATTATTATTATTGTTAGTGTCGTTGTTATTATACTATATTCATAATCTTCTTATTGTAAATTTCATAAGATGTTTTATTATTGCTATTGCAAATTTTATGATAACCATAAATATTTATGATGGTCTTATTATTGTTATTATTAATATTATAACTACGATGATTATTTATTTAGTTATTATTTTCATTATTATTGTCGCCATTGTTGTTTTTATATTCTTTAATATTTTCGTCATTTTTGGTAATATTATTGTTATTATTATTTGTTATTATACTTGGTATTGTTTCTACAATTATCAATATATACCTACTACTGATAATAATAATAATTATTATTATATTATTATTAATATATCTATAATTATAATACAGTGCAAGACAAATTTATAATAATTTCATAATAATTAAACCAAACCCATCATTGTTTTCATAAGTTCATTTTATTATTATTATTATTTTCATTATTATTATTATTATTATTATTATTATTATTGTTGTTATTATTATTATTATATATTATTATTATTAGTAGTAGTAGTATTATATTGTATTAATATTATTCCTATTCTTGTTTTGATAAGTCTTGTGATTTTTATTGTCACTATTATTATAACCATACATATTTGTCATTATATTCTTATTACTATCATGATTATTATTATTATAACCACCATTGTTGTTATTTTATTAATTTACTTTTACGTTTTTTTGGTTTTATCATTATTATGCTTGCTATTGTTGCTTTAACCATTAATATACATACTTTATATTTATAATAATAATTCACATTTTTAATAATTATACTATTATATTAGTATCATTATAAATACCATCATAATCATCATTTATATTATATGTTCATGTACAATAATAATTATTATGATTATTATCATCGTCAATATTACCGCACGTATGACACTGGCGCCCTCGTCTTCGACTTTTACTTTATAAAATCCCATGTTAATCTTATGTTTTGGGTTCAGCGTCGACAGTCTTGGACCTCTGATTCGTCTTTGCTACTCGACCGTCGGCGTTCTGCTGTGTTTGTTTGTTTGTCAGCTGCTGATTCTCCGGCGAGGTTGAAGGGGTTCGAGGGTGATCTGGGATAGAAATCTGGGCTCAGACGTCGGTCGCGGCCTCTGCTGCGTTACGTCCCGGGGAAATGGGTCGCCCCGCTCTGCCGAGTTAGCACTTCAGCTCCGGCTCGGGAGACGGGCTTTCAGCCTAGCTTCTTAGCCCGAGTACATTTGTTTGCCCTTGTTGAGCTCGCTTAGCTGACGGGGACTCGGACCAGCTTTTTACCGCGGCGCGTCGGGCCGGGAGCGCCAGGAGGACCAACTCCGCGGCCTCGGCGCACTTTAATAGAGAGCGCGATACAAGAAACCCGGCGGCCGCCATTTGTCATGATTACGGTCCGATATTAACCCCCGAGGGCCGGGTCACACGGAGCGACGGATGCGGCGGAGCGTTCGTCTGGCAAATATTGGGAAAAAAAAAAAACCACACGGCGCCTGCAGATACGTTCCTTAATGGATCCGCGTTTGACGAAAACCGCAACGAGGGCACGTGGAGCGAACGTTCCCGCCGCCCCGCTGAGGACAAAGGAGCTGCCAACAAATGATGCAACACAACAAGTCGGAAACATGCTTATTTATTAATTGATTGATTGATTTGATTGTTCATGTATTGGATTAATGACTAGATAGTCATGGATTAATAACATGGATTAATCCATCCATCCATCCATCTAGTCATTACTTTGATTATACATCTATTTGCGTATTAGTTTGTTTAATTTCATTTGTTTGATTTTATTAACCCATCTATCTATCTATTTATCTGTATTTTCTTTAATTCAATTTAATTTAATTTAATTTAATTTAATTTAATTTAATTTTCAATCTACTTGTTATTTGCCTCTTGCCCAGTGACTGTTGGGATAGGCTCCAGTAGTCCTGCAACCCGAAGTGCAAGATACGTGGTAACTAATGGATGGATTTTATTTTATTTTATTTTATTTTATTTTATTTTATTTTATTTTATTTTATTTTATTTTATTATTCCAGAGAGAAAAAAAAACACCCAAACTCTTTTATTATTATTTCTTTCGGATTCCTCAGAGGAGCGATTCATGCGTGACACAAAGCCGTAGCATCCGACCGAAGCAAAATTTAAAAGAAGCAGGAAATCAGTGACTTTTGAAAAAGACTACTTGCACACACACATGCATATTTACCGTATGTGTACCTTTCTAGAATTCAATTTTTGTAAAACGCTTCGTATTCTCTCCCTCGCTCACCAACAGCAGGTAAGGTTTCGTGAGAAGCCCGGACGTTCCACCTGTTCCCGAAACCGAAACGTTCAAATCCCTTCAGTCATTGGAAATTAAGCTCCAAACAAGTTAATTTACTCGCAGACATGTTCAATTGATTTTGCACCACAACTTCAAAGTGGAGGCATTCGGGCCTCGGCGAGGTTGGTTGGCGGGGGAGGAGGGGCGGCGGCGGCGGCGGCGGCGGCGGCAGCGGACGCCTCGCTCGGCTGGCTTTGCAGAACCGACCCCCCCCGTCCCCCCGTCAACCCCCAGCCACAATTAGTATTCATTGAAATGCAATCGATTCATAATACGATACCACTCCAGGCGTGCAAATTGAAATATTTCAACCTTTTTTTTCCTCCCCCCCCTTTTAAATATTCTTCGAGCCGATGAAAAATGAAAAGGTGCCGCCTTTCGCATGTAATGGGTTGCTGATCAAACGTCAGCTCCGCCCAAACTCCGCTCATTCGTCTGGGAAACCCCGAGAGGGCGAGGAGGCTATTATTTCTGTCATTTATTTGCGGCGAGAGAGAAAGAGGACACTTGTATTTTCCAACCGGTGTGGAAAAAAAGACCGGACGCGGCCGTTAGTGTCTGACATTTCAACGCTTGATGGAGAGAAAAATATAAATAAATCAAAAACCACCAATGGAGGACGTCTTCCTTAGCAACTTTAGCATTTAGCTAACTGGGAGAGCCATAAAAGACAAATATTTCTAGAGCCATATAGTATTTTTAACGTGGAATGAATTAAATATATCTTACTTTTACTGTGAACTCTGGTGCCGCTTTATATTTGACCGTTTCATCGATGCAATTTTATCATTGCATATTAGACCTATCGCAGATCCAAATGCAAATTTCCTACTATTATTTATTATTGTTATGTTTTACTTGAAACTCTTTTCCGTTACGAGGGTTGAAGCGGATAAACTCATTGGCTATCTGATAATTTTTTTTTTTTTTACCTTGACCATAAACCGGACGCGCTCGGAAGCCATCGTTTCCCGACCCGACCCGTGAAAACTATCTTCAAAGCTCATTTCTAATTACTTTAAAATGACACAGTATACAGGACTGTCTCAGAAAATAAGAATATTGTGATAAAGTTATTTATCTTCTGCAATGCAATTAAAAAAAACAAAAATTACTTTTTCATGATATTCTAATATTTTGAGATAGGATTTTTGAGTTTTCTTAAGATCTAAGCCATAATCAGCAATATTAAAATAATAAAAGGCTTTGAATATTTCAGTTGATTTTAAATGAATCCTGAATGTATGACATTTTAGTTTTTGTAATTGCATTACAGAAGATAAAGAACTTTATCATAATATTCTCATTTTTTGAGAAAGTCCTGTAATGAAGAAATATCACAAGTATTTTAAAATCAGTTCCAAACCGATTTTTTTTTCCAATATATGCCGTCACCGGAAGAGCCATATATGGCTCGCGAGCCATTGGCCGCTAATTTAGCAGAAAGCTAGCAGAAAGCTATCAGCATGTTAGCGCTAGTGCTGTCAGATCATTCATGGAGGCAGAAGGCCGCCCGATGAACGTGGATGTTTCCGTTCCAGCTGAGCTCGTTCTCCTGCCTCGGTTCTCAAGTTCTTCTTTCGGGGGAGTTCGGTTCCTTTGCACGGCGGTTTCCATTTTATTTTTATTTTCTTTTGCGTCTGCTCAGATTCCTCAAGTAGTGTTTCAGGGATCCGTCACCGCGGCTGACATGTCAGGTTTCTGTAGATCGTCTTAAAGACGTCCAGGCGTCTCTGCATGGAAAGGGTTATGAGATGAGAACAACTTTATTAATCCCGAAGGAAATTGTTGTGCCAGAGTTTCAAGTGAAAACAGAACAGTAATAGAGAGCCTCGTCGAAATGTCGAAAATGTCTTATTGTGCTGTTCATATTGTAGCGTTTTGGTCGGGGGAAACACCTGGTTGACGGTAAAACGTCCGTTTAATAAGCAATAGCTATTGTCGGCCACTAACTTCCCGACTCAATTCCAGGTAACAAAAATCAGAATTCTTTACACCTCAAACCACAACCACAAAATTTCCCTGAAACCCAAAAAATCACAAAGAAAACCCCCACATTTGCAACTCGCTACAATATTCATCTATAATCATATTCATAACATTAACACTCTTCCTATCAGCACGTATCCGAATGCACTGCTGACAGCAAAGTAGGAATTTCACCATGTTTCTACACTTTAGAAACATGTTTCGATCTTGAAAATTCGGAGTTTCCCAATTTACCTGCCGGGTTTTTGGGCGGCTTCAAGCGAAGACATTCGAGTCCGGTCGCAAAAACAAGACGACAAGAATTCACCGTCACCTCGACGACCGGGAACCTCCACAGACATCTTACGCGAGAACATGCATTTACACCGGTAGCTTGAGCTGGCTGGCCGCAGCCGAGAAAAAAAAAAAATCCATAAAAATATGTTCTTTTAGGGATTAATTTTTTAACTGACCCGGCAATAACATGTCCCGGCGTGACAGTTTAAAAGGATTTCCACGCGGTTGAAGGCGCCGCACGTCTGCGTCCAGGGCGGGAAATGCGCTCTGGCACATGTCGGGAGTGGAACGCGGGAGCCGGATGACGCGCCCAACTTCCGATAATGACCGGAAAACCGTCGGAAATAAAATAAAAGCAACCGTCCGGAGCATGAATTAAACACGGGATCCGTCCTTGGACTCGCATTCGGAGAGAGACGTCCTATCGGCGCATCTATGCATCATTAACTACCTGCATCTGCAGCGGCGATAAATATCCCGTTTAAAGCGCACGCCTCCGCCAAGGCCGATACGAGCGCGGCGGTTCGGCTCCCGAGCAGCCCTGATGGACGACCCCGCCGGCAAATTGTTAAACAAACAAATGCCTCAACCCCCGTCCTCTTGATTGGATCCAAGTTCACCCACGACGCCGCCGTCTAGACGCCGTTTTAATTATGATTTAGGCCAAGAGACCGGAGGCGGTCGAGAGGAGAGGAGTCGGGGTCCGTCGCGGGAAACCTTTCGGTCGCCCACGTGGTCTTTAAGGGTCGGAGCTTCGCGCCGACGATGAGGAAACTCGAAATCGTCAATTAATGAACGGCGGCGGCGGGAAAAGGTGCGGACGGTCAGCGGGGAGAATCATTATCGTGGGAGGAGGAGCGGCGGGGAAACAAGGGGAGGACAGACGGCGGCGACGGAGGAGGAGGAAAAAGAAAAAAAGGGATAATTGGCAGGAGAGATTAAAAGTTTGGTTTTGGAAAATTCAATTTGTCCGGATGTTTCTCCTCCAGAGATAGTTTTTTTTTTAGTTCAAGGTTGGGAAAGAGTTGCACGGGAGGTGGAAGGTCGTCCGAATGATGACACATTTTCTAATTATTATACTCTATTACTCTCAAGTGTGTGTGTGTGTGTGTGTGTGTGTGTGTGTGACCTACTCATTTGACACATATTCATACAATAAATTACTTAACTGAAAAAGTTTGCTTTGGGAATAGATTGAATTTGATTGAAAGAAATATGTACATGTATAATAACGCTATTTTCCTATCCATCTATCAAACTTAATTGGAGTCGACTTGATGTTATCTTAGCTGTATGTAATAAAATTTATTTTTTATCATTTTTTCCTCCCAAAATACACTGAGGCTCTAAGTATATAATTAATTTTGAATTCCTCAAAGCATCTACATCAACGTCTATCCATGTTTTAATGTTTTTTTTTATTTTTTCATGTATTTTATGGTACAAAAATAAAAGTAAATGTGGACTTGAGTTAAAAGAAATACATTTATATCGTCAATATTTTTTATATTTGATAATGAATAAATAAATAAATTCATATATTCGATGTCTACAATTTAATTTTAATGAGTGTATTAGAATTATATATATACATTTTAATACATGTAATGTATTAATTAAAGAATAAAGTGATATAGTAAAATTATGTATCTATACAAAATTTCGTTTGTTTTTTGTTTAGTTTATATTAGTTTATTTTATTGCGCTATTATTGAATTATAATTAAATTATAATATTTATGTTTACTTTTTATTCATACTTTTACTTTTTACTTTTTTCACTTTTTATTTATATTCATATTTACTTTTTATTTCAAGGACCCTCATCCTCGACCGGCCTCAGTAAAAATAGGAGTGTGACGTTCATCATTCAACGCTAGAAAGAACAGAACATTTAGCTAGTTAACTAGTTAGCTAAGCATGTTTATATTTACTTCTAGTTCTCATTGTGAATTCCATTCCATTCCATTACATTACATTACATTTGGCAGACGCTTTTATCCAAAGCGACTTACAATAGAGGACATAGGGACTGCAAATACACTTGCAAACTCACAATGCACAGGAAATGCATTTAAATGCATTTAAATACATTTACGATGAATGCATTTAAATATGATGTGCATCAAGTTCATGTGCATATATGAGAATTAATGTTCATTTATAGGCGTGTGTGTTTAATTTGATATTTCCTTTGAGGCTTGTAAGATTGACATAGGCACGGCGTAAATGCTGACAAAAGAAAAGATTGATTGTGGACGTAATGGAAGCCGGTGACGCCGCGGCCTGCGAGGAAGAGGAGGAGGAGGAGGAGCCGCTCGGATTGACATTTTAATCATGTTTTGCAGTCGACAATAAGATCTCAGGCCGACGGTAGACAAACGCCTGTCAGCCTCTTCCTCCATAACGCCGGGCGCCGCGCAGCACGCCGCTGATTGAAGGTGACGCCGGAAACAATTTCCTGTAAAGCCTTGTGAGATCATTTGACTTGTAAAGAACCGTGTTCTTGTTAGGCCTGTCGGCTTCTTCGTTTAAGACCATTATCTTTTCCTGGAAAGGATTCTGTTTTGTTTCTTCCAGGTTCTTCGCTCTTGTGAAGGCCTCGCCGTGCCTGGAAAAAAGAAAAATAACAATGAAGACACGCGGTGTTTAAAACCTTCCCGTCGTTTAAACACAGCCCGGGTTTTTATGCAGCTGGTAGTTTTATGGAGTTAAGTGTAAAAATGAAAAAAGGAATAAAAATAAATTTAAAAATAAAATTAAAAATAAATAAATGAATACATCTGACTGTACAGGACTGTCTCAGAAAATAACAATATTGTAATAAAGTTCTGCATCTTCTGTAATGCAATTAAAAAAACAAAAAATACTTTTTCATGATATTCTAATATTTTGAGTTTTCTTAAGATGTAAGCCATAATCAGCAATATTAAAATAATAAAAGGCTTGCAATATTTCAGTTGATTATTAATGAATCCAGAATGTATGACATTTTTGTTTTTGTAATTGCATTACAGAAGATAAAGAACTTTATCACAAAATTCTGATTTTCTGAGACAGTCATGTATTTCTACATTTGAATTAAAACTAAAAATAAAACACATGTAGATTTAATCAAAAAAAAAAAAAAACTGAACAAATATAATGAAAATGTGGATTTAAACTAAACGTAGCATAGAAATATTAAAAAAGAATAAAAAAAGAAAACAAATAATAATAAGAATAATCACGAATAGCATGAAACTAAATGAACAAATCCCCATCTATCCCTATCTTTCATTATTATCAATTTTTCTGGTTTGACCTTCGCTACAAGGTTTCAGTTTTTTAACAATATAATTTATACCATTTGTTGCAGATGATGATGACGATGATGATTGCGATTTACACCTTTTATTTTTCCAAAAACCGTCCTTCCCAAACGTGCGCGTTCAACGTCTACCGTGTTTCCGCACGGACAGCTGCACTTATATAATGACTGGAAGATTCGTGACACCCTTCTTTTCAGCGTCGGTATTAAATGAACATTTTTCCCCGAGCCGATACGAACGTGCAAAAAGCAGATGGTCTGACGCTAATCTGGATTTGGCGTTAATACCTCGAGTCACCGAAGCAACGTAGACGGCGGGGAGTTTCGGTGACAAGTTAAAGGAAATCTGCGGGTTTGGGTAAAGATCCTAATGCGCTTCTTTCCTCTCAGTTATTCTCCTCCATCCGTCTCTCCGTCTGCACGATTCTCGACTTCTCTGAAATGTGGGTTGCCCTGAGGAGAAGGATAATTATTAACAATTAATATTCATAATGATGTCTCCGTCCCCGGACGGCCCTCGCAGAGTCTCCGTCAAATGGATTTAGAATTCAATTTTTATTTTTGCATAATCCAATCAAATATGTGGATGCGAAAACCTCAAACGCATCAACCCCTCCGCCCCCCTCCGAGGTTCTCGCAAAGCTCTATCAAGAATTCCGCCTGTAAAAGTATTTGCAAAAAAATAAAAATCTCATCCTGTGGCCTTTGCTGGAAGACATTAAGAGGACAATGCATTCTTGTCCGATTTCTTCACTTTTCGATGTTTCAGCCTTTATCGCAGAGGCTTCTTCACTTCTAGATTCAAGAGTTAAAGTATTTATTGTCATGTGTACATCGTGGAAACATATTTCCCCGTATGATGAGATTCTTCTCATGACCTGTGGTGAGTTTCCAAATGTACCTGCCAGGGTTTTGGGCGAGTCTAGTTATGTACAGTGTTTTCCGCACCATAAGGCGCACTGGATTATAAGGCGCACCTTCAATGAATGGCCTATTTTTAAAAAAAATGTCATGTATAAGGTGTACCGCATTATGAGGTGCATATATAAGAAGCTACAGTAGTGGCTGGGGTTGCGTTATGCATCCACTAAATGGAGCTGCGCTAAAGTGAACGTCAACAAAACAGTCAGATCAGTCAGTCAAACTTTATCAATAGAATACAAGCCAACTTTCTGACAACTCCGCTCACTCCCATAGCAAGTTAGTGGATTCACAATACAGTACCGTACCTTATTGTGAATGCACTAACTTGCTGTACCGGTAGCTCTTACCGGTATTTGCGCCGCCTTCGTTGAAAACAATGTATTTCCAACTCCATTTGTCACAGTTCAAAACTTTTCATAAAACAAAAGCACCAAGAAGGACCGCCTCTAAATTCATTGATGTTCACTGTCACTGTCGCTGTTGTGCATTGGAATAGTGACCTAAAAGACGCTTCTACTTGCCGCTCTCTGTTCAACAACCCACTGTTTAAGTTTGTCCTCTAACTGTAGCCATCTCGCTTTGTTCCCTCTGAAACTCTGTTTGGTCTTCTTCACTCGACGCAGGTCATCTTGTTGATTCTACCATTGATTCATTAATGTTGAATTCTCTCGCTGCTGCTCTTTTCCCGTGTTCTACTGCGTGACTGATCGCCTTGAGTTTAAACTCTGCGTCTTAAGCGTGTCTCTTGACTCTTTCTACACACAAAAGTTGTGTGAGACTGGAATTCCCCTTTACCGTTTTTACCGTTGCTACATCGGCAACGCGCGCGCACACACACACACACAAATGGAAATGAAAATTCACTCTTCACCCAGCTATATATACCAGCATGCACGGCGCGCTACTTCTTCTAGGGAGAAAATGGAGTCGACGGCTGCTTCCCGTAGTTGCGAGACCTCTTGCGGCTCAATATTGATCCACATATAAGGCGCACTGGATTATAAGGCGCACTGTCGGTTTTTTTAGAAGGTGAAAGGCTTGTAGGTGCGCCTTATAGTGCGGAAAATACGGTAAATGGAAGAGTTGAGCTCTAGAAACTATGTCATTAGAAGTGAAGAAGCCTCTCGTCGAGGGCCGAAAACTTCTTCAAGTGAAGAAAGTCAAGTCCAGTTGCCACCACAAGAAGATTTGAACAAGAATCGGCCTGTTAAAGGTTGCGTCTGAGGTCTTTTTACTGTTTTGACAATCTTTGAGTCCTGTCTGGAACCAGCTGTCTTTTCTGGCCAGAATTCGGACATTGCTGTTTTCTAAAGCGGTGTTTCCCCAACCACCGGTCCGTGGATCATTGGTACCAGGCCGCCCAAGAAATAATCAATTATTTCCTCTGGATTTATCATCTCAGTCTGGACAATCTTCATTTGGAAAAATCTTTTATTTTGAAAAATGAGCGTCCCAAAAATGTAACCCACAAGCTAGCAAAATGAGGAGAGGCAACGGACGGAAAGGGGAAAAGATTTAGTGAAGAGACAGAAGAAGAGCCAACAACTTCCAAGAAAAATAAAGATTTTAACAGACAATACCGGGAGTTCTTCTAAACCAAGCCGCTCTGCATAATATGCGGCAATGAGGCAAGAAGCCTTCAAAATATTCATGTTATATCGTTGGCGAAATGTTACGAGGAAGCAACTTTGTTAGCAGAAGCTGCTAATAAAGTTGCATGTGAGCACACAGTGGATTCACGTTTATTATTATAGTTGCAATATAAACAGTCTGCATGTAAAATTCTCAAGCGTTGACAGGTTTGTTCTGCGGTTAGGTCGATTTACTTGAGGTGTGTGTCCTGCTCGCAACACGGGACTCGACTTGGAAAAGGACGCGTCCGTCTTTTTTCTCGCTCGAGTCGAATCGGCGAATCAGCCGACGGCAGGCGGCGGGCCGGAAGATGCACAACAAGCAACGGAAGGTGACGTTCACCTTCACCTTCACCGTGTTGGTCGTTTATGAGACGGTATCATAACAAGCCAGCTGCCACCTTCTGGAACACACACACACACACACACACACACACACACACACACACACACACACAAACGCATTAATGCATATACAGATCATGTGCCTTGCATTTTGCTTTCATCCTTTTTTAAGCCGTTTCATCTTTTTATGAATTATTATCCAGCTCAAGTCGAAAACGAGTTCATGCCCCTTCTGCATGGGCTGGAAATGCCTTTTTTTTTCACATTTATGATGAATATTAGACAAAGCAAACAAAAATACCAGGCAGACCAAGTAGCATCGGCAGGAAAACGCTAGCTGTCGTTTCGCCTTCACGGAGTGGAATTTCCCGGCCGGTCCTCCGATTTGCGGGACTGGATGTGGATTTTGGTGGAGCCTGTATCCTTACGGACGCCGCACGAGGATTTAGGCACGGCTAAATATTTGCGTTGCGCCGTTAGCATCCGCTAATGCAACTCACCGCGGCTCCAGAGCCCATTTACATACCTCTGAAACTCCCATCCTTTCCTGTTGGGAGTGCAGGCCCCTCGTACCAAATCCCCTTATCCTCCCATCTGTCCTCATTTTTCCTTTCCTCCGGGTAAAGTTAAGATTACTTACTCTTTGTTGCCACCATTTACATAAAAAGCTCCGTCTGCGGAGCCCTAAAAGGTGCACAAATGATTTAAGACGTAAGGTCACTCCGATCTTTATCTCGCTCTTTTGATCCCGTTTTTTTTTTTTTGTTTGTTTTATTTGGACGCTGATATTCTCTGTTTATCCAAGTGCAACTTTAAAAAAAAAAAAAAAAAAAAAACAAATCTCCCTTTCCCCCCGTTTCTCTCCGGGGTTGATTAGACAGGAGAGGGCAAAGTGTGAATATTCAGCAATGCCTCCGCTGTGTTTTGCATCAAATTTTTATCAAGACATAATTGTGATAAATGATGCATGTAATCAAGGATTAAATAGCGGTGGAATATGCAAAGCTCCAAAGTTAAACTGTGACCAGCGCGTCCGTGTCCGCCGTCCTCCCTCCGCCGACCCCCCCGGCGGATGGGTGCCATCTGGCGCCGGCCGTTCTCGCCGACCCCGGGCGCCGCCCGTCTTAGTGTGCAAGGAGACTCGACATGGACGGGTCAGGGCCTCCACACCTGAGCACATGGACGCAACCTTGCCAGGAGTGTTGGGGGACGAATTACACATTCAAGATGTCGGCATCTTCGAGGTAACCGAGGAGTGTGTGCGGGCTCGTCCATATGGACGGGAGCCGAGCACAATATGGTATTCTGCTTTTTAACGGCCCGAGACAAACTGGACCGTACATGTCTTTTTTTTTTTTTCTTTTAGATATTTAAAGAGAAAAAAAATAATAATAATAGAATTAAAAAAAAAAAAAATTTCCAGAGGGAGAGATTTTTTTTGTTGTCATTTTCAGGAAACATTTTTATATATTTTTAATTTCATATATGTATTATAATAATATAAGAAACGTTCATTATGTAAAAAATAATTCATTAAATATTTATTTTTGTATTTATAAAATATAAATGATATATATTCAACATGCTTACAAAGTTATATATCAAAATAATAAAAAAAACAAAAACAAAAAACAGGTGGTATTAATATTGATAACTGAACAAAGTTAACTAATATGGTTAAATAATTAAAGTTGTGTGTGTAAAAACATAACTTTATTCCCATAAGACTATTAGAGTAATGGGAATGGCAGCAATGGGCCACACACACACACACACACACACACACACACACACACACACTCGCACAATAATGGCGGTCACATTATTTTACCTTGTTATGTTAACCTGGAGTTATTTATTTTTCCTGAGCTGTATTTTTACTCTTTTAACAAATGAACAGGTGAAGTGTGAATTTCCAAGGTTCCCAATTCAGTGTTTACCTCCACAATACAGTACACACACACACACACACACACACACACACACACACACACATACACACACACCAAAACAGACAAATTATCACGATCCCTGAGGTTGAATTAATCAAATGCTGTAATTGCAGTGAGATAAAAGAAGGCAAAAAAAAAAAAAAATGCGTTAAACAAAAGTCAACTAAATTAAATATACAAACAATCATTTTAGAGTATGTTTGTAATGAATAAAAAAATAAAACAAATAAAAGGAGCTCCGTGAGTGCTGAAAATACTTTAACAAATATGAGAATGTACAATGTAGTAATAATATAATGTGTGCGTGTGTGTTACTTCACAATGCTTATTGTACATCACGTCTTGCAGTTTAAGAAGATGGTTCCCGTGGCAACGATGCAGCGGCCTCCGGCTGCGGCCTGGACGGGCGCGAGGCTGCGGAGGTCAACGAGCAGACAGATGGATCCGCCGGCGCGTAATGAGAAATAATCTGCCGGCTGACCGAGAAGCGAGGAGCCGGCGGTCGGAGTCGGGCGAGGATGGAGGTACTTTCACGCCGGGCACGTATCCACGGTGGGGGGAAATAACAACGCCTTTTTATATATATATATATATATATATATATATCTATATTAACAGGGAATAATGGTCCGTCTGCAGGGATGATTGTTGTGTATCCTCTGTGATCAGTATGCCGACAGAATCCAGCGTGAGACAATGAAAGCAAGGTGGAGGACGGAGGAAAATATTTTCATTCTCAGCTGCAAGACGACCCGTGTGAAAAGAGTGAATCTTGTGAAACAAAATACTCAGATTCATGTAGTTCTAAGAAAATCCAAAGTATCTCCTTTTTTGGAATTTTCCCAACTACTGAGTCCTGGTTTGACCCGATATACACTGCTCAAAAAAATAAAGGGAACACTTAAAAAACACATCCTAGATCTAAATGAATGAAATATTCTTATGAAATACTTTGCTCTTTACACAGTTGAATGTGCTGACAACAAAATCACACAAAAATGATCAATGGAAATCAAATGTATCAACCCATGGAGGTCTGGATTAGGAATCACACTCAAAATTAAAGTGTAAAAACAAACTCCAGGCTGATCCAACTTTGATGTAATGTCCTTAAAACAAGTCAAAATGAATCTGTGTTGCTTCCTGAGTGGACACTATGATTTCACACAAGTGTGATTGACTTGGAGTTACATTGTGTTGTTCAAGTGTTCCCTTTATTTTTTTGAGCAGTATAGGTGCGGCACTGAGGTTTTATTCAACTTTTTTCTTTTTTATTTAATTTTTATATGCAGACAGGGTGACGGGCGGCTCGGCGGACGTCCAGATGGAGAGCGGGTCGTCATTAAAAAACCCGACGTTTGTTTTTTTTTTCCCTCCCCAGCAGGGATGCGACACCAGGGGTGACAAGGTGGAGGCGGCGGATGTGATCCAACTGGAGGACAGAGAGGCGAAGGACGACCCCATGGGGATCGCGGGTGAGGCCAGTGTCAAGCAAACCTTTGAGACTGATAATATAATTATATCTATATTGTTTGTATAAACTACTTTGAATTGCATGGTTGAAAAAAACATATATACATATTTTTTCTTAATATTTGTAGTCATATAATATATATATATATATATGTATATATATATATATATATATACATATATATGTTCATGATTTTTGAAAAAAAAAATACATATATGAACACACACACAAAAAACCTCTGTATTTGAAAAGAGTCCATTATGCAGTCACTCATTCACACACCAACGGCAGAGTCATGCAAGTTGCTTTAGCAACTGACCCGCAACTGCCATGATTGCTATATCAGTATAAGCTCATTATACTAACATTAGATTGAAAATTTAGGTATATTTATATTGGTTGTAAAAAATACTTGAAATTGCATGGTTGAAAATAAAACACAAACAACCTATATATATATATTCTTTCTTTTTTTTCAACCTTATATGTATATGTATATATAGGGGTTGTTTTTGTTTTTTTTTTCAATCGTGCAAATATATAAATATATATGTGTTGTTTTTTTTTTTTACATATTTGTATATTATCATATTTGATTGCTAAATCAGTATAAGCTTATTGTACTGACAGTAGATTGAAAATTTAAAATATCTTTATTGTTTATATAAAATATTTGAAATTGCATGGTTGAAAATAAAACAAAAACAACATATATATTTTTTTTTCAACCTTTTATATATATATATATATATGTATGTGTATGTGTGTGTATATATATAGGTTGTTTTTTTATTTTCTTTTTTTCAACCATGCAAATGGTTGGATATGGTTGGATGGTGGATATATATATATATATATATATATATATATATATATATATATATAAAAAATATATGTGTTTTTTTTCTTTTAGATATTTGTATATTATCATATTTGATTGCTATATCAGCAGAAGCTCATTGTACTATCATTAGAAGTATTTGTACTGTACCTTTTTCAGAGTATTATAAATATACCCACACATTTTTCAAACCAATATAACCGTGAAATTCAAACCACTTCATATTTTAAGGCAACCAGAATACACGCTAATTTATAATTGAAAGTACCGAGGACGGGATTCCCCGAGAGTTAACCTGAACAATAATATACATATTAGTATCATTCCGAGTAATTGTACCGTGTCTCTTTGAATGGGCATTAATCAGCAGCCGTGGTGAAGGGCCCTTGAAAACCTTGCTTGCGCTCCCTTGATTTTGCTTTGGAGCAGGAAAGAAAAGAAGTTTGATCAGAACTCCGGCTCTAAATGATTCATCTGCGTGAAGCAGATGTTCAAGACGTCTTTTTTTTTTTTTTTTTCCGGGCTTGACGTGCAACCGAGGCTTAAACCCGAAGTTCTTGCCCTGGAATATGAGCTTCCGGGCCAATTTCAAAGATTCAGACATGATTTATACGCATGGAAACAACGCTAAAGATCATCCAAAAGACCCAATGTTGCCCCCTTGGGGTTGCCATGGCGACGGCTGGGAGGAAACGCTGCCTTTTAACGATTCGGGAACCTCGGACCCCCACCGGCTCAAGGTGGGTGACCTCCTACCTCGACTGGCCGACGTAAAGAGATCAATGGAAGGACAAGGAAATTCTTTTGCCGGAAGGCTCCAACTCTACATACATTCACTCGAAACATGTTCTTATACTTACTGCTGTCAGGTTTCCTTCTTGGAGAAAGGGGAGGAGTTATGTTGTGAGATGGACACAGGTGAGAAAGACCAAGGGGTGATACTGAACAGCTTCTTCAGCTCCTCCACCAAAGAATCCAATTCAACTCCCGGGACGGAAGTTTAAGTTTGTTAGCGTCAACCCACCGCCTCAGCACACTGCAGCGTAAAAGATCTCTTTGGAGGTTCACGGTCATCCAGGTCTGGCGAAACTGGTTAAAATCTTCTTGTCTCAGACTTGAATTTCTTCACTTGAAGAAGAAAGAGCTGAGCTTCAGTTCAGCTCTCACTCTTTTGTCCACTAAGTCACTCTTTGGTTCCAACCAACGACACGGCCATTAGCATAACAACCCCCTTTCACCGACTCTTCCACTTACATAACAAGCCGCCATAATCTAGATCCGCCCAAAAACCTGGCAGTTATAGTCGCAAATTCCCCACAGGTTGTTCGAACTGAAGAAGCTTTCGTGTGAAGAGATTCAAGTCCAGTTACCAAGACAAGAAGATTTCGACGCTGGAAAACTCCTGAAAGAACAGGCGTCTTGGACCTCCCTTGTGTACGCCATCTGAATCTAGTCCAGTCTAGATCGTTGTCTCCATGCACGCCCACGTACTTGTACTCCTACTTGATGGAGATGGGGTTTGGACTGATCCCAAATTTCCTAAAATCCACCCACGACTCCTTTGCCTTCGTTATGTTGATTAATGGCATGTAGCTGTTAGCAGTAGAGCTAACGGCTACATGCTAATAGCTGATTTGATTGCTTTAATATTCATGCCGATGCGGCATCGCAGACACGGCCGTGCAAACATCCCGTTTACAATTTGACGTCTTTTCCACTTTCGTCCAAGGTATTGCTCTCGCATTACAAAAATTTTCGGGATTCATAGGATTTAAGAAAAGACAAATGACTAAATAAATAGATAAGCTGGATAATTAGCCGCCGCAGAACATGAGCAACTTTCTTTCTTCCTTTTTTTTTTTTCTTTCCATTATCCATCGTCTCATTTCTGATTCACCAAGGATCTTCGGCGCGGCCCTGACACTGCGGTCGTTTGGACCTGGCATACCTGTTAAAGACTAATTAGTGGGAAAAACACTGTCAGGGAACCATATGGCGGTTAGAGACAAAGCAGCTTGCAGAGGGTCCGGCGCCGCCCCGCCACGCTTTGCGGATTTAAAGGCTGACGGGCCGCGTCCGGAGTGAAGGCCGTCCGGATTCCATTAGCAGGTGGTGCTAATGCTGAGCTAAGTCTGTCCGCGTGAATCCAAATCAAAAAAAAAAAACAAAAACAAAAACAAAGAAACATTCACGGGTGAAATTGTCTTTTTTTTTTTTTTCTTAAATCCCCGCGTCCCTTTCGCTCCGCAGGATATGGCGTAACGTCACTGTAACATCCGGAACGTGTACTGCGAGACCCCCGGAGGCCCCGGGACTTTCAAGCTCAAATAAAACCCTCATTAAACTGATTAAATCCATCTCGACCGGCTCTCGGAGATGACTTGGAATAAATCACAATTTGGTTAAATATTTTAGTCATTACACTTGACCGGACTCTATTTTGAGTGCAGGTTTTAATTAAATAGGTAATTTTACGGGTCATTAATGCCGGGAAATAATTATCATCTACGGACGGTCTTTTGTCAAACGTTCTGGGCATTTATAGCTTGGTTATTACTGATGACGGCGGCGGAGAGAACTTCACTCAGAACTTCCACCGCGTGGACGGATCTCCGTGCGTGTTTTGTCAACCGCTGGTTGTTTGGGAGAAAATCTAGAGTTGGTGGTCGGCGAACGGGATTATTTTCCAAAATACAAAAAAATGCAGCGTTCATATCCAACCTTGACGACCGGTTTTGCTTAAAATTGGATCGTAGTAAATGAATACGGTGCGATTAAAATACACTGCGGACTTTAAAGAAATAAAATAAAAACATTAAAATTCGAGAAAATTTTGATGAATAAAATGGATAAATTTATAATATTAATAAATTAAATACAAATGTAAAAAGTCCTGATTTTTTTAAATATAGAATGAATGTAAATAAAATAAATATATTTAATCTCATTTCTCATGTTACTTATTATCTTATTATCTCATGTTACTCATTATTATTATTATTGTTATAATTGTGGCTGTGGCGACCCCTGACGGGAAAAGCCGAAAGAAGAAGAAGATTATTATTGTTATAATTATTATTATCATTTCTCATGTTACTAATTAATTACCTTATAATCAACACATAGCACATAAATATAGAGATATAGATGTATCTACATGTATATTTGTATGTAAAAGACACAAACATGCAGCATTCAAATCCAACCTTTACTACTGATCTTGCCTAAATGCTGCGTAAAGTAAATAAATCTGGCACAATTACAATTTTCAACCTTTCAATATTGATATGTAATCTTATTTCTTATGTTGCAAATTTATTGTAGATTATGATCATCATGCTCCACACATCCTGAAAAAATATTTAAAATATGTGTATAGAGCTATATATATATATATATATAGTATATATACACAAAAAAACATATATATATATATTAATCATTTATTTTTTCAGTATATATGGTATTTGTTTACCATACATATATGGTATTTGTTCACTATACATATCAATATTGGAAAAAATTTGATATTGGAAAAGGGTTCTTATTCTCAATTTTTTCACTCTTGATTTTGTTTAAATGAAAATTAAAAAAAAAAAAAATCGAAGGTTGGACATGAAGACTGCACATTTCAATCTTGTATATATATACATATACATCCTATGATATGTATACATCGATAATATAAGTATATATACACACATAACTAATGTAATTTGATAGAAACATACATGTATGCACATATATGAATACATTATATAAACAATTCAACAGTATATGAATTTTATATAAGTATATGTTTTATATTGATAACATGTGAATATATTTGTGTTTTTTTCTGTATATGCTCTATGATAATTTTTAATTCTATGTTTGTGTTTCTGTCATTAATGTATAATGTTATAATGTTTGTCCCACACAGCTGCATTTAAATATCATCTTAAAAAAAAAGTGGGAAAAATTAATTCCCTTTGTCGGGTTGAAAAAAAAAAATCATTATTTCTCTAAAAACATAGGAAGTGGTAAGACAGAGATCATATTTCCTGAATGTTCACCCCTCCTGTCACGTCTTCTTCACCTTCCTCGTCTCGTACGCTTCCGCTTAACATTGGTTGACCTCCACACGCGGCTCCATGCATGAAACCAGAGCCGGGTGGCGAGTTTGTGCAGAAGCTGCGGACGTGAAGCGGCGCTCTGCTGCAGGACGACGCTTTAATCACATTCAGATCGCGGGAATTACAGCACGCCGTCGACACATGAAAGAGAGAAGTGTTTTCCGCCGCGACCTCCGTCTCTTTCATACCCGACATCCATAAATAAGCACAAAATAAATTCTCTTTTTTTTATCCGGGAGACAAATTCAGTCATTCTTCCTTTGGCCTTGTTCCGATGCTCCTGACGGAGCTGCTTCAACCTGGTGTTTCTTCTTGCCGTCGACTCGATCTCTCCAGAGGTGTTTCTTTTTTTTTTTTTTCCCTGGAATTTCAGCTGAGATTTAATACATTCTGATAGAATGTGGTAAAAAAATGTTCAATTCATATCAACAGTTTTATTGTAATACTATAACTTTTCTTTTTAAAATTGAGTTATGAAAATAACAGTCATACGTGAATCATTTGATGAGTATTCGGTAATTACCCTCAAATATTCAATTTATAGTTTCATATTTCTGTTTATTTGGATTTATTTTTTTTGTGGATCCCATGTTCTTTGTTCAGGTGGAGGCAGCTGTTACTTATTTAGCAAGTTTTTTTTTTTAATTTTATTCAGTTATTAATTCATAATTTAATTTTCTTCTTCTTCTTTCTAAATGTAATTATTATCATTATTATTATTATTATTATTATTATTATTGCTGTTATAGATTTTATTACCTTTATTATTATACTTTTATTAACAATAATACTGTTATTATTGTTCTTGTTACTGTTGATTACCTTTGTGTAGTCTTTTTCAAATTTTCTAATTTTATTTCTTTCTTCAGCAAATTTGGCATAGTTTAAAATTAATGATTTATAGACACATCAATATATTAAAAAGAAGATAAATGAATAAATACAATGTTTGCATTGGATTAATCATATAAAAGCATATAATGAAATATATATAAATGTCTAATTATTATAATGTAATTATCACAGTTGCTGTATTATTATCATGATCAATAATTGTTATCATTTTCACTATTAATGCTATTATTATTGTCTCAAAATCATCCTTACAATTGTCATCAATTTAATGCTCTTTTAAAGGATAAAAAGAAGAAATTATTTTTTTCCTAAACAATGAAAGGAGTGTATTTGCGATACGCTGGTTTACAATAATAAGCAGAAACACCGGGGAGAAATTGAGCGCACCGAAACTTTGGATTGTGTGGAAGCGGGACGTCTGATCTGGATGACCCTGATCTATTATCAGTCACTTAAGATTTAATACCTAAAATTAATGAATGAATATTAAAATGTTCATATTCCGAAGCGGCGGGAGCGGAGCTGAAAATAGCAGAGGCGTGAGAATTTATATCCAGCAGCACATTATAAGACAAATTCTCAGAAAGACTAATTGAGGCAATGTGATTCGTCAATTAGGGATAATATATTTTCCCAGTCAACGCTGTCTTCCCCCGATTCAAATATAGTTTTTTATGATAAATTCAATCAAATGGTACTTTGGAGTTAAACACTAGATATAATGCTCGCATGAAAAATTAAAAAGACGGGGAAATTGTAATTTAAACATTCATCTTGGTGACCAAATACGGTTGCACAATTACATTAAAACGGAGGGGTGATTAATGGCGGCGTGCCGAGCGGCGGCTCCTCCGTCGGGCTCCCGCTGCTTTTCCAGCAGGGCGTGAAACAACCACACGCGTCCTAAATATCGCATTTTCTGGTTCAGACCAGATTTGCCCTCATCAAACACCTTCTGGCCTCTGCGGCTTTCTTCCGGTTCACTCGCAGCGCAGTTAGCTCGCCGCTAATTCTCTCTTCGCGGCGACGCCGGAGGGCTGCGGCCAATCACGGCTGTCGGTACGCCGAGAGGCGGGGTTTGACTCGGGCCGTCAATCGCAGGGTCGCGTGCAGCGACATCCGAATATTCGCTCTATCAACACAACTGAGAGCCTTCTGGAAGTCCACTGATGGCTTTGGAAGGAAGATGGACAACCCAGGCAGGAGAACATGGAGAAGGGGAACGTGGAGAAACTCAGGGTGGAAAGGAGACAACATGGGGAAAATACAGGTGGAGAGAACTCAAGAAAGCAGAGGAGAACATGGAGAGGTAACAAGGAGGAAGGTGGAGAACAGCAAAAGAGGAAACCCCAACAGTCAGGTGGAGAACATCAAGAGAACCAATGGAGGCAGGTGGAGAATATGGAGAAAACACAAATGGAGATGTTGGGGTGGTGGTGGGAGAACATGGAGAAAGCAGGAAGAGAGAACCCAAGGAGGCACCGGAAGAACATGGAGAGAACCCACTGTGGTGGTGGGAGAACATGGAGAAGAAAGGCTAAAGGAACCCAAGAAACCAGAGGAGAACATGGAGACAACCCATGGAGGTTGGTAGAGAACATGGAGAAAACACAAAAAGAGACCCCATGGAGGTTGGTGGAGAACATGGAGAACTCATGGAGGTTGGAGGACAACATGGAGAACCCATTCCATGGAGGTTGGTGGAGAACATGGAGAACCCATTGAAGTTGGTGGAGAACATGGAGAACCCGTGGAAGTTGGCGGAGAACATGGAGAACCCATTCCATGGAGGTTGGTGGAGAACATGGAGAACCCATTGAAGTTGGTGGAGAACATGGAGAACCCGTGGAAGTTGGCGGAGAACATGGAGAACCCATTCCATGGAGGTTGGTGCAGAACATGGGTCGCACAAGCAAAGGGAACCCAAGAAACCAAGAACCCAAGAAACCAGAGGAGAATGTGAAGAGAACATTAAAAGGAAGGGGGAGAACATGAGGAGAACCCCTAGAGGTTGGTGGAGAACATAGAGAACCCATTCCATGGAGGTTGGTGGAGAACATGGAGAGAACCCCTGGAGGTTGGTGGAGAACATCGGTCAAATAGGCAAAGGGAACCCAAGAAACCTCAGGAGAACATGAAGAGAACACAAAGAGTCAGAAGGAGAAAATGGAGAGAACCATGGAGGTTGGTGGAGAACATGGAGAACCCATTCCATGGAGGTGGATGGAGAACATGGAGAACCCATTCCATGGAGGTGGGTGGAGAACATGGGTCCAACAAGCAAAGGGAACCCAAGAAACCAGAGGAGAACATGAAGAGAACATAAAAAAGCAGGGGGAGAACATGAGGAGAACCCCTGGAGGTTGGTGGAGAACATGGAGAAAGCACAAAGATGCAGGAGGAGAACATGAGAAGGTGGTGGAGAACATTAAGAGAACACCAAGAGAGAACCCCAGCAGTCAGAACATCGAGAGAACCAAAGATTAGAACCTGGAGGAACCACAAAAGAGAGAACTTTGAGATGTACCGGGAGAACATGGATAGAACCAAAGGAGGAGAACCCTGGAGAACCCAGAAGTCCGACGGTTGCCGCCGAAATAAAATCTCGATGATCCTGGAGAAACAAAGAGAAGAACCGAAATTTATCATCTGTCATCGGCGGAGAAGCGTCACCGGAGGAACAAGGATGACGTTCCTCGTGAGTCGCCTCCCGGTGCGTGATCTCTGTGAAAAACGGATATCGAAGGTCGTAATAAATGTTCAGAATTAAGTCCTCGGAAACCCTCAGCACATAAGCCTCTTATGAATTTATGGAAATGAACATTTCTCTCCCGCGGAGTTCAGGGTGGCCGTTCTTCGCGTCTGGATTTATCGTCCCGCGGGGGGGGAATCGCCGCCGCCGATCATATCTCCGTTCGCGCAATCGGCGACAAACTAAAGCGTCTCAGGACGGCCAATAAGGTGGGACAGATGTTCTCCGGCGTGGAGAAGAAGGACGGTCAGGGACGTGGCGCCGGGCCAGGGATCCAGAACGCTCCGGATCGCGTATCGCCTTCCAAACGAGGTCCCATTGGACGGCAGCGATCCGACCGCAGCGCGGTAACAAATACGCTCATTGGGGATTCTGTCATGGTGACCTGCTGGCGAGGTGACCTAGAGACACAATAGATCAGAGGAACGGGAGAAGATGAAGAGGGAGATGGTAGTGGTGGGGGGTTACGGAAAGGAAACGGGAGATAAATGGCTTTTTCCGTCCCCTCTTGTGTGTGTGGATGATTTGTTGAACCCGAAATGAAGGTCCCGGCTCTGGGGACCCGCTGCTCTTCATTAGCGCCCGAACACAACATGGCATTTTCCCTTTTCCCCCCCTTTTTTTTCATGTAATGAAACCGCAGTACAATTAGAAATGCTACGTTTCAAAGCGGCGATGGTTTTGGTCATCGACATATCAAAAACTCTGCATCGGCTCTCCGTGGCCTCCGTGACCCCGAAGAGCTCATTTGGGTTTTTCCTCACACATTCGAGGGGCCGGAGCTGAAAATCTCCAAAAAAAAACCCGACGGGACCTGTCAGATTTCTTTTTTTTTTTTCGGTTAACAAAAAGCTAAAAAAGAAGGGGAACAAGTCAAATTTCTGGGTATTTCTTGTCTGGAAAAATAGATATAGCTATGTAGGAAGTTGAAAAGGCAGGAAGGTAACTAGGTATGAAGGTGAATAGATTTTTTAGGCAGAGACAAGCAGGTAGGTAGGAACTTCAGGCATGTCGCAAGATGAGTTGGTAGCTACATAGGTAGCTAGCGAAGAATCTATGTTTACATATTTAGGTAAGCATGTTACTAGTTATGTAGTAGGTAGATAGGTAGGTATGTAGGTAGCTTGCACGCCGAGTGCGTACAGAGGAAGGTACTGTATGTTGGAAGCTGCATGGGTAGGGAGCTAGGTATTTATGAAGCCAGGAAGGTGGGCAGATAGGTAGTTAGCTAGCTAAGTTGGTAAATAGGCTTGTAGGTATCTAATGATGTCGCTATGTGTATGTAGTTAGGCAAGCATGGTGAGAGTTAGGTAGTAGGTACAGAAGTAGGTATGTAGGTAGCTTGGTAAGCGGGTGTGTACATAGGAAGTTACATGGGTAGGTAGGTGGCTAGCTCGGTAGCTAGGTATATATGTTGGGAGGAAGGTGGCGAGCTACGTTGGTAGGTAGATATCTAGTGAAATAGCTATGCATGTATGCAATGTGTTGATAGGTAGCTATATATGTAGGCATGCAGGTGGCTTGGTAGATGGGTATGCACATCAGACGGTAAGTTTGAGGCTACATGAAGGTAGTTGGATAGTTAGGTAGCTTCTTCGGGAGCGAGGAATGTATGTCGGATGGTAAGATGGTTGCCACATAGATAAGTAAGTAGTCAGGTGTGTATATATGTAGATAGATTGGTAGCTAACTAGCTAGATTGGTATATAGCTATTTATGTATGTAGGTTAGTAGGTAGTAGGGTATATTTGTAGGTAGGTATGTAGGTAGCTAAGTAGGTTGGTAGACAAGTAGCTAGCTCAGTAGCTGGGTACATATATGGGTTGGTAGATAGGTAGGTAAATGGGTAGGTTGGTAGGTAAGTAGGTAGCTACATGGGTGGGTAGGTATTACATGATGGCACATATACTGTAACAAAACAAATACTGAAGATCATTCCTTGAATTGTGGATGAATCTCATGATGTCACTTCCTGTATCTTTAGAGGCTCATGCTAACCATCAGACCAGATCCTTCCATAGAAGATGACGTCACCAGAGTTAGAAAAGAGCTCCTAAATTCCTCCTTATTTCTTAGGAACTCTAAAGGTTGTCTACGACGGACACGTCCAGAATCTCAATCCGCCCGGACCTGAGATTTTTACCTCTCATTTTTGACAGAAAATTTGAAAAGTAAGAAAAAATGAGCAAGTCTGAGGAAATTCAAGAGATCCTCATAAAAATTCAGTCGGCGCCTCCTCCAGACTGCACCAGGAGAAACTTCAGTAGGGGGACTTTTGATTTGTTCATCCACTTGAAGTTATGCTTAAATTAACTTCTAAGGCAAAGCCCTTGATGACAACAGCTTGAATGAAACGAAACACAGAAATAAAACAGAAATGAAGCTAAAAAAAAATCACCATTTACTAAAAAGACGTGTCCTGCTACTATTAAAATCCATCCCGTCTTCGAGTGGATTTAAATTCATCTTCATTGTCATACATTTGCTAAAGTGCTAATTGGCTCACTAAGAATCTAAAAATCAAATCACAGTCTGGCTCACTCAGGAGATCCGGACAGATTTCGACAGAAAGGAACTAGCGGCACAGCGGTTAGCGCTTCCATCTCACGCCAACGAGGTCGTTGGTTCAATTCCAATAAGTTAAACAAATGTTGACGTTGCGATTTTCCACCAGATTCTTCTAAAGAGAAGCTCGAGAAGACGTTTCTCACGATCCCAAAATGACATGAAATTCACAAAATCATAATAATAGAGTGCAAATCAGACAGCAAACATTCTGTTATGCTAATTGCTAATTCGTTGGAACAAAAGAGCGACTCAGTGGGATTACCTGGATTGGTAAAGCTAAGCAAGAGAGTGAATCCTGTTGGATCACATGATGTTCAGCTTTACCTTTTCACATTTCGATCCACGTAATCCCACTAAATTGCTCTTTTGTTCCAACGAACGACGGCCCCATTAGCATCGCGACCCCCCCCTCACATCTAGTTTCTGCAAGTCAACTCTTCCGCCTACATAACAAGCCACCATAATCTGAACCTGCCCAAACCTGGCGGTTATATTGGGAAGTTATATTGGGAAGTGAAGAAATTTAAGAGTTGAACAAGACAAGCAGCAGAGGTTGCTTTTTATTTTTGTTTTTTTTTGAGTACAGTTTAATGCAGGAGTCAGGAACCTTTTTGACTGGGAGAGCCATAAAAGCCAAATATTTCAAAATATATTTCATTGAGAGCCGAATTGTATTTCTAACATATAATAAATGAAATACGTCTTACTTTTAATGCGACCTCTGGTGCTGCATGGTTTTTTTCAAAGTGTCGCTTTACATTTGACCGTTTCATCGATGCAATTTTATCATCGCATATTAGACGTACTGCAAATCCAAATGCAAATCCCTTTTTTCTTTTCGCCATCTTTCCCGTTGCAATGGTTGAAGCCGATGAACGACGGGTAACCCGTGAAATTTACCTTCAAAACTAATTTCTGTTTACTTTAAAATGACACAGTATTATGAAGAGATACCACAGCTATTTTAAAATCACTTCCAAACTTTTTCTTTTTCACCTCAAAATTGTCTGAGAGACGTGCGCCGTCACCGGAAGAGCCATATATGGCTCGCGAGCCATTGGTTCCCGACCGCTGGTTTAATACGAAGATAAAAATGACGTTTTTCCACGATTCCTTCCTGCACTCCGAATCCCCCGCGAGCTTAGAGTGCCGAGACGATCGTCGTATCCTCGCCTTTTGTTTATCCGCCCTTCCACCGTACATTCAAACTCTTTTTCTCGTATTTTTTTTGAAGGACGCGCAAAGAAATTTCAAGGATGCTATCTTCGCTCACAGCCTCCAACGGCTTTTCAGCGGCTATTTAACTTATTAAAACTGTAAACAACCACGTCATGAAACATTTACAAGCGGCTGAATATTAAAGACATTCATTAGACTGGTATTGATTCGACGTACACAATGGGAGCGAAGCGCAGGAGTGGAGTGGAGGTCAAAGGTCAACGTAAGACAGTACTTAACTGGTGTTAATGAGGAAGACTCTCCTCGCCACTCATCCATCAGTCATTATCTCCTTCCTTTCGCTCTCGTTCTCTCGCTCATTCCAGGTAATTAAGGTGCTTTTCTTCGGCTCGCTCGCCGTTAATCCGTGTGTGTGTGTGTGTCCGTATCGTGCACGCGCAAAGTTGATATCCAATCAGAAATGAGTTTCTCCGGATTGACCGAGACGGTGCTGAAGCTTCAACCTCTGCGACGCAGAGACGCTCGTTTGCTGCCATTTTCAGTATCTGGTTGTATCTCGGTAGCTCTTGAGTCGTATGTTCGGGATCTGCGGAGGTTCTCAGCCGTCCAGGTCCTGATGAATTATTTTCTGGACTTGAATTTTTCGCTTAAAGATGTTTTGTCTTTCGTCCGAGAGGTTTTCTTTACTTCTGAAGTTCATCGGTTCTGGAGAAGCTTCTCGGATGAAACGTCTACTTCTTCTCCTTTGGGATTTTTCCACAGCCAATCCACCTTCTCCATTGAACCTCTGGATTCTTCTTTCTCTTACCGACTAACTTCATATCTCCTCTCACTGCATCCATAAATCTTCCTCTAGACCTCCAATTCCAGGATCTGCCTACCAACATATGGACTCTCCCTCCTCTGTCCATGACCCAACCATCTCGGACCTTCTCTCCAAAACATCTACCATGTGCCGTCCCTCTGATGGACTCATTCCTGATTCTCTCCATCCTGGTCGCTCCCAAAGAGAACCTCCACATCTTCATCTCTTTGACCTCCAGCTCTGCCTCCTGTCTTTTGGTCATTGTCAGTGTTTGTAGATCATCTCACCACCGTCTCCTCCACCTTTCCTGTCATTTCTGGCTGATATTCTTCTATCCCTTCGTACCCCTGACACTTTTCATTCCCACCTGCTTGAACCCATCAGATCAACCAACAGAATAAAATATTTCTTTAATCGTCAGAATTTTTCAAAAGTGGAGCCTCTCTGCCTCGACTTTTTGTGTTTTCCCCAAGATTCCTCAGGGTTCTTCGGTCCGAGGAGGTCGGATGATTTGGAGACGCTAAATTGTCCAGAGCGAGTGAATAGTTGCGTCTCCATACGTCGTGCGAATGACTGGTTTGAAGCCTGTAGATCTGCATTACAAACTTCAAATTCATATCTATACCCATGTTCAGATCAGAGAAGCGTTGCAATGAATCGGGGTGAAAAGTCCTCAAGTTGAATTGTGTGTTAGGTGTTTTTCAGTTTTTATGTCATTCATTTGTAGGAGCCTATCCTTGCTGTCGATGGGCGAGAGGCGGGGCTTCGCCTGGATCGATGGCAGGGCCGCATTTAGAGACATAAAACTATTCACCCCCTCATTCACACGGCGTGCAGAGACAAACAAGCGTTCACTCGATCATTTCCAGATCCTACAGAAACATACGACCCCTCTGTGCTTTCTTTCGGACATACAAGTCCTGTGGCATCGAAGGAATCGACCGAGTCGCTTTGAAGCGGAAGCGCCAATTTATTTCGGCCATTATCATTCTTCATTTCCCGTTTGCTTTCCCTCGACGGTAAATAGGACGCGCGATCTTCAAATAGCAAAACCAATCAGATATGAAAGGCTTCCGGCGCGACGACGCCGTTTCCATCACGATAGATAGCATCGCGGCGGGAAACCTAGCGAACGCTCGGACAGAACGAGTCCGGCTGTCAGAGACGAGGGGTTATTTGCGGTTTTGTTTCTTAATTTATTTTTGAATAACCGTCCGGATCCTCCGAAGCGAGCGCGGAAAGAGCACTCCTGAACAGCCTCCCGTCAAAACCGCCTCGCCGTTCGCTTGTGATTCGAGCGCGGCGCAACTGACACGTGTATGAGACTTCACCGTTTTATCAGCCTGACATTTCTTATTGAACTGGTACAAATGGCATTTCCCCAGACAACTTGTTAACTTTTAAAGGTTGATGGATTCAATACGCATCTGCCTCAAATAAGCAGCGGATCACTCTGAAAAACAAAGCTTCGAGATTAGCCGCTGTCAACTTGAGGATGAAATGCGCGGTGCCGAGACGCCGGCGCTGTTTATAAGGTGGCGTGGAACGTATCGATCGGGAAGCATTTATCGGAGGGGAGAGTCTAATTTGGAGGCTCTCCACTTCTGCGGCTGCTATCTTTATTCTGTAAACTGCAAATCCCGAGGCCTCTTGATATTAATGTTTCATGGAGAAACTTTGATTTGCAGAAACTGCAGAGAGAGGGAAGGAAAACAGGAAGTAGATGAGCTGCAAGCGGCGAGGAATCGGTTCGCCATCCCTCCGAGTGTCTTCGGTTTCTCTCCCTGATTTTGGAAAACGACGCATCGGTGAAGTTGCGCATGAATTCGTTCCGAAAAAACGGCCTCCTCTTATCTCCGCCGCCGCTTTGAGGAAGATCAGACGTCGTGATTTTGTATTTTTTAGAGCGGAAATTTGGAGTTCATGGTCGGGAAAGAAAGGCGGGAAATTTCGACAGCGCCGTTCGGAGAAATGACGTTTTTTTTTTTTTTTTTTTTTTTTTTTAAGGTGTCAGAACTTCAGCTCTCGAACGCAGCCCGACACACTCGGGTTGTTTTCCAGCCGAACCCAAGCTCTCCGTCCCGTCTCCAGTTCATCCCCCCCTTTTTTTTTTTTTTTTTTTAACAATCTCCTATTAATTCGAGCCTTGACCTGGAATCCCTTCAACCCCTCTCGCGTTCATCACATCGATGCATTTTTTTTTTTTTTTTTTTTTTTTTGCTGATCCAATTTAGATATGTCAGTCAAACACGGGGTCGCCGTACGGACATTTTCATTATAGAAAAAAAAAAAAAAAAAAAAAAAAGAAGAATCATCTCCATTAGCCGATGCAGAACTTTGGCGGCGTTTTTCATTCTAAGAGGTCGCGTCTGCCGCGTCTGATGTTTCCAAAAGTCTAAGCCTAGATTTTGTTTTCTTAAATCGGCTCCACCGTCATTTCGGCTTGGAGAAAGAGGAGGACGACGGTAGGGAGCGCAACCCGAGCTCTTCAACAGGAGAAGAACCCCAATGCTGCCGTTGTCATCATCTCACGCAGACCAGAGTGTACGTGTGCTAATAAAACACCAGATTTTAAGGAAAGATAAACAAATAAGGATAATAACCGGTCATAAGTGTAGTGGCGAATAAGGATGAGGTTATTGCTACCACCCAGAGATGGATGGATGAATGGATGGATAGAAGTATGCTTAGATGGAGGGTGATACGTGGCCTCTGGGTGGTTTCCTCAGACCCCCCAGTGGAAAAACCAAACATCTAGAGTCATAACAGAGACATCGACAAGAACCGGGGGACCGACCAAACATTACATTACATTGCAGTCATTTGGCAAACGCTTTTATCCAAAGTGACTTACAAAAAGTGCAATTCAGTCACCCAAGATCCGAAGTAGCAGTAGTTGAAAGTCGGAAGTGAGCACTCAAGCTAATAGCCGTCTCAGAACCATATACATACGTACATTCAGTGCGATTAGCAGGGTAGTGCTTGGCGAAGAGGTATGTTTTTAGCTCAAGGCGAAAGATGGGCAGCGACGTCGGCCTCCTTCTAATTGTATCCCTGCCGCAGTGCAGGCAGAAACATCGGATTTGGAGGTTTTGGTCTCGGTCCGGTTGCCGGGGTAGATGATTGAAGAGGTTGAAACCAAGATAAGCAAGAGGAACGGAGGGTTGTCTCTGGTTTTAGCACCTCATGGTAGTCCAGGTAGTCCAGATACCTGCAGGGTGTCTTTTTGGGGAAGCCATGTTCACTGGTGGAAACAGAGCTTCGCTGCTCCTCACTCGGTATCCAAAGTTACTTACAAACAGTGCAATTCAGTCACCCAAGATCCGAAGTAGCAGTAGTTGAAAGTCGGAAGTGAGCACTCAAGCAAATAGCCGTCTCAGAAGCATATGCATGCATACATTCAGTGCGATTAGCAGGGTAGTGCTTGGCGAAGAAGTATGTTTTTAGCTCACGGCGAAAGAAGAGCAGCGACCCCGCTGTTCTGACCTTTTGTTGGAAGTTCGTTCCACCACCGAGGAGCCGAGACCCAGAAGAGCCGAGGCCGGTTCCATCGGCAGCCGGGGTTTTAAGTGATGGGATGGACGATCGGCCAGAGGTGGCAGATCTGAGGAGACGGGTCGGGACATGTAGCTCCGCCATAACCTGGAGATATGAGAAGACAGAATATGGGTTCCTTCTATGATTCTACAGAACGTCTTCTGGGCAGTTATACATTTGGAGATGAGATGTAGGGGTGGACGCCTGGATCTTGGTCTTCGGCTTCCTGTCCGTCAGGGGCTTGTAGCCTGTATCCCTGCCGCAGTGCAGGCAGAAACATCGGATTTGGAGGTTTTGTCTCGGTCGCTTGCCAAGGCAGATGATTGAAGAGGTTGAAAACCAAGATAAGTAAGAGGAACGGAGGGTTGTCCTGGGTTTAGCACCTCATGGTAGCCCAGGTAGTCCAGATACCTGCGGGGTATCTTATGGGGAAGCCATGTTCACTGGTGGAAGCAGAGCTTCGGTGCTCCTCACCGAGGCGCCTCTCTGGAGAGAAGCTACGAGGAGTTACACCACTTCCTGGTCGTCGAAAGAGATTTTAGAATTCATAAAACTTCAGACCAAGGTGGCGACCGCCACGACAGGCCCGGCGCAATGTCGGACAAAGTTGTCTCATATCTTTTCGCGCATTTTGTAGTTCTGAAAGGCAGACGGGCGATTTATCTCCGAGGACATTTAAATTTTAATGGGAGTAATGTTTGTGTTCTGGTGTTTGATAAGCCCATTCAATCCTCATATTTCCTACAAAGCCTGTTTTGCTCGCAAATGTTTTGCCAGCTCTTTTCATCATTATTACGTGTTCTTGCCAACTCTTTAATTATTCTGAGGAGGATTAATTACCTCATAAATCAGCTCAATTTACCCTTTATGAAAGAAAGAAAGGATATTAATAGGCCCTGTGCTTTAGATAATTCAGTTTGATAACTGTATGGGCAACAACCCCGACATCGATGATCCTGTATAGAAATGCACATCGATCTTTATCATTAAGTGAAAGTGGCGGAGCTTCGTATGAGTGGAACATCTCTAAGGTCCGCAAAGCTAACGGTTCTCCAGAGAGGCCTGCGTGCTGGCCTCCGTGCCCCGAACGCTCGAAAACAATCAAAAAACAATCGATGAAGGGCGGAGGGAGCGATCGGGAACACGTTAGCGTCGATCTCCATCTACATGTCGCTCCTAAAAAAGCCTCATTAGGTCTTTATCTGGTGAAAAAAATGCTACCATTGGTGCTACAAGGCCAATTGTGCGGTGAAATTCATGTTTTTGGGTTTTTTTTTCGGTGGAATTTGTTAACAGTTCGCATCTTTTTCGGGATTCTAATCCTTCGATTTGCGAGACGATTCAAGGACGGCGCTGGAAAAACAGGCAGGGGTTGGATTCGCTTCGGTGTGAGATTCAGCCGGCGTAACAGGAGCGGAACGGCAACGATGAGTTTGTTAAAAAAGAAAAGAAAAAAAATCCTTTTTTTTAACGGGACAGCGGGCAGTCCACTTATCAGCAGCGGTTTTAATTTCCTCAGACTGTTATAAAGCGGGGAAGACAATTAGAGGAAGCACAAAAGGGGGTCCGGTTCACCATCGCCCCGAACGCCACCGCCTCCTCCCGCTTTGTATTACAGATTCTCCAAAAAAAAGATCTGAGAATCGTGAAAAGCTGAAACGTCCTCACCACCAAAAAAAAAAAAAAAAAAAAAAAAAGAAGAGGTTGGCGATTCACGACAGCGGGAGATAAATAACGGCCTGCGGCTCTTTGTCCCGGACGCTCTTGTTTCAGTGAATAGACCTGGTCGTCCCTCACAATGGCGTGCCAAGTTTCTCATTACCAGGCCTTTGTGGCGACGGCGTCCGAGGGCAAACTCGCCATGTAGCATTAATTGGGAACATCCGGTGTGTGTGTGTGTGTGGGGGGGACGTTCCCCGAGATGCTAACGCGGTTTACAATCCCGGTCCGTCGATTTAACACATGTTCCGACCAACGTCGCGGTCGCCCTCCGATGTTTTCACGCCGATTCATAACGACGCGCCCCTTTAACGCTCCGGCGGACGAAGAACCGACGATACTCCGAACCCAGTCCCACCCGCCTGATTCGTCTCCTTTTCTTTAATCCGTAAATTTATATTTCTGCGATGTAGGGTGTTAAAATACGACTTCCCCGGCTGATGTGAAGCCACGTTTTGTTCCAGCAGATTCACGGGGAACGATTTCCCGCCGCTCCACGTCTGCTAGTTGTATTACTGCCAGTATGGCGTTCCGCTGCTTTTATCTTTTGGCGGGTGGCGGTTCACGCTGAGAAGTTAATAGAGCCTTCTTATCCGACCGCAGGAGCAGCCCTTCGCACCCCCGACCTCTCTGAAAGCGCGACTCTTTCCGCGATGATTTATCAAGTAAAAAGCGGGAGAACAAATGCCTTGTTGAGCCTTTGTGGAGAAGCAAAGCGACCGGGCTTCTGGTTTGGGAAGTTCTGGGGAAACGGTAATTAATTCTGAGGCGGAAAAGGAAAAGAAAAGGCGGTTTAATGTTTGTTTCTATGATGTGATCCAGGGTGAGGGGTCGTCCCGAGGGGTTCGGGCGGCAAAAAACAATCTGTTTTAGCCTTCAAATGCCGACTTTCACCCTGTCCTTCTCGCCGATGGACGACTGAGGAGTCATCGGTCAACCCGATGACTATTTTGGTTTTTGGGAGGAAACCCCCGGAGAGCCTCGCGGCCGGTGGATTAAAGTTAAACTTTCGTCTTTTCAGAAATTTGGCATCGGGATTTGGACTTTGTAAATTTGCTTTAAATATAAATGCAAAAAGTTGTTGTAGTTTTAATAACACGGGCTTCTAAATGAACAGAAAAACATTTGGGTTGATGAAAAACATCCAAAATACCTTCCTTTTTTTTGATCTAGACACCAAATTAGCAGAATGATTTTACCCTGACTGATCATGGGTTTTGAAATTTAATTTAATTTAATTTAATTTAATTTAATTTAATTTAATTTAATTTAATGAAGTAAACATTCATTTTAATTCAAAGACTTTAGGGATTTTTAAATTTAGGACATTTTGTTTCATTTATTTATTTATAATGTTTAGCATTAATTTAACTTCAACACTTGAGGGCTTTTTATATATTAGCATTTCGGTTTCCTTCATACATCTATTTATTATTTACTTATTTATTTATAAGCATTTATTTACTTTAAACACCTGAGGTATATTCATATTGTAGATTTTTAGTTAATTCGTTTATTTAGTTGGTTATTTTTCTAGGGTATTTAGCTTTAAACACTTTAGCCATTTTCATAATTTAGTTTTTTAGTTTATTTATCAACTAAAGTATTTATTTGACCTTAATCACATGAGATGTTTTTTTCATTTTGCAATTTTTCCTGTATTCAAAAGCATTTATTTCACCCTAAACATTTGAGGTATTTTCGGATTTTGGACTTTTTTTAAATTTCATTTATCAAAGCTTTTATTTGACTTTAAACAGTCGAGCTTTTTCATTTTTCAGAAATTGTAGCTGAGATTGATGCCGAACCTGATACATTTCTTCCACAAACTCCGCTGAGAGGCTGACATGGTGGGGTAGACCCCGTTGAGGTTGAATCAATCGTCTATATTTACAGTCTGTGTCTCACCACTGTGATAAGAGAACTAGCGATAGGCGTCCCTTGAGCTCCCCGCTGCTCTTCTGTGAACATTTCATGCCGTTTCTGTTTGACGTTGATGGCGTTCGGGGCCAGGAGTTCAAATTGTTTACCTGCACCGTTTTCTGACTGCTTGACTCTTTTTCAGGTTGATTTTGCAAAAACGGAAAGACGAGGGCTCCGAGTCCAAACCTGGGGAGGCTGCCAGCTTTGCAGTCTTCTCTGATGCCGCTGCGCAGACGATCTGAGTTATTTTGATCCCCACGATGAAAAGACCACCTCCCGGTGAGTCATCTCACGAGCATTGACGACAACACAGAGTGAGCCGTAGCCCCGTTAACATGTGGTGAGCACCAAAATGGACTACTTCCTGTTGACTACATCAACAGCACTCCTAAAAAACACCCATCCTTAGTCCTCAATGGACATGTTACTTCCTTGACTGCAGTCTAAGACCTTTCCTGATGGACTTTGGCCCAAGTGTCTTGTGGGAATCGTCTTCCAAGCTTGATGTCTACATTTGGAAGCCTACCTTTCTTGGATATGGCCTTTATGGTCTTTTGACGACACCAACGGCACTCCTAAAAAACACCCATCCTTGCTCCTCGATGGACATGTTACTTCCCTGACTGCAGTCTAGGACCTATCCTGATGGACTTTGGCCCAAGTGTCTTGTGGGAACCATCTTCCAAGCTTGATGTCTACATTTGGAAGCCTACCTTTCTTGGGTATGGCCTTTATGGTCTTTTGACGACACCAACAGTACTCACAAAAAACACCCATCCTTGCTCCTTGATGGACGTGGTACTTCCGTGACTGCAGTCTAGGACCCTTCCTGATGGACTTTGGCTCATGTGTCTGGTGGGAACCATCTTCCAAGCTTGTAGTCTTCATTTGGAAGCCTACCGTTCTTGGGTATGGTCTTTCTGTGGAGGCTCCAGCACTGAAGGGACATCCTGGAAGGGTACATACCTTTGCTGTGCATCAAATAGTACATGTTCAAGGGATTTGGTACTAGAGCACGACCAGGGTGCTTCTCTTTCTGGTTGCAGGAGGTACTTTGAAGCACTGGAAGACCACCTAGTATGATACCAACAAGATGGTGTTTGAAGGTGTGCAACAAGTACTTCGACCACCCCACGTCGGACCTCCAGGAAAAGCTGGATGTTTGAGTTTGACAAGCACATCTGAGGTCTTGTAGTGTTGTTGCCACCAGAGGTTGGTAATCCTTGAAGAAAACATGGTTGAGTGTTGCTGTACTTCTTACAAGTTGAAGTACTAGGTTGGCCTGAAGGACAGCGGGAGCGGCGTCAGCTTTCTTTGGTACTTATGAGAATCAGAGTGACACTTTTGTAAACAAATCGGGATTTTCCAGGACATTAAGAGGCGGCTTCGGAAGCAATTTAAGGCCGTCGGAGATTAAAAGAAATTTGGAAACGGGGAGACTGCGACTGAAAATGGGAGGATCCTGACGGCATGGGGTTTTTTTGAGGGAGGGCGACAGAATAAACAGTTGCAAAATAGACTCCAGCCGGGAGCAAGCTGTTTAAGACGGGACGTAAACATGGCTGATACGTTTCATGATGTCTAATTAAAAGCGGTGGGAATTACGTCAAGACAGATGTGATATTATGTCATCTGAGGCCAATCAGATGGGAGCGGCAGGGTGGCGTTGGATACATAGATAGATAGATAGATAGATAGATAGATAGATAGATAGATAGATAGATAGATAGATAGATAGATAGATAGATAGATAGATAGATAGATAGATAGATAGATAGATTTTTTCCTGCAGCTTTTCCTGGAGCTTCTCTACTTCCTGGGTTTTTTTCATTCACATTTTTCCGTTTTTCAATCAAACTTCATCTCAAGGTGAAAGTTTACAGAACAAGTAAGTTCTTACGTACTTTATTGTATGAGCATGTGTCACACACACACACACACAAACACACACACACACACACACACACACAAACACACACACACACACACACACAAAGTCCTTGAGAGAGTAGAAGAGTATAATAATTAGAAAATGGGTGATGGATGGATGGATGAATGAATGAATGAATGGATGGATGGATGGATGGATGGATGGATGGATGGATGGATGGATGAACGAACGGCTGGAAAGCTCTCCTTCTCCCTGAACGAACCCAGTGGCGAGCAGACATTTGTCCCTCCTGCCCCTCAGCTGTGTGTCACAGTGTTGTGACGCCGCCATGACAGATACTCACGCCCGAGTGGAGAATCACACCGCCGCCGCCGCCGCCGCCGCCCCCTGGGGAGAATGAGAGGAGGAGGAGAAGCAGGTGAAGCTGGAGGTCGCCACGACCAGAGCCACATTCATCAAGCACCTCTGCAGAGGAGAGAGACGGAATTGGAAAGCGGGAGGAGGAGGAGATTTGAAGAAGATTGCAGTGGGAGTGGAGGGGGAGAGGGTGGGAGGAGGTGGAGGGATGGAGGGATGGAGGGATGGAGGAGGTGGAGGGATGGAGGAGGTGGAGGTGGAGGCGGCGCGGTCAAACACTGGATGTGCACGTGGCCGGCGGTCGTGCACCTTTACAGACCTTTGGACTGCGAGGTGCCTCGTTTATCTTTGTCTTCCTGAAGGCCCCGGCGGCATCAGAGGCTCGTCTCCTGCATGTCACTCTGTGGACCTTCAACCCCCAGCACACACACACACACACACACACACACACACACACACACACACACACACACACACACACACACACACACACACACACACACACACACACACACACGCGCACACACACACACACACACACACACACAAAAAACAGGAATTGCATCAACAGCTGTCTGTCTGTCTGTCATGTCCGACGTGTATCTATCCATCCATCCAATTATCATCCATTCAACTCTCTGTCCTTCCATCCATCCATCCATCCATCCATCCATCCATCCATCCATCCATCCATCCATCCATCCGTCCATTCATTCATTCATCATTCATCATCCATCCATCCATCCATCCATCCATCCATCCATCCATCCATCCATCCATGTGGTGATCCATCCATCCATTCATGCATGCATCCATCCATTGTCCAATAATTCATTCTTTCATCCATCCATCTAATCATCGATCCATCCATCCGTCCATCCATCCTTCCATCCATCCATCCATCCATCCATCATCCATTCATTCATTCATTCATTCATCATCCATCCATCCATCCATCCATCCATCCATCCATCCATCCATTCATGCATGCATCCATCCATTGTCCAATAATTCATTCTTTCATCCATCCATCTAATCATCGATCCATCCATCCATCCATCCTTCCATCCATCCATCCTTCCATCCATCATCCATTCATTCATTCATTCATCATCCATCCATCCATCCATCCATCCATCCATCCATCCATGTTTTGCTTCAGATGACATCGTCTCAACAACCTGTCAATCATGTGATGGTGTTTTTGTCTCCATGGCGACCAGCCTTGGTCTCCTCCTTGATTTGGATTTGAACGTCTTCCTGAAACGCCTCCTGCTTCGGTGCCAAAAATACCCAAGTCTTTAATAGTTAAGAACAAATAACGATTTTGCTCGGCGAAGCAAACAAGGACATTTTTCTTCTTCTGTTAAACACCTGCAGGGAGGGGAGTCGGTCCTGGGGGCGACTGCCGGGGGTTTAAGCAGCGAGCGGGGTGAAGTTGGAGGGAGCCTACTTCTGTCGCGGTGGCGGGACGACAACGTAGCCCCGGGGAAAACGCAGCCAAAAACGCCGCCAAAAAAGACGGGAGAGCCGGTTGAGGATGTTTAAATAAACACTCGCTCCACAGGAGGTCAGAGGTCAGATTGCCGGCCCCTCCTGTCTGCAGGCCAAAGCGTCCTCCGGGATTGTTATTATTATTTTATTATTACTATTGTCATTATTATAAATATTATGGTTATTTTCATGTCATATTATCTTCATTTTTATTATCATTATTATTGCGATTAGTGTGTTACTTCAACAACGACAAAAAAAGAAAATTATAAAAAAGTTTTCGTTTTTGTTATTATAAGGATTGTTTATAATAGTATATTATAAATGTACGTAGAAAGAAACATTTGAATTTAATGATAATTATAGTAATAATAATAAAACAAAGAAGAGGAAGCAAATATTATTATTATTATTGTTATTAATACATGTATTACTACTTATATTATACTGATATTATAACTATCACTATTGTGATTATCAAGCCGTTACTGTCAACAATGTATATCCATGGAAATAATAAAAGTACTATAACATTTTTTTTTGTTGTTATAATTATTATTGTTTGTAATTTTTTTGAAATCATATTAGTTATGTTGATAGAAATAATGATGTTGATGATGATTATATTCATCTGCTTTTTTCTGTTGATTATTTTTAAATCAATATTTCTTTTTCATTTGCTTTTTGCTGCTCCTGGAAAATAAGTCTGCTGTGATTTTTTTCTCTGAATACATTAAGACAAACCTGGTTAACCTGGATAAAATAAGATTGGAAATGTTAGCAAAGTAGATTTAAGATCACACACTATTGAGATCAGATTAAACCGTATCTAAGATCATATGAAACGTGATAATCCTGAATCCGTCCGCAGGCAGCGAAGCACCGCGTGAAAATTAGAGACGGTAAAAATCGACAGAAGCGTCAATAACCATTGTGCGAAGTGATGAGCACATAATCCATAAAAGCAGCGGGAGGTCCGAATATTAATTCCTTCGCTGTCCGTTGTCGGTGCGTCAGCCAATCCCGGCGGACAATTACGGTAAGAGTCGGGGTTTAAGTCACCTGTCAATCACAAGGAGCAATCTACATAACTTAAATTGTAATTTCTCTATATATATCATATGTAGTTATATAAATATATATCGTATAATATAATAGAAATATAATATATATGTATAACATTTTTCTATATATGTTTTATATTTTTCTATATATTTATTTACCTTTTATATATATTGTATATATTTTTATATTTCCATATATTTTATGTATTTATACATTATATAATATAATAAGAAATATAAAAAAATATATATACATTTTTTTTTTTTATCCGCGCCCTTTGGGACAAATTCATTTTTTTTTTTCAATTCTGAGTCTGATACTGATCTTTTTTAAATGAATATATTTTCCAAGCACTGTTCCATCCAAACGTTTTCCTCACAAAGTCCGTTGCAAAATCCGTGTTCAGCAAAAGGCTTGCAAAGAAGCGGCTTCTCCCTCATCTTTCTTCCAAAGAGAGCTCCTTCGGGGCCGATGTGGGAAATAGGTCATCCCTTTTTCGGCGCGGCCATTTTTTCCTGTTACAACACCATTAATTTTTCATCTCTATATTAAGCCCCGCGTGGATAGAAGGAGGTGCGGACACAATGTAAACACCGGCGTTCGACAACAGCCGTCACGCTGGATCGTCGACGTTTTCCGCCGGTTTGAAAATAAAGAGGCGGCGCTTTGACACGACGCCTCAGCCGGAGGTTTTCAAGAATGCGGGTCGGAGGGGATGGAGTCGATCCGATCCGAGGAGGCCGCGGAGCTTCAAGACCCCGTTTCATCTTCGTCCGGCTCTTTTCTTTTCACCGTCTGCGACCCTTTCGGGCGACTCCCCATCCGTCTTTGTCAGCATCGCGGACGGAAACGCGGAGCAAAGTCACACCGGGGGGTTTTTTGGGCTGCGGGTCGGCGGGCGAGACCTCCGCCTCCGCGTCCAGATTCGACTAAAAGCCCGTCGTATTATGATTTATTTATTGATTGACCTAATATAACCCCTACATATTTCATTTTAATCCTGCTGATTTGCAAAGCCCTCTCAATCACAGCAAATCCACAAGTGCAAAAGAGAGTGCTTTTATTTTATTTTATCGCATTAGTTATTTATTTATCTTTTTTTATTTTCCCGGAGGGCTTTTCAAAGTTAGACCTAGTATGTAAAAAGCCAAACGCTCGGCAGGAAAAATTAAATTTAAACTTAATATTAGAAACACATTATTCATTCCCAAAGGGGCGGCTTTATATATATATATATATATATATATATATATATATATATATGTATATGTATAATTTTTTTAATTTATTTTTCAACCACCAGCCACACTCATCAGGTTGAATAAAACACAAATGTAAAAAACAAATTAAATATATATATATATATATATGTGTGTGTGTGTGTGTGTGTTTATATACATATGACTTCAAACATAAATTAAGATCAGTGTTGAGAATAAAGATGAATAAATACCAGATTATGAATTTTATATCCGGAGAAATTGACTGCTACTTTGCATTTAGACATCTGTGGGGGGAAATGAATAATTAAAGTTGAGCACTGAATAAATTAAATAAGTTGGGTGAACAATGAATTTAGTAATAACTCCGGCGCTGGGAAATAATTGTATTGTTGTGTGTGTGTGTGTGTGTGTGTGTGTGTGTGTGTTCCTTGCAGATACTTGACTTTCTCAGGGTCTCCAGCTTTGACCTTGACGATGGCGGAGTGTGTTCTATCTACACTCCATGTTCTACATTCACAAGTGCCCTATCCTTTTGCACAAGGTCAGCTGTGTGTGTGTGTGTGTGTGTGTGTGTGTTAATCCCAGCAGAAACTGGATGACAAGCGGGGTCACCCCTAAACCTGCCAGCTGTCAATCACCCGGCAACAAATGGACACGTCCAACTACTCACCTTCTGATGTGGGCCTGGAGGAACCCCGAGATCCCCTGGAGGATCCACACGGAGCGTCCGAACCCCGAGGTGAAGCTTCCGCCGCGCTCAGGGACGATGGACGCCGATCTCCGCTGAAATCTGGATCCGCTGGATTCACAGAATGACACGGTTAATATTATTCATGCAGACGTTCATCCACCGATGATGTGGTTGTGTATTTTTCACCCTTACTGTTCCTTTGTACTTAAGACCATAAAACACTTGATAGCCTTTACCTTGACAATTTATATTTCATTGTATTTCTTATTCTCCCTCCTTCCTACTATTATCTATTATGGTTATGTTTTTGCTTGAAACCCCGGCACAACAATTTCCTTCGGGATAAATAAAGTTGTTCTCATCTCATCTCATCTTTATGTTGTCCGTTATTATTATTATATATTTTTTTCTTTCTATTTTTATTATCATTATTGTTATTATTGTTATTATTATTATTATTATTATTACATTATTATTGTCATTACTATTATTATTATTATTATTGTTATTATTATTTTATCTTTTTATTTTTATTTTTATCATTATCATTATCATTATTATTATTGTTGTTGTTGTTGTTGCTATTTATTTATTCATGGATATCTTTGCTATTTTCTGTCTTCTGCCTCTCTATTTATATGTATTTTGCCTTTTTTATTTTTTGACATTATAACTGTTACACTGCTGTGACAAAAGAATTTCCCCGTATGGGGATCAATAAGGTTTATCTCATCTGATCTTATCTTATCTTATCCCGTGCAATTAAATTCTGATTGTTTTTTAAGTTTTAGATGAAATTAGATCCAACTTTATTGTCATTACACATATTGTTTTTAAATCTTCACGACCTCTACCTCTGCTCTCAGGCAAAACCTTATTTTTATTTTTTGATTTTTTTTGTTAAAGAACAAGCTCTTGTTTTTTTCCACCCCTCCGTGAATCCTAAATCTCCAATCTGTGTTAAATAAGAGCAGCATATGGTGACTCCCTGCAGGCCTGTTATTTACAAATCACACATTTACTCTCTCTTGAATCGAGGGCGCGTTTCTCTCTCGCCGTTCTAAAATAAAAACGTCGAACCGGCTCGGGACGGTTTCGCCCGCGAGGGGGCCCTTCGGCGCCGGAAACGATGGAGACGTTTCCATAGCAACGGGTAGACGCCAAGGTCAAAGGCGCCGGTGGGAAAAGGAAGGTGAGCGGCCTCACCTGCGAGCGACGGAGTCGACCCCCTTCCCGCCCCGAGCTGCTGATTGGACGGATTACATTTTTTTTCGCTGAGCTCAGCGAAAGGCGGCGTGTGATGTAACCTGGAACGGCGCCCTCAGAGGCGGCGCTGTCCCTTTTTAATCCGTGAACTTCCAGAACTCGCTCTGGTTGTACGCGAGTGGGTGTTGTTGTGCCTTCAAAGCGGAGAGGAGATTCTGCCGTCTCTCTCTTTTTCTTTCCTCAGAAATCTGAGGTAGAATTGACACCTCCTGAACACTTGAGCTGGGAAAGGAAAAGATTTATATGTAAATTTTTTTAGGTAAAGCTGAGAAAAAAGTGGGAAAAAAATAAAATAAAAAATTTAATTAAATTAAAAAAAAAAATTAAAAAAAAAAAAATATATATATATGTAAATAAATATAAATATATTAACATAGATAAATTTATACTTAAATATATATATTATTTTAGGCTTAAGCTGAGAAAGGTGAGAAAACATAAAAAAAATAAATAAAATAAAACAAAATAAAAAATGAAATGAAATTAAAATAAAAAAATATGTAGATACATATATACATAAATATAGATATATTTATATAGATAGATTTCTGTGTAAATATATATGTTATTTTAGGCTCAAGCTGAGAAAAAATAAAAAATGTTAAAATAAAAACAAAATAAAAATATATATATACATGTATATTCGTATATAGATAGATAGATAGATAGATAGATAGATAGATAGATAGATAGATAGATAGATAGATTTTAGTTACTTACACGAAATAGGGTAAATAATTCAAAATGTAAATACAAATATAATAAATGAATGAACAAATGAATAAATAAATAAAAAAAAATAAACACATAAATAGCATGTATTTTTGTATTTCAAATATGTTTGAAATAGTCAAAATAATTCAAAATAATTTATTAAAATAAAAATAAAAACAAACAGTTTAATATTTAATTAAATAAATAGATTTGGATAATCACACCTCCAAACATTAATAAAAACCATATATTTAAGACTCTGTTAAATGTGTAGATGAGAATCTATTTGGTCTTGTTTGTGAAAACGGCAGCTCGTAATCGTGCATCATTCTTTGGGCATATCAATAAGCCAACAAACAGCGAACAAACATCGTCCTGTCCGATCTGTGAGTGATTGATCCATTATTTCCACATTTAGTATTTCACAACAAGCGATTACTCATTCATTTAAAGCCGCGACGTGTTTAAGTGGCTGAGCCGCGGCCTTCGCCCAAAACTTCACCCGCAGCCCAAATAAACCGGAACCAGACGGATCCTGAGAGGACCGACCTGATTGAGGGATTGAGCGGAGGCGGCGGGAGAACCACGACGGACCACTTATTCCAAAAAAAGCGCCGCTCCGTCGCCTCGACAAATGAAGACGACCGGAAGATGAAACCCGTCCGGAGCCCCCCAGCCACCGCCGTCTCCGATTGGCCGTTTCCTCCGTCTCCCGGAGAAGCTCCTCGCGCAGCGGCGCCGAAGCTCATCCTGATGGATGAGCCTTTTCTTCTTTGTTTTATTGTTTCCGAAAACTGAGGAGGTGGAACCGGACTAAATTCTCATCCGTCCTCTCGGATATAATTCATCAAACCGCCGTCGCCGCTCGGATCGGACCCGGAAGGCCGAGGAGATCCGAGTGGGCGGAGGCTCGACGGCTCACCTGCGGCGCCGCTTCTGCAGCTTTACGGCATTGGTCTGGACCAATCAGAAGAGAGTTTGAAGGTCACCTGTTCAGAAGGTCTGGAGGTGATTTTGGTCTTCCTCAGAAATAACTTTTTCGAAACGTAAGAAGAACCTGGTGATAAATTGGGAATGGATGGATTTTGTAAACACACACAAACACACATAAACGCACAATGGCAAAATAAAATAGGACGAACAGAGCTAATGCTAAGTTAGCAAACTTACGACGCAGCGGCTCTGTAAACAACTCACCGTCGCTCTTCAACAGTCAGGGGATTCCCTTCCATGTTCTCCTGACTGGAATCTCTCAATGTTCTCCCTCCAAGGTTCCCTCCATGGTCTCCTACCTGCATTCCAATCATGTTCTCAAGATTGTTCCCTCAATGTTCTCCAACCTGAATTTCGTCCATTTTCTCCAGTTTGTTCAGTCCATGTTCTCCAACTTGTTCCCTCTATGTTCTCCAGCTGTTTCCCTCCATGTTCTCCAGTGTGTTCTCTTCATGTTCTCCAACCAGAATTCCGTCCTTGGTCTCCACCTTGTTCCCTCCATGTTCTCCAACTGTTTACCTTCATGTTCTTCAACCTGAGTTCCCTCCATGTCCTCCAACCCGAGTTCTTCCATGTTCCCCAGTGTGTTCTCTCCACGTTCTCCAGCTTGTTCCCTCCACATTGTCCAACCTGAGTTCCCTCAATGTTCTCCAACATGAATTTCATCCATGTTCTCCAGTTTGTTCACTCCACGGTCTCCAACTTGTTCCCTCCATGTTCTCCAACCCGAGTACCCTCCATGTTCTCCAGTGTGTTCTCTTTATGTTCTCCAACCCGTTCTCCAACTTGTTCTCTCCATGTTCTCCAGCTGACTCCCTCGATGTTCTCCAACCCAAGTGCCCTCCATGTTCTCCAGTGTGTTCTCTCCACGTTCTACAGTTTGTTCCCTTCACATTATCAAACCTGAGTTCCCTCAATGTTCTCCAACCTGAATTTCATCCATGTTCTCCAGTTTGTTCAGTCCATGTTCTCCAACTTGTACCCTCTATGTTCTCCAGTGTGTTCTCTTCACATTCTCCAACCCAAATTCCGTCCTTGTTCTCCAGCCCAATTCCGTCTATGGTCTCCAACTTGTTCCCTCCATGTTCTCCAGTCTGAGTTCCCTCTGTGTGCTCCAGTTTTTTCACTACATCTTCTCCAGCTGACTCCCTCCATGTTCTCCAGTGTGTTCTCTTCATGTTCTCCAACCTGAATTCCGTCCATGTTCCCCACCTTGTTCCCTCCTTGTTCCCTCCATCTTCTCCAGTTTGTCCCTTCCATGTTCTCCTGCTTCGGTTCTCCATTTTTCTCCTACAGTCCAGAAACCCCTCTGTAGACTCAATGGGCACTGGTTAAACCCCGCCTCTTGACTGAGATTGGCTCAGAGATCTGTGAGCAGATACCTGGAACCAATGGCGTGCAGTCAGGGGAGGCAGGAGAGGCCGTGCCTCACTTGCCAATCTTGGAAAGAAAAAATGTAAAATGAGAAAAAGAATGAAATGGTTATAATTATCAGTGATTTGCACGAGAAAACAATTTTCCATTTAACTTCACCATTTTATATTGTTTTTTTTGACTCAAAATGGCTGGATTTTCACATTTACTATTCAGCGAGAAGAGATGCGCGGTGAGGCTGCCGACCGTTGAGCCTCACCGTAGATTGTGTAATGACGGCTAACCGCTGCCGTATTGGTGTCACTCTTTATGTCATTGTAAAATTTTTTGAACACTTTTGCTACATTTCCAATGTACAGTTTTTTTTGTTGTTGTTGTTGTCAACAACTCTATATATGTTACTAGTTTTCTTCTTCAAGGTGAGAGCGGCGCCAATTCAAAAGATGCTGCGGCGCCATGAAGGGTATTTGAGTTGCGGCAGCTCGCACGGCACACACAGCACGAATTTTGATTTTCTCGCGCCCGTATTCGCATCATGATTTTTTTTTTTTCTCTCGTATTTCAAGGATAAAATTTGCTCGGATTGCATCCTTAAAAAAGAAAAATCGCGCATAAAGTGATTCGCATCTTAAGTGGCCACTGCATATTTGTAAATACTACTTCCCAGCGTACTGACTGTCTGGTATGAGTATCAGTACTTCATTTCCAGGAAATGATACCCCGTAATGCTCAATCAATACCGGCTTACCTGCTAACGACAGCATTACAGGACTTATGTGGTGTTTGAGGTACTGCGAACCCCTGGTACATCAAGAGCTCCTCCTCGCATTACGCCCTATAAAACACACTCTCCATGAGAGAACATCTTAATGTATGCCACTTCCAGGCATCTCCGCCTGAATCCATTTTCATTTTGCCGCGTCGAGCAGATGATCGCGCGTGCATGTGCGTGTGTGTCGTCCGTCGTTCCCTGCAAATTTTTTTTTTTTTTTTTTTTTTTTTTAAGAAAAAGCTCCACAGCTTTCAGACGACTCCTCGGGCCTTTTGCTGAATGCCGTCCACGGGGCTCGAGTGGACGGGCAGATGTAATGTCCGTAATGAGTCCCAAAGATTTCTCCTAGATGGCTGCAATTATTCTTGGGGGGGCGATGGGGGGCTCTTGAAACGCTCCGCAGTCAGTGATAAATGAGTGTATCGCCCAAAGATGTATTCGGGATTACTGGGCTGCGATACGCCTGCAGCGGCTCATTCACTGAATTATTTAATAGCGCTCATTCGCTGTGTCTCAGTGTGAAGACGAGACTTCAAAAGATGAAACATTAAAGTAACCAAAATGCATTGGTCAAATCTTTAGATTTTCTTCTTTTTCTTTATTCTTCCTTCCTTTCTTTCTTTCTTTATTTGATATCCCATGCCGTGCAGGAGGCATCTTTACGGACGTCTGAACCCTGAGGGACCTGGAACGTGGATGTTCTATTACTATTTCATTACAATTAAAGGAGTTTAATCATTTTGCATTTTAAGCTATGTGTCTAACTTTAATGTTAATTACTATTAGTTTCAATATTTATGTATTTATTCATCATCTTGGAACATTATTTAAATTGTTATTATCATCTTTGTGAGTACTTTTACTTTGTTGGTCATATTATAATTTATGCATTTATTCGTTATTTCTTTATCGTTATCATTATCTTGTTTTCGTGGCATGATAATGATAATAGTCATTATCATGATTATATTTTTATCATGAATTTAATTGTTGTTAATATTATTGATGTAAGTAATTGTATTTCTTTATTTCTTTATTATTTTGACTGTGAGTATGTGAACAAGAACAACAATAATGACAATGATAATAATAATAATAATAATAATAATAATATAGTGATTGTAGTAATCATCATAAAACACAATAAATCAATTGAAAAAAAAAAAATCAGGTATTTGTTTAAAATCTGCAATGAAAAATAAATAACATCATCTGATTTGATTTTAATATTTTGTTATTAATACTTTTATGATGATAATATTTTTCTCAGTAATGTAATAAATCTCATGTATTTTGCCAATTTTATGAATCTAATTAAAATCTGAAAATGTCAATAATAATAATAATAATTAGTATTAATATTAGAATTTGTATTCAATTAAATTAAACACTATTATTATTATTATTATTATCATTATCATTATTTTGTTGTTGTTATATTATATATATAATATTTTATAAGTGGTTAACATGCAGGTAGCTTAGCGGACACTTCCTTGTAACATTACTGTTTAAGATACAGTGTGAATAAATAAAAACACTGCGCATGTTCTGTTTCTAGGTTCCGTGGTCGTTCCTCGGCCTTTAACTTAGTTAGTGCGGCTCCGGTCTTGTTCTTTGCCACCCTGGTGCTCCCTGACTCGAACCCCAGCGGCGCCTCAGCCAAAGGAAAACAGGTTCCACCTGGGCAAAGAAAGAACAGCCCAAGCACTTTGGGCTATTTTGACCCTCGGCTTGTTTCACTCACTCACTCACAGGTGTGTTTTGCAGCCAGGTTTCATGTTTCCAAGAGGCAGAGATGCAGGTGTCCGGCGTCGTTCGCGCACTGTGACGAAGATGCGAGCGGACGAAACGGGACGATCCATTTTCGCCGCTCGGTTTTACCGCGAATGCACAGCCAGGCGACGGAACAAAGAAAGGCATTATCTCAGTCGCAGGATTCCTGTAATTAAGAAAAAAACAGAAAAAAGCAAGGGAATAATAACGGTTTGAATTAAAACACACGCTTCCAACAAGTCGCCGCGATGCGTTTTGACATAATTAGCTTCAAATAAGATGAAATTTAGGCTCTTCACATCTGCATCAGATGCCGGGGGGAAGGCGACTTTTTTTCCTAAAGAACCCCCTGGTGAGCGGCGCCTCTGCAAACACATCTGAGCGTTAGCGCACCGAGATCGCGGGAGGGATTATCTGTTTCTATATATTTGTAAAATATTGACCCAAGACAAAATCATAAAATCCGGGTTTTCCTACGAGCACCGTTTCGGGGACGTCGTGAAGACATCGAGACTTACCGGACCACACGAGATAATGGACTGCGAGCTAAATGGACTTCATTTGTGTAGTGCTTTTCTCCGAAGTGCTTTCCGGTGTTGCCTCGCTCACCCACGATGCACTCACACACACACACACACACACACACACACACACACACAACGATGGAAGAGGATGGCGTGCAAGGCCAACCATCTCATCAGCAGTAATTGGCGCTCCAGTGTCTTGCTCAAAGACACTTTGACACCGACGCCGGGAAGCAGGAGGGAAACTTCGGATTGCCAGATGGCTACCCACTGAGCCGTGCTGCCCCCAATATAAGAGCCCGTGCTTCTCAAAAGTTAAATGTCATGATGGAGAAAATTACTTCTAGACCCGCTGTTAGTCACATCACCGTCCTCATTATATACTTTATAATAGACAAAATAAATCAGCAATAACATCATAAACTACCCAACTTTCTCTAATCTCATTATCTGGACTGTGGCCGTTGAGAATTCAAGGTTATACCGACGCCCCGGATTGTTCTTTTGATTGGCTCCGGTCCCACAGAGTGCATCTTTCAAACATCTCCTTCTCCGCGGGGGTTTTTTTCTTTGCCGACACTTCAAGAGCGGCACTTCATCTGAGCCCTGGGGTTTGAAGCCCAAAAAAAAAAAAGAAGAAACGACGACGGAACTCCAGCGAGGCCGCGACATCGGCGGGGCGGGAGGTCGGCTCGCGTCCCGGACGACGGCACGGGGGGAAACGTCGAGGGGAAAAAGGCGACGGTTCCGGAAACGTAAAGTAGGTGCGGCACTGGGAGATCCCAAAAAGTTGGACCGTTAATTTTGGTCGTCTTTGAGTAGACAAACAACTCCCGCGGTAATGAGAATGGAAACCAGGAGAGCTGGTTATCGGAGGTGTCGCCCCGGCAGAGATGAAGGTGTTGCTTCATACTTGCGTGGAAATTGCCCGGTTTCATTTGTGGAAAGTTGCAAGCGTGAAGGACGGGAACCAAGTAACCGCATTCGGGGAATAATGGAGGAAATTACATTTCATTACATTACATTGCATTTAGAAGACACTTATATCCAAAACGACTTACAATAGAGGACATAGATACTGCAAATAACAATTGCAAATACACAATGCACAGGAAATATACAGAACAGTAAGCTTGGGTTTGTGAGTTGTTTTTTTTTTTGACAAGGACATACACAAACGTACACAAACACACTGCATAGCCTAACTTGGTGCCTAACCTGATCTGGGGCATCAGCGCAGTAAAAAGTCCTGAAAGAGAACAGTTTTTACCTGTTTCTTGAAGGTTGAGAGAGATGATGCTAGTCTTGTTGCTTCTGGAAGTTTGTTCCGCCACTGAGGTAGTAGAACTGGGAACGGTTTTGCCTGAGATCGCTTAGAGCGAGCAGAAGGTACTGCTAGTAGGTTTGTATTAGAGGAACGCAACTCTCTGCCGGGAACATAAGGTCTTATCATTTGGTTCAGATATGCTGGACCTGTTCCTGAGGTGGTTTTGAATGCCAGGGTCTGCCAGGGCCTTGTGCTTGATCCTGGCAGCTACTGGTAGCCGGTGCAACTGGATGAACAAAATGGGAAATGGGCTCGAATCTGCTACTCCTGGTGCTTTAGCATCTCGCGGCTACAAAGCGGCCGTACATCGGATGGCATTCACCCGTTCATACAAGGCGATGACCAGATCGTCGGTTCAGGAAGGAGACGGAATACATACCTACAGTATATCCACTACCTTATTGGGAGCATAAACTGCACAAATGTGAGGTGTTTCAATCGAACATCCATCTACCCGATCTTTAAAATAGCTTGTGTAGCATTGCTAACAAAGCTCTGTTTTAACGGGAAACTATAGTCCCGTCAGCAGGAAGATTCCACCTGTGCCCCTTGTGCGAGTCGCAGTGCAGCCAGCGTCTACGTAACTATCTCCGTGATGGATCAGGAGGCTCCCGTTTCTGCGTTTTCCGGGCGCCGCTTAGCGTGATTTACAAGACGGCTTGGCGGGAACATTTAACATCTTATTCCGCGATGAAGTATTATCGGGTTCCGCGGTGCGATACTCAATGGGGAAATAAAGAGCGGATAGGAAGCGGCGGGCAGGGGAGGACTTGGTTTGAGTTTTGAGCGAGGAAGTGATTCATGGCTCTCGGCGAGGGGAGACAACGAGGCGCAAACTAATGACCCCCTCCCCCCCCCCGCAGCGCTTTCACGGCAAGAAAATAAATAAATAAAATATCAAATGCACGCGCGCCAAATCAGCATACGCTCATATATTACGTGTCACATAAATTTTAGTCCTGATGCATTACGGGCTTTGTGGTGGATACCGGCCGTCCGAATCAATGCGGCCGCATCCCATTAGCCGATCACTCGTTCTTGCCTGATGCACTGTGACACATGCGGGGATCTTCAGCAAGCCATGCATCATCGATAGAAAAAGGAAAGCGGGTCGGGGTGGGGGCGCTCAGAGGAGGGGTAATTGAGGGGACGCAGAAAGGGCAAGATGAGGATTTTAGTCAAGGTTAACGTATTCTGATACGTGGCTGTAAATTAATGGGCGTTTTTACTGAAAGTTGTTTTTGACATGGCCCTTCTTCATGTCTGCGACATTTGCGCGTCGGGGGTTCGCGTCCAGACACGGGATCTGAATCAATCCATCAGGGGGATGACGGATTTGGGACGGCGAGAGGTTGCGCAGAGTGGACAGGTGGGGCTCAAGTGCGAGGGAAAAGAAAACAACAAGAGGATCCAAGAAAAACAGAATGCTACCGGTCTTCAGATCAGCAGGATTGCAGGGAGATGGTACTGACCCGAGGGAGTGGGAAGCTGGAAGGACATTTGTTCACAAAGGGTTCGGCGACCAGAAAGACATCGGGGGGGTCAAGATCTCCGAGGCTCTTTTGGGATCCTTCTGGATACGGTGGACACAGCATAGCACAAAGGGTTAGACACTGGAAAGACAGCCAATGGCAACAATGTAGTGCAAGGAGTATGGATCTTCTGGCATCTTCCGGCAGCCTCCGGTATCTTCTAGCCAAAACAAGGTCAAATGTCAACGGTGAAGCAAAGATAGTCAAGATCTTCACACACAGGGTATGTGGTGGCCACAACCTGGGAGGCAGCGGGGTGAAGGGATGGTGACAAGAGATGGGAAACACTTTTGCAGCAGCATCACTTGTGAAAACTACCCAACCTGCAAGGGTAGGAGGACACGTCCCGCGACACCTCTGCTTGTCCCGGTTCTGCTGTTGATGTTGTTGCCTTGTAAACAGCCCCGAATAAACAGATAAATAGGTGAGGCTACATGGTGGCACCGGTGTTACGGCTCAGGCCTCAAAACAAGAAGATCCCTGGATTCCGGTCGGATAGGTGGCCTTTCCATGCGGAGTCTACATGTTCTCGCAGGTGTTTGCCCGGGTGTCCTCCAGAACCCAAAACATGCAGGAGGTTCATTGGAAACCCTGGATTGTCCAAACGTTTGCACAAGAGGGTCAACGGTCGTATGTCTCCGTTTGCGACACCGCCTCGACCCCGACTGCAAGATAAGTAGTGAGATACTGTAGAAAATGAATGAACGACTGAATGAGTAGATAAATAGTTCCCAGTGCCAACAAAACACGGTGCTTCTACATTTCATGGAATTATAAAGCACCTTTTAGTAAACCTCGCGTTTCTGCTAAATATGCTCCACTTAACAAGGTTAAAGGCTTTCGATTCATGTGCGCGTTATGCAAATGATTCGATGCGTGTTTATTCATCACCGTCTTGTTTGTGACTTCTCGCGCTTGAAAGTCAAGAAGACGGGAAGGTCTTTGAAATAAGAACACGAAAGTGAAAACAACCTCCTTGACCGCTCTTTAATATGAGGGAGATTGAATTGACCCATATTTGATCAAACCCTCGCAGCATTGTGGATAAGGCTTATTGCGCGGCGCTTCGCCCGTGGAAACAAAAAAAAAAAAAAAAAAGAGTGAAATTATCGACTACTTAATCTGCCGTTTAGGCGCGCGGTGTGACAAAGGCTGGTGGATCTGTGACCTTCTCCAACGGTGGAGGACAGTCCAAGATTTATGACACAGCTGAGAGCTTCTGTTGCGAGCTCTGACGGATGGATAATCCTACGGTTTAAACTTGGCAAATATTGATCCGGGGGGTCCTCGGTGGCAGGCCTGCCGGGCTGGAATTGGGGGAAATGGATTACTCTGCGCAGTCAAAGAAAAAAAAAAAAAAAAAGATGGATGACGGAGGGCAAAATATACTATCTCAACCATCAAACTAGATAACGCATTGAAGGAAAATGTAGACATTCGTTTTTGCAGAGCTGATTCTGAGGTGCTGCAAGCTCTTTGTCTTTTCTCTCAGTAAATGCTTATCTCGTCGGTGCGGCGGCGGCGGTTTTAACTTCTGGATCCCCGTATCCATCAAAAACAAACACTCTCCCGTGTTGAACAATGTAAACAAGTCTGCCCGAGATGGGGATCGGGAGGGGAGGTCGCCGGGACGTCTCCTCTTGTTGGGCATTCGCTGAATAATTTTAGCGTCTTTCAAACAACCGGCTAAAGCCGAAGGCTTCTTTGTGTTGTTATTTTCTTTAAAAATATGTCCTCTCAGTATAAAACAAAATATGAGGAATATTTAACAGGAGTTCTTGTATGACGAACGGCAGAAGAAAACCTTTCTTAGCTAAAATCGACTAAAATCCAACCCTGGATGCTTAAGGTGTGACAACCAAACAGTTCAAGACTGTCAAGCCTTGCAACCTTTGGCTAGGACATGTGGGCAGGACATGTACACTATGGCAAGAAGCCACAAGCCTCATGGCAAGAAGCTCTCTTGAATTGTGGAGTGTCCATGTGTCCGAAAAGGTCACCTCTGGGTTGTCCGGTTTCTTTCCGAAGTCCAAAAAAACCTAGTTGGCTAATCGGAGACCTTAAAGTACCAAAAGGTGTGAAAGTGAGGGAGTTTGGTATCTACAAGATGGAGCCCAAAGTAAAGACCAGGGTACCATCGAATTTCTTCTTTTTTGAAGACAAAATATGATTCTTGCCCCTGGGTGTACGGTTTGAAGTCGTCCTCTTGAGTCACTGCATTTATGATGGTTGAACTGATAAATAAGCCCAAAGATCAGCTCTCGGGTACTTCAAGAGACGAAGGCACCAAGTTCTCCATCCGTCTCCCCTGTCCATCATAGGCCTCCCCAGTAAACAAACAAACATACCGGTGGCCGGGGCGCTTGTCCCGGCATCATCTTCGGCGGCGTCCACATCCGCGACTGAAGCCCAAGGTAAGTCACCGACCTTTACCGCTGTCTCGGACAGAAGGTCGTCCCTTTTCATGGCAGAAAAATAAACATTTCAGTTATGCTCTTTGTGTAATATCAAAAGCAAGATCCTTCATCTCCTACCTTTTGACAAAAGCTGTGACAGTTACGTGCCTCCAGAGGCCAGCTGTCAGAACTGGCATTTTTTTTTGTTTTCTGAGCGTGGCAAGGCTACGTCTTGGTTTACTTACTCACCGATCGCACAAAGCGCCCCGGACAGGTTTGGTTTCAACTGGTCCTCCAAAGAGAACTGGTTCGATTCAGCATGGAAATGAAATCTTTTCGCTTTATGAGGGCATACACGAAGGTCGCGGTCGATCTTCTTTGGGGGAACCCGTGGTCTATGGCGTCCGAACTCCTCCTCATCAATGTCACCGCAAAAAAGCAAAAACAAAGCGCTGCCTGGTTTGCCAGCTAATAGACAGCTTCTGCGCAAACATCAATCTTTGCTCAACACCGGCTCTTTCTCGACTCACTTCAAATTTCCAGCTGTGTCAACCACACCGGTGATTCATGTTCCCATATGTTTCCCGCAAAAAATCACTCTCGGCTCCTGAATCAGATTTAGATCCCACTCAGATCAAAAATATTGAACTCGCCGCTCGGCCGGTAAACCTCACTCGCTCTCGTCTCTCAGTCCGTCCGGCCGGCTGGGATTGCTTCTGGGTACATCGCGCCACTTATCTGGTGTCATTTCTCTCTCCGGACATCATGTCCCTCTGCGGTTTCATCGTCCGTGATCATTCGATTAATAAGTCCTGTTTTTTTTTTTCCCCTCATATGTCCGAAACCTATTTCACAGGAATCAAGTTTGTCAAAACTAGTCGCTGACCTTGTATGCCCTTGCCGTTCAATACCTGTGTTACAATATTAACCGAAGGTTTGGGCAAACAGGAAAATATTTTCACAGAAAGACGCTCATCTTTGACCCTCCCAGCCTCTGCGGACATTTAAATTCAAGATAACCATCCCTCATCTTTGACTTAACCTTAGAATCCGTGTTTTTAATTGGCGTTTGGTTCCCCTGGGCTTGGAGAATTCATCCGGCTTTATCGGCGTACATTTCTTACACACTTTGGGTCAACTCATGTACATTTCGAAAAGGTGAAAACAGCTCAGCCGGGAGTTCATTTAGCGTAATAAACCAGCCGTCTTGACATATCTGGGTTGACGTGTGTCCGTGACTGCAATGACGTGCAGTCAGTAGAGGCGGGGGAGGTCGGGGCCTCACCTGTCAAAAAATGTAAAATGAAAAAATAAATGAAATGGTTTTATTTATTCAGTGATTTGTACTGAAAAATTATTCTCCACGTAACTTCACCATATTTAGTTTTTTTTTTTTTTTTTTTCCAAAATCGCTGAAAAAAAGTTCACATTTACCGTTCAAATATGAAGAAGAGATGTGCGGTGACAGCAACCAGCTGAGTCCACTATGGATTGCGCAATGATAATGCTAACTGTGCTTGCATGCTGTGCACTGCGACCGTATTGCTGTCTCTGTTTGTGTCACTATTAAAATTTCAAACACTTTTAATAAATGACCTTAATTTCCATAGTTTCGCTGATGTCTATTATGTTTTTCGTCAACAACTGTTTCTTGTGCTGAGCGAAGTGAGGCACGCAGTAACGGTGCCTCATGGTCGGGGGCACTGGTGATCCCAGGGATCCTTCTTACTACTCGGCTACAGAATAATGTAATTAACAATAACAAGCTACAGTAAACAGTTAGCAAGTCAAGTGCAGCCATCCAGTTATTTTTTTCCTCTTGCTTGGCCTTATTTCCAAAATGGAGGATGACGTAGCTAAACTGAAAGAATTTTCTGAACTGGATTTCAGTTGAAGCAGGAGTAATAATGATGATGATAATAATAATAATAATAATAATAATAATAATGATAACAATAACAATGATAATAATAATAATAATAGTAAATAAAATAAATAATAAATTAAAATAATAATAATAATAATAATTAAGGGTAGACCGACGCCTGAGCTATCAGGTTTGCCGTTGTGCACATGAAAAGGCTGGCTGTGTGGATGTCTGGTAAGAAACCGCCTTTTCTGCTTTTCCTGCATTCTTTTCTCAACTTATGACAACGTCTGGTGTCAGATGGGATATTGTGACCTGCAGAATCTCCAAAGAAGACGAATCAAACACTCACATTCAAAGTCAAATGGTGCTAAAAATGGCACTGGAGTGATTTCCATTGAGACAGAGAGACTTTTAAAACTGAAGAAAGATAAGGAGGACTTCTACGAACAAGTTATCGATGCAGCGCATGGACTTAATTTATAAGTAAAGGTAAGAGATAATAATGTTTTTTTTTTTTACAGTTTGTACATGTAAAGATTGCTGATTTGATATTTTTTCATACTTTCATACTCTTGTGCACCCCTTTTCTTTCACTTGGTACTTAAGACCTTAAGACGCTTAATAGTTTTCACCTGTTACTTAAGACACTTTATAGTTTATTTGTATTTCTTAGTCTCCCGTCTTTTTTTATTTTTTTTTTAATGTTTATACAATTTTCTACTATTATTTACTATTTTATATTTTTCTTGTAACTCTGGCACAACAATTTCCTTCGGGATAAATGAAGTTGTTCTTATTCTTATTTTAAACTAAAAACATTAACTGGTGCCAATAAAATGGTGAATAAGCTACTCTGTAGGGTTCATTGATGACATCAGTCCCTAACCAGCCATGAACCTCACTGTGACTGTCCTGACCGTGCACATCAGCTCCCTGACCGTGCACATCAACACCCTGGCCACGTCCCTCAACGCCCTGACAATATTCATCATCTCCCAGACCAGACCATAGAAATCATCTCCTTGACCATCTACTTTTACTTCCTGTCCAGATAAAGATACCTCATCTTCCTGACTCTTCACATCAGCCCCCAGACCATATATTCCAGTTTCATGGCCTGAATCTTCAGCAATGTCCAAATATATCAACTCCCGGAAAGCGTACATCAACTCCCTGACCATATATTTGAACTCCCTGTGCATGTTCATCAACTTCTTGACTGACTGTGTACATCTTCTCCCCGACCAGATACTGTACTTCAGCTCCCTGTCCCAATCCATCAATCCTTGACTGTATGATTTAACTCCCTGCTCTATGCATCAACTTCCTTACGGCGTACATCTACTCCCAGACTACGTACTTCAACTCCCCAACCTTGCACATCTACTCCTAGAGCAAATACATCAAGTCCCTAACCTTGTATGTCAACTCTGTGACTGTTGAAAAGCATCACCACAGGAGTCCAGGCCAGCTGGCTATGTAGGTTAATGGCTCCTTCATCAGTAATGATCAGCTCATTGGACCATCTTTGGGGGCATCTCCGGTGAAAGTACTCTGGATTTAGCTTGATCTGCCAGATAATCCAACAAACGGTCCATTCAGTGAATCCACCCGTCATCAGCAAGCCGCATTAAACTTGCCGTAGAAGTGGAGTTGTCCGATTTCGATTCTCGGGTTGGACGGGAACTCAACCGGACTTCAAACCGTCCGACAAGCCGACAAGCCTTCTCTTCCTGTACCCAAGAGTTCAGGGCAAACCCTCTTCTCTTCAATCTTTCCCGGCCCTTTAGCTACAATCCGTGAAATACTTTCTAGCATTTGTAAATAAAACCGCAAAGGAATGCACCGATTGTTTCACAAGTGAGAACCTCTAAAGTTGGAATTCGGCCTCACGATGTCCAAAGCTCGATTGATTTTAGCAAAGCGTCCTGTTCCACAACAACACGAAGAAACATTCGCAGAGCTCGGCAAGCTGAAACAGCGAAGTCATTGTTTATCGGCTCAAACCACTGATGTTGATGGATTTGACTTCGCACCACCACGCGCAAGGGTACAGTTTCGCGGTTGCGCCCATCGACGCGCTACTACACCGCAACAACAGACAGTATTATAAACAAACATTAAATGAGCAGATACTCTAACAGGAAATTATGCAATATAAAAAAAAACAAAACAAATAAAAAACAGAATATGAAATGAAGGCACCTGCAGGCGCAGAAAACAGCTCTATTTACCATTGCTGACACTGCAGAAGGATTTCCTCTTTTAGCGACTCATTAGCATTTCACTCAGGTTCCTGCGTGAAGGGAGGTTAAACGTGGAGTCGTAGGTTTTTGTTTTTTTTGTTTTGCTGTAGGAGCTGAGCTGGTAGCTAGCGTGACTCCCATTCAGCTCACGGGGTGTGTAAATAATTCAGTATTCAAACAGAAACTTCTGTTACGTATGAATGAAACATTTCCGGCTCCTGTTCAGCTTCACGGAGAAAAACAACAAAAAAGTTGAGCAATAAAATTGAATTCAATCAATGAATAAATAGATAAAACAAGTAAATAAATACTCAAAATAAATGAATGGACTAAAACATATATATAAATGAACAAGTAAGTGGAATGGGAGATACAAAAAAAAAAATAAATGAATGAATAAATAAGTGAATAAATAAGTAAAAGTCCAAGCGAAGACCAAGTCATTTAGTCACAAACAGGATAATAAAATTAAGCTTATTTTATATCAGATATAAAAATTCCACAATAGCGTACCAACTGGACCCTCTGTACCCTCTGGACCCTCTATAAAATAAAATAAAATACATAAAAATAAATTGGCAAAAAAAAAAAAAATAAATAAAAAAAATACATATATATATAAAATAAAATAAAAAATATCTAGATATATATATATATACATTTTTTTATTTCATTTTTTATTTTATTTTATTTATTTTTATTTTTATTTTTATTTTTATTTTTATTTTATTTTTTCATCTCAGACAGTAGATAAGGCTCAAGTGTTACATCACTGTGAATCTCCTTAATAATTTAAAATCTAATTACGCCCCCCTCGCACAACCCTTGCACACAAACCAACTCCAAACAAACTGGCGTCGAGAAAACACATAAAACAGGGTGATTTGGAAGATGGATTTGCTCTGCAGCCCAAAAAACAAAGACATTACTGTTTGAGTCTCAGACGGAGAGCCAAGAGAGGCGACGAGACAGACGTGAACGAGAAAGAGCGAAATATTCAGGTTTAGAACGAGCCAAGTAGGAGGGATCGCACCTGGCGTGAACAACCTGGCCGAAACCCGGACGTGGAAGCATCTGTTGGGGGGGGCTCCGTTCCACCGGGGGCCTCCGGGTCCCCCGTTCGAAGCTTCTTCTGGGGTCCTTTTCGCTTTCGGATCCACGGCGCCGGTCTTTTGTCTGAATAGACGTTGGAAACGTCTCCTGGCAGCTGGCGGAGCAAACAAATACCGGGCCGTAATGACTTGCGCACACAAACGCTCCTGTTGGGGGGATCAGGATCCTCACAGAGATGTTTAAAATGGAATCGCAAAGGTTAAATGACAGGGTGAAGCGTCCAACTCTGTTTGGAGTGTAAACGCCTGAGTGAATGGTTGAATGCTTTTATATGGCCTGAGTGAGCGAGTGAATGGTGGCAAGTCTCTAAACTAAAGGTGAATGAATGAATGTTTACATATCTGGGAGCGAGTGAATAGTTGTACATCTCAATATGACCTAAGTGAGTGGGTGAATGTTGGTTTGTCTGTACATCATTAGCATGGATGAATGAATGAATGAATGACTGTGTATGTGTGACACGTCATTGACAGAGTGAATTGTTTGCTTTTATATATATATGTATATATATATTTCATTATATGACGAGTGAGTGCGTGAATGGTTATTTGCATCTATATGATGTGTGAATGAATGAGTAAATGTTTTATGCAACTATATGACCTGGGTGAGTGAGTAGATGGTGGCATGTCTCTAAATAATATATGAATGAATAAATAAATGTTTGTACACCTATGTAGCAAGTGAATGACATCGAATGGTTGTTTGTATCAATATGAAGTGTGAGTGAGTGAATGGTTGGATATCTCTATATTATGAGTGAATGAATGGGTGAATGTTGTATGCATCTATATGACCTGGATGAGTATGTAGATGGTGGTATGTCTCTAAATAATATGTGAATGAATGAATGAATGTTTGCACGCCTATGTAACAAGTGAATGACAGTGAACGGTTGTTAATATTTATTATTGTCATGATTTACTTGAAACTCTGGCACAACAATTTCCTTCGGGATAAATAAACTTGTTCTTATTCTTATATCACGTGTGAGTGAGTGAAAGGTTGTATGTCTCTATATGATGTGTGAATGAATGAACGGTTGCATTTGTCCACGATGTGAATGGTTGTTTGCATCTATGTGATCTGGGTGAGTGAGTAGATGGTGGTATGTCTCTAAAATAATATGGGGATGAATGAATGAATGAATGAATAAATGAATGAATGTTTGTACGCCTCTGTACCGAGTGAATGACAATGAATTGTCGTTTGCTTCGATCTGACTTGTGAGTGAGTGAATGCTTGAATGCATCAATAAAACCTGAGTGAGTGAGTGAAAGGTGGAATCTAAATAATATTTGAATTAATAAATGAATGGTTGTACGTTTATGTGACACGGTTTGCTTCTATATGATGTATGAATGAATGAGTGAGTGAATAGTTGTCTTTCTTGTCCAATCACAGCTGGGATAGACTCCCCTGCAAGCCTGGTCGCAGGACTTACAGATAATGAATGAAAATTTCAAACGCCATTCAAAACATTGACACAACTCCCGTTGGGAGTGCGTGACCTCTGACCTCAGGACACAGAACCATTGTTTTCCATCCCTCTGCTTCCTGTGGAGATTCAGCAGAGACGACCCCCTCCGCTCACCGTCGGAGGCCGCGGATGATGATGACATCGCTCGCCGTAAAGCCTCGGACAGCTCATCGCCTCCCGGGAAATGAAGACTTAAAACCGGCGGCGTCTCAACGGACAATGTACGGCTAATTCATCTCCCCTGGCAACAACAACAGACACACACACACACGCCGGTCAGGAACTTCAAATAGAGGATAAAAGGTTCTCGGGCGAGAGATGCGCTTCTCCAACGCACGCGTTCTGATTTCACCGCAGCTCATCGGCAGACCTTATCTGACCCGAGTGCTCGCCGCTCGTCCACGCCGGGCCAAAGCAGATAAAATATGAATGATTTCGTCCCGATTGTAATAGTTAATCGACATTTTCAATTTGCTTAGTGGCGGAATCGATAACCGGATCCATTTTTTTGTTTGTGCGGGTGATGACGTGCGAAGCCCAATATCAAGGTGGAAGGTTTGACAAAAGCGGCGGTGGACGATAAGAACGATAAGGCGCTATCTGCTTTCTGACGCTCCGCCAGGGTTTACTCTGATCGCATGGCTACGACGCATTCGCCGCGGTTTCTGGATGAAAATGAAATTGTGTTTATTCACATTAAGCAGGGGATGAGGACACAACTGAGGACAAGGTTGTTATGAGGTTTAGTTTTAGAACAGGTTTTATATGTATAATTGAAGAACAATAATGAAACAATAACAACAACAACAACAATAATAATGATAATATTGTGATAGCAGTAATTATCATAGTACACAACAAATCAATTTTAAATCTGTTTTTTTATCATTTTTTTAGTCATTGTATTTATTCAATTCTTTATTATTTTGATAATGAGTATGTAAACAACAACAACAACAACAACAACAATAATAATAATATCGTGATAGTAGTAAGACACACTAAATCGATTGAAAATAATCTTAGGTATTTTGTTTAAAATCTGCAATCGAACATAAATGGCATCATCTGATTTGATTTTATTATTTTGTAATTAATAATTTGATTTATGTTATTCTCTGTCATGTATTTTGTCAATTTTTTTGAATTATATTAAAATCTGAAATTGAAAAAAAATGGCATTAATCAAATTAGATTTTATTGTTACGTACTTCATAATAAATGTATTATATGTAATTAATACTTTTATATTGTTTAAATTATTCTCAGTTATCTAATAGCAATAGTAGTATTTGTATGATTGTATGACTTTCTTTCCCTCTTAATACTGTTAATGTTGTTATTTTGCTTCGTTTTTAGGTTTTTGCTTTATTAGACACATACTCATGCATTTATATACATGTATAAAAACATGTGTATATGCATCTGATAAGTGCGTATGTGTGTGTGTGTGAATTTATTTATTCTTATTAAATATATTTATGTATTGTATTTGCTTTACTCCACACACACACACAAAGACATATAAAACATGTATATGTGCATGTGTATGGGCGCAAGTGTGTGTGTGCGTGTGTGTATTTATCTATATATTCATATGTATTTATTTAATTAAAAGCAACAAAAGAAATATCCCCCTGGCAAGAAGCTACCTACTATTTAGTTTAATCCCTGCAAACACAACACACACACACACACAGATATCATTTATAACAAAAAGAGAAGTTCAACTTTTTTCCATGTATGTATACACAATTTTTCAAATGCTTTTTTTCTCCACCCTGCAAAGGTGCGACCCGATTGGCTGCCGAACCCGCGACACCGAAAACCCTCTTCCTTCCTCTCCCTTCTTTAAAAACCCCGGGCGGCGTGGGGATAATAACCCGGCGCCGGGAAACCGCCGAGAGATTAACGGAGGACAGAAATTCTAAACCCTTTGTGTGTCAGTAACCGTCCCCCCTCCTCCATTAGAAAAATAAGAAATAAATAAAAACAGCAGAGAGAGAGCGTGTTCACGATGCCGTACGAGTCTTAGTCAGAGGCAGCGTAAGCCCACGCGCTCGGCCGCTGGCAGAGCAGCATCGCCGCTTGTTGTGCGAGAGATTATTTGCACTCACTTTGAGACCCAAACAAACACTGGCACGCGCCAAGAGATTAGGCCACGAAGAGGGTAAATAAATAAATTGGAGGGGTTGACAGGTTATTACGCTGCGTGGGTAGGTTCCAGTCATCCATTATTCCCAATTTGTTTTGGATTTCAAATTAAGTGCTTTAAAAAGGAAAAAAAAAAAAAAAAAAAAAAAAAAAGCCAAGGCTTGGAAAGATTAAAAGAGCAGCGACATCGAGCGGCTTTGAGAGCTTGGACAACTCCGAACTACCGTGTACATTTCAGAAGTTGTGGAGTTCTTTTTTTTTTTTTTTTCCAAGTTTTTCAAAATGGTGTCCAAAGAGTCAGATGTGCAAAAGTTTTTATAGAAATAAAGAAAAAAAAATCAAAATGGTGTCCAAAAAGTCAGATGTATACAGGTTTTTTTACAGAAACAAAGAAAAACGATCAAAATGGTGTCCAAAAGGTCGGACGTACAAATGTTTTTACAAAACAAAGAACAAAAAATCTAAATGGTGGCCAAAAAGTCCATCCTACAAAGGTTTTACACAAAGGAAAAAAAAAAAAAAAAAAACGGTGGCCAGAAAGTCAGAAGTACAAAGGTTTCTACAAAAATAAAGAAAAAAAATAAATATGGTGGCCAAGAAGTCCATCCAAGGATGGTTTTACACAAAGAAAAAAAAAATCAAAATTGTGGTGAAAAAGTTTTTCACAAATGTTTCACTACAAACGTTTTACACAAACAAAGAAGAAAAATGACAAAAATGAATAATAATAATGTTAGCACCCCCTCTCATTGAAAAGGTCCCCAGTTGGATTCCCACAGGGGAGCCTTGCAGTATGGAGTGTTTATTTAATCTTATCTTTCCGTGTTCAACGAAATCCTTATTTTTTCAGATTTAGATAACATCAGATTCAACTTTATTGCCATTACACATGTAAGAAAACCGAGTAACGAAACGCAGTTAGCATCTGATAAGAAGTGCAAAAAGCAGAGGTGCATAATGTACAGAATGTGCAGTAATTATTTTATTTTGACGTGAATGAGAGGGTGAAAGGTTTTACGACAGTTTAAATGGGGTGTGTTTTACGTCTCCGATTGCGTCCCTGCGATGGAACGGCGCCCTGTCCCGGGACGTTCACCAAAAACCCCGCAACTTTTCCCCGATTCATCATGAATGAATGAATAAAAAAACACCAACCAGACTCCCGCAGTGAATCCGAATGTAGGGAAAGCCGAAACGATAGGTTGTGAAAGCGTAGTTACATCATGATGTTCAGCAGAAGACTCTGCCGCTCCGCGACGGACGCACCTTCTCCGATGTAGCGAGAGCTCATTAGGAGAACAGAACGGGGTGTAAAAGCAGCGTGATGCCGAGATCCACGAGAACCCGCGATGCCGAGAACATTGCAGCCTTCACACGTCCGCAATCTGTTGACACGTCGGGTTATAAGTTTCCAGCGTCAGGCTTATGCTCGCACTCTTGTTACCAAGGCGGCGCAGGCATCAAAAGATAAATATGCTTTTCGGGGCGGCGGCGGCAGGAAAGTCTGCGGCGGAGACGGAGATCAAACCGGTTACACTCTGATTACCAACCACTCGAGACGCACGTTAGCACCAAAACATCTGCTATATAAACAGCAGGATCCTCCACATACATTCATTCATTCATTAGCTAAACCGCTAATCTTACACCCGGGGTCACATCGGGCTTAATGAGATGACCTGAGATGTATTTTAATGATTGCATGCTTGGGAAATTGTTCCAGACCTACAAGGACAAGACAAGCTGAAAATACGTGTAAAAAAATAAAATAAAATAAAATAAAATAAATAAATAAATAATCTTGGAAGTGTAAAAGTACATCAAAAAGTCACTCATATTTACTAATATACAGGAATAAATTATAATCAAGGTGGCAAAGTGGCAATGTGAAGTAGCGTAGTAACTGATTCGTCAGTTATTTTGTAGGGTTATGAAATGTTATCATCAAATGTCTTTTTTTTTTTTTCTGTTTACGTTCAAGTAAATTGCCTGTTTCCGCGCCGCGTTCTGTTTGTAAAGCAAAGCCATCCGTTCATTGTATTCCTCAATTTAAAATAAAATATTATGAACTTTATTGATCCCCATAGGGGAAATTCCTTTGTCACAGCAGCGTAACAGTTATAATGTCAAAAAAAAGAAAACCAAAAAAAAAAAAAACTAAAAAATTGAGATTCAATCACAGGGCCGCATACTATATAACCACTCACCAAAACATTTAGACAAAAAATAACCATACACCCGTTCACCCTCTTATTTAGACACCCAATAATTCACCCTGTCATGCATGTCGGCTAGAGACTTATAATTATTCACCCTCTCATTCGGACGTCATATCGTGACATACAATAATTCCTAAGTCATTTAGAGACATACAACCATTCACCTCTCATTTATGTATCATGTAGGGACATACAATCATTCACTCACTCATTCACAAGTCATACAGAGATTAAAAACTGTTCATCCGTTCATTCACATGTCGGTGAGAGACATACGACTATTCACCCTCTCGTTCCTACTTTAGAGATAAATAAGAAAAAATAAATCTATTTTTCAAACGTCACATGGAGATACAACCATTCACCCTTTCACTCATATATCGTATAATGACATACGGCGTTGTTTACATCATCTGGGTAATTCATTTTTACCGAGGCGGATCCGCTAACCCACGTCCTTCGAATAATCTTTGTACTCGTATCCTCGGTGGAACAGAGGCACCTGTTGGATCAATTCTAACCGCCGAGATCGCCCGACCTCACGGGGCTCAAGGTCGTAACCCGACACCCCCCCGGAGGGAGCGCGAGGAACGACGTGACACCCGGCGCCGCCGACCTTGAGCCAGACGTCCGAAAGATAGAATCCGACGAGCGGACGAGCCCGCGGGGAGGAAACGGCGAAATCAGGTCGCACACCGGCCAGGAAACGGAGGTGTCACTGCTCACTTCGGAGACGGCGCTTCCTCCCGAGCCGTTAGCATCCCGCTCAGAGCCGGCACGCTGTCAGATTCCCGTCTTTCTTATTCTTAATTTCTTTTACTTTCTTTCAAAGGTGAGTTTCGACGGCGAACCTGCCGGCAGGAGCGAGGCGAAGCGTTGACCTCCCGCCGCGACGTTCTCGACCGTCACCGCTGTTCTTTCCCGAGGTTCTTGTCATCTCTGTCACGGGAGGCTAATTAGTTTCCCAGATAAGGCGCCATAAAAGAGGGGGAAAATTAATTTGTCCGGTAATTATGATTATTATCATCGCTACAATTGTCCTATTTCCAATATTTCCATAGATAACGCGCTAATGCTATCGCCTTATTGCCAAATAGGGGTGTTGACAAATTACCTTGTCAAGATACCTGCAGCGGATAAGATGACAAACCAAGCAGAAATTAGAAGATTAAACATTTACCTGTCGGTTTCTTCACAGAGTTTCTTTGATGGAGGTCGATTGGTCCGGCCGGATGGGATTTCGGGCCGAGATTTCGGACCAAGAGCGAGCGCCGGGCTGGGTTTGGACTCTTCAAAAGTGTCTAAAAGATGTCTTTCTTTTCTTTTCTTCGGCCAAACACGTTAAGAGTGGCGGACGGGAATCCAAAAGTCCCGATTCGAGATGGAGATGACGTCGCCGTCATTGTTGCGGCAGATACAAGAAGTGATCCGGCTAATCGGGAAACTCCTAGCAAGTCGAAGGGTGAGTCGGAAACGGCGGCCCGGGGCGTGAGCCGGGCGGAGGGTGTTTGTCGGTCGAGCTGTAGCAACCAATTAAAGGCGAAGTCACGGAGAAGAAGTGACGACGAACGACAGCGTCGGCGGCGGCGACGCGATCGGACAGGACGCTGACGGGACACGACGGGGTGAATCAGCCGGGCGCAAAAATGTTGACCACACTGAAAAGGCGCCGCGCGCACGCCATCCTGATGGAGGTCCTGAACGGGCTGGAGGGGAGTAACCATCAGGCTTCGTGTCAAATCACGCAGCCGCCATTCATTCATTCATTCATTCATTCATTCATTCATTCATTCATTCACTCGTCCTGGTCCGAGCCTGGCTCAGCTCCGATTGGACGAGAAGCCGCAACTGTTGCTAGACAACCACTCACTCCGACATCTTGTAGAGCAGGTGTGTCAAACTCATTGTGGTCCGGCGGACGCATAAGACCGAATTTGATGTCAAGGGGTTCGGACCAGTAAAATCATCACATAATTACCTGTAAATAACATGAATTTCAAATTTGGACTTGACAATACAGTGATCCCTCGCTATAACGCGGTTTACTTTTCACGGTTTCGCTACTTCACGGATTTGCATCGTGCATTGCGTTCTGCATTCTGATTGGCTAAAAAGTCACTCCGCTTCTTCTCTATCTGTGCGTCAATAACGTTGCAATTTAATATGCACACGTACGTAAAACAGCTCGCCAAATTTATATGACGTACGTGCAAATTCTCTTGCAATTTCGAGTTTCTCTAAAACCCATCATGTTGACAAAACGCTCTGGACTGATAAAAGGGCCCAAAAGGCAGCAGAAGATGCTATATATCGCAGATAGAGTTAAACTTGTGGACATGCTAAGGGAAGGTAAAAGCTATGCGGCTGTTGGTCGGCTTTACGTTCCATTAAGAAGGAAGAAAAAACATAAGGACGACAGCAGCAATAAGTTTTAATAAGGATGTATAATAATTGTAAAAAAAAAAAAAAATGAATGTTTCTACTGGATGGATTTTGCCTATCACGGATGCTTTTTGGAACGTAACCCCCGGGAAAAACAAAGGTATACTGTATGTACACGACAAGCAACTTGAGATTAAGAAATGTAAGCGCAATTTCAACGACACCATGCCTCAGTTCTGTCTTCTCGGTTCTCCGTGCATTTTGTTGTATTTTTCGTCATGGCGAGTCTCATACGGCCACCGAAACTTGCCGCATGAACACCAACCATACAGGTTTCTAATTAACCTCAACCAACAAATACAAAGCGATCCGTTTTTCTTGGAAAACCTTACACTTGATGGCAACTTTTTATTTTTTTAACCACGACATCTTGCTGATGAGGGTGTCGGGGCCACCTGTCAGAAAAGCAGGTACATTTCTAATAATAAGTAAAAATGGTATTTACAAGCTTGGGAGCCACATTGCTGCCATCTGCTGTAAGTTGCTGTAAGTCACATAGCGTTGTGCCATGTTGCTAACACTGACTAAAACAATGCAACCCTAGCAGACAATATGGAAACCGCATTTTTTATCTAAAAAATAAACATGATTTTTATGTATTTTTTCAAATTGGAGATTCATGGTACGGGCCGGATTGAACCCCCTGGTGGGCCGGAATCGGCCCGCGGGCCGTGCGTTTGGCACCCCTGTTATAAAGTCATACGAATGACAAACGACGAGCGCAGTGATCCTGCGTGGTTTGGAGACGGCAGAGGTTTTCTTCTGGACTGAGGAGGGTCAGGAGTCCATCAGACGGACAGAACAACATTTTGGAGATACGGTCGGACAGATGGTTTGGTCAAGATCAGAGGAGGGAGAGTGAATATATTGTTAGCAGAAAGCTGGGGTTTGAACTTCCAGATAGGAGACCAGAAAGAAGATTTATGGATGGAGTGAAAGAGGACTAAAGAAGTTAGTTGGTGTGAGAGAAGAGGATATAGACAACTGGAGGAGGTTCCTGAAGGGAAAAGCCAAAGGAGACATGGCGATCATGGAGACTCCGAACACAAAGGTGTTGGAATCCAGCCGGGGAGCTTCTAGCTGTGAGGCCGCAGCGCTAACCGACGCCCTGGATGCATATTGTTGGATGTAATCTATTACTGGTAGGTTTTGCACCCGCGTCCATCAAGGTAATGTGAGACGGCGGAGATGGCGCGCATGATTGATGAAGTTTGGCGGCGGGGAAGGTGAGGAAACCTCAGCGGCGGCGGCGGGGAGGGGATAAATCCACCTCGGACAAAGAAAATGACGCAGGCGTGTTCATTTCTGGAGATCGCCGGAGACAAAATCCCATTTAAAACCCCGACCGTCGAGGGCAAAGCGATGAGCTGATCAAACCTTTTATTCCGAGACGGCCGTCCCCTCCCGACGAAAGGCCCCGGCGATCCCGTCCTCATTTGGAAAAGCAATCAGAGTCTCTCCCGGAGCCGTTGTTTTCAATGCGCCGCTATGCAAAATCCCTCTCACATTTTCCTGGGGCGGTAATGAGGAAAATAAGAATGCGCTAACCCACCGATGAAAAGGGGCAGCGCTTGCGAGAAGAGAGAAAAAGGCTTCGCTTCCGACGTACTTTTGCGAAAGAAAAATAACGTTTTTTTTTTCTCAAAATGTAATAGATTTGATGTTGCGGCTCTGAATGTTTTTCAGAGGTACAAACGCACCGTCGCGTTTACTCGAGGAATTATTTCTTGTTTAGTTTAATGCAAACCTTCTTCGTCGCCGGAGAGGAGGGTCGTCAGGGTCTGCGGCTGGGAATGGAAATTAATGCGGCGACTAACTTTCACGGCAGTTACTCACATTTAGATAACACAATAAATAATAATAATAATAAACGTTGATAGTTATTCATTCATTCACTTATTCATCCATTCATTCATTCATTCAATGTGTACCTCTTTACCTGCGCTAAGGGTCGTGGGGTTGCTGTCACTGGGCGAAAGGCGGGGTTCCCCCTGGATGCATCGCAGGGCCACAGATGGAGAAAAAAAAGAACATTCACTCGCTCATTTACATGTCATATAGAGACAAAACAACCATTCACACACTCGTTCATGTCATATCAAGACCCGCAGCCATTCACTCATTCATTTCCTCATCATATAGGGGTGCCATCATTCACTCTCTCATTCACACACATTCATTCAGTCCCTCATGATATAGAGACATTCATTCATTCATTCATTTATTCATTCACATGTCATATAGAGGTATATGATCATTGATTCATTCATTTGCTCATCAAAAATAGAGACATGCAACCGCATGTCATTTAGAGACATTCATTCATTTATTCATTTATGCATTCATTCATTCATTCATTCATTCCCTTGTCGTGCAGAGAATCCAATCATTCATTTATTTATCCATTCATTTGCTTGTCATGTAGAGCCATACAGCCATTCATTTATTCATTCATTCCCTCATCCTATATATTAATCAATTAATTCATCCATTCATTCATTCGCATGTCATATGGAGCTATACGATCATTCACTCATTCATTTGCTCATCAAATAAAGAGGCATGCAACCACATGCTATTTAGAGACATCCATTCATTCATTCCCTTGTCATGCAGAGAATACAATTGTTCATTGATTTTTCTATTAATTTGCATGTCATGTACAGACATGCAACCATTCACCCTCTCATTAAAATGTCATATAGAGCCACACAACCATTCATTCATTCATTCCAGTGTCATATAGAGGTATTTGATCATTCACTCATTCATTTGCTCATCAAAAACAGCGACATGCAACCACATGTCATTTAGAGACATTCATTCATTCATTTATTCATTCATTCATTCCCTTGTCATACAGAGAATCCAATCATTCATTTATTACTCCATACATTTGCTTGTCATACAGAGCCATACAACCATTCATTCATTCTCTCATCCTATAGAAGCAGACAATCCTTCATTCATTCTTTCATTCTCTGAGCATAAAGAGAAACATTCATTCATCCCCTCGTCATGTACAGACATACGATCGTTCATTCATTTGCTTGTCACACAGAGACATGCAACCATTCACCCTCTCATTCACACGTCATATTGAGACAAAACAACCATCAGCCAGTCATTCACCTGTTCTGGACAGTGTCGGGTCTCTGATGAACCTCCTGCATGTTTGGACTGCAAGAGGAACCCTGAGAACCCGGAGGAACCCCATGTAGACACCAGGAGAAGGTGGAAAGGCCCCCCAGCGGAAACCGGGGCCCTTCTAGCAGAGAGATGGAAAGGTTCTCCATGATCTGCCCATGAAAAAAGGCTGGTTGACTTTGAATTTCTCTCCTCTCTCTCCTGCCAGCAGAGCCTCCTCTGTCAGCTTGCCCTTCTGAAGACATCAGCGTCATGGCGACAGCAACCCCCCACCAAACACACACACACACACACACACACAAATACTCCCCCCAGGCAGCCGGACCGAGTACAAGCACTATTCCTCTGCTGTCAATCCTTCAGAGCTGACGGACTCCTAGACACTGGATAGATGGATGGATGGATGGATGGATGGATGGATGGATGGATGGATGGATGGATGGATGGATGGATGGATAGATAGATAGATAGATAGATAGATAGATAGATAGATAGATAGATAGATAGATAGATAGATAGATAGATAGATAGATAGATAGATAGAAGCGTAGAAAATAAACATACATAAATTAAAAAAAAATGATGAATAAATAGATAACTGGATAAATATATAAGTGAATAGCTGCATAGGAAAATAAACAGAAAATAAATAAACAAATAGATTGATGAATGAACCGATCAATAAATAGATAGATAGATAGATAGATAGATAGATAGATAGATAGATAGATAGATAGATAGATAGATAGATAGATAGATAGATAGATAGATAGATAGATAGATAGATAGATAGATAGATAGATAGATAGATAGATAGATAGATAGATAGATAGATAGATAGATAGACAATGAATAATTCCAATTAAAATGTTATTCAATTCAATTTTATTTAATTTGATGACAAGCTAGATCGAACTATAATAGTAAATAAATAAAATCAAAATTAGATTTTATTAAATTTAATCCAAAGATGGATGGATGGAAGAAACAGAAGTGTGCCATAGATGTTTGAACATGAAATATTAAATCAGCGTGTTGTTTCTGTTTGTTTGTTTGTTTCACAGCCATTTTGTGATAAACATGTTATTTTTCTTAATAAACTTTCTGTAAAAAAAAAAAAAAAAAAAAGTTTGAATCTCTGATCCTTCTGTTTACTCTGCGTACTTCTGTCCCTGATGTGCATGCAAATGTCTGCATATGCAAACGGGCGAAGCGTCCGTTTGCATATTCAGACGCGTTGCTCTCCAAACCCTGTGATGTAAATTAAGATACATCGCCATGTGAATATTCAACATGGGATTTTGGCGGCGTATCGCATAATTATCATGTAATAATTGTGTTAGAACACATTCGGGCAGCCGAGCGCTTTGGTGTTCACGCACGACCCCCTCACAGCGAGAAGGTGGTTGGTTTGATTGTGGTGTTTGACTGGGAAAAGGGCGGATGGGGAGATTTGCAAAAAAAAAAAAAATAAAACCCTAAAACCAATGAGCGTTCCGGTGTCGGGCTCGTAAACCGCCGCAACATGTCCCGTCTTCTGTTGTCGTTAAAGTCCCGCTGCTGCCCGTGGACGGTTCCAGGGTTTATTGTGTGAACCTCCAAGGCTCGGCTCACGTGACGGGAAAACTGATCGTAAGTTCCTGTTTTATCACAATATGGCGCCCGTTAAGACGGAGTCCGGTCAAAAGGACAGCATTAACAGATTGACCGTGATGGTGGAGCATTAAGAAAAAAAAGACAATTTCATAAATTGGTCTGCTTCTATTTCCATTTCAATATTGCATATGAAATCACAATAACAATAATGATTATCACAAAAACAACAATAATAATAACAATAATAATAATAATTAAAATGTTTTTCTCACAAATAATTAAATACTACTATTAGGTTTTGGGAAAATTAGCATGATGCGATTCTGCTGACTGAAACAACAAGAAAATATACATAAAATATATTTCTACATATGTATAAACACACAAACACACACACACACAGATATACTCACACACACACACACACACACACAGATATACGCACTCTCACTCATGTTGGATAAACATAATTTACACACACATACACACATATATACTCATATAAACACACAAACACACACACACACATACATACACACACACACACACTCACACACACGCACATTCACTCATGTTGGATAAAAATAATTTACACACATACACACATATATACTCATATAAACACACAAACACACAGACACACGCACACAGACACACACATATACAAATTTACACATGATGGATAAACATACATGCACACACACACGCACATTCACTCATGTTGGATGAAAATAATTTACACACATACACACATATATACTCATATAAACACACAAACACACAGACACACGCACACACAGACACACACACACAGACACACACACATACACACACACACACACATAGACAAATTTACACACGTTGGATAAACATACATATATATGTATACACACATATTAACATACATATAAATTAATGCATACAAATGCACAAACACACATACATATATCCATACATATATACACAAATACACATATACATACAAATATACAAATGCACGCACAAACACACACCCACCCACACACACACACACACACACACACACACACACACACACACACACACACACACTTGCATATCATCAAATGGGCAAATGCTATTACTGCTAACCTGTGTGAAGCGCGTTGGTGTGAAAGTGCCATGTAAGTTGAAAATATCTATCAATATATATGAAAAAATATGTGTTTATAAATGTGTCTAAATATCGCTTTCACGCTTTTTAGAATAGATTTACACCCGATATCATTCACCCATTCACGCTCACACACCGACGCCGAAGCGCTGCCATGCAAGGTGTTAACCGGGCCATCAGGAGCAGCTGCGGGGAAGCTTAGCGTCCAAGGACACCTCAGCATGCAGGCCATCATTCGAAATTTGGGGAACCCCGTGAACTGAGCCATAGTCGCCCCGATAATAATAATAAAAAGAATAATCATGATAATCATAATGATAATGGATTGCGCTTTAGGGCTCGCACATCTCTGTGATTGAGCGAAATAAAGGTTGCGCTCCCTTGGCGAGTTAATGCACGGAGGCCGATGTAATCTCGCTTCACTCGCGTGTCAAAACATATTGATTTGTAATACGAACCTGCCGCGGAGTAAAAAACCACAAGCCCTGATCTCAGGGAGGATTTTCTGCAGAGATCTATGAAGTCTGCCACCTTTATTAACCTTCAATTGAACTCAAAGGAGTTTCTCCTCCCCGACTGTTGCTGTTGAATAACCTAATAGAAGCTTCTCTGAAGTATTTTCAGCTCCCGTCCAGCCTGGTCTGTCCAGGGATCGCCTTTTGTGCCGTTTTATTTCATTTTTTTTTTTATTTTATAAGATAATGGCACCAAATTGTAGTCGAGATAATGGAGTGACCCGCCTGCTGGGGGGTAGGTTACGATGACACAAAAACATTATTTCACCTAATATGATGCTATAATAGTAATAATAATATCATAATAAACGTATGTATATATATATATATATATATATATATATATATATAAAATTCATTATTATTTATAATATAATATAATATAATATAATAATGAATATATAATAATTCATTATTATATTGTCATTATTTTTATTGGTGTTGTTGTTGTTGCATTATTATTATTATTATTATCATTATTGATATTATTATTTTTGGTGTTGTTGTTGCATTATTGTTATTACTATTCTTACTATCATTGTTGCATTATTATTATTACTATTATTATTATTATTGCATCACTTTTGTTATTATTATAATTATTGTCATTGTTGTTGTTTTTATTTCAAAATATTATATGCTTTAGTGAAATGAAAGGAGAAAGAGACATTTATTCATTAAATGATACACATTAAAATATATAACATTATTTTGTATAACAGTTATTTTACATTATATTATATACAATTATTTTATATTAAATCAAATTATGTGAATTATGTATATAAAATCTTTGCAGTATGTCAACTTTTTGCACAAAAACATATTAAAAAATATGAAATATGAAATGAAATATTTTGCAATATAAAAGAAAATTATGTCATCTCAAAAATGTTTTTGCGTCTTGTTGGAAACGCTGATATTTCCAACAACTTTCCTTTTCTGTGTCTTTTTCTTGAGCTTAACCTTCTGCTGACATTTATCACTTCCTGTTGAACGCCGTTGAACACGTGACCTCTGAACCAAAAGCAGTACTTTTTCCTCAAACTGCACTCAAAGTGGTAAAATTAGCGTCGGAGGAAACGGAGGCACCGACCTGTGGCCATGACAACCTGGACCGACCGTGACATCCGACGGGCCAAACGGCTTAATCCTCGTTTGGAAAGCGATTCGGCTAATTCCGTTCTTCTCACCTTTCTCAGCCGGATCCTGGAGCTTCGAGTCCCCGTCCTTGTATCTTCGTCGAGTCTTACGGAAGCAACCATCTGGAACGATAAAAGCCCGGTTCAAGCTCCCGCAACCTCCCCGTCTAGACGATCTGTTTCCAGCCTCGACTCGAGAGAGGAACGGCGTGTTTATTTACGGAGGCCAAGCAACGCCTGCCAGATTACCAGATTACCCATCATCACGCAGCTTAAATCCAGGTACTACCATCACCCCGCGGTAACCCTCCCGACCCTCGCGGAGGGGAAAATAGAAAAAAACTAGCGCTCCGAATCTGGCGAGGTTTCCTGGCACCTTCCGAGAGCTCTTTTCGGGAACGAATCCGTCATTGTCAGAAAACCTCTGCACATCTGGCTCCCGCTACCTCCGGAAAGCCACTGCGGTTTTATTATCGTACAAAGTCCTTCGCCACACAAACGTAAACATATTGCTGCCTTAAATAATGCAATCCATCACGGCGAACGGCACATACATCGCCGTTTTCCTAATATGACTATCATGCAGCTAATTATGTGTTTAATGGGGAATATAATCGCTTTTTCCATTACGACGCTCTTACTTCTGCTGGCAACGAGGACGGAAAGACCAAACTTTAAGCCGAGATGAGAATTAATCACACGTTGATCTTTCCTTACTCGGCCGAGAGAACAGAACCATGTTGCTGGAGCGAGCTAGCTAGAAGCGTTACCATGTCCACAAAGCTCTTTTCAGATAGTTGCAGTTTAAATGGCAAATACTTGTATGTCCGAAAAGTCACCAAGTCACCTCGAGATCCTACAACAACTCCATCACAACCCAAGGGTGTCAAACTCCAGGGGCCACATACGGCCTAATTTGATGGCAAGGGAGCCGAACAAGTAAAATCATGGCTAACTTCCTAGAAGTAACATTAAGTCCAAATTTTTCCTTTGTTTCAGTGTCAAGGAGTCGAGGAAATCTTGATATGTAATGAACTGTTTTTTTAAAGAATACATGAACAACCTGAAATTCATGAAGAAAAGTAAGTGCAATTTCAACAACACTCTGTCTTCTCAGTTTTCCGTGCATTTTGTTGTATTTTTATTTTTTTTTCGCGAGTCTCATAGCACCATCGAAACTCGCCGCATCCACATCGAGCATACAGGTTTCTTATTCACCTCGACGAATAAGAAGCGGTCCATTTTTCTTAGATAACCCTGTCAACTTTTCTCTTTTAGACGACATCTTGCCGATAAGGGTGTCAAACGGAAAAGCAGGTATATTTGTAACAATAACTAAAAATGCGATTTACAGACCCAGAAACTGCATTGATGCTGTAAGTTCTGATCCGCACTGTGTTGTACGATGTTGCTAACACTGACTAAAACAGTGCAACTCCTAGCAGACATTATAGGAACTGCATTTTTATTTTCAAAAAAAGTAGTAATAGTCATGATTTTTATGTATTTGTTCAAATTGTAGATGTATTCCCTGGACTGGACAGGACCCCTTGGTGGGCCAGTGCCGGCCCGCGGGCCGTACGTTTGCCACCCCTGATCTAACCCTATTCTCTGGATCCTCCTCTTTCACATCAACTAACTTCGTATCGTCTCACACCACGTCCATAAATCTTCTCTTTGGACTTCCTTCAGACCGCACATGTCAAACTCAAGAGGTCCACAAACTATATTTCCCACAATTCATGCCGATCATGTTGCCGGCGTCCCGCCATTAGATCGCAGTGTATCCACATCAATTCCATTTTCAACAAGCGGAATCGAGAAATACGGATGATCCCTAAATGTCCAGGAAGAGAAAAGCTGATGCAGATGGAAGGCTGTTTTAAGAAAGACGAGACGGCGAATACACGTTTGTGCTTCAAGGGAAAAAAACAGTGCATGCTTTGTGCTCCGAGGCAGCGTCGGTTGTCAAAGAGTAAAATCTACGTTGGCATTTTGACACCAAACACGGAGCGAAGTTGGTCTTCCAGAAAAACAGCGTTTGTCCAAGAACTAAATAGCCAAACTAGGACGGCTGCAGAATGTGTTCACCAATCATTAAGTGATGGAGTAATGTGGGTTTCTTCACCCGGCAATCAAAAAGGATTTATATCAACAAGTAAACAGATTTTTTTTTACATCAATGCAAATGCATTCTGGCTTTGAATGAGTAATAAATTCATTGCTACTTAACATTAAGGGGTAGTTACTTTTAATTTACATTATATTTGGTCACGTTTATACTGTTACTGTTACTGTTGTCAGAATTTTTGCAAAAGTGGGGCCTCTCAGTCTGGAGTTTTTGTGTTTTCCCCGAGATTCCTCAGGTTTCTTCGGTTTCCTCCCGCGGTCCGAAGAGGTCGGGTGATTTGGAGACGCTAAATCGTCCAGAGCGAGTGAATAGTGGCGTCTGTAGATGTGCATTACTAACTTCATATTCATATCTATGATCATGTTCAGATGAGAGAAGCGTTGTAATGAATGAATGTTGCAGTCCTATCGTTTTTTTTTTTTTTTTTTGTTCGATTTCCCCTGGGTGAATTACAGGCATGTTTAGCTGAGAGAACAAAAAGCAGGAAGGAAATGCAGAAGACACACCGAGCAAAGAAAAACACTTTCAAACACCGCAGCAAAACACAAACTCCGACAAATCTTCAGTATTAAGGTAATAAGTTCAGCTGCTTACCGACTCCCGCATTGAAGTCTAGATGGTTTTTCTCAGTGTCCAATGTCCATTATCCTTCCCTGTCAAATTCGTATATCTCTTTCGTCTACAGTGTCATTCTGCTCATCTGCTCAGCTTCTGCTGTGCCAGGCCGTACTCTGGAAAAAGGAGGAAAGACAAATGAAAAGCTACAATCATGGAGTTGATAAATAAATTCAAGCCTTTTAATAAGCGCAAATTAAATCTATGATGTTACTCGGCTTCCTCTAGGAGAAAAAAAAAATCTAACCAACACCCTTTTTTTTTTTTTTGCATTGTTTACATATCCTTAACCTTGGCAATTTATATTTCATTGTATTTCTTATTCTCCCTCCTTCCTACTATTATGTATTACTGTTATGTTTTTGCTTGAAACTCTGGCACAACAATTTCCTTCGGGATAAATAAAGTTGTTCTCATCTCATCTCATCTCATATCCAACATAATTTATAAAGCATTTTATAGAGTGAAAGCAAAAAAAAAAAAAAAAAAAAAAAAAAAAAATACTACGAATAATAATAATACTGATTTATTTTATTTTATTTTATTTTATTTTGTCTTAGTTGTTCTCATCTCATCTCATATCCAACATAACTTATAAAGCATTTTATAGAGTGAAAGCAAAAAAAAAAAAAAAAAAAAAATACTACGAATAATAATAATACTGATTTCTTTTATTTTATTTTATTTTATTTTGTCTTATTTTATTTTATTTTGTTTTATTTCATTTTATTTTGTTTTATTTTAGTTTATTTTAGTTTAGTTTATTTTAGTTTATCTTATTTAATTTTTAGCGGGCGGCACAGTGGTGCTGTGGTTAGCATGTTTACCTCTTAATCTTATTGTATATCATTATTTGAGTTTCCTGTCTTTTGCCGCCGGAGCGCCGCAGCCCCTCCTTTCCCCCCGGGCGGATCTCGTAAAGGATGATCTTATCTTATTGATGGATGATATCGATGCAAATGGATTTCATCGGTGATTAAAAGCCGGCCTCGTCACACACAGATGCTAACGGCGGCGGCTAATGTGTTCGGGGCCGAGGCGAGCGAAGGGGGTGGCGGGAGAAAATCGCGACGGGTCAGGAACGCCGGGCCGCTTCGGCGTCTTCTCGCCGGATCCCGAACTCCCTTCTTCATCCCTTCAAAACACCAAGCGGCGCCATTAATTCTCCATTCGAGACACACTTCCTGCACGCCGATGTTTTTCATTACGCATAAAAAAAATGTTACGCTATTTTTTTTTTTAATCTCTCCCGTCGGCGGTGCAAATAATGGCCGTCTGATATATGAGACTCGGGCGCAGATTCATGACCGGATCTGTCACCGGCGGCGCAAGAGTGAAGGCCGCGAGGTCGTCAAAATGCTCCATTATTTCCATCGCGTGTGGCGGCTGAGAGAAAACCGGCTGAGCACAATTCACTTCGCCAACGAACACCGTTTTACACTTGACAAAGAAACATGTTATATAGTGCTTTGAAATTATATTATATATACATATATAGGACTTTCTCAGAAAATTAGAATAGTGTGATAAAGTTCTTTATCCTCTGTAATGCAATTGAAAAAAAACAAAAAATAGTTTTTCATGATATTCTAATATTTTGAGATAGGATTTTTGAGTTTTCTTAAGATATAAGACATAATCAGCAATATCTAAATGATAAAAGGCTTGCGATACGTCAGTTGATTTTTTTTTGAATCCAGAATATATGACATTTTTGTTTTTATGTAATTGCATTACAGGAGATAAAGAACTTTATCACAATATTCTAATTTTCTTATGAAGTCCTATATGTATATATACATAACCGTATACAATAACTCACTCCAATCAGTTACTGCACTACTTCACATTGCACCTTTCACTTTGCTTATTAGTTATTCTGCATATTAGTAATTAAGGGACTTTTTTTTAGATTATACTTCATGCTTTTACACATCCGAGTTATTTATTTGATTTATTTTTTATGCATAATTTTAGCTTGTCTTGTCCTTGTATGTCCTTGTAACAATTTCCCCAAGCATAGGTTCATCATCATCTATATATGTACAGTATATATATGTATATATGTAAAAATAGACAGTATATATAACTGCCTGGGCCCAGATATTATCTGTTCTACATTTATTTTTATGTAATGTAATTTATCATGTCATTTCCTTTATTTTGATTACTGTTATTTCCGGACTACTACTTTTTCCGCGCGCTTTAAACACTGTGGATTAAACAACGATGCGGCTAATTTATGGATATTTTTTGGACTAACCAGCTTGACGCCGCCAAAACATTTAGCATCAAAATCTTACCGGTTAAATTAAATTCTGAAGCCGTTCGATTCCAACACAGAAGAGGACGATTTTAATGGTTTTAGTGCAAAGGTGGAAGATGAAGCTAGCGATCAGCTGGTGTCGGACAAAGCGGGGATGGAGAATGAATGAATTGACTTTTTCTTCAGGTATTTCTTATTATCTTTTTCATCAGGTACTGTTCCGAAAAAAGCATTTCCAGCACATATCTGTGGATGTTACCGGTATATATTCAATTAAAAGTTAGAAGTAGTAAATATCTTATGTCACAACGTGGACACTTGTGGCTTATTGACAAGTGTGGCCTTTATACCGAAAGTACACATATATTTATTCCGTTATTTTTAGCTGGTGCGGCTTATATTCAGGTGCGCTTAATAGTCAGGAAATTACGGTACTTCCTCTTTAGACGGTAAAACACGAGGCTGCGATGCTAAACAGACCAAACGCTGATTAAGGAAAATAATTTATTTCCAGCTAAATGTGGGAACAACTTATAATAACAACATGCTCTTGGAGGGGTTTGGTGGTTTGTTTGCTAAATTTAGTAATGGATACTCAAGCGTATCATCCCGCAGGAAGGCTAAGCTAATTTGTTTTAACGTCCCGTTTTGTTTATTTCTCGCGTAGCTTCCAAGTAGGTTTAAAACCAGCGAGGACAAGGAGAAATAAAAAGTGCAAACAACCCGTGACGAGGTGACAGCCAGCGGACGACCCGATCCACGACCAGCAGAAGCCTAATCTGAAAAAAAACAGCGGTTTGGTGAATGTTAATCACCTGACGTCCCGTATTTTTTCCTCCACGTATGAAATTTGGACGAGGTCCCAGACACAGAAGCTCTCGGGAACGTCCGGGAGCCCAAGACGCAAACAAAAACAACAAAAAACAGAAAGCGGCAATTCGTGGAAAGCAGAAAACGGGGAAAATCACAGCAGCGAGAGACCGGCGTTGGAAACACAACGGAGGGATCAGACGCCGATGGAGACTCCGGAGGGAACCCGGGAGGAAGGACGTCTCCGAGGCGGATTAGGGCGGTTCGAAGAGGAGTAATTAACTGACAGGTGGAAGCACGAGGGGAAAAGAGCCGGCCGGGATAAGCAAACAAACAAAAAACAAACAAAAGGAAATAGATTAATGAAATGAAACGGCGTCTCGGAGTGGAAGACGCTCGGCGCAAGACCGACGAAGCGAGGAAATCCACAGAAGTCCATAAAAACCACCCGTCCGGACCAGACGGTGACAATTAACGGTTAAATTTTTAATAGGAAACTAGAGAAAACACCTTGTATTTCCTGTTCAGAAGCTGTAAAAAAAAAAAAAAAAAAAAAAAAAAAAGGCCCCGGACTTAATTTGTACTCGGTCCAAAGCAGGGAAGCAGAAACACCACTGGCAGGTGGATTTTTAATTAATTTTGTCACAGCGATTCTGGTATTCGCCGAATTTAATTTGGAATTAGATTAAGGGGGAGAAGCAGCTTTGATCTATAAACAAATACCTTCTGCTCGCTCTCTCCACAACTTGGACTTCCTCTCCGACAGGGATGCAAAGGGTTGGTAATCAGTGTCTTCTCAGGTCGCGGGCGACATCGGCGAGTTTAACGTAGCTTAAATTCGCGGACGACGGAAAAATCGACACCGTCGTTCGGCGAGTCCCGGATGTCGTTTTCGGGGGGGAAAGCGTGAAATCAGCTCGCGGTCGTTGAACTTCCTCAGGCCTGAGCTCGGTCGGCCGCATCCGCCGGGCAGTGACCGTCGATACGAGCCAATCGGTCATCGCGCGAAAACGCCGGCCAACCTCCCGAATAATCGGTGCTCAGGCGCCGACAAACCGTCGGGCACCGGCCGCCCCATCCTTCCTTTTCAATTAGAGGACTGTATTTCTAAATGGCTCGGCTCTAACGTGCGAAACATGATTTTAACCGATTAACTCGATCGAATCGTTAAACGTTTGTTACCCGGGCGGCCTTCATTACCGTGCACAAACAAAGCGCCTCTCATTGAAAACGCGAGCGGGGAAATTCCCCGAGGGGCCGTTTGCTAATCGGCACGGACTCGAGGAGAAGGAGGCGGGCGTCGAATCACGCGCTCTCGAATCTGTGCATGTCAGGGAAGCTAATCAAGACACCTGAACGCCCAGAAGGGACCTCAGAAAGGCTACGCTAGTTTGTAGCGAAACCACAGGATGTCACCGTATCGGCTAATTCTAGCTTCCGATGTTTTTAACCGAAGTCGGTGTGACTGATATGCTGTGCGTTTTTTTTCCGCGCAATCGACTCATAGGCGACGAATCACGTGCTCTCAAATACGTGCATGTCAGGGAAGTTAATCAAACGCCCAGACGGGACCTCAGGAAGGCAATGCTAGTTTTAGCGAAGCCACAGGATGTCACCGTGTCGGCCAATGCTAGCTTACGATGTTTTTGTTGCGTGATCAGACCGAAGTCAGGTTTGACTGGTTCGCTGTGCGTTTTTTTTCCGCGCAATTGACTTTCAGGCGACGAATCACGCGCTCTCGAATCCGTGCGTGTCAGGGAAGCTAATCCAGACACCTGAGCACCCAGAATGGACCTTGGGAAGGCTACGCTCATTTGGCGAAGCCACAGGATGTCACCATGTTGGCTAATGCTAGCTTCCGACGTTTTCGTTGATCCAACCGAAGTCGATGTCACTGTTTCGCTGTGCGTTTTTTTCCGTGCAATCGACTTTCAGGTCACGAATCACGCACTCTCGAATCCGTGCATGTCAGGGAAGTTAATCAAACGCCCAGAACGGACCTCAGGAAGGTTACGCTCATTTAAGCGAAGCCACAGGATGTCACCATGTCAGCTAATGCTAGCTTCCGATGTTTTTAACCAAAGTCGGTGTGACTGTTTCGCCGTGCGTTCTTTTCCGCGGAATCGACTCTTAGACGAATCGACTCTCAGACGAATCACGTGCTCTCAAATCCGTGCATGTAAGGGAAGCTAATCAAGACACCTGAACGCCCAGAACGAACGAGACGCAAACGAACGAGACGCAAACAAAAGGGGGCATTTTCCCGGTTTAGTTTGTTACTTCCCATTCGCCGCCGCCTTCACCGTCATCCTCGCAATTTCACAAATCGTCTCGGACGCCGTCCTCGTTTCCCCGATTCGTCCTCCAGGATCTGCCGGCGGTGTCAAGATGTCAGCGGCGCCGATTGCAGATTACCCTCCGGTAATATGCTTGGATAAGCACACCCTCCTCATCTTCGCTCCACGAGCTTTGCCGCTCGAACGCGACGAATGCGCCGGAATATTAAAAGGTTACCGTCATCAATTACGGTTAAGAGAAGAACGATAGAAGGGGGAGGGCGGCCGTGAGATTCTGTTTTTTTAAGGCACGGGGGGGTTTTGGGGGGGCGACCGAAGGAGATGTCGGGGATTTAGGTCAACTCAGATTAAGACGAACGGCCCCCTCGGAGAACCCGACCGTCGGTGCCGGGATATCGCCGCGCCATCGACGCGAACACGGGGGGGTCGTCGGGATTACCCCTTCAATTTTTCTTCTGGAATTTCTTAAGGGGGAGCGGCGGACAATTTCCGCATTTTAACCCCCCGCGCTCTATTTCCGGCATTCTCCACCGCGCCGATTAACAAGTAAATCACTTAATCTTGTATTACTAATAAGCCTCTTAGTTTTCTGTCATTTGTAGGATGACTTCGGGGGGGGAGTCAGATGAAAAATAAAAAATATATATATATATTAATATAAAAATTCCTAAAGTCTTCCAGGGATGCGCCTTACGGTTACAGAACTGACCCTCTGGAAAACAAAAGGCTGTCAACAAGCCCCCTCGAGGCCCATTAAAAGCATGCAAACATGGATCACCCTCTATGGTATTTTTGCCCGAGCAGAGCGGATGAAGGTCAGCGGATCAAAAGCTTCTGGCTGACACTCCTCGCCGCCTGATGAGCCCTCTTGGGCTTCATTGATTAGCCAATGAGAGGCCGGGGCAACGACATTGAACAGATAAAAACAAAGTGACTTGTCTCGCTTCAGATGAAGAAAACTTATTTCCCCCCCCCCTCGCCACGTCCGCCGGGGACGCCGGCGCCATCTCGGGCCCTCAACGGCGGCGGGAAGACACTTAATCTGACTTTGAGCGCTGTCGAAGACACTCGCGTTCTGAAACGTGGACCGGACTCTTCTCCCTGGGATTATCCCCACGGTGCTCTCGCTCTCAAAAAAAAAAAAAAATTGTTTCGGTCGAGCATCAACACATTGCTGTTTTTGTGGATTTTTAATTTTTTTTAATCCAATTTTATCCTGTGGATTACTCGCTTTATCAGGGGGTTTAGCGATACAATTGTATTAGATATATATTATTATATATAATAAATATGAAATATATAATATATGTATATTTTATATATAATATAAAATATAATATATATATTTTATATATAAAATAAAATATAATTTAGATATTTTTATTATCTAAATTATTTTATGAATAAAAAAAAAAGCTTTTTCTAGGGTGGCGACCAACTGGAGCATACAGGGCTGTCTCCGAAAATTTGAATATTGTGATAAAGTTTTTTATCTTCTGTAATGCAATTAAAAAAAAACAAAAATGACTTTTTCATGATATTCTTATATTTTGAGATAGGATTTTTGAGTTTTCTTAAAACTGTATATTTGATTCACTACAAATCAACTGAAATATTGCAAGACTTTTATTATTTTAATATTGCTGATTATGTCTTACATCTTAAGAAAACTCAAAAATCCTCTTTCAAAATATTAGTATATCATGAAAAAGTTTTTTTTTTTTTTAATTGCATTACAGAGAATAAAGAACTTTATCAAAATATTCTAATTTTCTGAGACAGTCCTGTCGTGTTGCGGTTCCTTGTCATCAGTAACGTCATCCTCCATCTGGTCCATTTAACGTCGACGTGTGATTTACTGGCAGCGTTAATCTGCGCTGTTGAGTTTGTGTGAATTAACTGTGAAATGTTTTCATCTATTTCACGCCCTACTATGACACCCTATCGAACGTTAGCGGCAGAGAAAGATGCTAAGTGCAACTTCCTGTGAAAACAAGTACGGGAAGAGTTTGTTAGAGTTGGTGAAAGAGTTTAAGGAGGGAAAATAAAAGATTTTTGTTCACCTCCGCGATAAACAAGGGACTTCTGTGAACTCTTTCATGACAATGATCGTCGAGACATTAGCGTGACTTCGGCCGAGCGACCGCTCAATGTCCGCTCAACGTGCTTTACCCTTTTCCGAGCATTTTAATCGATCTCATATCATCTCCATGGATACGGCTTTTCTTTTTTTTTCTGACGCACTGCCATCTGAAGGGTCTGATTTCCGTCTTGGAGCCGTAAGGAAGGGCAAAACAAAACAGCACGACCGCCAAACATACATTTCTTCAGAAATGTATGGGAGAATACAACAATCTAAACTCCATCCTTTTAAAAACAGGAATTGCTCTGGATAAACACCCAGTGCACACTAACTCTTAGTTTCCATATCTGTAGATATGTGAAAAATCATCCGGCTCTCGGGTCTGGTCTCAAAAAATGGTGAAGATAATGTTATAATGTTAAAAAAATTAATATGACATGATATATCTAACAGAAGGCACAAAAAAGAAAGGAAAAAAAAAATCACATGATCTTTAAAAAATGATGCCATGTTTGAAACGTCACGCGAGACTAAGTTTTTTGTACGATATGTAAAATTAATCGGCAAAGTTTCGGTGTCCACATTTTTTCCAACCTCTATTTAAAATTACGATGTAGCCACCTTATGCCACATGACGTCATAAACCGAGGACTTCGGGATAAATGTATATATAGGCATATATATGTGTGTGTGTGTGTGTGTTGATGGTGGTGGAAGAAAAAGACTCTCAAAAATGATGTGTTTGATTGAATAGCGATGAGTGTGACCCGTTTCATAATCCCCCAAAGTGTTTTTAATTAAGTCATTAATTAGGGAGATGTACTCCGGAGGTGCGGCTGCGAGTGTATTTCTGATAATTGTGGATGAAATGAGTGTGAAACAAAGGGTGAGGGTGTCGGGAGAGGTTCTAGAGTTGCTTTGGTGTTTTAATTATGAAACAACAAACATTATTATTCTTTTTTTTTTTTGAACATTTTGGCTTTTTTTTTTTTTTTTTTAATATAAAATGTTCAGTTTTCTTTACACTTTCGCCTGGAGGGGATGGAGCCAATCCAAGCAAAGATTCGGGAAAGAGGCGGGGCTTCACCCGAACCTGTCACCTGTCAATCACATAGATCGCTATAGAAACATTCGTCCTGTCATTCTAGTTCATTGCAGTTCGAAGAATTGACTGTTTTTGGACGACTCGGGAGGAACCACCTGGAATCGAGAAGCTCATAAAGCTAAACGTGCTAACGTGCTAAACATGCGGACAAAACAATCATTTATCAACCGTGACTTCCATCAATAAACTAGCCAATCGCGCAAAGAAACTTAAACTGGACATAATAATTCATCCAATCACACAGAAAATGAATCGATTTCTCGAGCACGAGTAAATATTTGGCTCGAACCAATCGGGTGAAATCAAACCCGTGGAAACCGTCGACCGGACGGCGATCTTCTTCCTTTTGGATGAGGTGATTGACGGCACGTCAGAAAGATCTTCCGGAGGCTTCAGATCCAGATTCTGACTTCACGCGTCTCCAGCTGTATTTTTTTGACTCAGACCGACTTTCTCTCGAAAAACGGAGACCAGACGTGACGGGTCTCAAAATTTTCTTATTTTTCCTCTCATTCTTTCTTCGCTCTCTCATACTTGCGATTCAGTAAATAATAATTGCTGCATAGATGCTGTGTTTTGTCCTCAGGGACTATTTTATTATTATTATTTTTTTTTTAGTAATATTGCTGTGTGTATGCACTGCACAGACGCCCACACACACACACAAACACACTGCATGTCAATGTGTGTGTGTGTTTTAATGGTTGAGGTAATGCGCCGGGATATTTAAAGTTCCCTGTTAATTACGGCTTCATGTAAATGACCAGATGCGTGATTTAAATAATCGTTCTTTCATTAACAGACACACGTGCGGAAGAAACAAGTAAGTCGAAACAACGGCAAAGTAAATACGCGAGATAGAAAAAGAAAATCGCGGTCGTGTCGAACGAGGGAATGGATGTGCTTTTATAATATCGAGTTTTACGGCGTTCACCCGCAGAGCCGCCATGGACGGAGCTAACCAGGCGCTAATCGGGAGCGACGAGCGCGCTGACCTTCTGATTAGAGCGTCGCCGCTCTGCTAAAGGAGCCACAGGATGCACGTAAACATGCGACATTCATTCATTTATTTATTCTCTTAGCCGTTTAGTGTTGCGCTAAAGTCCCGGGGCGAGAAGCGGCGTTCACCCCGGACGTTCCTCTCCTTGTCGAAAGCTTAATTAAAGATGAATAAATAAAAATAAAAAAAAAATGATTAAATGAAAAAAAATGAATTGATGAATAAATAAAACAAGATTTCGACTCATCTGGACGACTTGATATTTTTTTAATTTATTTATCTATTTATTCCTTTTATTTTGAATTTTATATCTATTTATGAATTTATTAATTCATTATTTATTTATATTTATTTTCTTTGATATTTTGATCACAATTTGGTGCAGCTACCATATGTACATATATATATATTTTTTTTTTTTTTTCTTCTGATTCTTCGTACTGCCTTCCGACGGAGTCGTACAGCCTTCCATCCTGTCATTCACCAGTCTGGACATTTTCCACCCACTCAGTGAATACGGAATTTTTTAACACTTTGTTGCAACTGAAGGAGCTTTTAAACTTTACTCATCCATCCATCCATTCATTCTTCATGATCCATGCAACTCATGCTGTTGCCATGGTTGCAGCGGGACTGAAGCTCAGCCCATCAGGAGTTCATAGAGGCACGCAAGAAGTTCACCCTCTCATTCATATTCACATTCAGCTCAGCAGGCAGTGGAGGGTCGGAGGAAACCCATGCAGACGTGAACCCCACTCAGAAAGGACCAGGGGCTTAAATGCAAAACTTTCTGATTATTTATATATTTATTTATGTTATTTAATTTAATTTTATTATTTTTATTTTTTTATTTTATTTATTTGTGATCCAGGTGATTGTCACGTCAGCGTCAGTCGAAATGAGGCCTACAGATTTTTCTTTTTTTCTTTTTTCATCACGAAGATTGAGTGGAGCTACAGATGGTGGAGGATTTGAAGTGCTTCGGGTCAACAGGTCATTGCAATGGAGAGGGTGGAGAAGAGATGAAGAAACGGGTTCAAGGAGGTTGGAACGGCTGCAGAAAAGTGCCAGGGGTGATTTGTAATAAAAGAGTATCTGACAGAATGAAAGGAAAGGTGTGCAAGACCGACCTGAGAGTAGAGACGCTGGAGGACCAGGCAGGAGGTCGCAGAAATGGAGATGTTGAGGTTCTTTTTGGGAGCGACCAGGATGGAGAGGATCAGGAATGATGCATCAGATGGACGGCACGTGGTAGATGTTTTGGAGAGAAGGTCAGAGATGGTTGGGTCACGGACAGATATCGGGGTTGGAACTGCCTCTAGAGGAAGACCGGAGAGAAAATCCATGGATGGAAAAGAAGAAAAAGAAGGACTCGTCACGTTTAGTGAAGGCAAAACGCAAGAAGTCCGTAGACGGCGACACAATCCTTTGACAGGAATTCCAGTTTCGCCCAATGCCGAAATTTGGAACTTTCTCTGATCGGTCAAACCAGCGAAGCCTTTTCGTGAAGACTCTTAATGGTGCCGTTGTTTCCTTCCATAAGAAATCACTTGGGCAACTGGTGATTTCCAGATCTAATTGCCTCCGATCGCATCCGTGGGTTTGTTTACTACGATTTGTTACTCGTTCTCGTTTCGTCTTCCCCGTCTTCTGGTGGCGTTGTCTTGTCCGCCGTGAGAACGGTAATTGGCTCACTTAGCACCTTCTGTTTTTTTCATCCGACACCCAGTGCACCCGATCTCCGGGTTTTTCGCGGCGATGAGATACCTGATTGATCTTGATGCAAGCTTCGCCGCGACGCGCACGTTTGAAGAACGTTTCGGTTAATTCGGAGAGATCTCCGGACTTCTCCTTTCCCCATTGGGCCGTGCCTTCAGGGGGCTCCACGGCCAATCATCTGCCTCCATCTAACCCTCTCCTCTGACTTTCCGTCCATTCATAAAGCTCCTCTCTGATCCTCTTCCCGGTTCCACCCTCGGCGTCTTCAGCAAACATCTGATCCTTCTTCTTCTGGCTGCTCCCTTCCAAGGCCGATCATCTCCCTCCATCCAACCCTCTCCTCTGCATCCCTTTCTTTCAAACCCACTAACTTCCTGTCCTTTTTCCCGCCAGATCTCCTCCAGGATCCCCATCTTTCCACCCAGATCTTCTACCAAACCATCTCAATCCTGATTTTTATCTCCAGAACGTCAACCATGTGCTGTTCATCTGATCCTCTCCGTCCTCCTCGCTCCTAAAGGGGAACCTCAACATCTTCACCTTCAGGTTGAAGGTTTCTCATAAACCCTTGCGTGAAATCAGCACAAACTGCTCTCATCTTTCGGGCAAATGTCAAACTTTTCTTTTCATATCCAGAGATATCTGAAGGTAAACCGCCGGGAGTGTGGAACCAGGAATGCTCAGTTCCAAAGATTGCTCTACCACCTGCGCCACGCCTATGAATGACGAACCAATGTTGAACCATTTTAGATGTACCTTACTTGTAGCTTACGTAGCTACAGGGAACATCTTTGCCTTCATCTCGCCATCTATTGGTTACGAGTTGGTCCTCAAGATGTTCGTCTTTGACGGGACAAAAGTAGATTGTGACAATTGTTCGGTCACCTTTGAATTCCCAGACTTAATGGATCACCTTAGTCCTCATTGCAAATGTTTCCCCGCCTTGCTACCTGCAGCTAACCAATAGGTGGGGAGATGAAGGCAAAGATGTTCCCTGTAGCTACGTTAGCTACAAGTAAGGTACATCTAAGATGGTTCAACATTGGTTCGTCAGTCGTAGGCGTGACGCAGGTGGCAGAACAATCGTCTTTGGAACTGAGCATTCCTGGTTCCACACTCCTAGCGTGTCAAAGTGTTGTCGAGCAAGTTGCTGAACCTTTAACTGACGGCAGGCTACTGCTCATCGTTCATCCATGACGGGTTCATTGCAGACAAACAATTTCCTCATCAAGAAAGGATAAATAATGATTATTATTAGAAGAATTGTCGGTTTACCTTCAGACATCTCTGGATATGAAAAGAAAAGTTTGACCTTTGCCCGAATGACGAGAGCAGTTTTTGCTGATTTCACACAAGGGTCTATGAGAAAACTTCAACCTGACTAAAAATCCCCCAAAAAGGGGCGGTTCCTCCGGGAGCGGTACTGCACGCCGATTGGACGTTACATTCGGTGGCACCCACGACAGTCGGAATTGTTGTAACAGTGGTAGAACCGGATTTTAAAAACCCCTTCCTTTACCCTGATCGCCCTCGTGAGCAAACCGCCCCTGGTCTCCATCACGGTATCTCTTCACGGACGAGTCCACGACACGGACACTCGTGTTAAAAGCCTCCTCGTGAACAAACCGTCATCCAGCTCCTGACTCAGATCTCGAAATCCGCCTGACTACGACTTGTATCTCAAATAACTCATAAGTCAGGGGACTTGTATGTCAAGGTTCCACTGATCCATGGCCGCTGGCCCTCGGGAGTCCCATCAGCGCGACGGACGAGGGGGAAAGAGCTGCTGAGCGCCGACCATCTCGGCAAAACAGCCGGTGGGATTCAACCCCCCAAACCCTGCGCCTACTTTCCCCGGCGTTATCTCAGAACAATGGCTCCCACAATGACCATTCATTATCTGCCTCTCTTTCTCCTGTCGCTGCTGTTAGTTCGCCCCAGACTCCCCCTGCGGCTGTCGCCCTACAATCCTTTTTTGTAAAGTGCCAGTGAACTGTGGCTCCCAGGCCTAAAAATACCCTCCCCTTGACAATCCAGCATGACGTGCGGCTACCTGATCTATTCCATCCCTTTCTCCTTGAGCCGCGCGGTGCTAGCCGCTGCTACGTTAGCGGCAATTTGGCCTTGTTAAGCTTTCATTAGGGTACGCTTGAACTGCGTTGTCATACATGTCAAACATGTGGTTACTTTTCTTTTTTCTTCCCGACTAATTGGAGAACCCACTGGGGTCACACACACACACACACACACCAGCACACACAACTCCGTCATTTCCTGATTGTAGTTTGTTTTCGTCCAGGATGTGTTGCTCTTCCTTGTGAGATCCAAACGTCTTGAGATTCTTTTTTTTTTTCTTTTTTCTCTCATTTTCTATCTGTTTACTAATTTCATTTATCATCATTTAATTTCATTTTAAATTAATTTCATTCGACTCATTTCGACTCCCCTCCAGTCTCCTGACGATCAACTTAAAAACGTCAAACCTCGCGGCGTCGCTTCCTATCGGTTTTATTTCTTTCCTCACGGACGTGCTCAGCGTGGCCGTGATAAATTCCACCTCCTCATTATTTGACATTTATCACTCTGACTAGTGTCAATTTTCAGTTATTATTTGTGAAGAAATGCCTGTTTTATTGCCTTCCCTATCAATTACCTCATCCAAATCAATAAGTAGCTTATCTGAGCGGACCTCAGGACCTCAAACCTCTCCGCCGCTCCTCTGGGAACCTTCACCGGATGTCAGACAGATGTGGAAGGGCGATGCAGATCAAGTTATCGCAATCTGTTTCCATGGCGATGCTAAGCCATCCCCGGGTTCCCGGCCGTTAGCCGGACGCTAACCGCGACAAGCCGGTTGTTGTAACGGGCTAGCCTAGCTTAGCCTTGTGGGCCCGAGTTGCCCTGAAAGAGTTTGTATATTAATAAATTCAATCTGTGTGTTTATAGTTTATCATGCAGACGGGGACCCGGCGTGCACAGGGCTGTGGTCGGCCTGGACTGAATACAAAACTACAGCGGAGTCTTTCGTTTATTTATTTTTATTAATTTTTTCATTATTTATATATTTCATCCCTTTTTTTTTTATTCATCCATCTTTTTTATCTTTTTATTTATTGATTGATTTATTCACAAATGTATTTATTTTTTTTATTTTACATATTTATTAGTGTATTTAGTTTACATATTTATTTGTGCATTTTCATTATTGATTCACTTAATTTCCCCTATAAGGCTCCAGGCTAGAAAGACCCGTCTTCTCGCCGTGAGGTGAGCGCACCCAAAGACAATTACACAAAATAGCGCTTTTTTCTTTTTTTTTTTCCTCTTTTTTTTTTAGTCATTGGTCACGATTTGGCTCTCACTTCTTGAGTCTGAATCTCAGCTATGATAACATTCGGGACGTGAGCGGGAAGCCATTAGAGCCGTGGAGCTTCATTTCATGGATGAACAAGGGAGCTGCTATGCATGGCGTCTTCCGCCGATACAAGCAGCCAGTCTTCACGCCCAACCCCATGTAGAGCAAGTTATGCCGAGGCTGTTTTTGATAAAGAGCGACATTTATGTAAATTTAATTAGATGCTGCTGATTTCAGGGAACGAGAACGCTATTTATTTTTAACCAAGTTTTATAGCTATCTGAATAGAAGTAGTCTTAATTTGACAGGGTTGCGCGTTGTTATTTGTCTGTAATGGGAAAGAGAAAAGTGCTGGGAGCTAAGTGTCACCGACCTCATTCTCCGCCCTTTGGTATTTTTTATTTTCCGATTATTGGTTTCCAAGGAAACAGGCTGATAGGAGGAGGATCTGATTGTTTCACTTGAAGACAAATCATCTGATGATTTATTTCTGCGGGAATGGAACGAGAGAGAATGTTTTTTTGTAATATCATTACGTATTGTGTAAGATTCAATCTGATATGGGCGGCTCGTGGTGCGAATCAGTCCTCCCGCCTCGTCGGGAGATCTTTGGGACGGATCATGTGTTTGTCTGGGTTCTCTCCAGGTCTTCGGTGTCGGTGGGTCCACTGAAGACTCTGAATGGCGGCTATACATCTCCCTCTCTCTCGATATATACTGCTCAAAAAATAAAGGGAACACTTGAACAACACAATGTAACTCCAAGTCAATCACACTTGTGTGAAATCATAGTGTCCACTCAGGAAGCAACACAGATTCATTTTGAATTGTTTTAAGGACATTACATCAAAGTTGGATCAGCCTGGAGTTTGTTTTTACACTTTAATTTTGAGTGTGATTCCTAATCCAGACCTCCATGGGTTGATACAGTTGATTTCCATTGATCATTTTTGTGTGATTTTGTTGTCAGCACATTCAACTGTGTAAAGAGCAAAGTATTTCATAAGAATATTTCATTCATTTAGATCTTGGATGTGTTTTTTAAGTGTTCCCTTTATTTTTTTGAGCAGTGTATATAAAAATATGTGGGACTGTGATTGACAGTCCGCGACCAGTCCGGTTTAAACCCCGCCGCCTTCTGGAAACCCCATGTCAAATAGTGCCTGTTAGTGCCATTTTCCATTTTTTGTAATTGAGTCTCAGATTTGGATATAATATCATATCATTATATTTTGGTGATTGTTGATGAAAGCATAATTATCTATAATTATTTTATTGTATTTAATTTTGCTTTTTTGTTGAGTACATGCTTATTCATGGCATATGTATTTATGTTTATGTTAACCAAATAAGGTTCGGAGCGGGCGCTGAGCTATGACGTGATCAGTTCAAATGTGTATAAAGGTAAAACTGTTGGATTCCGGGTGATTCAGTAAAGGACGGAGCGAACACACTGTTTTCTACCGTCGTCAACAGTAAACACGCGTAGAACTCGTTCTTTCCGTCTTAGAGTGGTTAAATGAGTGAATACTTTGGCAAATACTTAGAGGGAACTTTAGCCACTACAGTGCCGATCAGGGCCGTCAAATGCTCGGCTCGCGGGCCAGTACCGGCCCGCCTGGGGGTCCGATCAGGCCCATGGAATAAATCTAAAATTTGCAAAAATACATAAAAATCATGATCTGTTTTTTTTTTTTTTTTTTTTTTTTTTAATTAAAATGCAGTTCCTAAGTTGTCTGTTTGGGGTTCACTGTTTTAGTCAGTTTTAGCAACATGGCGCAGCACCATGTGACTTAATCCAATGTGGCCTCTGACTCTGTTAATAGCATTTTTAGGTAGTTGGTGTTAGAGAGGAGGATACAGAGAATGGGTTTACATGGAGAAAGTGGATTCGCAGTGGTGACCCCTGAAGGGAAAAGCCGAAAGGAGTAGAAGAAGAAGTTAGAAATTTACCTGCTTTTCCGACAGGTGGCCCCGACACCCTCATCAGCAAGATGTTGTCGAAAAAAGAGAAAAATTGACAGGGTTTTCCAAGAGAAATAGACCGCTTCTTATTTTTTCACATAGGTTAATAAGAAACCCGTATGCTCGATGTGGATGCAGGAAGTTTCGTTGCCCCTATGAGAGTCGCCGTGGTGAAAAATAAAAACAAAATGCGCAGAGAACTGAGAAGACAGACCTGAAGCAAAGTGTTGTTGAAACTGCACTTTGAATTTGTCATGTATTTTAAAAGGAACCGTTCATTAAATATAAAGATTTTTATAATGTACCTGTTCTCCTTGACACGAAAGTGAAGAAAAAATTTGGACTTGGATTTACTTCCAGGTATTTATGCAATGATTTCATGGGTCCCATGACATCAAATTAGGCCAGTTTGACACCCCTGGTGTAAATAATGAATGTTAGAATGCTTTCGAATGTTATCTAAAGCTGTTTTTGTGGAGCATCAGAAGAGCTCGCTGACCATCTGTGAAATAAAAGTCCTTCCTGGCGCGAGCTCTCGTATTGTCCTTCCTAATCTTTGTACGTTCCTTTCACAGAACGTACCCTGCCTGGGTGAAGATCTCCAAAATGTCTCCCGATTTACACCGGAAAAAAAAAAAAAAAAAATCCGGGAAGCAACGCGAGCACAATGGCACAACATCCGATTGGCCGGAGATACCGCCAATCAACATTTTTCGAAGCGTTAAAGAAAAGCTGGGAATGTGAACTTCCTGTCCTTTTTTTTTTTCACTCCATCCCTAAAGCTCCTCTCTGGTCTTCTTCTTGACCTCCTCCAACCTCCAGCAGATTTAGACCATCACCTTCAACCAATCAAAATAGATAAACGTGTCTGAGTGAACGCCGGGACGAAGGGAGGGAAGAATTGCAAAGAAAAAAAAAAGAAAGCGAGAACGACAGAAACAAATCATGCACAGCTGGAGAAACAAGAGACATGAAAATAGAGACAATTTCCCCTCCAACAAATGTCATTAGCGGGTTATATCTGTCTTGTTACGGTTTCGGGTTTCACGACACAAGTAATTTCCTGGATCGACAAATAGGATTGATTTTGAGTTGCATTGAAGTCACCCTTCAATTGCATTTCTTACAGAATGCAATCAGGCACCGTCGGCGCTATCGATCCTCCAGGAGCCCCGCTTTGGATATAAAAGCAAATTCCCGCCTCGTATATATTCTTTCCAGGCTATAAACGTTCGCTCAACACAAGCCGGAGGGGAGGTTTGAGTCACGGCGAACGATGACGGATAAAGTCGACATTTCCCTCGGATCAGAAACTAAGAGCTACATTTGATTGAAATACTCGATGTGTTCAACGTTTGCTTTGGTGGGAAATGTAAAATTTTTTTTGACCGCAGTTTTTATTTTAGATGCGAACGCTTTCCTTGTTTCCTCGATCGGAAAGCACATGGTGTAGCTTGAGCGTACGACGAAACGCCAAGAAACTTTACAGCTACATAGCAAATGCGCATTTAGAGTTTGGGTTTACGTTGGATAAAAACGCCCAAATCGATGGCGAACGCTTCCTGACGAGAGCTGAAGCGGCTTCACTCTGTGAAAAAGTTAGCCTTCTTGTGTTTCCGCGGCCAAAAAAACCTCGTCGTCGGCGGAGTGTTTGTCCGTCCTAATGAGCCGAGACGATCAATGCGCCGAGCGGACGGCTTTGATTGATGCCTCTGAGAAAACAAGGCCCGGTGACGCTGCCCCGCCCGCCGCCGAGAAGACGTACGAAGGACTAGAATCCAAACTGGGGGAGTGACCTTCAGAAGGTCGCCTCCATCACGCCGCTGACCCTCGGCCTGGAAGCCGTGTTGATGCAGCCCTCCCTTCCCGTGCCTCGGCGCTCGAAAAGTAAATTCCAGTTGTGGAATTGGAGAATGCTTGTTGAGCCGCATTTTGTAATAAACGTCCCAAATGTAATAACTTTTTCATTACATTTTGTAATAAAGCCGCATTTTGTAATAAACCGCAACATTTTGAGAAGATTTGAGAAGATTATTACAAAATGCACTTGCAACTTTTTTATTCTCTAGGAAATGTAATAACATGGTGCATTATGTAATAACAATTCTAAAGTATAGTTTTTTGTTTGTTAATTGTATTTTATTTACTTTAAAGTATTTATAAAAGGTAGGCCTATTATTAACATCACTGTATTAGCCTAGCAGCAGTACTTAGCAATTACTATCAGTACACTATTCAAAGGTTGCATTAACAGAGAATATTCTATAAATTCCATGTTATTACATTTCCCAGAGAATAAAAAAAGGTGCAAGTGCATTTTGTAATAATCTTCTCAAAATGTAATAACTTATCACATAATGCAGCAAAATTTATTACAAAATGCGTTGGGGCAGTTCATTACAAAATGCGGCATTTTGTTACAAAATGTGGCTTTATTACAAAATGAAATGAAAAAGTTATTACATTTTGGACATTTATTACAAAATGCACCGTTATTACAAAATGCGGCTCAACAATGCTTGGCGAAGTTTCTCCAATGTACGGCCACTATTAGCTTGTACACAACTAGCGTGTATTGCTAACACAAGTCCAATCTCACTGTATTTTTGGCACTATGAGGCGCATTCAAAATCCTTACATTTCCTCAAAAAATGTCCATGCGCCTTATAATCCAGCGCGCCTTATGTATGAATTCTTGTTACTAACTGACCTCCGACCAATTTTATACAGCACAGCGCACTCAAATATCTGTCTTATCTGTTTTAGTGCGACTTTGTTAAGCGACGAAGACGCTCCGCTCGATTGCTTGTCGGATCGAACCCACCTGACACGGGGACGGCTCATTGGTTGAATATGGGTTGCAACGTCAGACGACGTAACTCATTGTGTAATGCTGGAATACAACGTTGTTCCAACCTCACACTAACTTCAGGTGTCCGTCATCGCTGGCAATGATAAACCAATCAGAGAACAGTACGAGTTTCCAAAGCGAGATGAATGAGATAAATAAAGTTTGACTAAACTGCCTGTTTTGTTTTGTTTTATATACGGAATGTTTGCGCCTTATAAATCGGTGCACTTCATGTACGAAAATAGACCCGTTCATTGATATTGCGCCTTACGGTCCGCAAAATGCGGTATTAACGGATTGTTGTATTACAGTAAAGCAGTTTTAGTACTTCTGTAAGTATGTTAACAGGTAGGTTGTTTGCTTTACGTCGCCATTAGAGAGCAGCGCAGAGTTCAGACTTCACTTCTAAAGTTGAACGAAACCGATCTCTGTCATCCAGGTCACGGTGAGTTCTCTCGGACAAGGGGTGAAACTTCTTCGAGTGAAGAACGGAGACGTCCAACCATCCATTCACAGTCATATAAACGTATGTAACCATGCGGTCTGTGCAGGTTCTTAGTCATCCAGAACTGAAGAAGCCTCTCGGACGAAGGCTAAAACATCTTGGCGTGAAGAAATTCAAGCATACCGTGCAACCCTGCCGCCCAAGGCTTCCGGCGGTACTGCTTCATGTGCTGCATTCGGCCACGCATCCGCTAGCTGCCTGAGGAATGATAGCAGGAAAGCAGAGGACGGATAGAAAGCTCCGTCCGTTAGCTCATTTTAGCAGAAATTAGGATAGATTATGAAATCCAATTAATCTAAACCTGCCGACCGGTGTTGTGGTTTCAGACTCAGGTGGAAATGTTTGTTTTGTTGATGCCGGTTGAGGCGTGAATGCGTGGTCGGCGGTGAGACGTCCGACGGGTATGTTTCCGCGTCGGAAAGCCAAAATGGAAAAACAGATCTCCGAACTCTCCCGAACAGTACAACTCTTAATGTAATGGTTACGTTGTTAACTGCAGTTTGGAATAGAAAAACAATATGTGCCTTGAATCGTCCCTCGGTGGGGAAAATTTCAATTTGCAGAAAGTGCAGTCGAAGCAGTCGGTATATTAGAAGTCAAAAAACCCTGGTTTGCGATAATATCAGAAAAGTAAGATGCAAATATAAACGATGTAAACAATATAAACAATATAGACACTATTTTATATGTATATATAAATGTAAACACGAACTGAAGAAGCCTTTCGGATGAGATGAAATGTCTTCAAGGTAAGAAAGTAAGTTAATTTTAACACTATCGTGCAAAAACTGAAAAAAAAATTGAAAAAGGGAAAGCAGCGGCCGACAACAAGCGCTTACAGCAGCAACACCGCAGCATTTATGGATGAAATGTTTCAATAAAATAAAGTGTAGTTTGATTCATTCATTCCCTGCACGGAAATCCGGACAATTTGGGTTCTCCAATGAACCTCCTGCATGTTTTTAGATTGCGGGAAGAACCTGGAACGTGGCGACGCCGTGCAAAAAAAAGGCCTCCCTGGTTTAGAATCCAAGCAGGGACCTTCTCGCTAAGCTTTGCAAACACCGCCATCCCGTTTTGAGGTATATCAACGTGGAAAAAACAAGTAAAAGAGAAAAAATGAAAATACCCAAATAAATAATTGAATGAATAAATAAACCCTGACGCTTAACTCAGTCTTGGTGGGAATCCGATTGGCTTCGGCGCGGGAGCCGGTTAAATCTCCCGGCTCTTGGAGGGTTTCGCTTCCGGAATATCCGACACCGAACCGGCAAATTCGGCCGCGAATTAATTATCTCCGACAAATGAGTAAACACGCCGTGCCCCCCCCCCCCCCCCCCCCCCCCCCCCCTTTTCGGATCAGACCGCCGAATCTCCTCAGATAAGAACTCGCTGTTTCAGATCAGCCGAATCCGCCGACACCCAGAAGCCGTTGCCTCGCCGGCGCTGATATCTTGACGATTTGTAAACACGGTACGCCGCGATTCGACAATATCACGCATAAGAATCCTCTTTCCTTAATCTGAAAATGAACTGTGAAATAACTGCCCCGCGTACGGCGTGACACTTCCTCGCGCTAAATATCAGTGGGTCGGCGCTACGGCTAAGCGGTATATTTTATTTTGTCCAACCGCCGATGCTTTCGATACTTGTTGGAACGCAGTATAAGAGAGTTGTAAAAGTAAAACCTCCACGTTCCTCCTCCTCCTCCTCCTCCGCCGCCGCCGATATCCAGCTGATGTAATCCCCGGAAAGCCTCAAAGGGCAGCCTTCCATGTGGAACCTCCTCCCCGACATCCCGGGTGTCACAGACGAGGAACTCATTGAATCCATGAATGGCAATATTTCACGTGGTGCAGAGAAGGAGCCTTTAGACGCCACAAAATGTCCGCGGGTTCCAACGTCCGACAGCTGAAACGCAGCTGTTGGGTTCGCCAGCTGTTGATTGGCTGTCAGCTGTCGATATTTTTGTTTCGGACGACAAAACAAAAAAAAAAACAATTAATGTAGATTTCGAGTCGGCGACCTGCGTCTCCCTTTGGTTTTTGAAAATAATTTAATTAAAATGTATTTTATTTTGCTGTCTAGTGTCTATGTCTATTTCGCCGTCTCTCTGCTGTCTTTTTATTCGTGTATTTTTTTTCTTCTTTCCATCATCTGTCTTCTGCCTTTCTATTTCTATTTATATTCATATTTATATTCATATTTATTTCATTATAACTGTTGCGCTGCTGTGACAAAGGAATTTCCCCTATGGGGATCAATAAAGTTCATCTTCTTTTAGTTCATTCATTTTTAAAATGTCATTGTCACTGTAATTGTAACATCTAAATAAAATATGTTAAAATATTTTTGTCACTCTTAATAAGCCGCCGTGTGCGACAGTAAAAGGATGACAGCATACAGAGCGAAGTCGGCATTTTTTCGTTTGCTGCTGGTGGATAATTTAAGTTATATTTTTTTCATAAATACACAAAGGACTCAAACAGATGTCGAGTATTTTTCTTCAAAGTAACCTTAAACTCAAATTGTTTTTTCGGAGTTCAAAACATTTTGTCACATGCGGAAATGTTATTTTGTTTTCTCTTCAGTTGTTCATTGATTACAAAAAAAAACAAAACAAAAAAAAACACATTTTGTTATTACATAGCACAAAGGTGATTTGTTGTGTTAATTCATTTGAAATTTCAATTTAATTTAAGCCCTGAAATATCGTTGGAATTTATTAGAAAATGGATTGTTAGCATGTATAAGAAGTTGTATAATATTTCCAAGGCTAATGTTGGCTATTCTGGTTATTAAATCAATCATTTAAATTTTGCGGTTTTTTTTTTTTTTTTTTTTTACAATTGTTTTTGTGTTTTTTAAATAAATAAGAAAAGAAAAGATCGTTTTAACAATGTCACTCCATGATTTTTTCATCCAAAAAATCTTTTTTTTTTTCAAATTTTGAAGCAAAAAACAAATTGCTAAGCTACTTTTTCATTTTTTGCTTGCCCAGATTTTTTTGGAAACCCGCTGTATAAAACCCCCAGATGCATGTGAGCAAAAACAGCAAAACAAAGGTTTAATTTCAGGCAGGGGGCCACAAAATATTGTTCCGAAGGCCGCAATAGGCCTCAATTTTTGCACGTCTATACTGTTTATATATTGTCACATTGTTTACCAACCTATTTTATATCCACTGCTCAAAAAAATAAAGGCGACACTAAAATAACACATCCTGGTTTTGAATGAATGAAACGTTGAACAACAAAATCACACAAAAATAATCAATGAAAATGAAATGTACGAGTCGGTGGAGGTCGGGGTTTGGAGCCAAAGTGGACAAACACACAACTTGGATGTAAAGTCCTTAAAATAAGTCCAAATGAATCAGTTTTGCTTCCTAAGTGGACAGAAATGTGATGACTTGTTGAAGTGTTCCCTTTATTTTTATTCTTTTTGAGCAGTTAATCTAAGTTTCTTCTATTTTTAATCGATTCTCTTGTACTTTCCGCAGTTTGTGGTCGAAATTTCCGCGATTCAGGGAATCTTCTCTTCCATTCTGTTCACGTATCATTGGAGACACACAACCATTTAATCCTTCACGTTAAATCCAGACCTTCAAGCATTCGCCCTCTCATGAACGGGTCGTCCAGAAAAATACAACCGTTCGTATGTCTGGAAAATTTCAGCTTGTTTTTGGATTGTGGAAGGAACCCGGTGAATCTCGGAAGACGCGGGGAGAACGTGAAGGCTCCAACATTTTCATCACAGTTGTATGTTTTTGTGTTTCACCTGATGGCCAAAGAGCAGCTTCTCCCGGTGGTCCATGTTGTGTTTCTCCATCTCTTCCATCTCCATCTCTTCCATGATCTCCACTCGGGTTTCCTCCTTGGACACAGAAAACAGGTTCATCCAGTTGCACCGGCTACCAGTAGCTGCCAGGATCAAGCACAAGGCCCTGGCAGAACCTGGCATTCAAAACCACCTCAGGAACAGGTCCAGCATATCTGAACGAAATGATAAGACCTTATGTTCCCAGCAGAGAGCTGCGTTCCTCTAATACAAACCTACTAGCGGTACCTTTTGCTCGCTGTAAGCGATCTCAGGCAAAACTGTTCTCAGTTCTACTACCTCAGTGGTGGAACAAATTTCCGGAAGCAACAAGACGAGCATCATCTCTCTCAACCTTCAAGAAACAGGTAAAAATTGTTCTCTTTCAGGACTTTTTACTGCGCTGATGCCCCAGATCAGGTTCGGCACCAAGTTCGGCTATGCAGTGTGTGTGTGTGTGCGCTTGTGTATGTCTTTGTCAAAAAAAAACAAAACAAAAAAAAAAAAACTCACTAACCCAAGCATACAGTTCTGTATATTTCCTGTGCATCTTGTATTTGCAAGTGTTATTTGCAGTCCTTATGTCCTCTATTGTAAGACGCTTTGGATAAAAGCATCTGCCAAATGCAATGTAATGTAATGTAATGGAGGATCGAGGACGTACATTTCAGTCTCGAGACTCCGACGTACTCATTCCTCACCTGAGGAATCGACAGATGATGAAACTAATTCTTCTTCTCCTTTGGTCTTCTCCCTTCAGGGGTCGCCACAGTGAATCCACCTTCTCCATCCAACCTTGTTCTCTGGATCCTCCTCTCTGGTCTTCCTCTGGACCTTCAATTCCAGCATCCGTCTACCACTATATTCATTCATGACCCAACCATCTCTGACCTTCTCTCCAAAACGTCTAACATGATGGACTCCTTCCTGATCCTCTCCATCCTGGTCGTTCCCAAAGAGAACCTCCACATCTTCATCACTCTGACCCCCAGCTCTGCTTGTAGATGTTTGTAGAACATCTCACCACCGTCTCCTCCACCTTGCTTGAACCCATTTCTACGAGTTCATGACATCCTCAAACTTCTCGATCTCCACTCCCCCAGTAGCCTCACACACACACACACACACACACGCACAAACACAAACACACACACACACACACACACACACACACACACACACACACACACGTATCATCACAATCTGGCACACATGGCACAATCTGTTTAACTGAGGATGTAGGAAATTTTGCCAGAGGTGGTCAGCATCATGAGGAGATGAAAAAAAAAAAAAAAAAATTGTAATAAAATGACTTAGCAGATTATTTTAAGAGGGTGACGAAATATGAAACGACCAATAAGATCGAAAAAAAGAACCTGGAATTACCTTACTTAGCAAAAAAGGTTAATTATCCATTATTTCCATTACTATCCCTGATGTTATTGCTGCTATCTGTTTATTCATAGATGTCTTTGCTAACTTCTGTCTTTCTATTTATATTTTGATTTATTTTACTTTTTTTTTTTTTTTTGGACATTATAACTGTTATGCTGCTGTGACAAAGGAATTTCCTCTATGTGGATCAAAAAAGTTTATCTTACCTCATATCATCACACCCTGCTGTCGGAATCAAATTGAAAATTCACATTTCATCCTGTATTATTTTATATTCAGTTTAAAATCCTTAAAGATTTTTCTTTCAGGTCACGTACCCTGCCGCCGGTCGGTCGGTCCAAACAACGTCCGGTTCGTTGGAATCCGCGGCTTCCTTTTCGTCGTTTTGCTCGACGGATGCGAGGAAGCTAGTTTGTTTTCGTCGGGCGTTTCGAAGAAACCCTCCGGCCTCACCGGGATCTGCACATGATATTTTCAGTCATGTTAATAAGATCGCCGTGCGGAAATAGCATCACATTAAAGTAGCGGTGGCGTCGGACGTGCAGCCGTTCGGACGGATCTCACCGTCAACAACTCCGGCCGGAGAAGGTTCCGGAGTCTCCGAGGTGCTCCTTAGTCCCGCTCGCTGCAGATTCGCAAACCCGGCGTGATTGACAGCCGCCAAGCGCGGCGTCACCGCCGCTTCTCGGATAACGAGCTTTCTGAATCGACGCAGAAACATCTCAGCGATAAATTGTTTTCAGAGTTCCTGCAGCCGGCCGGATATTTGTACCTGACTGGTGTACAGCAAGACATTGCATTTTAAATGGCGGGCGGCGGCGGCGTATTGATCGGACAAATCCCCTGATGTGAAATTCGCTTTGGGTTACAATGCACGCTTAAACGCTGCCGTACGCCTTTATTGCACGAGTAAGCGTTTAGCGTTGCAATGTAACAGCTGTCAAATCATCAAGGACTTTGTATATAGGCTCTGAGTTAAACGGAGGCCTGCTGACGATGTGTGTGTGTGCGGGTGTGCTGGGCGAGGGGGAGTGTGTGTGTGTGCGTGTGTGTGTTGGGGGGGGTCATATAGCTCACTGGAAAATAAGCTGTAAATCAAACGGCTGCTTTTGGTTTTCACCTTGTCCTTCACGACCGATGATCGCGGCCGACAGTAACTGTACGCGAAAATGATGAGAGGCAAGAATACTTCTGCGACTGCTACTGCTACTAATATGGATACTAATGAGAAAACTAATATCTGAATAACATAAATAATGTCTAACAAGTACAGCGGTGATGAGGATATAATAATAACAACAACAACTACATAAAAATCCATCACAAAGCTTCCCTACTACTACGACTGCTAATACTGCTAGTAATCAAAAAACAATAATTAGGATGACAATAACAACACAAATTATGAATAAAAAAACAACCATAAAAACAGAAATAATAATAATAATTATAAGAAGAAGAAATAAATAAATAAACAACAAACATAATAATACTTATAATACGAATACTAATACCACTACTACTATTACTACTACTAATAACAATAATAATAATAACAAAACCACAACAGCAACAACAACAATAATAATAATGATAATTAAAGAACATCAATAATGATAATCAGCCACAATAATAACTATAATAATAATAATAATAAATAAATAAATAAATAAATAAACATCAACATAACATCAACAAATACTACTACAACTATAATAATAATAATAATAATAATAATAATAATAATAATAATAATAATAATAATTAAACAACAACCAAAAGCACGATCGTCTGTCCGATGATGACAATGATAATAATAATAAAAACTGTAGATTCATCAATTCCCTGAACATGTGAATGGGAGCGTGAACCTGTGGATTCCCCTCTCTGACGCCTGAATGAGAGCAGCCCGTTCACTTTTAATTTTCAATTTCACTTTGAGCGCTTCCATTCTATAAATCAATCCCATTCTGACGAGGGGATCTTTCTGTGTGGAGTTTGCAATTTCCCAGTCCAAAAACCAGCAGCAGGTTCATTGGAGAAAATAAAAGGAAAATTGACCCAAATTAGTGAGTTTGTCTGTATATGCGGCTCTGTGACTGGCAACCAGTCCAGGGTGTTATATAATAATAACAATAAAAATATTTATAATGAGGATATTTAAGTAATTTCTGACTGTATAAGGGGATACTTGACATTTTCCCTGAAAATTCCAAACTATAAAAAAATAAATAAAAAAAAATAAAATCCTCTGCAAGCTGTTAATAAACACAGGCAGGGAGATCCTGCCCGGTGACGGCGTTTCACAGAGCTGATGAAATTGAATTTGTGCTGCAGGATAAACGCCGTTTTTCCGCGATTATCTGAGCGTGCTATTCATTTGCGTGGGAATCGGCCGGAATTTGCATTTCGCACTTTACACTTTACACCCCTTCCCGAACACTGATTCTGGTCTTGACATGAAAAGTTGAGATCAAAGTCTGGGGTTTGCATTTGATGCTCGAAGTAAAACATCTGAATATTCGAAAAGGGGGGGCCTCCGACTCGAGGAGGGGCCGGATTTGACAGATACACCGGAATTTAATAAAACTGTGGATGGGAATTTAAATATCAAAACACGGAGCTTCACAGCCGGTTTTGGAGAATCATACCGACCCCACACCTTCCGCCAGGGAAGTTTTGGCTTCATGGTGTCACACGCATGTTTTAAAAAAACAAACGGTCGAACGACCTGGAGAAGCAAAAGTGCACGGCGTGCTCGCAAAAAAAAAAAAAAAAAGAGAGCATCGGTCAAAGCCGCGGAGGACCATCGCAGAAGGAAACGTCGACGGCCGTTTGCATCTTTAGGGGAAACAAAGGACCCGGGAAAGATGTCGAGATCTGAATTTTTAGCTTTGGAAGTCGGAACACGTAATTATAGCTCACGGTGGAACTTTATGGCAAGAAAACAGAAAGGATTCAACTTTGAAACTCCTCCGGTTGTAATGATTCAGTGGAGGTTTAGTCAGCGCCTCATTCCTCATTTATTACAAAATATATGTAGACGGATGAACCTCAGTCATAATTCACCTGCTATAATGTTCATTTATAGTATTTTCAATGAAATATTCACCGCGTTTTAAATGGTTGGATGATCAAATGCAGAAAAAATGTTATTTTCTGAAAATAGTCTGGACATTTTTCTTAAAGTGTGTTTAAAGGCACTTTAAATTTGCAGTATTGTTATTTGCAAATATGTCAGTGCATTAAAATAAAAGAAAAATAAAATGAAATTCATAGCTGTTCAGTCCGTATGGCCAGAAATATACAGGACTGTCTCAGAAAATTAGAAAATTGTGAAGTTCTTTATTTTCTGTAATGCAATTACAAAAACAAAAATGTCATACATTCTGGATTCATGACAAAGCAACTGAAATATTGCAAGCCTTTTATTTTTTTTTAATATTGCTGATTATGGCTTACATCTTAAGACAACTCAAAAATAATAATATATTAGAAATATTAGACATAAAATATTAGAATATCATGAAAAAGTAATTTTTGTTTTTTTAATTGAACTTTATCACAATATTCTAATTTTCTGAGACAGTCCAGTAGAGCTTTGAGGCTGACAAAAGCGAAACCATAAAAAATGTCTCAACACTTTTTCCTCAAAAGAAACAAACAAAAATAATAATTTGATGTAGAAAATAAACAACTACCACTATCACCCTGCTGGTATCACTCCCTGAGCCATAATCCAAGCCATGCTATCTGTTGATCCCAGTGCTTCCAGCACATTTGGGCTTTTAAGCGTCGAGACGGTACAACTTTCCTTTTTGACCCCTGACTCATCTGAGGGCAGATAAATAAACTATCAAAATAAAAGTTTTTTTTTTTTTGTGAAATAAAAGGAGGATGCTCTGGCGCCGCCGCTCCCTGCGTGGAAGTGGCTCAGCCCCGGTGAACGTAGACTCACATCTGAATGCAACAGACTCATCCTTTGTGGTACATTCCTGGCGCTAGTTAGCATAGCACTGCAGCTTCACTGCGTCGAACCCCCAGTGGTTTATGCTGTTCCACTGGTGTTGAGCAGTAGTTGTTGTTAGCCTGCTTAGCTAACAGTGAGTTAGTGGAGGGGTGACTTCCTGTTCCAAAAACACCACCGCGCAAAGTGGCAGATAAGGGAATACGATACTTGGGTAGTTAGCATAGCACAGGAGCTCCACTCTGTCGAACCCTGAGTGGCCACTGATGTTTAGCAGTAGCTGATGTTAGCCTGCTGAGCTAACAGTCAGTCAGCTGTTGGTTGACTTCTAGAACAGCACCACGCAAAGTAGCAGATAAGGGGATACAACATTTGGCTAGTTAGCATAGCACTGCAGCTTCACAGCTTCGAACCCCCAGTGGTCGATACTGCTTAGCAGTAGTTGATGTTAGCCTGCTTGGCTAAAGGTAAGTCAGCGAAGGGGTGACTATCTCTATGAAAAACACCACCACACAAAGTAGATACCGCCATCGGTATAAAATTGAAGGAATGTTTTTTCTCTTATTTACCTTCATAAAAGAAGCACCGAGCGCATCGGTCAGGATCCACAAGTCTCACGAACGCCGATCCTCCACGTGCCGGGTCTCCAAGCCTTCCCTTGACCCTCTCCCGGTCCTTGAGTCGCTCCGTCAGAGATATTCCCCCCGGCCTTGTCCGTCGCCTCCCTCGTCAGCAGGACGATGGATCGCCCGACTCGTCCCGGGAGTTCCAAGGATGCAGGGAGGATCCGGGCAGCTGACGGCGGAGCGCTCGCGCCTCTCCACCCTCGCTCATCATTCGCGGTCTCGTCAAGCTTTGGATGAAATGGGACGTTTGAATTCTGTGTCCTTTCGGCATCGAGGCCAAGGTTCGCTTCGCAAATGCAAGCTCCAAAACCCGCTTTCAAAATTTGGACTCTCAAGCAAGAAGTTTTTAGCTTAAATGTCTGTTTTTGTACTCAAACATTGTTGTAAGTGTCATTCTTTCATCCATTAGCAGTTATCCTGCACCGAGTCACAGACCTTTTTGAGACGCATTTTGTAATAACAATGCATTTTGTGATAAACGTCCAAAATGTGATAACTTTTCATTTCCTTTTGTAATAAAGCCGCATTTTGTAATAAACTGACGCATTTTGTAATAAACTGCCCCAACGCATTTTGTAATAAATTTTGCCGCATTATGTAATAAGTTATTACATGTTGAGAAGATTATTACAAAATGCGCTTGCAACTTTTTTATTCTCTAGGAAATGTAATAACATGGTGTATTATGTAATAACAATTCTAAAGCATAGTTTATTTGTTTGTTAATTGTATTTTATTTTACTTTAAAGTATTTGTAAAAGCTAGGCCTATTATTAGTATCACTGTATTAGCCTAGCAGCAGTACTTAGCAATTACTATCAGTACACTATTCAAAGGTTGCATTAACAGAATAAACTGCCCCAACGCATTTTGTAATAAGTTATTACATTTTTAGAAGATTATTACAAAATGCACTTGAAACTTTTTTTATTCTCTAGGAAATGTAATTACGTTGAATTTATAGAATATTCTCTGTTAATGCAACCTTTGAATAGTGTACTGATAGCAATTGCAAAGTACTGCTACTAGGCTAATACAGTGATACTAATAATAGGCCTAGCTTTTACAAATACTTTAAAGTAAAATAAAATACAATTAACAAATAAATAAACTATGCTTTAGAATTGTTATTACATAATACACCATGTTATTACATTTCCTAGAGAATAAAAGAGTTGCATTTTGTAATAATCTTCTCAACATGTAATAACTTATTACATAATGCGGCAAAATTTATTACAAAATGCGTTGGGGCAGTTTATTACAAAATGTGACTTTATTACAAAATGAAATGAAAAAAAGTTATCACATTTTGGACGTCTATTACAAAATGCACTGTTATTGCAAAATGCAACAACAACCATTCAGCCTCTCAAGGCATTTCAAGAGATTTAGAAGAAGAACAGTTTTTATTCATTTATTCATTTACCCACCGCTCCCATCTGTGATCCCTGCTAACTAAACCGATATCACCGATGTGTCGACTACCCGTGGATGTGACGGCTGCTTCCCGGTTAAAGAGGAAGACGAATTGCTTTTTTTTCTTTCTCTGTTGTCTTTCATCGATCGATGTAAATCTAACCGATGTCGGCGGCACAAACGCCGGCTTTCGAATCGGACCAATCGACAGCGGTTGGCAGTCATACGTAGCGATGCTAATAGCCGGTGAACCGCGTGTTTAATGTAGAAATAACCACGATTGCTCTGAGATCAGCGTATCGGAGTTAGATCAGAGGTCCGTCCCCTCGTGCAGAGAGAAAAAAATCAATCCATCGACGAATGAATTGAACAACCATAAATATACGCGGAAGAAATATAGCGTTAGCATTTTGCAAGAAATTAACATTCCCATGGTTGCAATTATGCAGTGCAGAGGCCAGAAGCCTCCTAAGTTTTACATCTCAGCCAGCAAAGCGATATCTTCAGTAAATCCTGGCAGGATGAGCTTTACCTTCCATTTCGATGTCCAATCTAAAGCGACAACAAGGAAATCCAGAAGCACTTTCATCACCGAAGATCAGCAAAACCGTCACATCTGAGGTGGATATCTTCTTTTTTCTTCTTCTTCTTCTTTCGTCTTTTCCCTTCAGGTGTCGCCACAGCGAATCAACTTTCTCCATCTAACCCTATTCTCTGGATCCTCCTCTGTCACACCAACTACCTTCATATCTTCTCTCACTACGTCCATCAATCTTCTCTTTGGACTTCCTCGAGACCTCTTGCTTGGCAGCTCCAATTCCAGCATCCGTCTACAAATATACTGACTATCCCTCCTTTGACCTGACCGAACCATCTCAGACTGGCTTCTCTGACCTTCTCTCCAAAACATCTAACATGTGCTGTTCCTCTGATGGACTCATTCCTGATCCCATCCATCCTGGTCACTCCCAAAGAAAACCTTAGGAGTTTCATCTCTGCCACCTCTAGCTCTGCCTCCTGTCTTTTTGGTCACTGTAGATGTTTGCAGAGCATACAGCATGGCTGGTCTCACCACTGTCTCCTCCACCTTTCCTTTCAGTCTGGCTGATAATCTTCTATCTCTTCATACCCCTGACACTTTTCTCCACCCATTCCAACCTGCTTGGACCTGTCTCTTCACCTCTTTTCCACACTCTTTGTTGCTCTGGACTGTTGAGCCCAAGTACCTGAAATCCTCCAACTTCTAGATCTCCACTCCCTGTAGCCTCACTGTTCCACTCGGGTCCCTCTCATTCATGCACATATATTCTGTTTTGCTGCGACTAACTTTCATTCCTCTCCTTTCCAGAGCATACCTCCACCTCTCTAGATTTTCCTCAACTTGTTTTCTGCTCTCACTACAGATCACAATGACATCTGCAAACATCATGGTCCTTGGAGATTCCTGTCTAACCTCATCTGTCAGCCTGTCCATCACCATTGCGAACAAGAAGGGGATCAGAGCTGATCCCTGATGGAGTCCCACCTCCACCTTCAACTTCTTTGTTACCCCTACAGCACACCGCACCGCTGTCTCACAACGAGCATACATGTCCTGCACCAGTCTAACATCCTTCTCTGCCACTCCAGATTTCCTCATACAATAATCTGAGATCGATATCCAGATTCGTAAATCCATTTGTCGCTTGAAAAAAAGAAACAAAACTAGGAGAGCAGAACAAATGAGAGGCCTGAAAACAAGCGGTAATTAAATAGAAGTGCAAACGTGTACTTATCATTGCGGCGCGAGGAGATCACATTACAACGCCGCCGCTGTCGTCCTCTCAGCGAAGGACTTGCTCAGACGCGTAAATAAACATTATCGGTGACGATCCGCAGTCGTCCGGGTCGCTGATAAACCTCATCCCGGCAGCTCATTAAGCGATAAGACTCATCTGATAATATTAGCATCTTTTTTTTTTTTTTCATGTATTTACTTTTTTGAGAGAAGCGGTTTAGTCCTTTGTTTTGGAAGAAACTGATGAAACCGGCTCACTTTTGAATCTTTAGTTTGATGAGCGCGGAGGCTTTTTTGAAGCTTTTATCAGTGCTGGGCTTAATAAGGAAACTGATTTGGTATCATTTGTAGATCAGAAGAATTTATAAATCGGGAAGAGCACGTGTGTGTGTGTGTGTGTGTGTGTGTGTGTGTGTGTGTGTGTTGGGGGGGCTTTCATAAACAGCGCTAAGGTCTTCTCAAAGACGGGATTGGTCAGCGTGTTTTATTTATAAATGTCGATCTTGACTTTGATCAAATTCTGAAGATCCTAAAATCGAAGAGATCATGAATTTTAAAAACCTGACACACACACACACACACACACACACACACACACACACACACATAGCTCATGCTTGAACAGCCCAGTTATGGTTGAAATAACTGTGAATAACATTGAATGAATGAATGAATGATCGCCATCGGCAGGCCTGGAAAGATTGACTCCATGTTCTCCCTGTTCCTGCCTGGATTCTCTCATCCGTAAGTGCACGTGACCACGTGATTGACAGGTGACCTCGGAGGGTTTGGCCCCGCCTCTCGCCAAATACCCTCTGCGATTGACTCTGGGTACAGAAAAAAAAAAAAAAAAACATGTCTGAATGAATGAATTATTATCATTACTATTATCAGATCTCATCTTGAGAGACGATTTTTTTTTCCCTGCAATCTCAGATAAGCACCGGAGCCGCGGCAGAATTACGGGGCGACGGTTACCGGGGTGATTCGACCGCCGTGGAAACGGCATTTTCAGAAAAAAAAGACGACATCTAAAGCGTAAATGAAATAATCAGAGTCACTCTATAGACTTTATCTAAAGACAGAAGAGCTCGGTTTGTATCGGGCTGAAGACGCTGCTGCTAATATTGAAAACTCAAACCAGCCCTGATTGGTCCGAGAGATAATAGAGATGAATGAATAACATTAATTTATTCATTTGCTCATTCGCAAGTTATATAGTTCACTGACGACAACCTGGTCCTGAACGTCTGAAACATCAATTAATTTATCAATTCATGGGGATTGTGGTGGTCGAGGCAAACCTGCCACGTTGTTATAGGAGAAATAATCTTTATTGATCCCTTTGTCACAGTAGTGTGACAGTTATGTCAAAAAAAAAAAAAAAAAAAAAAAAATTAATAAATATGAATATAAATACAAAACAACAACAACATCAGGGATAATAATGCTCTTTTAGCCCCAATGTTTACCGCGCAAAGAGCCGTTTGGATCCGTTTCCCCAAAGTTAAGAAAACGCCAGGAACCTTTTAGAAATTAAAAATGAACGAAAACTTTCTTTTTTTTCTTTTTCTTTTTTTTTTCCTTAATGCAAGTAGAAGCAAAATGTGTTGCTTTTTTTTTTTTTTTTTTGATCAATGAACAACTGCAGAGCGAAGGAAATGACATTTCTACATGCAACAATACATTTTGACCTCTGGAAAAAAAGCCGTTGGGTTGAAGGTTACTTCAAAATACTACAAAATACTCAATGTCTATTTGATTGCTTCTTGTATTTATATAAAAAAAAAAAACACTAAAAAAAGAAAACCAAAAATGCCTTCCTCTTTTTGTGTGATGCCATCCTTTTACAGTTGCGTGCTGAAAGAGCGACAAAAATATTTTATTTCGCACATTTTATTAAAATGTTACAAGATATTCAAAATTTGAAATCACGCTTTTAAAAATGAACCTAGTATAATGGAATACATTTTAATTAGATACTTGTTCATTATTTTCAAAAGCCATTTCAAAAAGGTGTTGCCGACCTCTATCCTGGTCAGTGGAAGTGTTTTCTGCGTTTACCGACACACAACCTTTCACCCTGTCATAAATCCCTGTCACATAAATACTACATGTAATCATTTACATGCACACATACATCATACACATGTACATTTTTAATTTGAATTTGGTTATTCACCCTTATTGTTCCTTTTTGTTGTCCGTTCTTATCCCTGTTCTTCTCCCTGCTGTCTATTCATTCGTGGATGTCTATTTATATTCATATTTATTTTTCACAATATAACTGTTACGTTGCTGTAACAAAAGAAGAGGCATCAATAAAGTTTATCTTGTCCTTTCTTATCTTAGCTTATATACTTGTAAATACATATGTATATACATTACACATATTTATATATACCTTTAACTGTATTATCATATATTTATTTTGATCTTTACAGTTTATTTAATTTTTATTATTCGCTATTTTTATTTATCTATTTTGATCATTACCATTTATTATATTTTTATTATTCACTGTTTTTATTTATTTATTGCGATCTTTACTGTTCATTTTATTTTTATTATTCACTGTTTTTATTTATTTATTGCGATCTTTACTGTTCATTTTATTTTTTGGATTTGCTATTTTTATTTATTTATCGCGATCTGTAGGGTTTATTTTATTTCTATTATTCGCTATTTTTATTTATTTAATGCGATCTTTACCGTTTATTTTATTCTTATTATTCACTATTTTTATTTATTTATTGCAATCTTTAGGGTTTATTTTATTCTTATCATTTGCTATTTTGATTTCGGTTCTTCCCCACTTTTATTCTGTAGCAGGAACTGCTTTAACAAAAACCTTTTACCCCCTTGGGGAATCAATAAAATATTCTGATTCTGATTCACAACTCATAAATCCATTCACCCTCACCCGGAAGCGCCAACAACTGCCTCCCAGTAATCACACTGCAAGTGAATGATCTCTGGTTATACAGCTCTTTAAACACATTTAAATGCATTTTCCACAAGCTTCACGCCGCAATTCATTCATCCATTCGTACAAACTCGACGCGTCTCGAGACGAGACACAAAGGCACCGAAGTGTGATGAATCACTTTTGGGGGAAAACAAAAAAAAACAAACACCAAACAGTAACTTTTCCTCACCCGTTCACTGGAAACGGCGGATCCACAACAGCACTTATGGAACGTGGGCCGGCGGCGGCGGCGGCGGCGGCGATTCGCTCCGTCTCCATTTGCTTGTAATGGGGAAGCTTGAAGCTCGGCTGGTCGCGCATTTCCATACGAGCTGATCAGTCACGAGCAAACGACTCGGAGCTTCGCGTCGCCACTTACGGGAGGCTGTCAGCGGCTCCGGGGTCCGTGTCATGTAGTTAGTGAACGGAAATAAATCTGAGGCTCTTTGCACTTAGTATTTTATCCGGCTGAACGACTTTGCATTTGTTACTTGAATATGACGGACCGTTGGCGCCGCATGCACATTGTAAACTCCCAGTTCACCTTACATTAAATGATCTCCCGCTGAAAAAAAAAACTTTTTCTTAAGCGACGGAAACAGTCCGCCATCACTCGTCCGGCGACGGCGGTTCACCAACGGCTGTAAACAAATTTGGCATCTCCGAGGTAAACTGGGCGAGAAACTGAAAAATCTTGACCGATCGTGGAAATGCTGGTAAAGGTATCGCCGATTTCGATATTTTTTCCCATAAAACTTTGGCGGGTAACTCACCCTTCGGCAGCCGACCACGAGGGAACGACGAATCGAATGAGATGATCAGCCGGATCTGGAAGTCAATCGAGAAGGAGTGATAAAACACAAAACATGGGAATGGAGAGTTTGTGACGGTTCTGCAGATACTTCTGCACCAGGGAAGCCAAGATGGTGAGACACTCGCTATCATTACATTACATTCCAGTTATTTTGCAGACGTTTTTATCCAAAGAGACTTACAAAAAGTGCAATTCGGTCACCGAAGATCCGAAGTACCAGTTGTTGGAAGTCCGAAGTGCCCACTTAACCAAATAGCCATCTCAGAACCATATACATACATACACTCTTTTCTTGGGGTTGGGGTTGGGAGCTAGGTGCGATTAGCAGGGTAGTGCTTGGTGAAGAGGTATGTTTTCAGCTCACGGCAAAAGATGGGCAGCGACCCTGCTCTTCTGACCTTTTTGGGAGTTCGTTCCACCACCGAGGAGCCGAGACCGGTTCGATCGGCGGTCGGGGGCTCCTACTGATGGGATGGACGGTCGCCCACAGGTGGCAGATCGGAGGGGACGGGTAGGGACATGTGGCTTGAACATGTCCTGGAGATAAGATCGGCCTGGACCATTTACTAGCCGGTAGGCGAGCACCAAGATCTTGAACTTTAGACCTTGGTGAGCACCAAGGTCTTGAACTTAAGACCTTGGCGAGCACCAAGGACTTGAACTTAATGCGGGCGGCTACCGGGAGGCAGCGTAGGGACCTAAGAAGGAAGAATTTTGGCCGGTTGAGCCCCAGGCCGGCTGCTGCGTTGTGAAGAAGCTCCAGAGGCCTGATGGTCACCGCTGGGGCACCGGCAAAGAGGGAGTTGCAGTCGTCCAAACGAGAGACGACTAGATCCTGGATGAGTTTCTGCGTCGTATCCTCCGTGAGGAGTCCACGAAGGACTCCACGAAGGACTCCGTGAGGAGGCTTGACTGGTTACCAGGTTGCCCAGAGAGATTTAATCCCGGTGTTGTTCTCCATGTTCTCCCGGTTCCTGTCTGGGTTCTCTTGTCCAAAGGTGTACCCGACCTCGTGATTGACAGGTGACCTGGGCGGATTTGGCCCCGCCCCTCTCCGAATACCCTCTGCGATTGGCTCCAGTACTGACTCTGGGTATGGAAAAAAAAACAGTCTTCACAATGACCGTGTGAATGAATTATTATCATTACTATTATTATCAGATCTCATCTTGAGATACAATTCTTTTTTTTTCCCTGCAATCTCAGATAAGCACCGAAGCCGTGGCAGAATTACGGGGCGACGGTTACCAGGGTGATTCGGCCGCCGTGGAAACGGCATTTTCAGGGAAAAAAAACAAACAAAAAAAAAACATCTACGGCGTAAATGAAATAATCAGAGTCACTCTATAGACTTTATCTAAAGACAGAAGAGCTGGGTTTGTATCGGGCCGAAGACGCCACCGCTTTTATTGAAAACCCATCAGCTATTAGAGGAGTGTCTGCTCCGAATGAGCCCTGATTGGTCCGAGAGATAATAGATGGGGGGGGAGGGATTCCGGGCGCCGAGCCAGCGGCGTTGACCACAATTATAAATCAACATTAATAAACTTATTGGGCGACAGAGGGAGCCAGCTAATTGGTTCTCTGCTTTTAATTAATTTTTTTTTTTTTACAAACGAAGGGCGGTGGAGGAGGCGAAGTGAAGACCGTGATTTATTGTTTATGTCCGATAGCAAAGGCGCTAACCTGCGCGGCTACTTTTGCACTACTGATAATCGTCCTCGCCCGGACTTTCACCCTCTCCGTAAAGGACGTCCCTTAATAATGTTTTCAATCAAGGATTAAAAACAGATTAATTGATCAATCGGCTGAGATTAATTGTCCAAAATTTTCATTCGAAGCATTGCGATCAGAACGACGATCTGACTAAAATGTATCCAACCCTTTCACGTTGGGACTCTTTGTCCAAGATTCACGTAGCAGCTCTGGGGCTTTTGGAAAATTTGTTTTTGTGTTTCTGTTGTTTACTTGCACTAAGTCTGCATCGTATTGACAACAATTCCCCTTTTTTGGGAACCTTTATTGTCATACCAGTACGGCACAGTTGGTTTGTGCCACGAAAAATTAGGACCCGGACCATAAAAAATAAATAGAAGAGCAAAAAGAAAAATGAAGAGAAAAATGTGAACATGTACACAAGTAAGAACGACAATTTAGTAAAGGCTGAAGTTAGCAATGCTAGCTTTAAATGTATATATATAGATATGTATGTATGTATATGAAATCTTCATGTCGTGGCAACTGGGCTCGAATCTCTTCACTTGAAGATGTTTTAAGCCTCGACCGAGAGGCTTCTTCTGTTCTGTTGAGTTTCCCAATACAGGGTTTTGGGCAGGTCTCTGTCCTGGTGACTTTTTTATGCGAATGACAGAGTCGATTGCCAAAAACTAGGTGGAACGGGGTTGCTATGCTAACCGGGGTGTCGTTCAGTGGGGACTGAGGAGCAACTGTTGGGGATTTACCTGGATTGATTTGTGCAAAGGTAAAGTTAGACATCTCAGAATGTGAAACAAAGGAGCAAAAACTTTTCGGCAACTTTCTCGGTATTGAACCCGGTACGGCGTTCTAAGTTTGTGAAAGGTCGTGTCTGAGGCCCCCTCTGCTGTTCAGAGATGATTTCTCTGATTGGACAAAGATTCTTTGACTCCTCCCTCAAACCATCTGTCTCCTCTGGCAAGAATACGAACATTGCTGTCCTCCAAAGAACAGTCCTTGTCCTTCAGGTGAAGGTGGACCGAGGAGCCCAAAGGTCCACGGGCAACTCGAAGTGCTAAGGCCTCTGGGATGAGGGACGAAACATCTTCAGTTGCCACAGTAAGAAGATTTCAACAAGAATTCACCATCATCTGGATGTCTGAGAAGCTCCACAGATACACTACTGCGCACTGTTCATCTAAAGTTTTGATGCCTCTCGCCGGGAGTCCCTACAAAATTTGGTTATGCCGGGATAATGACAATGAAAACTGAGAGACCAGTCACTTCCTCTTTCCACTAATCACAACATGGGCGGTTTGATTTGCGACTCAAAGTACGGTTGGGTAAGATGCTGAACACCTAGCATCTCCCTACGGTCTTGTTAGCGCCTTGCGTGGTGATTCCGCCACCATCGACGTGTGAGTGTTGACGTGAACGGTTGACTGCATTGTGGAAGTGTCAAGAGCGAAGACGGCGTAGATATTATTTTTTCCCGATCGTCTTCAACCCGCCTTCGTCATGGACCGGCGCGAGTGCCTTCACAGGTGTCTGGAAAGATAAATAAACAAAGAAAATGAACCAAATAAATGTTCTCCATCTTAACTTGCTCAAGGGCAACCACCCACTGCGCGAATCCGTCAGAAGGAAGGTCAACAATGTGCAAAATGAAAGAAAGCATTCAGAGGAAAACGCACCGCACGGGGCAGAAGGGACCGCAGGACTTGGCTGTTGAAACAATACAAATGTTTTTAAAAAGAAAAAGAAGAAAATACACCACTTTTTGGCATGTAGAAGAAATAGTTCCTGCTCGGGCTGCGTCCCTCGTCGCTTCCGATCTCAGAGACTTGAAAAACCCTCAGCGACCCCCACCGGTCTGAAATATACATCTCTTCTTGTTTCTCACCGCGTCTCTTCGGTGGCCAAATATATATTTAATTCAAACCCCGGAAACCCGATGACACCGATCGTTACTTAACAGGTTGCAAAGGTCCTAACAAAGTTCCGGCTTTACATCCCAAAGTTCCAGAGCGGTTTGAAAGAAGTTTTCCGGTAGCTAATGATACTGCTTACAGTGCAACCCGGTAGGAAAAAAAAAAAAAAAAGAAAAAGTAAACAGTGAAAAACAAAATAATAAAGTCTCTCGGTGGAAAAGAGGAGGCAGAATAAAGTTTGAAAGGATTAGAAATCAATTAGGAATCGGATTTCTAATTTCTCAGAGGAGCCGAGAGCCGGGGAATCTAGATGCTAAACAACTTCTGCCGGAGCCGCTTCCAGTTATTGAACCTGCAGGAGTTTCAGTCACTTCAACATCCGGACGCGTTTCGGTAAAAACGACGTGGAAAATCGATGCGGACGTTCCGCCGCTGCGCTCTTTCGTAAATGAACGCGCGGCGACGGACCAAAAAGGGCGTTTCCGTGGAGGGCGAAATCGAAGCGGCGATCGGGGGGACGCCGGGCGATTTTGCATCGGGCGATATCGTCGGCGTTGGGCGAAATGAAATGCGAAGGGAAAAGAAAAGACGGATAAATTTTAAGCACCGCACCTCGGATGCGATAAAAAAAAAAAAAGGAAATATTCCGAGCACAAAGCATCTCCGGCGGAATTCAAGTGGCCGAGCCTCAGGTGGGTGAGAGGGGACACCCCTGCTATCTGAGATGAATGAAGACGAGGAGAAACGGGCCCGCCGCGGAAACGCCGGCTGAATATGGCCGTTTTGATTTCTTTGTGAACGAGACGATGCTAAGGGCCCTTGTAGCGATTCGCCGTCTCTGTTTTGAAAGTGCATCGGGAAGAAAAAACCCGGGAAGGCGCCTCCTCGGCCCTCCGCCGGTTCGAGGAGGTGCAAAATGAGAAATGAACTCCGGGTTTTAGACGGTGTCGTTCCCCCGCGAAACGTGCCGAAATATCTACGGCGCCGTTCTTTTTCCGAGAAGTTCCACGCCGAGTCACCAGCTGGCCGGGGCCTTTGGACCGGACATCGATCAGGACTAGTTTCGCATCGTTAATCCATCATCTGGCGGGCGCGGCGGTGAGGTGTTTGGCTCTTCCGCCTCACTGCGGTTCTACTTCCAGGTTCTACTCAAGTTTGCCGGGTTCCTCACACATGCGGGAGGTTCATTGGAGACCCTGGATTGGTCAGATCCGTAAGGCACGATTGGTTGTGTCTCCTTATATGGCTCTGCGATCAACCGGCCGCCCAATGATGGCGGACTAATTAATCCCGCTGGACCGGAGGTGGCGTGGACGGGTTTCCTGTCAATCACACAATCCAGGCGTCACGCCAACAAACAATTCAGGCTGAAAGTATCTGTAAAATTCTACTTCTATTCAACCGCTCCGATCACGTAAAAGAATCACGACATTGTGTTCGCGAACGTGTGAAGGGAATCACCCTTAACCCGAACCGGCACTTTATCTATCGGATCTTTTCTTTTTAGCAGGAATCATTTCAGTCTGAAAAGGAAGCCTGGTATTTTTCAAGGTCCTCCGATGAGGTTCAAGTATGTTCTTTTCTCGTGAATTAAGAGCAATCTGTGGTTTCTACGCTGCGCTAACAACCATCGCTAACATGTCCCTGGAGTCCGGGGTTTCACACACAACAAAACCAGTCCTACCATGGAGGTCCTTGCCGGGGAGAAGCATCTGCGAGGGGTTCTCGGACATCCACGTCGAAGGATGTCATATCCTGGAGTCGTTTTCTCTCCTTGCAGATGTTCCTCCTCTTGTTTGAGGCTTCTTCGACTCTACCAGAAGGTGGGGGTGATTCATGACAAAGGCAGGAATCCCGGGGACTCGCCTGAGCTGGTATCTGAACGGGTATCTGTAGGCCAATGTGTGGAGAAGAAGAGAAGTCCACTCGTGATGAGGTTGGATGGTAGTCACCAGGTCTGGATCTTCGGGTACATTCGATTTATCGACGGATCTCACCTCCATCCAGGTAGCTCCCCGGAAGGAACCCCCAGGAGAAGAGGAACATCTTCAAGCGACCAGGCTCGACCAGGACCTGCAGGGCGGAGAACCTTCAAAGATACATCTTGTAATGACATCGCAAGCTCCTGATTCCATTAAATATCGATTCTGTGAAAAAAAAAAAAAAAAAAAATTCTGCAGGCTCGTCCTCTGACTTTGCTCCGGAGTCTTTTTTTATATAAGATTTTAAATAAATAAACGTTTCACAGTCAATCAGAACCGACTCTTTTCTTCTTTGCGATGACGGGTCCACATTATAGAAAAAAGATTTCATGCCGAGAAAATCTCTGATAAATGTTTTTTTTTTTTTTTTTTTCCTGTACTCCTTACAGCAGGATGTCTCCTTCCTCCGTTACGTCTAAAAGAAAAAAAAAAAAAAAAATTTTTTTTTCTATTTTTGTTGCAATCATTACGTCCCTTTCATGTGTCGGTGTCAAGTTAAGAAAAAGAAACGAGCGCGAGGATTCATTCCTTTCCATCCCACATCTGCTGTCCTTGTTTGAGGCCACCTGTGTTCAACCCCGTCTCTATTTTCCCTCATCCTTCTATCAACTCCCTCCCGAACCTTTTTCAATCTGCCCTCCCGCTCTCCCGACCGAACGCCGTCGGCTCCTGTGACGCCGCGGGAGGGTCGTTAGCGTCGCCGTCATTAAATAAGTGAAATCAATCCAGGAAACAGCTGGCTCCCGGGGAAAGGAGGGGGCTGGAGGAGGGGAAACGCCGGGAGGTTTCCGCCGGACGATATTGATGGCGACGCTGTCGGGACACGTACGGATCTACGGCGTCCACTCGCGGATGATAACGGAAGGCCTCATCGGAGCTTTAGATTGTTTCCGATCTTCGCCACGGTAATTATGATGTAAGTGGAAGCGTAACGTGAGGTGTGTGTGCGGCGATTAACCCCGGCAAGCTGAGAAATGAGTCTAATGAGGAGAGCGGGACGCCGAAAGCTGTCCAATCAGCTCCATCCAACCCCGGAGAATGTAGATTTACCCGTGACCTTGAGATGTAAAAGGGCGACGGGCGATTGGAGACGTTTACTCCGAGCGTCTGATTCCGCTCAGCTTTGTTTCTGCCTCCGGAAGAAAAGTAACGTGAGGATCAACCGGGTTGCGTCTCCACGGGGATCATTCATTCGCTGACTTATCATCCATTCGCCAGGGGGCGGAGCTTATCCTACCTGTCATTTAGAAAGGAGAGATCGGGTCAAAATCTTCTTCTGCTGGCGAAACGACTTGAATTTCTTTTTTTTTTTTTCCAGAAAGAATTCTTTCATTGTTTACAAAGTGTAACAAAAACGCTTCAACTCTGCGAGATACGAGGTTTTTGACCATATCGCAATATCTTTTGAACCTGTGGCTGGATTTGAGTAAATTTATTTTTTTTGAACATTTATTAGAACAGGTTCCATTGGAACAGAGTCATGCACATTCTTACAAAACCTCATAACAAGATATACATTATACAATAATCTTTATAGGTCACTTATTTCCTCAATAGCTAGCGAAAAATAAAATAAAACTAAAAAAAAAAAAAAAAAAAAAACATAAACACAAAAAAACATCTAACTCAGTCAAATAGAGATAATATCTTCAACTCTCCAAATATTTTTTAATGGGTGCCCATTTGTCAAGATATAGGTCTGTCTGAAGTTGTAAGTTTGCTGTTATGCGTTCCATGCAGTTTACATCCTTAAGTCTGGTGGGTGGGTGGGGTTTGAGCCAGTTTACTGTGATCATTTTATGTGCAATTAATAGAAGAACTCTAAGCGTAAACACCTGGTTTTTCCTTAGGTCGCTTGTTGATGACTTGAATTTCTTCACTTGGAGCTGTTTCAAGGCTCGCCCAGGAGGCTTCTTCAGGTTTTCGTGAGCTGAAAAAGCAGATCTGAAAGAACCTCCACAATCCTAGGCTAACCAATCACAGAGCCGCATCTAACCATTCTTATGCCAAATAAAATCCAACCATTCATTCTCTTTTTCAAACATCATAAATAGACATGCAAGCATTCTCGCTCCATTTACTTGGCATAAAGTGACATATGTACATCAATTAACCCTCTCATTTGCATGTTATATATGTGATAGATGAATGAGAGGGTGATGGTTTGATGTCTCTATGGCGTGAATGAGAAAGCAAACATCTTTAAAAACAAAGGGGGAAAAGAGTGAACCACTGACGTGCAGTCGGGGGAGGCAGGAGAGGCAAGTGCCTCACTTGCCGATCTTGGAAAAAGAAAAAAAATGTAAAGTGATAGAAAGAATGACATGGTTATATTTACCAACGATTAGCACTGAAAAGGTATTTTTTCATTTAACGTCAACAGTTTTTTATTCAAAGTGACTGGATTTTCACATTTACTGTACAAATACTGAGGAGAGACATGTGGTGAGGCCACGGACTGTTGAGCCTCAACGTAGATTGCAATGACGTCCGACTGCTGGCGTGCTCTGCACCAAGACCGCATTGCTGCCTCCCCGTATGTCACTTTTGCTATATGAACTACATTTCCAGTGTACAGTGTTTTTTTGGTCAACAACTGTACGAATGTTGCTAGTTTCTTAACGGCTGCAAAGAGCAACTAAGTGAGGCACGCAGGTCTCCTGCCTCAGGGTAGGCGTGCCTCACCACCCTTGAACCTCACTGCACGTCAACCATTCACTCTTTCATTCCCATGGCATAAAATTATTCACCCTCTTTCTCATTCATGTAAAAACATACAACTATCTCATTCACGTCATACAGAGACATCCAACCATTCACCCTTTCATCCACAGATCTGCACAGTTCAGGGTCTGGAGTGAACCTCCTGTATGTTTTCGGTCTGCAGGAGGAACCCGGAGAACCCTGAGGAACCCCACGGAGACACGGGGAGAACATGGGACCAGGGAACTTCTAGCAGCGAGGCGGAAGCCTTAACCTTCTATGATCTGGCACGTAACCTGTGAATTAAATCCAGTCCTCGTTCCAAAAAGAAGGGGGTCGTGAGGATCGAACAGCATCGGCAACTTTAACCCTCACTGAAATTCTGTCTTTAAATTCAGCTTGGAGAAATAAACCGGTAACATTCTCCCGGAAAACAAAATGGCTGCATGTTTATGTCTCCGGGCAGATTCTGACTCGCTCGCGCTTCTCGCTGGCACGCGGCGGCCGTGTAAGCAGATTAGCCGTGTCACGCTAACAGCCTCTTCAAGGCTTTGTGAGCTCGATAATGTAAAAAAAAAAAAAAAAATCAACCGATTATAACACGGCTATGATTTTACCCTTTCCGACAGCGGAGGAGTCTGAGGCGCGACGAACACGTACGGAAAATTCTTGTCGGAATCTTCTCGTCTTGGCAGCTGGCGTTGAATTTCTTCACTTGAAGACGTTGCATCTCTTCAGGCTTCTTCAGTTCTAATGACCAGTGGACCTTTGGACTCCGAGGTCCACCAAAACCTGAAGGACAAGGGCCACTCACCTGAAGACAGAAACGTCTGTAATTTTGGCCGGAGAAAGCTGATGATTCCAGAGTCAAAGATTGTCAAAACAGAAAAAAACATCTCCGAGCAGAGGAGGAGGCCTCACAGACGTACTGGGATCAATACCAAGACTTGTATGCCCACATGGACCAACCACATCTGCAGCCTCCAAACAACTGGGAAAGATCCACCACCAGAACCAACTTGGCAACTTCGGTCCATTTGATCCAAGAGGTTTCACTTGTTTAGCTTTACCTTTTTACATTTTGAACCAGGGAATTCTTCAAAAAGTTGTTTTTTATTTGTCCCCAATGAACAACATCCCGGTTAGCATATCAACCTCCTTGCACCCAGTTCCTGCAGAGCAACTCTTCCATTTCCATAACGAGCCACCAGAACCAAGACCGAAACCCTGGCAGTTATACTGGGAAACTCCCGACAGGTCATCAGAACTGAAGGAGCCTCTCGATCGAGAGCTGAAACGTCTAAGAGTGAAGAAATTCAAGCCAAAATATCACAACAAGATTTACTTGTCGACATACGTACAAATGTACACATGTACATTTAATGCTAACAAGGCTAACTTCAGCTTTTGCTAAATTTTCGTTCTTTTTTACATGTTCACAATTTGCCCTTTCTTTTTCTTTTTGCTCTTCTATTTATTTTTTATAAATAGGGCTGAAACGTCTTCAAGGGAAGATATTCAAGTCCGGTTGCCAAGACAAGAAAATTTGGACAATGAACGACACCCCGGTTAGCATATCAACCTCCTTGCACCCAGTTCCTGCAGAGCAACTCTTCCATTTCCATAACGAGCCACCAGAACCAAGACCGAAACCCTGGCAGTTATACTGGGAAACTCCCGACAGGTCATCAGAACTGAAGGAGCCTCTCGATCAAGAGCTGAAACGTCTAAGAGTGAAGAAATTCAAGCCAAAATACCACAAGATTTACTTGTCGACATACGCATACGTACAAATGCACACATGTGTATTCAATGCTAACAAGGCTAACTTCAGCTTTTGCTAAATTGTCGTTCTTACTTGTTTACACGTTCACATTTTGCCCCTTGTTTTTGTTTTTGCTCCTCTATTTATTTTTTATAAATAGGGCTGAAACATCTTCAAGTGAAGAAATTTACGTCCGGTTGCCAAGACAAGAAAATTTGGACAAGAGTTCACCGTGACTTGGATAACTTAGAACCTCCACAGACGTGGTAGGGAAAAGCAAGCCGTCCAAAATTTCGGATTAATTGGAAGGCGTGGCCTGAGCCGATTCAGCTATTTCTAGGTTTGGTTGAAAACACTGGCCCCGAAAAAAATTAAAAAAAAATAAATAAAGGAGAAAAAAAAATATCGGGGTCATCTGCGTGTCAGGCGGAGCAAAGGTCACCGGGGTCGGCGACCCGACCCGACCTTCCCCGGCGGAGCCGCTGGCGCATTAATCACTTCGGTTACATAATCTGTCAGGGGTGGCGGGTGCGCGGCGCGAGTAGAACGCGGCGCAATTAGCGATGTCAATCAGAGCAATGAAAAAAAAAAAAAATCATCGCGGGGGAAAATATCGAATATCTGCAGATTAGGCTGAAATACAAGGGGTCTAAATGAGCAGCTGTGTTCAGACGCTCCTGCGGCGCCGTCTCGTTATCTTTAATGCAAATTGCTTCGAACTAACGGTGCGATTGAATGGCACCTAAATTCACACTGATTTCGTTTTAAAATCGGCTGCGGTGTCAGATTTCCGGATTTCGCCGCCCCGTCGGCTCAGATATTCCGGCGAGATTCATTTCTGCGGTTTGCAAACGGGTTATTTTTTTCTCCGGCCGGAGGTTTTGGGTGTGAATCCGATCTGAAGATGTTTTTCACATTTAGAACCAAACGACATGAAAAAAGACTTCAAGTTTTTAGAGTTTTAAGTCTCAGATTCGCAAAAGACTCTTGGAAAGCTACGACTAGATTCTTTCAGCAACGATTTTTTTGGACTCACTCACTTAAATGAAAAAAATTCACTATAAAACTGTTGATGTAACTGCACGTTCATACTGTCATGACTTTCCTTTCTTTTTTTTTCTTACAACTTCACCTGTCACTTTAAAACTCAACCGTATCTCATCTCGTGACAAATTATTTATGATTTTTTTTTTGGGTACTTTCGCACCGTGGGTTTTAGAGTAACTATTTCGATGCTCTGTATGCGTGAACGTATGGCAGTTTTTACAATAATACTCGTCGTCCAACCTGACAGTCAAATGTCACCAATCGCAGGGCCGCGTACGGGACTGTCTCCGAAAATTAGAATATTGTGATAAAGTTCTTTATCTTTTATTATACAATTACAAAAACAAAAATGTCCTACCTTCTGGATGCATTACAAATCCACTGAAATATTGCAAGCCTTGTATTATTCTAATATTGCTGTTTATGGCTTACATCTTAAGAAAACTCAAAAATCCTATCTCAAAAAAAATAGAATATCATGAAATGGTAATTTTTTTCTTTTTTTTAATTGCATTATAGAAGATAAAGAACTTTATCATAATATAGTAATTTTCGGAGACGGTCCTGTATACAGACGAACTCATTTGTGGCAATTTTTCCAATTTTCTACCCATGAAGCTGCTGCAGGTTTATGGACTGAGGGAGGAAACCCAACGGAAACCCAGATAAACATGGAGAAAACATGCACACAAAAAAAGATCCTTTTGTTGGAACGGAATCGGGGTCATTTGTACCGTGAGGCCACGAACCGCTGCGACACCCGGACTTAGACTTGAATACACAAAATGCAGATTTAAAAGAACAAAAGCACTTAAAAGTGGTAAAAGTAAAACGCCAAAAGCCGCTTTCGTTGAGGAACCCGACAATCCACTCTCTCATGTAGGCGTCACATAGAGACATACAAGCGTTCAAGCGAATTGATGAATCTCCAGCTTGTGTTTTGGACGGCGGCGGCAGAAAAACTAGATCCCCGTCGTCAAGGTCGCCCGAATCGCCGACCACCCCCGCATGCGTAAAATCAGGAAAAACACATTTGCGCGGCGGCTCTGGCTCTTAAACAGCGCCGTTACATCCCCGCCATGATTTCCTTCTTCCAAGTTTCCCCCCTTAAATAACTGAGTGGTTTTTACGAAGGGCCGTTTAAACTCGCCCCGGGGACGGGTGAAAAGTGCACGTCCTGCTTATGCGCCTCCACGTGCATCTATATGGGTGTCTGCGAAACCATGATAAATTAATTTTCGATGCATTTACGTGACTGAAATCTGCAAAGGCGGGAGCGGCGGCGGGGACGAGGCGAAGGGTTTTAATTCGGAATAATGGCTTCAGACGGCGGCTCCTGGACGTCTGCACGCGCTCGTGACGCGCACGTGAATATGCATGACTCGGATTTCTAATGAAGTCGCGCGCTAGCTGGCTGTTTTGGAGGTTCACGGTTCGACGCCGGTTCTTCCTGTGTGTTTTGAAAAAGCGAAAACTTCGAAGGCGCCGGATGTTGGATTTGGACAAGGAGGCTTTCTTTGTGGAGTCTCCATGTTCTCCACGTGTCTGCAGGGTTCCATCCTGGTTCCTCCCAGAGTCCAAAAGCATAAAGGTGGTTCAATGGAGATGCTAAACTGTCCAGGTGTGTGAAAAAGGTAATATGATATTATATTTCTTTATACATTTTTATTTCATTGCCATTACTTTGTAGAAATCTGTATTCACCTTGGCATTAAAGAGTTTTTTCCGATAAATTTTTCTATTAAAAAAGCCAAATTTTATTGACCATGATTGATTTATGAAAGCGCTAAAAGGGTAAAACATCAAAGGGGGTGAACACTTATGATAGATACTGAATATATACTGTGTCCAGAGCAGGGGTGAGCAAATCATTTGGCTCAGGGGCCGCATTGACTTTTAAAATTTGACAGACGGCCGGGTCAGCACAGGATACGATACATATGAAAAAAAAAAAAAAAAAGTGCATTTGTTAACAGTACATATCGGACTCGTCTGACATTTGCTTTGAAAATAAAACCAGTGTTGGTTTTGAAGGCTCTGAGGTTTTCTTGCACTGACCAGTTTTTCCGTCGTAGCTTCACGTCCAGCTCATTCGTGTGAGTCAGTCGACCACAGCAGAGGCTAAATCGCACATCCAATCTGTGTCGTTCAGCTCAGGAAAATTCCCAAGTAGCTCCAAAAATGAAATAATATCCGGTTCGAGCTCCCACATTCATCGACCCGATCATTCAAATGTTCACATCAAATTTGAAATTTGGAACGAATCTTTGGTGGGCCGGAAGTGGCCCGCGGGCCGTAGTTTGGCCACTCCTGGTCCAGAGCAATGGAGATCGCAGAAAAGAGGTGAAGGGACGGGTTCAAGCAGGTCGGAATGGCGGAGAAAAGTGTCAGGGGTACGAAGATATAGAAGACTATCGGCCGGAAGGAAAGGGAAGGTGGAGGAGACGGCGGTGAGATAATCTACAAACACTGATATGGACCAAAAGACAGGAGGCAGAGCTGGAGGTCAAAGAGATCGAGATGTTGAGGTTCTCTTTTGGAGAAGAGAGAATCAGGAATGATCCATCAGAGGAGCAGCACATGGTAGATGTTTTGGAGAGAAGGTCAGAGATGGTTGGGTCACGGAGAGAGGAGGGAGAGGGAATATAATGGAAGACGGATACTGGAATTGTAGGTCTAGAAGATTTATGGACGTAGTGAGAGGGGATATGAAGGTAGTTGGTGGATCCAGAGAATGGGGTTAAATGGAGAAGGTTGATTCGCTGTGAAGGAACAGAAGATTGTTGAATGTCAGTGAGAGAGTGAACGGTTTTCCGTCTCACATGATGTGAATGAACGAGCGAAGGGTTGAATGTTTCCAAAATGTAGCCCCGCTATCGACTGGGTGAAAGCAGGATGAGCGGGACGTGAAATAAATGAATGAATGACTCCGTTGATCTCCTGCTGAATCATCAGCTGCCTGCAATTACCGGACAACGAAACGACAAAGCGGCAGGTAAATATGGGAAACGGCGAAAGAAACAAAGGCTATTGGCTCTTCTTCCCGCGGGCGAACGAGGAATCGTAGCTCCGTCTGAAAAAGCCGTGAAATGATTATCGGCTCAGGAGGTTTTTCTATATAAGAGCCTTGTTGTTTTCTTCAGATGCTTCACTTAAAACCGACAATGACTTCTTTCACCCACGATACAGCTGTCGCAAAGCTACTTGGAGACTCAAACAGACGGTATTTCACCGTTTCCCGGCGGAGCGAAGGAGTAGAAACGAGTCGCGCGGCTTTGGAAAACACTAACCGGACGGATCCACCTGCCGCACCGTGACGTTTTAGCATCTGCGGTCCGGTTCGTTCCCCTCGGACGATACGGCGTGGAATCCTCTGGAGGCGGGAGCCCCAGGTGCTGCTCCTCAGCAGAACGGGAGGTAGCGCTTACGTCCTCTTGCATCACGTCGTTGCCGATACGCATCGGTGTCGACGCCGAGGTTTGCCCTAAATGATCTGAGAGGAGAAAAAAAAAAAAAAAAGTCACTGGATTTACACCTACTGGGATTTAGGATGAGATTAGATAAGATATTCCATTAAAACTCAATTGACTCTCATGGTTGGAGTGAACAGAGAGGCGGCAAACACCGATGGGACGGTATGCTAGGCGGTGTTAGCATCACAGCTAGGAGGTCCCTCAAGATGTTTTGTCATGTGTATCTGCATGCACTTAATACTTTACACCTCATCTTTTAATGTTCACTGTTTCATTTTCACTGTGTTATTGTTATTATTCAGTTAAATTCATGGTGCAGTTGCTCTGTATGTCCAGTAGTTGCAAGTCAGCCCTTGTTCAAGCGCTAAGGTGGGCGGATACCGGCTACAGACGCAACCACGCCGACACGGAAGATCGCTTTTACGTGCAAGACTGCAGAGCGGGGCGCCGCCAACAAACTTTGCGTTTCTGGTATTACTTGCTTTGGACAAGGAAGTGAAAAGGCTTAGTTTCTTTATAATGTTTTAACCCTCATGCGATCTTAATATTGTGTTTACTCCCCTTGTCCTACGGGTCAAAAATGACCCATTAGACAATCTTTGTACCCTGGTGGTGTACAGCCCACATGGACACATAAACAAAAAAAGAAGTATCACTTTTTCTAATTATGGGGTCTCTTTAGGAAAAGTCATAACGTTTCAAGTTGGAAAAAACGCGTTTTTTTCTACAGCTAAACATGGTAGTGGGTCACTTTTGACCCACAAGACAACACAAGGGTTAAATAATAGTTTTAAGTCGTCCAACTTGCGCATTTAAAAGTAATGTAGCCTGTCGGAGAGCTGTCCCTTGTTGTCGTTCAGCCTCCCGTGGCAAAAGACTATTTATTGGGTTTCGGCCACAACTGGTCCGGTCTAAGTTGGCAGTGAGATGGATTTAACTGAGACGGCAGCGACCGTGCCGCTTCTGTTTCTATCTCTGAATGCACCGCTGTATTTTTTTATTTATTTTTGTCAATTTATGAATTTATGAACGTATTATTTACTAATTACTAATTCAATGATGAATTATTTCATCTATTTATAAATGGCCGTGGCTCCCTGTATTTTTTTATTTATTTTTGTCAATTCATGAATTTATGAACGTATTATTCATTAATTACTAATTTAATGATGAATTATTTCATCTATTTATAAATGGCCGTGGCTCCCTGTATTTTTTTATTTATTTTTGTCAATTCATGAATTTATGAATGGATGAATGTATTATTTATTGATTACTAATTTGATGATGAATTATTTAATCTAATTATAAATGGCTGTGACTCCCTGTATTTTTTTTATCTATTTTTGTCAATTTATGAATTTATTGTTTATTAATTACTAATTTGATGATGAATTATTTCGGCTATTTATTTATATTTCATTTATTTTTTGACTTTTTTTTGTACTTTATTCATCCAGAGTGAAAAATTGATGATTTTTTATTAATCTGTAATTTCCTCGCTGACGATGGCTCTACCCCCGGCCTCACGCCGAGGTATCCTCGGTCAATCTCTTGTTTAAACTCCATGAAATGTCCTTCTGACGCACCGCTGTGTGTTATGTCAATGCTTGCGTTTTGTCGATTATAGGTTCCCCATTTCATGTGATCATGGCGCTGGTCGCCTCCAATATGTAGGTTTGTCCTCGCTTTTATTTGCTCTCTGCAAATGATATCGTTATTTTTGACTTGCTTATTTCCGCTGCATAGCTGTTCTCTGTTTATATCCTGGACTTAGCAAGTTTTGTTTTTGGAGATATGGTGACAGTTTGACCCGATAAAACATTTTACAGGAATCTCTCCTCTGCATTTTTAGCCCGGCGGTGCCCATTCTCTCCCATTCGCCGGTTCTGTCAAATAATGCGTGCGGAGAAAGTGACAATAAAGCTGACTTTGCCTCCCACGGTCCAAAAACATGCGGAAGGTTGATTGCAGACTCTGCATTGTCCGGATGTGGGAAAAGCGAGTGAATAATTGCACATCTCTTCATGGCAAGTGAATGTTTTTGTGTCTATATGACATAAAACGAGGGGTTGAACGGCTGCACGTCTCTATTTGAGCTGCGCCTCCCACCAAATGATAGCTAGGCTAGGCTACGTACGGAATGAATGATGCATATAACTAATAAAAAGAAGAAAATAATATAGAGGGAGAAGAGTGCCTCAATCAGAAGTCGAAAAAAACTCCAAAAATGGCCGCCGGTAAAATGTCCGTGGCTCCCTGAAGCCTTAAATCCTGAGGAAGGAAACCAAAACGAACCCCGTATAAATGAGCCACCGAGTCCTGCTTTGCTTTAGTAAATGATACCGCCTGCGCGCAGGCCCGCCGGGGCGGGAGAGGAATCTGACAGATGAATAAGCGATTAAGATGGAAAAATCTTGAAGCTGCCACGACCGGCTCGCTGAGCATCATCGGCGGTGACAGGTAGGGTTGTTCCGGCTTCAAACAGTTGCCACGGGCGATACACACCTCATCAGTCTTCACCTGTCCAAATCATTCTCGCTATCACAGCGGCTCGGAGCGGGCGGCTCGCCAAACGCTACTACAAGGAAATTTGACTGTGTGCTGGAACCGCTTTTAATCATTGGAGGTGCTGCTGGTGGTGGTGGTGGGCTGCAGGTAGGGGGTCCTGATATAACAGGGAATGTTTAATTTGGGGTATGAAAGACTTTACAAGAGGTATCTGATGTCGACATGAAAGGTCTGTGGGCGAATTAAAATATATTAAAAAAAAAAAAAAATGGAAAGAAAATGCCACCCAGAGTTCCATCTTCACAAGGGATAATTGACGCCATTAGATGTTAAACCGACGGAGAAACTCGGATGTAAAGGAAGCGGCGTCTCGCATTTTCTTTTTCCGTGGACGGAAAAGAAAAGCAGGAGGGTTCGGGTAAAGTTGAGGGAATCGCGCTCAAAAGGAGTTCCCCGATGATGAGGAGGGGATTAAACACAAGATGGACAGTTGCATTTTAAGGTCATTAAAACTGCGAGGTCATAACGAAAAGCCGAAAATGAGTCGAAAAACAGTCCGACGAACATTCGTCCTCTCATTTCAACACTATATCGAGAACATTATGAACTGAAGACGCCTCTGGGACGAGCGAAGAAACGTCTTGGAGTGAAGAAATTCAAGTTGCCACCAACAGAAGATTTCCACGAGAATGAAGTGTCGCCGCGGTAACGAATTGCAGGTCCGGGTTTTGGATACAAGTGAAAACGTGGGTCTGACCGAAGCTGAGTATCAGTTTGTCTGTTTGAGATCCGACAAGGTCTTCAATAGAAGCTCCCTCAGCTGTGTGTGTGTGTGTGTGTGTGTGTGTGTGTGTGTGTGTGTGTGTCTCGGAGGGAAATCTCTGCTTTAGCTAATTATCCACATTCCTCCTGTATCCCCAAATATTCATTTTTTTTTCTTTTTTTTTTTTTGTCCCGCTCTGAAACCGTTTTGCCGGAAACGGCGTTCCGCATCGCGATGGAATCACGAGAGAACGCTTTTCATTTCAGAAATTTTTAATTTCCCTCCCTTTTTCTCCTTTTTTTTCAGCTCCTCTGACGGCTGATTCGTATCAACCCCCCCTTTTTTTTTTTTTTTTTTGTCAGGCTGTTAATAATCTTATCTTTTAGAGACGGAGAAAACTGGAGGGCAGAAAATTGACGACTGTTTCAAATTAAGCTCTTAATTATTTACTTTTAAACCGCGATAAAACGTTATTTTCGGTAATGGAGGGGGCCGGGGGAGGAGTGTGTGCATGCGTACGAGTATGTGTGTGTGTGTGTGTGTGTGTGTGTGTCTGAAGGCCATTTATCATCAAATCACAAGCCGCTTAATGACAATGTAATATCCACCCATGTGCCTGGCGCTGCTGCAGTTATCTCCCCTCTGAAGCTGATGTGTGTGTCCACGTCTATGTGTGTGTGTGTGTGTGTGTGGGGCGACCGGCGGGCCCAGCGGCGCCTTCTCCACAGGAGCAGAGCAATATTGAACGTGTTCACCGCGTCCTTCAGGACGCCATTGGCTTGGCGAAGTGTTGCTGTGTGCACACACTGAACGCGGCGTCCTCCCGGCCGGCGTGGCGGGAGCGGGATTATTTCCTGCGACGTGTTTACGAGCCGCCGGGGAGTTTCCCCTCCTCCTCCCCACGCCTGCTGCCGAGCAGGTGGCGGTCCATTGTTATGCTTCACGGCGAGACGGAAACCATCGAGCGGACCGGCAGACGGCCTTCGTCGGGCTCCTCGGAGGCCGGATGGTTTTGGACGTCCGTCTCTTTCGGACGTGTCTATTTCCTGGAATACGGCGATCCCTCGCTATAACGCGGTTTCGCTACGTCACGGATTTGCGTCGTGCATTGTGCTCTGCATTCTGATTGGCTAAAAAGTCACTCCGCTTCTTCTCTACATGTGCGTCAATAACGTTGCAGTTTAATATGTAGACGTATGTAAAACAGCTCGCCAAATTTACATGACGTACGTGCAATTCTCTCACGATTTCGAGTTTCTCTAAAACCCATAATGTTGACAAAACGCTCTGAAGCGACAAAAGCACCTTGCAGGGCCCAAAAGGCAGCGGAAGATGCTATCTATCGCAGATAAAGTTAAACTTCTGGACATGCTAAGGGAAGGTAAAAGCTATGCGGCTGTAGGTCGGCATTACGGAATGAATGAATCTTCCGTTCGTTCCATAAAGAAGGAAGAAAAAAACATAAGGACGACAGCAGCGATAAGTTTTAATAAAAATGCAAAAAGGGTTGCAACTGTTCGCAATTTTTTTCATAATCATTTTTAATTTTCTCCCATTTAATCCAATGACTCGGGTCGCGGTGGGCGGAGCTAATCTTTGAATTTGAAGCCTTCTGTTCACATTGATGATTAAAATTATTATTTGACAGTACAGTACAGAAGTTATTTGTTGAAAAAAATGTTTCTAAAGTACAGTACTTTTATTTGTGAAACAAATGATTGAGCCTGTAAAATGTTTTTTTTTTTTTTTTTTTTTCTTTTCAATGGATAATAGAGTATTTAATTGTATAATAATTAAAAAAAAAAAAAAAAAAAAAAGGTTTCTACTTCACTGATTTTGCCTATCACGGGTTCTTTTTGGAACGTAACCCCCGCGTAAAACAAGGATATACTATAGCGGCATTCATGCAGGAGTTGCCTCATCCTGTTTGCAGGAGTTTTGGGGATTTTGGTGAACTGCGACATTTTCCTTCCCAGTTAGTTCAGCCGTCGATCGTCTGCACTGCTTTTTTTTTTTTCTAAATCAATTTTTATTTAATTTTATTTAATTTTATTTTATCTTATTTTATTTTATTTTATTTTATTTTTAAATTATGCAATATTTTTATCTATTTATCCATTTATTTTATTTATTTATTTTTATTTTATTCTTGATGTTCACAGTTTTGATATGCCCCCTGATTGCCTCTCCAGGACAAATAAAGTTTTTCTGATTCTTCCGGAAAATTCCTTTCACCGCTGAGGTGGAAGCTTCTGGATGAGAGGAGATCCGAAGCTAAAGTCTTCCGGCTTTAAGTCTTCGATCGGAGGCTTAATCAAGGCGACGGCGATCTCGCAGGCGAAGGCTCTTGTTTTCCATCACCATGGCAACAATGGGTCCAGCTTTGGCGTGGACAGGAAACGCCTCGAACCGCTGACCGAGGGTTTTTTTTTTCTCCAACTATCCCATAATAAGCAGCTCCGTCGGGGGGCAGGATTTGTTTGGCACCCTTTTTATTTTTTTAATCTCACCTGAGTTTGTTAGTTCTCTACAAACAAAACAGAAATACCAGAGGCGACACACACACTCTCACACACACACACACACACACACACACACTCTGCCACACAAAGTGTAAATCAGCTCCACTTGCAACTGTTTTTATGCTCGGGTTTAAAATAAAAAACCCGTCGGAGGATCTCAGGGTGAAAAGATGAGAAGCTCGTCCATGGAGGTTCTGCAAGATGCAGAGAAACTAAGAGACAAACCTGATGTTTCCTGAGGAAACATCTCAAGAACTTGGTGGTTTTTTGTGTGTGAAGCGTTTAGCGGAGCTGAAACGTTGGATCTCAATCGCGCCTGCGGACAATCTCGAGGTGATGGAGGACCTGGAGGGAACCAGGAGAAGATGGGAAAGGCCGAGGCAGGAGAACGTGGAGGCAGAATTCTTCTGGCTCTGAGGCAGGAGCGTGAACATCTGCGCCGCCTGAAGCCCATCGACTAAAACCATCTCGCCTTCCACAGCCAATCATCTGCATCTTCTTCTCCCACACCAACCCACTCTATCCTTGAACCTCCACTCTGGTCTTCTTCTGAACCTCATCCTTCTACCCAGACCTTCTCCACCCTTCCACTGTCCACATCACAATCCTGACTTTTACCTCCAGAACATCTACCATGTGCTGTCCCTCTGATGGACTCGTCCCTGATCCTCTCCATCTCCACCTCTACGACCTTCTGAAAGCGTCCCTCCGAGCCGCGGCTCCATCTGGATATCAAGAAACGTCGAAGGTGGACCAGAAACTGGAAACCGGAGGAACAACATCTCCGCTTCATCTCCGTCCTTCACTTCAGAACTTGCGTATTTTCGTGATCCTCCGAACGCGGGAGAAGCTTCGCGTTTGCACGTTGGTTCCTTTCGGAGTGTTTACCTGCTCGCCGCCGACGCCTCGCCGTTCGGACTCGGTCCACTTCTGCGGCGGATCCGGAGGAAATTTGCACCCGAGGGTCGGACGGAACATCGGGAGCAGAAGAACGAGGGATGAGGGACGATCCGGACGGAGGGAAGGCGCCGCCGAAGGTCCGGTCGTGACGTCGACGCCGCCCCGATATGACGCGGAAGGTTGGGTTTGACCGAAGAAACGACGTTTGCGACGAATCCTGCAGGAGAGAGAATGGGGGAAAGATGATATTTATAAATTTATGCAAATATTTTCACAAAAGACACTTTTTTTTTTTTTTTTTTAGATTTTTTGGGAATTGCTTCTCAAAATGAGAAAACTTTAACTCCAATTAGTTGCAGGCAATTTAGTGGTAAACATAAATAGTGGTTTCTGTTTTTTGTTTTTCGTTTTGTACTTTTTTTGTGTAAACACACACACAGACACTTTAATAATAATTTAATAATAAACTTCTCATAATGATGATCATTTTTATTATTATTGCTATTATTATGAATAATAATAACTCATATTGATTTCTGTTTAATTCTGTTTGAATAATTCATTTTTGCTTTTTAATCTTGATTTGGAAAAAAAAAAAAACCCTGCAAAAATCATGCTAATATCAGGGTTTTTGGTCAAATTATTGGTTGAAGAGCCAAAAAGAAAAAGAAAATAAATCCAAAAATTTAAAGCTAAAGAAAACATTGGGTTTGTCATTATTAAACCAAAACGCCATTGATTATCGATGTCACGAAAATAAAACACACATTTTATTACAAAACCTCTTCCAATATCTGACCCACAATGTTTTTTTTTTTTTTTTTCTTCTTTTCCAGACCTTTGTCTGAGAAAATCGCCCTTAAATGTAAATTTCGCCTCCCTGCGACGGAGTGACGGCGGCGGCGTGATGGATTTCCACCGACCGGCCTCGCAATTTCAGGCATAAATGAAAAGCGTCTCCGAACGCAGATTTGTCTTCTCTTGACTGTTCTGGCGGAGAGAAAATCAAAATAGACGTCCCTGACTGATGGACGGGGAATCTTAACTATTTATTTATGATTATTTTGAGGCCTGTGCGAATAGTCCGATCTGTGATTTCGAAAATATCCCATAATAGCGCCTCCAGGAGAAAAACACAATTGAATGATTGTTAATTAATATTAGCATTAAATCAGAACGACTTTATTGATATTGCTTATATGGAGCGTTGTGGGGGCGGAGCCTAACTGTCATCAGGCGGGAGGCGGGGCTTAATCTGGATTAAACCATTCAGTCGCTCATTCTCAGATTATATAGAGACATTGAACCATTCCGTCTCTCATGCCTCTTCTTTTCTCCTTTTTGCTTTTCCCTTCAGGGGTGTTGAACCGCATTTTGTAATAACAGTGCATTTTGTAATAAACGTCCAAAATATAATAACTTTTTTGTTTCATTTTGTAATAAACTGCCACATTTTGGAATAAACTGCCCCCACGCATTTTGGAATACATTTTGCCGCATTATGTAATACGTTATTACATTTTGTGAAGATTATGACAGAATACACTTGCAACTTTTTTATTCTCTAGGAAATGTAATAACATGGAATTTATAGAATATTCTCTGTTAATGCAACCTTTGAACAGTGTACTGATAGTAATTGCTAAGTACTGCTACTAGGCTAATACAGTGATACTAATAATAGGCCTAGCTTTTACAAATACTTTAAAGTAAAATGAAATACAATTAACAACAAATAAACTATGCTTTAGAATTGTTATTACATAATGCACCATGTAATTACATTTCCTGGAGAATAAAAAAGTTGCAAGTGCATTTTGTATTAATCTTCTCAATATGTAATTACTTATTACATAATGCGGCAAAATGTATTACAAGATGCATTGGGGCAGTTTATTACAAAATGCACTTTTATTACAAAATGCGTCTCAACAAGGGGCTCCACAGCCAATCCGGCGCTCTCACTGCAGATCACAATGTCATCTGCAAACATCATGATCCCTGGAGATTCCTGTCTCAGAGTTGATCCTCAGCCACACATAGAATTGAGAAATTGAACAAACAACCTTCTTACATCGAGCCGTAGATGCAAGATGAGCTATTCTTAAACGTGTTCACTCTGCGTTCCAACCTGCTGTGTCTCATTATGTTTTTTAAATATTCACCGGCCTTCAAATGTAAAGACGGAGGAGAGAGTTCCATTTCCCCTCCAGGGAGCCGTCAAAGACGCCATTAAAACCAGTTAAATCAGAACAAAGTTCGTAAAATACCATAATTTCCGAAATATAAGTCGTTAGTTTTTCCCCACATGCTTTTACCGCTGCGGCTGATTTATGGATATTTTTTAGGTCTCTCTGGCTTAAAAGACTGACGTTCTGAGGCCGGATGGATGGACGTTTCCTTGTGTTATTTATTATTAATCTTTTTCTTCAGCCTATTTAAAGGAAAAAAAAAAAAAAAAAAAAAAAAAAAACGGCATGTATTTAATTAAAAGTTTTAAATTGATTTTCTTTTCTTTTAAAAATTAGTTGGTGTGAAGTATATAAAGGTGCGCTCTATAATCCGGAATTTACGGTAATCTTTTCAGCAGCCGTCTTAAAGGCCCTTTTCAGAAAAAAAACCTTTCCAGGACATATTTATGGGTGTTGCTGGTATGTATTTAATTAAAAATTAGGTTTCTTTGTGAATATCTCATTTTACAACATGGACACATGAAGCTTAACGACAAGTGCAGCTTGTTTATGTACAATTTCTTTTTTCTTTTAAAAATTAGTTGGTGCAGCCCATATAAAAGTGCGGAATATGTCCGGAATATGTGGAAATCTTTTTTTTGCAGCTGTGTTTCAGGCAGTTTTCTGAAAAAAAAAAGCATTTCCAGTATGTATTTGTGGATGTTACCGGTATTCATTTAATTAGAATAAAAAAAATATATATATATTTCTGTGCAAATATCTCATGTTACAATGAAGATACCTGCGGCTTATAGACAAGTGCAGCCTGGATATGTACTCTTATATTTATTTTGTTGTTTTTAGCGGTATATTTTGGTACGTACAGTATACGGTTTTAATGAAGAGGCTGGAACATCGCACTTTTTGGACAAAAGCAGCGACTTGCAATCAAATTACTTCAACCGAGTGAAAGCGATTCGAGGGAGCAGGTTTTTTTAAATAAAGAGAAAAAAAACGCGGGGATGCGACTGACCTTTCGAAAATGATTTAATCTTCATAATTCACAAGATATTTTCTTTTCTCGAACACAATACGGCGGTTTTGTCTGTTTTTTTACTTGTTAAAATCACACCGTTGTTCCCATTTCAAAAAAAGATCCACTGAAACGATTTACATTTCGGCAAGATGTTTTTTAAAGCCAGCGTGGAATGAATGAAATAAACTAAAATTAAATTAAAAAAAAAAAAAAACATAAAAAATTTGAATTAATATAAGTAAAAATTTGATTAAAATGTTCCCTTGTTTATGTTTTTTGTTTTAGTCCCATATGGCGATTAATTAAAGAGCCACTCTTTTAATATTAATGTTCACATAAACCTGGAAGTTTGTCTCTTATTTATTTTCATGTCCCTGTTTTTTTTTAATCCGTTCATTTATTTGTTCATTTCTTATTGTCGTGTATTTGTGAGACGTAAATTGATTAGCTTATAGGATTCTTTTAAATTTTTTTTTATTCCCAAATCCATGCATCCGATTTATACCGGCTATCCTGTTGCCACGGTTACAGAGAGGCTGCAGCCTAAGCCTTCAGTGATCGGACGAGAGTCGCGGGTTCACCTTGGTCGGATCTCGGAGGCCACAAATAGAGACGTCCGACCGTTCACCCTCTCATTCACATCGATCGATCCGGGCTCTTCTTAAGCCGGTGAAGACGCCGTGGGTTCTTTCCCGCTAAGAACGCGAGATGGTTATCAGAAAGCTAACCGTCTCGCACGGCGGGTATTCACTTCGCTCATGGACGACATTTCAGCGCGGTTCACTTCCATGATTGTTTTCCTCTCCCTCTTAATTAAGCCGTCGAAATCCTCCACCTCTGAAGGAGTCGACGTCTCGGCCGGCGTCTACCCGGCGAACCGTGACTGACCCACTCCATTATCTTTTAGGGTGTAAATGAGCTTTTAATGAACGGACACCTTGTTCATTTGTCCTCTCTGTTTTCCTGTTTCCCCGCTCGGCAGAAACGCTTCGCCGCAGCTCCGCGCGAGAGGGACCTCGACGATGGTGAGAATAATAGCGAGAAGGTCCGAAACGCCGTCCAGAAAACACGCAGAAGGTGCGTCGGGGAACCGGAAGCAGGCTTTTCCAAAGCGCGGTCCGAGGGCCGAACGCGGCCCGAGTTCATATTTACACCGGCCTGCAGCCTCTGGGATAAAATCAATAATATGCGCCCGCTAGCAATGTTTGACCACAGGATAAAACACACACCACGACGCCAGGGGGGTCTCACACACACACACACACACACACACACACACACACGGCTCACTGCAACTGAACATCACCAAACACAGCAGGAGTCTAAGGACGGGCTCAAACGTGCAACACCGATGAATTATTAATAGAGCGTCTGAACGGTTTGCAAGGCGAGTCAAACACTGCTGACTAAAGAGCAGAGACAAAGATAAAGCAGTTATAATAATAATAATAACAGCAATGATGATAACAATACTACTACTAATACTAATAATAATAATAATGAAAACAGAAACAACAATAGTAATAGTAGTTGTAATTGTAGTTGTAGTTGTAGACATTAAAAACCTTTATATAGGGCTTTATATATATAAGGCTTTATACAAAGCCTTGACTTTGACACTTTATGGTTTCATTTGTATTTCTTATTCTCCCTCCTTCCTACTTTTATTTATTATTGTTATGTTTTACTTGACACTCTAACACAACAATTTCCTTCTGCATGAATAAAGTTGTACTTACTCTTATTCTTATTATTTTTCTTATTCTTATATAATACTAAAAACATTATGTGTAGCGCTGTTGATGATAATAATAATAATAATGTGATGATGATAATAATAATGATAATAATAATAATAATAATAATAATAATAATGAAAACAAAATAACAATAGTAATAGTAGTTGTAATAATAAAAACATTATGTGTAGCACTGATGTTAATAAAAATAATATGATAATGATGATAATAATAACAATAGGAATGATACTAATGATTATCATATGAATAACAACAATAATAATAATAATTATAATAATAATAATAATGATGATAGTAAAAATAACAATAGTAATAGTTGTAGTAGTAGGAATAAAAACAATCATGATGGTAAAAATAACAATCACAATAATAATAATAATAATAATAGGAACAATAGGAATAATAATAGTGATAATAATAATAAATACAATAATGATAATACATTAAAAACCATAACTTAATGATAGTATGAACTGTATTACTTTTATTATTATTTTCATTGTTTTTATATTGTCTTATATTATAATATAGATTTATATATATATATTTTTTATTATTATTGGATCAATCGATCAAACAACACCCGTGATAGGCAGGGCTTAACGCTCAGACACATTCAGCCGTTCACACCTACTGACGATCTACAACCAACCTGACCACCGTTTTCAGACGGTGGGAGAACATGGAGGGAAAACACGGAGACGCCACGCAGAGAAAACCAAATCTGCCTTTCGCATCAAAACCGGGAACCGCTGAGGAGCCTGACCGGGCTTCAAAACCAAACCTCCGACGGGCACTTGAACTCATCACGGAAGGGATGCCGGGTAAAAACAGCAGATACCCACGGAAATCCAGGAGTCAAAGATTTTCTTTTCATCACCAATGACAAACCGGTTATCTTCAAGGAGGACCGACTCAACTTTGATAACTTTATCTGCCGGAGATCAAAAACAGGAAAATAGAAGTAACAACAATCAACCGGAATAGCCTTTTGTACTTGAACCCCCGAACAGCATCGCGGGGTGGAGAGAAAATCCTCCAATCAGCAAGTCTAAGGGAAACAAATAGTTTTTACCTAAAAAAAAAAAAAAAAAAGGCTCTTGGGAAGGAAGGAGGACTTTCTGAAGGACGCCAGAAAGAAATAAAACATCTCCAAGTGATCGGCGAGAAGATTAGCATTGAAATGAGGAACATGGAGCTCCATGTTCTGGTCTGGAGGTGGTTGCAGGCTGATGCACCCAGCAGAAGATGCCACCGCCAAAAATGGGCGGAGCTTGAAGCTGTCAATCAACATGTGTCCATCGGGACCCAACTAACTAACTCGCTAGCAAACTAACTTGCTAACATGAAATACAGAGAATATAAAAACAGATACAGATGAACAGATTAATTGGCAATAAATGCCTGAAATAGTTAAAAAAAACAAGGAATTAAAAAAATAAATGGATAAATAAATAACCAGTCATTCTTTCTTCGGTCTGAAAACACGCAGGAGGTTCATTGGAGAACCCGGTTTGCTCTTGAGAGGGTTTTGTTCGGTCGAGTGACCGAATCATCCAATGTCTCGATATACGACCTTGGGAAACAAGTCTTGAAATCGGACGAATGAATAACTGAAATCATGAATAGACGAATAAATAGATAGAGAAACTCGAAACACAAAGAGCGACCGAGGAAAAAACTATGTCAACTCCAGACTCTAACCAGGACATCATCAGATCCCGATGAGAAAAGGACAGATAAAATAAAATAAAAGAAAAGGAAGGCAGAGTTTTAGTGAAAATGTGAATATTTATGATGGTAAAAGTCTCGCTCCGGCTACACCTGTTCTAACCTTAGTACCGTTCCAACACCACCCGAGAAGAAGATGGAAGCAAGTCAATTGAGCGCTTATCTTTAAAATCTGCCTGCAAGGACTTCACATTTTTGTTTTGTTTTTTGTTTTTTGGCTTCCTTGCCAACTGAACACCTTCAACCCTCAGCAGGAAAAACTCCAGAGAAAATAAAAAAAAAAGAAAAAAAAAAAAAAAGGCGTCTCACTGGGAGGCCGTCTAGAGCCCGACAACGCTCAACACACCTTTGGAAAAAAAAAAAAAAAAAAAAAAAAAAAAAACAACAAAAAAACAGCAAATTCATCCGCTAGCGATAAACATGGAGACGGGTAGCTGGAGGAAAAACAAAAAAAAAAAAAAAAAAAAGAGAGAGGGAGGAAAAGGTGAAAGGAGGGGGGGGTCGGTCACGAAGGAGTGGATCTGCGGAGCAGACGGCGTGGAACGGCGGCAGGCCGGGGGGAGATGCAGCTGCTAATTAGCAAATGTGCATCATTTTACTTGTTGGCGGGACGGAAAACCAGCATAATACCCAGGATTAGGAGGCTCGGCGAGGGGAAACAGCGGGGATCGGGGTTCCGAGCTAATCTGAGACCCGGCGCTAATTAAAGGTCGAGGTGAAGAGATGAGGTTGGGACTCGGCAGGTTCAGGCCGGACCGCTTCGGCTCGGAGGTGATTCCTCAGGGGGGCGAAGCTCCTCTCGACCTCCAGGAGATCGGGATGGTTTCCAAACGCCTCGTTATCTGCTCATATCGAACCGGACAAGTGGAGTTTTACTCACACAGCCTGATATTGTCATTTATTTAAAATTCTCTGTCGTCCCGGTCATGGCAAATTCTTGCCAAAATCTTGTTGTATTGGTACTAGACTCGAGTTTTCTTCTAATGACCCTTCGGGAGTTTCCAAAAATAACTGCCAGGGTTTTTGGGACAGGTTTAGATTATGGTTGGACCAAAAGGGTAACTTTATGGGACCACCTGGATTGGTATAGAATCCCGCAAAGTCAGTCTTTGGTCCCAACGAACGACACCCCCATTAGCATAACAACCCCTTACGCCTAGTTTCTGCGGATCAACTCTCCCATTTACATAACAAGCCACCGTAACATAGACCTGCTCAAAACCCTTGGCGGGTAAATATCATTAGAGCTGAAGAAGCTTCTCGGGAACGTCTTCAAGTGAAGAAACTCAACCCCAGTTGCCAAGACAAGAAGATTTCGACAAGAATCGTCACTCATTCCTGTCACAGGAGGTGCAGCTTATCGCAGCTGTTCAACCAAACTACCGGAGGAATCGGAGGAGAAAGGTATCGATCACAATCAAGGGTGAAGAGGTGGAGATAGTGGACTCCTACAAGTACCTTGGGGTCCATATCAAGCGGTCGACAGGAAGGGTCAGAGCAGGATGTTCTTCCTGAAGAGACTGAGGTCGTCTGGCGTCCTCAAGACCTTCTACCAGTCCATGGTAGCCAGGTTACTCTTCTTCGGCACAGCGTGAGGTCAACGGGCTTAACAAGATTGCAGGACTGAACCTGGACCATCTTCAATCGGCTCCATCGGGGAGGGTGGAGGGCAAACCGGGAGCGATCCTGGACGATCCTTTCTTACAGCCGACGGTTCATCCAAGCTGAACGCTTCAGACGCTCCTTTGCGCCTGCGGCAATCAGACGGTACAACAACGCACAACTCCTCACTACCTCACCCATTATTGTCACACACATCCTGCCTATTTATTTTTAGTTATTTTATTCTTCTCTTTGCTATCATCGCTCTATTTATATTGTCGTTTAGTTTCGGTTGTGTATTTCTAACCCTTACTATTCCATTCTGTTGTCCATTATCACTATCCTTGATGTTCTTGGTCTCCCTGCCGTCTATTTATTAATGGATGTCTTGCTCTCTTGTGTCCTCTAATGTCTCTCTATTTATATTTATATTCATATATATATATATATATTTTTTTTTGTCAAATTTTTGACATAATGCCTGTTAACCTGCTGTGACAAAGGAAATTCCCCTATGGGGATCAATAAAGTTTATCTTATCTTTTCTTATAAAAAGTGTGTCCCTCAATGTCATAATTGAAACCCCTGGAGAAATCTGTGTTGGACGATCGATCAATCAATCGGTCAATCAATCAATGAATCCCCCCCTGAGAATCTTTCACCAGCTTGTTTGTATTTTACGAACCGGGTTCGGCGCTGGATGGAAAGCTCTAATTGTTCACCTCGAGACCCGAAGCTTATCGATAAACCTTTTTCCCAACGGAGAAAAATGTCAAAATATCATTACTTCCCCAGGCCAGTTCGGCGGGTCAAGTCTCGCCGCTCGAGTTAGAAAAAAAAAAAAAAAAAGATGCGAAATCCCCGATCCGGCGGACCTATTAGTAACATCTTGGCCTCTGATGGGCCGTTTATTACACTTAATTACCCAAACCGGGAGAAAAAAAGCGTGAGCGCGGACGTTCATGCCTGAAGGGGAGGTTGTAGCTTGACGACGGGCCAAGACCGGCGCCGCCGACATCATCAAGGACCCGGCAGATGCGGCGCGCAGACGACGCCGAGGGAAAATGAAATAAATGAAACAAGAACTTGGCTCGGCCTATGAATAAAGCAACAAATCCTGACGGTGGACGACTCCTTCACACACACACACACACACACACATATACACGGAGCGGACGGTCGGCTAGCATGTAGCATTAAACACAGAAAACACTTGAAGCAATTTAACCAATTTATAGGAGGACGGATGTTTGGACTTCGCTCTCTCCGAAAACAAACAACCCCCCCGGCTATTTCCAATTCCCCGTCTGTTGTCCTTAAGAGGACCTTTTGCACAGGTTTCAGGCCTTTTGCCAAAGGAGGTTGAAATAATTAATACCGCCCTCTGTGTGTGTGTGTGTGTGTGTGTGTGTTTTTAATCTACTAATTTGTGTACAGAGACATTTTCTTTTTCTTTTTTTTTTTTTTTCCCCACTCCCTCCTGTTTTGTACTTTGAGCACGACATTCCTTACGACGCGCCATATCTTTGATGGATATCAACACTGACTGAGTGTTGACAACATGGAAGTGGCAAAAATAAATAAATGATAAAGGATAATAAATAAATTTTACAATCGGCTTTTTAGAAAATGACCACCTCCCCCTTGTGTCGGGGCCTCCCGCGGTCCGGGTTTCATTCTCCACGAAAAGACTCAAAGTTAAGCCGGTGGTTCGTCCTGACCTTTGACCTCTCCTGTGCTCGATCCTCCATCCTCTGGCGTCACTTTCCACCTCGACATCTCACGTAGGCGTGGCGAACTGAAACGACGAGTCGGCAAAAGTCAAGGGATTTACGGACGTTGATTCTGAATTGATCGTTTTATATTTTATTTCCAAAGCTGAATGAACTGGACGCTTTAGACCAGGAGTGGGTCATTATTATTCTTATTTAATTTTTATGAATGCGCCAACTCGGTATCAGTATTGCCAAAAAGAAACACTAATTCCAAATTTTTCCTTTGTTTTACTGTAAAGGAGGCCAACGGGTAAATTATAAAAATCTTTAAATATAATGAACTGCTCCTCTTAAAAAAAATAAATGACGAATCAATTTTAAAAATGAATATTAAAAAATAATTGATGAAATAACATCCTGAAAATATTGTTCAGTTAAAAGAGAAAATTTATTGGAAAATGGATTGTTAGCATGTATAAGAGAGGTATAATGTTTACAAGGCCAATGGTGGCTATTTTGGTTATTAAATCAATCGTTTTAATTTTGCCCGTTTTTTTTTGTTTTGCTTTCTTTTTTTATGGTTTTTAAAGAAATAAGAAGAGATTGTTTTAACAATGTCACTAGACGTTCTTTCATCAAAAAATTGTTTCATTTTCAAATTTTGAAGCAAAAAATACATTGCAAAGTTACTTTTTCATTTTTCCCTGCCCGTTTTTTTTTTTTTTTTTTTTTTTTTTTTTTTTAACACACTGTATAAAATCCCCAAATGCATCTGAGAAAAAAAACACACGGGCTGCACAAACACAAAGATTTGATTTCAGGCAGGGGCCCACAAAATATTGTTCCAAGTGCTGAATGAAAATTGCATTTTATGTATTTAATCATTTATTTCAACTTTAAATCGGCATTATTTTGTATGTAATCATCCATACACAAAAGGAAAAAAAATAAGGAGATTCTAAATTCAATATTGATTGAAAATATGTATTAAAATGTTGAAAGAAAATAGTTTGGCAGGCCGGATAAAAAAGCAAAACAGGTTGGTTGTGGCCCGCGGGGCGTAAAAACGACCGCGACCTCAAAACTTTACCCATTAATACGTCATACCCAAACTCCGCTGTCTAATATTACCCCTGCTGATCTCAGCCCATTCGCATCGTGCATATTTTTATTAATTTCTATTGATTACTATTGTCCCTTTGTTTATGTTCCTACCCTTGTTGTCATTTTGATAGTTTTTTTTTTTTTTTTTGTCTACTAATTTATGGATGTCCTTCGCTATCTTCTAATTTATCTATTCATTTGCTGCTCCAAAATATAAAGGAAACACTAAAATAACACATCCTAGATCTGAACGAATGAAATAATGTTATTAAATACTTTGTTTGTTACATAGTTGAATGTGCTGATGACAAAAATCAGCCCAAAAATATCAATGTAAATCAAATAAATGAACCCATGGAGGTCTGGATTTGGAGTCAAAGTGGAAAAACCTACGACAGGCTGATCCAACTTGGATGAAATGTCCTTAAAACAAGTCAAAACGAATCAATGTTGCTTCCTAAGTGAACAGAATTGTGACTCAATTGGAGTTTCATTGTGTTTTCAAGTGTTCCCTTTAATTTTTTGAGCAGCATTTTATATTCATATTTATTGATACTATAACTGTTCTGCAACCCTGACAAAAGAAGTTCCCCTATTGGGATCAATAAAGTTTATCTTATCTTATCTCAAACCTTGAGTGCTGCTGCTCGACCGCTGCTGGGAAAATAACCGGAGGAGAAGTTGTTTGGATGTGTGTCGTGCTTCTGCCTCACAGCAAGAAGGTTCCTGGTTGGTTCCCCATAGCTGGTTCCCTGTTTCTGCGTGGGGTTCCTGCAGGTTCTCAAGGAGGTTCATTGGAGATCCTGCACCGTAGAGAAGTGTGAATGGTTAAACGGCAGAACCTCGGTTTAGCAACACGGCTAATCTCGAACAAATCGGCCTACGTACAGAGTCCGCTAATTTCAAATGAGCCGCAAATGAGCCTCAGTGTGGCGTTGTAGCGTAGCAGCATTCGTGTTGTATGTGTTGTTTACATCGTTTATCGTTGTGTTCTCCTGTCGTAATGCTTTTTTCGGTAAGCTAACCTCGTTGTGGCGCCCATAAAGGTTCAAACTGCCAGAGGTTGTGGTGTTGAGAAGAACCTATGAGTTGCAGTCGATCTAAAGAAGGAGATTATAGCTAAACGCGAGAGCGATGTTGGTGCTGCTACGACACGGCTAAGTCATGAATAACAAAGATGCGCTAAAGACGGCTGATGCGGCAAAAATCGCAACTTCGTTCAGGAAGCAAAGATCCGAAGTCTGAGAAAAAGTAGAAAAATTATTTTGAGTTTGGATTAATGAAAGACAGCTTGCTGGAGATAGCATTAGCATTGTATATTTTATTTGTATTTCTTGTTCTCCCTCCTTCCTACTATTATCTATTATTATGTTTTACTTGAAATTCTGGCTCAACAATTTCCTTTGGGATAAATAAAGTTGTTCTTATTCTTATTAGCATTAGCATTAGCATTAGCGAGGGTCTCATGCGAGAAAGCTATACTTTTGTATGCAGATGTCAGAGGAGTACAAGCTCTGACAAGAAGAGAAAGAACACCAGAAACACAGGAATAATGAAGGCTATCTTGGATTTTTTTCTGTATTTTTTGCCAGAAATGAACCCCTATAAGGTTTCAAAAGAGTGCAGCATGTGTTTCGGGAGCTGCAAAAAGAATCAATGGGGAAACATTGATTCGGTTCGCGACCATTTCGGATTCAAAGAACAAATTAAATTCGTAAATCGTGGCTCTGCTGTAGGTCTCTAAATGACATGAGAATGAGTGAACGGTTGTTTCTCTCGCTATCAACCGGTCCAGGGTGAATCCTACCTCCCGCCCAAGGACTCCCGGGACCGGCTGCAGCATCGCCAACCCTGAAGGAAGGATAAGCAGAATAGAGAATAATTGAATGAAAAGTCCCTCACACACACCAGTGCTGATTTAAATATAGTACAAGTGGCGTTAACAGAAATAAATACAAATAAATAAAGAATTTAATTAATTAATATATTAAATTAATGAATAGAATTGATCAATTAAATGGATAGATGAAATTGATTAATTAAATGGATAAATTAAATTTAGAAATAAAATTTAAAAATGAAATAAAAATCAATAAATCGCCCTTTTCGTGGAATTCGCCGTTTCTTCCAGTGTGTTCGCTCGTCATTACGGTGGAGAAAATGGCAACGCGAGCCACTGGGTTTTCAATAAACACATGAATACATGAATATGTGAGCGGACGAATGTGTTTTTGAGTCGGAGCTGTTTACACCGCATGGAGGAAGTGGAAATCTGCTCTTTAATGGTTACCGTTGGAAACCCTGCGCGAGGACGCCAATAAAACCCCTCTCCTCCCAAACCTCTGTTCATACATCCAATATTTTTTTTTTCTTCTCCTTTCTCCGAACAACGATGGAAATCTCCTCATTGCTGCAGAAATCAATCAATATGATAATTTGTGTATTTTCCAGTCACCTAGAAGCACGCCGGCGCATTCCAACGTCCCCCTGGAAGAGTAATTCATTTTAATGCGGCGGCTGAAAAAAAAAAACAAAAAAACAAATCATTCTCATTGTTTCTCCACCCCGACTGACACGGGACGACACGTAGTTTCATTATTTTCGGCTCCGTTGAGCGACGTTTGTGAGCGGGTTTGTTATTGGCGCGCGCGTTCGTCTTGTCAAACCGGCTGCACGCTGTAAAAACACAAGGGGGGGGGGCATTAAAAAAAAAAAAAAAAAAAACTGCCATGATTTATACCTTCTCATAAAACCCCCGGTAAAAACCCTGAAGGTTAGTCAAGGGCGTTCGGCTTTCCAGCCTGCGCTGTGCTGGGGGTTAAAACACACACACACACACACACACACACACCTCTCTCTCTTTCATATCACATTTTACAAATATCCCATGATGCTAAGACTCCATGACCCTGATGTGTGACAGTGTGAGTGAGTGTGTTGGCAGGTGTGTGTGTGTGTGTGTGTGTGTGTGTGTGGGTGATGCATTTATCCCACCGCCCTTCTAGAGGGTCTTAATGCATCGCGTGACTGCGCATCTGCCCCCTCCCCCCCTCCTCCTCCTCCTCCACCAACCAACCTTCCCACCCCAGAACTTCAGAGGGCATTCTTGTCGAGAGGAACTGTAACAGGAAAAATAAATTTAAAAAAAAGAGAAATCATGCTCTTCCCACATTAGCACGTCAACGCTGTGGTTGGAGGTGCCTCCTGGTGACTATGATGTATTACATGTCACCGGGATGCATCCCTGCTGAATACTAATGCAGGCATCTGTTAAAAAAAAAAAAAAAGGAGTATTTCATAGGCTGGGGAGTTCCTGCCAAGTTTCGGAGTAAAAGGAAGGGTGTGTGTGTGTGTGTGTTTCTGAGTATAACACAATTCTTTGAGGTGTTGTTTTTTTTTTTTACTTGAGCGATTTAGGTTTCATGGTATCTGAGAAGTCAGATTGCCTGGGTCACATTCATTTCCCCGCGCCGCGGAATAAGTAAGGTGATTGTGCGAGTAAAGCCGGGGATTAGGGGTTTTTTTGTGGATGCGAAAAATTGGAAAAAGGCTAAGAAAAAAAATAATAATTGTGATCAAAAAAAAAAAAAAAAAGGTGGAATTTGATGCTAAAAAAAAAAAAAATAAAAAAAAAATAAGGGAGCTGCGCTTTGGTTCACCCCCTCCTCTCGGAAGGACGCTGAGAGGATTTGCTGCGACGGGAGGGGGTTCTTAAACTCGTCTTGACCCACAAACCTGAGCGAGCTCACCGAGTGTTTTTTCCACATTAGACATGCAACTTGGATGTTGTTCACGGCTCAGAGGCGTCAAACACGCCGGAGCAACACAAAGAGGGGAGATCCGGGCGGGCGGGGGTCGGAAAGCAGGGGGTTCACATCTGCTACGTCTCTTTTCCAGCTAACTGGTGTCATCCTGAGTTTGAATTATAAGCTCCTTTCACTGCGGGAACTTTGCGCGCTTCCTAGAACATCTCAGGAAGTAGTCGGTTTTTTGGCGCGTTCAGAGGAAGTGGGTACCGTGGACTTCCGTGGACGGACTCGTGTGACGTAGATGACTGATGGAAGCCGAATCTGAATAAACTTGCGATGCGTCAAATTATGGACAAGAAATTGTGCTTTCTCCTCTGGAGAAGGTCATCTCTCGGGTGTTGATCTGAGATGATTTCTTTGGCTGGTTTTAAATTTTGGCGATCATGGGAGCGGGAGAAAGGTCTGAGGGGTCGGCCAATTATTTTGGAGCAGACCAAGGCGGGGCGCTCCAGGCCATTCCTGTCGTGTTGGGTGATGGGATGGAAGAAGAGGGTCATTATGTTCTGGATGAAGGCGTGATAGAATGTGCCTCTAACCTCAGATGACCTCAGCTTCCTGCCGCCGGTGACATTTCCTGATGACCTCCACAGTGTTAGAGGAGAACCTCAGAAGGTATCTGTACTTCTTCACTTGCTTGATGGTCGGCTAACCAATGGGAAATGGAGCGTCGAAGAAGTCCAAGCCACTCAGAGGGATTTGCGGGGCTCGCAGAGGAACGTCTACATGACGGCCAGAGCGTTAGTAGTCGGGAGTCAGAAGTGACCGCTCTACCAAATCGCCATCTCAAAACCATTCACCGTAATTTCTGGACTACTGAGCGCACCTCAATATAAGCTGCATCGGCTAGCCGATCGCTATCTTGGGCTTCCTCCTGCGCGCTAAAACCGTCAAAGTCGTCTTCTTTGGTGCCGGAGTTGAACGGACTCAGAATTTCCCGGTCATTTCATCGGTCCGGTGTGACGAGGATAAATGTTTTAGCGCCGTGAAGCTCGTTAGCCCCCTCTGTAAAAAAAAGTCCATATATTAGCCGCATCGTTGTTTACATGAAAAAAATTGCGGCTTATCGTCTGGAAATTAAGGTGCATACTTCCCTTTCTTTGTGTTTTTTTTTTTCTCCCGCGGGGTGGTTGGCGGCTTGGTGCGATTAGTAGGGTACCTCTTGGTGAAGAGGTATGTTTTCAGCTCACGTCGAAAGATGGGCTGACCTTTTTCATGAGTTCGTTCCACCACCGAGGAGTCGAGACCGAGAAGAGCCGAGACCAAGAAGAGCTCAGGCCGGTTCGATCGTTGGCCGGGGGCTCCGAGTGATGGGGTGGACGGTCTCCCAGAGGTGGCAGATCGGAGGGGACGGGTAGGGACATGTGGCTTGAACATATCCTGGAGATAAGATCGGCCTGGACCATTCACTGCCCGATAGGCCAGGGTCAAGACCAGGGTCTTGAACTTGATGTGGGCGACTACCTGGAGCTGCGTAGGGACATAAGAAGGGAGACTTTGGGCCGGTTGAACCCCAGGCAAGGTGCTGCTTTCTGAAGAAGCTCCAGAGGCCTGAGGGTCACCGCTAGGGCAACGGCAAGGAGGGAGTTGCAGTCGTCCAATGAGTGATGACGAGAGCCTGGATGAGTATCTGCACCGTATCCTCCGTGAGGAATCTGCTAACTTCCTGATGTTGAAGAGATAGCTAACGGCTAAAAGGCTTTTCACATGGCAAAGCAGTGCGGGGTGAAAATAAAAACAATCCCGATGTAGGGTCACTGCCTGTGGGGATGCAAAACTTCAAGGTTCCCCTGCAGGAAGCTATTTCCCTTTGAGCTTGACAGATCTTTTCTGTCTGCATCGGCTTCTGTGGTCGCCACCGGACGCAGATCCCATCATAATGATAAACATGTGAGAAGAGACATAGCGGTTGAATTGCTCTTCCGACTGAAATACCTTTGACGTCAACCGAAAGGATCCGTCAGCACGAAACAGAGCTTTTTGTCTTTTCAGTCAAATATATCGCCAGATCGAATGTCTAAGTTCTCCATGCCGGATCCCACGCTCATCAAACGCCACCATGTGTCACCTTAAAGTTAGCATTTCACTCCGAGGCAACCGGCGTTGGATTGAAGGAACGCAACGGCGCCGAGACGCATCTGACAAGCGAGATCATAAACAATCCAAAAGGGACCGTTCGACCCGGATGCTGAGACGGGAAGATCTAGATGTTCCTCTCCAGCTTTCCGTCTAGTCAACCCCGGCTTCTCTAGAAAAAGACTCGATAGGCGTAAAATATCAGATCCATCTCGTCCCGATGTTGGCGTTCACGCCGACGTCTCTGAAGATAAGCTAACCCGTCGTCTAGGCGACCGGGAAGGACCACGTTTTTGTTGTTCCCTTAGGTTCTTCTACAGTACCGGAGCTGAGATCATATTGTTTGTCTGGGTTTTGCATCCTTATTGCCCTTGAGGAGCGAATTAAGTGATATATATGCAGCGGCTAAGTAGCTTCAATAAACAGTTTTACTATCTTAAATGAGGGCGCCTGCTCCACAGAAAACAACAACTGTTACACAATGAAAGCCTCCATATGCGATTTACGGGCGTAGAGCACGTTGCGGTTCTTTTTTATTTATTTTGTTGTTTTTTTTTTATTCCTCTCTTTAAGTCATCTTCCTCTTCGAGAGCGTCTGGAAGGTATAAAAATTTGTCTTGAGGACACGGCTTGATTAATGGCGCCCGGGTCATTAAACTTTCAAGAGCCCTCTCGTCTGGAGTGCGGATGTCCGCCGGAGCATCAAACTGTCGGAGCTACCTGTTTATATCTGACTGTTAAAACCGGATTTTTTGCGGGGAGATAAATGCATGAAAGCAAAATATATAGGGGAAAAAAGGAACATTTTTTTTTTTTTTTTTGCGGTGGAAATGTTCTGGTTTGACGACTGTATTCGCGGCTGTTTCGACCCGGTCGCGCTGCCGTTTCCGCAAGAACCTGCGCCGGTTTCTCTCAGCTCGGTAGAACTCAACCCTAAACCACCTTCATTTCCTTTCAGCTCGTTCCCGTCAGTTAGTCGCCACAGCGAATCAACATCCCCCATCTAACCCTTTTCTACCACCTAGAAGAAAAGGAAAGGGCGAGGCGTCTCGACCTCGATATCGGCCTTTCCCGAAGATATCGGCGAGCTACGCAAAGAAGAGGCAGAGGTTAGCTCAAGATCTTCTGAGCTGGGAGATGCACTCCATCCATATCTTCCATTCGTTCATTTTAGCGCCTTTCCTGCATGTTGCCGCTGGAGTCCGTCTTTGGGTGAAAAGTGGGGTTCACCTTGGTTGACAGGTCCCATAAAAAAAAAAAAAAAGACAAACAACCACAGTTCGGGTTTCCTGTGAACCTACTGGATGTTTTAGGACGAGCTCCAGACATGGAGAGAACAATGAGACTCCACAGAGAAAGTCCTCACCCCTGTTGGAACCAAACCAAGGACCTTCTTGCCGTAAGGCGGAAGCTCTCACCCCTTCGCCGCCCTTCAGTTTCTCTCCGTCTAAATCTAAATTCAACCTGTTCAGAGTTGGAAGATTCTTGGAGAGAGGTCTGAAAAGGTCTCGCAGCCTCAGCCTCCTCCCACGTCTTGTGACGTGATTTCCCGGCGAGTTACCGTGGCAACACACCCTGCTTGAAAAAAAAAAAAAAAAAAAAAAAAAAAAAAGCTTTGTAAGCCTGGAAAAAATAAAAAAAGTTGCTTTTGTAATCCTCTAATCCCGCTCGGTGATGGAAACCCCCCGGACAACACGGAGGCGAGTGGGATTACCGGGAGGGTCGACCTCCCGCTCCCCCCGCGACCAAACCTCGACAACCGTCGGATGGTTACATCAACTACAGCGTCGCGAAGATTTGAAAAAAAAAAAAAAAAAAAAATGATATCCAAGACTTTCGGGTTGATTTTATCTGTGATATTCTGTCTTTAAGCTGATTCAAGTCGAAGGGACCCGCGGCGCAAAGAGAAGCTGCCGGACTCCACGTTCCAGATGCTAGCTAAACAAGCGGTGGAAGGGAGTGAGCTTTCTTGCAAACATATTTAAAGAAATAAAAAATAGAGGAGAGAGTTCAGTGATGTATGCTGCAATGCAGCGCAGTGACAGGTCGGTATTGGGGAGTCTGTTGGAGTCAAAGATAAAGCAGGAATTGGCCTCTCTAATAGCATCAAGAGTGTGCCGGAGACGCCGAGGCCGGCGGACAGCTCATTTCTCAGAGGTATGATTGTGCCGCGGTAAAGAATGGCAACACCCCGTGGCGTCCGGACGGTAATGACACAAACGTGGGCGCAAGCCGGGCAGATACACTCCGACCTCGCGGCCACTTTGTCAGGATGCAGAGGGAACCGTTGTTGAGAGCGTATCTCGGTCATGACTGGGGAAGTTTGGAAAGGAGACGGGGTAATGTGTCCCGCATCGACCCGATGCCCGGGAGATACGAGAGAGCGACGAGGTTCCCGAACTTTCTTTTCCGCTCGGTCCTCCCGTTCTTCCTGTCCTGTCCGCACTCCAGTTCCTCCATCACTGAGCGATAGTAACCTCGTATCCTCCTTGGAGTTCCCGGAATCATTTCGAAGGTTTGCGGTGGCGTGATCGACTCCGGCATCACGCCGAGCGTCCGCCGCTATCGCCGTTTTAAGTCCAACCGGTCGAGTCAGAAGGCCGCCATCTTAAAACGGGATCCGGCCGAGGTTTCTGGACGCTAAAAGGCAGTTTCCGCGTATCTTCCAGGATGTGGTCCAGACTTGTTGTATGTGGAAAGTGTCATCAGACAACTTCTTTATCCGCTTCGGGCTCCGGAGCCGAGCTGCACCCGCGGCCGATTCATTTTCAATTCTGAACGTGTCGATCGCTTCGGCCATAAAGCCAACGTGACCTCGTCGCAGCTCGCCGTTCCGGATGGCGCCCCGTCCTTGGCCACGGTCTGAATTCGACTGGCCCGATACCAGCAAGGCCACCTGGTGTCTACTGACATTTGTCAACGCTGAGACCAGAGCAGAACCAATCAGCAGCCAGGGATCAGTCCTCGCTCTCTCTTTGAGGTGTCCTCTTCTGATTGCCTGCATACATCGCAACAAAATAAAAAGGTCAATGAAAAAAATAGCAAAGCTATATTGTAGCTATACCTTTTCTCCAAGCACATACAAAGAAGATACCTACCTTCTAATCAATAATCAGTTTGGGCGGTGATGGATTCATATTCTTTCATCTGGATAGGTTTCATTCATTATCCCGACCACTTAACCCGCAACCAGGTTCAAAAATGAACCGGTAGATGACAGGGTTAGCATTTAGAAACGACACATGGACAGACAAACATTCCACATTTACTAATAATCCGTTATATTCTTGTCAAAATCTTCTTGTCATGAGCAAGAGGACTTGTATGTCTACACTTGAAGACGTTTCACCCCTTTTCTAAGAGGCTTCTTCAGTTCTGAAGATATATTGGGAAACTCACCACGGGGAAGGACAGTTGCCACGACAAGAACTCACCATGACCTGATTGACTGAGAACCTCCACAGACATATTCCACATCTAATTTACACATGATATAGAGACATACAACTTCTGGAGACAGTGGCATTGGAAGCAGAACTGGAGGCAACAGAGATGAAGCTGAGGTTCTCTTTGGAACGGACGAGGGTGGACAAGATCTGGAATGAGGCACATGCGAGATGATTTCGGAGGGAAGGTCAAAGAGGCTGGACCGAGGAGGCCTACCTCTGATAGGGAGATGGTGAACGTATTGGTAGAAGGATGCTTGGGTTGGAACTGCCAGGTAGGAGGTCTGGAGGAAGACCAGGGAGATGATTTATGGTTGCTGTGAAAGAGGACTTGAAGTCAGGTGTTGTGAGAGAAAAAGTTGGCTGTGACGAATCCTGAGGGAAGAGGCCGAAAGGAAAAGAAGATCTAGGCATACAACTACTCCACATCTCATTTACCGTTATTTCCGGACGATAAGCCGCAACTTTTTTCACGATGCAACGTGCGGCTAATATATGGACTTTTTTGGGGGGGGTGGCTAACAAGCTACACGCCGCTAAAACATTTCTCCTCGTCACATCAGTCCGATGAAATGACCGGAAAATTCTGAGTCTGTTCAACTCCGACACCGAAAGACGACTTTGACGGTTTTAGTGCGCAGGAGAAAGCCCGAGATAGCGATCAGCTAGCCGATGCGGCTTATATTGAGGTGCGCCCTATAGTCCAGAAATTACGGTACTTCACGCAAGTGAACCCAGTACCTCTTCCTGGACTCCGGCAGGAACCCTGAAGGTCAAAACCTCCTCAAAGGTCCAATCAGACGCCACCGTGCCGTTGCTGCTGCTACATTTGCAGTTGCTTTTCGGAAATGCAACTTTTTTCTTTTTTGTAAACATACCTTTCGCAGTTGATCAATAGAAGTTTGAGCACTTGGCAAACTTTTTTGATCCAGAATACAGCAGCAGAACCGAAACGTGATAGGCCACTTCACCAAAGAGCATAGATCTAAAATAATTAATTCATATTTTAGTGTCCAAGTGAACATTAAGATAAATGTCTTTAGACAGACGAAAGGTTAACATACCCTGAGTAGCTCACTGAACCTCAAACACACTTAAGTCACTGGTATATATCAAGAAACCCAACTAGGTTGCATGAAAATGAAAGGGAGAACAACTTTTAGTTGAGAAAAATGACAAAAAAGAAACTTTTTGAATCATCATGACGCTAATCAGGGAACAGCATTATTTCTGGTCTTCCAGCCGAAAGCAAAAAAAAAAAAAAAGTTTCCATCTCAATCATGAGGCCACTATAGGCCATTTTTTTTTGTAATCACTGTCGATTTCACGGTCGCTGATCCTTTCACGTGTTCAAGGATGCAAAAACGGATCCTTGATAAGAGTGCCGACATTGGTTGCGACTTAAGTGCAACAGTCGTCAAATATTCTTTGCTGTTCCTCCCTTTTTAGCCCTTTTAATAACATCTCATTTCACTTCTAATATGAACGACTTCCTTTTCTTTGACGTGCAGCCATGGAAAAAAATAATCCTTTCTTTTTAGAGTCGGGAGCAGGGGAAAAAAAAAAGTCGCAAAAAAAAAAAAAAAAAAGCAGATGTAAACAAAGCGTACCATCGTATTCTTCCGACGTGCTCACAAACAAGTTCGACCTTAGAATTCAATGTCATAAAATTAAATGTATTCAATAATCACAAGGTTTCCATTGAAGACTCCCAAAAACTACCCAAATGTATGATTGAGCGAGTGAACGGTTGTTTATCTCCACACGTTAGCTAGAACTTCGGAGGTGGACGTCATTTCTAGACTATAAGCCTCTACTTTTTTTCAAACTGCGGTTTAAACAATGATGTCGCTCATTATTCGATGTTTCCGGGGGGCGGATGAGATTCTCGCCGCCTCGTCGCATCGGACCGATGAAATTACGCCGAATTTTTTTCATCAGCCGTGTTCGGGCAAAACGCATTTCCAGTTACGTATTTGTGTTTGTTACCCATATGTATTGAATTAAAACTTAAAATTAAAAAAGTTTCTTTGTGCCGTAAATTGCTGCATATAAGCCGCTACTTTTTTCACACTTTTTTACAACGAAGCGGCGATTTTATGGATTTAAATCGGGTAATTTTGGTCTCTTCCTTCCGCCAACACAGCGGACAAATGAAACGGTTTCAGCAAACCCTCTCGCATTTACGATAATTCTTTAGATCAGCCATTTTGCGCTTTTTGCCATGAAAAAGATGTGCAGAAATGCATTTGATGCATTTTCCAGAGGTCAGTCTGGCTGTCGAAGAAGGAAGTTTGGCATCTCTTCTGAACAAAACCAGTAGTTGTAGGTTTTACCGTCATTTATTTCATTGAAAGCTGCATTAATATCTCTTGTTTCAATGTGGACATCTGCGGCTTATAAACAGGTGTGGCTTATTTAATAGACAATGTCTTTTTTCTTTTAAAAAATTAGAAGGCAGGCTTAAATAAAGGCGCGCTCTATTGTCCGGATTTTACAGAAATCTTTTTCAGCAGCCGTCTTACAGGCACTTTTCAGAAAAAAAAGCATGTTCACTGTATTTGTGGATGCTATGGGAACAAATTTAATTAAAAGCTAAAAGAAATGTTTGTGTGTAAATATCTCATGTTTCAGCATGGACACCTGCGGCTTACAGACAAGTCTGGCTTATTTATTTACAATTTATTTTTTTCTTTTAAAAATTAATAGGTTCAGCCTACATAAAGGTGCGCTGTACAATTGTGAATTTACAGTAAATATAGTATGTTACAACATGGACACGTATAAACAATAGCGCTCTATATATGTACACATATACACTGTTCAGAAAAATAAAGGGAACACAAAAATAACACATCCTTGTTCGATTGAATGAAATTTTCTTATTAAATACTTTGTTTTTCACATGGATGAATGCGCTAACAATAAAATCACACAGAAATTATCATGGGAAATTAAAATTATTAACCCATCGAGGTCCGGAATTAAAATGAAAGTGATTGACTTGGAGTTACATTAGCATTAGATTAATTTTGTTATTTTTAGCCGATGCGGCTTATACTCAGGTGCGCCCAATAGTCCAGAAATGACGGTACTTGAAAAGTCCCCTAAAGTCTAAAACGGCAAGTTTTCTGTTTTGCCGAGTTTGCGACGAGGGGAGCGACGGCGGGAGGGAGGAGGACGCCGTCGGCCCAGTTGCCGCGGACGCAACAACCGTTTCGGAGGGTAAAAAGTACGGAGGTGACCTGCGCAAAGGCAACACCCTGACTCTTACCCGCCCGCGAAAGCCCCGACCGAGGTTCGGGGGGGCAAAGACGAGCATTTCAGCCACGGCCAAGGTTTTGATGTCCTGAGCCAAACACAGCTGCTCGCTAAAGATAGAAGGCTCTTATCAATTAGCGGATGAAGACACCCCGCTCTCGCTACCTTGGTCAGATAATTTGTCCTTGCACCGGGCGATTGGATTCCCACCTCCCCCCCCCTGTTCGTATCCGCCCCGCCCGTTGCCCTTCACATTTTGGCACAAACCCCCATCCCGTCGCTCCCCGCCAGGATCCGGAATCGGCCCCGGAAAAAAAAAAAAAAAAAACAGGCCGAGATCTTCTATTCACGACACGGCCGGGGGAGCGGCGTGTTCACGCATTTTGCAGAAATGCGGAACGTTCTCGTGGAGTCGGATAGGGGGATGTTTGCAACATTTCATCATTTTGTTCGGTTTGCTCCCCCTCCCGCTTCATTTTATGTTTCAAACTAGAAAGGCAAAAAGAGATTGGGGGAAAAAAAAAAAAAAAAAAAAATCTGCATCTTTGCTTCATGCAAATGAAAATATGATATCTGAATATTTTAAAAGACACAATGGCGATATGTCTTCCCCTGCTAAAGATCTATCTGACGGAAAAAATTCAAAAAAAATGCAGTTTGGGGATGACAAATCCTCAGAGAATGAAGTTTTCATGTTCTCGTACCGCTTTAATAAACATCAGAGACCGTTCCGTCGGCATCCGGGCTCAGCCGAGGCGGCGTTCGTCTAAAACCTACCCTTTATCAGGACTACAAATTCAATCCGCCGCCCTGAAAGATTTATGGATTCATGCAAGTTTTACGCCGCTGGGAGCGCTAATGGCTTTTAGTGCCGGGGCCCCGAGGAGTCATTGTGCATGAAAACCCAGAAAACGCAGAGCAGCACTTAAGCCGACCGCGATGTCAGGTTTCTGTCCAAAAAGATAGCGTCGAGTCGACGCGGCGTCCCCGACCGGCGGGGCGCCGGATGCGAACGGACAGCGGCCGCGGCAGCAGCGGAAGCGTAATTAGGCTCCGGATGTTATTCCTGGACATCACATGACTCTGAACGCCTCCGGAAAGGACTGGCTTTCCTGAAATATTTATCTGTGTAAAATATGTTGCATTGCATTCATTCATTCATTCATTCATTCATCCATTCATTGTCAACAGTGTGCTGTTTATTCTGCACTCGGGGTCGCGGCCTATTTGAGCCGTCATTGGTCCGGAGGCGGGGCTCACCCTGGACGGGCCAATCACAGTGCGAGGACGCGCGGCCATTCACCGTGTCATTCACCCCCTCATCCAGAGACAAAAACCGACCCGGTCTCTCATTCACGCGACATATGGAGATGCAACTATTCACACATTCATTCACATGTCATAGAAGATAAGATGGACCTTATTGATCCCAGCATTAAGAAAAAAAAAAAAAAAAAAAGTACCTCAGCAGCAGCAGCAGCGGCGTTACATACAAAAGACGGGCAGTGACAAGCTTAACAAAGAAATGACAAAATGAAATAAATTTAAAATGAAATTTAGCATTAAAAAAAAAAATGTAATAAAATAAATGAACAAAAAAAAAAAAAAAAACTAGATATAAAAAAAAAAATTATAAAAAATACAAAAAGAAAAATTAAGTCTCAAAAAGTAAAAGTAATGTAAAAAGAAATATACGGCTCAAAAAAATAAAGGGGGCTGGATCAGCTCATCGTGTGTTTTTCCACTGTATACTTTTTTTGTGATATTGTTGTCAGCACATTCAACTCTGTAAAAAAACAAATTATTTAACGAGAACATTTCATTCATCCAGATCTAGGATGAGTTATTTCAGTGTTCCCTTTTATTTTGAGCAGTCTATAAATAATGGTTAAAGTAGTAGTGCGACTACATAAAGTCAGTCGGGTGTTTACTGATAAAAGTGAATGATTATACCGGGTTACGGCACGTGGGAGGAAAGATTTCCTGTTTCTGTCCGTTCTAAATCACTCAATGCAGGGTGTGCAACAAGAATTCATGTATTCATCTCTATTTTTTTTTCCCTACCTTGCCCGGCGTGTACGGGAGCGGATACAATAAATATAAAGATCCCCCCCGAAAAAAAAAAAAAAAAAAAAAAAAAAAAGCAAGATTCTGTTTCAGCCCTGGTTGCTATTTAAGTGCTGAGCAAAGTAGCGTACAAGTTTAGAAGAGTCGCGGACACGGAAAGGGAAAAAAAAAAAGAAAAAATGCCACTGTTTGTTATGAATAATTGAGTGGATTGCAATGGCACAAAAATAAGTCGGCAAAAAGCTCTGGCATTTGACCCGACAACAGAGAGTACTTGTCTTTTATCATGCTTTTTTTTGCTGAATCCGCCCCCGAACGACACCCCACCTGCGAAACGGGCTCGCTCTTTTTATTTGACGCTTTTCCAAAGTAAAATATCTATATTTTACATGCGATGTCATCTGACCCCCGGCCCGAGCCTTCAAAAGATACGAATCCAGCCTGAACGATCAAATACGGTGGCTTTTTAAGGGGAGGGCCGCCTGCAACCGATGCATTTCAAGAGGCCCGAGATGTTATATCCGTCAACGTGAAGCGTCCGCCGATTCATCGAAATACACATCTGACAGTCAGAAACATCCCGGGGTCGGGGATGATTTTTCTTATTTGCCCCAATATTTCTGCTTTTATATAATTTTTCCAATGCTGCTGGCTTTGCCGGCTAATAAATAACGGATGAAACGACTTTATTTACAAAAAAAGAAACAAAAACAAACAAAAAAGAAGATATTTAATTTAAAACAAAAAAAAAGATAAATAATAAAAAAAAATAATAAAAAATAATAAATAAATCCACCATTAAATGAATATAAAATGCGTTTTCCAAGGACGAATTAGCACTTTTGTGATTGGTTTAAGAAAATGAATCAATTAATTATTCATTTATAAAAACACTCAATTTGAGAAATAGAAGATATTTTAATATAAAAAAAAATTACCCGGAACATTTAACAAATAAATGAAGGCATATGTTCTAAATACCGAATGCATTTCCAAGGCCTGAACAGGACTTTCGAAATCGGTGTGAGAAAACAAAAAGAGAATAAAACAAAAGAAATAATACTGAAAACCAAAAATCTTCGGGTGTTTGATTTGTCCAAAAAAAAAAAAAAAAAGTCTTATTGGGTCTCTAACCGCTCGCAAATCATTTTTAATCAAAAATAATCAAGTGTAATGTCCCTGAAAAAGAAGGGGTTTTAGACAAAGACAAAGAACAGGACTTCATCCAAACTCAACGTCCTTAAAGTGTTCCTTTCTTTTAACGTCCAACTTATTTTTTTCACCTCACACCTCAGCCGGGGACACAACCGTCACCATGGCGACCGATGCCGAGCAGACTCGGATATCACGCCGACCCGCAGATTTGGTTTGGAGGCCCGAGCGACTGGGGAGCCGGCGTCTAACCGCCGCGCCTGACGAAGGATCACACACCTCGCCGTCGGTCGAACCGACTCATTCGTTCATCCATTAGCGACAGCGCTCGTCCGGCGCTCCGGGACGCCGGCTCGGAGGGACGTCGGGCGCCGCTCAGCTCGGACCGGTCGATCTGAAGACCACGTCCAGAGACAAACAACCGCTCCTACGTGTCCTACCGAGACGTACGAGCATTCACCACCGAAACCGGAGAAGAAAAGGTCTGACCTGCAGCTTCGCTTTGTCACCTTCTGAAGATTTTGACTGCCAGCGAAATTAGCAACGCAATCGGCGTAAAACGAGTGATATTATTATTTTTGATGGTAATGACAATGATATTTACAATATGGAACTCAAATTAACATTATTTTGTAATGTTATACAACAAAATATACACTGAAAGATACAGCGAACATGATAACAGTAAAACTACTATGATTTCCGGAAGATTAGCCGCAACTTTTTTCACTTAAACAACGGTGCGGCTAATATTTGGATTTTTTTTTTTGGGGGGGGGGGTAATGATCTTCACGCCGCTGAAACATGTATCCTCGTCACATTGGACCGATGAAATGACCGATTCTGTTCAACTTCGACGCCGAAGAAGACGACTTTTTCGGTTTTAGTGCGCAGGAGGAAGCCCGCGATAGCGATCGGCTAGCCGGTGCGGCTAATATTGAGGTGCGCTCAATAGTCCAGAAATTACGGTAATCTGACAGATATGACCAATATTCTTTGGCTTTGGGCTTCAGGGGGGTCACCACAGCCAATCCACCTTCTCCATCAAAACCTAATCTCTGGATCCTCCTCTCTCACAACATCCAGCAATCTTCTCTTTGGTCTTCCTCCAGACCTCCAATTTCATCATTCATCTACTAATATATTCACTCTCCCTCCATGTTCCGTTCCTCTGATGGGACTCATTCCTGATCCTCTACAACATGCAACAACAACAACAGCAATTACAATAATGATGACAAGAATAATAAAATAAATAATTTTGTTGAATAAAACAAAAACTGCAATATTTCATTTCACTGTGCAATATTCAGAACTGTGCAATATTTCACTTCATAACAGCTACACTACAATTTTTCCTTTTATCATACTATTGTGCACTCCTTACCTCACTTGTTACTAAGACACTTATAGTTTTATCACTTGTTTACTAAGACACTTTATAGTTACTTTATAGTTTATTTTTATTTCTAATTCTGCCTTTTTCTTTTTATTATTTATTACTATTATATTTTCTGTAACTCTGGCACAACAATTTCCTTCGGGATTAATAAAGTTGTTCTTATCTTATCTCATCTTAATAATACCACACCCAATAACACTAATAAAAGTAACGAAACAACAACAATTAAAATAGTGATGATAATAGCAATAATACCAGTACCAATAATAACACTATTAATAATAATAAAACATACAACAACAAGAGCAATTACAATACTAATGACAACAATAATAATAATAATACCACAACCAATAACACCAATAATAGTAATGAAACAACAACAACGACAATAAAAATTCTCTAGACTACCAATTCTCTCGTAATGAGATTGTGGCTTCGAGTTAATATCTAGTTGTTTTATTGGGGAAAAAATAAAAAAAATAAACACACCAATGTTGCAGCTACCTTTTAGACGACTAGAACAGAAACCGTGGAGAACCCCGGAAACCTTCTCGTCAGGAACGCGTCTCAAATCGCTCCGTCTAGAAACTTCACACAGTCATAAAAGACATCTGGCGCTCAGCGAGCGGCCGCTTCCCGACGGACGTGACGGAGCGCCGCCCGGCGCCGGACGCAGGAGGCCGAGGCCAAAATCACCAGAACGGGCGGAAAAGCTCGCGGAGAAGCGTCGCACAAAACACCCGCTTACTTCCAGACGGACGTTAACGACACGTAACCGTTAACTTTGTGTGGAAAGAAGACTAGCGGGTCTCCGGGGATGCCGGAGGCCTGAGGAAAGCAGATGGTGTTAAGTTTTACTTGAGACACCAGCAGCCTCATTAGAAGTTACGCTGGAAGCAGCACGAGAACCCACAGATCCTTCCAGGAGCCGCTAAGTCACAGACGGCTGTTTTGAAAACTCAACGCCGCTTAAGTGCGTTTACTTCGGTTGTTTTGCAAATTTCCGAAACAATTCCGATTATCTCCTCGTGTCTGAGTGAGGGGGTGAATGTCATGTCTCTACATGGTGTTTAGATGATATTATAAACACCACCACCTTCTACAAGCTGTTTAATGGCTTTAGTGTAGAGGTGCGATATGATTTTTCTCGCTGATTGGAAAATAAATCGTGGATAAAAGTCATGAGGTGAGGCAGACAATTCTGTGCCTCGCCTGAAGGGGGCGTATGTGAGTTAGCTGGTGCTCGTGACTGCTGTTCTTCTAAAAGCAATTTAAGATAAAATAAACAAGGTAAGTAAAAGAAAACCAGGTGGAGTTTAAAACAAAGTAACAGAGCTTTTCGTGGAGAAATATATGCTTGTGGATTTCACACAGAAATAAAGAAAAGACCACAAATTGTTCTCAGTTTTATCAAAAAAATGAGATGAGACTATCGGGTATAAGAAACTCTTGAGTTTTTATGACTGTAAATGTTCCAAATGAAGTCAGTGCTTCACCTGCCATGAAACTCATTGGACGCCACGGCTCTAACTGTTTGGAAGAGAGGGTGAACGGTTGAAATGTTCACCCTCATAGCTGTGTAATGTCTTTAGCATAAGGGCGCGATACGATTTTTTAAAATAAATCGTAGAGAAAAGTCATGTGGTGAGGCAGGCAATACTGTGCCTCACCTGTAGGGGGCGTATGTGAGTCAGCAGGTGCTCGTGACTGCAGTCCCTCTCAAAGCAATGGAGGATAATTTAAACAAGATAAATAAAAGAAAACAAGATTACGACAAAGTAAAAGAGCTTTTCGTGGATACATCTATGCTCGTGGACTTCACAGAGATATAGAAAAGACCACAAATTGTTGGATGAGAGGGTGAATGGATGTCGTCTCCCTACGATGTGAATGACGGAGTGAATGGTCGTATTTCTCTACGTGTGGAGCTGGAATTGACTGGCAACCTTCTCGCCCAATGACAAACTTCAGGACAATGGATGAATGAATAAACACTGCTCCAAAAAATAAAGGCAACACTAAAATAACACATCCTAGATGTGAATGAAGGAAATATTCTCATTAAACAACAAAATCACACCAAAATGATCCACGGAAATCAAATGTATGAACCCACGGAGGCCTGGATTTGGAGTCAAAGTCGCAAAAACAAACAAAATGCTGATCCAACTTGGATGTGATGTCCTTAAAAGAAGTCAAAATAAATCAGTGTTGTTTCCTAAGTGGACAGTTTGATGTCCCACAAGTGTGATTGACTTGGAGTTACATCGTGTTTTTTATTTAAACACCACTCATGGAAGCAAATCACAAGACGCAAAGTGTTTCCTGCTTCTGTTTACGTCTTCAGAGACGCGGAATCTCGTCTTAAAGTTTCCACCACTTAGATGTAGCCCGCGCCCTCCCTCCTTCCCGCCAGGTCTGCGTCGCCCGGCCGCCGTCCGGACGTCCTCCAGCTGCTCCGCGGCGACGACTCGCCTCTTAACTTTCCTTTTTCAGGAAGAAAAAAAAAAAAGAAAAAAAGAAGCTGCCCAGTGGCCGGCGCTCCTTCGCAGCCGCCATCACTCGCCGTCATTAAGTGGGTTGCAGTCGGGCTCCAATTCCCCGCAGCTCACAGCACACCTGCCACGCACACCTGCCAGCCAATCAGGGAGGAGTATTGACCCGGACCCGTCCTATATATAGCCTGCAGCCTATAATTCATCCCGGGATGGTCGGAGCCGCTCGAGCGGCGGACATCAGGCCCGATCGCCTGAGACCTAAACTCAGACGAAATGTAATTGGTGCCCGTCGGAAAATAGTTTGTGGTTTGAAAAAAAAAAACAACAACAACTTTGAAGTGAAAGTGAGGAAAGGAGAAACAGCTGGAAAGCAAAGGATGCTGAGATGATGGAGGAGTGTCCGGTATCGCTTCCTCGTTCTCTCCGCCGCCACGCGCCCTTCAACCTCCCGTGCACGAGGGCTCGCCGCGGGAACCCCGTGTCCTCCAACGAGGCGCCCGCTAGCAGACATTCTGCAACGTCTCTTCGCCGGGAAACAGTTTTTCAGGCGCTGACATTTTGGGAACGATCACACCGGAAGGTAGGAAACAACAAAGATCGTTGTAGTTCACAGCTTGGCCACTAGGGGGCGCTGTGATTTTCGCGATAACCGAAAAACGAGTGTATTTTGAAACACTATTGGTTCGATAAAAAAAAAAAAAATGGAGTAAATATGAACCAACTCTCCAGTTGACCCTAAAACATAAACCGGGAGTATTACTTGCGGAAATACTCGAGTACTCTTGAGACGGCCGTTGCTTTTTTTCCACTGCAACCTTGGCGCACATGGTAGTTTCCGAAACATGTTTCCGTTTCCATGGAAACCAGCGCCGCCGGCTGGAATCTCTTGCAGACGGTCGGGCCGAGAGGCAACTAAAGTTTCTAGTTTTCACCCGAAAGCTTCCTGTAAACGTCGCCCAATTGAAAAACGTCGACTGAAATGTTGAACCAATCAGGTGGCATCAAACCACCACATGATTCCACAAGGGAGTTTGGGCGTTTTTTTCAAGGAAAACTTGTTTTTTTTTTTTTTCGGGGGGAGGGCAGAATGTGCTCGGCGTGGACAAACCAACCAATCGGGATGCTCCCGAGTCTGGCAAACCGACAACTACCAAAAAAAAAAAAAAAAATGGCCACCATTCCCCAGAGAGGATTAAAACGATTCCAAAACCATTTTCAAAGGATAGCAAATATCCTTTGAATCCACCCCCATCACACACACACACACACACACACACACACACACACACACACCCTGCGATGAACAGCCTCCCCGTCCATCACGTACAGATAACAACTCACCTGGGATCCCGGAGATGCTCTCCACCACCTTGCCGTTTCTGAATGCTCCGCCCGCAGCCGGAGACAACGCCGGTTTTGTGCTGCGGAGGATAATTAGGACTCGCTGTGCTCGTGGTGTGAGGGTAATCTACTTGGCAGAAAAAAAAAAAAGAAAAGGAGAAAATATAAAAATAAATAAAGGTACAAAGCCAACAATTATTCCCCCGCTGCGGTCAAGAAGCGGGGTTGGGATGTGTGCTGCGCCGAAAGAGGCTGTTAAGGACGTGCGCCTTAAAGAAGTCTGACGCCGATACGTTCCCGCCCAACAGGTCGGACCTCAATTAGAGCTGTGAAATGGATGTCGGGCGGAAAAAAAGAAAAAAAAAACGGGAAAATAGAGGGGAAGGATATAGACGCAGCCATGCGGAATTCTATGGGAAAATATAAAAACAATGAAACTAGCGGTTAGCCGCAGAGGGCAACGCTAGCTTCGCTTGTATAACACTTGGAGTAAGTGCATGTTTTGTATCGGCTGCTGCTAGCAAGTGTTAGCGGTGCAGTTGATAGCATGAGCTAATTCATGCTTAAACCTTCTTACCGCCCATGTTTATCGTTATTTCTTCCTCTTTCGCTTGAGGATCCGCCTTTCCTCGTCCACCGCCGCCGAGGGACTTCCTCCCGAAGGAGAAGTTGGGTTTCTGCTTTCCACTTTCGGTGCAGACCGAAAGCGTCGTCAGACAAATCGGGCTGGGATTTGGCGCCTTTTGAACAAAGGTGATGCCGTAAGCTTCTCACGTAAGAGTACTTTCTCATCTCCTTGGCTTTTACACGCAGAAATATGAACAAATAGCAATTGCAACATTGGGGACGTTTTGAAAAGCAATGTTGATCTAGTTGTGAAAGTCTTTCCAAAAAAATAACCAAGTCTAGCTTCCGCTCTCCGGATTGCCAAATGCCCGTGTCGCTTCTAATTCCAAACCCCCGTGCGGTTGTCGCTTCCCCGTCGAGTCCCTCCGTCCGGCCCGTTCCAAACTCCTGTCATTTATTCTCTTTTTGTTCTGTAACTGTGTAAAACTACAACTGGAGCGCTTTGAGCGAGCTCAGATCAGGCAAAAGATGAACGAAACAGCGACGCTGTTTGGACTGAGCTCTGATCGTCTCCGTGCCGACGTGTCGCTAATTGACCTGCCTCTCAAAGCCGACGAAAAAAAACGACCCTCCGATTGATCGGGAGTAAATCGGTGCCGTTCAAACAGCAGAGGTTCTTTTCCAGCTCACCTTTGCGAGTTCACCTCCAGATTATTTCCCGTCTGGAATTCGTTCATAACCTAAATCAAAAAACGGAGATGTACGACTAGTCACCTTGTGAACCGGACCATTCCGGGTCTCTTACGAACCCCCTGAATATTTTGGGAGAAACCCAGAGTAACCCCGGCATGAACCGGCGGGACAACATGGAAACTTCATACAAAAAGGAATCCAACGGGGATCATCCGTTACGAGGATATGCTAAGAATACAAAACCCTTTTTACTTGTATTTACAAAGATTGGTCCACATATCCCATCCTGGCAGCATCTCCAACTCCCTAATTCTGCGAGCTATTAACGGCCTTATTTTTTGATGTCTCATTGTTTATATTTCGTTTGTAAACCGCAGTTGAAAGCCGGATTGAACTCGTACAAGCGCACACACTCCACCACCGCACAAAAACAACCCCCGTTAGCCAGATCTTCTCCGGGAACTGCAGTGGCAGGAAGCTGACACCCAGGACTGCGGACGGGGGAGTTAATGGCCTAATTGCATCTCAGTTAATATTGCTTCTCTGCCCTCTGAGCACCATGGGAGTACTACTCCCCCATTTACTTTGTTTTCTCTGGTTTATATATATATATATATATATATATATATATATATATATATATATATATATATATATATATATATGAGAGCGAGCAAGAGAGAGAGTTTCCTCTTGTACTAAAATATTTATATACATGTGTTATGTACACGTTATCTTGACTTATCTCCATAAATTGCTTGCCATATGCGGTCTGCGAGGGAAAAAAAAAAAAAAAAGCCGATACCCATTCGCTCTATTTTTATACTTAATTCAATAAAATATAGATGTTTCTGGTGTCTTTCTAATATATTTTATCACGAATCCAAATATTTGTCGTGTCCCGTGGATCGGCGCTTCCTGCCAACCCTGCGAAATGTTAAAGGGATATTCTTGGGATGCAGTGGATCCTCGCTGCTTTGCGTATTTTTTAAAAACACGTAAAATAAACAAAAGACGGGATCTCCTTCGCTAAGCAAAGACACACAGCATCGCGAACTCTCGCTCTAATCGTCGTACCCACGCCAGATCTCATACGGAATATCATTGGCTAAGGAGATCCGTACCTGCCCTGCTATTGGTTGTTTGAGTATTTTGTTCCTCATGTTGATTGGTTCATGGAGAGAAGCGGCTGATCTCCTGCAGGTCGTGCACAGCATTCAATGTCCTGGTTTGCTGCCGTTCACGTAAACGTGAATACTGTCCACTTTGTGCTATTTAGTTTGTGAAAATATCTTACGTTTTCTTTTGCGATGCCCCTCTAAGATGCCTCCTAAATCCCCAGAATCTACCTAAAAGTCTGGTACAGACCCCCGAAAGTGGCAGGAAGATGCTGACTCCTGCCAAAAAGATGAAAGTTCTCTATATGTCGAAGGGAGGCAGAAGTTTTGCCAAAATCGCCCGTCATCACAGCATTAACAAATCTGCATTAAGAAAGACGAAGCTAACGCTACGAAGACGGCGACCTTAAGCTTCAGTAAAAACAGCAAAACGGGAGACGACGGGACAAAATAAAGTGCAAGAATGGAAAATGCTTTGGCCGAGTGGGTCGCTGATTGCAGGAAGAAACGAATAAATGAATAGTTTCCTGACATTTTGTATTGTATTTCAATGTTTATTGTATGTTACAATTATCCAAAAGTGTTTAGTTTAGTGAATAAGAGATGACAGTTTGCGGGAGGTTCGTGGAGGGTTTATATATCTGTAAACACCATCCGAATTATCACGTTTCTACTTTGGAGAAATTTTCGCAGGGTGTCTTAAAATATAACTCCTGCGAATAGTGAGGTAAACGGTGTTCATAAGTATAAATCTAGATATAGACTTTTGGGTCAAAGTGCAAAGTCGGTTTCGGTCAAACTACTTCCATTTTTTGTTTTAAGGGGTTTATCATCCTGTTTCTTGACTTGTTCCCTCGAAAAACCTCCCCGTTTGTAAATTCCAAATGCAACAAGATCCATCTTTAATTACCAAACATCTTTTAGAAACACGGCGACAGTTCTGTTCGCCACACCAGCGTCAGTTTGCACCTGAAGATTAGCTTAAATAATCTGTAATAGCCACTTTGATTCAACCAAACCGTATTCAAACAGCTCATGCTAAACAGGGCCTCGCTTATTACCTGGGTGGAGAGCGTGCAGGAAAGGCGGTCCTTATTAGCAGAACGACAACCTCGTCGCCGTAGCGTTTCCTGCATAACGATGTAATGAATTCCGGGGTTCCCCCCCGGAGTTGTGCCGCATCGGCTGCCGAGCGCCTCTTTGATGTCGCTGTTGTAAAAGGCAGTTAAGTCTCCGGACCCCTTTTGATTGGGTAAAAAGTGCCGCTGTTCAACATCTGCTTGCGGTGTTAGCGGTTTTAATGGACCATCAACTTTGAGCTCCTTTTATTTAATTGGGACAGTTTGCATTAAAAAGCTTGTGTTCATTGCAGACAGAATTTGGACTCCAGATCATCCCATCATCGCTCTCATTGAAGTCAATGATTAAGCAGTATCGCGATATACAGATGGATCATGATGTTTGCAGATGATGCAGGGAACAGGTGGAGGAACATCTATGAAGAAGCGATATTAATGATGAATAATATCAGGCACACTAATAACCTGGCATTGGGGAGTGTCAGAGAAGCATGTTGGACTGGTGCAGGACATGTATGCTTGCTGTGAGACAGTGGTACAGTGTGCCGTAGGGGTAACAGGGAAGTTCAGGGTGGAGGCGGGACTCCATCAGGGATCAGCTCTGACCCCCCTCTTGTTCGCAATGGTGGACAGGCTGACAGGTTAGACAGTTAGAGGTTAGACAGGACTCTCTGTGGACCATGATGTTTGCAGATGACGTTGTGATCTCTAGTGAGAGCAGGGAACAGGTAGAGGAACATCGAGAGAGGTGGAGGTATGCTCTGGAAAGGAGAGGAATGGAGGTTATATATGTGTGTGAATGAGAGGAACTCGGGTGGAACGCTGAGGCGACATGGAGTGGAGATCGAGAAAGTGCAGGATTTCAAGGGTCAACAGTCCAGAGCAACGGAGAGTGTGGAGAAGAAACGGGTTCAAGCAGGTTGGAATGGGTGGAGATAGAAGGCTATCAGCCAGAAGGAAAGGAAAGCTGGAGGAGACGGTGGTGAGATGATCTACAAACACTGACATTGACCAAAAGTCAGGAGGCAGAGCCGGAGGTTGCATAGATGAAGATGTTGAGGTTCTCTTTGGGAGTGACCAGGATGGAGAGGGCACATGGTAGATATTTTGGAGAGAAGATCAGAGATGGTTGGGTGATGGACAGAGGAGGGAGAGGGAATATATTGGTAGACAGATGCTGGAATTGGAGGTCTAGAGGAAGACCAAAGAGAAGATTTATGGACGTCGTGAGAGGATATGAAGTTCATTGGCGAGAGAGAGGAGGATCCTGAGAATAGGGTTGGATGGAGAAGGGTGATTGGCCGTGGCGACCCCGGGAGGGAAAAGCAAACAGGAAAAAGAAGAAGAGTATCGCTATATATCGATGACAAGCGGCAGGGTCATGTGACCCACAAAGCTCCAATCACCACGCTTGTTTTGACACCCGGTCGTGAGCTCAGGCCTAGTATAGCTGTTTGGGGAAAATCGAATCAGCTTTTTTTTTTTTTTTTTTTTTTTTTTTTTTTTAAATCGACAGAAGCACAAACCAGATTTTTGATGATCCAATGTTTGTAATATTTTCAAAGTCAGCAGAATAAAAGTAGCAAACTCACCTTGTACTCATTTTGATCTACGTCAGGTCACGCGGTTATTAAGCTACTTAGCTATTAAAGTAAATTAAAAAAATAACAAAACTAATCTGTGGAGGTCATCAGTCCTCCAGGTAATGCTAAATTCTTGTTTTTAATTCTATGTAGAATGTCCATGTTGTCCCTATGTTTCCCTCAAGGCTCTTGGCTTTCCTCCCAGGGGACGCAACCAATGATTGAAAACAAAAAAAGAAAAAAAAAAGGGGAAATCGCATGATTGAATGAGAGATTTTAAGTTAAAACGTGATCCAGCGGATCCCCTATCAGCATCTGCATCGTCCTCCACTTCCTGGAGTGCCAAGTTTGAAAGGATACACACCAACACACTGGGCTGTGTGAGAGCCTGCACTGTGTTAAAAACACTTTCTGGCCACGGCAGGTCAAGTGCTGCAGCAGAGCATCAGCTGGTGTGTATATATGTGTGTGTGTGTGTGTGTGTGTGTGTGTGTGTGTGTGTGTGTGTGTGTGTGTGTGTGTGTCACCCACACGTCCACCACCTTTGCAAAGGATGCTGAAGAAGTCGGTCTGACCATTTACCTCATGTATCACACACACTTGTTTTTGCTAAACCTGTATTGTCGCTGTAAACAACAATAATATTTATCTTTTTTTTTTTTTTTACTTGGTCAGACGTAAATAGAGAGAACCCAAGTTTTAAAAAAATAAATTAAAAACACATACGGATAAATAAATGGAATTAAAAATAAATTAAATTAATTTTATTCAATAAAAAAAAAAATCTATATTTTCTCCCTACTTTCATTGAGATGAAAAGACCTTACAGAGCAGATTTTTAATCTTCCATATGCATTCCTCACAATAAATGATGGCGGTATATTTATCAACATTATAAATATTTCTAAATTAACTAATACATCCGTGACACATTTAAAGACTGTACATTTTATAATTAATAAATCTTAGCGCCACCTTTTCTGGCAAAAACAGAAAAGGGCCTTCGGCCCCCTGCTGGTCAAGCCGGGTACTGCAGGCTTTTGTCACGCAAGCGCTCCATTAAAGTTTTTTTCTCGCATTTTAAATGAAATTTCATTCAATTATATCTATAAATTAATTCTTATATATAATGGTCGTTCTCTTTCTTTCTCCTGATAGACATGCACCACTGAGAAAGTAGAAGGTTTTGCCAGGGTTTAAATAGTTTTATTGCATTTTTAATGTAAGATACAGTAATAGCCTCCTTTATTATTATTGTGTCCAAACTGCCTTCGCATAAAGCGGTTTTGTGACAACTCAATGTAATTAATTCCAAGTACTAGAAATCATTTTAATACATGAATTAAATTAATTCAATAAAAATGATCACAAGGATAAATCCTATTATGGGGGATATATGGCTATTTCCTCTCTATTTGTATTCACTTTTTATTTTAGTTAGTTTTCTTGTTAATATATTCAATTTTATTTTATTTATTAATATTATCATTAGACATCATCCATACTCTGTGCAGAAAAAAATGGCTTTTTATGTCATGAATGACGCAGAAAAAAGCATTGCATCAAAATGAATTTGGTAAAATACACAGAAACTACAGACTAAGGTCCATTACTGCACGGAAGTTGCAGTGAATATGTAAAAATAAAACATTTATTAATGCCTCCTTACATGGGAATGCTGTGCAGGGAGCCCACCGCTGTTTCTATTTTCCGCCTGAGATCTCTGTAATGGTAAAATAAATCAACTAATAAGCACGAGCGCTCTTTGGTCTGGCAGTTTTTCCAGCCGTAGCCGCTGCGACTCAGTGTGTACCAGACATTGTTTTGTTTTGGCTCTGGGTTTGATTGACAAATAATGGCCCAACAGTTGTTGTTTTGTTTTTTTTATTTTTTGTTTTTTATTTTTTTTTCCACCGAGCTCAGCGCACAGTTTGCAACGGACACCCGTCTCACTAGTTTGTGTCACTGGGGAATAATTACGGGGGCTGCCTGAGGTAAGGCCTGGCAGTGAGAGTTCGTTAGTGGTGAGGGTGGGGAGATTGTGTGTGTGTGTGTGTGTGTGTGTGTGTGTGTGTGTAGGATGGTATGTTCGAGTAGACGTGTGAATGAGAGTGTGAGATAGCCTCACACTGCAGGAGAGAATGGAGGAAAAAAAAAAAAAGCCATATTTTCCTTTAACTGAACACAGTGCAGACATATTTCCTTAATACGGCTTGTTATTCCGCCCAGGTTTGATTGGCCCCTAAATCCCGGAGCCGTAAAGGGGAGGCCCTTTTGTCCGTCTGGTATTTTACCCGTTTGCGTGGAGGCGAGCATGAATAGACCCCATCCGGCCTGTAACTGAGAGCGACGAGCGCGGTCCTCCGGGGCGGCGAGGAGGCGCCGCGTTCACGCCGAAAAAATACGAAGAAAGAGCACTCGTATTATTTGAGGGAAGCTGTAAACCAAAGCTGTAAAAGCGCCCCCTAACATGAGGCAGTAGAACTGCGTGCCTCACTTGGTGGCTCTTTGCAGCCGTTTCATGATCGCTAAGCACTAGAAACTAGTCACAAACATACTGTTGTTGACATTGGAAATGTAGTTCATAGAGCTGAAGTGTTTAAACTTTTAAATTAAGACATACAGAGAGACAGCAATAGGATATTTGTGCAGAACATGCTAGCAGTTAGCTGTCATTGCACAATGTTGAGGCTCAACAAGTTTTGTGACAACTCAATATAATCAATTCCAAGTACTAGAAATTATTTCATACATGAATTAAATTAATTCAATAAAAATGTCTGTATCGGAGTGTGAGTGTTGTAGATTTGTCTCCGTTTGCGATGTGAATGAGTGAGTGACTGTCCACCAACATGAACGAGAGGGTGAACGGTTGAATATTTCTATATTCTGCCTCGCAACCTAGCGGCCCCAAAGCACGCCAGCCCGATAGGCTCCGCCCCCTGACCTTGACGACAGGATAAGCAGTATAGCTGATGAATGAATGGATAAATGGAAACTGTAAAAACACCAAATGCTAAATGATCGAGCTACTTCCCGTGTCTCTTTCAATGTAGGATTCTGAGAGTGTAAAAATACTTTGAGTTATGTCTTTGCCCGAAAGGAACACAGAGATGATTTTCAAAAGCTGGAAAGAGCGATTTTACGCAAATAGACGAAATGAAATCGGCCGAAAAATAAAACTAAATAGTAAAGGTTTTCTATGCAAAAACATCGCGGCCCATCGTGGGAGAATCAATCTCTGATCTTCACGTCTACGGAGACGTTCACACGTGGGCGCGCCGCCGCCGCCGCGCACGCCTGCTAATTAATATTTGTGCAACCTCAGCGCAGACCTCCCACGCAGCGCTTTCAGGGGAGGCCTCCGAGGGACTTCCACTTCCTGCCCGATTGAACCGCCAGACTGCAAAAGAAGACTCCCCCGCTCACGTTCAACGCCCGGCGCAACCGCGGCGTCCCGTGATTGACGGGAGGCGGGGCTCCGCGGAAGCGTCGGATTCGGGTTTCCGAACAGAATTAATCCTGGTTCCCTCCCGCGGATCTAAAAACACGGCGGAGCTTCATTGGAGGACGGTGGACGGAGTGAAAGGGTGAATGATCTGGAGACGATGTGTGGATGAGAGGATGAACGACTGTTGCTCTTGATGAGGATGAAGCACGGATGGGATGGAAAGGGGGGATGGTTGAATGAATGAATGAATGAATGGTTGTTTGTCTCTTTGTGACGTGAATGAAAGGGTGAATGGTGTATCTCTTTATTTTACATATAAATGAGAGGATGAACGGTTGTTGCTCTTGATGAGGATAAATAATTGCATGTCTCTTTCCTGGGATGGAAAGGGGGGATTGTTGAATGAGTGAATTAATTGTTGTTTGTCTCTTTGTGACGTGATAGACAGGGTGAATGGTGTAACTCTATATTTTACATATAAATGAGCAGATGAACGGTTGTTTCTCTAGATGACGTGAGTGAGAGGGTGAAAAATTGGATGTCTGTCTTGCGTGGGACGGAAAGGGGGAATGGTTGCATGTCTTCAAATTAGATGGGAATGAAAGGGTGAATAGCTGGATGTCTGTAGAGGACACGTGAATGAGAGGGTGAATGTTTGTGTCTATATGATCTTGGGTTTAGAAGGCGAATGAATATATGTCTCAATTTGAGGTGTGAATGACAGGGTGAACGGCTGCATGTCCCCATGTGATGTTGGCCTCTATGGGACGTGTGAATGAAAGGGTGAACGGTGTGTGTCCATATGTTACGTGTGAATGAAAGGCTGAATGGTCTCTCGAATAGTCAGATGTCTACAAGTGAGATGTGAATGAGAGGCTGAATGGCTGTGCGTCCCCAAGATTGAGAGAGTGAAGGGTTGTACGTCTCTACATGAGCTTGGAGTGAGAGAGTTTTTGAGGTGGGAATTTGATTGACACTTTGGGGTTTCCGGTTCGGAACCGGAGAGATGTTTTCCGACCTCTCTGATGGGATTTGAAAGCCGTCCCTTCTCGCCCTCCTGCCTCGGGCGGCTCAACGGGCCGGACAACCGGGGTCACGGCCGGATCGAATCACTGATAGCTTATTAAACTCCCGGATGCTTCCGCTCCGGAGGCACAAACTCGGATATTACGATTATTGAAAGCTGCCATAAAACCGAATACGCTTTGACACCGCCATTAAAAGTGTAATTACCTAATGCAACAAGTAATGTAATAAACTGTAAAAAGGGGGTTAATATGGGACTCTCTGGCACCTGAGGTGTTTTTTTTTTCCTTCTTACGATGTTCCGGCGTTCTGTAACTCCACCCTCCCAATTCCCAAAGTAGATTATCATAGATATACGCCGCTCGATATTTGGCATCCTGCACGGAATCCGGATACGACCACGTATTAAACGCGCCCGACGGTATCCACGTCTTTCAAACCGCGACTCCGGTCTAACCTTTGGAAGGTCTTCACGTCGTTTCCTGTCCGATGTTTTCTGGTCTGTCTTCGCTCGGCCAAGTTGGACCCGTCGGCTCCTGAAGCTAGCAAAAAGCCGTTTTGTTGAACCGTCCGGGAAGCGCTAACGTGCTAATGTTTGTGAGATGTGCTGCAGGAGGTCCAGGTGGAAGCGGGATCAGGAGAGCATCTGGGAGTCTTGCAGCGTAACGGACGGGCTGGCAAATGAGGTTAGACAAGAATATGATCATGTTTGCAGATGACATTGTGATCTCCGGTGAGAGCGAGGAGCAGATGGAGGAACATCTAGAGAGATGGAGGTGGGGGTGAGCAAGGTGAGCAAGACATGTTTGGATCAGATGTGGATCGGTGAGGCTTCAGGAAGAGGAGAAGGTGGAAGATTTCAAGCGGTGAAGGTCCAGAGCGACGGAGAGGGTGAAGAAGGTGGTGAAGAAAAGTGTGAGGGTGAACAAAGCCACGTTTTCTGGTTTGGAGACACCGAGGTGGCTGAGATGAAGACGTGGAGGCTCCGCTGTGGGAGCGAAGAGCAGGAATGGATCGGTCAAAGCGGCATCACGTGTCGGACGAAGACTGAGCTGCTCTTTCTCCCGGGGAAAGGTGGTCAGCATAGAGACCCGGCCATCACCATCGACAACACCGTGGTAAGGACAACCACAACTCCCAGAAACCTGGGTGCGGTCCTGGACAATCAACTGTCATCTCAGCGTTCCTCCTCTACAATATCAGCAAGATCTGCAGATTCCTCACAGAGGATACGGCGCAGATACTCATCGGGGATCTAGTCGTCTCTCGTTTGGACGACTGCAACTCCCTCCTTGCCGGTGCTCCAGCGGTGACCATCAGGCCTCTGGAGGTTCTTCAGAAAGCAGCAGCCCGTCTGGTGTTCAACCGTCCCAAATTCTCCCTTCTTATGTCCCTGCACCGGCTCACAGTAGCCGCTCGCATCAAGTTCAAGACCCTGGTGGTCGCCTAACGGGCAGGGAATAGCCCAGCCCCGTCTTATCCCAAGGATACGTTTGGCATACATGTCCCGACCCGTCCCCTCCGATCTGCCACCTCTGGCCGACCGTCCACCCCGTCACTCGGAGCCCCCGGCCGCCGATCCAACCGGTCTCGGCTCTTCTTGGTCTCGGCTCTTCTTGGTCTCGGCTCCTTGGTGTTGGAACGAACTCCCAAAAAACGTCAGAACAACGGGGTCACTGCCCATCTTTCGCCGTGAGCTGAAAGCATACCTCTTCACCAAGCACTACCCTGCTAATCGCACTTTGTCCCCAAACCCCCCCAGAAACCCCCCAAAAAAATAAAGAAAGACATGCATGTATGTATACATATGGTTCTGAGATGGCTATTTGCTTGAGTGCTCACTTCCGACTTCCGTCTACTCGTACTTCGGATCTTCGGTGACTGAATTGCACTTTTCGTAGGTCGCTTTGGATAAAAGCGTCTGCCAAATGTAATGTAATGGACGTTCTGGACCGAGATGGTCTGGACTTGGACCGAGGAGGGACGGTGAAGGTCTGGGTAGCTTTACGGGCGGAGGGTAAGATTGAGGCGGATGCTTCGGCCCAAAGGAGAAGAAAAGGTGAGCGTTATTACAAACTCATAATTCTTTTACGATTTTTACCTTTTTTTCCCCAATGCTTGGATAAAAAAAAAAAAAAAACAACAAAAAAAAAAAAAAAAACAACGCCTGTCTTGACATGATTCCAGTTGCGGAGGACAGACGGCGCCGACTTGAGCGCCGATGAATATTCAGCGCATTAACGCCACGCCGTCAGGTAAGGCTGAGCGCGGACCCCCCGAGGGCGCCGGGGGAGGGAAAGGAAGAAAAAAAAAAAAAAAAAGAAGAAGCGATCGCCGGGATCAAAGGGAACGTGGAAGCGAGCAGGAGAAGGATCTCAGGGCTTAGAGCCTCATTAGGAATATTACAATGGTAAGACTGGGAATTAGGTATCTGGGAATTAGTGCTGAGACTGTCTTAACACAAAACCCCCCGGAAAGGATCGCTTAAACATGTTCCACCGGCGCAGGTAGGGGATTAGCTAAAGTTTAAAAAAAAAAAAAAAAAAATGTAAAAAAAAAAAAAAAAAAGTACTGATCCGCCGTCATGGAGCTCATCAACCGACGTGGAATCACACGGGGCGGAGAACATCACCCCTGATGTCGGAGGGGGGTCACCGCTACTTCCTGTTGGTACTTCCTTCCTCCTTCCGCACCAAGACCCGGCGGTGGTTTTCTAGATCCGTGCAGCTGAAGGAACATCTGGAGAGGCGGAGGTGCGAGAAGGTTAGCTGCAGCGAGACGGGACGCGAGGGATTCAGAAGTGGAACGGTAGCGGAGGAGAAAAGGGTGGGGAGATGTTTGCAAGCAGGTTGGAACGGGTGGAGGAAAGGCAGCGGAGGTGGAGATGTGGAGAGCGAGGAGGTCCGTCACGCTGGATGTTCTGGAGATAAATCCACACGGAGATGGTTTGGACATGGACAGAAGAGGGATGGTAAAGATCTGGGAGGAAGGGATTCTGAAGGTTGGAGGAGGTTTATGGATGGAGGGAAAGAGGACGGGAAGTGGGTTTGAGTGAAGATGATCCAGAGGAGAAGGTTAGATGAAGGATCAGATGTTTGCTGAAGGTGAAGAGCAACGGTCACCAACCGGTTTCGGTTTAATGTCAGACAATATTTTCATATTGTTTTACCTTCCTCCTGTGCTAGCTTTCTGGTAGCATCCCCGGTGTTAACGGGTCGGTTTCGACCCGTGTCTTAAATCAGCTTTAAAATACACTAAAAATAAAAACTTAAATTCCAATTCTTTTTCTCATCTCTTGGTTACCTCGTTAGGCTTCCTTATCCATGAAAATATTGGGTTTAAAAATTTTTGTTGTGGTTCTCTGGGCCTTTTTATTATTAGTATAACCTCTCGATTTCAATAAAAAACAGGAAAATGAACCTCAAGAGAATAATATAAATACGTGTCTGACGTGTCTGGACGTGTCTGGACGTGCTCATTTTTGTTTTTTTTGCAGCAATCCTGGACAAATGAGCATCTCCAGAAGCTCACATGAGTGGGGGAGGAGTTGGTTGTCATTGTGTTGGCTGACAATGCATTTAAGATTTAAATTTTGGCCCTACTTATTGCTTTGTAATCTAATTTTTATACCCGGGTCGAAACTGACCCCAACACTACAAAGGACATAATTTCAACTAGAGCATTTTATAATGCAGTGAAAAAAAAAATGTTTTTGTTGAATTTTGTTGAAATCAAGGTTCCTGACAAAGTCAAAAAGCCTTGATGCAATAAAAAAAAATTAAGTGATTATTTTACGGATTCAAAAACTAAAACGGGTCGTCGGTGACCCTAACACAAGAGGAAGGTTAAGGTGCGGCGGATAAATTCATATTCATAATAATATATAAATAATCCCTCTTTTTTTTTTTTTCTTTCAAAATACTCCAAAGGCTTGTTTTTAATGTCTCCGAGTGGAAAAGCGGTTTTGAAGGCTTCGTCGCCTCATTGGAGAGCCGAAAATATCGGCGTACACCAAAACAGTGGATCCAAGATTGAACTATTCCAGTTTATGATTCAATCCATCGCTCAGAGTGAGTTCCACTTGTAAAAATTAATCTGTACCTTATTAATAATAATAATAATTTGTATATTCTGTTATATTGCAGCGAGTCATGAATGTTGGGGTTTATGTTGATGTTTGTTTTCCGTGTGATTTGGAGGTTTGTTGAGCCGCATTTTGTAATAACAGTGCATTTTGTAATAAACGTCCAAAATGTAATAACTTTTTCATTTCATTTTGTAAAAAAGCCGCATTTTGTAATAAACTGCCCCAACGCATTTTGTAATAAATTTTGCCGCATTATGTAATATGTTATTACATTTTGAGAAGATTATTACAAAATGCACTTGCAACTTTTTTGTTCTCTAGGAAATGTAATAACATGGAATTTATAGAATATTCTCTGTTAATGCAACCTTTGAATAGTGTACTGATAGCAATTGCTAAGTACTGCTACTAGGCTAATACAGTGATACTAATAATAGGCCTAGCTTTTACAAATACTTTAAAGTAAAATAAAATACAATTAACAAACAAATAAACTATGCTTTAGAATTGTTATTACAGAATGCACCATGATATTACATTTCCTAGAGAATAAAAAAGTTGCAAGTGCATTTTTGTAATAATCTTCTCAAAATGTCATAACTTATTACATAATGCGACACAATTTATTACAAAATGCGGCTTTATTACAAAATGAAATGAAAAAGTTCTTACATTTTGGAAATTTATTACAAAATGTGGCTCAACAAGGTTGCTAGGAATGATGTGCACGTGGTTTGGGGTGCATTTTATGCAGAGCAGGTTTGGTGGGAATCACCTGTCGCCATAAATCCGTATTTTAAGTGGGTTTCCTGGTATTGTCTGTTAAATACAGCTTTCTTTTTCTCACGGGGCTTTTTCCCCTTTTTTGCAAACTTTCCAAAGACGACTTTATTTTTCAGTCATTTTCCAGGCTTGTGGGGGTTTAATATTAGCGCTGATGTTTCCCGTGACCGAGACGAACATCTTGACACGCTTCAAGAGGGAGTCACAGACGAACGTAACGGAGTGAACGGGGTAATTTTTCAAAATAAAACATTGTTCGGACTCGGATAAAACGGAAATAATGTAAGTTATTTATTCTTTTTGTGCAGCTTTATACCAAACAACCCAGGGGAGAACAAGACGTCTGCTGAGCCCAGAAATGGAGATTTTTTTTTTCCTCTTTTTTTATTTCTCATCCGGCTATTTTGAATTCTGTCATCTTCTGCCGTGGAAATGGACAGGTGGCCACCTGGAATGCAGGATTTTAAAAAAAATTAAAAAAAACTTTCCTGTGCATCGTGTATTTGCAAGTGTATTTGCAGTCCCTATGTCCTCTATTGTAAGTCGCTTTGGATAAAAGCGTCTGCCAAATGTAATGTAATGTAAAATATAGATGGAGCCTTTAACAGCATTACATTCACACCCTGTTGCCTATTTTATACTTATTTTTGTATATTTTGTCATTGTTGTTGTCACTTTTTATGTTCAAATCGCTGTTGTTGTTGTCGTCCATTTTCACCTTCACTGTCTTTTTTTTTGTTCTTTTCTCCCTATTTTTATCCTTGATGTTGTTGCTGTCTTTGTGGATGTCTTTTGAAATTTTCTAATTTTCTATTTATATTTATATTCATATTTATTGACACCATGTCATGCTGTGACAAAAGAATTTCCACTATGGGGATCAATAACGTTTATTTTATCTTAACTTATCTCTAAATTTAAGATCCCCGTCTCGGTGTAATTGCTGGAACTAACTTTTTTTTTTTTTCTTCTTCTGACAACTTATATCAACTTTGTTGGCGAATAATCACCCTTCGCAATTAAACCGCCATTTCGAACAGGCTTTGCTTCATTTTTCTGCGTCTCCAAGAATTAGCGAGTGCGCGGAAATTACCACGATATATTTCATACTAATAAGTAATGTGGAGGAGTGAGAGGAAGCGTGACGACATGACAGGGAAAAGAAAAAGAAGAAAAAGAGGAGAAGGTGAAAGAACAGCTCCCTGTAGGCTTTTCTTCTTCTTCTTCATCTCTTTCCCCATATGCTCTTCCCTTACGTTTGCTCCTCATTCGGAAAAAAATAAAATAAAATCAAACATCCCGACGGTATCTGCGACCCGCCTCGGATCAAGTGATGCGGCGAGCGGCGTCGGCGATTAATTTATCATTAAAAAAAAATAAAAATAAAAATAAAAAAAACACGTATTTGTATTAATCGGATGCGGCAGATGTTTCGGTTGACGTTCGCGCTTTCCTCCCGCTATTGACGAAGCTGTGTGTGCGTACACGCACGTGTGTGTGTTAAATAATTAGACGGGGCGAGCATCTTCGGTATCCATCGGAGCCCGACGGCTACACGCCATTGGTGTATTTAGCAAAAAAAAAAAAAAAAAAAAAAGAAAAGGAAAAGAGGGGATGCGGGGTGGAGGAGGGGAGGAGGGGCCTCCACCATCTGGGCAAGGTTGTCAGGATTCAGCCGATGGATGATGGATTGCTTCATCCGGGCGCCTCGGAGGGTTGGAGGGAGCGAAGCTCTCATTACCATCAAGGAACCCGAGTCTCCGACCCGCGGCGCCGTATCGATGTGACGTTGATCCGTAATCTGGTGATGATGGCGATGATGCACATCGTGTGTGTGTGTGTGTGTGTGTGTGTGTGTGTGTGCGGGGGAGGTCACAGGGCCTGGTTGCGCTACACGGAAATAGCTCGCAAAAAGAAAATAAATGCGCAAAAAACACTTAAGGTTGATTAAATCTGCTGGAGAGTTCAATATTTACTGAATATGGATTTGAACATGAGATTTGACGCTGATGACTTTTAGAGGGACACATCACCTCTGAAACTGGAGTGTGTGTGTGTGTGTGTGTAATTCAGTAACTCATAAATTGTTAAAGCTCCAGAAGTAGAAACAATTTACTGCTATTATTATTATTGTTATTATTTTTAATGTTACAATTTAATATTATTATCTAACTTCTCCTGTCAAGGTCCTTTAACGAAAATTTACTATTAATATTATTATTACTATTACTATTATTTATAAACACAAGCATTCATAATTGTATTTATAAGCATCATTATTTATAAGAATATTTATCTATTTAAGTAATATATATATTTAAGGGGTTTCTCTCATTAACCAGCTTCACTGGAGCCTCTACTGATGAAGTCATTATATAAAAAATAGGCAATAATAATAATAAGTCATAGTAATAATAATAATGATAATTATAATATATAATATATAATAATAAGACCATTTATGTTTGAGATGTTAAGATGACACTTTCTGTTTCACTGAATTTCATTGACACTTTTAGTCGTACCATTAACAAGCAGCTGTGACGGCTTATTTTAGCAGCCGCAGGCCGGGACGGCGCCGGCAGAAAGGAGAGATGCGACGCAACGGCGTTCTCACAACAACCAAAATCAGAAATAGTTCCCGCCCTGAGAGGAGGGTCCTCACCTGCAATGGGCGCTGAAAGACTGAAGGACGGAATAAAAGACATCAGATTGCGGAACGTCTTCAACATCTTTTGGCTTCTCCCTTCCGTCGCCACAGCGAATCAACTTTCTCCGTCTAACCCAGTTCTCAACATCTTCATCTCTGCAACCTCTAGTTCTGCCTCCCGTCTTTTGGTCAGTGTAACAGTTTCTAGTCCATACATCATCGCTGGTCTCACCACTGTCTTGTACACCTTTCCTTTTATTCTGGCCGAAAGTCTTCTATCACATAGCACCCCTGACACTTTTCTCCACCCATTCCAGCCTGCTTGGACCGTCTCTTCACCTCTTTTCCACACTCTCCGTTGCTCTGGACTGTTGACCCCAAGTACTTGAAATCCTTCAACTTCTTGATCTCCACTCCCTGTAGCCTCACCGTTCCACCCGAGTTCCTCTCTTTCACACACATATATTCTATCTTGCTGTGACTAACTTTCATTCCTCTCCTTTCCAGAGCATACCTCCACCTCTCGAGACGTTCTTCTACCTGTTGTCTGCTCTCACTTCAGATCACAATGTCATCTGCAATCATCATGGTCCTTGGGGATTCCAGTCTAACCTCATCTGTCAGCCTGTCCATCACCATTGCAAACAAGAAGGGGGTCAGAGCTGATCCCTGATGGAGTCCCACCTCCACCTTGAACTTCCCTGTTACCCCTACAGCACACTGTACCACTGTCCCACAGCAAGCATACATGTCCTGCACCAGTTTAACATACTTCTCTGCCACCCCAGACTTCCTCATACAATAAGAGCACAGAAAATGCAATATTTTAAATCAGAATTGAATACTTTCTTCCAGGGGAGAGCAAATCTTAGGGCGACATGGGCAAAAAGGCTATGCTTAACCTGGACATGTCAATCACAAGTTCCACATCCAAGCATTCAATCTTAAAGAGGACTTTAACTGCTCAACTAACCTGCAGATTCAGTTTTGTGGACTCTGGGACGGAAATGGAGAACCTGGAGAGAACCACAAAACTTCTCTGCTGTGACGCAAAGTATAGGTGCTAGTAACATAATAAAATAAATCCATCAAGAAGCTAAAGTACTTAGACTCCAAATCTCTTATCTATCAGAGTATACAATTAATACAAAATAATATAAGCAAATACTTTCCAAAAATAAAAAAAAAATGGAAAATATACGGGCAAAACTGAAATAATCTATCTCCAAAAATGATGAAAAAAAAAAAATCTCAATTTTGCTCATTTTGCAGTAAAAGTTCAGTGCACCATCCCATTCTTCTTTTTTCTTCACATTTCCTCTGTCTTTTTCTTCTCTTTTACATCCTTTCCCCCCGCAGTCCTGCAGGAAGCGGAGGAGCGCGTCCCTTCGGCGAGCGTTATTTAATTGTTAATGCTAACCGTGAGGTTATGTTACTTGTGTTCAGCGGTGGCCCCGCTCTCCTTGTTAACAAGAGTCCCACGATGCTTCTCTTTTTTCTTTTCTTTTTTTTTACGGTGCTGCATGATTCATCACCGCAGTCGGGGGTCATGAAATGTACGCGCTGCATTTTTGCAGCCGTGAAGAAGAAAAAAAAAAAAATGGAAAAAAAAAAACAAAAAAAAAAACATTTAAGATATCCGTCAGGAGAATACGGGAGCGGTTGACACCGCCGTCACCGGCACTCCGACAACTCCCTTTGTGAAATTACATCATTCCCTTCTCCGGAGACGGCAGGAGGCCCAGGGTCGGCACTCCGGGAGGAGAAGACTCGTGCCTGCTTGGAGGCAGCCATCGTTTTTATCTACGACCGGCAAAGATCTGGTGTTCTCGAAGAACGTGGAGACGTTCTCGCCGTACCACGATCATGTATCCAAACACCTGCTTCGACCTCGAAAAACAACATCCATGACCCTTCAGATCCGACGACTACGACGAAAAAAAAACAGCAAAGTTGTACGTCAACAGACGGGTGACCTTTGAACCCCATCAGCATCACCATGGCAACAATTAAGATATTCCTTTGATGATAATTCAACACGGCTTATCTAGAGACGGTTGGTTTATGAGGGCGATCTGGGTGCTGCACCAGAAAGCGCAGAAAAGGAAAGAGGGGATTTTTGAAATCCCATTCTGCTTTTACAGCAGTTCTGGGCGTCTTGGTTGAGTCTGAATGTAACGTCCAATCGGCATGCAGTACCGCTCTGTGGAGGACCGCCCCCTTTTGGGTGATTTTCAGGTTGAAATCGCCCCAAGATTTTGATTAGACTCTGCTTTTCAATGCATTTCAATGCATTCCCTATGGGTTCCGGGAGGGCTGGTACCTCAGGGGAGGCAGGAGAGGTCGTGCCTCACCTGCCAAACTTGCAAAAAAAATGTAACATGAAAAAGGAATGAAATGGTTATATCTATCTGTGATTTACACTGGGAAGGAATTTTTCATTTAACTTGGCCAGTTTTAGATTGTTTTTTTTTTTTTTTATTCAGAATTGCTTTATTTTCACATTTACTCTTCAAATACTGAGAAAAGACGTGTGGCGAGGCCGCCGGCTGTTGAGCCTTAACATAGATTGCACTGTGACAGGTTTTGACCATATTGCTGTCTTTCTGTATGTCGCTATTAAAATGTTTAAAAACTTTTGCTCTTTGAGCCATATTTCCAATGTAGTGGTTTTTTGTCGACAACTGTACAAAAACTGTCACTTGTTTCTTGTGCTAGGCGATCATAAAACGCTTGCAAAGAGCCACTAAGTGAGGCACGCAGTTCTCCTGCCTCAAGGTAGGCGTGCCTCACCAGCTGTGAACCACAACACACGTCACTGGTTCGCACATACATGCTTTCATTATTCATCATGACGTCACTTTCTCAGGCTCGCGCATACAGGCAATGCTAAAAACCTCTTCTCAAATACAGAGATATCTCAAGGCAAACCGACAATTCTATGAACGACAGGTCAATGTCGAACAATCTTCGAAGTACCTTACTTGTAGCTTCTGCAGGTAAAGGGAACACTTTTTCGGGAAAATCCCAAAGGAGAAGAACTGATCAGGTTAGTCATCACTGCAAATTTTGATAATTTTGTCAGGAACCGCCGCGCTTATCCTGCTGTCGGGGCCGCAGGGGTGAAGCTGCCATTCCAGCCGCCGTCAGGCGAGCGGCCAAATAACAACCAATCACCCTCTCACTCAGTTGTCCGATAGACACATGCCAAGTTAGGGACGGGTGCTGGATCGAAAAAAAAATTGACCGAAGAGAGGTTTGACAAAAATCTGCGCACCGAAAGTGCTCCAAAAATTATCATTTATTTTACATATAGTGGAAAAAAAAACACATTCTCGCATGATGTTTCGAGCTCTTCCTCAGATGCTTATTTGTGTCAACGCATCTAAAGAAGGGCCTACGTTTGCTGAGCGTAAAATTTGGTGTGCGGATTTTTTCCAAACCTCTATTCAGATGGAGACACTCACTCATTTCCTCCGGGATTGATTGATAAAGTGATTCTTTAACTCAAAAGTCTTGCCGACGCTCATTCACCCTCTCATTCACGCCTGTGCGCGCAAATATGAATACATGAATTTACAAATCCATTCATGCGTCTTAGATTTCGGTTTGAGTCCTGCGATCTCGATAAAGGAAAGCGTTTGCCGCCCGTATGGATCGACTCGTCAGCCTCTGCAGCGCACACACACACACACACACACACTCACACACACACACACCAGCAGGAGCTGCGGATTGAAGCACGCTCTTTCTGAATACAAGAACACCCGGCTGAAGATTTGACCGCCTGCAGGAAACCGATGGAGGCCACGGACCTCGCCGACGGTTCGAATTCACGTCGTTTTTATTTTTTACTCGCAACTTTCCACCCCTTTAGTCAGATTTAATAAATCCTCTCATGCAGATTTGATTGAAAGCGACCGAAAGCTGCCGGTTTGGTCGGGTCCGGTTTGGCCGTTGGCCTCTTTGTTGCCTTCCTTTTCAGCGCCGCCGAGCAGAGCTGCTCACAGTTCAACTAAAATAAAAAAAAAACAAAAAAAAAAACGGTGTTATTTGCTTTTTCGGATTTCACTTTCAAAACCGCCGACCCCCTGCTCGCCCTGCACCGGCTTCCACCTACTGGAAGTCATATTCATCTCTATTGATTGTTTTCTTTGGTGACCTTTTAGTGTCCATGTTTATGCAATCGGATGATCACAAATTCACAATTTGACCTAAAATGATTTTTAAAAATAGGAACCCTCCGGCGAGCAAAGCACTTAGATGTCTCTTTGTTCGTGATGCTTTATTCTCAATATCTTTTTTTTTTTTTTTTTTTCGTGTTTGGGTGTTGGGACTTGTCACCCTGCAATGATTGAGAATAAATCTGTACCACATTTTGGCAAGGCAATTAATATTTCACCGGGAGAGGTAGGGGTCTGTCAAAAACAGCACTGAATAATTAATCCTGAAAGCTAAGTGCTCACCGGGCGGACGAATGAGTGAGCGAGCGGCCAGAACATTGACCGTAGGAGACTCTGTGTGTGTGTGTGTGTGTGTGTGTGTGTGTGCGCATTGGGGTATAATTCACACACTGAGTCACACAGGGGAGTCTTCTTCTGATTTAAATACTAAAAACCAAAGTACACAACACGCTTAGTGTAATCCAGTCCGCGCGATCTGAGGAGCCGTGGTGGCGCCTGGAGGTCTCGACGCCGCGGGAGAATCCAGCGAAACCATCGCTCGGGTTTTCTCTCTCAAGGCCAAACCAGAAGCAGAAGACGTTACAGGCAAACGTTAGCCCGGGTCAAAACCATCAACTTCGTTTGTGAACGTGAAAAGTGGTCTGTTTTTTCCTGCGTCTGGAGTTTGGGGTTTCGCTCAAATCAAATCGCCTCGGCTGAAATGATAATTAAATCCGTTCTTCGGCGTGCTTTTTCCCCAGGACAAATTTACGAAATGCCAAAGAAGATGTTATCATAGCGATTAGACAGCCGGATGTTTCTTTTTGTTTTGGTTTTAATTTTATAAAATACAGCAGGACATGGGCACGAGCTATCAGTTTATCAGCAGATCGATCAAAAATCCATAAGAACTATACCACTGCACGGACATATCGCTGTCCAATCTTTAGCCCCGCCTCAACCGGCCTGCGCCTCCATCACCGGGATCAAGAACCAAACCAATGATTCATTCATTCATTCATTTATTCATTCATCCGTAGCTCTTGTCCTGCAGTCGCGGCCTGCAGGGAGCACCTGGAGTCTTTCCCAGCTGTCATTGGGCCAGAAGCAGGACTCTCATTTGACTGGTCACCAATCAGTCACAGGACCTCCTAAAGTCATACAACTCTTGTGGACATCTTCTTGCCATGGCAGCTGGACTTGAATTTCTTCACTTGAAGACATTTCAGCTCTCAGAGAGGCTTCTTCAGTTTTAATGATCTGTAGGGTGTTTCCAAATATACATGCCATTGGGCTGACCAAGATTATGGTGGCTTGTTATGCACATGGAAGAGTTGATCTGCAGAAAATAGATGTAAGGGGATTGTTATGCTAACGGGGGTGTCGTTCGTTGGGGACTATGGGGCAACTTTTATGGGATTACCTGGATTGGAACGTGAAGAGCTGAAACTAAACAAAGGCTTGAAACCAGTTGGAGCACAGGTGGAAGTTACTGCTTCTGGTGGTGGATCTTTCCTGGTTGTTTAGAAGGTGCAGAAGGTCCTGGTCCATGTGTGCAAACACGTCTTGGTATTGACAGGACATGTTTTACCTTCTCACGTTCCGATACCGGTAATCCCCAAAAATTGCTCTTTTTTCCCCAACAAATGACGGCCCCACAAGCAAAACAACCCCCTTACACCTAGTTTATGTTCATTTACATAACAGGCTTCCATAACCTAGACCTGCCAAAAACCCTGGCAGGTTTACTGGGAAACTCCCCACAGATCATTCCAACTGAAGAAGCCTCTGAGAGGAGGGCTGAAACATCTTCCAGTGAAGAAAGTCAAGTCCTGTTTCCACAACAAGAAGTTTACCTGGATGACCGAGAACCCCCACAAATAAGAGTCAAACAACCATTCACACTCTCATTCTGATGACATAGAGACTCTGCAAAAGCATACAACTTTCGCTCCTCATTCTCTTGTTCTACTCTTGTTCTACTCCTGCATGAACTCGGAGAACCTTGAAGAACCTCGAGCAGACACGGGGTGAACTTGGAGGCTCCGCACAGAAAGGCGCTTGTCGGAGTCCAACCGGGGACCTCCTTGCTGTGGGGCGCATGCGCTCACGCTGCCGCCAGCTAGGAATCAATGCCGGGTCATAATGAAAAACCTTGATGGAAGTCAATAACCTTCTGTTCCGAGGGGTCGAGAAAACCATATCCACCGAGCAACGTTAATGAGGCGCTCCGGTTTAACATCAGGCAGCCGCGCGGCTAACAAGCTAGGACGGCTCACGTTTTTTTATTGTTTACGCTGAGATCTGATTGGTCTTCTCCGGGAATTAGTCGGCAAATGCAGGTATCGTAAGCGGAGAGCTGTAACAGGGCTGCCTCTGACCGTGTGTGTGTGTGTGTGTGTGTGTGTGTGTGTGTGTGTGGTTTTTTCACCGGAGGTGTAATGAGATGTCAAAACTCATTTTCAGAGAGCATTTTGGAAAGAGAGCAGGGTTTTTTTTATTTTTATATTTTTCTGCCCTCAAAGCATCAAACTGTATTAATTATGTCTCTCTCAATCACATCCGTACACACACACACACACACACACAAACACACACACCATCAGGCTATCAGATTGAAAACATCATTTAACATAGTTTTGCATATATTCTGCTGATACACCAGAGTCAAGACCCGCATTATAAATGATTATGTGAAAAAGAGGTCGGGGGATCCAGAAGACGACTTCCAGACTGAACTCCACTCTTGAGCAAGAGTCAAAACTACTACCTCGCGCTGGGGGGTCGGGGTGGGGAGGGCCGATCGAAACCTTCTTATTCGTCCAAGTGCGTCATCGGGTCCGCGACCGTCTTTGGGGGCAAAGGCGAAAAAATAAAACTAAAAAAACAAATATAATGCTGCTATTTTTAAATAAGTGGCTTAATTCCTGACAGTGCTGGAGCAGTCTGGGTTTGCCTTCCCGGGAGGTGGAACACAGAATAATTGTGAACATCAGGGCGAATTGCGGTCACCAAGGAGCAGGATCTCACCCTCCTCACTGGAAGTGAGCAGAAAAACATACATCCTGACATAAGATTTCGCTAGTGCCTCGTCCGACTAGATGGTTGCCATCCCTCGTGACCTCCTTCCTGGTGTGGGCCGCATTTGGCTCACAGAACACAGAGTAGTGACGTATCCCTGGGATGTTGGTGTGTTAATTCATTCATGATCTATATCGCTCACCCTGCACTCACAGGGATGCGGGAGTCTATTCCAGCTGCTCATTGGCTGAGAGGCAAGGATTCACCCCGAATCCATCACAGGGCCAAATATTGAGACATACAAGTCTTGACCCTCTCATTCACATACCATATAAAGACATACAACCGGTTGCTTATGAAAAGCTGTACATCCATCGGGATGATTCCTCCTCGCACGTCTGGGCAATTCGGGATCTCTGACGAACCTTCTCTGGTTTATCTTTTGCATTATTTATTCATTCATTCATGTGCTGTATTGCTTACCTTTTCCCAGTGGGGAGTTAACATTGCAAGCCTGTCTCTTACACCAGGAGGAATGAACAATGTACTTGATTACTTCTAACCTTTAAATCAATCCCCCTGCTTTCCACATGTAAACATCTCCAGCGCGTCAACGGCAAACTTACATTTGATGCCACTATGAGCCTTTCATTGGCTCGTTGGCCACGTGACTCTTTGAGACATTCATTATTCATAAAGTATGGAAATGCCGTGAGGTGACAGATGAGCCTAGGATTAAATAATAATTCTTATCCTACTGTGAAAATAAATCAGTCAGTAATGTTTGTATATGTATATAAACATGACTTCATGTCATGATAAAATGCCCTTATGGTCATGAAAAAAATCCTATATTTTAATGCAATTATAGCTGAATGGCAGACGCCCCCGTGCTTTAATTATGTATCACTTCCTCGAGTACATCACGCAAGGATCGCGGGTATTTCACAGTATCCCTCCCCCCCCAAAAAATAAAAAAAATAAAAATTAGCATTCAAGCAGAGGTAGCAATGGAGAAAACAAACCCGGAGCCGCAGGTGATCATACCTCAGGGCGTGGAAGTTGCATCATTTTCTTTATATTTTGTTAAACTGCAAATAACAAACCAAAAAAAAAAAAAAAACTACTGACAACCATGCATGGGGATTTCACTTCCCGCATCCCCTTTAATAATGTATCCTGCCCCTCCTCAATCCCCCTTAGCTCCATGGGGACACGATTAAGAAGACAGGTATCCATTACTTGAAGCGAAGCGGTACACACCAGCTCCAGGCTTTATGTCACACTTTAATATATACAAAGCCCTGTGAATCTACCCTCTCGAAATCCCCTATGCCCTTTATCTGCCAATCCTGTGACTTTCATAGGCTGACTTGAAGGATGATACCCCTAATGTTCATGACAAATTAATCCACAGGGGGAAAGCCAATGACAGCGAGCCGCCGGTGGGTCATCCCTTCGGCTAAGTCTGTCATTTCACATTTGCCGGCGCCGGTGTGCGGAGCTGTGAAGCCCGACAGTGTATTTCCGCGACCTGAACGAGAGGGGCGGGCGCGCTGATAGATTTAAATCCTTAATTTTGTTTTTTTCACTAGGAAGATATTTAAAGTTTCCGGATGGAAGTTGACTAGAGATGCCGCTGCTTTGGTGTATCTCAACACAAGTGAAAATATCGTTAAATGCGAACGGAAGCGCAGAGCGAGATCTTCTGGTTGGTTGACAAGGACAGGCTGGGGACACAAGTACATTTGTGATCAGAACGAGGAAGCATACAAGTCCGTCTACCTTGGGTCAACAAGTAAGGGGCACAGCACCTGGGAAGTCCGGAGACTCTTAACAGTGGTGAGGGAGGCGGTACAGAAGATGGCAACCATCTGGATGAGCAAGGAGATCAGCTTGAATTTCAAGTTAAGGCCACTGTCTTCTCCATAGCTAGGTAAAGAGGTGACTCCTTGACTATGAGCAAAATTGATTAGCGGAGAGTGGATGTGAGAGAACACTCCAGAACTCCATAAAGAAGTGGAAGCTACAGCCCAGATAAGTGGTGTCATCGCTCAAGGGCATTGAGGAGATGACAGAGTTGAGAGTCAAATAGTGTCAGTTAACAGAAAAGCAAAACATCATGGGGAGTAAGCATCCTGCGACAGAAGGAGGCCTTCACAACATATTTGGATATTTTCTTCTGTATACAGTTTGTTCTCAAGTCTAACAAGCTTATTTCTGCCTGTGCCCTTGTGAACTCGTATGCTTCGGCTTCGCCTGGAAAGGCGCCGTTTTCTCAGCTCCCTGCTCTTCCCCTTCCTCTGACCTCATTCGTTTTCCCAGCTAAAACCCAAAGCCGATTCCTTCGCCCACCACCGGCTCCAGCTTTCACTCACTTTCTCTTTCTTGTCTTCTGCGCTATCAGCCTATCAGATCTCAGAAGGTGACATCCAATCCTGGACTGGACACCCATCAACAACTGAGAGTTGCGTGGGTACTTTAAGAAGGACCCACTCGCCAAGTTGACGCGATTGAAAAAGCGTGATAGATCGCCGTGTTCAAAGCTTCCCGCCGCCACATCAAACGCCTTGACATCAAAGTGATTTCACCCCCGCGGATCAATGTTATTGATCATCACTAATGTCTAGATGTGGGCTTTAACCGCTACACTAAACAGGGCGCAGTGTTAATTTAGAATAAATAATAACCTTGACTGAATCTTTTAGTTTTGAATCCACATTTCATCACTCAGACAGCTCAAATCTGACTTTATGCCGATTACCAAACTGCTAATTAACGGGATTATAATCCGACCGTCAGTCCTCCTCGGCAATCGGACTCCGACGGCGCATCTCAACCGACTCGCGATTCGTGATCCGACGGCTTCGTCGATCCACCGCACGCGGCTCTGGGGACGGGCGGGAAATGAACTGCGGGTGTGGACATTGAAATAGATAGATAAACATTGAAAAAAATGGATTGTACAAACCCGTGTGTATCGGAAGTCAACATCTCGCCTTCCAAACAAGACAAAGAAACACCCGAGGGTTGAGCTTTTAAATCCAGGTCTTTGCTCGGGGACGGACACACACCCCGGTGTCGAAGCGATTGCCAAATTACTAAATTGTTTGAATCTCAAGGCAAACAGGACGCAGATGCCGTCGACTCCGGGGAGGAGAAGATGTAAAGTCCGTCCTTCGACAGAAACCTCTGACGTGATCCGACCCGACTGCGAGCATACATGTCCTACTCAACTGAAGAGTCCGACTGGGTTCTCAGTGGGTTCTCTCCACGTTCTCCTACCTGGGTTCTCTCCATCTTCCTCCCGAAGTCCAGAATCGGTCAGCGGGTCCACGGATGACGGTGAACGTTCTGTAAGAGTGAACAAGATGGTGCACGGTTGGAAGCTAGTCTCCTTATGTGGCGCCAAAGCAAACAGAATGTTCCCATTTGTCTCTAAACTAAACAACAGTCGCAAACAAATGTCTTATTAACCGTGAAATGAGGAATTAAATGATCTTATTGAACACAGATTGATATTTCCGGGGATTATCGTCGGTTTTATTTGCATTTCCACTTTCCTCAGAGGAGCTGTGAGGAAAGTGCCACTTTCAAAAACGTTCATGAGCAACAAATGAATTTCCTCATTGAGATCGAGGAGGGTTTGCTTGATGCTCAACATCGACCTCTGTAAGAATTTTATTTTTAATTTTTTGGACATTTTGGAAACTAAAATTAGGAAATTAATTTGGACCGTTAGCACAGTGAAAAACAATGGGAATAATGCGAAGCTCATATACAGATATTTTTCATAAAATAATTTAGAATAAGCTTCATATCTCTCTTATACATCTATTTTAAATTTTTTAAGGTTTTGACAAAACTTTCTTGCAACCCACGCCGACGTCCATCTCCACACACGGCGGACGACTGTCGAGGACGGTCACATCCACCTACTCCGTCTGACCTCTCACGACGTAACGGTCGCCGTACTCGCTCAAAAAAGTAAAACCGGTGTAAATAATTCAAATCTCCTCGAAGGGATCATGTTCATATAAACATCAGGGCCTGCAGGGTCTCGCCGTGTGCCGGGAACCCACGGCCTCCTTCGATGTTATCTAAGAACCAAGGAGATGTTCCACGTGGCGAGCAGATACCAAAGACCCCGCTGGAGTCGTATTAATATAAATTTTGAAAATGATGCCGCGTGAAAGGAGGTACCGTATTTTCACGACCATAAGGCGCACCGTACTAAAAGTCGCAGCCTTAGTTATGTGTGCCATTACTGTATTTAACTCACACATAAGGCGCGCCTGATTATAAGGCGCGGGTTTTATTTACAATCCACGCCCACACTTCCCCCTTTAACCTTCTCATGGTGTCCTCTACTACGTCCGCCTAAAAACAACAACACAAACACAAGCATACAAGTGAGCGGGAGCAAAACTGAGTTTGGTATTCACATTTTCTACCGGTAATTGTCATCAATCGAACCCATGGAAGTCCTCATCCTCTGTTTCTGATTTGAACAGCTGCGCTAAATCTCCATCAAACATGCCAGGTTCACTTTCTTCACTGTCAGAGTCACTTTCCGCGCTGTGCAGCTCCTCCGAAATTATGCCGGCTTTTGCGAAAGCTGGAACAACAGTGCCGCCCGTGCAAAATTGTGGCGTAACTTGCCCGGCGCTGCCTTCCACTCTTGGTGAAACCGTGGTCTCCAAGAAGACATTTCATACCCCGTTGTGCGCATCGCTACCGTGCTGGTCCCCTTCTTCTCCACCGTGTGACTCACCGGGATGTCGAACGTTAGCGCCACCTCGTCCATGTGTCTGGGCTGGATGTGTTTGTCGGCAATGTTTTCAGGGTTGTTAAAATAAAGATGTTCTGCAAGACGCACATACCCGTTCTTTAAATACAATCAACACCAAAACTTCCCCCTTTAACGCTCTCATGGTGCTTTACAACAACAACACACACAGGATGCACTGCACTATAGGGCGCGCCGCACATTTTGAAGAAAATCTAAGACTTTTATGTGCGCCTTATAGTCGTGAAAATACGGTACACCTGAGAAGGGACCTCAGGGCATCTTTTCAGAGGGTCTGGAGAAGCTTTTACAGAGTCTCCTTTCTGGTCCCTTCAAGACTTTGATGTCGCCCTTTAGCCGACTTTCATGCTCCTCGTCAGCCAGAATGGAAGGAAACGGAGGCGAGAGCGTCATGTCGACTGGTTTGGAGACACTGAGCTGAAGACAGGAAGCAAGTGGAGGTTCCTCAATGGGATTAAGGAGGATTTAGAGGAGCAGGAATGAGCCCCATGAAAGGGACAGCACTTGGTAGATGGTTTGGACATGGAGAGGATCTGGGTAGAAGAATGCTGAGGTGGGAGTTGCTGGCAGGAGGAAGACCAGAGAGGAGGTTTGATGATTGGATGTGGAGGACACTTGGAGCCTGTAGGGAGGAGCACCTTCGTGCCTCCAGCATGGTGCGTCTTGTTGACCTCTGACCTGCCCGAAGAACCCGGCAGCTGGGATTCACTAGGCAAACCCACGTCCAGGTCCATCGCCGTCATCGGTTTGAGGAACATTTCAACCCTCCTACCTTTTACCTGACTACCTGACTAAATTAGCTATGAGCTATAATCTGGTACAAACATCTCTGCCTCTGTGCTTAATGAATTTGTACACTGTCCTAATAAACTTCTAAACAAACAAACAAACCTTACCCCACTCACGACCTCACCCATCCACAGGTCAAGCCCAAACTCTGCCGCCTCTCTTATCCTAGTTAGTTCCAGCCCGCACACATCCTGCCTATTTTTGTTTATTTATGCTATTCCTTGTCATTGCTATTGTCACTATTTATATCGACATTTAGTTCTGGTTGTGTATTTTTCACCCTCACTGTTCCATCCTGTTGTCCGTTATCAACCCTGATGATCTTGTTGTGTTTATTCGTGGATGTCTTGTTATCTTTTGTCTTTAAATGTTTCTTTTTGCCGTAATTTCCGGACTATTGAGCGCACCTCAATATAAGCCGCACCAGCTAGCCGATAGCGATCTTGGGCTTCCTCCTGCGCACTGAAACAGCCAAAGTCGTCTTCTTCGGTCTTAAGAGTCGAACAGACTCAGAATTTCCTGGTCATTTCATTGGTCCGATATGACAAGGATAAATGTTTTAGCGGCGTGAAAAAATCGTTACACACCCCCCCCCCCAAAAAAAAATGCATATATTAGCTGCATCGTTGTTTAGGTGAAAAAAGTCGCGGCTCATCGTCTGGAAGTTACGGTACATTTATATTGATATTTATTTTTTCTCTCATCTTTTGACATAACTGTTAAGCTGCTGTGAGACAGGAATTTCCCCTATGCGGATCAATAAAGTTAATATCTTGTCTTATCTTATCTAGCTGCTCCAGGACCTCCATGTCGAAGGCTGAAGCAACATCTGGGGGCGACACAGGGTTTCCACTCAAAACACGTCGGTCCTCAGGACCTCCGTCGTCCCTCTGAACACATCCCAACCATCTCAGTCCGATTCCATCTCCAAAACATCTACCGTGCGCTTTCCCGATCCTCTCCTTCCTCCTCATTCCCAGAGAGGAACCTCCACATCTTCATCTCAGTCGCCTCCAGCTCTGCCTCCAGCCTTCTTCTCAGTGCCGCTTCTTTTATCTCGTGGTACCACTGACACTTTTTCCATGCAAGCCAGAAAAAAAATAGCCGTCTCAGCGCGGCTCACGATGCGGTTCCTGAGGACGCGGCTCAGTGTGGACCTTCTAGACGGGATCACATGACAAGTGAAAACAAAAACCTCGGTGAGAGTTCATGATTTTTAATCCGATGACGAAACCCTGATCGAAAGGGTTTGTGGAGTCGTAACATCTACGAGACGTCTTCGTCTGAGGAATTTGAAAGACGACCTGGTAAAACGTGTAAATATGGCTTGAGTTTTGGCGGAAACTCTTCGCCACAGAAACAACAGTCGTGGCTTCCGCTGGTAGAAAAAGTGAAAATTGAGAAGCGGCGATGTAGGCGGAGCGGTTGTCATGGCGATCTCCGACTACAGGAGGATCCTACGTGAATCCATGTTTGTTTTTTAATTCGTTCATTGATTTTAAATTATCGATTTAAATTTCTGCGGGGGAGTATATATGATCCGAAATTAAGGCGGCGGCGGCGGCGGCGGCGTCGCGCGGTCACATCTCGCCGCCCGCGTAGACAAAGCAACGGAGGCGGAATGGCGGAGCAGATGGTTCAACCTCTGAGCTGGCGGTGGAGGTCATCGCAGCGCGAGGCCGCCATCTGCGTGAGACGGGACAGACGGGACAAGCTAACAAGCTAACAAGACATCGACGCCGCTCTGTTTAGCGGCGGTGCGCTAACCTGGCGGCGGCGGCGTGTAAAATAAACAAACTGGAACCCCTGCACACGCGCCGCGGGTTCAAGAGCATTTGGATCACGACCTCCATGTATTTTCTGACATCATATATCGTAGCGGGCTGTTCGGATGATTGACAGCTGGTCTCCCTCCGTTCGCCAATCGCATTGACCCCTCCCGTATGTTATGTTTGGCGAAATCTCTTGATCCGACATCTCACCTCAAATTGAGAAGCTCCCCGGTTCTCCTTGAGCGGAGCCTCCACGTTTCACGAGGTCGACCGAACGCCTGTGTGATTGACAGGCCCCCGGGATCGGGTTAAGCCCCGCCTCTTTTCCCTCGACGTCAGCTGGGATTGGCTGCATCCTCCGGGGACGCCCTGTGAGCAGGATGACAGTTTTGGGCAATGAATTGCTTAGAACAGGCAGCGCACTTTGTCTTTTCAATCCCGCAGAGACGGCGTCTCTGATTTCTCGCCGTTTCCCAGGCGTCGGCTCAAAGGCAGGTAACGCCACAAATGGCTGCGTGTTCCGGGCGAAAAATGCAAACGCGGCGCGTTCCCTCGGGACAGGACGAAATAAAGCTCGCCTTTATCCGTCCCACTGGCGGGGAACGGCTACGTCGCCTCAGCAACGGGGAACGACCAATAAAACATCTTGTCCAGACAAGAAAATAATAATAATTGGCGCGGCGGTTAGCATGTCAACCTCATGGCGAGAAGGTCCGCGGTTGGATTCTGACAGGTAGCCTTTCTGCGTGCAGTCTCCATGTTCTCATGTCTGTGTGTGTTTTTTCCGGGGTTCCCTTCAATCGTCCAAAAACACACATGGGGTTCATTGGAAACCCTACATTGTCAAGACGTGAGAATTATTTATGTCTGTGTGTGACATCTCTCTATGAGGCCCCAGGATTGGTCAGTCCAGAGTGAATCCTGCCTTATATATATGTATACACACACACACACACACACACACACACACACAACTAGAAGTTCCTTACTGACATTTTCACTACATGCTGCGTGTTGATCTTGACCTGTATTTTCAAGGTAATCCATGTTTTGCCAACATGCAGATCCGTATCTTTTTTTCATCAAGACTGAAGTCGATATGAGTAAAAATCCAAAAACTGCTCAGATTTAAAGAATTGCGCCGGCCCGGACGTGAAATGAAAAACTTTGAAATGACCGCGAGCTGCGCAAAACTCAGAGGCAAAGGGGGTGTTAGCAGATATTTTCAGACGTCACAGAAATTCGTGCTGTAAATATGTATACATGTATACAATATGTTTTTGGATAATACCGTCATTTCTATTCTACGCTACTTTTTTCACACACTTTGAACAATAATGCGGCTAATTTATGTTTTTTTTTACGAGCTAACGTTTTTTTTTTTTTTTTTTTGCCATCAAAATATTTCACATATTTTTTACACTTCGAACCAATGAAATTGCAGAACTCACGCGTGATGTTTATACAAATGACATTGAGAGCGACAACAAAAGAGAGACGAAGGAATTCCGAGGCTGTTCAATTCCAACATTGAAAAAGACGACTTCAGTGGTTTTAGTATGCAGGATAAAAATGAAGATAGCGAGCAGTGACTATTTCCTGGTAGGCTCCTGTATTTTACATTTTTTAAAGTCAGACGTGCTACAGGCAGTGTTAGGGGAAAAAAATAAAAAAAAAAAAAATATTAATTTAGTTAAAAATACATTTCCGTGTGGCAAATAGATGCCTTTATATGTCCTTTTTTTTCCTTTTGAATTTTTTTGGGCCCAATTGCCCAAAAATTGCAGTAATTTTTACACCCTCGACTTTAATTTATCTTATTTTATTTCTTTATTTATCTTTTTTTTTTTTTTGGTTTTAATTTTAGCGTTTCAATGTCTGTTCTTGCTACTGCCAAATAATGTTAAAATCCTTGGGATTTGCTACGTTTTCCGGCTTGACTTCCTACAGCGTGTTTTCCTTCTTCAGAAGCAACATTTTAACCTGCAAATTAAATCATAGTTTGTGCTTTGTAGGATTTTATTTTAATTTTTTTAGAAGGTTGTTGTAGTAATTCGCTCAATTTATCTGTTTGATTGGTTTAAAACAACAATCCTGTTATGAGTTTCGAAGGAAAAAAAAAAACAAAAAACAGAAAACAGTAATTAAAGATCTTCCACAAGGTTTCTTTGTATTTAACAAAATTGTGATTATTTTTTAATTTTTTTTTATTTTGTGCCAAAATAAGTTTTGGTACTTGCAAAATTCATGGCTATAATTTGGCATGACCGAAATTCATTCCTTCCTTATCTCAGCGCAACCCTGACCCTAACCCTGGACCAGCCGACGATGTAAAATATGTATATATGTTAAAAAAAAAACAAAAAAAAACAGTATTGAGAATAAAAATAGATCGACATTCAGATCCAAAACATGTATTGTCACATACAGCGTAAAAACATGTTTCCCTGTACAGTGAAAGTCCTATTTTGCATTTGGATATGTGCTGATAGGAAGAGAGTAAACATGATTATAAATGTGTTGTGTGTATATATATGTGTAAATAATGTGTATATATATAAATATGAGCAGTGCAATAGAACGGCGGCAACAGCTGCAAGGATGAGTGCAGTTTAAAGAAGCAGTAGACCTTAACGCCGCTGGAAAAAAACAAAAAAAACAAACTATTGATGCGATTTCCGCGGGACAGAAGCATCAGCGACGGGTTCTGGAATCCCTTTTCTGTATTTGCTGCGGGTGCAGGAGGCGGATTTAGGGGAGGAGGAGGAAGTGATGGTCTGCCGCTCATGATGAAGAAGGCACCCTCTGCAAGGAGGAGGCTAAGTGAATTATTCTTTGATTATTTTATTTGTCACAAACAATGTCATCCTCTGTGTGTGTGTGTGTGCTGCTATTCCTCCTCCCCTAAGCTAACACTGTTATTATGATCTCACGGTGCTATTTCATAGGAGTTGGAAGGCGAGGAGGGGAGTTGTGACACCTCCTAGCGACGCCTTCATCACGACCAAACCCCCCCCTTCTAGCGGTCCCAAAGCACCTGCGAGCAAATCCGGCAAAAGGGTTGCTCACTTTTCCCGGGTTTGACCAGCGGTTGTAATCTGGTTTTCCTGAACTCCAAGGACCTCGCCGTCTTGTTAGCTCCGCCGGCGAGAGCAGGTCCATTCATTATTTGGAGCCTGATGAATGACTCGGTCGGACAGTAAGGGAAAGCCGGGGTGTAAATGTTCAACCTCTCATAAATCACCGAGACGGGCAAGTCTAGACCTTAACCTACATGTACGCAGGAGTGATGATACCTTTGTATATTCCTCGCCACTTGTGCGGAAAAGTATCGGAAGAGCGGCGAGGCGGCTCCCGCCCCACGAGCGCCGTTGGCTCAAATTGCATTAACCACTTTGCGGTGAACAATAATTATCATAATAAAGCTGCGTCCTGAGAGACTCCGGGTGATACAACTTCACCGTGCAACTCCCGTGCCATGCACTTTTTTTTTTTTTTTTTTTAAACTCAGGTACTGGTCGCCGTGGTAACAGCTCACACCATCGCCGTGGACCGAAACAACCATCCAACACGTATTAAAGTTGACGGCCATCAAAGTATTTTTAAACGTAATTTCCCCAGATTGTCATTAGATCTATCGTCGCTTTCCGGCTTTTTGACATTTAGGCGTTCAGATGGTAATTGTTGTGTAAACAGTTCCTCCAAAGTCCTCTTTTTGCTGCACCTTCGGCAAAGAAACCTGCTTTCCCAACGGTGCTCAAGAAAACACATCTCAGGATACAAAAATATCATTTAAGGCCACATTTTAAATCAACATTTTCAAATAGCGCCGTGTTGCAGGCAGGGGACGATCTGAAGACCAAACTCCGTGCACGCCAGGTTGCAGGAAACCAACACAAGCACAGCAGTAACCATGCAAGGCTAGTAGTTGATGAGATGTACTTTACATTAAAAAAAAAAAAAAAAAAAAAAAAAAAAAAACTGGGTAAAAATGGAAAAACTTGAAGAAAATACTTCAAAATGAGTGAAAATTAAAAAAAAAAAAATGAAAAAGGATTATAAAAACGAATAAAAGAAAATGTCGTGGATGTCTTTGCTATCATTTGTCTCTCTATTTATATTTTAATTCACATTTATTTTGCTTTTTTTTGACATAACTGTTACGCTGCTGTGACAAAAGAATATTCCTATTCCTAATATTACCTTATGAAGCCTCTTGGATGAGACAAACACGCACACACACACACAGTGTCGCTTTATTTCAACATTTTAACTAACTTTGATAAATAGAATAAATACAACAAGAACTGTGAGCATTTTTAAACCTTTCCAGCTTCAAATCTGCGTGGAACACCTGCCACCTGCCTAAATCTGGACCCGTTTATTTTCCAGTGACTTTTTCAGGCTCTCATTATATTTAGATGCTTTTTCTTGCTTCGCAGACTTGAGTCATTTCCAAGACACATCAAGCTCATCGCACTCAAGTGTCAATGAATTTGTTGGTTTTACAGGACGTCGGAATAGCAAACAGTTCATCGCACCGTTGTTTTTCACCCCTTATAAGACTTTGCTTCGCTTTTACGAGGTATTTTATTCGAAACACTGAGTCAAGCTTGAAAACAAGGGGACGCAACGTGACGAGTTGACGTACTTTATCGATCCCAATATTTTAAAATATTGACAGCAGCAGCAGCAGAATAAGAAACGAAGAACAGACAATGACACACAAAGATAAAAAAAAGAAAAAAGATAAAGAAAATAAATTACGAACTAGGGTATAAAAAATATAGAGAACTGTAATTTTCAGACTATTGGACATACCTGAATAAATGTCGCAGCCACTAAATTTGAAAAGAAAAAATAAATACATATATATGTACATATATTCAGGACTGTCTCAGAAAATTAGAATATTGTGATAAAGTTGTTTATCTTCTGTAAGGCAATTACAAAAACAAAAACGTCATACATTCTGGATTCATTACAAATCAACTGAAATATTGCAAGCCTTTTATTATTTTAATATTGCTGATTATGGCTGACATCTTAAGAAAACTCAAAAATCCTATCTCAAAATATTAGAATATCATGAAAAAGTTTTTTTTTTTTTTTTTTGCAATTGAAGATAAAAAACTTTATCACAATATTCTGATTTTCTGCGACAGTCCTGTAAGAATTTATATTATTTGTGGCAGCATCTGCATAACAAACGGTGTTAAATAATGACACGCTAAAATAAAAATAAATAAATAAAATTAAAAAAAAAAAGATAAATAAATAGAGATCTGAGGGTATAAAAAAGTAGAGTACTGTAATTTCCGTGGTTCTGTGTAATCTGAGGTGAAGTGGGTTTTATATTTTTGTTTTTCGGAGCTCTCTCCCTCTCCACTCACTGAACTGATAACTTTGGTCACCGAGAAAATAAATAAAAGCCCGCCCACACTGAAAGCTTACTGGCTTATTTTTATAGTTCACGCTATCCTGTGCGCGCGTTAGATGCAGGCATTAATATCTCACGTGCACGCTCATGCTCGCTTGGTCTAGATTCCCGGATTTTTATCCAAATTGCAGGCATCGGGGAGACGCTATCAATACGCGGGAGATTTGAAACGTCTGCAAGTGGAGAAACTCAACCTCAGATGCCAAAACAAGATGATTTTGACCAGAACGGCAACTGACTGCAAACGTAGATGCTTTTTCTTGCTTTGCAGACTTGAGTCATTTCCAAGACGCGTCGAGCTTTTCGCACTCAAGTTTCAATGAATTTGTTGATTTTACACGACGTCGGAATAGCAAACTGTTGTTTTTCACCCTTATAAGACTTTCCTTCGCTTTTACGAGTTATTTTACTCGAAACACCGAGTCATGCTTGAAAAAAAAACGCTTGCTCGTGTCCCCTCCCCCCCCCCGTCTCCTTAGAAATGACGTGCTAATACCGTTATTTTTTTCCAGGCATCGTAAACACCCTTCTTCGTGTAGACACCCGTCCGAAACGCCGCTAATTTTTACGTTTTCACCCGAAAGCGAAGCGTGAACAGGTCCTCTGTGTCGCCCCCTTCTCGGCCAAACCTTCACCGCCGCTCTTTCTCAACCCGATCGTTCTGCAGACTTATTTTTCCCCCTCATCGTCTATCCTGAACTTGGAAAGTAAACAAAACAATCAGATCCGCCGGTGAAGCCTTGAACCGGCGACTGCTGTTTAACAAAGACACGCACACCTGATTTATTGGAAAAAAACAGATGGGCGAAGAGGAAAAAGAAAAAAAAAAGGCAGAATTATCTCCTCTCCCTCCTCAAAAAGCCGCTTGATCTCGACTCCGCATAATAATCCGAGCACCGCGGTGATTCCCGCGTGAGCTAACCCGCTTCGGAATTGTCTGCAAATAACAGTTGGCCGTTCGCACCGCTGGGCGATGACAATATCCTTCCGCCGGTTGGCAGGAAATCACCGGAACTCAGCATCGGGGAGGAAAATAAACCAGCAACAGCAGGACAGTTAGTGGAATACAATCACTTAACGCGGCAAGACGTCCGTCCGTCCGTCTATTTATCTGTTTAACCTTCTGTAATTCTTTTTCTTCTTTCACCCCAAATCCATTTGCATTCCTTTTTCTTGCTTATTCAGTGTGTTTGTTAGTTTGATTGACAGTTTCCGCGCGTCAGCTTTTCCCCCTCGCGGCATCTTCCGGGGGCCGATTATTTATTTTTAAAATTTTACACTCATTAATTTATATATTTCCCCGGCCATGTTTATATGAACTTATTTCTACACTTGGGGTGTGCAGCTGTGCAACCTTTCCATGCTATCTATTTCAAAATGCCATCATACTTGTAAACATAACATCACAGAAAGGTCAGCACCCCAATCTATCCTTCTCCCGAGGCCACCTGGTTTAGCGGTAACTAGGGTGCAAATTGGAAAGTGCTACTCGGGGACGGAGGAACGCCGGGCGACAAAAAAAAATAAAAATAAACAGACATGGCAGCGCCTGATGACACCACGCGAGGTGCAACCCGTAATTAGTAACACGGCGAATTATGGCTTGGGATATTGGAGTTAATTTGCGAAACGTCCACCCGCGTATGCCGTTATTACCGCAAACTGGCACGTATGGCGGTAAACTCGCGGTCGCCCCGACAACCGTTCAGTTTTATTAGATATATTCATCATAATATTTCATCGGGGGGAATGAAAGCGCCCGATTAGTGAGTCGGCGCTAACTGGCACCTGAACGCGGCGTCGATGGATCATCTTAATCGTTTACAACGGGTGGAATTTCTCCTTTGGACCGGGAATGATAGGTTTTAATTATAAGATAAATAAAAAGTGAAACGTAACGGATGGGAATGAGCGTGAAGGCCACCGTCGGCTGGTCACGTGATCGGAGATGACAAGTTCTCTCTTTTCTCTCTAGTATTTCCATTTTTCTACCTTTCCTCGGTCCCTCCGACGCAATTTCTTCCCCTGATTTTGAATTTAAAGCCATATCACGCCGCCGCAGCCGCCGGAAAATAAACACATCTGTCGCCAGCAGGTCTTTGGCAAACACTGATGCAATCTACAATTTGAAAGTTCAAACATATATTCAGTTTGATTTATGCAAATTAACACCATTCATTCATTCAGTCACTGTGCAGCTTATCCTGCGGCCAATCCAAGCGAGAGGCAGGGTTCCGCCGGTCGAACATCCAATCGGTTACATCCAATAATAATAATTACATCTGATAATGACATCCAAATATTCACTCATCCTCTTATTCACAAATGGCATTAAACAAGCAATCACCCACAACCCCCTCATTCACACTTCTGGGCAATTTCGGGTCTCCAATGAAACTCCTCCGATTTTTCTGCACCGTGAAAGGAACTGGTGGGGTCTATCCGAGCTGTCATTGGCCGAGAAGCAGGACTCGCCTGCTGGTCGCCACATATAGAGTCATGAAACCATTCACCCTTTTATTCTGACATCAGACGGACGAATGGCATTCGCCTCGACACAGCCGATAAAGACATACAAGTCTTGCTCCTCAGCAAACAGAGACATTCACACATCTGGATGTTTTATGAACCTTTGAAGAAGAAATAGAAGACGAAGAAATGCTTCATGATTTGGCATGAACCTGGAGAAACCTTGAGTAGATGCTGGGAGAACATGGAGACCCCGTACTGAAAAGCCCACCTTAGGGATCAAACCAAGGATCTTCTTTGCTGTAAAGCAGGAGTGCTAACCGCTGCCCCGCCTTTGCCTCACACATAGAATTCTTGTCCGAATCTTCTCGTCATGGCAACTAAACTTGAATTTCTTCACTTGTAGATGTTTCATCCCTCATCCCAGAGGCCTCCTCAGGTCTTGTGGGGAGTTTCCAAATAAACCTGCCAGGGTTTCGGGCAGGTCTAGGTTATGTTCTCTAAATGGAAGAGGGGATCTGCAGAAACTAGGTCTGAGGGGGCTGTTATGCTAATAGGGGTGTCGTTCGTTGGGACAAAAGAGCAACTTTTGTGGGATTTCCTGAATTCCTTAGAACTGACAAAGCCTCTGAGATGAGGCCTGAAACGTCCTCGAGTGGAGAAATTGCCACGACAAGAATTCACTGTGACCCGGGCGACTGAGAATTTCCACAGATACCTTACAAAGAACACATCTTTGCAGTTCAAGTGCTGAAAATCTAGGTTATGTGGTTTTTCCTCGTAAAAACTCTATCTTTACACAAAAACGATCCCGACCTATGAAGGTGTGTAGGTTACCTGAAGAACCAGAAGCTCGTCTTCTTCAGCTTTGTTGTGATAATCCACGATGGAACATTAGCAGAATCCTCCAGTGGTTCTGTCATTCTTCTTCTTCCTTCTTCGTGAAACAGGACAGTTTGATCGAGCAGTTTGATTTCCCTCAGGTGTGCAGGACAGAAGCCCTCTGATTGGTCGGTGACCGTTCAAAAATGATAGGCTCCGCCCCCTCCAGGACCCAAGGAGATGCAACCTTCATAAGGTGGGGATCCTGAGGAGGAGCTGCTGGGAAAGAAGAATGTTATTTTCACGTTTTTCCCCTGAATACACAGGTGTGGGGTCACTACCCACACACACACACACACACACACACACACACACGCTGTTCATCTCCAAAGCAACAGATCTGACCCACTTGGAGATTCTGGGTTGTGTCCTGGATGCAGCGACAGCTGGCGCAAAAAAAAAAAAAAAGTTTGCACCTGGAAGTTGAAACCAAGAAGGCGAGAGCGGCCGGCGTTGGAGGTCGGGCGTTACTTTTTTTTTTTTTTTTTTTTTTTTGAAAATCTCAAATGCTCACACACACACACACACTTCTTTGGACTTTCATGGTGTCCAGTTTGTTCCATGTGTTTGGGTGTCCGTCCTCTGCGGCGCACCATCTGCTCCCCCCCGTATTTACCGCCTCTATCCCCAGTTGTGCTCCCTCCGTCTGGTGGTCTTCCCTCCCCCACGCCAAAACGCCGCCGCCAATTAGAGGAGTTTGGGCGTTTGACTTTTTCCACTTGTTCCTGGCTCTCATTATCAACGGGCGCTCCAGATGGCCCGTTACGCAGAACCATCCGGACGGTTTGTTCTCGGAGAGGGAGGAAACGCTAAATTGGCACCCGAGCGTTCCGGCCGAGTCAAAGTTGGGCGGGGGGATCGATATACAGCGAGGAGGAACTTGTACTTATATATATATATATATGGAAAATCCAAGGCGTTGCTCCCCCCGGTGTGTGGGCGGAGGTGAAGTTGGCCGACGCGAGGGATCCACGTGACGCTTTTAGAATAAAACAACAAACAGCTGCTCGTCTGCCCGCCGGCGCTAATGTCGCTAATGGGGGAACGGAGGAGCTTCACAGGAAGACGGGACCTTGACGGAATATCTTATCGTCTCGAAGGCGCACCGTCTGTCGTGCTTTACGTAAGGTGCGCGCCGTTTCACCACCTGCGCACGTGTGTGTGTGTTAGTGTGTGTGTGTGTGTGTGTAAGTTGACCGATGGCTTGGCGTATGCGCAGCCTCTCAGGATATCGCCGGACATTTCCCTCACTTTGAAACTGCATTTGAAGTCGATATGTAACCTTCTATTCGCACCGGGGAGCACGATACAGTATTGTGTGTGTGTGTGTGTGTGTGTGTGTGTGTGACTCCTGATCGTCCAATTAAAACGTGCACCCGTTGCGCCGACGTCCTGCCGCTACCCGTTGGCGTGCCGACCGTTCGGGAGTAAATCTCTCGTGTTATCTCCGCCTCTGCTCTTAAACCAAACAAGATATAAAAAGGTACCACGGATACGGCGGACCTTTGGATGGTCGCCATGACGACATATGGCGCCTCGTCCATCATGTGTTGGTACGACTGCCCTTAACATTTAAAACCTCCTTTCTTGTTATCGCCGCCACTTTCTGGAGCTTTCCTTTTCTATGCGTTTGTGTGTTTCCAAAAACAATAAAAAAATGTAATATTATTCAAATTAATAAATACATTTAAAAAGCTCAAACATATTAGTGAATAAACAATTAATGAAATGAGTAAAATGGAAATATAGAAAAATGATTTCAAAAATATATAAAAACAAATAAATGAAAATTAATTTATAAACACAAGGTTTTATGAATTGATGTATTCCAATCATTTTATATGATTAAACGAATAGATAAACAGGCAAATAAATAAATGAACACCAACCAATGAATAAATAAATGCATGAATGGACTTTTTTTTGCTCATTTTCAAGATATCTTTTAATATGAAATGTCAGGCTGAGAACTTTTAAAGTTTATGGCAACATGTGGAACACAACCAGGCAAAGAGTTTGATGGATTTAAATCTTTCCAACCTGTTGACACACGAGACTGAAATACGCCGTTTGTAATCCAGTTTCCCTTCCTGGAATTATTTGGGAAACTATCACAGCATGTTCCATGTCAGTGGCGTGTAAAATAACCCGTGGGTCATTACATGCTGCGCGTTATTTTTGTTTGAAGAAAATAAAATAAAAAGGATGGTTGTTTGAGAGCATCTCAAAATCATGAAAAGAATAATAATAAAAAATAAAAAAAAAAAACACCAACAAGAAACGGCAAAAACAAGAAAATTGTATCTGATAAAATTGAAAATCACATTTATTTTTGTGCTGAAAATGAAGCGATGGATGATTCAGCGGTAAATAACGATCCTTGAATGTCACTCATTCATAATTGTAAAAGCATTGGACAAAATAAAAAGAAAAAAAAAATAGAAAAATATATATAGCAAAAAATATATACTAAATTACTTGAATCAATATAAAAATAAATGGATACGTGGATATTAAAAATGAAGGAATAAAACATACCGCAGTTTCTTGAAAGAAACCAATGAAATGCATTGAAAAAGAAAATGATAATAACAATGAAATAAAATTGCAGTTTGAGCACACAGTTATATATACATCAAATTCTTGTAAAAATCTTCTTGCCGCCGCGACTGCATTCAAATATCGTTTCAAGAGGCTTCTTCAATTCTTACACGTCTTCAAGTGAAAAAAATTCAAATCCAGTGTCCACGACAAGAAGATTTCGTGGAGAATTCACGATGACCTGGAGGACCGAGAACCTCCAGAGAAACCCGATCAAAATGCGCGGTGGTCGAACCGAGGAGGAACCCTGCAAATGGAGGAAACTTCCCTGAACCAGTGTGTTTATTTCTTCATTCATTTGTTTGTTTATTTAATCATTTATTTATTTCCCATACGCTTCGCCGCCCCTTCTCGCCGCTGCCACCTCATTAAGCGTTGCGCGGTCAAGCGGCGGCCGAGTCTGTTCGTTCGGCTCATTAGAGCGTGAGACAAATAAGAAAAAAAAAAAAAAAAAGAAATTCCTGCCCACGTACGAGCAAGGTATCATGAAAGACGGGCGCGTTTAAACCCCCTTTCTGATACATTATTCACATACGACATCAATACAGCGGCCGGATTAGCTTTGATTTTTTTCATTTTTTTTTTTTTTTTTTTTTTTTTTTTTTTTTTTTACGCATCTTTGTGCACATTTCAATTTTCAAATTAGTGTCACTGAATAAAACATGAAACAAGATCACTGCTTTGAAGCGTTTGAAAATATTCATACTTCATTTTTGTTTTTATTTATGTAGGTATTATTTAATTAAATTGTTTATTCTATTTATTACTTGGATTTATTTACTGATATATCCACGTTCCTATGAAAGGAATTTGGATAAATATGAATAAATAAATGAATAGATTAATAAGTAAATAAATTAAAATCAATAGAGAAATAAATAAATAGATCAATAAATGCATAAATACGTAAACAAATCTAAAAAGCAATTAATCGATGCATATTTAAGCTCATAGAATAAATCAGCTTTAAGTCCATCACATTTTTTTGGTGCAATATCCTGAAAGATTTTATGGTAATTATTTTTTTCTTCCATATATTCATTCATGAATTTCTTTTTTCCATTTGTCCTTCCATCAATCCATCCATTCATTCATTCACTTTTTCAGTTTTCCCGCTAAATTCCTGCCAAAACAGTTTCCCTGCGATTTTCCCCCGTGTATCGCCGTCATCTCTGGATTTTCAGTTCGATTTACGAGAAAAAACCTCGGGATGAAAACGCCGACGAACGCGCGGCGTCTCGATCGTAACCGACGAAAGAGGAGACGCGAGATAACAAGGTAGCTTCTTGCAAGACGAAAAGCAAAGTATGGAGGAAATAAAACAAGGCCAAGCAGCAACAGACACGACAAACACCTTTTGTGAAAATGCAAAAAAAAAAAAAAAATAAGCGATTCATTGAAATCTGTGAGCATTAAGACATTCGTTCATCCATTCTGATATTATTTAGAATATAACAATTAGTCACATCACACGCACCAGAAGGAATGTCTCAATATGACGTTTGAATGAGAGAATGAACCGTTTACCGGGATTTCCAGACTATTGAGGGCACCTGAATTATTAGCCGCACCGGCTAAAAATAACAAAATAAAAAAAAATAAACCCGCACTTGCAGGTGTCCATGAGGTATTTACAAAGAAACATCTTTTTTAACTTTTTAATTAAATTCATAGCGATCTTCTTCTTCTCTTTTGGGGCTTTTCCCTTCAGGGGTCGCCACAGCCAATCATTACATTATATACAGCTCAAAAAAATAAAGGGAACACTTGAACAACACAATGTAACTCCAAGTCAATCCCACTTGTGTGAAATCATAGTGTCCACTCAGGAAGCAACACAGATTCATTTTGACTTGTTTTAAGGACATTACATCAAAGTTGGATCAGCCTGGAGTTTGTTTTTATACTTTAATTTTGAGTGTGATTCCTAATCCAGACCTCCATGTTGATACAATTGATTTCCATTGATCATTTTTGTGTGATTTTGTTGTCAGCACATTCAACTGTGTAAAGAGCAAAGTATTTCATAAGAATATTTCATTCATTTAGATCTAGGATGTGTTTTTTAAGTGTTCCCTTTATTTTTTTGAGCAGTGTATTACGTTACAGTCATTCGTCCGACTTACAAAAAGCGCGAGTCAGTCACCGAAGATCCCAAGTACGGGTAGTTCGAAGTCCAAAGTGATACATATACATTCAGTTTTTTTTTTTCTTTTTTGGCAGGCTGGGTTGGGAGCAAAGTGCGATTAGTAGGGTAGTACTTGGTGAAGAGGTATGTTCTCAGCTCACGGCGAAAGATGGGCAGCGACCCCGTCATTCTGACCTTTTTTCGGGAGTTCGTTCCACCGCCGAGGAGCCGAGACCCAGAAGAGTCGAGACCGGTTGGATCGGCGGCCGGGGCCTCGAGTGACGGGGTGGACGGTCGGCCAGAGGTGGTGGATCGGAGGGGACGGGTAGGAACATGTGGCTCCATAACCTGGAGATAAGATGGGGACATAAGAGGGGGAGTTGTGAGGGAGAATTTGGGACAATCAACCTTCTCCATCTAACCTAGACCTGGGCACTTTACGGCCCGCGGGCCACATCCGGCCCGCCAAACAATTTTCTTTGAATATTTTGAACAAATATTTTCAATCGATGATAAATTCAGAAACTCCCTATATTTTTCCTTTTGTTTGATTTTGTATGGATGATTGCATTCAAAATAATGTCGGTGCATTTATATGATCGTTAATGATTAAGTTGAAATAAAATGCCGAAAAATGTAAATATTTAAATTACAGTTTTTATATTGTTCAATTTACATGATATAGAAGTTAAATATAAAATGTGTCCCGCTTGCCGAAATAATTGCCCACCCCTGATCTAACCCTATTCTCTGTATCCTCCTCTCTCACTACGTCCATAAATCTTCCACCAGACCTCTGATTCCAGCATTCATCTACCAATATTTTCACTCTCCCTCCTCCGTCCATGACCCAACCATCTCTGACCTTCTCTCCAAAACATCTACCATGTGCTGCTCCTCTGATGGACTCATTCCTGATCCTCTCCGTCCTGGTCGCTCAACATCGACCTCCACAACAAATCCTCTCTCCCTACGTCCATAAATGTTCTTGACTATTAGGTTTGATTCACATATTTGGCCCAGAAGCTGCGTTCATTGAATACATATCGGTAACATCTACAAATACCTACTGGAAATGCTTTTTTTTAATTTCAAGCAGTGCCTGTAACTCGACTGATGAAAAAGATTAATAATGAATAACAGAAGGACGAGTCCATCATCCATCCATCCATCCAACCATCCATCCATCCATCCATCCATCCATTATCTATCCCAGCTTTGTTCCATTGCTATCTTGGTCGTCCTCCTGCTTGTGAAACCGTTAAAGACGTCTTCTTTAGTGTCCGAATTGGACGACCTCAGAATTTCATCGGTCCGATGTGAAGAGGCTAAATAGTTTGGTCCGAAGATATCCATCCAAAAATTAGTCTCGTCGTTGTTGAAGCCTCAGCGTTCGAAGCCTGTGGAAAAAGAAGCGGCTTATAGTCTGGAAATGACGGCGCGGTCGTTCCCGGCACCGAAAGACTCAAAACATAAAGTTGGAACAGGACCGATCGAGGACGACTGTCTTTTACATTACATTACATTACATTACATTACATTACATTGCATTGCATTTGGCAGACGCTTTTATCCAAAGCGACTTACAATAGAGGACATAGGGACTGCAAATACACTTGCAAATACAAGATGCACAGGAAATATACAGAAGGAGATATACTGTCTTCACTGGAAGTTATTTCCATCGAGACAGAGAGACTTTTAAAACCAAAGAAAGCAACAAAAAACTTCTACAAGCAAGTTTTCTTCAGAAGGAGCGGCGCATGGACTTCATTTCTAAGTAAAGGTAAGAGATAATAACGTTTTTTTACATGTGCTTTTTTATATGCTACAGTTTGTGTGTGTAAAGAATGCTGATATGATATTTTAAACAAAACACGTCAACTACTGCCAATAAACTGTTGAATAATTTACCCTGTAAGGTTCATATGTTTGTAAATCTGACAGTGATGACATCAGCGCCTCACCAGCCATGATACATGATACATATACATATATATCTATATTTGTATATATAATGTTTATTTCTGTATATATAGCTAGAGTGTTCAAAGTCTGTGGATAAAGTTGCAGCTTTACGCCTGAAACCCTTCTCTCGTAATGACGGATGGGAGATAGAAAATGAACGAATGAATATTTAAAAGCGGGGGCCGGGAGGGTTCGGAGGGGGCCGAAGTGTCGAAGATGCAAAACTCTCTTTTTTTTTTAAAGTTTTTTTAAACAATAGAGCCTGGAGTCGCCCCAATTAAACCCGGCGTAAACATCCGTGTGGTCAGCGGACGAATATAGAGTTTTTTTTTTTCGAGTTGTTGTTGTTTTTGTTAATGTTCTAATAAAGCCCGTTGGGAGCATAAACATAAGATACGGTCCAAAATATCAAAATTGAGCAAAGAAATAGGGCAGAGGCAAGACCGAGAATCACCGGGTAATGCCGCGGCGAAGGGTTACTGCAATTATTGCTGCATATCTGAAAGAAACTTCAAATACTATTTGACCTCAATGCGGTTCTACAAATAACATCTTTCACCAGCCTCGTCGAGCAAACGCGGACCAGAGGAGCTCGGAACCGAGCGAGAGATGGGCGGTCGCCAGAAAGAAGGCGCGGAAAAAAACCTATCGGGCGGAAAACCTTGACATTCTGATGCCGTTTTTTGTTTAAACCACAATCCGTTTGACTTTATTTAGTTTTTTTTTTTCTACAATAAAACAGCTATTTCTTTTATTTAATGTAATTCGCTTTTGTATCTGCGCTAGTGTGGAAGAATCTGTTCTGTCTAAACATCCAATTCAGCAAATCTTAAATGGTGAAAATAGATTGAACCTTAAAGACTGGGAATCTTTTATGCTGCAAGAGCCAATAATTCTTTTTTCTTTCTTATCTCAAATGAATTTCATTACATTTTTTATATGTATATTTTTTCACCATTTTTATTTCTTAAATCTTTTACTAAATTTGATCGTATCTCATCTTATCATATTTAATCATATCTTACCTTATTTTACTTCATTTAATTTTATATTGTTTAATATCATGTTGTTTAATTTAATCTAATTTTATTTCATTCAATGCCATTACTACTTCTTAAATCTTTTTTTTAGCATATCTCATCTTATACATTAACTTGTCTTACTTAATTTAATTTAAAATTGTTTCATATCATATTGTTTAATTTAATTTAATTTAATTTTATTTGATTTTATTTAATTCAATGCCATTACTACTTCTTAATTTTTTTTAGCATATCTCATCTTATATATTAACATTTCTTACTTAATCTAATTTCAAATTGTTTAATATCATATGAATTAATTTCATTTCATTTAATTTCATTTAATTTCATTTCAGTCAATGCCATTACTACTTCTTAAATCTTTTTTTTAGCATATCTCATCTTATACATTAACTTGTCTTACTTAATTTAATTTAAAATTGTTTCATATCATATTGTTTAATTTAATTTAATTTAATTTTATTTGATTTTATTTAATTCAATGCCATTACTACTTCTTAATTATTTTTTAGCATATCTCATCTTATATATTAACATTTCTTACTTAATCTAATTTCAAATTGTTTAATATCATATGAATTAATTTCATTTCATTTAATTTCATTTAATTTCATTTCATTCAATGCCATTACTACTTCTTAAACCTTTTTTTCAGCATATCTCATTTTATATATTAACTTATCTTACTTATCTACTTATCAAATTGTTAAATATCATATTTAATTTAATTTAATTTAATTTAATTTGATTTAATTTCAGTACTTCCTCTTTTTAGCGTATCTCATCTTATCGTATCTTATCATATCTTACTTAATCTCAGTAAATTCAACGTCATAATTTTTTTTATATCATATTTCTAAATTAATTCAATTAAATGAAATTAGTGAATTTAACAGCCTTTATCCCACAATCCCTTTGCTCCTTGCAGCTGAATACTTTCCACGCTTCTCCGGCTGACGCCGTCTCAAGGTGAGAACATTTCTTTTGCTTTTTTTGTTTTATTTTCCAAACTCCTGCCTGACGCACCCAGCAAAGTTTGCCTATTTGTAAGACGTTCCCGCCGATGAGGAACGGGAACCCGCGGCTTCCGTCCACACAACAATATTCCGTGCCTATATTCCGAAACGCCGTCAATACTAAATGCCGTTATCTTCTCATATCGAATCTGCTTCCGCGCTCCTCCCAGGAAACGTCGATATCGTGTTATCGGCTTTGTGTTTCAAACAGTATTTTCATTTCTCGATAAATCACTTCGCTCCTCGAGCGCCGCTGCGCTGCCATCTTTAGCATCGCCTGCTCATTAATCCGGCTAATTGGGTCACGCAAACAAACATCTTCCCCGCTTTGCATCAAAATCCGGGCAACTTTCGGCATCAACTGTCAGTTCGTGGCGTGTAAAAAGTAAAAAAGATTTGAAATAAAACAGTTCCCATCAGCCGTAGCGGCTGGTGTTGAGAAGCTAGTCATTTCCGTTAGCCGACGCGGCAGCTCATTCGCGGCTAGCCTCGCCTGGAAAACTACAAACATGGCCGCCATTGAGTCCCGCTTGAATTGATAGAGCCAATGAATGGCTGAATGTGAGCCATGAGGCTGCGGACAAAACCAATACAGCGGCAGTTTATGTCACGGCGGCTTAAATCACGATTATTGCTTGTTGATTGAAAATTAGAATTGACAATAACTTGGAAAAAAAAAAAGAGCCAAAATAATCATATAAAAATAAAAGCCATCGAGACCGAACAAGCGATCGAACAGAGAATTAACCTTGTACGCGTCCCACAGCGAAGCAGGGACGTAAAAACCCCGACAGCAGAACCCATCATGGGCCAATAAAAAAATCCCAGTCAGGAGCAGCTCAGGAGGACGTGAAGAGAGAAAAAGCCCACGGAGCCGCCTTCCCTTAATGGTATCGGGCTTGTCAGGTCACATAAAGCACGGCGGTCGGATGGGAAAACGCGAAATACGACGGTCGAACTTCCCCGGAGGAGAACGGCAGCCCGATCGTGACCACGGCTTCCGACGCGGCGACAGGAGTTGGACGTTTGGGAAAGAAAAGAAAATACAAAAATGTATTTTTTTTTTTGATTTTCTGCATTTTAAACTCATTCATGAGCACTTTGTAAATAACCTGTGTGCCTGTTTATTTTTATTTTTACAAAAACCTGCTCCGAGCCAGGAGATCACATCGCAAAAATTCCCCATGCCTGCACAATGACAAATAAAAAATATCGATCATTAATCCTTAATATCACAATATCACAACAATATCACAACAATAGCACTTTCAACTTGCAAAAGACATATTTTATTGCCTGTTTATATATTGTATAGTTATTTTATTACCTATCTGTATATTTTTAATCGATTGTCTATGTTATGCAGTTTTATATTTGTATTGTCCAGGACTACAGATGGAAATTAGCTATGAGCTACAATCTGGTACAAACATCTCTGCCTCTGTGCTTGATGTATTTGTACACTGTCCTGATAAACTTCTAAACAAACAAACAAACAAATTAATCCGCTCCGAGTGTCAACCCCCCGACCTGACACGCATCTCCGCTCGGCCTTCCAAGAACTCAAAAAATAGGATTCACGTGACTTTTTCTCCCGAGGTTCCAACCCGAGAGGGAACGAGCGAGTTGTTAAATCGTGAGATCTTCGCACGACCGTTTCCGGTTTATTTATTTAGGCGCTTCTGCCTCGCAAGCGTGGAGGAGATCCTTGGCTGGATTCCCGCCGAGGGCCTTTTTTCGTGGAGTCTGCATGTCGTCCACGTGTTTCCAAAGGTTTCCTCAAGGTTCTCCGGGTTGCAGGACTTTCATGGGATGTACGAACAAGATGGTGAAAGGTTGTTTGTCTCCAAAAGACGTGCGAATGAGAGCGTGGATGGTTGCATGTGATGGCCTCCACCTCTGTGGAGGTTCTCCAGGTTATGGGGAATTATCAGGTGAGGGTTCTTTTTCTTCTCCTTTGGGGTTCACCCTTCAGGGGTCACCACAGCCAATCCACCTTCTCCATCTAACCTTATTCTCTAGGTCCTCCTCTTCATATCCTCTCTCACCACATCCATCTTCTCTTTGGTCTTCCTCTAGACCTCCAATTCCAGCATCCGTCTTTCCAATATATTGACTCTCCCTCCTCTGTCCAGACCCGACTTCTTGGACCTTCTCTCCAAAACATCTACCATGTGCTGCTCCTCTGATGGACTCATTCCTGATCCTCTCCATCCTGGTTGCTCCCAAAGAGAACCTCAACATCTTCATCTCTGCGACCTCCAGCCCTTCCTCCTGTCTTTTGGTCATTGTAGATGTTTGTAGATCATCTCACCACCGTCTCCTCCACCTTTCCTTTCCGATAATCTTCTATTTCTTTGGACCCTGAATATTTTTCTCCACTCATTCCAACCTGCTTGGACCCATTTTTTTTACCTCTCCTACGCTCTGCAATGTTGACCCCAAGTACTTGATCTGACCAGCGTCCGAGTTTTTAAAAACGCCCCTCAGCTCGGAGGCGGTATCTGGTGACGGGCTCGGCTTCTGAGTTCCACCAAGTACCTGCATCAGACAAGTTCTTAAGGAGCTGTAAATGAGTAAAGATAGTTCTCTGAGCTGAAATCCACAGTCCCCGATTCCCCTGCTGTCCTGATGTACAAAAAAAACAACCTCGTTCCCGAAAAGGACTCATCCCTGAGCCTGTCCGTCGCCGTCAACTCCCAAAGAACCTCAACACCTTCATCTCTGCGACCTCCGGCTCTGCCTCCTGTGTTTTGGTCATTGTAGATGTTTGTAGAGCGTCTCACCACCGTCTCCTCCATCTTTCCTGAGGGATGGAACGTCTTTAAGTGAAGAAATCAAGTCCAGTTGCCACAACAAGAAGATTTTGACAATAATTATTCACCTTTCGCCCAATAAGAGTTGGGCTGATCTCCATTCTCCCCGTCAAAACCGGGATATTCTATGAATTCATCATCGCCGATCCGATCTGATAATTTGGAAACCAACATCAACGTTCGAGCCGACGTCTCGCCAGCGAATGAGCTCCTTCGCCGTTGGGAAACACCTCGGGAAACCGAGCCGCGGAAAACATCTCGGCCCTTCGTCCGGGTCGGCCGGCCCGCGCGCTCGCTCGCAAAGATCGCCTCCTTTCCGATCAACCCGTTTTGCGCGACGGGACTCGCAATACGACACGACGTCCTCGCTTTTAATCCCGGAAAAACGAAAAGCCTGAAAAGTCAGTCCTAATCTTCCCGACACATATCGTGGGACAGAATTAATATTTTAGTTCGGCAAAGGCTCAGGATACCAATCTGGGTCACTGCGTCCCGGTGATCTGAAGCAGAGGCACTTAATGGTTACCCATTTATACATTAGCAAGCCGTCCTGCTGAAAATAAGCCTTTGACAGACTCTGCTACCTCCTCCTCCTCCTTCTCGGCGCCCATCAAACCGACCGATGATTTACCGGGATCACAAAGATAACTCCAACTGATGTTAACATCTTCCTTTAAAACCTCTAGACTTTGAAATGCGAGCGGGAAAAAAAAAAAAAAAAGAAAACTCCTGAGCGTTGAAATAGGACTAAGTGTGACAGGAGGGGTTTTTAATATCTTTATCTTGTGACTTCCTCCTAAATATTGAGTCTTTTCATGGAGAGATCCGGTTGTGTTTTCCCGGTCGACCACAAAGAGATGAGTTCAATCATCTTCCACGACCAAAACAACCCAACGCTCCGAGAAGCTGCTAACATGCTAACTCTGCTAATGACAGGTGTTTCCTGCAGGAAGGAAGTTTCTGCTCCACACGCTTAGCTTAGCTAAGCTAACGGCTTCACGCTAGCTGGTTACTAAAAGAGAGAGCAGAGCACCATTAAAAAAAATAATACAAAAATAGATAAAGACATAAATAAACAAATATCATTGATTTAAATACCTGGGTTTTAATCATGGGTTTTTACTCAAATTATTTACAATACAAAAAACTACTGATAATAATCATTTTTTCTGCACTAAAAACAATTAAATTTGATTTCAAATCATTTTTCATTATCATTATTTTAATATTATTGCTCTTTTCAAATATTTATCGAAAATAAAATCCCCTCCCAAAAACGACAAAAAAAGAAACAGACATTTAAATACCAATTTTTTAATCTGCAATTTACCGAAACACTGCCGTTTAGGTCGTATTAGTCTGTGTGTCAGGGGGCCGGCACACCTTTCACCCCGAGGCGATGAACCATTGATTCTGCCTCGCCGTGTGTGTGTGTGTGTTTGTGTGTGTGTGTGTGTGTGTGTTTGTGCGCTCGTTCAACATGTGGATCTCGTTGGCCAGCAAACACTGGAGTGTGAAATGTATAAACAGCCTCCTCAGGAAAACAAAGGGGTGTCAGGTCCGATCGGTAACAACATAATCCTTTTAATTCACCCGCAAAAGAAAAAGAACAGGAACACACACTTACAGGAATCGTAATAGCTAGCATGACATATTCCAGGAAAAATCCACGGGATCTTGGCCTTTGGCATATCTTGAGATCTGGAAAAAAAAAAAAAAAAGGTCTTTAGAAAGAAACATAAGTGACTGAAGAAGATGTGTGTGTGTGTGTGTGTGTGTGTGCAGACAAAGAGCAATCGCAGCATGGCGACCGGCTGACGTTTCTGTTACCAGGTGAGCCGGTGAGGAAAGACGGAATGGACAAAAGTCTGCAAAAGGAAAGACGGGGAGGAGGGAAAAATTGGAACATGAAATGGGGGGGGAATAAAAAAAAAAGGAATAAAAAGGAGGCGTGACGCCTCGCAGCCGTGAGCGCGTCCACAAATGAACCCATTTGACGGGAACATGCTAATCACCGCGGCGCCGCTCGCAGGTGGCTGCTTTTAACGTGGCACGGGAGATGCGGACGAGAACACGCTTGTTACCCTTAACAGCAGCGCCGCGCAGAAAGAAATGAAAAAAAAAAAAAAAAAAAATTCCGGGCTCGTGGATGATCCGGAGAAGACTTATCACCTGCCGTGTTTTTATTTCTTTTTGTTTTCTCCTTCCTCGCTTAAATCACCCGTGATCGCCGACGAATGTGACGAGTTTGACGTGTTTCACGGGATGGATGTTGTCGTCGCGGCGTGAACTTCCACCTTTGTCGGAGAGCGGGTTCCGTCGTCGTGAGGAACGCGGCCCTGCGCGAATATCCGAGGGAACGACCGCATAAACATTTACAGCCCCGGAGATGTCGGGAGATATTTAAAGATAACGTAAAGCCGGATGTGATAAAACGTAATATCGGGTAATATAATAGAATTTAGCGCTCGTGTCTCCCAGCCGGAGACTTCCTGGTTTGGTCGCCACGGTTCTTTGCGTGTTCTGCCGTCCACGACGGTGAAAAAAAAAAAAAAAAAAAAAAAAATCTCGAATTATAAATCCTTTCTCGTTGCCTGTTTTATAGAACTTTCAAAAATATACATGATTTAGGCGAGATTATTTTTATTTTTAGCATGCGCTAAATTGCTTAGCTATTTCCTTTTTTATTAAACTCATGACTTAGATGATATTATTTTTATTTATAGCCTGTTATATATCACTTAGCTCCTTTTTTTCTATTTTCCTTTAACTTGTGATTTAGTTGGCATTATTTTTTATTTTTAGCATGTGCTATATTACTTAGCTACTATTATTTTTTAATTTAACTCATGACTTAGATGAGGTTATTTTATTTTTAGCATATTCTATGTCACTTAGCTGCAATTTTTTTATTTAACTCATGATTTAGATGGCATGCGCTAAATTACTTAGCTACAACTTTTTCTTCAATTAACTCATGATTTAGATCAGATATTTTTTTTTTTTTTAGCATATGTGTCATCGCTTAACCACTATTGTTTTTCACTTAACTCATGATTTAGATGACATTATTTTCAGTTTTAACATGTGCTCCATCGCTTAGCGACTACATTTTTTTTTTTTCATTTTTTTCAGCACAATTGTTTATACTTTTCATTGTTTTTATTTTCTATACCTTCCGATACGTTGCCCGCTACTGTGTTTAAATTGATGATAATAACATTTATATCCAAAGCACTTCTTCTGCACGCTCCACTTTTGAGGGAGCAAATAAAAATTTCTCATTGCGGAACAATTAAATTCTATTCTACTCTCTATCTATACAGTCTAAAGTTATTCAATAAATAAAAATACAAATAAATAGAACTAAGACTCCCATCCCTTCCAGCAGAGCGCCGGAGGATTTATTCCTCTCCGCCCGTCTCCGTGCCCTGCGAGCGTCGGCGTGGGATCTGCTCTGCAGGTCCTGCTCCTCGCGTCCTCTCCCACACCTTCTGGAAGTCCTAACTTAACTCTTCCTTCCTCTCATTTATTTATTTTCCTTATTATTTCGGACAGTTTTTGCACAGCGAGCTTTTGAAAATGCGAGCGTCAAATGGATGGATGGATGGATGGATGGAACCATGATGGCGAGATAAGCAGTTTAGAGAACGAATGAATGAATGATTGTGATTCAACACTTAAAAAAAGAAGCAAAGATCCCGAGGATCCACCATTCCTTTTTATTTGAAAGTATATAATACCAAACTCTCTGTTTTACATCTGACTCCTTTCATTCCCCCCCTCCTCTCTCTTACTCGTCTCCTGCCGCGGTGAATGAATTTAGTTTGGCCAGACTTCACTTATCTACCTTACACCATTACGCCGTGACAAAACGCCTCAAATGCACAGAAGCACACTTATTTGCATCTCATTTTATTTCCATTCAGTAAATTATGATTATTCAACAATTTCTTTTCATAATTGAATCTCATTCGGCGGAGAGAAGGAGCTGGGAATCAGTGTGACTGTCTGGCCTGTGTGTATGTGTGTGTATATGTGTGTGTGTGTGTGTGTGTGTGTGTGTGTGGGTAAGAAATGTCACTGAGTGTTCTCACCCCTCCACACACACACACATTCACTGCAGTTGAAAATATTGCTAAATTCAAATGAGGGGAATTGAGGTTTGATTCCCGGGCTATAATTGCATTAGTATCGCACGTGCATGTGTGTGTGTATATGTGTGTGTGTGTGTGTGTGTGTGTGTGTGTGTGTGTGTGTGCCAGTATTTTAATGAAAAAAATAAATCTTGTACTGTAAAAATTCAGTGATCCCAGCAGACTGGATCAGTCAACCCAATAACAGGTAGCAGGTAACAACTAGTTACTAGATAACTAGTAACCAAACCATTAACCAAACAGGAAAAGTACTAGATGTGTTTGCAGAAAGGTTTTTTTATTTGAAAATGGCCAAATTCAAACGGATCAACGCAGCGGGACGGCCTGATTTGTGACGGGAACAACTCAGACGACGATGATGATGATGATGCAGTTGCCATGGCAACGCAATGTGATCGGGGGGCCAGAATTAGAGACTAATTAGAGACGACGTCCTCCATTCAATCTGGCGTAAGAGAGACGCACCGGCGCCGTGGATTCCGGAGAGAACTTGAAAACATTTTTATTTTATTTTATTTATTTTTTATTATAAATCAGCGGCTCCAGCAGGTCTCCGGCAGCCCGCAGACGCCGCGGCGTTCCCGGAAAGGAGACCACGTATCACGCATTACCACTCATATCACACAAACCACCCGCTGAGGAGAAGACTGGCGCGTGCATCCGCTACAAAACAATATGAGGAACGTAGACGGGGGGAATGACAATGAACCCGAGTGACACACACACACACACACACACACACACACACACAGAGGATGGATTCTGGAGGTGCAGCAGGAGCCGGCCCTGTGATTGACAGGTCAGGTTCGATTAAGCCCCGCCCCCTTCTGCTACTTTCAAGATCGACTCTATTAAGCACCGATTTTTTATTTTTTTTTATCTCAAGAAGGGATTCTCCCTGACGCCAGTGTCGGGTTGAACGTACGCGCACGTGTATTTCTTTTCCCTGCAGTTTATTCACGACCGTCTATGAGGTTTTGATTGACGGTGATCCAGGATATTACCCTATAACCTTAAGTAGAGTCGGCATAAGCCGGCCTGTTCAGACCGTATCACGCCGGCGTGAACGGCGTGCGTCTACCAATCGTTTACCCCCGTGACAATGTCACGCCACGCCGGTGACAGACACACCGCTTTCCCCGGGAATCTCACGGCTCCAGGGAAGGGAAAATGTGCTAAACACAGTGGAAAAAAAAAGAAAAAAAACAACCCAATCTTGTTTTTTTTTTTTTCTATAATCACGCCCAGGATTTTCTTCAGTGCGGGAGTGACATTAAGCCGCACAGCAGCGAGGATTGGAGGGGCGGGAGGGTGTAGATTTGCACCCTATCAGACCGTGGAGTGATTCCAGGAGTCCACTCAGTCTCTGCTAGCTGTTACAACACCACTGACACACACACACACACACACACACATATAACCCGCCCTGCCTGAAAGCTCAAGTTAACAACTAAGCGCTGTACGAAACATATTAGGCTGACACACACACACACGGACACAAAATATGAATCCGCGCTTACATTTCCGCCGACAAATTGGATGCTGGGCAATCATTTTCAGCTGAACTGTTATGCGCGCGGGGTTAAAAAATGGGGGCTTAGCCGAGGCGGCGCCGGGTCCGCGCGGGTCGGACCCGCAGGGGAAGCGTGGCGGTCGAACCCTCGGTCGAGATGTTTCGGTGACGGGTGGAGATTACAAAAAAAAGACGAAGTGACGAAAAGCCATTGGGCAAAATGATAGAATTTTAGATGAAGAGCAAGTGAATTCTCCAGTGTGTGTGTGTGTGTGTGTGTGTGTGTGTGTGTGTGTGTGTTTGCATTGGCATGGGTTTATCTGACTAAATCTCAAGTGCAGGTGTCGCACCAGAAAGCGTGGCTCCTAGCGCTTAGCACAACCTCCTCTTTGGGAAGTAAATACAAATAATTCGTTTTTTAGAAAAATAGCCGATTTAGTGTTAAATCCACATAGAAGCGGGACCTTCTGCTCGTCGTCTACGTTCATCCCCTGTGGGATCCTTTATGTTCTCGCATGAAAAGCCAAACGCTGCAAAGGGAGCAGCAGAAATCTTTGGGCCGTACTTGTATGCTTAAGCACAAACGGCTAAAAGGAACCCAGAAGAAGACAAGGTAGCTTCCGCATCACCAGTACTTCCTTGTTTTTCTTTATATCTCCTTCCGTCGTCTCAAACTGAACTGGTAAACAAACCTTACCAACCTTCACCGCTTAACAACCACGGCAACGTAAAGCAGGAAGCGTTGATGCTCCACGGCTATACCTGTTTACGCTGTTAACCCGAGCATACGTGAACTCCTTCCCTCAGAAGTCACCAAAAGGAGCGCTAAACCCTCACGTCACACCTTCCCATCTTCCTCAGGAGATATTTTTTTTTTCCTCCAATTACCCGAGCCCGACCGCGGCTGTCCTCGTCGAGCCTGCGGTTTCCAGCCGTCTCGGCCCACGCTCGGCGCGCTGCCAGAGACGGCGTTTCTTGCACAACATACGACTGCCCTGTTAAGGTCAAACGTGTCAGGCGGTCGGGATAAATACTCGTGTTGATACGTGGTTCACCTCTGGCAGGCATCCCATGCTGAGCGTGGATAAATACTTGTCTGTGGACGTTCTCGGTCATCAAAATGCACAATAGTATATATCCACTCTCGGCGAAATCTTCTTGTCGCGGCAACTGGACTTGAGTTGCTTCATCCAAAGATGCGTCAGCCCTCATCCCAGAGGCTTCTTCGGTTCTAATGACCCGTGGGGAGTTTTTGAAGATAACCGGCAGGGTTGATGTGGCTTGTTATGTAAATGGTAAAGTTGATCGGCAGAAACCGGAGGATTATATTGGTAAACTCCCCACAGGTTATCGGAACTGAAGAAGCCTCTCGGGTGAGGGTGCCAAAGGTCTTCAAGTGCCGAAATTCAAGTTCAGTTGCCAAGACAAGAAGGTTTGGACAGGTTTCGCTCCTTTGTTTAGCGTCACCTTTTCCCATTCCGAACCGGGTGATCCCACAAAAGTTGCTCTTTTGTCCCCAACGAACGACACCCCCGTTAGAGTTACAACCCCCTCAGACCTAATTTCTGTAGATCAGCTCTTCCATTTACACAAGAAGAAGCCTCTGGGCTGAAACGCCTTCAAGAGAAGAAATTCAAGTCCAGTTGCCATGACAAGAAGATTTCGACAAGAGAGGCGTGACAAGAGTTGTGCATATTATGGAGTTCGTGGAGTTGTCCATATGTAAGAATAAGAATAAGAATAAGAACAACTTTATTTATCCCGAAGGAAATTGTTGTGCCAGAGTTTCAAGTAAAACATAACAATAATATATAATAGCAGAAAACTGTATAAACAGATAAACAGTTAAAAAAAAAAAAAAAAAAAAAAAAGGGGGGTGAGAATAAGAAATACAAATAAAACTATAAATTGTCTAAGTAACAAGTCAAGGCTATAAAGTGTCTTAAGGTCTTAAGTACCAGGTGAAAGATAAGGAGTGCACAAGAATATGAAAAAATATTGCACATGCAGCTGTTATGAAATGAAATATTGCACAAGACACACAGATAGAGAGATGCTAACAAAGCAAAGCTAAAACCAAGAAGTGACTGATGATTTAGCTAACAGCCTTTTTCTGGGGGTTGTAGCCATGTTGAAGTAGTGAACCCACTACCTCATGGGAGGGGGGGGGGGGTGGCATTTGACTCCATAGCAACAGGAGTCACATGCCAAAGCCATGACAAAAAAATAAACAAATTATGCAGCAGATATGAAAAATTCGGTGTTTCGAGTCATCGGATCGCGGCGCATGCTAGCATCTCAGGATTGAAAACATCTGGTAGAAATGAGCTCCGGTTCGAGATGTTTCGTTGCTCCGCGGCAGAAAAGCGACACCTAAACACCACACGGAGAAGGAATCTGTGTTAGCCAATGTTCAGGTAGAGAAAGGTGTGGGACGTCTCTCTGGGATACTCGATAGCTGTCATATTTTACCGCGTGGCTGCTTCTCGGTACCGTCTGTTAGCGGCTACTTTTAGCAGGGTGGTGTGTCCTGTCACAGGAGCTCAGACCGGATGGCTTGCCTGGAAGCTTTGCCGTATCATTATCTGCGGATCTCCCCGCCGCCGTGACAGGACCGGACGGGGATGGAAACCCTCATATCCGGACGGAACACAGGACTCGTATCCACAAGAAAAAATGGGTTCCTGAACCCACGACGGCTCAGGTTCTGCAAAGAAAAGCCTGGCGAAACAATTATTGACAGCGGGGCGACTCGGTTATTCGTACCGACAGAAGTCCTGGCGCCGTTAGCTTGTTCTTTCCTATCCACCGCGTAGGTGTCTCCTCTGTCGGCTTTGCTTTCCCCGACAATAAATTAAAAAAAAAAAAGATGCTGCAGTTTTATTCCCTCTGCCAGCGTCCCTGAAAAACACGCCGGGTTCCCGAGTCCCTTGCAACGGCCGCTCTTTGGAGACGGGTCGAACGCAGGGACCAAATTTCACCGCGACAGTCGCACCGATGACTGATAATGAAGCCGTTATCCGAGTTCAGAGCTCAGCCAGATGGAACCTCTCAGAAGAGTAGAAACGTGTGAAAAAGTGTGAAAAAGAAAATAAAAACTTCTTTTGTTGATATTGTTAAAACTTGTCAAGGCAACTCGACTTGGTTTTCTATTTGAAGATGTTCCTACTCTTCTTTAGCTCTAATAAAAGCTGTGGAGAGCATCTGTTATGGAACTGCTGTTTTTTTGGGTGTTTTTTTTTGGCACGCTGGGCCGAAATGCAAAACTTTAGTTGTGTTTCGGCCGTCAGTCTGGCATACGGTTGACAACGCCTGAGAAACAATTCAGAAACGTGAAAAAGTTTTGACAACATTTTGGTCTCTTGGCAAATGGGGCAAACAAGCATTCGCAAGAAGGTTGCAGTCAAGAGAAATGAGCAGGTATGTTGACCATAGCAATCGTAGTGGACTCCAAAGTACTCCAGAGTACTCTATAGTACTCTATAGTACTCTGGAGTACTCCAGAGTATTTATTACCACTTGCATGACTCCGAGTCTACATTCCCTTAGAACTTACCCGTCTTGCAGTAACTTCACCTCCTCCACAGAAATACCGGATCCGTCTATGTTGTTTACATTTGCCGTTCTACCCGTGAGACAGGAAGTACCTCTGTTCCAAACCAATGTCACAGTGCCGACAACTGGCCTGGCATATGTACTGCAGCACTTCTGGTCGTTTCCTGTGGAGTGGAGATGTTGTGTAGCATCCTGGGTTAAATGGGATCTTCATGTCAATGTAGGTGTGCTGGGGTCTTACCTGAGATAGAGGTCCACTAGTTGACTTGGGCTTTGGGTTCCTGATCTCCTCCGGTGGGTAAGAAGGTGCAGACGTATGAAGTACGTGGGTTAAACTGTCCTGAGATGGATCTGAGGACGGCTTAGAAAGGTGAAAAGGTAACATCCAAGACCTTCTCCTTTCTCAAACCACCTGCCCTCTCTGACCTGGATGCAGTTATTGGGGTACCTGAAGACCAGTCCAAATGATGGACCGTCTATTTTTTGGTCACAGCATCTGAGATTCATCTGTACCTCTTGAAAAAGTGGTCCCCAAACCCCCAGCCCACAAAGAAAAATTTTCTTGGTACAAAATATAGACCTTTTTTCTTTGGACCTTCTAGATCTCACTTTGAGAAACAACTGTTTCCGCCTTCACTTCAGTACCGCACTTCATATTGCAATTGCCAAATCTAAAGTATAATAGTTGTATTCGCATTAAATACTGTCAACTCACAACATTTTTTATAATTTGAACTCCCCAGCACCTCGAAACGGGCCGCGGAAATTAGAATATCTCCTTAGAACATCTCCAGAAATAAGAGTTGTTTTTATTTATTGATGTATTTTCTATTTATTTATTTATTTATTTGTTTGTTTTTTTGTTTGTTTGTTTGTTTGTTTGTATTTATTTTTGCATTTGAATATTTTTATTTTTGCATATTTATTTATTTGTTTGTTTGTTTGTTTGTTTGTTTGTTTGTTTGTTTATTTATTTATTTATTTATTTATTTATTTATTTATTTATTTATTTATTCATGTGTTGTTGTTGTTGTTGTTGTTGTTGTTTTCCTGGTTTGTTTGCCAGACCTCATTTCACAAAGGTCACCTCATTTCACAAAGGAGGAGCTACTGAAAAATCGCAGCAGCAAACCGGCCATTAAAGGGAGAGAAAAGCAGCTCCTTCTCTTATCATGTTTCAAACCTACATCGAAAAAGAGAGTCTTGTTACAAGAGAACATTTCTCCTCCATCTTCAAAAACCCAGGCCTTTTTTTTTTTTTTTTTTTTTTTCATCCACGGATTCGCCGCCAATCTCCGTCGTGACACGGCGCCAACAAAGCAAACAGGGATGAAGCGCAAAACGATGTACGGCAATAAAAAGATAAACGGATGCGCGAGGAAATGTATGTAAATAGATGATTGACGGCTGGATTAGATGGCGGTTATGAACGCCGCCTCGCAAACCCAGGCTTCTGTCACAGAGCCGGAAAGCCTTCAATTCGGATTTTGACCCCGTGGCGTTAATGGAACCAGACGCCGACGTTGTATTTTCCACCGAAGGGGCGGAGCTTATCGGCTGCGGAGGTCAGACGGACGTCTGGGAGGAAGATGGCCGTCAGATTGGACGAGTAAAAGGCACTTAAAGCAGGCAGAGCGAGGAGTTTGTCAAAATAGTAACAGAAAAATTAAAAAGATGAGGAAAAAGCTCACGTGAATCAAAGCATGAGAGGGTGAACATTTAAATATCTATATAATGAGGAGGGAATGAATGCATGTCTCTATGTGACGTGTGAATGAGTGAATTTATAACCTCATTCTAAGATGTGTGTGAATGAGAGGGTGAATGGTTTCTTATAATAATAGTCATTTTACATTTTACCGCACTCCGGAACTTCGTGGACTTTCAAAGACGGACGTACGAATATACGCAAAATAAAAGAAATGAAAATGAAGTATTAATTGAAGTGTATTTTATTTGTGTTGGTTCCCTTTTTTTAATTGGAAGATTATTGTGATCTTTAAATATTTAAATAAAATGACATTTCTTATTTTTCAACGCTCGAAATAAATGTCACACTCGCCGAAGCCGGTATACTCACCAAAATGGTGTTTTTGGCGAAATATCCAGAGGGAGAAGAGAGAAAGAAAGCTGATGCGGAAGGCTTATCTGAGGAAAAATCAATTTTGAAAAGTGGGTGAAATCTGCAAATTCAACTACATACGCAAGTTTTGTGGGCACTCAGGAAACCGTTTAAAGATGGGGAATATAAAAAAGAGTCATTCATTAAGATTTGAGAAAACCTGTTCGGATTATAAAAAACAATCATGAAATTGTGCAGCAAATCAGTGCCTTAATCTGCCTCTACCTTTATTTTAGACGTAAAAAAAAGTAATTGCGGCTCCCACTGTTTTCTTTTTTCCATGGAAACCGGTTCCAGATAGCTCTTTGGGTGTTTAAGGTTGCCGACTGCGATTCTAGACCTCCAATTCCAGCATCCGTCGACCGATATATTGACTCTCCCTCCTCTGTCCACGACCCAACCATCTCTGACCTTCTCTCCAAAACATCTACCACGTGCCGTTCTGAAGAGATGGAGGTCAAGAGGAAGACCAAAGAGAAGATTTATGTACGTCGTGAGAGAGGATATGAAGAATGGATGCCGTAAAAGAAGACATGAAGCGAGTTGATGTGAGAGAAGAGAATATAAAGAATCGTCTTGGCGACCCCTGAGGAGAAAAGCCAAAAGAAGAAGAAGTCATCCTTCTCTTTGCACCTCTGACACTTTTCTCCACCCTTTCCAACCTGCTTGAACCCTTTTCTTTACCTCTTTTTTTCCACGTACTCCATCGCTCTGGACTGTTGACTAAGCACTTATATACAAAATATAATAATAATAATAATAATAATAATAATACATGGGATTTTTATAGCGCTTTTCATGACACTCAAAGACGCTTCACAAGTAAAAAACAGAAGGAACAGAACATACACAGAATTATTGGGAAGATTTCGGCCGACGGAAATGCCGTCTTGCTAGGCGCCATCGGGATCCAGAGTTTCGAGAGGCTAGCCGGCTAGCTAGCCAGCCAGCCAGCCTGCTCAGGTCACCGTCGGGATCTGGCGTTTCGAGAGGCTAGCTAGCTAGCCAGCCAGCTCAGGTCACCGTCGAGATCCAGAGTTTCGAGAGGCTAGCCGGCTAGCTAGCCAGCCAGCCAGCCTGCTCAGGTCGGCAAGCTAGTTTGGTAGCTTGCTGGAGATTGTCCAGGTGAGCCTTTCTTTTTGGTTTGGTTGATTGGTTGGAGAGCGGGAAGCGGCAGCCAAACGCACCAGCGTCCTCCCGCCCGCCATCTTGCCAAAAAAAAAAAAAAAAAAAAAATGATAGTGTATATATAGAATCAAAACAATAAAAACAAAACAAAAGCTCTACATCCTATCATTTGTCTGTGTAACACCTGTGAAGGAGAGGGTGAATGGTTGAATACGTGGACTCGCGACGGGTCCTTGGCGACCCGCGCCTCTCCTTCGACGAGAAAAAAACAAGAAATGAACAACTGAATGAGTGAATATTTAGAGAAAGAGGCAGATTTAAATGTTTCGCAAACCCGACGAGCCACGTGGCGCCGACGACCCGCCGCCTCCCGCTCCCCACGCCGTGCCTAAGTACAAATAATTGAGCCGCTGGTTAACATACCGCGCTAATAAATAGCGCGCTAAGTGCCGTCCGATCGGGTCGAATAAAACAAAAATCAATCACGATGGATTTCACATCACATCCGGGGGCCGGCAAAGCGGCGGCGAAACAAAAAGAGGCCATTAATTTCCAAAGTATGATGGATGCGCCATCTTCGGCGAGCGAAAATTGAAACCTTTAATAGAAATACCGAATGAACCGGTTGGGGAAATAGAGAGAGAGAGCGACGTCTGCGACGGGTTCCATCACCTTGCAGCCGGCGCCGTTCTGATAACAATCACTTAAGCCATTGATTAGAATGTAAGAAGGTTAATGCCAGAGGTGACTCCTCCCGCGGACAAATAAACAAAGCATTGATCAGCGGGGTCGCCGGCCAAAGACGGCGAATTAAAAGCAGAAAGGACGAAAAAGAGCGAGTCCATCGCGTTAGCAACGCGTTTTGAATAACCGGATATTTAATCAGCGGCGAAATCAGCCCGAAATCATCCCCCGACGGATCTCGACAGAGAAATTAAACCCGGGTTTAAATCAACTCTCTTTCCCCTTTTCTGTTTTTTTTTTTTTTTTTCTTTTCCCCACAGGATCGGGAACTGTTGCTGCCGCCTCGCTCGGCTAACACGACGCCGCTGCGATGATGCAAGACAACCCGCCTCGCAAGACAATCGTCACAGAGAAAAAGAGGAGGCTCGACGAAACGCCCCGCCGCTTCATCCTGCATCGACCCCGGGTATCTGGTTGGCATCGGGAGGACCGAGCGAGGTAAGACGAGACGATCCCCGCTGTTGCACGTTTATTACAGCTGAATTTCTCATCTGCTTGTGTTTGTTGGAGGCGGACGGTGTTTCTTTCAAATAAGACGTTTGTTTCCGTTTCGGTTTTGATGAGCAACACATCAATGCCGGATGTCAGCGATGGGGAGTATATCAAGTTGAACCAGATACCTGCCAATAAACAAAACAAAAAAAAAAAAAAAAAATGATGAAGTTATAGCAATGTGTAGTTTGATTTGCATAAAAAAAAAAATAATAAAAAAAAATAAAACAAAAAAAGGCCAGGCTGTAAACGATGCATGAAAGCAAAATTACGTGGACGCAATAACTTTCTCTGCATACCTTGATCGGATGTTCTTACTGAATATAGATACTAATATTTGCATATAAAAATCATTTCATATTTTATAAAAAAAAAAAAATCAATTTAAGCAATAAATAATTTTACACACATTGTGTTATTTTAGGAATTTCATATCCATTTATTTTCATATCCAATTTAATTTTTATTGTTTTCATCATCGACAACTTCTGCCTTTCCCATTCCTCACTGATTTTTTTTTTTTAAAAAAACGATATATTTCTACACTTGGAAATAAAATGTCCTTGTAGTATTAACAGGTGGATTTTATTTTATTTTATTTTTCAGATTTTATAACTTTTTTAAATTATTTTTGGAACGGTGCACCTCAGTCTACATTAACGTCATCTGCAAATATTTTTTGTCTTCTATTTTTTTCTTGCAGAAGGAAACATTACGTTTGAATTAACAGTAAGATCACACAGGCCCTGGTGCAGCGGTGGAAGAATGTCGGCTTGGGAGATAATTTTGCAGCCTCTTTCTAAAAAAAATAGTGATTTAAATAAATACATAGAAATATACGATATATCCGTCTGTGTCCGGACAGTGAATTCCTAGTTTGCTGTCCGCAGTGCATTGGGATACGTGCCGGTAGCAGAGTGTAAACATTGTTTGTTTGTTTGTTTGTTTGTTTAGAAGTTTATTAGGACAGTGTACAAATACATTAAGCACAGAGGCAGAGATGTTTGTACCAGATTATAGCTCATAGCTAATTTCCATCTGTAGTCCTGGACAATACAAATATAAAACTGTATAAAATAGACAATATGTATAAAATACACAGATAGGTAATAAAATAACTATACAATATATAAACAGGTATTTTGCAAGTTGAAAGTGCTATTGTTGTGATATTGTTACTTTGGTCATCTGCGGGCCATCAGATGTCACCCAGAAGGGTACATTTATAACATTGTTATAAATGTAATTATAGATACGCATGTAAAACTTGCAATACAAACTATGGGATTTACTGTACATTTATAGCTACCGTCCCTTTAAGAGCAGGCTTGAATCTGATTGGTCGGAGGATCTCTATTTCGATCCTCCGGAAAGTCGCGCCGGATTTTATTTAAAAACCCCGACCCGCCTTCCTTCCACCTTCGTTGCTTTTTGTTAATTTGCGGGAGTTTTCAGGTAAAAATTGAAAGCCCGACGCGGCGGCCGGCAGCCGTGGCCCCTCGGGGAGGAAGGTGAGAAAACGAGGACGCGTCGGGTAAACATCGGCGGTAGGGCGATCAATCGCCATTTCTCAAATGTTCAGGACGGCGGATCAGTTTCCCACGCAAAGGCTGGATTCGCTTTTGTCGCCGTCGTCCTCAGCAACTGCTAAGATTCTCAGCAGGTCGATGTGTTGCGACTGGACCTTTTTCATTGTGTGTGTGTGTGTGTGTGTGTGTGTGTGGTCGCTTAGCAGCCTTTAAACGTAAATCGAAATGTCTCTTTGCGGCGGTTGGCCTCTTCACTGGGTCGGGGTCCGTTGTTAAAAAAAGTAATTTTATCCAATCAGGATGGCGGCGACCCCGAGCGAGTTTTTTTTTTTAGAGGAAAATCCAAGTCGGAGGCGAGTTTGTGAAAGAACGAAAACGATTTGTGTGATAACAAAGTGAACGACTGAATTCGATTCAGGTGTCACCTGATGAAATATTTTCCAAGATGTTTTCTCTTTCCTTTTTTTTTTTTTTTTTTATTTTGTTTTCCTCATTTTTCATGATCCTCCCCCCCTAAAAAAAAAAAGCAAGAGTAAGAAAAACAGAAATAATGGTCGGCTGTTCCCCGATTCTTAGGGACCCTCGGGAATCGGGACGGTTTTGGCTTCGCGGCAGCCGGTGTGGGAAATAAAGGATTTTGGCGGATATTTATGGAGAGTAAACAAATCAGGCGGCTGTTTGAAGGCTGTTTACCACAATCTCTCCTCTGTGAGTGGGGTGTGTTTGTCCGTCACCGCCGGCAACCGGCAAAAAAAAACACACACCCATCCAACCCCTCGCCGGGAAAAAAAACACCTACACTCACGACTAATTAAAAATAAATTTTAAGAAACAATTCAACCTCTTATTCAAATGAAATATATAGAGATATGAGACCATTCGCCCTGTCATTCACACGTCATGGAGACGCAGTGATTCACCCTCTCATTTAAAAGTTATATAGAGATTTGCACATATTCACCCTCTCATTCGCATATATAAACATGCAACTATTCATTCTGTCATTCACAAATAATATAACGATTAATAGACATGCAACTATTCACTCTGTCATTCACAAATAATATATTGATATGCAACTATTCACCCTGTCATTCACAAATATTATATAAACATGCAACTATTCACTCTGTCATTCACAAATGATATAATAATATATAGACATGTAACTATTCACCCTCTCATTCACAAATGTTATATAAGTATGCAAATATTTACCCTGTCATTCACAAATACTATATAAACATGAAACTATTTACCAGGTCATTCACAAATATAAAATAAACATGCAACTATTCACCCTTACAGTCACAAATAATATAATAATATATCGACATGCAACTATTCACCCTTTCATTCACAAGTATTATATAAACATGCAGCTATTCACCCTCTCATTCACAAATAATATACAAACATGCAACTATCCACCCTCTCATTCACAAATACTATATAAACATGCAACTATTTACCAGGTCATTCACAAATATAACATAAACATGCAACAATTCACCCTCTTCATCACTTATATTACATAAAAATGCAAATATTTACCCTCTCATTCACAAATATTATATAAACATGCAACTATAAACTCTGTCATTCACAAATAACATACAGACATGCAACCATACACCCTATCATTCACGCGTCACAGGGACCGATAGTGATTCACCCTCTCATATTTCATGCAACATATGGAGATATGCAACATTCACCCCGTCATTCAGACTTCATGTAGGGACACAGTGATTCACCCTCGCATTCACACGATATATAGAAATATGCACATTTTCACCCTCTCATTCACAAATAATAAATAGACATGCAACTATTCACCCTGTCATTCAAACCCACTGACAATTTAGAGTCTTTACCGAACCTGCTGACGGTTTCTGGACTCAATCAATACCTTCATCTCCATCTATTATCTCTTTGTGCTTGTCAGCCGGTTCATCGACAAGTGTTTCACATCAGATGTTGAATCAGCCGGGGATCAAACTCTGAGGCAGCCAATCACAGCGGAGCGTCAGCGGCAGCATCGTTACCACGGCGACCGGAGCAAACCAAACCAAGAAAGCAATCTCGCTCGAATTTCGAATCTCTTACCGAACACGTGGCGCGGCGGTCGGCCGGGGTTCGTCCGGGTCACGTGACCGCCACAAGAAGTTGGTCGCGGGTTCGACTTGTCCTCATCGACCCCGAGATATCGGGGGTTCGCGCCGCCGGTCGCCATGGCAAACGTCCGGCCGCCTGCTGGCGGAGAGAAAAAAAAACAACGATATTGATTGACAGGTAAGAAAGTGTTACCATCATGCAACGGCTCCCTGCCGACGCAAACAGAAATCTCATCGCTTCTCGAAAAACTAGGTTGCGAAACGAGTTCCGTCGGGTAATTAGTTCCATTTAATCCGGTTAAATCCGGCGTGTTTGTTAGCCGCCGTTACCTCAAAGAAGAAAATGTTTTTGTTTTTTTTTTTTTCAAATATCTTTTTAGCGGCTTGATAAACAACATGCAGGCCGGCGAAAGTGCAACTGACACTTCGACGACGGGGCGCACAATTAGTCGTCGTGGGTGTGTGTGTGTGTGTGTGTGTGTGTGTGCACACACACCCCAAAGAAGACGCACAAACACACCCATCTGCTCCAGCGCTAACCAGCCATCTGCGCTCCGGTGTTTACCTCAACATTAGTGTCTTCCTTTATTTCTGCTACTTTTCTGTTAACGTATTTAGATTTATAAAAAGCGTTTTCCGCCGATGTTTGTCGTATTTAGATATTAAATAAACACGGCAACACAAAAGCCGACGGCAATCATTAAATAAAACACGTCATGTGTTGAAAAGCAAGATCCATTTTGTAGGATTTGGAAAAACAAGGCGTGAGAGTCTTTCTGTGTTCACTCTGATTTGAATCTTCCTTTTTGCTCAACACAATGAGAAGAGGGACTGAAAGCATTGATCACTTTGTGGTGCATTAAGGTCGGAATCGATGGATGGTTATTGGTGGGCGCCACGGTGACGCGGCGGTTAGTGTTCTTCATGTCTGCAAGGTCGCTCCAGGTTCTTACTGCGGTCCGAAAACACGCAGGAGCATCGGAGAATGATCTTATTTATGATACTGTGTCGAGGCGATGTCGTCTGCACGCTCGGGGTCACAAGGGAGGGGTGGGCCAATCATATTTGCCGTTTGGGAGAGGGGGGGGGGGGTTCAATGAAATACTTTGACCTGTCAATCACAGGCCTCAGAGGACGTGTGCAAACCATCTCATTCACATCTCCAGACAATTTCAACCGACCTGCTGATTGTTAATGGACTTTGGGAGGGAGATGGACAACATGGCGAGAACCCAGGAAGGAGAACATGGGGAGAACCAAGGAAGGAGAACATGGGGAGAGCCAAGGAAGGAGAACATGGAGGGAACCCTGGCAAGAACTTCTAAGAACATGGAGACACCACAGGGAGAGAACCAAGGTAGGAAAAAATGGAGAGAACCAAGGAAGGACAACATGGTGAGAACCCTGGAAGGAGAACATGAAGAGAACCCAAGAAAGATAACATGGAGAGAACCAAGGTAGGAGAACATGGGGAGAACCCTGGAAAGAACATCCGAGAACATGGATACACCACAGGGAGAAAACCCTGGAGGGAGAACATGAAGAGAACCCTGGAAAGAGAACAAGGAGAGAATCAAGGTAGGAGAACATGGAGAGACCCTGGAAGGAGACCATGAAAAGAACCAAGGTAGGAGAAGATGGAGAGAACCCTGGCAACTACCTCCAAGAACAAGGAGCAACCACAGGGAGAGAAACAAGGTAGGAGAACATGGAGAGAACCCTGGAAGGAGAACATGAGGAGAACCCTGGAAAGAGAACATGGCGAGAGACAAGGTAAGAGAACATGGTGAGATCCCTTGCAAGAACCTCCGAGAACATGGAGACACCACAGGGAGAGAACCAAGGAAGGAAAAGATGGAGAGAATCAAGGTAGGAGAACATGGGGGGAACCCTGGCAAGAACCTCCGAGAACATGGAGACACCACAAGGAGAGAACCCTGGAAGGAGAACATGGAGAGAACCCAAGAAGCAACTTGGAGAAGATGGAGACTCCGCAGGGAGAAAACCCTGTCGAACCGTGCCAGGAAGTCACTCGCTGTGTGCCGGCTGTGCTCACCAATGCACCGCCTACGGAGTGTGTGTTTCTGCGTGTGTGTGTGTGTGTGTGTGTGTGTGAGCGTGTGCGTATGTGTGTGTGTGTGTGTATGAAGGCTTATAATCTGCCTATTTACGCCTCGCAAATGTAAGAATACTGGCAGACGTTGTTTTAAACGGAGGTGACCTTTATCATTTAATGAACACCCAATCAAAGAAAATTACACTAAGTAGGAAGACACAACACTAATATGAATACTGGAAGTCATGCAAAACCCCGTAATGCTCTTACATGCCTGCGAATGCTCGCATGAATGGACATTTATTAGGATTTTCCTCCCTTTATTTGTCACCGGGGGGATTTTATTCTCCTATCACCGCGCGGCAAGAAAGTCCTGACGAGGAGTTGTTTGAATTAGTCCGACGGAGGCGTTTCCCGCTCGAGTAACGTGATGCGGCTCCCCCTTCGCTTTCCCTTTAAACCAGACATAAGACAGTACATATATATATTAAATTAAGATTTAAGTCATCTTTGAAAGAAAGCTCTTGAGACGTTAATAATGAATGAAAGGGGAATAAAATATGCAACAAAAAAAGTGACAGAAATTCGTTCAAAGTTAGCGCCGGCGTTTGATACGAGTGAATTAAGAGGCGCCGCCGGGAGATTCCCCGGCGGGCGGCGGCACATTGTTTTTGGTTTTGATTCGTGCAAAAGAGGAACGTCGTCCCGACACAATGGCTTCATTAACAAGTAAAGCCCCGGCGTTGATAAGAGCAAAACGGGAAGGGGAGGAGGCGGCAAAGCCGACGCCACGCGGCTAAGCGGTTCATGCGCGGGCGCTAAAACCCGTTATGATTAGCGAGAGCCGGCCCGAAAACCCCGGACGCAGGCGAGGATGGAGGGATGTGATGAGCGGCGCTGCGGAGGCGGGTGGAAATGAAAAATGGCCGCCATCACAATCCAGTGACTTGGCGGGATGTAACAACATGCAGGGTTCACGCTTCTCGCTCTCCAACCAATCAACCAAACCAAAGACAAAGGCTCACCTGGATAATCTCCAGCAAGCTACCAAACTAGCTCGCCGACCTGAGCAGGCTGGCTAGCTAGCTAGCTAGCCTCTCAAAACTCCAGATCCCGACGGCGACCTGAGCAGGCTGGCTGGCTGGCTAGCTCGCCGGCTAGCCTCTCGAAACTCTGGCCGGTGACCTGAGCCGGCTAGCTGGCTAGCTGGGCTCTCGAAACTCCGGATCCCGACGGTGACCTGAGCAGGCTAGCCGGCTGGCTAGCTAGCCGGCCAGCCTCTCGGAACTCCGGATCCCAATGGCGCCTAGCAAGACGGCATTTCCATCGGCCGAAATCTTCTTGCTCCTCCTGCTCCACCATCTCTCCCTCCACCAAAAATCCATCTCCGACATCCAGCTCCAGCACTCGCCTCCTCACGGCAGCGCGACACTCAGCTGCACACCGGCGAAGCTCCTCCAGCTTGTCCCTGGACTGGCGCTCATCGCCACAATCTGCAATCATGGACTTCTTCCCAATAACTCTGTGTATGTTCTGTTTCTTCTGTTTTTTACTTGTGAAGCGTCTTTGAGTGTCTTGAAAAGCACTATAAAAATCCCATGTATTATTATTATTATTATTATTTCTGGAGTCCAGACGCGTCCCTGGCGGGAGAAAACACATGGGGAGGGATGACGGAAAGCAGAAGTTATAGTAGATGAGTTTGCACGCAAATGTTCTGAGATGCCTCCAGCTTGTTTTGGGCTCCAGGAAGTCGCCTCCTCCAGGGGACCTTCTCGTTCCCACGGGGGGGTTTGGGGTGACGCAAACATCTGCACCTTAAGCTCCTCGGAGAGGAAGAAGAAGATGACACAACAAAGTGTTTACAAAGTGTTTCTTGTCATTTGTGGGATTAAAATTCGTACTTTGCTGTTTGCGGTGCAATTGGATTTGTTGATAATCAATAGATTGTGTAAACATTATTATAAATGTGAACGTGTGGGCAGTGCAAAGGTAATGGAAATCGGGGTGTGCAACTCACAAAGTTGAGGTGCAAGGATGAGTGCAGCTTGAACGGTGGTAGTTGCATGTAAAGTGCAGAAAAAGACGAATCTGATGCCAGTCGGTTAGTTCTTCGGTCGTGTCGTTCTACATTTCACACTCCTGTAGCTTCTCTCTGAAGTCCTTACCGCTCGCTGCAGGCGTCCGGTGCAGAGGTGCTGCCGTAACCTGCTCAGGATGCTCTCAACAAGGCAGGGTAGAAGTTGCTGATGATCTTAGGCTACGTGCCAAACCTCCCGAGCCTCCGAAGGGAGTACAGCCGCCGTTGAGCCCTCCTGATGGTCTCCTTGGTGTTGAGGGACCAGGTGAGGTCCTCGCTCATGTGGACAAGCAGGAATTTGAAGCTGCTCAACCTCAAGACCAGACTCTCCTTCCTCATGTCCACTATCATGTCCTTGGTCTTGTCCTTTGCTTTCCTAACACCATGACTCCAGACTGGCCGCCTCCATCCTGTAGGCCGTTTCATCTCCGCCGGTGATGCGTCCTATCACCTCAGATGATTGAAGTTTGATTTATCTTCTCCCTGCGCTGCTTTGCAAGGAGTCTACTCTCTGCAAAGCAGTGCAGCTAACGTGAGCTTGCTTCGACCCAAATGTTGACGTTCCTGTGCGAGCCCTGGAACCCCTGGAGCTCGGATGTCTTCGTTACTCCACTTCCTGCTGCTTCTGTCCATCTTGTTGCAGTAAAAAAGCTGACTGGTGACCACCATGGGCATTAAAAAATGGCTCTCCGTGGTCCAAAGGAGTCACCAAGCACCTTCAGAAACGGAAATGCCTCCAGCTATAAAAGGGAGCTGCAGTTTGTGGTTCATCTGCAGTCCAAAAGCACCAAGAAACCGTCTTGTTCCTGCAAAGGCTCTGCCGAAGGCTCCTACGCCGTGGAAAGGTCTACTGTCACACCGGAGACAGATTCGGCCCCGTCATCAACATCCGCCCCCCTTTTTCCGCGTTGATAACGATGTTCCTGTCCTCTGACTCGGACGCCAACCAGCGAGGAGGAGATGTAGCCGGAGTGATCAGAATGAAACATTTCGCCGAGGATCCGGCAGCTCCTTTCTCCATTTTGGAAAGTGCTTTAATTATTTCCCCGCTGAGCGTCTGTTCTCACATCTTGTCCGTGTCCCTCGCAGCCAAAAAGGACATGTGATTGTATTTTCGGGGCCTCCTCCGTCCTCCTGAGCGACTCCCCCCCCCCCGTCAGCGGACTGATGAGGTCGGAAGAAACGGCTCCCCGGAGGCTTGCCGGCGCCGCCGTGGCCTCGGCGGCATGACGATTAACCAAAGGAGCGAGAAGAGAAGGGACGTTATTTGTTTTCTCGAAAATTAGGGTGGACGGCGGCGACCAAGCAAGCAGCTGCTGGAGGTTGGGCTCCTTAAGAAGAAAAATACAGCCTCACATCCAACCTTCATGTTGAATTTAAGTGTGTGTTTTGTCTCTCTTAAGCTGCGATTCGGTCAGAATGTGAACCCGTTGGTCGGGGGATGCTTCACACTCTTCCATGATCTGTGCAGTCTTTTTTTTTTTTTTTTTTTTTGTATTTTTATATAAAAAAAGAGATATCCTTCCAGAGCGCAAGATTTGAGAAGAATGTAAAATCCTTATTCTACAAAAACTGAATCCCTAACTACAAACTCAAGGTCGCGTCATTTTACGTTCCTCGCAAGAACATCTTAAAAGGTCCAATTGTCTTGAAATAAATAAGTCAAACGACGCCATGAAATCGCAGTGTATCTTCGACGTTGTTGCTGCTGTTGTTCTCTCTGCTGTCTATTTATTTGTGGATGTCTTTTAGTTTTTTTTTCCTAATTGTCTCTCGATTTATATTCATATTCATATTATCTGACACTTATAACTGTTACACTGCTGTGACAAAAGAATCTCCCCTATGGGGATCAATAATGTCGATGCGATTTGTGGAGTTGTGAAAATACAAATGATCCCCTAAAAGTCCAATGGCTGTTTCAAGCATGATGGGAATGCATAAGTCACATTTTGGATTTGAATGAGTATTTTCAGAGTTATTTAACATGAAGGAGTAGTTACAGTTATTTTATATTACATTAAGTTACATGTACCGTATTTTCCACACTATAAGGCGCACTGGATTATAAGGCGCACCTTCAATGAATGGCCTTTTCTAAAACTGTTTTCATATATAAGGCGCACCGCATTATATGGCGCGTAGAACAGAAACTACAGTCGTGGTTGGGGTTGTGTTATGCATCCACTAGATGAAGCTGCACTCCCAAAACAAGTTAGTACATTCACAATACGGTACCGTATTGCACACTGCATTTATTCTTTCTGATAAGGAGTAATACAAGGATTCGTAATGTTTTGTACTTCTCAATAATATCACTGTTTTTTTTTATTGTTAATATCAGTGCTATTTTTTGATTCACTTGTTTTGAATTTACAAGTGCATAGCGAGCATTTAAAAGTGGATGATATGTAATGATTATGTTTAATTTTTCTGAAGGTTTTTTTTGTTTTGTTTTGTTTTTTTCCATATTATGTTATTCAGATATGAAAGACAGAGTGATTTTGGTAAAAACTTTTGTGAGTGAAAAGTATGCCGTTTGCAATAAAAAAAAAAAAAAGAAATATTTCATTTGCGTTTAATGTTAAGATTTCAAAGAATGTCAGGCTGAATGGTCGTCTCTCACACATTTTTACCAAATATGACCATCTTTGCAAGAAGTTTGGACGTCCCTGCCGTAAGACCAACACTGCTTTGTTCACATTCGCCGGTTGTGCCCCATATTGCGTTTTTGCTGCATTCACTTAGAAACTTTTTGCTCCTGATCATGGCAAGTGTTTTTTTCTAATTTAATTCATTTTGATTTTAAAGTGTATTTATGTCTTAGATACTGACATAATCTGACATATTTCGTCACCGCACATGGATTCAATGAACTTTTATTGTCATACCAGCACATCTTACAGTATGTGGTGCGAAATTTGTGCCCAGGTCTGGTCCAAGCCATAAACTAAATAAATAGAAACATAAATAGATAAATAAAAAAAAATAAATAAATAAACACAAATAATAATAAAAAAATAAAAAATAAATAAATAAACAAACAAACAGATAAATAAATAAATAAATAAATTCATTGATAAAAGAGCAAAATTAAGAAATAAGAGTAAAATGTGAACACGTAAACATGTAAGAGCGACAATTTACTGAAGGCTGAAGCCCTGTCAGCGCTAAATTTACCTGTGAAGAAAGGAGGTTTATATTATTATTATTGCACCTATGACAGTGATTTATTGCACCTTGATTTTTTAAAGTGTATGCAGTGCAGGTCGATAGAGAGTGTATGTGTGTGTGTGTATGTGTGTGTGTGAGAGAGAGAGAGGAGGACATGAGAGTTCCGACTTACTGCCAAAATCAAGCTACGTTGCGCGGTAGGGATGGAATTCCGTGGTAAGTCGAGGACCGCTGCATTATAATACTGTCAATATTAGCATTATTAGCAACAACCACCACTACTATATGTTTACTTTCTATCTCTCCATGCTTTTGCATCGCTCTTTCTTTCTACCTCTCCCGTAAAGCCGGCAGCCGTCCAAGCGTCGGTGTTTCCTGGCGACTGTCGCCAAGTGCCCACTTATGGAGAAACATTCATCAACAATCATCTTGAAGATTTCGGTCCAGACCCGCCGTACACGGGAAGAACGGTCACGCGACACCTCTTGACACGTGACGACGGGCTTCCGAACGAGCATCGCCCCCCGTTTCCGTCGAGAAAACCGAGCTTTATTAAGCGTTTGCACACTTTGACGAAGCCTTGAGGATGCGGCAGCCCTTTTCCTGTCACGACGTCCTCCCAACAACCCCGTCAATACGCCTCGACGGCGTGTTCATCTTGCCGAGAGGCGTCTTAAACGCACCTCTGACGCTCTCATCTCGATGCGGCGATGACAAACAGCCCCGGCGGGTCAAAGGTCAAGCACAGATCGGGCCAAACGCAACACTCCTACAAATGTGACCTTCCATAAAGACATGTCCGACGGGGTATTTTGTGTTTCCTCACTCATTTATATTCATTAAAAACTGCAGGGGCACTGAGGAGGGAGGTCAGCCATATTGAGATGGGTGTGTTGTTGTGTTGTGTGTACATACCGTCACGTAATGCACCATTCAGCCGCTCGTTCACGCCCACGCGCAACTTGGAGCCGTCGACGAACCGGCGTCCTGCTCTCAGACCGTCGGAGGACGACGGAGAACCTGCGGAGAACACGACACTCCACGCACGATGGCGTTATTTACTTGCAGTCGCGCGATGGCTTTTCGCTGCTTCGCCGGCTGCCGGGGATCGCAGAGACCGGACCCGAGTTCGGGAAAATGGCCGGGAATGAGAGACGGGGCCGCGTCGAAGGTCGTTGTAAAAAAAAAAAAAAAAAAAGGAGTCGGTAAAAAAAAAATGAAATTGTTATGTGGCTCTTGAAACAACCAAAGTTCAAATTGTAACAAGCAGGAGATCAAGATGCACAAGGACTGGAACACAAAAAGAAAAGATCACACAAATAACTCACAAAGATTGCACACACACACACACACACACACACATGCGCACACACATGCGCACACACATGCGCACACACATTGCTTTGGGCAAGAACCAAGACACCCCGGTGTCCTTGGTGCACATTGAAAACTGGAGTCTTTGAGCCTGCAGTGTTGCAGCGTGTGTGTGTGTGTGTGTGTGTGTGTGTGTGTGTGTGTGTGTGTGTGAGAAGAAACCTCTGCATCCACACATCACAACGGTGGGTCACACTTGCATGCAAATGCACAGCTCACTCAGAAAACATTATTAATGGGGCGCAATTAAAGTTCGACTGTGAAATAGTGTGTGTGCGTGTGTGTGTGTGTGTGTGTGGTGTGCGCACATGCCGTGCTGCATCTTAATACACAACTTAAGGGAAACAAAAATCTATGAGATCCAGATTTCAATGTTTTCCATTTTAAATACCTAAACGCCAGCGGACTCAATGGTCGTATTTGTAAGGCATATTTTAACAAATACTTGAAAAAATATCGGAATCACTAAAAATAATATTTAGACTTCGAAGGCGCTTTTAACAAATATACTCTGAGGAGTAAATCAGCATTTCCATTCAAATAAAAGGAGCCCTTTTAAAAGGGTCGTCGTCTTCATCTTCATCACTACTCGCATCCTCATCATCATTCTCGTGGTCCTCGTCTTCATCGTCTTCATCATCTTCATCCTCCTTATCCTCATCATCTTCATCATCTTCATCCTCCTTATCCTCATCATCTTCATCATCTTCATCCTCCTTATCCTCATCATCTTCATCATCTTCATCCTCCTCATCATCTTCATCATCTTCATCATCTTCATCATCTTCGTCCTCCTCATCATCCTCATCATCTGTACCATCATTCTCGCGGTCCTCATCTTCATCATCTTCATCATCTTCATCCTCCTCATCATCTTCATCATCTTCATCATCTTCATCCTCCTCATCATCTTCATCATCTTCATCATCTTCATCATCTTCATCCTCCTCATCATCTTCATCATCTTCATCATCTTCATCATCTTCGTCCTCCTCATCATCTTCATCATCTTCATCCTTCTTATCCTCCTCATCATCCTCATCATCTGTACCATCATTCTCGTGGTCCTCATCTTCATCATCTTCATCATCTTCATCCTTCTTATCCTCCTCATCATCCTCATCATCTGTACCATCATTCTCGTGGTCCTCATCTTCATCATCTTCATCCTCCTTATCCTCCTCATCATCTTCATCATCTTCATCATCTTCGTCCTCCTCATCATCTTCATCATCTTCATCATCTTCGTCCTCCTCATCATCTTCATTATCTTCATCATCTTCATCATCTTCATCCTCCTCATCATCTTCATCCTCCTCATCATCTTCATCATCTTCATCATCTTCATCCTCCTCATCATCTTCATCATCTTCATCCTCCTCATCACAATCAAAGCGTCTGAATCCTCATCATCCTTTTCATCACCATCATTCTCCTCCACCACGTCCTCAACCTCCTCCTCCTCCTTAAGCTCCTCCTCATCATTATCCTCATCTTCACCATGCTCACCATCACCATCATCATTATCTTCATCGTCACCATCATCATCATCTTCATCGTCACCTTCATCTTCATCGTCACCATCATCATCTCCATCTTCACCTTCATCTTCACTCTCATATCACCATCACTTTTTCTTTATCTTCATCATCATCTTCATCTTCATCTCATCATCATCTTCACCATCATTATCATCTTCATCTTCAACCTCACTCTCACATCACCGTCCTCATTCTCACCTTCATCCTCATCCACACCGTCACTGCCATCTAAATCCCCATCACAATCATCCTCATCCTCATCATCTCCATCTTCATCTTCATCCTCATCCTCATCCTCACCATCACCATCACCATCATCTTTATCTTTATCTTTATCTTTATCTTTATCCTCATTTCTTCCTCACTCTCACCACCATCACGATCATCATCATCATCTTCATCTTCACCTTCATCCTCATCCTCATCCTCATCCTATCACCATCACCATCATCTTTATCTTTATCTTCATCCTCTTCCTCACTCTCACCATCTTCACCATCACCATCACCATAATCATGATCCTCACCATCTTGATCTTGATCTTTATCTTTATCTTTATCTTTATCTTTATCCTCATCTTTTTCTTCATCTTCTTCTTAACCATCACAATCATCTTTATTTTTATCTTCGTCTCCACCTTCATCTTCATCTTCACTCTCACCATCATCACCATCATCTTTATCTTTATCTTTATCTTTATCTTTATCTTTATCTTCATCATCATTTTTATCTCCATCCTCATCCTCACTCTCACCATCATCAACACCATCATCATCTTCATCTTCATCTTCAACATCACCATCATCTTTATCTTCATCTTCATCTTCATCTTTATCTTTATCTTTATCCTCATCTCCTCCTCACTCTCACCACCATCACCATTATCTTCATCTTCATCTTCATCTTCAACCTCATCCTCACCATCATCATCATCATCATCATCATCATCATCATCATCATCATCATCACCTCCACCTTTACCTTCAACTTCATCTTCTCCATCATCCTCACCATCAACTTTATCTTCATCTTCATCCTCCCTCTCACCATCTTCACCATCTTCACCATCTTCACCATCACCATCATCATCACCATCATCTTTATCTTTGTCTTTCTCTTTGTCTTCATCTTCATCTTCATATTTATCTCCATCGCCATCCTCACTCTCACCATCATCATCTTCACCATCACCATCATCCTCACCTCCACCTGTACCTTCATCTTCACCTTCATCCTCCTGTAGTTGCTGTAGGTCACCTCAACCCCTCGTACTCGTTGCTGTGAGTTACTCGACTTTCCAAATGTGAGAAAAAAATAAATCCCGTGCTCGTTTTCCCCGTCGCGTTCCATCACGTAACCGCGTCGATAAAAAAAAAAAAAAAAAAAAAAAATGCTGAGGAAAAGAAGATCTCTTTGAAGGAGGAGGTGCTGAAGGATGCTCTCCTCGGACGCCCGGACCTTAAATAAAGAATGAGCAGCCGGACTCATCACCTTGTGAAGTTCAGAGGAGATATTGACTCTCGGATAGACGTGCGCTCGCGCTCGGCCTTTTACAAGTTTTACCAGATGAGAAGCGGGGATTAATTACGGGTTGGGGGTTCGGACGGAGGGTGGAGGCGGATCTGCTGGACGTCCGACGCTCCATAACAAGCTCTCTGACCTTCGAGAAGAAAAAAAAAATGCGGCGTGGACTCCCCCCCTCCCCCTCCTTATATTTCCTCCGCTCAGGCGGTCGTCCGATATACATCAAAAAAAAAAAAAAAAAGAGAAACGGATCGAATTCCACGCGGCGGTTTGTCTGGTGTTTCACCTGAGGACATCCTGTTTCCATTAAAACTCCATCGATCCCGCCGCCGCCGCCGCCGCCGCCGTCAAATCACTTTGCAACCACGCGCCGCACTCCTGGACAAGACGCCGCAACGACGGGAAGAAAAAAAAAAAAAAAAGAATAAATAAATAAACACATTTACACACTTCCCCGTGTCAACGAGAGGCATTTAGAGCGGGATGCAAATGAGCGAATCCCCAAAGTAATTAAAAACCAGCGCCCCTAAATTATTGCGTGAGGCCTTTTTCCCGACGAACAAACACCTGCGCGGTATCAATTTTGTATATATTAATAGAGCCGCGCCTCCGCCGGGCTGATTTACGCGCCCGGTACCGCGACTCCAGCTGTGCGCGCGTGTGCCCGTGCACGCCGCCGCGACGCTCTTTTTTAATGGCGGCGCTTCCTTTCAGGGGCGCCATTTGCATAAGTTATTCACATGACCTTCATGAAGTGCGGGTTTTGTAAACACCAGCTACTTGCTGCCAGTCGCTAATGGCAACGGCGCTAGCGTGAGATTAGCGGCTAGCGAGCGCGCTCCTAAACCCGGATTAACGGCTCGAATATGGAACGCTGAGGACGGACGACCGAGCTCGTCTTCTGTGGAACCATCTTCCGATCGCCATCCGTGACTTTAGTGTCACGCCTTTTCTTTTCTCAGATAGCTCACAGTTAGCGCCAAGCTAGGCGTTAGCTTTGCCGCCATAGCCTCACCGTGGTGCACCTCTTCTCCGGACGCTCTTATTTCACCCTCTTCCATCTCCTGTAGAAGTCCTGCAAGATATCCAACATTGTTATTTCTGTCATGAATTTTAAAGCTGCTACTTTATAATGTTAGCTAGAACCATGTAACTTTTAGCATTACTGCTATTTACTGCATTGCCGCTCTTCTACGCCGCCAGTCGAGGCAAAAGGCCGGCCACACTTCGCTTGGGAGTCTATTACAAATCAAAGATGGACAAGATTTGACGGATCTTTTACTTTCTCAACCCCAGATAATGTGTGCAAATAGAACATTTCATATATTATTGAGAATATATTAATATTCATAACTATTCATTTAATCATCCCACAGCAGAATGTGGCCAGTGCAAGACAGTCTTTAATACACAGGAGAAGGTGTTACTGTCCCTTGATGCAAAACCCTGGATAAAAACACGTCTAGAAGCCCCATCCAGGCTGTAGAGAAGCTATCCATAACAACAAGCTAGCAGCAGGCTAACACCCCACTGCTTACCTACATTAGCCAACAACAGCCTGAAACATATCATCGGGGTTTTGAAGTGGGCACCGTCCCTCATCTGTGTTTCGTGGAGTTTTGCCCACGACACCTCAAGAAGGCTTGACGGTGAATTCCAACGTCCTGGAAACTCCACCTCCAGGCTACATGGCTGATCCAAAAGCTTTTTTGCGCTCGCTGGCCTCGACGACTTGATCTTCCCGGCGCACCGTAGGTTTGATAAAATCCTCTCTGCACCTGAAAAACAACGTATAAGCAATAAACAGTGTGAACAATAAATATGAACAGGCAGGGCTTTTATGAACAAGTTGCACCTGAAAAATATGACAATATAAAAAGAGAATAAACATGTGCAAATGTGGCTACTAGCAGCAAACAACAGCCAGGCTTGTGGTGGTGGTAGCAACAACTATGGTGGATGTGTAGGAGAGTGAATGAATGAATGAATGAATGAATGAATGAATGAATGAATGAATGAATGCATGAATGAATGAATGAATGAATTAATGTGTCTCGCCACCTCCTCGGCCCGACAAGGACAAGATCCCACTCAGGTGTTTCTGGGAATAAAACATCCTCTGTCGTGCCGATGCTGAGCTCCATGTTCGGGAAAATCAACCAGAGGGGACAGAATGAAAATATGGATAGAATAGAAATCTGATATTGGGAACGGATGGATGGATGGATGGATGGATGGATGGATGGATGGATGGATGGATGGATGGATGAAGGCAGATGACAGATAAACGAATGGATGAATGGACGGATGGTCTGTTGATCAACAGATCAACTAATGGAGGATGAATGGATGGATTAACAGATTAATGGATGGATGAATGAATGAATGAATGAAGACAAATGGACAGAGGGACAGATTAATGAATGAACAGATGGATGGATGGATGGATGGATGGATGGATGGATGGATGGATGGTCTGTTGATCAACCAATCCACTGATGAAAGATGAACAGATGGATGAAGACAATTGGACGAATGACAAATAAAAGATGGATGGATGGATGGATGGTCTGTTGAGCGACAAATCCATGATGAGGAACGAATGGATGGATGGATGAAAGCGTTACGAAAAATGGATGGATGGACAGAGAAACCAATAGACAAATGGATGGATGAAGGGATGGTCTGTCGATGAACAGATCCAGTGATGAGGGATGAATGGATGGATTGACAAATGAATGGATGGAGGGATGCATGAATGAATGAATGAATGAATGAAGACAAATGGATGGATGAATAGATAAACAAATAGACAAACGGATGGATGAATGGATGGTCTGTTGATCAACAGATCCATTGATGAAGATGAATGGATGGATTAACAAATGACTGGATGGGTGTATTGATGGATGGATGAATGATAAACGAATAGATGGATCATCTGTCGATCAACAAATGGATGGATTGATAGATGAATGAATGAATGAATGAATGAATGAATGAACAAAGACAAATAGACGGGGGGACAGATAAGTGAATGGATGGATGGATGGATGGATGGATGGATGGATGACGGATTGATGAAAGAAGCAATGAATGACAACTCTTGACATCTTAATGCATCAATTCAGCTAATGCTATATGGCTAGCCCCTATCATGTCAGCTGGAATTGTGTAAACATTAGCGCTGCTGCTAATACCAGCATAAGATCACTAGCGCAGCTAGCATTGATCCAGCTAGCAGGGACCTGCCTGTGGTTCCTGCCTTGAAAAAGATGATGTTTTCTCGCTAATGATAATCTTAAAGTCGTGGAGAGAGTCACCAGACGACTGGGTCGTCATTTTTCGCCGTAGAAATAAAACCCGACATGACATAACACTTTACCGATGTTTTTCTGCTGTAACTTTGTTTCCTCGGAAACTTCTGTTTACATCGACAGACGCGGAAACGTCCGCCCGTCAAAAACAGCCGTCCATTTTTTTTCCCCCCCAGCCCTTTCATCTGACTTTTAGAGAGGAAAAAGAGATTGAGCAAAAATAACCCGATAGTGAAACAAATGAAAGCGGACGCGTGGAAGGGAAACGTAGTTTCGGTTGCGACCGGAGCTGCTCTGGGACTCCGAATCCAGAGAGCGTGAAGAGGAGACGAAAAAGGAAAACCCGGTTAAATGAGTCATTATTTAGATGAGATTAATATCCTGCCGCTCAGACGTCCTCGCGTCGCTTTTGTCTTCGGGAAAAAAAACGATTAAATAACCGGCTGGAATACGAACGGGGCAATTATTCGGCGTTCGTTGTGGTGAATTAATTGCGGCATCAATCAGCCGATTGCCAATAATCATCAGGTGCAATTTCACATCGCGCCGGCACGATTCTTGATCTCCGAGCTGCAGCGTTCATCCATTTTTCATTATTTATTTTCTTTTTGTCAAACCCGGACGGCCGCGATTGCTTTTAAAATCCTATATTCCGTCAGTTGTGATGGTTTATTTTTCACCTTCCTGCCGGCGGGGAGGAGGATTTCCGTGTCCTGCCGACTTGCAGGTGAAGTTCATGTGAGACGCCGTTTGAAATGGTTAGTGTTAAAAAAGGAAACAACAAGCGGTGAAGAGAAAAGGCCACAAATCTTGGACTGTCTCTTTTTCCTGAGCTGCAAAAATTTTCTTCCAGGAGAGGCTTTTCAGGGAAATACAAGAACACGTGCAAAAAATTGTTACCTTGTAAAATAATTGCCCGATCATTTTTAAATCAAAATCTTCTTGTCGTGGCAACTGAAGAACTGAAGAAGCTTCTCGGACGAGTTTCCAAGGGAAGAAATTCAAGTCCGGGAGAAAAAGATTTCACCATGACACATTTTTTTTTTTTTTTTTTTTCTAAATCAGGGATCGCCAAAACTGCAGCTCTCTGTAGCTTTTGAAAATAATGAATGTGTATTTCATCAAAAAAATATATATTTTTGTACTTTGTTTATTTTCAGATAAGTGTATTTTACATTTGAAAATTATGGTGATCCTGTAACATCCAAATAAAACGTGTTAAAATATTTTTGTCGCTCTTTCTACACGCACCTGTAAAAGAATGACAGAGAGAGGACGGCATTTTTGGATTTGCTGGCGGTGGATTATTTAAGTTCAGCTTTTTTTAAATAAGTTACATTACATTACATTACATTGCATTTGGCAGACGATTTTATCCAAAGCGACTTACAATAGAGGACATAGGGATTGCAAATAACACTTGCAAATACAAGATGCACAGGAAATATACAGAACAGTAATTGCAAAATACATTGAGAGCATTTTGCTTCAAATTAATGTTTTTTTGTTTTTTTTTTTGGAGTTCAAAATGTTTTGTTGCATGCAGAAATGAAATCTGGTTTTCTCTGCAGTTGTTCATTGTTTAAAAAAAAAAAATGCAACACATGTTTTGTTCATACATGGCGTAAAGGCAAAAAAAAAAAAGGGTTAATTCATTTTAAATGTCAAAAGTGTTAAATCAATATCTTATCCAACATATGCCTCTTTTTTTTGGTTTTCCAAAAAACAAAAATGCATTTTAAGAAAATTACACTACAAACATATATACATAAAATAGCAATATTAGCGCATTTGCCTCACAACACTAAGGACCTCCGGCAGGAACATGGAGCCTCCATATCGTGGTTCCACATCTCCTCACGTAGACCTTCTGATGGACCAGACAACGGTACAGATAATGAACGAATGAAAATTAAATAAAAATCACTAATCATGTTCGTTGTTTTTGTTCTCCTCTCTCCGAGCTACGGTGGAAGCTCTCCCTGCTCATTAATCAGGACGGCGGTGCAGATGGCGCCGCTTGACAGAGAAGAAAACAAGGAGAGCCGTCAACATTTTGTCGCTAATGAATCCCGGCGATCGTTTGAAAGGAATTGCAAATCACACTTAAATTAGCCCAAAAGCAGACACAGGGTGGCGTGTGTGTCTGTGTCTGTCTGTGTGTGTGTGTGTGAGTGTGTGTGTGTGTGAAAGAGAGGGGTGACATCATGATCAGCTGACTGGCGTCCTGCTATGCTACGGAGCTGTTTGATCTTCCACATGTTCAGATATCACCTGCTTTAAAAAACAAAAACAAAAACAATTGCTTGTGTGTGTGTGTGTGTGTGTGTGTGTGTGTGTGTGTTTTATGAGGCTGAATTCAACTCACATGACGACCAAAGTCGAACCTTAGCGTGCACATCTCCACCCGTGATGCAGTTCTTGCTTTCAGGGGCCTGAGCATGATATAAATAGAATATCAATAGAATAAATACATAATTAAAGAATTAAGAAAATATAATATAAAGAATAAAAAAATAAAATAAAGAATATATAATATAATCAAAAAATAATATGATATGAATATAAATAGAATAAATACATGAATAAAAATAATCAATGAACTAATCAATTTATAAAAAATATGATATAAACAAATAAAAGATAAAATAAAAAGTATGTTATAAAGAATAAAAAGTGAAATAAAGAATAGATAATATAATAAAAAAAATAAAATCATATAATATGAAGATTATAAATAGAATAATTGAATAACGAATTTAAGTCAATGAATTAATCAATTTATAAAAAAATAGGAATATGACTAAAAAGATAATTAAATAGAGAAAAATATTTCCATGTGTCTGCTTCGACACCGTGAGACTTTGTCCTGAAAACGTGGACACGGATGAATATCTTTGTATTTAAATCTGCAAAGGCACACATCATATTGACACTTACGAAGCCTCGATCGGGAGACACAAGCGTCGGCGGCGACGGCCCGGATCTCCAGCGGTTTGACATTTCAATCCCCCGGCGCTGAGCTGGAGGCCGGCAGAGGATCTGCAGAAACACCCGGCTCCTCCTGGACGCGGCAGGAGGCTGCAGACGACGTTCTCACCCTGGAGGAAACCTGAAGGATGCAGAGAGCTGAAGGGATTCATCCTCAAAGTGGTCACAAGCACCTCTTTCATTCATTCATCTATTCATCCATCCATCTTTTCATCCGTACGTCATTCTGTCCATCCATCTAGCCGTCAGTCAATTTGTCCATACATTTCTTTGTCTGTTCATCCATCCATCCATCCATCCATCCATCCATCCATCCATGTGTTGATCTGTCGATCAGTCCATCCATCCATCCATCCATCCATCCATCCATCCATCCATCTATCCATGTGTTGATCTGTCGATCAGTCCATCCATCCATCCATCCATCCATCCATCCATCCATCCATCCATCCATCCATCATCCATCCATCCATCTATCCATGTGTTGATCTGTCGATCAGTCCATCCATCCATCCATCCATCCATCCATCCATCCATCCATCCATCCATCCAAAAATGCATCAATCCATCCATTCATTTATTCTTCCATCCATCCATCCATCCATCCATCCATCCATCCATCCATCCATCCATCCATCCATCCATCCATCATCCATCCATCTATCCATGTGTTGATCTGTCGATCAGTCCAACTATCCATCCATCCATCCATCCATCCATCCATCCATCCATCCATCCATGTGTTGATCTGTCGATCAGTCCATCCATCCATCCATCCATCCATCCATCCATCCATCCATCCATCCATCCATCTATCCATGTGTTGATCTGTCGATCAGTCCATCCATCCATCCATCCATCCATCCATCCATCCATCCAAAAATGCATCAATCCATCCATTCATTTATTCTTCCATCCATCCATCCATCCATCCATCCATCCATCCATCCATCCATCCATCTTCCTGGTCCCTCAAAGAGAGTGAATGTAGGTGAAAGAAAGGTCTCTTCTTGTCTGCAGGTGTGAATGAGAGTGTGAACGTCCCTCTGATCGGCCCAGTGATTGACAGGTGACCCCACCACCCCGTCCCTCCTCCGTGCTCCGATAATCCTGGTAGATCCAAGAACCAAAACCCATGAACGAGAGATAAGATAAGATAAGATAAGATAAGATAAGATAAGATAAGATAAGATAAGATAAGATAAGACAGCAGCGCAACAACAACAGTAAATATGAGCATAAATATACTCATATTTATGAGATAATTAGATGAGATTCAACTTCATTGTCATTACACATGTAAAGATACAGAATAACAAAATGCTGTTAGCATCTAGTCAGAAGTGCAAAAAGCAGAAGCGCGTACGTACAACATGTGTGGTGATTACAGAAAAATGCCTTTTTTGTTTGTGTTATTTTTCACGTCTTATACAGCGACTCTACAGAAGGGATGGTTTTAATTAAAAGATAACAAAAGACATCCACCCAAAAAAAAATAGGATAAATAAAGTAAATAAAAAAAAAACAACAGCAAGGAATCCATTCATTCATTGGCGGAAAAATAAGGGACCTTCTTACAAAAAGATGAAATTTCATCAGACCAGGTTTGGGAACCTGGATGTGACGCAATCGCATCTCCAGATTGGAGGCCGATGACGTGCACGCTCACAGTTAAGGCTGGTTTTAATTAGCTTTTTCTTCTTCTTTTTCATTAATTTTTTTTTTTTTTTTTTTTTTCCCGAATCGACTTCCATTAACAAGTGAAATGACTTTGCCGCCGCGAGCGCGCGATTTAGCTCGGAAAAATAAAAATGGATCCCGGGCAGGTCCGGGGACGGCGAACGCGCCCTGTTTTTAATTTTTTTTTTTTTTTTTTTTTATTATTTATGAGACGAGAACCTGAATCTTCACCGGCGAACCACCTGCTGATCTTCCATTTACTTTGTAATTATCCAATTCCACAAATCAGCAGGCGCGAGCCGTTAAAAAACAGCTTACGAGGATTTTAATTTTCTGATCCCGAAAATAATTGATGGCGAGCGAAAGTGAACGGGATTTTTTTTTTTTTTTTTTATAGCTTGTTGTTGTTGTTCTTTTTCCAGTGTAAGAAAGTTGGATGAAGATGATGTAGAGGAAAATGCTGGAGAAGACCTGATAACTGGAAACCTTGAGTTCTCCATGATGTCCTTGGAGGTCCATCCAAGTTCTCTTGCCCAGGTTCCTCTCCATGTTCTCCTTCCTTGGTTCTCCTTCCTGTGGAGTCTCCATGTTCTCCAAGTTCCTTCTTGAGTTCTCTCCATGTTCCTTTTCCATGTTCTCCTTGCTGGGTTATCTCCATCGTCTTATGCCTGGGTTCTTTCCAAGTTCTCCAGCCTGAGTTCTCTCCATGACATCCTTGCTGAGCTCCTTCTCCATGTTCTCGCCTTGGTTCTTGATGTTTTCCCACCTTGGTTCTCTCCCTGTTCTTCATCCCGGGCTCCCTTTCCATGATCTCCTACCCAGGTTCTCTCCATGTTCTCCTGCCTCGGTTCTCCCCCCATTCTTCTTCCTGGGTTCCCTTTCCATGTTGTCCCGCCTTGGTTTCCTCAATGTTCTCCTGCCCCGGTTCCTTCCAGGTTCTCCATCTGTCCCTCCAGTCGATGGAAGTCCTCAGAAGGTGTGAAGGAAATGGACCGTCTGTCCGGAGCGTTCGGTCCTGATCCGTTCAAATCCTGACTCTCCGACGGCTCCCGTCCATCCGGGTCTGCTTCTCCCCGAGGCCTCCTCTGATATCCATCTCGTGAAGTCCATGTTCTCCGGCCCGGGTTCATCAGGTCCACTCCCGCCCGGCTCTGCTCTCCTGAGCCTTGCAGGTGCCGGTAAGTCGGCGGGGCCTCCGGTGGCTTATCCTCCGTGACTTTGAATGGCGGCTGGTTCGGCGGGGGGGATTAGCCCGTTAGCCTGCGAGCACACGGAAGCCGTGATCCTCAGAAATCCCCCTGACCGTGAGGACGCGGGGGGGGGGGGTTTGAGTACGGCGGGGAATTCAGACATGTGAAAGAATCAATGAATGAATTAAAAATGGTTATATTTCTTTCTAGGATGTGTGAGTGAATGAATGAGTGAATGTTTGTATGTTGGTATGTTTATATGACGTTTGCGTGAATGAATGAATTTTTGCGTTTGTCTCTATGAAGTGTGATGAAGCAATGAGTGGATGGTTTTATGTCTCCATATTACATGTGAACGAATGAATCCACGAATGAATGGTTTTATGTTTCTACATGAAATTTGAATGATGAAAATAGGTATATGTCTCCATATGATGTGTGAATGAATGAATGAATTCATTAATTGATTAATGAATGGTTGTATGTCTCTATTTGATGTTTCCTTGAATTAACTGAATGAATGAATGGATTAATTTATCAAATAACAAATCATGTTTCTCTAAATGACATGCAGGTGAGTGGATGGATAAATGAATGAGTTTTGCATTTCCCTTTATGACATGTAAATGAATGAATGAATGAATGAATAATTGAATCCATGAGCGAACATTTTTTTGTTTCTACATGAGATTTGAATGAATGAAAATAGTTATATTTATCCATATGATGTGTGAATGAATGAATGAATAAAGAGTCAATGAATGGATGACTTAATTAATTAATCAAGCAATGATTGAATGGCTGTATGTCTCTATTTGATGTTGAATGAATGAATAAATGAATGAACAAATGAATGAATTGATGAATTGATTAATCAATGAACAAATCATGTTTCTCTAAATGACATGTGAATGAATGAATGAGTGAATGTTGCATTTCTCTAAATGACATGTGAATGAATGAATGAATGAATCCATGAGTGAATCTTTATCTTTCTACATGAGATTTGATTGATTGAAAATAGTTATATTTCTCTATATGATATGTGAATGAATGAATGAATGAATTCATTAATTGATTAATGACTGGTTGTATGTCTTTATTTGATGTTTCCATGAATGAATGAGAAATGAATGAATGAATCAATGAATTAATTAATCAAATAAGTAATCCTGTTTCTCTAAATGACATATGAATGAATTAATTAATTAATTAATTGATTAATGATTGGTTGTATGTCTTTATTTGATGTTTTCATGAGTGAATGAATTAATTACTCAAGCAATGAATTAATCAAATAAGGGAAATGACATGTGAATGAATGAATGAGTGAATGAATGAATGAATGAATTGTTTTATGTTTCTACATGAGATTTGAATGAATAAAAATAGTCATATATCGCTATATGAGGTGTGAATGAATGAATGAATGAATGGATGAATGAATGAATGAATGAATATGTTTCCATATGACATGTTAATGAAAGTTTGAATGCTGTATGTCTCTAGAGGACATTTGATTGTCTCGTCGTTGGCCAGTCACCCTGGATTGGTTGCTTGTCCAGGGTGAACCCTGCCTCTCGTCCAATGACGGCTGAGATAGGCTCCGCCTCCCCAACCCCCTGGCGACCATCAACGCAGCATAACAAGTACAAGTAATGAATGAACGAATGAATGAATGACTAAACCCTATCAAAGGAAGCAGCCTGTTTAGTGAGCTCTATATTAAATCGTCTCCTCTGTTCCCTCAGATCCAACATGGCAGCTACATCAGGAATAACAACTTTTTTTTTTTCAAGCCAGATGTTCGGCGAAGACACACTTGTAAAAGACGTCCAGAAGCTTCATATTTTATCAACACCTCCCGCTTTCAAGGCTCCATCCGAGCGCGGCGGGTCGGCCGCCTTGTTCTCGTCGGGCCTCATTTGCGTGACGCAGATCTCCGAAAAAAAATTCAAAGTGCGCCGGCGCCTCGGAGCGCTTTGGCCGATCAGGCACCTCGCGCCTCATATCAAAGAAGAAGATCCAAAGATTCTTCACATGTCAGATTCAGCGACTCTTCTTTCACTGGTACGAAGGAGGATTTGAAACCGAAACCTGGCTAACAGTTCGGCTGACGTCCAAAAGTGAAATCCACCGGAAAACCCTGGACGCTGAGCTTCTGCAGCCGGACGCTACCGAAGGCTCGGGTGCTGCGACCCGGCCGAAGCACTAGCCGGAGGTTTCAATCGCCGCTCTGGTAGATATCGTTTATTAAACTGCACCCGATTTTTTTATTGCCGGGGTTTTTTATTACTGGCAGCGTCGGAGGGGTCGCGTCTCTTGAACCCCCGGCCGCTGTAATCTCATTTAACGACGGGAGAGCACGTGGGCAGGACGGCGCGGCCCTTATCTGCCTCACATATGTATTGGGTTTGATCTAATATGCATAAAATGGATTGAGGTCCGCCGAACCCGGTCGCGTGTGACACCGGGCCGGCGGTTTAATATCGCTGCCTTTACAGTTTGCCAAAGGAAGGGACCGCCCGGCGCCGCCGGTTATCTTTAAGTCAGCATTCGAGAGGAGCGCGAGGCCTCTGCTGTTCGGGTTAATTACGGTATAACCTGAATTTTTACTTTTAGCTTTGATTTTAAACATTTTCCACCCTTCCCAGGTTCAACCCAGCATCCTATCAGGGGTTCGGCCCCTGAGTCAGCCGCATCAAACTCCACCCTGCATTCATGTGTGCACACCAGCAGTCCAGACCTCTACTTTCCGGGTCAAGACTTGTATGCTTCCAGGTAAATGGAAGGGAACTGTCCTAAACCACCTGCGGAATTTGATTTCCTAAGAATCCAGTTGAGCAAGTTAACCCAAAAAGAGTGTTTTTTTTCTTATCGGAGAGTATGTGTGTGTGTGTGTGTGTGTGTGTGTGTGTGTTTGTGCCTCACGTTCTCAACATATCATTTAGGCTTTTGTCAATGGGCCGCTTTTCAACTGTAGGAACCTTTTGCATTTCCTTGAACTTTTTCGGGAATTAGTTCTTTTTTTGTGCTTTTAGGAACTTGAAATTCAGTTCCTAGAACCATTTTAACTGGTTCTATTGGAACTATAACATAAAGGTTTGGTGATCGGTGGAACTCATAAGCGACGACCATTACCAGATACCCCTTCCAGACTGTGGCGCGCCCTTTTTAAAAACTATCCTGGTCACTCGCCAGAAAGAGCAAGACATGGCGCTCTAAGAAAAGAAGCTCCGGTTTGGTCTGAGGTCTCAGTCCGAGATGAAATGCACCGCAGACACATTGTGCTGGGCGAGGAGTGTAAATAAACCCACCGTGTTCGGAGCGGCGTGCAGGCGGGCACAGGTGGCCTCACTGTCTGGGAGGGAAAGCATATAAAAACGCCTGCCAAAGCAGAGCCCTTTGTGTCGGTCTCCTCCGTGAGGTCCTTCAAAGCTCACTCTGAATTTGTCTTATAATTAACGAGAGACGGGGTCGCGGGGCGGTTAATAGATCCGACCGCGGTGGCGGGTGATCTCCAACACCAGCAGATGAGAAGGGAGAGAATTGCATGATTTTGAAGGTTTGAAGTCTTGAAAGCTTTCAAGGACAGGCATCTGAGAAGCTCGTTCCTGCCTACATTCGCCGCCGACCATCAGCAGCCGCGGATGACAGGGTGAATGGACGGACGCCACTGTGATTGACGGGTGAAAGATTCGGGGTTTGCCCCCGCCTCCCGCCTCTTGCAATGAAAGCCTTTCCGAATGGGGACTTCAATTTGGAGATAGAGCGCTTCCTGGACCGGAGACATTTCTATTTCATATCAACACGGAGCGTCTTGACGGCGACCGTTTCTTTGTTGTGTTTAAAATAGACTCCTACATGCATATCCACGCTATCATTTCTTTGTGTTTTCTATTATTGGCTTAAAGTGTTTCTAGCTAAACTGCGAATTCCTTCCAACTGTTTGACGGGAGATTTGAGTTTTGTTGTTCCGTCGCTCCGATATTTGCTCCGGGGATGAAACCGCAGACGCGGAGTCGATGAAGGGGCGCTGATAGCATCCGTTCATTGGAAATACGTCTTATCTCGCAGGCAGAGGGAGAGCGGGGAGCCAATCCCGGCTGACGCCCGGGCGAGAGGCGGGGCCTCCAACATCGAGCGACCACCCGTCAATCACGGGGCCGCACAGAGAGACGTCCGACCATTGCTTCTGTTAGCCGGCTGACGGAGAATGGAGAAGGTGGAGAACCTTGAAAGAATTCAGGCAGGAGAGCATGGAAAGTATCCAGATGGAAGAACATGGAGAGAAACCCATGCAAGAAAACATGGAGAAAAACAGTAAGAATAATGGCGGGAACCCAGTCAGGAGAACGAGGAGGGAAGCCAGGTAGAGGAACATTTTGGGGGCGGAGGAGTCAAGACAGGAAATGAATGGTCACAACTTAACAGCAGCACAAACAAAAAACAACCAACCCCCCCCCAAAAAAAAAAAACAAACAAGATAAAGTGAAAGTGAAAGTGAAAGTGAAAGTGAAAGTGAACTTGCTGGAAGCCATGTTAATGTCACAAAGACAGCCTCATTTATAAAAGCACCTTTTCCCCTCCATTTCAGCAGAGTCTGTCCTGACGCCCGGACGGCGGCCGAGGATCAGGAAACCGAAGTCCCCGATCCACGGCGCACGAATAAACCACCCGGCGACTGCAAATGTACTGAGCATTATAGATATATTAGCATTTGTTTGCAGGAGATGATGGTATTTAGTGGAGCTTGAACCCGAAACAGATTGTCTTTTTTTTTAATGATAATAATTGGAGCGAAGGCCACCGGGCGAACGTCCGCCGGCATCGGCGAGGAAAAAGGCACGGCTTCATCCCGAAGACGTCATCAATATTAATGTTATTAATTAAATTTAGCCGTGTTATATCGGTAGATTAACGCCTCTCCCTCTCAAACGGATAAATCTGGGGAATTGTCGGCCCGCCACAACCCCGGTCTCAGGTTTCCACGCTGAGTTATGACCCCATAATCTCATTTATACAAAAGGGAAAAATTAAATTAGTTGGAGTAATGAACCTAGGTGCACTTCATAAACCACTTCATAAGAAAATTCTCTGCTCATTGTTCCCAAAGTCATTTAAGAGACTAATCTGTCGCGCGCCCCCACCGCCGCCGCCACCGCGCCTTCCTCCGCCGCCTCCGCCCGCTCCCACTTCAATCCCAGCCGCTCTTAAAGAGCTGTCAGGGGTCCGGCTCCTCAAACACCACTCCCGGTCGGGGTCCTAGATCAAAGATGAAATTGTACCCGAGGATGTGGAGGAGACGCTGCGGGGACGGAGGGTTTTAAGGGGTGCGATTCATCAAATTAATAAATTTGATTTCCCTCTTCCTGGAGGGCGGCGGAGTAAATTCCCCGCTACTTAAATCAGGGCCGCGCTGACAAGGAAGGAGAACGGGGTGGAGTCACCGAGGAAGGAGGAAGGACTGGCCGCGTCGGTGATATGAGTCTTAACAAATATGTAATTAATGACACACTCACTCCTAATTGAAACCCCTCGGCGTTTTACTCCTCGCAAAGTTGCAGCGCCTTCTATGGATCTGAGGTCGGCGCCACGCGATCCCTTCAATATCCAGTGGACTGATAACTTTTTGGACAGAAAATGTCTCAGAATTTGCCAGCAGCGGCGGCGAAGGACCACGGTAGGGACCTGTGCGACGTGCACCTTCAGCTTTGCGCTCAAAAACAAACTGCAGAAGAAGATGTGGACAGCTTGCAGGTGGAAGCTGCCACGGCGTTCACGGTTCATCAGATGGCCGATGGAAGTGTTTGTATCTTTCCCTCCCCGTATGAAGAACCTCGCTGTCAGCTAATGTTAGCGTATTTAGCAAAAATGCTAAGCTAGGACCTCTTTGTTGGCCCATTTCTTGCTCGTTTCCATTTTTTCGCAAGAAAACAGCTGACGGTGACCAAAGTAGAATTAAGACAGACACCAAGCACACTGGAAGAAACATCTAGTAGCAGGCATGGCTTAAAAGTTAAGATAAGATAAGATAAGATAAGATAAGATAAGATAGACTTTACTGATCCCAAAATGAGCAAATTCAATTGTTACCACAGCATTGCAAGGAAGAAAACTAAATAGTTATAATGGAAGTATATGCAAATAAAAAACATAGATACAAAATGAACAAAGACAAAAAAAAAATTACACAAGAATACAAAATATGAAGCACAAGAAATAAAAGAAGACATGAATAAAAAGTAAATGAATTAAAGAAAGCGCCTTGTGCATGTTTATAGAAAAGTTATGGGATGGCAGGTGAACAGAAAACATGACGTGGCTTAAATCTAAACGTAATATTAATATAAACATAGATTGAATATTAATGTAGATATAGTTAAAAATTATAGGAGAACATGAACATAAATATTAATTGAATATGAATATGAATATAATGACGACAAAAATGTAAATATAAATATAAATGTAATATAAATATAAACATAGATTGAATATTAATATTGATATGGTTACAAATTCTAGGAGAACATAAACATGAATATTGATTAATTATAAATATAAATATAAATATAAATATAAATATAATCATTGCACAAATGAGAGTGGTGGGGTAGCGTAAAAAAAAAAAAAAAAAAAAAAAAAAGTGATGTCTGTAGCATGTAGCATGTAGCATGTGATGTCTGAATTCAAATGTCCCACCAGCCACTGAGAACCCAGTCCTAAGAAGAGCCTTCCTTGGAGTAACAACTAAGAATGGAGGTCTGCGCTCCCACGTTCCTCTTCTCTCCCAATGCACCGAGAAATGTTCTAGATCCTGCAAAGGTTCTTGGAACCGGGAAAAGTTCCTCCTTTGCCAAGGGGCGCTACGGGCACAGGAGAAAAAGAAAATAAAAGTAGGCGTCTCCTCATCATCGGGAGATGTTCCCCGGTGGCTCCGAGATCCCGCCGCGAAGCCTTTTTTCCAAATTAAACACAAGTCTTTCGGATCAGAAAGGCAAACAACCCCATCCACCTCCACAGCCGCCTCCTCCTCCAGACACCGGCGCGTTCCCTCAGGTGCAGCGTCAGAGTGTCAGCTCCTAACTAGCTTAATATCATGTTGGGGCTCTCCTGGGTGCGATACAGCTCGTCGAGCCATCAGAAGAGGCAAAACGAGAGCGAGATCGAGGAACGCGGGAATCCGGGAGAGGGAGGGCGAGAAGCAGATGGAGGCCAGGAGCAGCTGGAGAAAAGAGGAAGCCGCACAGGAGAGAACGTATCTCGGCGCCCCCTGGATAATAAAAGAAACATGGAAACAATAAAGGGCTATCTACTCACGTGGAAAAAAAAAAAAAAAAAAACAATAGGACGCGTCGAGGGAGTGCCGTTTAGTATTAAAATTTAATGCAGGTTCAATAAAAGATTGTGTTGTCTTGTAGAAACGTCTCCAGCTCTGGCAGACGCTGAGAGAGCGGCCCTGTGGGACGCGACGAGAAGCACTTCCTGCATCGCGGCCCGCCATCTTGGCCCTTCCTCCGCCGCTAGACCTTTTACCCTTGAAAACACACACACACACACACTGAGCCGGACAGCGAGCGGTGTATCCCCGCCCACGTTATCTGCGGCGCCTCGCATCTCGATCGCGGCGAGATAAGCGGCGCTTGTTTGGAAGGGTCTGGAGACGCAGACGATACAGAAGAATCGGTTTCAACAATCTGGATGGAGATACGCGCTCTCGTTCATGGGTTTTGGTTCGTGGATCTACCAGGATTATCGGAGCACCGAGGAGGGACGGGGTGGTGGGGTCACCTGTCAATCACTGGGCCGATCAGAGGGACGTTCACACTCTCATTCACACCTGCAGACAAGAAGAGACCTTTCTTTCACCTACATTCACTCTCTTTGAGGGACCAGGAAGATGGATGGATGGATGGATGGATGGATGGATGGATGGATGGATGGATGGATGGATGCATGTTTGAATGATTCGACGATTGGATGAATGGATGAAATAATTAATTATTGGATGGATGATGGATGGATGAATAAATGATTGGACGACGGATGGAAGTATTTATGGATGGATGGATGGATGGATGGATGTAAGAATGAATGAATGGATGGATGGATGGATGGATGGATGGATGGATGGATGGATGGATGGATGGATGGATGCATGGATGGATGGATGGATAGAAGAATGAATTAATGGATGGATGGATGCATGTTTGAATGGATGGATGGATCTTTGCATGGATAAATGGTTGGAAATATTTATGGATGGATGGATGGATGGATGAAAGAATGAAAGAATGAATGAATAGATGGATTGATGCATTTTTTGATGGATGGATGATGGATGGATAGATGGATGGATGAAAGAATGAATTATTGGATGGATGAATGAATGATTGGACGACGGATGGAAGTATTTATGGATGGATGGATGGATGGATGTAAGAATGAATGAATGGATGGATGGATGGATGGATGGATGGATGGATGGATAGAAGAATTAATTAATGGATGGATGGATGCATGTTTGAATGGATGGATGGATCTTTGCATGGATAAATGGTTGGAAATATTTATGGATGGATGGATGGATGGATGGATGGATGGATGGATGGATGGATGAAAGAATGAATGAATAGATGGATTGATGCATTTTTTGATGGAAGGATGATGGATGGATAGATGGATGGATGAAAGAATGAATTATTGGATGGATGGATGGATGGATGGATGGATGGATGGATCAAGATCAACAAAAGTCAAAAGTAAACAAAATCCTAAACAAAGAACAGCAGCCAAAAGCCATACGATGCATCTCCTGCTTCGAGGTCCAGATAGCGAAGCCTCCAGCAGAGGCTTGTTCTCGCTGTCACTCCCAAATCTTCTGCCTTTGCGGTCAAAGAACAACTTTTTTTTTTTTTACCTGACGAGCTCCGCATCCAAACGCCGTCTGTATCACAAGCATTTGTCCGTTTTAATTAGATTTTCCTCCGTACCTTTTCAAAGGATAATCGGGACGTCGGGATATTGACACAGCCTTTGATCACGCAGAGAAATTATCCAGTTAGAAACTGCTCCCGCGCAGCTGTGAGATGTTTCCAGAAGAATGTGCTAATGATATTATAATCTATGCGAGCAATCTGATCTGTTTCACCAACACCTGAGGCCCAATTTTGTTGAATAACTGATGGAATGGAGGACGGCGGGCAAACGGACAGATGCTGGGTCATTACCGTGCAGGTGCGCCGCGCGGGCGGCCTCCCGCCGCCGGGGATGCGCCGTCACGTCGTAAAAAACGCCCGAACCCCCCCGTCGCCACCGTCGTCTGCTTCTCCTTTTAAAAATTCTGACCCGGATATGAGGCAGATTTGTAAATACCCCCACGGAAGAGGGCTCGACAATGGAGGGACGTAAGTAAACTCGAGCCACGAGGACAACGAGGGAAAATTCTGGCGGCGGTTTTTAGCAAAATGGCAACAGATTTGTCGATAGAAAGGCGGCTTCCCGGCTTCTGCAGAGCTCCTCACATTTACCTACACCTGTAACATAATAAATATCTCGCAGGCTTTTTGGCACATTTTGGATTTTACCCTCGCTCAGACCCGCTTTCGGACGCTCGGATGGCGTCCCGTTATTTAAACCAGAGGTTCACAACCTTTTTTTTTGGACCAGAGAAAAGTGTGATGCATCAAAATGTTAGCGGCGTGGAGGTTAAAATAATAAAAATCGTTGTCAGCTTACGGTATTTAATCTGAGTACAACCGTTACACTTTAGATCAGCCATTTATAATCATGTTGTAGTATATTTAAAAAAAAAAAAAAAAAAAAAAAGGTTATTTTTTTAGTACAGGGTGTTTTGTCTGGATGTGGCCACACAGTTTTGAGGGATTCATAGCTTCATTAGCTAGCCGTTTACTGCTAATAATGATATCACCTGCTGCGACGGACCTGTAACTTAGGTAGCAATCTTGATATTTTCTTTGAAATACAACTTTTTTTTACCTTTTTGCCAGCAGTCTGCGACGCTTCTGCGGTCTCGTCGTTCGCTTGCTTTCCTTCCGAAAAAGCCCTCCGGCAACTTTTGTTTTTGCGAGGGCAAGCTTATGCTAGCTGATGTGTGAGATGGCGCGGCGGAGTAAAGTGCGGCAGAAAGAGTCATTTTAGGAAATAAGAACCGGAATGGTTGAATCCCTGGGTTAAACTCAAGGCCCGCGGGCCGGATCGGACCGACAAACGTTTAACTCGGCTTCCAAAGCTAAAAGATACCAGGTTTCAGGGGTTAATTGACCAATCGGTACATTAACAGTAGATAATATCTCATGATTTTACCCGACCCACTTCAGAATAGATTTTCCTCCATGTGGCCCCTGAGCTAAATTGAGTTTGACACCACTGGTCTCATTAAAATATCTATCATTTGCACCAAGAAAGATTGTCTTTGCGGACCGGTACCGAACGATCGGGGGTTGGGGAGCCGAGGGGAGGCGTCAATCATCCTGAGATGTGCATGCGTCCCGGCTTCTTGCGATTTCGATATCGCCAGAAATTTGATTTGATTGAAATGCATCGCACCGGGTGCCGAATTCAGCTGCATTATTCATCCATTCATTTATTATCTATATTGCTTATTCTACATTCGGGGTTGCCGGCTGTCGTCGAAAAGGACGGTTCGACCTGGATCGGTGGATAACAAAGATACAACTGCTAACTCTTTCACGAATCTGTGAGAACACGCCGATGAGCGTCACCCTGCGATCATCTCCGTTGTTATTACAATTTTGTCCGCAATGGATTTTTGTTAAGACGTGGGTGGAGCAAGGAGAGATTTCGATGTTATTTCTTTCTCCTTTCCTGTCAAACAACCCCCGAGCCTGCTCCTCGCCGGTGGATCCGTCCGCAAAACCGGCGAAACGCGATAAAAACACCCGTATTACGCTCCCCCTATGGTGCTCCGACATGCTGGAAAACAGAAAACATCTCAACAGTAAAGTTTTGACTGTGAAGAACTCACATCCGGGGAGCTCCGGGGCGTCCGTGTTTTCACGAATTAATCAAATAAATAAGTAAAATACAATATTTCTTGTTTTTGGACGCCGATACCGTCATTTCTAAAAACAAAAAACGGGCGAAAACGCGTGCGAACGAGCGTCTCGGACAGAACGGACGACGCAAAAAATAAAAAACAAAAGTTGGATATCTCGGCGCCTGAGCTCCGAAGCGAATGTGCAGTTTATATCATTTTCTGATGAGCGCATCACGGCGCTCCCGTGTAGTAAAGCGGTAATAGCATCTTGAGCTAATACGCCATTAAGAGATTTCTGCTCCGGCGGCCGAAGGCCGGATTCTCGTCGCCGCCCCGACCGAAGGCACCGCCGAGAGTTCGCGTAAATCCATCTGCTCGTGATGTTTTCCCGACGCCGGGTCGGCTTCCCCCCGGGGACCGGCGCCCCGCCGCTCCCCGGCGTCGACGCTTATTCGCACGTCGAGGATCTGAATAATTCGCCTCGACACCGCGGATATACGAGGTGACCCGACAACAACAGAACGCGTGCGAGGGAGACGGATCCCCGAGGAGTTTGATTTCTTGGCTCGGCGCGCCGCTCGCCAAATATCTCCCTGATTAAGTACGCTAACTCAGATGCATGGAGGCTGATACTCTGCCAGCTTGGCTTTGGCTTCGCTCCCTGGGCTTGACTGACTCCACCGTCTTAAGTACTGATCCAGCCGGGCTCCCTTTTGTTATTATCATGATTTTCTTTTTTTTCCCAACCTCCGCCTTTTTCTTTTCTCTATGAGTTTTCAAGAAGTCAGTAGACGGGATTTTCTTCTGTTTGCCTTCCCTAATTGGCCTGGTCGTCTCCGTGGGTAGCCCAGGTTTATCTGGCCTGGTGGTGGTGGGAACTAATCCGCACTGGTCATCGAACCCCATTTTGTTTTTTCTCAGAGACTCTTAGAACGCGTGTGGGCCTTGTTTCCTTCCCTGCTGGATTCCTTACTACAATATTTGCAAGGTCCAAATGTGCCTCACAGTGCTTCTTGCATTGCTTTGGCTTTTTCTCCATGCAGTATGGCAAACCCGCCGGCTCTCAGCCAGGTAGGTAGTCAGGTGGTCAAAATGTCCCTTGTCACGGTCAGGTGATCAGATGGTCATCTGATCAGGAAGTCAGGTGGTCAGGTAGTCATAGGAAATAGTAAAGTAGCCAGGTTGTCAGGTGGTCAGGTAGCCAGGTAGTCTGGTAGTCTGGTAGCCTGGTAATCAGGTGGGTAGTTAGTCAAGTGGCCAGGTGGTCTGTTAGTTGGGTGGTCAGGTGGTCAGGTAGTCTTGTAGTCTGGTAGTCAGGTGGCCAGGTGGTCTGGTAGTTGGATGGTCAGGTAGTCATGGGAAACAGTTAGGTAGCCAGGTGGTCAGGTGGTCAGGTAGCAAGGTAGTCAGGTAGCCAGGTAGCCAGGTCGTCTGGTAGTCTGGTAATCAGGTGGGTAGTTCGTTAGGTGGCTAGGTGGTCTGGTAGTTGGGTGGTCAGGTGGTCAGGTAGTCTTGTAGTCTGGTAGTCAGGTGGCCAGGTGGTCTAGTAGTTGGATGGTCAGGTAGTCATGGAAAGCAGTTAGGTAGCCAGGTTGTCAGGTGGTCAGGTGGTCAGGTGGTAAGGTAGTCAGGTACCCAAGTAGCCGGGTAATCTGGTAGTCTGGTAATCAGGTAGGTAGTTAGTCAGGTGGCCAGGTGGTCTGGTAGTTGGGTGGTCAGGTGGTCAGGTAGTCTTGAAGTCTGGTAGTCTGATAGTTAGATAGTCAGGTAGTCATGGGAAATTGTTAGGTAGCCAGGGTGTCAGGTAGTAAGGCTGTCTGGAGGGTAGTTGGGTAGGTGGTCATTTAGCCTGGTAGTCTGGTAGTCAGGTGGCCAGGTGGTCTGGTAGTTAGATGGTCAGGTAGTCATGGGAACAGTTAGGTAGCCAGGTTTTCAGGTGGTCAGGTAGTCTGTTAGTCTGGTAGTTAGTTAGGCTGATAATCTGGTGGGCTGGTAAACGGGTAGTCTGGTAGGCAGGTGGCCGGGTGGTCTGGTAGTTAGTTGGTCAGATAGTCATGAAATAGAGACAAATGACCGGACCACCAGTTGGCAAGTCAGCTGTTCAGGGAGCGGGGGTTCCAGGTGGTCACGTGGGCCGAGTATTGTTAGAATTTTTAATCCTAACAGGAGCGTTCAAATAAGAAAATTCAATTTCAATATTTCACTTCTACACTTACGTAACAGGCCGATTCGACTCCTAGCCAACGTTGCGGCAAACATCCTGCACTGGAACGCATCCAATCGTCACGGGTCACTTTGGAACGTGATTCTCACGGGAAACAACAAATCCAAAAGAACCTTTTATGAACGCATGATAAGTGGAAGCGTGAAAAGTAACCCCACGGCAAACCTCCGATATCCAAGGGCTCCATTAGCGCGCAAATTTGACCCTGTTGGTGGTTTTCGCTCTGCAGAAAAAAACCCGACGGTTCTAGTGCTCAACATCGTCTCCGTTTCACTGGATTTCTTTTCATAGATATTGCTGTTGGAATTCGAGGCTCTGCAGGGAGAAGAAGCACCGGCGCGGCAATTAAATCATGCGCAGACGTTAATTTCACGGCTAGTTTACTGTTTACTAACCACTTTCGGGTACATGTGAAGGTGGCATAAGAAAAAATAAAATCAAACTTCCCAAAGGGCTTTTTATGAAGACCAACCTGGGGAAGCATCAGCCGGCACGTTCGGCTCGGTGACGGTAATGTCCAAAATAACTCACAACACCGGACTAACTAGCAATTACCTGCACAGGTCACGGGTCAAACGAGACCCATTTTTATTTTTTTATTTTTTATTTTCGTACTCAACCCGGGTAATTTTATCCGCACCGGTAATTACGTTAAACTGTCGCGCCATTAAAACGACAGCTGGTTGAAACGTTAATGGCTCGGCATCCGAAACAGAACACAACCCCACCAACCCCACCTGCTTTGCCTGCTCACCAGGAGAAGACATTTAAAGTGACAGATGTCGTCCTCCCGCCGCGGCGGACGTGACACGCCAAATGAGATGGGGTCACGCAAAGGTCAGAGGTCAGGGTGGAGGGGAGGTCTAAAAGTGATGGCTGTTTAGTATCGAAATGTTGTTTGGACTGCGGAGGGTTCAGCCAGAGGACCGGCTGGTTTCCATTCATTACGGCAACCGCACTGCTTCTTTTCCCTTTAAATTTATTTAAAAAAAAAACAAACAAAAAAAACAGCCATTCATATTCTGGAAGTGACTACCTTAATGAAAACTATGAAACTTTATTAAATAACCCCCCCCCCCGATATTTGCAACTCTTTTTTTTTCTCCTTTGAGCGTTTGCATACATTTTATCAGAAGGAGAAATGGGATTTCGGCAAAATGCCTGTTGTGAAGTGGCGAGGCGTTTGCTAAATGACAGCGATTTTGTTCGCCTACGCTATTTTGTGAGCTTTATATAACCGCACACTTTTTTTTAAAGCAAAATAGAGAGAGCGCCGACTCGTCTCGGATTCATTTCAGAGAGGCTGATAATATTGACCGACGAGCATGCTAGTTTAGCAGACACCCAGAGAGGCTTCACTCGCCGCAGAGTGCAACAAATCAGATCGTAACACTGCTGTCTGAGGACGTCTCGTAGCCGAAACTAGCAAAGTACTTCAGGCGACTCTTGCTCGCTTGGTGGAACCGGCATCCCTCCAACTGGAAAGTCGGCGTTCTGATCCCTACATACCGAAGTGTCCTACGGCAAGACACTAAACTGCCCAGTCGCTCCCGACGGTATGGTTAGCGCCTTGTACGTCATACGTGAGTACAAAAAAATCCCAGACCATTATCAAGATAAATCCGAAAATCCGAAATTGGTGGAGAAGGTCATGCGTGTCCAGATAGTCTACCGTGGAAGAAGAACAGGGAACTCCTTTAGCTTTCTGTGAGCCCCGATTAGCCGATGTGGCTTTTTGGGATTCAGACGGCATCTTAACGCGTGGCTCCGATCTAACATGGGTGACATGTCATGAAGTTATGGGTATTCTCACCTCAGAGAAGGTTCCAGGTTCCATCGGAGGTCCACCGGGTTTTTCCTTCTCTGGAGTCTCAGTCTTCTCCCCGCAGAAGTTCTCTCATGCAGCTCCAGCTTCTCATCGTGTTTTGGAAACGCTGAAAACCAGCAAGAATTCGTGCCCCATGTGGTTCTCCACGTGGTCCAGAGAGTGGCAGCTGGCCAGTTTCCAAGCCAGCGCAGAATGTGATTGGCTCCTGTGTTCCTGGGATTGTGGGATAAGAAGTATCAACAATGAAAAACAGATTTAAAATGCAGTAGGACCTCGGCTCAGCAATTTAATTCACTCTTTGACTCCGTCCAATTTTTTTTCCCATCAATGTAAACCCCATTGATTCGTTCTCCGGTCCCAAAAACATGCTGCTCTCTTTTGAAACTTTTTTAAAGGTTTATTTGTGGAAAAAATACAGAAAGGAATTAAAGATACCCTTAATTATTCCTGTGTTTCTGGTGGTTTTTTTTTTTCTTCTTGCCAGCACTTGTCCTCAGGATTTTCTTTTCTGAATCGGCAAAAAAAGAAGCCTTCTCGCAGGAGACTCATGCTAATGCTAATGCTAATGCTATCTCCAGTTGTCTTTCATTCATCTAAACTATCAATCACTATTTTACTTCTTTTAAAATATGAGACCTTTCCTCAGTGAACAAAGTCGCCCCTTTAGCCACGTCAGACGTCTTTAGCGCATCTTAGTTCTTCATGATGCTACAGATGGTTGGTTGACTTAGCTGTGTCGTAATAACACCAACACCGCTCTCACATTTAGCTATCATTTCCTTCTTCAGATCAACCGTAACGCTTAGCTTCTTCTTAGCGCCACCATCACTGGCACATGGAACCTTTTCTGGAGCCGTAATGAGGCTAACTTACTGGAAAGTTATAACAGGAGATGTAAACAGCGTGGAGTAGCACGCGCTACAACACCACAACACCGATAGCTAGTCGGTTGCTTTGTGCGTTCATGCAGGGAGGCTTGTTCACAGCTCGATTCGAAATTTGATCGAACACTCCGTTTGTCGGCCGATTTGTTTGCGATTTTGCGCGTTCGTAAGCCGACGTTCCGCTGTCTAACAAAACAACGGTGAGTCTGACGAGAGAGGTTACCGAGTAGTTCTGTTCTGTCGTCCCGTTGTCGTTGTTGTTGTGCTGAGTATTTGAAGGCCGGTGACGGGATGTCAGTCCAGATTTATCAACGATGCAGAGAGAAATCCACCCTGACAACAGGAGCCAAACACCAGCCCGGGCACGAATTCAGAATTCTTCCCTCTTCCACTCGGCTGCTCCCTTCAGGGGTCGCCACGACCAATCACCTTCCAGCATCCAAGCCATCGGGGTCAAGCTCTGGCACGCCAGTGAATTGTACTCCGGCCCGCCAAGCCACACCTTCATACCAAATGACGATTACAGCTAGCCTGCCGGTATGATAGCCTACAGCGCATGTACCGCTAATACACAAAATCCCAGAATGATCTGCTGGTGTTTTGACCATCAATACAGGACCTAGAAACGGCATCTCCTCTGTTGACCGTCGTCATAGCGACCTTATGCTAACACTGGCACCGCTCTACCCCTTTTGAAAAATAACGAAAAGAATGGCAGAAGATCAGAGTATATAAGCGTGTAGCAAACGGAGGTATAATTAATATTTTCTTTATGCACTTTTTCTTGCAACTCCAAGACATGGGCTTGAATTGTTTCACATGCATTGTAAGATATTATTATTAGTTAATTGGTTTATCATGTTTTTTTTTTTTTTTTTTTTTAATTTTTACATTTATTATTAGCCTGTGGAAAAAGGTTAAGGGTGAAATTTAATTCAGAAGGCTGCCAATAAATAAAAAAATATGTTTATTTAATTTGCATTTAAGAAACTAATCCCATTAATGTGTGTTGATTTTGCATGTTTGCAATATTAAGTATAGTACTAAGCTTTACTTATCCTAAAAACACAAACAAAAAAACAGATGATTTACATTCTGGAGGCAACGTAAAAATGCTGTTTTTTTTTTTTTTTTGCAATCAACGCCTTCATCTCAAGTGGACTGCGTTTAATATTCAGAGGTCTTTAGCAGCTCGTGGGGGATTCTGGATGGAAGCACTCAGCCAGGAAGAGGAAAAAAACAATCACCGCACGACTTCTCTCACCGAAAAAACAGCCGTTGTGGTTCACATCCAGCGCGCTGCATCGCGCTAGCGCCAATAGCATGATTACATCGTGCTGGATTGTGCTAACCTTTCAATAAAAAACATGAATTGCAGCAATAAGTCAGCTAAAAAGTGTGTCAGATTTTTGAAAAACAAAAAAAAAACAGATTGAACAGGGGGAGAACGGTTGGACGGAGCCGCAGGGTGGATTTTTGTGTTTGCTTTATTTTTTTTTTTCTCGGCAGGGCTGACGGACGGGATGACGATGGCGGCGTTGTCGTCCCGGTGTCGGATGAACTATTTGCTGATCTTCTTCAGACACCAACTCCTCCCCGTGGAACCGTTAATAAACAAAAGATTTCTTTGCAAGAAAAATATAGGAAAAGTAAAGAGAATCTGCGGAGGGAACGCAAATAAAAGAGAAATAGCTAAAGGTGAATTTTCTCGGACTCACAGATTCTGCTACTTCTTATTTTTCTTCGGAGGAAGGGATTTCAGAATTGCAGAAATTCCCGTCTTATTTTTCAGCTTCTTGCGACTGCTTGTCTTCTGGAAACACACATTTTCACATTTTGGTAAAATAGGGGTCATCTAATTTTTTTTATTTTTCGGGATGATACAACAACTTTAAGAGATAGCAGACTGAATCAGATATTTACAGAAAAAATTACAGAAAAAAAAAGAAAATGAGAACTCGTAGAGACGTAGATTCATCTTAAGATAGATAAATAAATAGATAAGAAACTATAAAAAATGTATTTAAAAAAATATCAACCATATCACAGGAAACAGTTACAAATGAAACAACAGAGAAAAGTCTTTAATTAACGACAAATTAGATGTATCAGTTAAAGCAATCTAAAATGGGAATGTATTTATTTATTCTTGCATTTACTTATTTCTTTATTCGCTCTTTTATTTCTTTTTGCATTTATCTTATTTTATTTTAGTTTAGTTAATTGGTTTGTATTTATTTTATTTTATTTCTTTTATTTTAGTAATTTTGTATTTATTTTTATATCTCACTGTGATGTATTTTAATAGAAGCTAATCGTAAATTCGGACCACATATATAGATAAATAAAAAAAAATAAATGTTTCTTTTCATTCAAGGCTCTGAACAGAAAACATCAAATGACAAAAAAAAAAAAAATACAAGGACCCCTAGGTGAGGCGTATATTCGATTTCAAATTGATTCAAACCCCGTCCAGAGAAAAACAATCCGTCAGGGAAAAATATACGTAGAAGCGCCTTGAAGAGGACGGCTCCCTCAAAGAATTTAATTTGAAACACCGTTGCGCTCCCGCACGCCGCAGCCTGACAGCCGGTCGCCATGTTTATTGAACAAACGTCCAGGGCGGTCAGCGGAACACCGACTGCGCGCCATCAAACACTCCTGGAGTCCAGGTCGCTATGACGACAAGCCGAACCGAATTGGATGGAAGCGTGACGCGAAGGCCGCAACTCACGTCGTGACCCGTCATGTAACCAGACTGGTTACGCTAGGCATCGTTTGCTGTCGTGCAATTTCACCATTATGGCTGATTACTGAATTAATAAATAGCGTACTGGAACACACACACACACACACACACAGAGTAAACTAATGGCCACATCCCTGGCTTGTGGTTCAAACTACTCTTTCCGCTCTGTTGATCCTGCTCTTCATGAAACTTTTCTTTTTTTTTTTTTTTTCTTTTTTTTTTTTTATCTCCTGATTCAAAACAGTTTTCCGTCTCGGTTCGTGAAGACCGCGGACAGCGTGTCGCGGGAAGCCCGCGGCGAGCGAGGGGAGGCATCGTGGAAGAAGGCTGGAGCTGAAATAACAAAATGACAAAAAAAAAAAAAAAAAAATGTTTTTACTTTTTTGGAACTGAATTATTTTCTACATCCCCTTTGATTCGGGGGTCAGGCAGGTTCCTTTCCCATCAGATTTGCATCCTTCACATAATTACGGGGCCGGAGAAGATGCCAAAGGGTTTAACCTGTATGATTAACATGAGAAAGTCAACTTTATTTTTATTTATTGATATTTTCTCAAGAAATTCGCAGCAACGATCAGAAATGTTCAATTTTCACCTCCAGTTATTATGATAATTGTTCTTGTTGTCATAGTTAATAATAATAATAATAACACTGATCATAATAAAATAGCAGAATTAGTGTAAGTAGATTTAGTAACAATACATAAATAATTATTATTTTTTATTCATCCAACAATGGGAAAATTATATCAAATGTATAATAGGTTATATGAAAATATTAGTATTCCCTCCAATATTAACATTATAATTAGGATCTCCAGTAGATTGTTATCATTTTTATTATTACAATTATTAGTAGTAGTAGTACTAGAATTAGTAGTAATAGTAGTAGTAGCAGTATTAGCATCATTTGCAGTGTTAGCATTAGCATTGTTATTATTTTTAGCATTTGTAGCATTGCTATTAGCATTTTTAGGATTATAACAAGGGAACTAAATCAGTTTCCTCTAGCAGTTCTTGTTGCTGTTGTTATTATTATTACTATTAATGGAAGTAGTAGTAGTAGTAGTAATTACTGTAGTAATCATAATTGTAGTTGTAACAACATTAGTATAATATGTTTGTCAGAAAAAAATAAATCTAAGTAATCAGCATAATTATGAGTATTAGCATTTGTATTTTTAGGATTGTATCCTGCAGGTAAGCATCAGCAATTACTACGCGATGGTGTTACTGACCAGCAGTTGCTGTGTTTGTTGTGGCGCTCCGAGCTCTGATCAAACATGCAGTACAGTGGCTGAATTTGAATGTGTTTCTGTCCAATAATAGCTTTTAGTGGAGCTTTTGAACTATTCCGGGAGATCTGCAGACAAACAGCGCCGAGAGCACAGCTCTCAGCAAAGGCGACCGCGACATGACCGAAAAAGGAAAAATATAAACCGGGCGCCGACCATTCTTTCAAAGCTTTGAGAGGGGAAACGGCGGCGCGGGTCCGGGTGAGTTCTACAGGGAGAAGATCGGTACAAATGCGAAACTCGGACTCCACGGTAGAAGGGGAAGCGGTGTCACACCTGCGGGGAGTTAGTTTTCCCTCTGAAAAGTGCCTCGCTCTGTTTCGAGGGTTTTTTATTCTCAGGCCCGAGTGGAAAAAAGGGGGCGTCCGCTGCAGGATGCTGCCTGTGGGGGATCTTTTTTTTTTTTTTTTTGCATGAGTAGATCTTTATGAGGGAGAAGTCAGAGTTGAGGAAACCTGGAGCGAGTGAGAAGGCAAGGAGGATGAAGATGCAGACTTTTTGTTATTATTATTATTATTATCATTATACCGTGATTGACTGACGACGGTTGCAATTAATGTTTGAACTGAATTTGAGCAGATGAGTGAAAGCAGAAACCCAAATGCAGGGTGAGAGTTGCAGATGGATGAATGAATGGAGGGATGAATGAATATATATATATATATAACAATGAAAAAAAGTTCAAGAAAATAGAATAAATATTAATAACAACAACAACAACAATAATAATACTAATAATAATAATAATAATCATAATAATAATGATTATTATGATTATTATTATTATTATGATGGTTATTATTATTATAATTATAATTATGATTATAACTATAATCATAATTATAATTATAACAATAAATAAATAACTAAGATTCATATTGACATTACTTATTATTATTATTATTATTACTATTATAAAATAGTAATAATAACAACAACACTACGTATAATAAAATTGCATTATTATTATTATTAGTGGTAATAGTAGCAGGAGCAGCAAATATCAGTATTATTCAATGATAATAATTATTATTATAATAATCAAAATAATATTCACAATAGTAATAATAATACTACCACTAATGATACTAATTTCTATAAAAATACAATAGTAATAATAATGAAAACAACAAGTATTATTATAATTGTTGTTGTTATTATTATCATCCTATCATAAGTAGTAATAGTAGTAGAAGCAGCAATATCAGCATTTTAAGCATTAATAGTATAATTTTTGTATAATTAGCATTGCAATAACAATTGTTAGCATTATTGTAAGGGAAGTCGATCAGTTTCCTCCTGCAGTTTTTGTGTTTTTTTTTATCATCATTATTAATTATTGTTATTATTATTACGATTATTATTTTTATCGTTGTTGTTTTTGTTTGTGTTGTTATTGCTGATAACATTGTTAGGGAGTAAAAAAAAAGAAGGTGGATGATTATAAGTTCCAGGGGTGATAAGGAGAGATAAGCAGGATGGAGAAGAGCTGGAGATGAAGCAGAGGTGAAGATTTGAAGGTTAACACACACACACACACACACACACACACACACACAGCGCCCATGTCGACCACCTGTACTTTTGTACAGGTCTGGTTTCAGGTCTAGTTTCTTTCTTTTTTACAACGATAGTGCGAGCGCAGCAAGAGTTAAGAGGTTTGAACCTTTCAAAGTTCAGGGGAGATTCAGACACGGCTGCTCCTTCGCTGTAATCTGGCTGGTAATAGAGTTTCTCTCGGGCCGGCTGAGAGAGAAAGGGAAAAAAAAAAAGACAGAAAATCTCCCCGGCGCTCCCATCGCCGGCACGATAACTCGGCCTTGTCTTGTCTAAAGGCCCGCAGATAAAAATCCCAGAGTCTGAAGTCATGTTGTATCATCTGGGCTGCGAGAGTCGGGAAAAAGAGAGAGTTGGTTTTCCGCGAGGTCTCGTCGGGGTCGAAAAACTCGCATTTTCCAGATTTATCAGTGAGAGAGTGAATGGTTGTTTTTTTTCTTCATGCATGCGACTGAATGGATGAAGGAACGAACAATTGATTGAATGAATAGATGAAAATATAGATGAAGGGTGGATGAATCCTAACAAACTGCTTATTATACTTCTATCCAGGTCATGATGTGTTTAAGAATATTTGAGAATTGGTGTTTGGAGGTGATTTCCCCTCAGAAAGTCATTTAATTGTAAATAACTACATGATTTAAAATTTAATATTACACACTATTACACAGACACTCGTGGCCACGTATAGCGCCCAGTTCAGTGGGTTAAATAATCCAAAAATTAAAAAAAATAAATAAATAAAATGAAATAAAAATAAATAAAAAAACATATAAAATATATATAAAAATTCTGAATATCACAAGGAATATTAAATTTTCTTTATCATGAATCCTGTTCTGTCAACCCCTATTTTCCTGCAGCAGTCGGGCAGAAACGTCACCCCCTTATTCATCCTCCGCATCATAGAAACTGTTTGTATATTACAAATTTAAAATTTATACAGCATTATGCAGACACGCTTTGTCACTTATGACACCCAGTTCAGTGGGTAAAATAATCTAAAAATAAATACAATAAAAATAAATATAAAATAAAATTAAAAAAATAAATAAATAAATAAAATAAAATATATATATATATATATATCGTAGCGTTTACACTTGATTGACGGAAAAACGTCAGTTTAATAAGCGATAGCTGTTGTCGGCCACAGCCAAGCCAATCAAGCCTCAATACCCCAGTTCCTGCCCAAATCCAGGCACCCCCAAATTTCTGGCACCCCAAATTTCTTGCACCCCAAAACCACACTCACAAAATCCCCATTAACCCCAAAATCACACAGAAACAAGCATCAACCAAAACCCCAACATTTGTGACATGCTACACTATATATGAAATACTGAGTATCACAAGGAACATGAAATTCTCTTTATCAAAAATCCTGTCCTATTTTTTACTTTGAGATTAACAACCAGTCACTATGAATCCGTGGTCGGAGGAGCAAAGGATAAACAAGGAGGGGAAAAGTAGGGAAAGGAGAGGAGGTGATGTTTCTGCTGCAAGAAAATAGGGGTTGACACTTCCTGTTTTGTCATAACCAAACACCGCAAGACCTTCACCGGCGCTCGGAGGTGAAGTAGTGGAGGAAGATGGAGGAAGCCCAGGTAGGAGAACGTTAGGCGAGAGAGAGGATATCCGAACAGGAACCCTCTGAGTTAGCGGTTAGCATCGCTGCACCTCCACGCCTCTCCTGGGATAATGAGAATAATTCCAATAATCAATATCGGCTGGACGGTCAGCGCTTCCGCCTCAGAGCGAGAAGATCCCGGCAGAGCCTTCATGTGTCCTCCAGGCTCTCCGGTTGAATTTGAGCAGATGAGGGAATCCCAAGTGCAGGGTGAGAGTTGCAAGTAAAGAATGAATAAATATATATGTATAATATATAATGATGATGGTGTCTGTAATCATAATTATATTGTATTAATGATACAATGCAGGACTGCTTCAGAAAATTAGAATATTGCGATAAAGTTCTTTATCTTCTTTCTGTAATGCGATTACAAAAATATCATACATTCTGGATTCATTACAAATCAACTGAAGTATTGCAAGCCTTTTATTATTTCAATATTGCAGATTATGGCCTACATCTTAAGAAAACTCCAAAATCCTATCTCAAAATATTAGAATATCATTATAATCGCATTACAGAAGATAAAGAACTTTATCACAATATTCTAATTTTCTGAGACATTCCTGTGATGTAATGTAATGTAAAATTAATAATAATAATATAATATAATAACAATAATAATAAACTAAGATTCATATTGATAATAATTATTATTGTTAAATTGTAACAACAATACATATAGTAAAATTGTTATTATTACTATTAATAGTGGTAATAGTAGTTGTAGCGGCAATATCAGCATTAGTATTATCATCATTTTTGCATTATTAGCATTGTGAGTACCATATTTAGCATTATTATAATGAGTTTCCTCTTGCAGGTTTTGTTGTTATTGAAATTACTTATTATTTCTGTAATTATAAAAACCCGGTTTCCACCGGGTTCAACAGTTTCCTCCCACAGTCCAAAAACATGCAGCAGGAAAATTGGAATAAACTGGGAAAAATTCCCCAAATGAGTGAGTGAATGATGTCTTTCTTCATACGTGTCCCTGCCGCAGCCTACTTAACATGTTTTTGGATCGTGTTCAAATCCAGTATGTCCGTCTTTATATTCCGACATTTTGTTTGTACGGCCGGAGTTTCCGTTTGCTCTCCAAGGCGACGCGTCTCCTCCTCGGTATCGTCCTCCTCAGCGAGGCCGCGGCGAATTAAGCGCCGGCGCAGGTTCCCCCCCTTTCCGGTCCTGATAGCTACGCACATCTTTTTGTTTTTGGTTGGTGCTTTTGTTTGCAACCTCGGAAACAGAAGAAGAGGCTTCTCTTTTTTTTTTTTCTTTTTCCGGTGAGTCGTAATTTGATTGACTCTAATTGATTGGCGGCGGGACGGCTCCTGAAGCCGCGGGATAAGGAAATGAACCAGGAGAGTCAGCGCCGGCTAAATTAGAGACCTCTGTTTTGTTTTTGTTTTGTTTTGTTTTGTTTTTTTTTTTCCCCACCAATTGGCATTGCAGAGCTGGGTTGTGATTTTTTTCCATCAATGTGTGTTTGTGTGTGTGTGTGTCGTAGGTTATCTATTTTGGCAATTAGGGGATCGTCCTCGGCGCCGTTTGGAAAAAAGGTTATTAGCAGCATGTGATGTCAGCACCGTCTCTTCTGCAGTCCTGCTGTTTTCGTCACTGTGTTTTGGAAACACGGCGCTTTTCATCTCAGCCTTTATTTACATTGTTCTCTAAATTCATTTGCATTGCATAACGGTCTATTTATTTATCCTTTTTTTTTTATTCATGGCAATTAAAAATTTGCAGGTGGGGAAGGGAAATGGCGTTGGACTCAGGTGGTTTGGAGCGGACATTTTTAATAACATTTCAGCGCCGCTGTGTTTAGCTCTCACACCTCAGAGCCAGAAGGTCTGACAGGGAATCTCCATGTTTTTCACTTTTGGTCCAAAAGTCAAGAAACGTGCAGGGAATTCAGCGGAGACCCTTAAACTGTCCAGACGTGTGAATAAGAGGGTAAACGGTTGAACGTCTCCGCTTGATGTTTGCATGTTTTCAGTACGAATGAGTGAACGATTGCATGTCTCTAGCGAGTGAATGAATGAATGAATGAATGAATGAATGAATGAATACTGACTTATGGAAACACATCAGGTGTTAGTATACTGCTCAAAAAAATAAAGGGAACACTTGAACAACACAATGTAACTCCAAGTCAATCCCACTTGTGTGAAATCATAGTGTCCACTCAGGAAGCAACACAGATTCATTTTGACTTGTTTTAAGGACATTACATCAAAGTTGGATCAGCCTGGACTTTGTTTTTACACTTTAATTTTGAGTGTGATTCCTAATCCAGACCTCCATGGGTTAATACATTTGATTTCCATTGATCATTTTTGTGTGATTTTGTTGTCAGCACATTCAACTGTGTAAAGAGCAAAGTATTTCATAAGAATATTTCATTCATTTAGATCTAGGATGTGTTTTTTAAGTGTTCTCTTTATTTTTTTGAGCAGTGTATATAGTACTAGTTTATTTTCCTCTGAACATCCATTTTTGGAAGATAATTAATTTCCTTTTGTACATTTATTGATTTTTTTTTTTTTTTTTTTTTTTCAATATGGCGCTGGAAGACGGTAATCTGTGGCAGCAGCTCCTACTATTTTTACCTCTTATCTTATGTGTAAAGGATGTTATGGCGTCGTGTACCTTTCTGGAAAGAACAACTCGCCGCCGGCTTTTCCCTGACGTTCACTATTAACATCACCCATGCATTATTGACCGCCGATCAGCAGCCGTACATCCTTTAAGGTCGGGCCGGTGGTTCTGATGTGATGCCGTTTGAGAGGCGGCGACACTTTACCCCTCCGCTGCATCCTTTTAAATAATTAGCCAGTCAGTTTTGAAGTAGCTTAGCTTGTAGCCTCGCTTCATAAATGTTTGATACCTTTGTGAGTCACCGAGCAGTTTCCTGGACCAGGGGGCAGCTCATGTCAGCTCCTATTGATACCGGTGTGTGTGTGTGTGTGTGTGTGTGTGTGTCCCCTTGGAAAACACTATTACTTTATATTTGCTCAAGCCTTACACCAGCTCCTTGTGCTCTTAAAAAAAAAAAAAAAAACAGGGAAAGCACTCTTGCTGATGGAGCTGAGGGTTTTAAAACCTTTTCAAAAACAAAACAAAAAGCCCCGGTCTCTAAAAAAAAAAAAAAATCTCAAGTTGGCCGCCGACACGTGGAGCAAAGAGCAGGAAGAACTCTGGTAAATACACTTGAATGAGAGTGAGGAGGGTAAAAGTGTGGTGTGAGGTTGTTTCTACCTCCAAGTCTTCTGAGTGTCCATCCATCTGCAGCCTCAAGCAGGACTTCCCTCTTGGTCCAGCTCTTCTAAGCGTTTCTCCTGGGTCTCCTCCAGGCGGGACAACACCTGGGATGGTCGAAACTCCTCGCCGTTTCTCTGAGGAACATCACCTGAAGCCCTGCGGAGGGAAAAGCGATCCGGGTAACTAAATGCTAACAGGTTAAAAACCGGATCATCTCAAGTAAACGGTTGATCCGTGCAAGGAGGGCTTCGACGCTCCGCTTTCACATCATCGTAAAGGCCTCGGAGGCCGGTTTATTTCCGATCGAGCGTTAAACCCTTTATCTGAAGAGCCGCCGTCTCCGGAGACGGGAGGGCGATTCCGCAGCTTCCCTTCATTCTCCGACGACGAAGCGGCCAGGATTGTCCGATGGTCGAGCATTTCAACATTCTTTTGGAGTTACCCTCCACTTATTTCTTGCGCTCCTGAAATCCGACACGAAGATTTCGTGATGTGCATTGAAGTCCCGCCGGAGGGCGAGGAAGGCGGCGGGAGAGCGGCCAACAGATGGCCGTGACCCCGGCCTCGTAAAACGGGGTAACCAATGGTCCAGTCGAAAATGAACGGTTATGAAATCTGCATCTGGACAGGGACAGCCAAACGCCAACATCTGTGAAATACCCGACGGCTCGGAAGAAGTTTGCAGCTCCTTTCGAAAGATTATTGGAAAGTAAACTCTCGGATCATTAAAACTGGTTGATTAAGAAAGCATGAGTGGGTGGAGGCCACGTCTGGCAACGGAGCTAACGGGGAATTTTTTTTTTTTTTTTTTTCGGAAGAGCAGCGCCCGGCTGCAGCACCTGGACGAATCAACCACAAGTTTTTAAAAGACGGGAAATAAAATCGGTGGATAGCGTGGTCTTACGGTACCGTCCATCTTCTGCCAGGAGGACGAGGCTTCCTTCTCCCAGGCCACTTGGTCCATCCCTTCCCGAGACCTTCCCAAACTGGCCCAGAGGTCCAGGGTGTCCTGGTTTTGGTCCTCGACAGCTTCTTCAGTCCGCTGCCATCAGGAGGGAAACTCCAAAAGACGTCTTCATCCACCAGGTTGTCAGGGAGCTCAACTCCCTCCCTGCTCTGCCCTCGCTACCCTTTCACCCCCCTAAACACCCACATACTGTGGATTCTTAGAATCCCCATCCACACACACACACACACACACTTGGAGTCATCAAGTACCTGCCACTAGATCTCTTTCATGGACTCACTTACTCATTCACTTCAATGAAAAATGCACCGTATAACCGTTGATGCAACTGCACTTTCATACTTTGCAACTGTAGCTTAGTCACTTAAAAAAAAAAAAAAAAAATCAAACCCTATCATATCTATCGCAGCATAACTTGTCATTGTTTGTTGTGACAAATTATTTATAATTTTTTGGTACTTTTGCACCGGGCGTTGTAGAGTAACATTATTTCAATGTGTGAACGACATTGTCTTTCCTACCTGAAGCTATCAGACTTTTTAATTCCTCTCCCTTCGGCCACAGGGAATCTTAAAATCTTAAAACCTCAAAAAAAAAAAAAAAAAAAAAAAAACTCACCCACTGTAAATTGTAATGGTTTATACTGTAATAATTTATCTGTATATATGTTCATAACTGTGCGATATTTCATTGAAGTTCCATGTGCAATATCCTGTCATACTCTTGTGCACTCCTTATCTTTCACTTGTTACTTAAGACACTTTATAGTTTATTTGTATTTCTTTTTCTCCCATTTTCTCTAATTTTTTTTACTGTTTATACAATTTTTCTACTATTATTAATTATTTTGATTTTTTTTTCTTGTAACTCTGGCACAACAATTTCCTTCGGGATAAATAAAGTTGTTTTTATTCTTATTCATAAAGAGATTGAACGGTGAGGTCTTTGTCATCCCCATGATGCACAACAGTGACGACCATCCAGGACCTTCCTGCAGAGATCCTGCGGATGAAATTAATTTCGAAATTAATTTTGTCCGTAGGATCTCTGTGACGATCGTGGACGGTCTCCTCTCTTGGGTCCCAGCTGGTGGGCTCCTTTGTCCGGACGCACAAACACATATCGAGATCAGACCGAGACATACAAGTCACATGAGGTCACGCTCGGATCTCCTAGACTTCCATGAATCGGAAGTCAAGCAGATTCGAGCACCACTAGAAGAGATTGCTGGAAAATGATTTTATTACTAGAATCAGATCAAACTGTCACCGTATCCCAAAAACAAAACTTGCTAAGTCTCTGATATATACAGATAACAGCTAAGCAGCGGGCAAAATCTAACACCGGACTCAAAATAAATCCTGACGAAAGCAGTGAGCGAAGAGCAGCAAAGGTGGATTCTGGACAGGATCAAACTACCGTAATTTCCAGACGATAAGCCGTGACTTTTTTCACGTAAACAACACTGCGGCTAATATATGGACATTTTTTTTGGGGGGGACGTTAACGAGCTTCACGCCGCTAAAACATTTATCCTCGTCACATCGGTTCGATGACATGACCGAGAAATTCTGAGTCCTTTCAACTCCGACACCGAAGAAGACGACTTTGACGGTTTTAGCGCGCAGTAGGAAGCCCGAGATAGCGATCGGCTAGCCGGTGCGGCTTATATTAAGGTGCGCTCAATAGTCCAGAAATTACGGTAATCGGACATACGACAAGACGGACCTACATATTGGAGGCGGTCACAATCATTACTACATCATCGGCAAACGCAAACAAAATAAAAAGGCTACGAAGAATTAAATGGACAATTCGATAATCCTTTAACAGCTGCAAGGATAATTAAATGTAACACATTTCAATGATGTTTAAAAAGATTAGATAGTGATTGTTTTTGTCATCCCCAAAGAGCGAACTAATGTTCCCTTTTTCCTTGACGGACGCTTTTACCCGTCAACGGCAAGGAACCTTACAAGAAGCTGAGCGTTGTCAGTCGGCACTCGAAACAAAAAATGGAAAATGTGCGATCCGTTCACAGAGTTCTTACGGAGGAAACGCATTTCGGCGATCTGAGGTTGGGGTGGGAACGCAGATCCAAAGGTGAATCGTCTTCTTCACCGATCGGACAGACAGATCAGATCCAGACATACGAGTGATTTTTTTTTTACGCGGTTTAACTCTCAAATGGGACCAACTTCTAGATGTTAATGAATCGGAGAACGTTTCGGTCCGTAAATTCGGATGGTTACGTTAATCGTAAAAGGTTCAACTTGTATCTCGCTGCTCGGTGTCAGCGCGGCGGTGCGCCGAAAGTCGATCGATTTTTAAACCGACCGACGAGCTTAATTTAAAATCGCGCCCTCGGCGTAAACAAACGGAGAACCCCCCCGTGGAGAGCCTTATTTCCTCCCCGGGAGTTTCAGGTTGAACCCCCGTCGGAGCGCAAGGAGACGCATGGGAAGGCCTGGAACTGGAAGGAGTCCCCATCGGTGCTCACTGCCTTCTGGAAGGCCTTCCGACAACCCTGACGGCAGCCTGGAGCCAAACGTCTGTATTTTCAAATCACGGATGGGCTCAGACAAAGACATCCCGTTGTGCGTGCAAATTAAATCATCTGAAATGTCGCCTCCGCATCCAAAAACTTGGTTGTTAAATCGATCAAACTATCGACGGTTGGACGGATACTTGCGCCGATAACCGATCGGCTGTAGATGAAGTCTGTAAATTACCCACCGGAAGTGAACCCTCGGATGTCACGATGTGATTGACAGCTGGTCGGTCCGGGTTAAGCCCCGCCTCTCGCCTAAAGACTGCTGCGATTGGCCGCGGCCTCCCGAAGACGAGGAGCGATTTAAATAAATAAGAGATTCTGCAGGGAGTCCAATGAGACTGGGGGAGTTTATATGAATGTGTTTTTCCCCATCAACTCTCCAGTGTGTGTGTGTGTGTGTGTGTGTGTGTTGCTCCGTTCCCACCAATGGGGTTCGCACCTGATGTAAGATTTGACAGTGGCAGAAGCCGATCCGGCGGCAGACTTTATTTCCCCTGTCGCTTCTCTGCTCCCTCCTGCAAATCGAAAAAGCGCCGGTGTCCCCACCCAGCGGAGCGCTTTCTCTTTTTTTTTTTTTTGCCCATTTCTTTTTTTTTTTTTTTTTTTTTTGCTACCCAAACTCGCCCAAGTCTGAGTTACAATTCGAAGAATTACACAAAACCTCGTCGGACCCAAGTACCGTTTCATTTTCAACATATCGGACATACTTATCTCATCCCGTGCATGTCTTTTTATGATCTTCAACGTCTTGTTTTTTTCTTTTTTAGATTGCCTATAGTCTTGATGTTCTATTGCGCTTTAAAAGAAAAAAAAAGGAAAAAAAAATCACACACACACACACACACATCTTGGTTTGATGAAAAGATAATCTTCTTTGGCTAAATCTTCACATCATTTGCTTTTAACCCTTAAAAAGCCCCCCCTTTGCTTTGTCCAGTTAATCCCGCACTTGTCTTAATCACTTCATCCTATTACAGCCGTTGTTCACAATCACCCCATTATTGATATACTGTGTGTGTGTGCATGTGTGTGTGTGTGTGTGTGTGTGTTGCTGCTTTTAAGGTAGGGATAATTGTAGCCTAGCAAATGTCTCCCCGCGTCCTTGGCACATTTGCCCCGTGCCAGATGCTGATATTTAAGCGACATAAATTAATGGCCGCTGCAATAATTCCTCCTCCTCCTCCCCCACCGGCTCAGTCCATCCCTCGCTCCGTGGGGGGGGGCGGAAGAGGGCTGGAGGAGAAGGAGGGGAGATTGTTGGAAATCGTGTTCGGCGACAATTCAATTCCCGGTTTCGAACACGAGGCGTTATCCGCCGACGACAGTCCCGCTTCCCGGTCCAGATCATCGCTGCTAATATATTAAATCGCATTATTTTCCTTTTGTCCCGAGTTGAAAACCTTTTTTTTTTAGCCCGATGTTTTCCCTATGAGTGTAAACTCAAATATAAACTAGACGTTCGTCAAAAATTCTTTTTTTTTTTTCCTGATCCAACCAATTATATTGTTGATACTTTGACGTTCGCAAAGCCGTCTCGGTAGAACCGGCTCAGACCCGCTTGGGTTGCTGATTAGGTGGTGCTGCAAAACGCAGTGCGTTTTTAGCAAATTACATTTTTACTTATTTATTTCTTTCTTTTTTTTTTTTTCTTTTTTTTCTCCGTTGACAGCAGCTGGTGGCGACCCACGCCGGGAACTTCTTGACTTTTTACACAACGTGTTAAAACCAGAGCAACGGGGAGTCGGGGCTGGTTAATAAGAAAAGAAGGTATTGACACCGCCTGACCACATAGAGTCTCATTAAAATAATAATATCGATAAGGCTTAGAATATTTATAGAGCGGAGATGTTAATTTAAATTGAAGTATACATTTTATTCATGAGAATCTGTTTCCACATCTTTCCGGTTTCCATAAAGTAAATTGCACTTCCACTACATTGGCTCTCGCTAGTTAGCAAGGCGCTAATCAGAGGTGCTCACCAGTCGATCGCAAAGGTAATACTGGTAGATCACATGACATTAAAAAAAAGTAGACGTCAGCCAATCATTTATTCCGTCACTTGATTGATATACATGACAGCCAATCAGATGACATCTGATTTTTTTTTTCTGACTCGGAGGTCACTGCACATGCGCAAACAACGGCGCAAAGTGTAGCAAAATGTTACCTGAAATTTTTAGCCCTCGTTTTTTTTTCTCTTAAACTTAAGAACAGTGTATAAAATGAGTTGGGGAGCTGGAACAAGTAAGAAGACAAAAATTTATTTCATACGGAATGGGAGGAGGACTTTTTTTTTTCCACTATGACATTTTAGAAGTGTCTTAGCCTCATCTGCTGGTCTAATATCGCAATACCAAAGAAGAGTAATGTGGAGCGGCATTTTCGGACTGTTTATGGAAAATACGACACGGACAACCTGCCGAAAAGCGAGCTGAGACAGAGAAAGGTGAAAGAACTAAAATCCCAGTTGTCCGGACAGCAGTCAGTTTTCACACAACATGCTTCAAAAACGAAAGCCGCGACCGAAGCATCGTTCCGGGCGAGTAACGTCATCCTTATTAAAACCCGGCAGATTCAATTCAGTGCAAGTCATCGGAGTGAACTTGGGTAATGACAAAAAAATGTATCGTAATTTTCCGGACGATAAGCCGCGACTTTTTTCACCTAAACAACAATGCGGTTAATACACACATTTTTTTTGGGGGGGGGAGTTAGCGCGCCTAGAGGTCGCCCAAGATAGCGATCTGCTAGCCGGCGGGGCTTACATAGTGTTGCACTCAATAGTCCGGAAATTACGGTACATATTTATTTTGCGTTGTGCAATATTGGCTCATGCGGTTATACAAGGTACATCTACATCAGGAGTGCTCGCACTTTTTCAGCATACGAGCTACTTATAAAAAGTCAAAAATGATCTACCCACAACAAATATGCAATACATTCTTTATAGTGCAATGTGTATTGATGGATCTTGCATGACCACATGAGCCAATATTGCTTAACACAAAATAAATATGTACATTTTTGTCAGCGACGGTGGTCCGGCAGATGAGGCTAACACACTTACAAAAATGTCATCTTAAAAAAAAAAAAAGTCCTCCCATTCCGTATGAAAGTGATAAGTTTTTATCTTCTTACTTGTTCCAGCTTTCCCACTCATTTTATACCCTTTCTCAAGTTTATTAGGAAAAATCCGAAGGCTAAAAATTGGAGGTAACTTGTTGACTCGCTTGTTAGTTTTGTTGCACTTTGCGCCGAAGATCCCATCTGATTGGCTGCCCCGTATATAAATCAAGTGATGGAATGGAAGATCGGCTGAAGTCGATTTTTTTAATGTCATCGATCTACCAGTATTTACCTTTGCGATCGACTGGTAGATCATTTTAACTTGGTCATTTTATAAGTAGCTCGAATGCTGAAAAAGTGTGAGCACCCCTAGGCTAGATACACCCTGGGTTAGCCGGCGTTTCTTTTTGGGAGGGTCTGATAGCTCCGTATTCGTCCCGAAGGGGAGTCGGTGTCCTGGAACGGATTGATCTTGGGGTTTGAAATTCAGTTGTCATCATTTTAACAAAAAATAATGGTGGAAATGATTTATATGTCACCATCGTTTCCCGAGCGGTTAGCACGCATGGCTGCAGCCGTCGCCTTTCTGCACCCCGATCTCCACTTCTTTCAATCACGGGTGTCATCGGGAGTGACATTTGCGAGTCGCAGATCTTCTTGAAGGCGATCGGGGAAGCCCTCGACCCCGACATCTCGTCGTTTCGCACCACCTGGTCGTACCGCTGTGCCTTTTGTGCGTTATTAGTGCTACTCCCGTGGCTTCTTGCACATCTTCCTTTCTGGCGTGATCTTCTTTCCATGTAATTCTCGCATATGCTTGACTGTCCGGGGCCACATGCAGGGCCACCGGGCGCATCAAATATTTATTTTACATGTCTTGGACGTTCGACCGCAGCCCATTTTGCGAAGAGGAAGTCATCAGCGTAGAGCGTCGTCCAAGGGTGTGCCTGCAAAAATTTGCCGCGATGGATCTATCTGAGGATGGCCTGGACAGAAGGGGCGAGAGAGCAGATCCCTGGTGGACGCCGACTTCCCCCCTTTTTTTTTTCCTTCTCTGCATTACTGGAGGGTGGACGGGTGGCGGGGGAGGGGGCGGCATTTTCACAAGAGATCTCTATCAGAGAAAAATCAGTGTTCAACAGTTCACTCAGAAATGAGACGGAAGAAAAAGCCTCACAGGACTTGTATGCTCTGTCCTCCCTGTCTCTTTGCAGCCGAGCCCTCGGCCTTCCCATCGTCTCGTCCCAAAATTCTGCAGCAATTGCGGCCTAATTTCACGTCCTCCGATCGGATTATTCATCCAGGGTAAGAAAAATACCGGATGTGGAATGGGATGGCCGGATCTGGAGGATCGGGGGGGTCAAACCCCTTCCAGCTCCCGGGCGTCACCCTTCCACTTCCCATCCTCTCGCTGCCGTGATGTCTCTATCAGTGGACGGTCTGGACAGGAGGGGCGAGAGAGCAGACCTCTGGAGGACGCCGACGCTAGCGGAATAACAGCAGTAGCTACGTCCACCTGACGTTGACGTGGTCCTGGGAGTTCTTGCAGCTTTTCCGAAACACGTCATCCACAAAGAACTTTTTTCACCGGGTTATCGACTGCGTGATTGATCTGGAATGTGAAGCGGTCGATGTAGCAGAGTCATTCCCACTTTTCCGCCAGCGCAGAAGCTCGTGCAGTGACGGTGAAATTATGAAAATATAGAATATATGTAGCGCAGCTAGCAGCTCCTCCTCAACACGTACTCATGGGATGCCCAAGAACTACCGTGTGATCGGCCGGAAAATTTGAAGCGAGCGGGAAAGCAGAGTTGGATAGTTTTGAGGACGAAATTTTTAAATGAATAATTTTTTAACGCACCTATGGAGATGTTTAAACACTATCTAATGGCTTACAATTTTTGGAAAGAGGTGCGTCAACAATGTGCGAAGAGGAGAACATCAGTCCCAAAACACCTTTATGACCAATTGACCAAAATGAAGACCAGCAACGCTCACCTTGCTTTGACGCTAACAGCCGCCAATTTCTTGTAGCACGTTAGCTTTGCCTTTCTTTGACTTTCTACCGAGGTATCCGATGGCCGCGAAGAATTCTCGTTTCGTTCTCGGCGCCGCAGAGGCCTAAAATCCACAGCCGCCGACATCATTACTCATTTCAGTCGAAAACGATAAGGTTGCATCAACAGAAGTAGGTGAGGCACAATCCAATGATGCTGCTCCTTATTTCTTTTTCATTTTTTTTTCCTTCAGTTGAAAGCGGCTGCGACAGCTCGGCGTTGGGCTCCCAGCGTCTGGGGCCGCCGCCGCCGCCGCCGCCGCCGCCGCCGCCGCCATCACGATAAGCTCATGGTGATGAAACCCGCTCTCACGGAATAAATAGTCGGGGAGTTTGAATGCCGCGGAAAAGCCGGCTGATTAATTTTTAAATGTTAATCTTTGAAGAAGCAGCAGGAGTGCAGTGGTTAGTAAAATGAAGGGCTGCCAGGACTCTGCAGCGGGATAATTAATAGTGCGGTCGGTGCTGTGGGAGAGATCTGCCGAGACCCGACGCCGATATTATACAGCTGTTAACTTTTCAGCCAATTCGGTCTCGGTGCTGTTGCCGCTGTTATTGTTGTTGTTGTTTTCTTTGTATGGCTTCTGTGTACGCGCGCATAATTATGTACATACACTAGGTGAACGGTTTCGCGCATGTGTTTAAGCCCCCCCCACCCCCCTTCCGTCTTCCCCAGAAAGCCCCTTGTGCACGAAAGCCAGCTGTTGCAGCTGGATTTACAACCTCTTCGACAAAAGCAGCTCGAGCGCCGCGCCTCCTTCCTCCCCCCCACCTGCGAACGTCGCGTGATGTTTAATGCGATTTCATAAATTGGAATTGAAAACCCCAAGACGGCACTGTCACTATATTTGGGTCTGTTGTTTTTCTTTGTTTTTTTTTTTTCTTAGTGACCACCCATTTAACGACTTTAAATCATATCCGGTAATCTTATCAAGCGTGTTTGGTTGCGCTGCCCACAACCATTCCATTTTTATTTTAGTAATTAACCCCTGTTAAGGCCTAGAGCTGCCCAAGTTAATGAAGTTGAGATTTCTGCGCGGGATTAATTAGCGCTCAAATAGGAATAAGGGGGGAAGGGGTGACTGAATAAACAATGTAATAAATGACGCGGCTCATGCCACGGTCTTTATTGCACAATTAAACCGGAATTGTCTTGGGATCAGGCAAAGCACACACAAGTTACTCTCATAAGCTCGCCCCATATATCATGCCTTCACTCTTAATGGGTAGAGCGTCGCCAGGCAAAACCCCACGGTGATATTTAAAAGACTTCGGATAAACACAGACATATTTCGCGATGTCTCATTACCAGCCACCTAAATAAAGAACACCTAGTCGAATTCGCCCACGGGCTGACAAATACCCGAGAGTCTCTCTGCATGGAAATCCAATGCGGGGAAGAGATCACACGAAAACACCACGCGCTAAAGAGATAAATAAAAACACCACGAGTCACATTACGTTTGCAAGGAATCTTCCATGTTTGGTAATTGGCCACGGGGAGGAAAGGCTTTTGAAGACGTAATTCCGCGCTACACCTAGCATGTCTCGTTGCTGTTGCACAAAAAAAACCCTTTTGTGTTCTTATCCGTCCTGGGAGACGGCGTTTATTGAGAAACTGCGTGGGAATGGAGCCGCAACTCGATGATGAGCCCGTGCCCCGTTTCGGGAGGTGATTAAGGTGGTCCGGGAGGTTTCGTTAGCGATGTGATCTCGGTGACGGTTTAGCCGGCGACTTCTAACAACCTCTGGAACCGCGGAACGGCCCCCGACCGGAATACCGGTATGCCTCGTGTTGCTCGGGCTACGTAGCGACACGTAGCACCGGAAAGAAGCCGGAGTCGTTCGCCGCCGGCATTTTTAAAAACATTCAAAAGAAGCAGCTCCATGCTAACGATAGCGGTGGGCACGTGCGCGCCGGTAAAAAGCAGCGACTTGTGCGATCGCAGACGCCGTGGATATCACGTCGGTTTTTGCCCGTTTCACCTCTTCAGCTCCCGCGGGGGCTCCCCACCTCCCGAAGCTTTTTTTTTTTTTTTTTTCCCATTTCTTTGTCTTTTTCTTCTCTGCTTTACTGGTGGCTGGAGGGGCGGCGGCATTTTCACAAGAGATCTCTATCAGAGAAAAATCAGTGTTCAACAGTTCACCGGGCAACGCTTCACTCAGAAATAAGACGGAAGAAAAAAGCCTCACAGGACTTGTATGCTCTGTCCTCCCCCTCTCTTTGCAGCCGAGCCCTCAGCCTTCTCGTCGTCTCGTCCACAAATCCTTCAGGGGTTGCGACCTAATCTCCTGTCCACCGATGGGATTATTCATCCGGGGTTAGAAAATACCGGATGTTGATGGGATGGTCGGGTCGGAGGTTGTTCTCCCCGCTTACGGGCACTTCAAGCATCCTCTTGAGCGTCCTCTGATCAAACCCCTGCCAGCTCCGGGGCGTCGCCCTTTCACTTCCAATCCTCTCGCTGCCGTGATGTATCTATCTGTGGACGGTCTGGACAGGAAGGGGGCGAGGGAGCAGAACTCTGGTGGACGCCGACTCAAATAGGGAACGGGGTTGATGTTCCTTCACGGCACCACGCTAGCGGAGTCACGGAAAGGTAGCTACGTCCATCTGACATACGCTCGGACATTCCTTGGGATTCAAGCAACTCTGGGACTTCTCACGGCTTTTCCACATCATCTTGAACTTTTATTTTTCTCCCAGAACTATTGAGTGGTTGATCAGGAATCGGATGCAGAAAGTCCTGGCTTGGGTTTCGAGAACTAGCGTCTGATTGGCAGGGAAATTTGTATTGAGTGGGAAAGCCAAAGTGTCACGTGGAAGTTTCTAAAGGGCTGGATAGTTTTGTGGACGAAATTTTAAAATCATTTTTTAATGCATCTCATGATGGCTTACAATTTTTGGAGAGAGGTGCCTGAACATTGTGCAAAGTCCCAAAAACCTTGCGGTAGCGCTTTGACGCTAACGACCGCGGCTTTCTTCGAGCGCGTTAGCTGTGCCGCAGGGGGCGGAGCCTACGGGCGCGTCCGCAACAGATTTTCTACCTCGATATGAACGGGAAGGGTTTGTAAAGTACCTCTTAGTGGAAGCGGTCTCTGCTATCGATGTGGTTTGTTTGTGTGGGCGTCTGACTCGGGAGGGTCGGGGGTTTGTTTTCCCGTTCACGGGCACTTCCAGCGTCCTCTCGAGCGTCCACTGATCAAACCCCTTCCACTTCCCGGGCGCCGCCCTTTTACTTCCCGTCCTCTCGCTACCGGTTGAGACTCCCGTTGCCTCCTCGCCCATTGTTCCGTCGGCGCGTTCGGCTTTAACAAGCTAGCTAATAAGTCGGCGCGGCAATCGGAGCCGACTCGGATGATAGTTTCCAGTATTTGATCTAAACTACCCCGAAGCTTCTGCTGCAGTTTTTTTTTTCTTTTTTTTTTTCTTTTGAGCAGCACGGAACAGCGAGTCAATGGCGCACTTCCTGCTGGATCAGAGCGTTATACACTTCCTCCAGTTGTCGGATATGTATTATTCATTATAAATCCTGTCCTCTGGCTACTGCATGCAGAATGTTTGAGCTCGGGCTGCGAACCGATCGATATAACCAGCCGGTAAACATTTGCAGAGATCCGAGCCCTCTGAAATCTCCGGTTCTTTATATGCGATACTTTGGCCGTGAATTAATCTTCTTAAATAAACCTCTGTTGTGACTGTAGCGTCGGCTGATCTCGGTGACATTTAAAACCGATACACGGGTTCCTCTTATGCGATAACTATAATAAGAATGAAAACAATGAAATAAATAAAAGTTTGACTCCGGCGCTAGTCCTTGGGAGTTCATGTTGACGGTACGAATAGAAATACTGATAGCTTTGGATCGACGGGAGCGAACAAAAGAAGCGGTCCCACCCCGTACCGACAAACCAAGAAAACGCAGTTATTCAGTTATTAAGGACGGACGTCGATAGACGACCCTCCCCGCCGCCCCCCGAATCCCCTTCCTCGCCGTCGACCGAATCAATTACACAGAACATATCGGCGTTATTAATTCGCAGGGGTTCCTCGGCCCCTGAAACCGGACCTGTCAATAAATATTTAAATAGAACAAGACGTATTAATCTTAATTACGCCGCGGTTAGTGCACGGGGAAATTAGAAGCGGTGTGAGACGACCGGGGGAGCGTGAAAATAATCACCTGACGCAACGAGGAGACCAAAGCCTGAGCTTTACAGTCCGGCGGTTTCCCCGCGATATAACGGAGGGAGGGGGGAGATCAAAAGGAAGAGATGGCGCTTATCCACTTCCCTTCACTAATGCCGGGTTTCATGTCGACTCTTGAAGTCCCTCATTAAGCCAATGCAAAGTGGCAAAAGGAAAATAAATCTAAGATCGCTCTACCTTCACATGAGTCCTTTTATCTCATGCACAAAATAACTCCTCTTCCCTTTTTTCCACCATTAGCCCGTTTTAGCACAGTTTTAGCGAAAAAAACGCATCTCGACCAAAAAGTGAGTCGCTGCTCTCCGGGAGGAGAGCGAGGTAAGGCTTCTTTGTTTTTCTTGTTTTAAAGTTCACTGGGAAAATGTGTTAAGTGAGATTGGACTGCATTTCAAGAAGAACAAAATTAATTTTACACGACGGTGGGTTCGATACATCACAACAACAGCAACAATCACCATACTTCTACTGGTAATAATAATAGTATTAATAATAATAGCAATAAAGATTGAAATAATAATAGTAATAACAATAATAATAATAATAATAATGATACCAGTAATAATATCATCATTATTATCACCATTATTATTATTTATAATTATAATGATAACAATGCTAATAATACTTATGATCATAATAATAATAATAGTTGTAATAATCGTAATAATAATAATAATAATAATAATGATAATAATAATACCATTCATAATATCAGCATTATTATCACCATTATTATTATTTATAATTATAATGATAACAATGCTAATAATCATAATAATAATAATAATAATAATAATAATAATAATAATAATAATAATAATAATAATAATAATAATAATAATACCATTCATAATATCAGCATTATTATCACCATTATTATTATTTATAATTATAATGATAACAATGCTAATAATACTAATAATAATAATAATAATAATAATAATAATAATAATAATACCATTCATAATATCAGCATTATTATCACCATTATTATTATTTATAATTATAATGATAACAATGCTAATAATACAAATAATAATAATAATAATAATAATAATAATAATAATAATAATAATAATACCATTCATAATATCAGCATTATTATCACCATTATTATTATTTATAATTATAATGATAACAATGCTAATAATACTAATAATAATAATAATAATAATAATAATACTGATAATAATAATAGACACAATAATAGTAATAATGATAATGAAATAAAAAAGGGTTATTGATATAAGAGTTGCAGTAATAAAAACAATAATAAAAATAAGAGTGATAATGATGATAATGACTATTATGATAATAATAATGACAACAATAATAACTATTATTATAGTAATAACAACAAAAAACAACAATAGATAACAATAACAATGATGATGATAATGATGATGATGATAATAATAAGTACATGATATTTATTATTACTGTTATCACTTGCATATTATTATTAATATGATATTATTATTGTAGTAATAATAAAACGATTAATTACAATGAATATATGGTAGACGGGTGCAGGAATCGGAGGTCTAGAGGACGAGCAAAGAGAAGATTTATGGACGTATTGAGAGGAGGATATGAAGTGAGTCGGTGTGAGAGAGGAGGACACGGAGAATAGAATTACATAGAGAAAATTGATTGGCTGAAGGCAAAAGTCGAAAGGAAAAGAAGATAGTAAGAGTAACAATAATCACAATAATAATCCTAGTAGTAGTAATATTGATGATAATAATAATATTAGTAATAACAAATCAGAGTGGTCCTATGATGGATCCTCGGTGAACTCCGCTGGCATGAGCTCCAACTCTGGATAAGCGATTTCAATAACAAGAGAATGCATGAAAACTACCCGGGTGGGTTGCAAAAACAAACCAGTAACCCGGTTCCTCATTGGTCCATGAACAGCTGATAGCATGAAAATGAAAGTAACCGTTGCTGAACGCAGCGTAAGGATGTAACTCGTGGGAGGTCTGATGGCGTGTGCCCGTTCCGCTCTTCTGAAACCCCCCAAAAAGCGCTCCATAATAATAATAATTCGAAGAGCGAGGGGGTTTATTTGTTCGGAGCGCGGAGAAATCGGGGATACTCCCCGTTTGTGGTGGTGAGCTCGCCGCGTGCCTATTTCCATTTTAATTCGAGCGGATCATTGAGCGTACAGGGCGCTGACTGTGTTAGGCAAGCATCTATTATTTGTTATTTATAACCATAATTTGCAACGACAACAAGAGGATTTTTTTTTTTTTTTTGTTTGTTTGTTTTGTCCCTTTTATTTTTTTCACAGGAAACGCGCTGCAGCACCGCACATCCTTAACAAGCTTTGCCGCTTTTTTTTTTTTTTTTTTTTTTTTTTTTTGTGCCTTGTATTCTGTAAGACTCACTGTGCGATCCATTAAAAAAAAAAAAAAAAAAAAAAAGGCGTATCTGAAATGGCCCCGCGCCGCGCGGAGCTGCCAGGGGATTTCTATTCACTCTTTATCTTTTCATTCTGGAATAACACATGGTTATACGACGGTTTTCGCTTCAAATATGTTGTAAATGATTGTCTCTCCTTGGCAGTGTGCGCGCCTGTAGCACTGGGTCTGTGTAAAGCCCGCATAAAGACAGCCTTTACATCTGTTTGGCCTTATTGCCGATGCACTGTATAACACCCTCAGGAATAACCGGCGCTGCGGCGTCTGATTGAGCCGCCTGGCAGCAGATGTTTCACGAGAGGGAAAGCAGAGCCCGGGTGAAGCTCTTTGATGAGGCAAGAAAAACCCCAAGACGGCTGCCCGAACCCCCCCCCGTCCTCGTTGCCCGGCGTCTTCGGGGTGAAACTACGAGGTTACCCCGGGGATGCGGGGAAGTGGCCGTCCCGTCTGGTTGTTTTTTTTTTTTGTTCACGATAATCCGAGGGACAACACGAAGCCTTTTGACCCATTTGTTCTGATTATGAAAGCGAATCGGTCTCTGGGCGTTTTTTCCGTGAGAGATACAGCCAGAGTGCAGAAACCGGCCAAAAGGCTTATTCTCTAATAGCATTGGCGCACACACACACACACACACACACACACACACACACACAGACAGAGTTGAGAATTAACTGGATGTGGACCACCGACGGCTCGGTTATGAAGAAAACAAAATATGAAAGCGCAGTGAGTGGGAAGTCGGGGGCCGAAGGACGGGGTGGAGTGGAAAGTGAAGTGGTAAACATCCAAACCGGGAAGGTTTTGGTTGTTTCGGTTTTGTCATCGAAGGATCCGATCTGGGAGGGTTTTCAGGAAAAGTCTGCTGAATCACGACTCCAGCTATTATGTTTTTATTTCATCATCGGCTTATATACACTGCTCAAAAAAATAAAGGGAACACTTAAAAAACACATCCTAGATCTAAATGAATAAAATATTCTTATGAAATACTTTGCTCTTTACACAGTTGAATGTGCTGACAACAAAATCACACCAAAATGATCAATGGAAATCAATTGTATCAACCCATGGAGGTCTGGATTAGGAATCACACTCAAAATTAAAGTGTAAAAACAAACTCCAGGCTGATCCAACTTTGATGTAATGTCCTTAAAACAAGTCCAAATGAATCTGTGTTGCTTCCTGAGTGGACACTATGATTTCACACAAGTGTGATTGACTTGGAGTTACATTGTGTTGTTCAAGTGTTCCCTTTATTTTTTTGAGCAGTATACTTATCATCCGTTAACTCGTTTGTTATCTTTACCGCTTATCCTGCAGATGGGACCTTATTTTATTTTATTTTTAGGACTGCAAGACTACATTTTCCTACACGTACAGCGTCTTACCACCGTTCCTCATGTAATATTCAAATTCGCTCTGAATTTACAGTTTAAAAAACATTATCTGTTAAATATCGGCAGGGTTTTTTTCAGCGACCGGCACGGCCAGAAGAAGATATCACCGCGGATATATACGTTTTCCAAACCCTACAAGCACCAGTGGTCCACCGGGATTATTCAACATTTGTGGATTTTTTGTGTCGTTGAAGATAAACTCACCTGCTTTGGATAAACATGCGTGTCGGCAAACACGTGCCGATCCTACCTGTTGCTGTGGCCGAGACCTCGCGCCTGCAAGACGAACGCCAGGGCACAGTTTTCCCTCGCGGATCCCGGACAGCGGCGACGTTCTTCACGTTCTTCCCTTGCAGGGAAGATTTTAATCTTCTCGGAGCCAAAGCGGAGATCCAAAACTGTAAAAACTTCCTCCTTCTACGACGTTGAGTCCGCTTCCTTTTCTTTCTGGGAGTATTAATCGATAAAGATATTCCAGTCAGTTCCATGTCAAGTTTGAAGCATTTGCATATCAGATGGAAAACTTAAAAGTAGCTTTTCAGATTTTTTTTTTTTTTTTTACCCTTGCAGTTTATTTTAATCTGTTTAATAATAATGCACCTATTTTAAGTTGCACCTCAGGAATCAGACTCTCGAAACACTAAGAGGGTGGATGAAGATGCATTTGATGTCCCTTTGTTTCGTCCGAACCTGTGAGGAAACAAAACAAATCGTCAGAGATTCATATGAGACGTCATTTTCATTTCCAGGAAACGGGAGTGAGAAAACCGGCATGTTAGCAGACAGCGGTTTGCAAAACTAACTTTTGCTGAAGGGAGGACGAACCTCCGGGTCACCCAGGGAACCCCGAGCAGGAACCCCGACTCCGAGACGTTCGAATTTCCCTCCAGGAACTGCCACTTTTTAGTTTTGTATTTTTTTACGTTTGTATTTTGTGCGTGCGGCGCAGTGGTTAGCACTTCAGCTTCACGGCACGAAGGACCCTGGTTCAGGTCCGACAAGGGGTTCATCCTGTTTGGAGTTTGCATGTTCTCCCTGTGTCCCCCCAAAAAAATATGTAGCAGGTTCACTGGGGAAAAATCGCCCCGAATGAGTAAATGAGCGACCACCTAAATTACATGACATTCCAGTCATTTGGTCGACACTTTTAACCAAGGCGACTTACAAGAAGTGCAATTACGTCACAGAAGATCCGAAGTATCAGTTGTCGGAAGTCCGAAGTGACCACTCTACCAAATAGCCATCTCAGAACCATATACATACATACACTCTTTTTTGGGGGGTTGGGGTTGGCAGCTAGGTGCGATTAGTTGGGTACTGCTTGGTGAGGAGGTATGTTTTCAGCTCACGTCAAAAGATGTGCAGCGACCCCGTTGTTCTTATCTTTTTCGGGAGTTCGTTCCACCGCTGAGGCCGGGAAGAGCCGATACCAGTTCGACGGCAGCCGGGGGCTCCGAGTGATGGAGGACGGTCGTCCAGAGGTGGCAGATCCAAGGGGACGAGTAGGGACATGTGGCTCGAACATATCCTGGAGATAAGAAGGGACTGGACCATTCACTGCCTAGTAGGCGAGCTCCAGGGACTTGAACTTGATGTGGGCGGCTACTGTGAGCCGGTGTAGGGACATAAGAAGGGAGAATTTGGGCCGGTTGAACACCAGAAGGGCTGCCGCTTTCTGAAGAAGCTCCAGAGGCCTGATGGTCACCGCTGGGGCACCGGCAAGGCGGGAGTTGCAGTCGTCCAAAGAAAGATGACGAGAGCCCAGATGAGTATCTGCATCGTATCCTCCGTGAGGATCTTCCTGATGTTGTAGAGGAGGAAGCTGCAGGAACGTGCAACCGCTGTGACCACACCCAGGTTTCTCCCAGTCAGGGTTGGCATTACCACGGTATTGTCAACGGTGATGTTCAGGTCTCTGTGCGGAGCTCAGTCTTGACTAGATGTTCAGTTCCAGGGTGAACCCGCCTTTAGGATAAGCGGCAGAAGTTGGACGGATGGATGGCAGTGAGGGACCGGGTCTGGACCAGGTCTGGACCACCGCTTTGACACTGTCCGAACCCCATCTTCATCAACGGGACATTGTAGACGAGTACAAGTACCCGGCGTCCAATTGTCTAAGAAACTAGACTGTACTAGTTGTTCCTCGGGAGATTCTTTCAGCGTCTGCAAAGCTGCAGATGTTTGATCAGAGAAGGGTATCCAGCATCATCAGGAAGGCCGGCTCCATACTGGGAGTTGAACCGGATTCGTCGGCGGAGGTGTCCGAGAGGAGGAGGCCGAAGGAGCTGCTCGGCATCCTGGACGACGCCTCCAACCCGTGAAGTCCTACCAGAGCTCCTACCGAGGCCTCACTCAGCCGTGACCATCAAACTTTATCACTCCTCCCCTTCCTGCAAGAAGGAAACCCGACAGCAATATAATCAATATCATGTTTCGAGTGAATGGATGTAACGTTGGAGCCTTCCGGCAAAAGAATTTCCTTCGGGATTAATAAAGTTCTATTCAATTCCATTAAGCTCCAAAACAAGCCACCGAAGAAGGAGAGGAAGATGACGCAAAGCAGCGTTCATGTTCTACATGGCGGGGATAATAACCACGGACTATCAGTCGGGCTGAAGTGATTATATCTTCTCCCTGCACTGCCGTGCGCTAATTCTGCATTTATTTTGGCCAAAACGTCGATGTAAATCCCACTGCAGCCGCCCAGAAGAGCTGGGACCTCTTAGTCGCTCGGCTTCTCACTGGTCCTTTCCGTTTTGTTGCAAGAAAACATGGGGATTTTGATATGAGATGATTTTATCTATGTTGTTGCTGTTGTTGTTGCCATGCTCTGTTGTTTTAGGTCCTCCTATTTATTGTTTTTTTTTTCCCAAAATCAATAATAAATCAATATTGTTCAGCTCAATCTCTTTATGTATTTTTCAGATTATCTTATTTATTTTGGGCTCTATCTCAGAATATATATTTGATAAGAGGCGCCTTTTGTAAAGTGCACCAAAACCAAATATGAAAAAAAGCCAGGATAAAAGGAGCGATTGATGATATAAGACTTGCAGTAATAACAATAATAATCATAATAATAGCGATAATGACGATGATTATTGTTATTATTATAATGATGATAATGATGTTAATAATAACAATGATGATGATGGTAATAATAATAACAATAACAATAATAATACTGATAATAATAATAATAATAATAATAATAATAATAATAATAATGAAGTTTAAGTATAATATAAGTAATAAGTAAAATGATAATAATGATGATAATTATTATAATAATGATAATAATAACACAGTATAAGTATAATATAAGTAATGCGTACAATAATAATAATAATGTATAAGTATAATATAGGTAATGACTACAATAGTAATAATAATAATAAAGTATAAGTATGAAATAAGTAATGAGTACAATAATAATAATGATAATAATAATAATAATAATAAGTATAAGTATGAGTATAAGTATAAGTAATGATAAGTACAATAATAATATTTTTTATTATTTTTAGCATTCCCATTTGCATTAGCATTATTATCATTCTGGTAATAACAATGATAATAAGAAGAATAATGATTATAAGAGTAGTTATAGTGAATACATTGGTTGACAGATGCTGGAACTGGAGGTCTAGAAGACCAAAGAGAAGATTGATGGACGCAGTAAGAGAGGATTTGAAGTTGGTGTGAGAGAGGAGGATCCAGAGAAAAGGGTTAGATGGAGAGGTTTGATTGACCCCTGAAGGGAAAAGTCCAAAGGAAAAGTAAAAGATCTTAAGAAGAGCTGAATGTGGATTGAAACATCACGCCAAAATAAACTGTCTTTGCTTCGGAGCCTTCTTGGTGTGAGGATTTTTTTTTTCAAACCTTTGTTCAGTCCATATATTTGTTCCATCATCCATCCCTAACTGGCCAGCAGATGTGCGCAACCACGGCACGGGATGCAACGTCTGTGAAAGTGAAAAAGGCAAATCAAAAAGCGAAAAAAAGTGTAAACTCATCAGATTTGTAGTTCCTTTGCCTCCTGCTAGCTTCGCATTTTCCCTTCAACGGCCTCAGTGAGGCTTTTTCTCGCCGGGTTCACTTTCAAACCCAACCTGCAGGAATCACAGCGTCAGGAATCGCCCTTCCGTTCAGAGTCCTGCGACGAGACGCTCTCCCGTCCCTTCTTTGCATCCAACAACAAGTCCGGAAAATCTAATTGGACTCACACATGAAAGACTTTGTTTAATCCTCACTAATAAGGTGAGCTCTGTAGCATCACACACACACACACACACACACATAAACACCAACACAATGAAAGGCTGAGAGGAATCCTCCATGTAGAGTAATGAAGACATTGTCCAATATTACATTTCTGCAGTGGTGGACCTTCAGGGCCAGCAAGGCCTTCTCTGCTGGCCTTGACACTATCAATATCACTGACTCACAAGTGTTCAATATATTCACATTAATCTTCTCTCCATTTTTTTTTTCCCAAACTTTTTTTTTTGCGCCGCTTAGCTTGCGGCAGCGTTTGTTCGTGTCAGGGTTTTTATCCAATCAGATTTCAGCCGTCGCCTTTAAAGGGCATCTGCCTCCGAGGCTTTGAAAGAAATTGTAATGAAGCCGTTGCTTGGACCGATCAGATCTGGCAGATCGTACGCTTGCGTTTCCACATATTTTTGATTGGCTTGTGAGCCGAGCTGCCGCAGCTAGCAAAACGCACCCTGCGCTAGCTAGAATGCTTTCAGCTCTTCTCGGGGAAACCAAACAGAATGTTGGAATAATCACATTTCGGTGAATAAAATGAATTTATTTGCATTTCTTAAGATACGGTCTGTCGTTCTATTGGGTTAATATTGATGTTTTTGCTGATGTGGCACAGCTGAGGCTGCAGCCAGAAGAGACTTGATGGACTAAATCGAATTTCTTGCTTCTGCATTCCTGCTACATAAGACACCCGGTTGCGACGCATCGGCTTGTTATTGTGTGTCTGTAGAATTTTATCGTAGTTTTGGTATTCGGAGATGCTCCAATCCAGGGAGGACGCCGCCGAAGTCCTGGATGTGAAACGTACCGATCCGCCATGTCAGGGTTTCACACCTGGGTCCAATTCGTAATCGGCGCCAGCTGCAGCAGCGGCCGCTAATCAAGATCCCTATAAAGGGCAGCGGCACGCTCTGCCTGGCGCCGGGGGATTGTGGTTGCCCAACAACCCTGACCTTGTGGATCCCCACGACCCCTGTCACGACCGGACCCTGAGAGTAGACCGGGACCCCCTGGTGGACCGCCGGACCCCGACCCTGCGAGATCCCCGTTATGACCGGACCCAGCCGGCCGGTGTAACATCGGACCCTGACCCTGCGAGACCCCCTTGTGGACCAGGCCCCGGACCTTCGGACCCTGACCTTGTGTGACCCCCTGGTGGACCACCGGACCCCGAGTGTAGACCGGGACCCCCTGATGGACCACCCAACCCTGCCAGAACCCCGTTACGACCGGACCCAGCCGGCCGATGTAACATTGGACCCTGACCCTGCGAGACCCCCTTGTGGACCAGCCCCCCCCCGGACCTTCGGACCCTGACCTTGTGAGACCCCCTGGTGGACCACCGGACCCCGACCCTGCAAGAACCCCATTACGACCGGACGACAGCCGGCTGGTGTAACATCAGACCCTGACCCTGCGAGACCCCCTTGTGGACCAGGCCCCCTTCGGACCCTGACCTTGTGAGACCCCCTGGTGGACCACCGAGCCCCGAGTGTAGACCGGGACCCCCTGGTGGACCACCGGACCCTGACCCTGCGAGATCCCCGTTATGACCGGACCCAGCCGGCCGGTGTAACATCGGACCCTTACCCTGCGAGACCCCCTTGTGGACCAGCCCCCCCCCCCCCCCCCCCGGACCTTCGGACCCTGACCTTGTGAGACTCCCTGGTGGACCACCGAGCCCTGAGTGTAGACCGGGACCCCCTGGTGGACCGCCGGACCCCGACCCTGCGAGATCCCCGTTACGACCGGACGCAGCCGGCCGGTGTAACATCGGACCCCGACCCTGCGAAGACCCCGCATCCCATGGTTAAAAATAAAACATCCGAACATAGTCCAGCCTTGGTGTGGTTCCCTGCTCGAGTCCGCCTCCCGACCCGTGACACGCCACTGCATTTCCAGACATTTCTGATCGTCATGGACGTCATGGAGTCAAACCGGCGTCCTGACCCGTAACCCCCGAACGCAGCTACGCAACGGCGGCCTCCACTTAACGCGATCTCCCAGCGGCTTCCTTGAGGCAGAAGTGGCAGTGGACCAGACGCCAAAAAAATAGTGTTTTTTTTTTTTTTTTTTTCATATTGCGTTTGGGTTCGAGACGCCCCAGAACCAACCCCCCCCATTGGCCTGTAAATAAGAGCGAGCCCAGTGAAGTGGTGGAAGGACACCCGGGAATCAATCACGCAATTATCCAGATTTCCGCTGTCACTTCAAAAAAAACGGAGAAGTCAGAGTCCGCCGTTTGAATTGTGTGTGTGTGTGTGTGTGTGTGTGTGTGTGGGCGCGGGAGCATGACTCTGTTTCATCAACGCGGATTTCATTTCGGTGGAAAGTACGGCGTTGTCAGTCGGCCCCTCCGTCGAAGCGAAAAGAAAGGAGGGCGGTTCGCTTCTTCCGATCCGTCAGCGTCGCCGAGCGGCTTTTGCTCGTGAGCACGTGAGCTAATCCGAGCCAACGAGCGGCGGGCGCTAAACCGCCCGTCGTCCAATTATACGCTGCGGATCCTTCGGGGGGGGCGAACATGTGCTCCGACAAACGCGTTAAACTCAAACGACGTTCGCGGCGTGCGACCAAAGTCCTGCGGGATTCATGCAGCCATTATCTACGCTACTTATTCCGCGGCCTGTCCGGATCGGCGACGGGCGAGAAGCCGGTTCAACCGCTGAGCGGCCGCCGGAGAAGGAAGTCCGACACGTCATCTAGAAGCATCTGACCATCGCTCACCCGTTCATTTGTCACATGGACAAAAAAAAAAAAAAAAAAAAAATCACTGTGTGTGCCATTTGCAGCTAAATAACGTCTGAAGTGTGTGTTTGGTAATTTAACACGTGCACTGCCGTGTTATTACGCCCAGAAATAATTGCGGCGTCGCGCGCCGCGCTCGTCTTCAGCGCCGCGGCTGCCGTTATTGCAGAGCTGATGACGGCATAACACACACACACACACACACACACGTGCAATTTACCACCACAATACAGTTTCATCATTCATTGATTCGTCAATTGACGATAAACGGCGCCATCGCCGCCGCAGTCGGGGAAGGGCGTGCAAGAAACACGACTCGATTGTTTTTTGACAAATTCGTCTTTTTTTTTTTCCTTCCGCCGGGTGATCGATCGGTCGACTTCACGTGAGCTGGAACGACGATTTAAAGAAAAATAAAAAAGTTAGCATTAGCGGTTAGCAGTCGACTCAAAGCTTCCGGTGAAAGGCCTCGACGCGGAGCCCTGCCATCGACGGCCGCCGCTCAGGCTCCGCCTCCTGCCGTCCGTCAGCCGGGATCGGCGCATGAATAAAATATGAAACGGCTGATGAGCGGATGAGTGGATGGATGGATTTACTGTCAGAGAGGTGAAGGAACATCTCTTAAGTCTGATGTTTCAGTAAGACGGAGCGCGATTTCGAGATGCGGGTCCGCTGATCTCCTCGCTCCTTTGGCTCGAATCGAACGTCCACCTGCCGCCGCTCCGCCATCCGAACCCGGTTTCTTCAGATGGCGGCATCTTTTAACCAGCGCCCTTGGGCGAGGAGACATGTTGTACTTATCGATCACATCTTTTTTAATGAACGCCGAGTCCACAACCTTGTCTCTCCCCGATGATGTTCGGGTTCTACATCATTAACCAGCCGGCTCTCCGATATTGATCATCGCGCCATTCCTGAAATATTCACCATTTTACAATAACGAAAAGAAAAAAAATAAATAAAACAAAGCATTACGGAGTCAAACGGGAGGCGACGGAAGGGGTTCGGGTTTCTGCCCGTCGCGGCTTCGGACACGAGATCCCGCTGTTTGAGCTTTAAATGCGTAATAAGGACGGGATGATTTATTCAGTGCACACACAGGTTCCTCGCTACATGCTAATCGCCAGGGTTAGCCGTGTTTGAAAAAAAAAAAAAAAAAGAAAAATGAAATGATCTCACAGTTATTTGCTTGGAGTTCGGCGATCTGGCCATTTCATAGCAGATAAAATCCCTCCACGTAGTCGAAAAAAAAAAAGGTTGCTTTTCCGCGGCGGTGCTAATGACCAACTCTGCTTATGAATCGAGTTAAATAAGAATAACCCGCGCCTTATTAATAGTTGATTCACTCAAGTAGAGACATGTAGAGTCTTCAGCTAACGCCCTCCATACATCTAAAGACTCGTGGAAAACTACAACGAGATTCTTTCAGCCATGTTTTCACCAAACACTGGGGATTATTAGTCTCCAAGGTTTCCTGTTACCAGTTTTGTCTATAGGTTGTGCTAAGACTGGACAAAGACTCTACTAAGACTCTGCTAAGACTGTTAAGACTGCACAGACGGTAAGATTAGTGCCTTACACTGAACGGTCAAGATGGCGCTGCAACTACAGTGAGACTGTCAGTTTTAAGTCTGCAGTTGTAAAGATGGCAGATTTTGTTTGTCACCGCTGATACTCCTAGAAAAGTTCTGAGAATTTGCGCTTGATTCCTGGAACTACGGCACTCCTTGAGTTCCCGTGGGCAGTGAGGCATCTCGGTAGGGACCGGCGTGACACGAGCGATGTGCACCTTACGCTACGCCATCAAAAACAACCCGCCCAAAAAGAAGGAGCGGCTGCTGCAGTGTTTATGGAATAATAACTACAGGCTGTCAGATAGTTGAAGTGTTTTTATCTTCTCCCTGCACTGAAGAACCCCAGCGTTTGCCGACTCTGCACTTATTTTGGGAGGAGTGTTTATAGAAACCCCTTCTGCAGCAGCCGGGAGAGCTCGAACTCTTGGTTCTGTCCACTGCTCTTTGGTTCTCAGAAAACATCTGACCGGTGACGGCCATAGTTTTAAAAGATGGCGCCCTGCTAGTAGTATCTGATAATGGGCGTGGCTTATGAGTTCCACCAATCACCAATGAGCTTCCACGGAACCGTAAAAAGACGCTGCCGTAGGAGGAGGAGCTAAAATGGAACCGGACCAGGGAGGATTTATGGATGAGGGAAAGTGTGTGTGTGTGTGTTGGCGTGTTGAGATGGAGGCAGATGATTGGCTGTGCCGACCCACCCTGAAGGGAAATGTAGAATATTGTAATATTGAACAGTTAACCATATATGTTTACTTGCAATCTGCACATGCGCGGACTCTCTGTACGAATTGGTACGAATTGCTATCATCACCTGTGAAGTTCATTTGATTTGATTAAAAATAAATGCATTGTGTTGTACATTAAGTGGTCAACCAGGCCAAGGAGTGGCTGGTTGAGTTGCTTTAAATTCACAAAACTGTCTTTTTTTGGGACGGGGGATTTATCGGGGGTTCGCAGGAATTAAATAGTCAAAAATGTAAATGTAAATGTTGTGTTTTGCGTAAAAAGGCGACCGGAGATATTAGAGTAGCACTTAGTTATTTTACCGAAGAGCAGAGCGCAGGTGACGATAGCAATTCGTACCAATAGACATGCGCGGATTGTAAGTAAACATATATGGTTAACTGTTCAATATTACTGTGTCCACAGTCAATATTCTACAGGAAACGTCTCAAAAGAAAAGATAGCACACTTTTAAACATGCATGTATGGACACATGTATGTGTTTGTGTGTGTGTGTGTGTGTGTGTGACCTCCTCTGCCTTCACCTTGGCCCGGCTTTCAATGTTAACACGATCCCAAACACGAGCTGTTTGTTTTGCTAAAGGCCTTTTGTGTGTTTGTGCTGGAAATGATTGATCGCAGGCGAGGAGGCGTGGTGGAGGCGGCGGAGGGACGGCTCAGTGATTTGAATCACATCTGATAAAGGACACGCAGATAATTGGTTGTCTGGCCCCATAGTCACAGCGAGCGGGCCTCTATCTTCTGGAGGTAGATAAACCAGAGGGCAGCGCGCGACGATAACACGCCTGACTGTCAACAGATGCAAAATCACCCACATCCTGATCGCCTTCCTTATTATTCCAATGAGCGGCGAGCGGCTTCAGATGTGAAAGAAGCTCCGGAAGCTTTCCGGCCCGGTTCCTCCCGGCCTCCCTGCACTTTACCCCCCTCTTTCGTCTTTTCGCGTCGTCCTCCAGCCGCCGCTCTTCACTCGCCGGTTTAGGAGATAAAAGGAATGTCCATTTTCATCCGACGGACCGAGAGCCCGTCTTGATTAAATAGGCCGACAAGACGGCGAATGTGTCGCTCCGTCGTCCGGGAGACGGGATCGACCTTGGGGTTGTTTGCGTCCGACGCTCGCCGGGGGAAGATGCCAAATGTACGGGAGGGAGGGAGAATCAAGCGGCGCCGAAAAGGGAGAAAATGAGCGATCGTGTCAAGAGTCGGGGCTGAAAGCGACGCGTATTTTGGTGTTTTTTCGATCGTCGGACGCTGGGAAACGTCGAATAACCATGGAAACACCTGAGGTTTTAAGGTTGAACAGCAAAACCTTGAGGAACGCTTTCCTTTTTCTTATTCTTTGCCAAAACCATCATGCCGCTATTACACCATACAGTGATCCCTCGCTATAATGCGGTTTACTTTTCACGGTTTCGCTACTTGACGGATTTGCGTCGTGCATTGTGTTCTGCATTCTGATTGGCTAAAAAGTCACTCCGCTTCTTCTCTACCTGTGCGTCAATAACGTTGCAGTTTAATATGTACATGTACGTAAAACAGCTTGCCAAATTTACATGACGTACGTGCAAATCTCTCGCAATTTCGAGTTTCTTTTAAAATCCATTATGTTGACAAAACGCTCTGGAGCGACAAAAGCACCTTGCAGGGCCCAAAAGGCATCAGAAGATGCTATCTATCGCAGATAAAGTTAAACTTCTGGACATGCTAAGGGAAGGTAAAAGCTATGCGGCTGTAGGTCGGCATTACGGAATGAATGAATCTTCCGTTCGTTCCATAAAGGAGGAAGAAAAAAACATAAGGACGACAGCAGCGATAAGTTTTAATAAGGATGCAAAAAAAGGTTGCAACTGTCCACAACCTTCTCCCTTTTAATCTATTTACTCGGGTGGCGGTGGGCGGTGCTAATCTCCGCAATTTGAAGCCTTCTGTTCACATTAATAATTAAAATTATTATTTGACAGTACAGTACAGAAGTTATTTTTTGAAAAAAAACATTTCTAAAGTACAGTACTTTTATTCGTGAAACAAATGATTGAGCCTGTAAAATGGTTTGTTCTTTCTTTTCAATGCATAATAGAGTATTTAATTGTACAATAATTGTAAAAAAAAAGAATAAAGGTTTCTACTTCACGTATTTTGCCTATCACGGGTTCTTTTTGGAACGTAACCGCTGCGAAAAACAAGGGTTTACTGTATACTGTTATAATACGACCTACTGACCTTTGCACGAAACTAAAAAGCTCCGCTGCTGCTCTTTCATGCTGTCAAATATCAGCGTTTACACTTCGTACCTCACTTGCACTTGATATTTATTGTTATTATATTGAATATTCATGACACCCAGGGATTGTCCAATATATGCGGGGAAATTGACAAGAAAGCTGACATGTACTTCTTGTGTTGCTTCTTCTCCTGTGGTTTGTCGACGATAGCGTTGCCTTCACTCACAGCGAACGGCGCGGTGGAGGATGCAGAACAATATGCGACACCTAGCAGCTGTGTGAAGACGGAAAAAAATTAAAATAAAATTTTTTAAGTCGGCGTGTCGGATTAAAAACATATCTGCGGCTCGATGGCGCGGTAATAGAATGAAATTGAAGCGACAAAACACTCGCTCGAACTTTTGATGTAAGCTTCGGCATTGATGTTTTTTTTTTTTTTTTTTTTTTATTTATACATTTATTCATGTACCTTTTTCATTTTTTCCTTTTATTTTCTCAAATATGTCAAGTCTTAATTTTGCTACGTGGCACTCGGCCTTGCATACACATCGTCGAGATCTCTTGAGAAGAAATTGATTCCCATTCATTGTTTTAATTTGATGTCATCACTGTCCCTATCTTCTATTTTGTCGTATTGTACTAATTTATTTATATATATATTTTTTTTTATTTACAGTTTAGTATAATATAATATCATATTACATCATATAATTTATTTTTATTATGGAATTGCTTGTACATATTGTATTATGCATTGTCCATTTCTTATTTGAATTTAATTTAATTTAATCGCATGTATTCATTTTAAAAGTAGATGAATTTAACTGATTGTTTATTTTTACATTTTTTTATTTTTATATTTTTTTTAATAATACAATATATGTAGGTATTTATTAATTTCCTTTTTTTTTAATTTATTTAACAATTAAACTATTCGTTCACCCAGCTATCTAATCTATCAATTAGATTTTATTTCAATGAATGCAAATTATCGGAATAAACGATTAGCATATATATATTAGCATGCCTATAAATACTACTTTGTGTTGGGATCTCGCCGCACAATATATATTTGTCACATCGTAACAAAACCTGGAAAACTAATGCGGCATCAGGGAAGATCTGTATGTTTACCGTTCACATTTCAGTACTTTTTTTTCCTTTTTGTTTCCCTTCATAATAAAAAGAAAAAGAAGCACTTGAAGCTTGAGTTGCGTGGAATTAGAACAAACAGAGGAAACAGATGCAGCAGTTTCCTCTTTAAATGCACAATCGCTCTCTCCGAGGAGTCCCTTTGTGCTGCCGAGGTTTTTTTTTTTTTTTTTTTGTTCCAGGGTCTTTTGATAAGGCCTCCTGCTCTTCCTCAGCCAAAATTGGAACCTCGGGGGGGAAGAGACTCACCTGCTGCTCTGTCTGCCTATATTATATTCCACACACACACACACACACACACACACACACACACAACTGTATAGCTCCATACATCGTGCTCCAGGCGTCCCTCCGGATCGGAGCATTGTTTTCCACCGGCTGCTCCTGCTGTTGCGTTTTAAGAGATTTCATATTTATACAGTTTAGCATTTAAACCATATGCTGTGAACACGCTCCTGCACACACACACACACACACACACACACACACAAGCGCTTTTTAATCCCCAGCGAGCAAACTCCAAAACCTATCAACGCACTTATTTGTAAGAATTTATTTCTTTGTGCGGCGGAATGCCTGTCTGCCTGGTGGGCTCTCGTTTTCAGTCTGTTGTACCAGCTGGAAGCCTCGCGTGGGCGTCCTGCGGGTGAGGGAAAAGGGGCGGGGCTTAATTCTCGCTTTCACGCCACGCTGTGCCTTTGTGTGCACCTGCTAATTTAATGGGATTTCCCTTCCTCTTTAAACGCGCATTAAATTTTGAATCCTTTTTCGCGCATCCACTCCCGCCGTTTCTCAACCGGGTTCCCGCCGTCTTGATTTTCCACGCCGGCGAGGAGTTCCCCGTGCATCGATCACGCGCAGGTAACTCCTCACATGCATAATGAAACCCGGGCCACCGCCAGCCCTTCCTAATCAATAGCCATTTCGACAGCGGGGGGCTCAGGAGCCGCGATTCATAATAAATGAAGACCCGCAATATATACATCTGACCCCCTTGTTGTGGCGCCGGCCGCCCGAACATGATCGCAACCGCGGCTGAGATCGATCGGGGCCAAGTTCACGGGGAGGTGAGTTCAGTTACGCCAATTAACCGGATTCAGGTGTTGCATTTTAACGCCGGGAGCGAGAAGTGGCACGACAACGCAAGACCCGGCCTCGGCTGCGGATCGAAACCGACGGGCGGCGTTTAATATGTTTAATAAAACGTGACAGAACTTAGTATCCTGGTTCGATTCCGACAAGGCGATATGAGATGAGAACAACTTTATTTATCCCGAAGGAAATTGTTGTGCCAGAGTTTCAAGCAAAAACATAACAATAATAGATAATAGTAGGAAGGAGGGAGAATAAGAAATACGATAAAATATAAAGTGTCAAGGTAAAGGCTATCACGTGTTTTAAGGTCTTAAGTACAGAGATTTGATTTGATTTTTATGGATTGATTTGATTTTATCATTGATTTGATTACATTAAATTACATTACATTTGGCAGACGCTTTTATCCAAAGCGACTTACAATAGAGGTGGTTTGCATGTTTCTCTCGGGTTCCTTCCGACAGACCAAAAACATGGTGGTTAATCGGAAAAAAAAAAAATCGGGAAAATCGCCCCGAATGAATGAGCGAATGGTTTTTTCGTCAATATACGCGATTGACCGGCGACCGGTCCAGGGTGAAGCCTGCCTCTCAGCTGGGATGGCCTCACGGCAGAAGATGGATGGAAGGATTGACAGGAAGCATCGCCCTGCTTAACTTTCGTCCAAACCGTCAAGTGATGGTGGACTCGCTCAACCAGAACTTCGAGCGTTAGCGCGCGACGCAAGTTGGACACACCGATCCATCGGATCTTCTAAACACGCCTAGACTTCATTTCTTCAACTGGCGTTTCTCGACCGCCAAAGAGAACATCGAACCCTACCTTGGGTCCGGTATGGTTCGTCCAGGTGTGGACCGACGTCTCCGAGCCTTGTTTGGTTGCTGCGGCGACAGCGGAAGGTAGCGATCGATCCCACGTGGGCAACGCCGGATTCGTCCAATCACGGGGCGTCCTGGCGAGTCACAAATAGGGTGGCGAGAATTCCTCCGTCGTCCATTCTCGGACCTCGTTCGGACGATGCGAGCAAGCCGGGCGGCGGGGTGACCTCGGGCCTGCGGACGAATAATAAGGAAAATGACGACAGAACGCCGGAGGGGAATCATAAGTGACGGTTGGACGGCGGCGCTCGAGAGGGGAATGAAAATCGGGTCGGGGCGGAACAGTTAGCACCCAGACAAAGGATTTCTTCTTTGGTTCGCCGTTATCGGCGGAATCAGTTGATTTCCTGTGCGCGGCGGGTTTTTATTGCATATATTGTCATGCTGTGGTGCCAGCATGCATTTCTTTTTTTTTTTTTTTTTTTTTTTTTTTTGACCGTGGTTTTATTTATTGCCTCAGAGGAAAAAAAAAAAAAAAGAAAACAAATATTTCATATTGAAACCCTTACACTGCTGTTTCTTTTCTTCCCACTGCCAGGTGACTAATTACTGGCTGCCTGCACCTGTAAACAGCAGATATTTGAGTGTGTAGCGAAGCCTCCGAAGAGGGGTGATTACGGCGGGAAGCAGCGACTGAAGGAAAATGACAAAAATAGGAGATATTTTCCTCGGCTCACGGGGACGGGAGGGTTCGAGAAATGCTGATCGTGACTTCAGGTTTAGGTTGAAAACTAAACCTAAACCTGGAAAACTAGACCATCTTTACACTGCGATTTGCAGATTCTGTGTGCAGAAGTTCAGGAGCAGAAGTCCCATAAACCAGGTAAAATAAATATTTATGAAGATATTTGCAAATATTTATTTCTTATTGTTTACTGACAGTGATTTCTTCCCGATTTATTTTTAAAATTCAGGTCAAGGCTCTGCTACACGCTCTAAAAGCCCAAACCTCAAAATGAGTTCATTACATAAATAAAAGTTAATTTTCCATGTAATACTTGTGAATTTCAGAAGCAACACACGACACAATTGTTTATACAAAGTGTAAAGGTAATAAAAAGCAATATATACAGTGGTACCTTTATTTTAGACGTCAAAAAGTGATTGCGGCTCCCGGTGTTTTCTTTTCCGAGGAAACCGGGTCCAAATGGCTCTTTGGGTATTTCAGTTGATTTAAGAAAGGAAGTTCTCCAGCTTATGAGGAACCACAGGAGAGTTCCAGCTTCGAAAACTAACCACCGAGAAGGAAGACGACACGGACAACGTGAAGGTGGAAGCAGCGTTCATGGAATTATGGTCTACCAGGTGGGTTGCAGGATGTTGGGGTTCTCGTTGGGGGTGACAAAGATGGATCGGGTCGGGAATGAGTCCATCAGTTTTGGAGAGAAGGTTAGAGTCGCCGGACTGGGATGGTCGGGTTTATGGACCTTGAAAGAGAGGATATGAAGTTAGTTGGTGTGAGAGAGGAGAATCCAGAGGATAGGGTTCGATGGAGAAGGTGGATTCACTGTGGAGACCCCAAAGGAAAAGAAGAAGATCAGATGGGTTGCGTTGGTTTTATCGTCTCCCTGCTCCGCTTCTTCCTCCGAAGACCCTCTTTGCCGTTTGCCAACTCTGGACTTATTCTGGCCAAAAATGCAGATGTTCCTCTGAGAGCTCCACAAACCCCTCAGTGGATTTCTCTCCCCGAGAAAGACCAGACTCGGCAACCTTCCACGCACCGAGGCGTGAATGAGCTACAAACCAAACAAAGGTACAAGGAGGGCAAACATTGACATTCAGCTAAATTATGAGCCGCTTTGGACACAAAGGTGTTAAAAACATGGTTCTTAGAAATGTAGAGCCCACAGGTAGTAAGAGGAACGTCGCAGGGGCTGGTGGGACGTGCACCTTCAGCTCCACGCTCAAAAACAAACCACCGGAGAAGAAGAAGAAGAAGAAGAAGAAGAGAAGGTAGACGATTCGGACAACGTCCGGGTGGAAGCTGCCACAGCGTTCATGGAATAATAACCATGAACTATCAGACTGCTGAGGTGTTTAGTCAACTCTGGACTTATTATGTCAATAAGTAGATGTTCCTATGTGAGCTCTGGAAACCCCTCTGTGACATAGCAGCCCAGAAGAGCCTGGACCTCTTTGTCGCTCCATTTCTTGCTGCTTCTACCCAGTTTGATCCAAGAAAACACTCGATTGGTGACCAACAGAGATTTAAAAAAAAAAATCCAGTCTGAAACGGGCACGGGTCCACTAACTGCTCCAATCACCTAGGATGACTCCAGGGGCTACAGGGGTTCTTGGAACTGATGTCCATGATGCCCCTGAGAAAAGAAGTAAAAAGTTCCCCCAGCAGGCAACTGGGGTGAGTTGGAATTGCTTTTATTCTTGTGAGCTGGACTCATAAGCTAGCTGTTTTAGCAAGGTCTTTATCTTCACTGAGTGGAAAAACACCTCTGCGAGCCAACTCTGGACTTATTTTGGCCAAAATCTAGATGTTCCCCATTGAGTCCTGGAAACCCCTGCGTTGCCTAGAAGAGCCCAGACCTCTTTGTCGCTCCATTTCTAGCTGCTTCTGCCAATTTTGATGCTAGAAAACAGATGACCGGTGACCAATGTAGTTTTTTTTAGAACATGCAGTCTGAAATCGGCATGCGTATGACTTTCACCGATTGTTTCAGTCACCTACAATTGGAGTACGCAGTACTCCTTCCTTGCAGTTGGGGATAAATGGGTTCTAGGAACTACGGTCCACAGTCTCTGGTTCCTCCAAACAAAAAGAAGTAAAAAGTTCCCCCAGCAGGCAACTGGGGTGAGTTGGAATTGATTTTATTCTTGCAAACCGGACTCACAAGCTAGCTGTTTTAGCTAGCTGTTTTATATTCACTGAGTGAAGAACCCTGCGGCGAGCCAACTCTGGACAGATTTTGGCCAAAATCTAGATGTTCCTCTTTGAGTCCTGGAAACCCCTGCGTTGCCTAGAAGAGCCCGGACCTCTTTGTCGCTCCATTTCTAGCTGCTTCTGCCCATTTGGAAGCAAGAAAACAGCTGACCGTTGACCAACGTAGTTTTTTTAGTCACCTACGATTGGAGTACGCGGTACCCTTTCCTTGCAGTCGGGGATAAATGGGTTCTAGGAACTACGGTCCACAGTCTCTGGTTCCTCTCAAAAAAAAAAAAACAAGTAAAAAGTTCCCCCAGCAGGCAACTGGGGTGAGTTGGAATTGATTTTATTCTTGCAAGCCGGACTCACAAGCTAGCTGCTCGAGCTTGTAGATTACCCACTCTCTTGTTTCTTTCCATCTTCCCTCCTTCATCTTTCAGATTCAACCCACCTCCTCTTCTTCTTCTTCTTCTTCTTCTTCTTCTTCACCGCAGCTGCCCCTCCTCCCCATTTCGGACCGCATGTTTTGTTTGTCGACGGCACACGCTGATCTGATTTGCTTTGCGCCGCGGTGTCGCCGTCTTCCACCGCGCTCGGGTTTTCTCTCTTAACGCGCGGCAGAAATTGAAAGAGGCGGGGAGGCGACGTTTTGCCGGAAAAATCCTCGAGCCGCTTCCCTTCGCATCGTCCGCCCGCCGTCGAGGAGTCGTGGAAACCGGTGGGTCGGCGTTCCGGTGGCCGACGGGAGTCGATCCGCGGATCGTCTCTTCATTTCCTCAGCGCAGATCTTACAGTTCTTCAGAAACAGTCGCGGATTTGTCACAAACCTTTCCTGCGGTTGTTGATGAGCTTTCAACTGTAATTTATAACCACTGAAGATGTCTGTGGAGGTTCCCAATCATCCAGGTCTTGGTGAATTCTTGTTGAAATCTTCTTTTCCTGGCTAGATGTAAGGAGCTTGTTACGCTAATGAAACCTGGCAGAAACCTGGCAGTTATTTCGGGAAACTTCCCACAGGAAGCTTTTCTTATGAGGGCTGAAACAACCTCAAGCGAAAAAAGAAATTCAAGTCCAGTTACAACAACGACGAGAAGATTTCGACAAGAAAACAACCGAAGATGATCGCAAGACGTTCCGACTACCGTTATCAGCCTCTTGCCTTGTACATTTGTTCCAGTCTACTCAGAATCCATCCATCTGTCCATTCACCTCCACTGAGAAGGCTCCTGTTTCTGGTCCAGTGAGTACCTGACCACGTTCTCTGAAGGTTCTCCAGGTGGAACACAGGTCACCTGCAGGTGGTCGGTCCATGTTGAGCCCCGCCTCCCGCGCCGATGATGGCTGGGATTGGCTGCTGCCCTACCATCGCCATGACGATAATACAGGCAAGAACAGCATTACGGCTAAAGGGTGACGGGACGGGACGATCCAGATACGTCGTCCTTCTTCCTTGAAAGGTCAGTGTTGCACCGTGAACCAAACAAATACCTTTTTTTTTTTAAAGCTAAAAAGTACACGTTGCACCGAAGGGGCGGCGGCGTCGTCCGTCTTCACAGCTGCAGGAGTGCCTCACTTCGCCCATAATGGAGACGGACAAGCTGTTTTGCAGGCGGACCCCCGTTTCGACAGTCACGGTCAAACACCGTTCGGCATCCGATAGACTCATTTGTTCCAGCCTTGGCGTTCAACACGTCTTATCACAGTATTCCGTGTGGATATTTCAGGGAGTGTGGGTGGATTGTCGAGAGTGACAAGGGACCGTGAGGGGAGGTAAGAAATGAAGGAACAGAGAAAACAGACGGAAAGGTTGTTTTGTTTTTGTTGCGTTGCTGTCCGGGAGCGGCTGACCGAGGGGCGGAAAAGTACTGAAATATATCAGCCTTCTTCTAACCGAGACCCCGATACAAAATATGACGCTTTTTCCCCCAAAGCAGGAAGGAAACGTGCAGGAAAATTCTTGTTGAAATCTACTTGTTGAGGCAACTGGACTTGAATTTCTTCACTTTTTGGGCGGGTCGAGGTTATGGTGGCTTGTTGTGTAAATGGCAGAGTTGATCTGCAGAAACTAGATCTGAGGGACTTGTTATGCTAACGGGGGTGTCGTTCGTCGGGGACACAAGAGCAGCTTTTGTGGGATAATGCCCGTTTCGGAATGTGAAAATGTGAAAATGTAAAGCTAAACAAAGGAGTGAAACCTGTTGGATCAAGTTACCGGGGGCAGCTTCTGGTGGTGGACCTTTCCTGGTTGTTTTGGAAGGTGCAGAAGGTCCTGGTCCATGTGTGCAAACATAAGGAGGTTTGTCTTAGTTGTCAAACATCCTTATCAACATGCTTCCCATGTATGGTTCACTTTGGTTACATGGTTCACCAATTCATCTTCCAGAGCTGGGGTGTCAAACTCAAGGCCCGAGGGCCAGATTAGGCCGACAAATGGATATAATCTGACGCGCAAAGCAGAAAGATACAAGGTTTCATTGGTGAATTGTACAATAGGTACATTAGCACTAGTTAATATGTTACGATTTTACCCGTCCGACCCACACGAGGATAGAGTTTCTACCACGCGGCCCCTACTGAGCTAAAATGAGGTTGACACTCTTGCACTAGATAGTCCAGAGTTCACTTCCGATGTGCAGCGGACTGTGCCGCCATTAAATACCTCGTGACATTTGGATGGATAATTCCTCACTCTGGTTACATCAGTGCCAAGGTGTCTGGTTCCACTCGAGCATACAAGTAACACTCCCCTTCCCACGACTTTAGGCGCTGCTGCTACGTCTACTGCATCCGCGAGCTCCCGAGAACATACGGGGTCGGACAGAAGATCCTGTGGACTCACCTGCTTCACAGGTGAAGGCCCTTGTTCTTCTGGTGCTTCTGGTGGGGTGGAGTTCTATCTGCTGCACCGGAGAATTTGGCCTTCGCCTCATCCTGGCCTTTGGGACGTGGAGTCCGAAGGGGCCACGTTCAGGGCCGACCACTGCCACCGGAGCATTAATGATGATTAATTGATGATTAATGATGATTAATTATACAAATTGACACAATCTGGGATTAAAATATCCTGGAATAAATCATACATCAGCCAATGAGCAGAACAGACTTGTTGCAGCCTCAGATATTGACAGCGTCCCAGTCGCCCATCACAACCTGAAGCTACAAGATATTCAGTTCGCTAATGTGAGCAATTTCACTGTGGCTTTCGAAGATGAAAACTCCAGGATCCGGGCCGTGGTGTTCTCCAGAACACCGCCTGGGTTCTCTAGCTTCCTCCCACAGAAAAAACACGTTAGCTAAATTGCACCGGTGATGGATCATTGTGTCCTCGGATGACGTAGCTGATACTTAGCGAGACGGATATTCATGTCTCGGAGCTCTTCTTTCGCTCTTTTTCGCCAAATATTAAATTAAGTGGAACTCGTTCGACTCGCGCTTTTTACATTTCACCGGAAGAAAATGGTGGGTGAGCACAGAGGACGGTCAAGCTATTTACCTAATGAGCTCAGCCCTCATACCCGCTGCAATTAGTTGACGCACTTATGATTTATCTCTTGTTTTCCAGCGACACAGTGTCAGGGTGTTGATCTGCAACATCCCTCCTGCGTTACTTTACCGCAGTTTCACTGTTGGAAGGAGAAAAGAAAACCGATGATACGCGAAGGAGCTATGCTGCGTATGCTAATAGATTAGCTAAATAGCAAGATGCTACAATTTCCACACAAATGGTTTCTCCTCCGGAAGCGACTCGTGTTTTTGCTGCGTCCGCCCGACTTCCACCTCAACCAGTCGATTGATTTTATTCCAGCCCTGGACCTTTTATTTTTATTATTTGTTATCCGCAACTATTATACTGAACAGATGGAAGGCAAGACAAATATTTACATAATGAATTACCTCTGCAGGGCGGTGGAGCTTCACCGCAAGAAGGTTCCCGGTTGGATTCTGACAGGGATGTGCACGTTCTCCGTGTCTGCACGGGGTTCCTCCAGGTTCTCCTACAATCCCAAAACATGCAGAATGAATGAATGAATGAGTGTTTCTACATGAGGTGTGGATGAGAAGGTGAATAGTTGCAGATCTCGTTTTGTGAATGTTGGCAGCTCCTGATAGAATTATCAGGGGGGCAACATTTGCAATGTTGACTATATTTAACAGCTAAATTAACAGGGGAGGAGACTTTTTCTTCTTCTCCTTTCGGCTTTTCCCATGAAAATAGTGGACTTGAAAGAAGATCTTCAGGACTATTATAGTCCTGAAGACCAAATCTTCTTTTTCTCCTTTGGGCTTTTCCCCTCAGGGTCGCCACAGATGATCAACCTTCTCCATCTGACCCTGTTCTCTGGATCTTCCTCTCTGACACCAACTAACTTCTCTCATTACGTCCATAAATCTTCTCTTTGGTCTTCCTCTAGACCTCCAACTCCAACATCCGTCTATATTTCTCCCAAACATCTCAATCTGGCTTCTCTGAACTTCTCTGACCTGATCCTCTCCATCCTGGTCACTCCCAAAGAGAACCTCAACAAACCTCACGTTGGTGGTTCCTGTCATGTTGGGTGATGGAACAGAAGGTCATCACCTTCTCAATGAAGTCCTGTTGAAATCTTCTTGTTTCGGCAAACGGATTTGAATTTCTTCACTTCAAGACGTTTCACCCCTCATCTGATTCACCTCCTGGATTTCGACATAAATTCACCGTGACCTGGATGACAGAGAAGCTCCACAGACATCTTCTCAATGAAGACAATGAAGGTGGGATTATGCTGCTAACCTCAGATGACCTCAGCTTCCTGCCGCTGGTGACATTTCCCGATGATCTCGGGATGTTGTCGAGGACAGCGCCTACATATCTGTGCTCCTTCACCGCTTCCAGAGAACGTGACGACCACTTCCTCAGTTTCAGCTTCGCACCAGAGCCATTTAAAAATCCCCTTTTCCGTGTTTTTGCCGTACGTCGCCCATGTGAATGAACGAGCGATCGGTTGCACGTTTCTTGAAGAAATCAACATATTTGCTTTGCGCATGAAATAGGCATTATATACTTGCTTTGCTCATGAAATAAACACTACATTTGCTTGGCTCATGAAGAAGTCAACATATTCGCTTTGCTTATGAGGTAGACATTGCATTTGGTTCGTTCAACATATGAGGTCGAGCCAGACTTAGTATGACACTAACAGCTCGCAGTTGTAAGTGAAAAGGCCTGCAATTGCAACTTTTTCTATTCTCTAGGAATGTAATAACGTGAAATTTATAGAATATTTTCTGTTCATACAACCTTTGAATAGTGTACTGATAGTAATTGGTAATTACTGCTACTAGGCTAACACGGTGATACTAATAATAAGCATATCTTTTACAAATACTCAAAAGTAAAACAAAATACAATAAACAAACAAATAAACTACGCTTTAGAATTGTTATTACATAATGCACCATGTGATTACATTTTGTGGAGAATAAAAAAGTTGCAAGTGCAATGTTTTTGCAATAATCATTTTGTAATAATCTTCTCAAAATGTAATAACTTATTACATAATGCGGTAAAATTTGTTATAAAATGCGTTGGGGCAGTTTATTACAAAATGCGGCTTTATTACAAAATGTAATGAAAAAGTGATTACATTTTGGACGTTTATCACAAAATGCACCGTTATTACAAAATGGGGCTCAACAAGGAGGCGGGAATCCAAGCGGGAATGTTGGGTTATAAAGACGATTGTGCTCCACGTCGCCCCCCCAATATATGTCGATATGCATTTATACGTGTGGCACTATGATTGACAGGCGGCCATGGGAAGCCCCGCCTCTCGCCCGCTGACCCCCCTGCACCCCCTGCACCCCCCTGCAGCGCCACGACAAGATAAGCTGCATAGATAATGAATGAATGAATAGATCACCTCAGCGGTGGCCTCAATGTGTTGTGACATAAATGCAGCTCCATCTTACCATTCCAGGCACTTCCTTCCCCAAAAAAAACAGACAAGAATTCTCCATTAGGAAAAGGCCCGGGGATTATATGGAGAAAGACATGTTTGCCTGGCAGATGAATGGATATTTGCAATTTATGCATGTTTGCTTTTATTTTATTTCCTCTTTTAGCATGATGGAACTGTACAGGATGAGCGGGAGCTAATTTTGCAAGAGTGGATTGTAACAGAACTGTCTTGAATGTGAAAAAAAAAAAAAGAAAAAGATAACTAATTTCCTCAATCTCGCCCCTTTGCTCGGCGCCCTACAAATCCTCCACAATCCAGTTGATGTGCTGAATGGCTTCTGAAGTAAGTGGCATGAAAGAGAAATATCTCCTTCCACTGCTGCTTGCGAGCACTTGAAGTGAGAACCGTAAAGTGTTGTGAGTGAGGGATTTGAGTCTGCTCTTTTGACAGGTTTAAAACCCAGCCATCCAATCTTAATCCTATGGGCGAAAAAAAAAAAAAGAAATGAAATAAAAAGCTCTCTCTCGCAGTCATCTGCTTTTAACCTCTGACACTGACAGCCAAAATACACACTCCCGACAACATCCCGTCACGATTGTGCTTCGACGTCCGCGTCTTATCAGTCACGCGGTGTCGCAGCGGCATTTAATTAATATCCAGATTAATGAGCCGCGTCACAAATCACTAATAAGTTTCCAAGGATGCCATTACACTTTGTCCAGCCCTGTTGAGCCGCATTTTGTAATAACGGTGCATTTTGTAATAAACGTCCAAAATGTAATAACCTTTTTCATTTCATTTTGTAATGAAGCCGCATTTTGTAATAAACTGACGCATTTTGTAATAAACTGCCCCAACGCATTTTGTAATAAATTTTGCCGCATTATGGAATAAGTTATTACATTTTGAGAAGATTATTACAAAACGCACTTGCAACTTTTTTATTCTCTAGGAAATGTAATCACATGGGATTTATAGAATATTCTCTGTTAATGCAACCTTTGAATAGTGTACTGATAGTAATTGCTAAGCACTGCTACTACGCTAATACAGTGATACTGTAATAGGCCTAGCTTTTACGAACACTTTTAAGTAAAATAAAATACAATTAACAAACTTATGCTTTAGAATTGTTATTACATAATGCACCATCCTGTGTTAGCTTTCTTGTTGGGCTAAAGGCGGTGTTCAACCCTGGACCAGCAGCCAAACATACACACCTGTAACCATTATTATTATTATTATCATTATTATTATTATAATTATTGTCGTTGCTACTGCTGTTGCTGTTGTTATTTTATTAATAGTATTATTGTTGTTGTTATTGTTACTACTGTGGCTGCTATTATTATTTGAATATTGTTGTTGTTATTGTTACTGCTGTTGCCGTTATCATATCATTATCATTATTAATATTAGTATTTGTATTGTTATTATAATTTTTTCTTTTTACCACTTATTCATTCATTCATTATCTATAACTTACGTCCTGCAGCCCTGAGTTGGCTTGTCTCATTGGGCTGAAAGTGGTGTTCAACCAGTCACCAGACATATACAGGACTGTACATTGTGATAAAGTTCTTTAACTTCTGTAACGCAAAAAAAAAAAAAAAAAAACTTTTTCATGATAGGATTTTTGAGTTTTCTTAAGATGTAAGCCATAATCAGCAATATCAAATTAATAAAAGGCTCGCAATATTTCATTTGATTTGTAATGAATCCAGAATGTAGGACATTTTTGTTTTTGTAATTGCATTACAGAAGATAAAGAACTTTATCACAATATTCTAATTTTCTGAGACAGTCCTGTATAGAATCTAACCATTATTATTATTATTATTATCATTATTATTGTTACAACACATTCATACATTCTTTATCTATAACACGTATCCTTAGCGGTCTCGTTGGCCTAACGGCGTCGTTCATCTCGACCGGTCGCCAGACAAAAAGACACCAGTCACCATTCGCTCGTTCATTCTCACGTGTGGACGATTCATGGTCTCCGATGAACCTTCTGCAGGTGTCGTCTCCAAGAACACGTCGCCATGGAGACAGGCGGAAGCCGGGGAATCAAACTTCCGACTGAAGGGAAACAACATGTACATGATGTACAAATCGCGTGACGTCATCGGGCTCGTGGAGATTCCACTTCCATCAAACCACTTACTGGATCTCTGGAGGTCTTAGCAGCTTTAGCAGGACGTGGCCGAAGTCTGGGTTTCAGGAGGGAGAGCGGAAACAACCAGTTCATAACCCCTCGTGTGACCCGACAGTCACATTCTGTATATTCCGGGAGGTTTTCTCTTTCCCTTCGTCCGACGACAACCACGACACTCAGATAGAAAGGAAACGGAGTGTCAAACAGCTGCAAAATGAGAAGCCTTCTCTTAGGTAAATTGGCAGTTTCTCCCAACTCCCGACGGATCTGGCGGCCAATTAATGCGACCAATCAAAAGAGGATTACCTTCCGGAGGTTTTCTCCGTGTTCTTCGTTCCTCTCGCCGACCGAAACCCATGCAGGCGAGGGCTAATTTGGCCGCATGTATGGAAGCCCGGTCTTCTCCGAGATCACGTTCGTGCAAAGACAGAAGGTGTTTGAATAAACGTGAGCAATTTAAATCAACCATTTCCATTTAATAAAAAGAGTAAAAAGCGAAATTGGCAAAAAAAAAAAAAAAAACAACCAAAAATATATATCTAGCATTTTCTCTAAAGGACAGAAATAAAAAAATGAAAAAAAAAAAAAAAATCCTTTTTTTTTTTTTTTTTTTTTGTGGCTCGTCTGATATTCTGTTAAAGGCTACCGACATGAAAAGTTTTAAAATCCAGACCTTTTCCCGCTTGCTCCTTTTCCTCCCGGCAGCTGTGTGGCTCGGCGGCCGTCTAATTTGCATCATTCCCGGGGACGCGGGTTTTGGGGGGGATGAGCGGGGGAACCGCCATGGATCGATACTGCGGGAAAAGAATAAAAAAAATCATGCTAAAACTTCGCTATGGAGTCTTTCCACCAAGACTTCTTAACACGGCGAGCCTCCCAAGGCGGGAGGAACAGATGAAATCTGGTGTTTTTCTTCCCTCCGTTCCTTAATAGGTCTCCTGGGCCCACCAACCAATATGCGGCGAGAGGAAAATAAAAACATTGATCATTTGTAAGCCGTGCATGGAGGAGGGAGCGGGATCTTCTTCCCATCTTTCTCCTTGCTCGTGTTCTTTTGCTTCCATCCGTCCCGTCCCAGCGCAAAGACGGCGACATGAGCAGAAAAGAAAAGTAGAAAGTACGCCGCCATTGAGATGAACACATGAATGAAGATCTCTCCACTGTCTGGAGCGGTGAGTCACTGCAAAGTAGTTATATTTGTTTTCTTCTTCCCATTAAGTTGCAACAGAGGAGAGGTTAGTCCCTGAATTAAAAAATAAATAGAAATAAAAAATAGAAATCCCAAAGAATAAAACACCCACCACCAACAATGATAAGAATTATTATAATTATAACAATAACAACTGTTATTATTATTATTATTATTATTATTATTATTATTATTATTATTATTATTGCTGCTGTTGTTGCTTTTATATCATTATTATTATTATTATTATTATTATTATCATTGCTGTTATATTATCATCATCACCGTCATCATTATTATGATTATTATCATCATTATATTATTATTATCATTGCTGTTGCTGGTGTTGCAGTTATATTGTTATTATTATCATTATTAATATTATTGCTGTTGTTGTTCTTATGTCATTATTATTATCATTATTATTATTATTATTATTATTATTATATTTCATTATTATTATTGCTATTTTTGTCTTTGCTGTTGTTGCAGTTATATTATTATTATCATTAATATTATTCTTATTATTATTAATATTATTATATATATATATATATATATATATATATATATATATTTTTTTTTTAAGAGCTTTAACCATTTTCATTCACACATCTGGACGATGCAGGGTCTCCAGTGAACCTTCTGCACATTTGGACTGTGAGAAGAACCCGGAGAACCCTGAGGAGAACGTGGAGATTCCACACAGAAAGCCCACTCTGTGGAAACCCAACCTGCGAGCTTCTTGCTGTGAAGTGTATTATAATTATTATAACAGCTTTCCCTTAAGATATTAATTTGATTTGTTCCAGAAATTGTTTTTTATGTTGATTTTTTTTCCTATCTCAAATGCATTTTTCCCAGTTAAAATAACAGAAAACAAATTAATGAGTCCCCCCCCCCACAAAACTCACAAAATAAAGATATTAACAAAAACCCTGAAAAAGAAGGACATTAATAACATAAGGGACATCAAAAAGAACAAGAATTATATTAAAGTTCGATATCGGTCAAACGTACACCACGTTCACACTTCGCTATTATTTCGTGCTTAATTTCCATCGAAAGCATCTTCTTTCCGGGTTCCCCACTTGCTTTCTCAGAACCCAGAAAAAAAATACACAAAATAACCACAAAGATTTTGTATACAAAGTGATCGGTATCTTAAGGGGTCACTGTATTATTATCATGACCGTTTTTAACGGAGGGGCCGAAACGGCGTTGAGCGTTCGTTCCGAAGCGTCCACGAATTTATCCGAGCGATAATTTAATTCATCTCCGTCCGACCCGGAGCCTCTCCCCGCCGAGCGTTAGATGTTAAGGATCTCTTCTTCTGGGGTGCAGGGTGGGGGGTTACTTTAGTCTCCAGAATGTCTCGCCTTCAGCATCTTCGTCCTGGCATGTCCAATTTAACTCAAAACCCAATCCCGCCGAGGCCGAGGTGGCGGCGTAATGGTGTGTGTGTGTGTGTGTGTGTGTGTTTCTTTCAGCTATCATAGGACCAAAGCAGGCAAACAGTCGGGTGTGTGTTCATTGAGGTCCACCTGCTGGTCCGTAAGCTTCGAGCGCCAGCGGCTTCGGGACCTTCATGTCCAATTAAACGATGGCGTTGGGAAAATAAAGCCGCGGTCGGTCGTGGAGAGAACGGGCTTCACCGGGAGAAGACGGCGACTCGGCGAAACTCGAGGCCGTTTAACCGTCAAATACGCGGGCATTACTTATTTTCCACCACTAGAAATACTCATTATACACCAACACAAGGTGGCACATTTTAAATTCAAATCCGAAAACTTGTAGAAAACTTTACCCACAGGAAAACAGAGCGGTTAAAAACATTCAAAAGTCTACAGGTGGTTTTCTCAGTCATCCAGGTTATATTGAATTCTTGTCAAAATCTTCTTGTCTCGGGAACTCATTTCTTCACTCTGACGTCTTCAAGTGAAGAAATTCAAGTCCGGTCGATGAGATTTAAATCTAGGTAGGTTTATGGTTCGGTTCGTCACGACTCCGTCGAAGACGTATCGTATCGTTCTGAACCAACTCAGGAAACGTAGCAGTACCATCGGGCGCCATCGGGGGCAGTGTTGCACATTTTTGCTCCGATGCGGAAGGTAGCGATGCAATAGGGCTAAAAAACGAGTTTGCAAACTAGGCTGGTTTTATCAAAATACTTCACAAAGCCGCACAACCGAACCGCAAAATGACGGCCGAAACAACTCGCAATATTATCAAATCAAACTTTAGTCTGACTACGTGCTGTTGATGGAAAGCGTTTTCTTTGCCGTAAACTAAAATAGCTCAAACTCTAGAGAATTCTTCAGCTTGTTTCAGACTATATTTGCAGACAAACACACGTTCTGTTGAAACATCTTTTTTTTTTTCGGTGCAGTGTAAGTCAGTACAATGTAAAACAATTGCCTCTCGTTGTTGGTTAGTTAGTTTTTTTTTTTTTTTTTTGCGCTTCGCAAGCCATTTTAATGTGTTAGCAATTGGAAAAAAAAAACGCAATGGCCGCCGTCTCGAGTCTGCTTTTGTCTGAAACTGAGCGTGGAAGTGAATTTTGAGCGCTGCAGCGCCCTCTAGTGAACCATGTATGGGAAGTATGCGGGTGGCTAGCGCAGCGTTAGCATACATGAGTCCGTATATCCATCCCAGAATCAGCTGAAGTACTAGACGATGACCGGATGACCTGATGACCTGGAATAGATCCTCACTCCTAAAGCATCAACCGGCTGACAAACATTGAAGGTTCCCTTTGCATCACATACCGACACATTAGACACCCCTTTTCGAAGAAGCACGAATGCCATTTCTACATCTACATCTGAATCTAGATCTAAACTCAACCTAAATAAATGCAGGGTTTGCATTTTCCATGTCAAATTGCGTTCCTCCAGTTGACTCAAGCCGCAACAAGAGAGACTGGTTTCAAAACAGCAAAATTACTTCGACCATTGAACAGCTTCACATTGACCAGGTAGGGTGACCTTGAGCAGGAGTAGACAACCAGGCGGAAGGTGCTTGCAAATACCAACAAGGGAGAGGCCAGGCCCGGGATAGGCGGCTAGGCGGAAGGTATGAGTATATACCAACAGGGGAGAGGCCCGGTCGGGGAACGGGCAGCTAGTTGGATGGTGCTAGCATTTACCAACAAGGGAGAGGCCTGGTCAGGAGCAGGCAGCTAGTTGGAAGGTCCTAGCATTTACCAACAAGGGAGAGGCCCGGTCGCGAATGAGCAGCTAGTTGGAAGGTGCTAGCATTTACCAACAAGGGAGAGGCCTGGTCGGGAATGAGCAGCTAGTTAGAAGGTGCTAGCATTTACCAACAAGGGAGAGGCCCGGTCGGGGAACGGGCAGCTAATTGGAAGATGCTAGTATATAGCAACAAGGAAGAGGCCCGGTCGCGAATGAACAGCTAGTTAGAAGGTGCTAACATTTACCAACAAGGGAGAGGCCTGATTGGGAATGAGCAGCTAGTTAGAAGGTGCTAGTATTCACCAACAAGGGAGGGGCCTGGTCAGGAACAGGCAGCTAGTTGGAAGGTGCAGGCATTTACCAACAAGGGAGAGGCCTGGTCGGGAATGAGCAGCTAGTTAGAAGGTGCTAGCATTTACCAAACAGGTAGAGGCCTAATCAGGATGAGCGGCTAGTCAGAAGGTGCTAGCATTTACCAACAAGGGAGAGCCCAGGTTGGGGATGGACGACTGGGTGGAAGGTGCTAGCGTACACCGATAGGCTACAGCTCCATTGGCGATGGGCCTCTAAGCCGATGCCGCGAGCATACACCAAAGAGGGAAGCCTGGCCGGGTCATGGGTGGCAGAGGAATGCTGAACCGGAACAGGTAGCCCGGTCGGAGACTGGTGGCTAGGTGGAAAGCGCTAGCTTACACTGACAAGGGAAGCCCTGTCGGGTCACCGGCGGCTAGGTTAAACTGTGCTAGCGTACACTCACGAGGGAGGTTTAAACCCAGAGGGAAGGTTAATGGGAAAGACAGATTGGGAAAAAAAACAGCGAGGCTTGAAGTTCTGGTATTTTAGCCCTCACTGAATGCAGGGAATCAAGACCAGCCGTACAGTTTGTATTTTACACATATTTTTGTTGTAAATGAGAAAACGTGTTTCTCCAATGACGCATCACCAGAAAACAAATGCTTGTCCGCGTTAAAAGCCCCTTTCATAATATTTGTTTTTGTTTTTTCCCCACAAAGCTGGATCATCATGTCTACATCAACATCTGCATGTATAACTAAACCAAACCTAAATAAATGCAAAATTTGTGTTTTCCACGTCTTTATGCGCTAAATGAGAAATTGCGTTACTCCACTAACGCTGCATCTGAAAATAGAAGCTTCTCCGCATCAGACACACCCTTCTTATTATTCTTTAAATTGAAAAATGCCGTGAAAAGGTTACCTAATGTGTGGGTTTGTGACGGCGAGGGAACTTTCGCTGTTCATCAGGTTGTTGACGCATTGAGAGCGAGAACATGTTGTCAAATAGCAAAAGGTGTTTCTATGCTAGAATGTCATTCTGGCAACGCCAGTATCCCATGTTTAAAATCTGATAAGATAAGATAAGAACAACTTTATTAATCCCGAAGGAAATTGTTGTGCCAGAGTTACAGAAAATGTAACAGTAATAAATAATAAAAGAAAAAGGCAGAATTAGAAATAAAAATAAACTATAAACTATAAAGTGTCTCAGTGAAACTATAAAGTGTCTTAGTAAACAAGTGATAAAACTATAAGTGTCTTAGTAACAAGTGAGGTAAGGAGTGCACAATAGTATGATAAAAGGAAAAATTGTAGTGTAGCTGTTATGAAATGAAATATTGCACAGTTCTGAATATTGCACAGTGATATGAAATATTGCACAGTTTTTGTTTTTTTGATCCTACAAACCGACCAAGACGTCCATGAAACTGGGAAACCTCCCGGACTCGCGAGCCGCAGCGCGATAATCCCGCTCAATACGCAACACCAGAAGTCAAACACTCGCCCAAACACCGAAACTAAACGGATGCAACTTTTAGTAAAGGTGGCGGGGTGGAAAAGTAAACTAATAATAAAGACTCTCTCGTTAGTGGTCGGATTGTGACGGTGATTAATGGATTTTTATACTCTACCGACACTAAAGTCAAGCTATTTGCATACATGTGTGTGTTTAATGTGGAAACATCTGTGTATCGGTATGTTTAATGTGTGTGTTTATTTTTGTGTGTGCTCTCTTCATATATGCGAGTGTTTATCGTGTTTATGTGTGTGTGTAATGTGAATATGTGTGTATTTCATGTGTGTTCAATGTATATATACAGGACTGTCTCAGAAAATTAGAATTTTGTGATAAAGTTCTTTATCTTCTGCAGTATTAAAAAAAACAAAAATTGTTTTTTCATGATTTGTGCTGTGACAAGAATAATTAATTTCATAATAATTATAATAATAACAAAACCTGCGAAAGCAAACTCATCTACTTCCCTTATAATAATGCTAAATATGTTACGCACAATGCTAATAATGCAAAAATGATGATAATACTAATTCTGATATTGCTGCTACAGCTCTTATTACCATTTATAATAACAATAATAATAACAAGTTTACAATACGTATTGTTTTTATAATTTAACAATAATAATTATTATCAATATGAATCTTAGTTTATTATTATTATATTATATTATTATTATTTTGTACATTACATTACAGGACTGTCTCAGAAAATTAGAATATTGTGATAAAGTTCTTTATCTTCTATAATGCAATGAAAAAACAAAAATACTTTTTCATAATATTCTAATATTTTGAGATAGGATTTTTGAGTTTCCTTAAGATGTAAGCCATAATCTGAAATATTAAAATAACAAAAGGCTTGCAATACTTCAGTTGATTTGTAATGAATCCAGAATGTATGATATTTTTGTTTTTGTAATTGGATTACAGAAGATAAAGAACTTTATCACAATATTCCAATTTTCTGAGACAGTCCTGTATGTGTGTGTGTGTGTTTAAGGTGTATGTGAGTGCTTGATGTATATTTATGTGTGTTTAATGTGCATAAGTGTGCTTTTATTGGGTAAATGTATGTTTGCTGTGTGTGTGTGTGAGTTTAATGTGTATGTTAATGTTTGCTGTATATTTGTGTGTGTTTAATGTGAATATGTGTGTAATGCCTATATGTGTGTGTTCAGTGTAACTGTGGGTTTATGTGTGTATGCGTGAGTCTAATATACAAGTGTGTTAAATGTGTATATATGTGTGTGTAATGTTTGAATGTGAGTCTAATGTGTGTGTGTGTGTGTGTTTTAAATGTGAATGTCTGTTTAACAGTCGTGTGTATGTGTTTAATGTTTGTCTATGTGTGTGTATGTGTTTAATGGGTATACGTGTGTACGTTTGATGTGTATATGTGTGTGTTTTTCATGCGTATACGTGTGTGTTTAATATGTATATCCGAGTGTTTGATGTGAATGTGTCTGTTTAATGTGTGCGTTTGTTTTCCATTTATACGTCCGTGTTTAATGCGCATGTGAGCAAGTGTTTACTTCGTGCGTGCCTGTGTGTGTGCAAGTGTGTGTTTAATGTGAGCGTGTGTTCACACACAGCAAATCGCAGCCTCTTGTCTGCAGCCTCCACATTCAGCCGATGCAAAAAAAAAAAAAAAAAAAAACTCCATTAACAACAACAGGGCGGCTGCGGCTCCAAAAAAAAAGAGCGTGCGTGCCGAGAAGTAATACAAAATAGCGTCTGCAACCGGCGCCGCCGTGCAAGCCGTGTGATGTAAGCGGCGGCCGGGAGCGTTAGAAAAAGCACCTGCGGCGGGCCACGGCCAAGCATGAAGGGGTTGGGAACAATAATGTCAGACAGCCAGAGAAGATGAATGGCTGGAGAGTCAACAAGGTCCTCGAATCCCACAGCACCTTGAGTGGCAGCCCTGGACACGGCGGGGGGGGTCGGGGTGGAATTCAGCCGGCGCCTCTTTTATCCTTCTTGCATACTGAAGTAGCGAGGAAACAAAAACGTAAACACTCATCCATTCATTTATTCATTGTCCGCGAAGCCGATTTCCGATGGAGAGGCGGGGTTTGACTCGGGCCGCCTGTCAATCACTCCTTTTCGGAGTCCATGTTTGCATACGTTTGCAGATTCGGGGAGGAAACCGGACGGATAAAAATAATAGTCGAATATGAGCGCCGCGCACACAAACGACATGCTTTCATTTTAGAGGAATGATCCAAAACACACACACACACTTGGAGTTTCAGCTGCCATCTTCTTAAAAAGGGTTTCCAAAATCAGCAGACAATCTTCTGAACCCTTCGGAATTTATCGCAGGAAGTTTCACTGCGTAACACTTTTTTTTTTTTTTTTTCTTCCCGGAGTTCACGCTTGGGGCGTCGTGAATTTCTCTCCCAGAAAGCGACTAAACTTGGCACCCTTCCTGCGTAGCATTAGCATGTTTACGGAGCGCCGAGGTACGAATGAGCCACAAACCAAAACAAACGTACACGAAGGGCAAACATTGACATTCAGCTAAATTATAAGCTGCTTTGGACAGAAAGGTGTTAAAAAACACAGTTCTGAGAAATGTACAGCTCAAATCCTGTCGCAGAAACTAGGCTCCTGCAGGGGAACCTTTTACTTTTGCAATCCCACCGGCGGTGAGGAAACTGTGCGACGTGCACCTTTAGCTCCACGCTCAAAAACACAATCACAGAAGAAGAGGAGGATAACGTGGAGGTGGAAACTGCAACACTGTTCATGGAATAATAACCACGGATTATCAGATGGTTGAGGTGTTTATAGGCCACTACCCAAATCTGGACTTATTTTGGCCCTGGAACTCTTCGTCGCTCCATTTCCAGCTGTTTCTGTTCATTTTGACACAAGAAAACACCCGACCGCTGACAAGAGAAAAAAAATCCAGTTTGAAATGGATATTAGATCCACCAATTGCTCCAATCACCTATGATTGCTTCAGGGGTTACTGCCCACTCCAAGGCAGTAGCCCTCCGGCAGTAGACCTCCGGTAGTAGACCTCTGTTCCATGGTCTCTGGTTCCTCCAAAAAAAAAGAAGTAAAAAGTTCCCATGGAAAGCAACTGGGGTGAGTAGGAATTCTTTTTATTTTTGCAAGCTGGACTCACAGGCGAGCAGCGGTGGCCACCTGAGCTTGTAGATTATCCACTCTCTTGTTTCTTTTATCTTTGCTAAGTGAAGAACCCTGCTGCTAGCTAACTCCGGACATGATTTTCCCTCCATTTGGCGCAGATTTGACAAAACAGCCAACCGTTGACCGCAATAGTGCACCAAAAGAAGTCTCTGCTAATGACCGGTGAATTCTACCAATCATCTACGTCACGTAAGTTCTTAAGGAACCGTGAAAAGCTCCGACTAAAATGGAGGTAAAATGCTTCTAGGCATTGAGGTCCGTGGTCCCTGGTTCCCCTGCTGCCTGAACGCATTCAGAAGTGACCTACTTCCTGGTGGGTACTCCATGTTTGCAGTTCTGGGAGCTGCAAGAAGTTCCTAGAGAGTGAACGGGGCTAATGACTGGACAAGAAAGAAGGTACACATTACTAAATATTTAGACTTATTAGGGCCAAAATGTTGACGTTCCTCTGCGAGTCCCGGAAACTCCCCTGAGGCTAAGCAGGCCAGAATAGCCCGGACCTCGTTTCTCACTGCTTCTGTACATTTTTCCCCGAGAAAAAAAAAACGACCAGTGACCACAGCGGTTTGAAAAATGGTACGCGCTAACGGCCAATAGGTGAGTTCCACCTATCGGCAAGGACCTACGACATACGAGTTCCTACCGAACCGTAAAAACGGCCTTTACGAGCCAAGACGGTTCTAGGACGGGGTTGGGCAATTAATGATTACAAGGGGCCGAGAAATCGGACAAACTCAAATGGAAAAACAATAAAACCCCCGTTAGCATAACAAACCCCCTTAGACCTACTTTCTGCCAATCAACTCTCCCATTTACATAACGGGTCACCACAACCTAGAGCCGCCCGAAACCCTTGCAGTTTTATCCGGAAACTCCCTACAGGCCATTAGAAGTGAAGCAGCCCCTGGGATCAGGGCTAAACCGTCACCGATAAAGAAATACAAGTCCAGTTCCCACGACAAGAAGATTTCTACAAGCCTGTTTTGCCCGGCAAGGACGCCCGTAAAATCTCCGGGTCTGTTCTAGGACTTAAGATGGTTCTTGGTTCCTCTGCATGCACCAAGAACAGGAAGAAGTTCTGGGAACTTCAAAAAGTTCCTCAAATGAACAGAGTTTTACACGTACGGCCGGTACAGCCGGTAGACGCAACTTTGAAGTGTGTACTTTAAAATAACTCTGTAAGAAGTTCCTCTGAAAAAAGATGAAGTCTCAGTACTCCGAAGTAGATACGTATAGAAGTGGCGGCCTGGTTTGAGCTTCGGCGCCGGGGAAACTCCACAGGCGAGGAAAGACAAAATGTATCTGTACATTTGAAATCAGAGACAAACCCGACGGGCTTTGCAGAGAAGAAACCACCGGTTCTCCGATCGGCCCCGTCTAAATCTTTAACGGGTTTTATATCGCGCGTCAGAAACCCGTGTTCTCACAGCTTTTTCAGGTGCAAACCGGCAGGCGTGAAGGCGAGCGCTCCGGATTCGTCCCCGCCGAGGACCTAAAAAACCCCGCGGACGGTCGCCGTCGGAGACGCACGCGAATGTTGAGATTAGAATTAGATCCGGCTGATTCAAAAGAGGCTCAGCTTGTTCACACAGTCCCTGCAGGAGTCAGTGTATGAGCAACTTCTTTTACTTTTTTTGATTTTTTTTCGCTAAAATCCCATCCTGCGGGAAGAGGGAGCACCACGAGAGGGTTCTTGGGAAGATTTAAAAAAAAAAAAAAAGGCACGTTTTACCCTTTTTCTTAATGATACTTCATATTCACATGTCATTTCGAGACACGCAAGTGTGTTCTTTGGACCTTTTCATCGTCACCATGCAAGAGCAAAAGAAAATGGCGGTTTGCACATTATTTTTTTTAAATTTAATTCATTTAATTCACAATGTATTTGTCTTTTTTTCTTTGCATGAATGCATTCATTCTTTTCGAACAATTATTCACCGTGACCTGGATGACTGAGAACCTCCGCAGTCATGTATGCGAAAATGAATTGATTAATTTATTGTTTAATATATTTAATTTTATTAATTCACAGTTGCCAAAATCAATTCTAAGAGCACACTTCACTGGTGTGTTTTTTTTTTTTAAATATGTATTTATTTGTGTGTTTTTTGTGTGCATGGATCCATTAATTAATTTATTAATTCATTATTCGATATTTAATTTTATCAATTCGTAGCTGCCAAAATCTATTCAAACAGCACACTTCAATTGCGTGTTTTTTTTTTTTTAATATATATTTATTTCTTCAAATAATTATTTTTCGTTTCATTTTGGAACCGAATATCCGTTTTGAGAGCACGTTCGCCCGTTTCAGGTGAAGAAGGGATCAAATCACCTCCAATCGCTCCCCTCCAGGACGCGACTCTGGCACGCCTCGGTCCCGAGGTCCGAGACCTGGCGCCGGTCCGTCCCGTCCCGTCGGGCCAGAGAGCCATTGTCCTGGTCGGACCACAATGTGATCTACCTTCAGCAGACAAAGGATCCCTGCCGGGCTCGTTCCTTCTCTTCTTTCAACTTCTTCCCGCTGACAGATGGACCAAAAGTAGAAGACAGGGGGGGAAAAAAAAAAAAAAGATATTAGTGCCTTTCATATGGATCCAGAGCAGCGGGACTCGGGGGACGTCTGGCAGGGGCGGGAAAAGGAGCCGCAGCTTTTCAGTATAATTTTACCAGTTAGAGAAAACACACACACACACACACTTTGCTCGGAGAGCCATTCAAATCGGCACAATAACGGAAACCTGTCCGACACATTGTTTGTATTGTTTTACATAACAGAACGGAGGCGGCCTCGATGTAAACCCGGAAAAAAAAAAAAGGGAGAAAACAAAATGCACACATGTCCACGTTCGTGTACGTGCTATTATTCCATACATACGAGCACACACACACACACACACACACACACACCTCTGTGAGCCGGTGATAACTGCTCAGCGTGTGGATTCTCCAGCAATTGTCAGGGTGCCAGGGCAGAGAGTGCCAGGAAATGAAGAAGGGGAGGATGAAGGAGAAGGCGATGAGTGGCAGAGGCGAGTACAAGGAGAATTAGGCAGGTGAGAGGAGGGGAGGCGGGGAAATAAAACAAAATAAAAACGGGAGCGGGCGAGGAAGACGGAGAGCGAGATAGGAAACGACGAAAGATCAAGACGGACAAATGGAAGCGTAGACGAGTGTTTCACGAAGGCGTCTCCACCTCCGCCGCCTCCGTCCCCGTGGATCCGACACCTCCAAACCTCCGCCGGAAGGTTGCGCTCCGTCACCGGCGTCCGTCTCGGAGGACGGCGAAGGGTCCGGCCGCGCCGCGGCGTCCCCTTGTTTTAATTTGACTTCATCTGCCACAACACTTCACCTCATTTCACAGGGTGTGTGAGGAAGCGAGGGAGGAGAGGCCGCCGCGGGGATCCGGGGGAGTCGGCCTCGTGCCACCGCCAAACCGGCCCGATGACCCGCGGTCAGCAGTCCACCAGCACCACCAAGTGGCAGAAGAACCCGGACGTCAACAGTGTGTGTGTGTGTGTGAGTGTGTGTGTGTGTTCGTCTGAAGGCCCCGGAAAACTCATTTAGAAATGCACGCGGTTCCAGCCGTCGGTTATTCTTAGCATTCAGAAAACATCTGTGTGAAGAGGTGAGACAAACACACACACACACACACACACACACACACACACACACATACACACGCACACACATAAGCAGCAACATAAATGTTGATGTGGTTGTACTTTTGTATTCGTTTGGGGATTTCAGTTTTGCAAGGCATAAAAACATATGACTATACGCCTTTATATACATACATGCACAAACACATATACATATATATATACATACATATATACACACATACATATCCTTTCATACACATATACACACACACACACACACACACAAACATATATGCATATTTTCACACACAAACATAGATATATGCATATATACACATATATACACACACAAAGATGTATGCATAAATACACATACAAACATATATGCATATATACACACACAAACATATATGCATAAATATACACACAAACATACATATATGCATATATACACATATATACACACACAAACATGTATGAATAAATACACACACAAACATACATATATGCATATATTCACATATATACACACACAAACATATATGCATAAATACACACACAAACATACATATATGCATATATACACATATATACACACACAAACATATATGAATAAATACACACACAAACATACACATATGCATATATTCACATATATACACACACATACATATATGCATATGTACACATATATACATATACACACAGAAATATATGCATAAACACACAAATTCAGTATATGTATGTATAGATAGATAGATAGGTAGATAGGTAGATAGGTAGATAGATAGATAGATAGATAGATAGATAGATAGATAGATAGATAGATAGATAGATGCAGATATTTCATCCACGTGCACTTCCTACTGACCGGCTTCTCTCTCCGCCACGTGGCTCCGGGTGACAGTGTTTTGTTTTTTTTTTGTTTGTTTTTTTTGTACAGAGAAATAAATAAAAAATGAAATAATGAATAAGATAATAAATAAATAAGTAAATAAAGCCTCCTTTGGAAACGTCAATTTGTATTGCGAGCGCTGCTGTGTGTCCACCGGCTCTGTCAGCTCATCAATACCTGATGAACTGTAGCTGGCGAGCTGAATAATTAGCGAAACCCAGCGTTTATTTATTTATAAATAAATTTCCTTCGATTGAATAATTAGCAAAATAACAACTCGTATTTTCAGCCGCGTGGGCTACACTATGCTAGCTCGGGGAAACATTTCAACCAGGACTCTTTGCGGAGGAGTCGAGATTTTTTCGGGGATGCGTTTAAGTACTTTAATTAATATTCATTTATTCATTATCTTTTCCACTTTTCCAACTCTGGCTCACCTCGGACCACCTTGCAACCGTTCACTCTTTCATTTCCTTTTCTTTTTGTCAAATAGAAAACATCTAGCAGCTATTTTAGCAAATTTATGGTACTGCTTACTGACCTCTGCACTAAACTGTACAAAAAATAAAAACTTGTCATGTTTTTGTCCAAATTTTCTTCTCTTCTAGACCCGCCCAAAACCTTAGCGGTTATAGATCAAAATCCCTTTGTCCCAGCAGCACAACAGTTATAATGTCAAAAAAATAAAAATAAATACAGAAGACAGAAGATAGCAAAACATCCGCGAACATCAGGGATAATAATGGACAACATAAAGGAACAGTAAGGGTGAAAAATACACAACCAGAAGGAAACAACAGTATAAATCGAGTGACAATAGCGATGAGAAGAATAAAATAAACAAAATATGCAGGATGTGTGCAGAGTTTGGGCCTGACGTGGACGTCATGAAGTGAAGACGCCTCTGGGAGGAGGGCCGACACGTCTGCAAGTGAAGAAATTCAAGTCCGACAAGAATCCAAGACTGAGAACGTCCACAGACATCTGTGGATCACCTGACCGGCAGTTTGCATCTGCACGCATTTTATATTTCATACCTCGTAGTTTAATGTCTACTGTTTAATATAACTGTTAGATTTGCACTCTGTTATTATTCATACGTCGTCCGCTGCTCCTCCAGGGTCGTGGGAGGAACGCCGGATCCAGTCAAAGGACACAAACTCCACACAAAAAGGTCTCCGTCTCTCGATCGAACCGGCGTCCTTCGCCGTGGGAAGTCGAAGCGCGAACCACGGCGCCACCTCCCTTGTCCGGTATTGACTTTGACGCAATCGTTGGAGACCTTCAATCGTTCTCCGTCTCGTTCAGACGTGTAGATTCATGCGACCGTCAACTTGGATTTTGGCAGATTTATTCACACGTGTGTGAACGTCCTGCATGTGTTCCGACGGCCGGAGGAACCAGGAGAACCCTGAGGAACCCCACGCTGACACGGGGAGAACATGCAAACTCCAAAAGGTCAGATCCTTCGTGCCGTGAGGTCGAAGCGCTAACCACTACTCTACCCTCTCCTCCCTCTATTATTCATATTTTGTTAATTCCACGTCGCCGTTGGACTTTGACTTCGCCGCGACACATGAAGATTCATGCCCGAACTCGCATTTCGGCACATTTATTCCCACATAAGCGCCTCCGATGGACCTCCAGCATGTGTCTGGACTGCGAGAGGAACCCTGAGGAACCCCGAAGCAGAACGTGGAGGAAACCTTCTGACCGTCCCGTATTTTCACGACGATAAGGCGCACATAAAAGTCTTGGATTTTCTTCAAAATGTGCGTCGCGCCCTGTAGTGCAGTGCGCCCTGTGTGTGTTGTGGTCTTAAGGCGGACGTAGCAGAGAACACCGTGAGAACGTTAAAGGGGGAAGTGTGGGCGTTGATTGTATACAAAAGAACGGGTATGTGCATTATGCAGAACATCGGAGTTTTAAAAACCCTGAAAATGGCTTGTGAAGCACGGTTTAGAGTGAAGGCCATCGGCTACTCGGAGGAACAGGGAAATCGAGCAGCAGCGAGAGAATTTAAGATGAATGAATCAATGGTTCGCAAGTGGAGGAAGCTGGAAAACGAGCTCCGATAAAGGAAGTCCAACCGCTGGACATCGGCGTTCAAAATAAGGCTGCGAGCAGCTTGGGAGCGATGGATGGTAGATGGAGTAGAAGGCAGCGCCGGGCGAGTAACGCCACAATTTGCGAAATGTTTCACTGTTATTCCAGCATTCGCAAATGCCGGCATCATTTCCGAAGATCTGCACGGCACGGAAAGTGACTCTGACAGTGAAGAAAGCGTTCAAATCAAAAACAGAGGATGAGGACTTCGATGGGTTTGATTGATGATAATTACAGTATTCACTTGTTTTTCGCGGGGGGTTACGTACCAAAAAGAACCCATGATAGGCAAAATCCGTGAAGTAGAAACCTTTATATTTTATCATTTATCATTTTATTATATCATTTGTTTCACAAATAAAAGTACTGTACTTTAGAAAGGTTTTTTTTCAACAAATAACTTCTGTACTGTACTGTCAAATAATAATTTTAATCATCAATGTGAACAGAAGGCTTCAAATGGCGGAGATTAGCATCGCTCACCGCGACCTCATTGCTGCTGCAAAACTTATCGCTGCTGTCGTCCTTTTTCTTCCTCCTTTATGGAACGAACGAAAGATTCTTTAATTCCGTAATGCCGACCTACAGCCGCATAGCTTTTACCTCCCTTAGCATGTCCAGAAGTTTAACTTTATCTGCGATAGATAGCATCTCCTGCTGCCTTTTGGGCCCTGCAAGGTGCTTTTGTCGCTCCAGAGCGTTTTGTCAACATTATGGGTTTTAGAGAAACTGGAAATTGCAAGAGAATTTGCACGTACGTCATGTAAATTTGGCGAGCTATTTTACGTACGTGTACATATTAAACTGCAACGTTGTTGACGCACAGGTAAAGAAGAAGCGGAGTGACTTTTTAGCCAATCAAAATGGAGAACACAATGCACGATGCAAATCTGTGAAGTTGCGAAACCGTGAAAAGTAAACCGCGTTATAGGGATCACTGTACCGTTAAAAAAAAAAAAAAGTGAGTGTGTTGTTGTTACAAGGTGGATGTAGTAGAGGACACCATGAGAACGTTAAAGGTGGGCGTGGATTGTAAATAAAACCCGCGCCTTATAATCAGGCGCGCCTTATGTGTGAGTTAAATACAGTAATGGCACACATAACTGAGACTGCGCCTTTTAGTACGATGCGCCTTATGGTCTTGAAAAAACGGTAAGATAATTATTGTCATTTGAAGAGCTGAGCACAACGGCGGACACTGCAGCAGAACCCACACACACACACACACACACACACGCATGTTTTTCTCTTCCCCACCCGGTGCCTTTCCAGGCACAAAGGCTAAATCTATGGGAACAACTCAATCACATTTCCTTATGTAAATATTCACGGCCGCCCCTTCCTCTCCCCGCCGCTCTATTAGCTCCCAGCTCCGTGGCTCCTCTGGCACGGGAATGCGCATGGGGGAAATTAACATTTGCTCTCATCGTCTGCAAATGGCAACTCGTGCTCGCCATGGAAATGAAACACAGAGCGGGGGAGAGAGAGAGCGAGAGGATGGGAAAATATTTGAGCGCGGAGTGATTAATAATTCGTCGGGCAGAGCGGTAACATTTGCTTTTGGGTTCAGCGAATTGACAGAATGGCTTTTTCTTCGGCGACCGTTGAAATCAGAGCTCGCACTTTTTATTGCCGTTTCAATCCCGGACGATAAATTCGGACGCGCTCCACTCAAGAGCGGAGTGTAGCTGCAGAACGCCGTCCGGACGACTTCTAAAGTCCCGTTCCTCATTAATATGGAGGACGCGGCCAGACTTTGACGCTGCAAAACATCCAAGAATGTTCCTCCCCGGCAGCAACCGCGGCCTTTATTATCAGCGGGCAGAATATTTACTCTAATTACAAGCCTTCGTCATGCAAAAACATGGCCGCCGTTCGATTAGCAGGCATGTCCGGGCCGTGTCCGGGGGCGCGTGTTTGGCAGTTTTGTTCGTGGAGGTTCTCCACGAGTCTCCAGGTCATGGTTAAAACTCTTCAAATCTTCAGATCTTGGCAACTGGACTTGGATTTCTTTATTTGAAAACGTTTCCCAATTTAACTGCCAGGGTTTTGGACGGGTCTGGGTTCTGGAGAATTGTTGTGTAAATGGAAGAGTTGATCTACAGAAACTAGTTTTAAGAGTTCCTCACATCCAGATGGTTGCAAAGACAAGAATATTTTGACAAGAATTCATCATCACCTGAACCATGACATGATTGAGAACCTCCACTGACATCTTCAGTCGTTATAAATGAGGTAAGAATAAGAATAAGAATAACGTTATTTACCCCGAAGGAAATGTTGTGCCAGAGTTTCAAGTAAAACATAACAATTATAGATAATAGTAGGAAATTGTATAAGTTAAAAAGGAGGGGGAATAAGAAATACAAATAAAACTATAAAGTGTCAAAGTCAAGGCTATAAAGTGTTTTAAGGTCTTAAGTACAAAGATTTGAAGATTCCCTGCGGCTGAAGGAAGAGGAATTAAAAAGTCTGATAGCCTCATCAGACTCATCGACAATAAATAAAACAACAACAACAATAATAAAAGCTAATAAAAGCTCATCAACCACTGCAGGAAAGGTTTTTGACAAAACTGTGACGGTTTCTGAGGAAATGAAGAGGTTCGACTTCCGTCGCCCGCCTGAACATCGGGCCACCAGCTTCCATGACGATGCAAACAGAAGATTTTCCGGCAAAGCGGCGCCTCTTTCAATTTCTGCCATGCATCAAGAGAGAGAAAGACGGCGACGCAGAGCAAACCAGCGAACGACAAACGAAACATGTGGTCCGAAATGGCGCAGGGAAAGCTGCATTGAAGAAGAGGGGGTCATCAGAGCCGTCCCCCCATTGGTCATTAGAAGTGAAGAAGCCTCTGAGATGAAGGTTGAAACATCTTTAAGTGAAGAAAGTCAAGTCCAGTTGCCAAGACAAGATTTCGACAATAAGAGTTAATCGGCAGAAACTAAGTCTGAGAGGGTTGTTATGCTGACGGGAGTGTCGTGGTGGAACGGTGAGGCTACAGGGACCGGAGATCAGGAAGGTGGAGGATTTCAGGTACTTGGGGTCAACAGTCCAGAGCAACGGAGAGTGTGGAGAAGAGGTGAAGAGACGGTTGAAGCAGGTTGGAAGGGGTGGAGAAAAGTGTCAGGAGTACGAAGAGATAGAAGACTTTCAGCCAGAATGAAAGGAAAGGTGTACAACAGTGGTGACGCCAGCGATTCTTCATGGACTAGAAACTGTTCCAATGACCAAAAGACAGCAGGCAGAGCTGGAGGTGGCAGGGATGAAGATGTCGAGGTTCTCTTTGGGACTGACCAGGATGGAGAGGATCAGGAATGAGTCCATCAGAGGAACAGCACATGTTAGATGTTTTGGAGAGAAGGTCAGAGAAGCCAGACTGAGATGGTTGGGTGATGGACAGACTGGTAGACGGATGCTGGAATTAGAGCTGCCAGACGGGACGTCTCAAGGAAAACCAAAGAGAAGATTTATGGACGTAGTGAGAGAAATAATGAAGGTAGTTGATGTGACAGAAGAGGAACCAGAGAATAGAGTTAGATGGAGAAAGTTGATTCGCTGTGGCGACCACTGAAGGGAAAAGCCAAAAGAAGAAGAAGAAGTGTTATGATAGCAACTTTTGTGGGATTACCTGGACTGGAATGTGAAAAGGTAAAGCTAAAAAGCAGTGAAACCCTTTGGATCACATGAACGTCGGCTCGTGTGGAGGTTACCACGTTGCTTCTGGTGGTGGATCTTTCCTGGTTGTCTGGAGGATGCAGAAGGTCCTGGTCCATGTGTGCAAATCCATCTTGGTATTAATCCCAGTACGGCGTTGTACATTTGTGAAAGGTTGTTTCTGAAGCCTCCGCCTCCTCCGTTCACAGCACAGCTACCTTAGCGTAGCGCTCTTAGCCCGTCCTCCTCCGCCGCCGCCGAGCTACAGGGCGTTCCATTAGGCTACGTTGGGTGTACGTGGCCTACCGGTAGATGGGACCCCCTGCTGGACCTCCAGTACGTTGTAGCCTGTTGTTACTCTTGGGACGGTTCCTGAGGAGGAAACGCGTTCCCGCTCGAGCGCCCTCTTCCACGGGAACCCTTGGATGTATGTTTCATCAACTTTGGTCGATGCGGTTTAATTTCCTCTTAGCCTCAGGAGCGAAAGTTACCCCGAGGCATCTGGACTCAAACACCTGCCCCGACGCCTTGACGGAAGCGTTGTATCTTCATCTTCCCTTCGGTCTTCTTGTTTCTTTTTAAAAACATGGTATGTTTCATATGTTTTATTTTTGCAACGCTAACCGAATCGGCGAGGCGTGTTTGAAGAACGGAGAGCGCCGGGTCGCGAGTGATGCCGACCGAGTCCGGAGATACCGAGAGGATCGATACGGCGCAGATATTATCGACCGGAACTTTGGAGAATTTTGAATGGGTGGAGAGCGGAGGCGGTTTTCTCTTCCTGAAGCCTCAGAGTTTCACAAGGTTGGAAATATTTTCCTCTAAGATGGAACATTAAAAAAGGGACTCGTCTCAATTATGCAACTGTTTGCCCTCTCATTCAAACGTCATATAGAGACGGAATGCATTGTTGTCATAAACGAAATAACCATTTATTTACAGGTGAAAAACATGCAGCCATTCACCCTCTCATTCACACATCGTATGGAGACAAAATGAATTATTGTTATTGTTATTATTATTATTATTGTTATTATTATTATAATCACACAAGCATTCACCATCTCATTCACACATCAAATAGAGACAAAATGCATTCTTATTATTATTATTATTTAAGTATTAACACTCTCATTCACACATGGTATAGAGACATAATTGATTATTATTATTATTATGATTATTATACAACCATTCACTCACTCATTCACATGTCATAGAGACAAAATCCATTATTATTACCATCATTCAGCCATTCACCCTCTCATTCACACATCAAATAGACAAAATGAATTATTATTATTATTATCATATAAATATTCGCCTTCTCATTCACACATCGTATGGAGACAAAATGAATTATTATTATTATTATTATCATACAAGCATTCATCCTCTTATTCACTCATCGTATAGAGACAAAATGAACTATTATTATTATTATTATATAACCATTCATTCATCCATTCCCATGTCATCGAGACAAAATCCATCATTATTATTATTATCATTCAGCCATCCACCCTCTCATTCACATCAAATAGCGACAAAATGAATTATTGTTATTATCATTATTGTTGTGTAAACATTCTCTCACTCATTCACATGTCATATAGGCAAAATCCCATTATTATCATTATTATTATTATTATCATTCAGCCATTCACCCTCTCATTCACACATCGTATAGAGACAAAATGAATTATTATTATTATTATTATTATTATTATTATTATTATACAACCATTCACTCATTCAGCTCCATGTCATGGAGACAAAATCCATTATTATTATTATTATCATTTAGCCATTCACCTTCTCATTCACACATATAGAGACAAAATGAATTATTGTTATTGTTATTATTATTATGAAAACATTCACTCACTCATCAACATGTCACTTAGACAAAATCCCATTATTATCATTATTATTATTATTATTATTATCATAGAGAAATTCACCCTCTCATTCATACGTGGTAAAGATCAATAAATGCATTCACTCATTCAAATGTCATTTAGAGAAACAAAACAATTCAGTGACTCACGCAAAAGAACCTGGAGAACAGACACACGGTTGCTAAGCCCCGTTTAAATATGTAAATAGAAAAAAAAACGTTGTTGTTGAACGAATATTCGAACGATCCCCAGCTCTTTGAAACGTGTCTCTGCCACTCCTGCTTCCAAGGCCAATCAAACTTAAGGATCTTTCTCGCCAGATGACCCAAACGCTCCCAACAGAGGCGTCGGCCCGCCGATAACAAAGATTTTCTTTCACATATTGAAGAAGAAAAGAAATAAATCTTATAATTTCTACGAAGGATCGGAGAGACGGGAAGGCCTGGTGGAAGAGAAAAAGACCGCAATAAAAAACAATAACAATAAAAACCCGACGTTGTCCTTGACTCTCAAACCGTAACCATCATTTAACAAAGGACGCCTTTTCCATTTGAGAAATATTACAATTCAGACTTCAGAATCTGTTTAATTGCTAAATGTACGATGTACGACAGCAGTTTTAAGATGAGAGAACGACTTGGAAGAAAAAAAAAAACTTAGCAATAACAAGAGATAACTTGGGAAAAAGAAAAAAAATACGTGCAATTTCGAGATTTCACCGAAAACAAAATTATCGATCCACGTATTTGTCTGGTATTTGTCCCCTCGCCTGGATAGCTTTTATGGAGTTTTTTTTTTTTTCTTTTTTTTTAATTTTTTTTAGTTTTTACGGGCTCCAAGGTTGTCCTAACCCGTCGCTTCTTATCTCGGGGTCGTCCCGTCTGAGCGCGTCACGGCTCGTCTGCCGCCGACTCGTCTGCCGCCGACTCGCCCAATAATCAGACGATTAACCAACAGAAATGGCGGCCGAGCTGCTTTTATGCGCCGACGGTTCTGCAACCACCTCACAAATACGATGAGCCGCCTCGGTAAATAGATTTCAGCTCAGGGCCCTTTTTTTTTTTTTTTAATTCTGGTCCCCTTTTTTTTTTTTTCCCTTATTGTTATTATTAATTCAACCTTTGATTGGTTTTCGTGTCACATTTTGCTCTTAATTCCAATTTCCTTTCCCCCCTTTTTTCCGTCTTTTTTTTCTTTTTTTTTTTCTCGGTGCTGCGGATTGAATTTACCCCGCGGATCTATAGAGTAAATTCAATCTAATTAAAATCGAGCCCGATCTAATTGAATCCAATCTAATCTGAAAATAATTCTCCGTGCACAAACACTCACGCTCAAAAGGGGAACGTAGAGCCCTTTGGCGTGAAACCCCTGAAGCATTTTTTTTTTTTTTTTTTAACGTGGGGGGGGGGGGGGGGGTTGAACGTTTTAAGAGAAAAAAAATACTTTGAGTTAGGAGTAATCCATTTAATCAATACAACAAACAGAAAAATAAATTGACCGATTATTCATTCATTCATTCATTCATATCCATTAACTCAAGCATGATTTTGATTTCCGCAACCGTTCACTAATTATAGAAGTCTTATAAACCAAAATCTTCTTCTTCTCCTTTGCAACCTTCTCCATCCAACCCTTTTCTCTGGATCCTCCTCTCTCACACCAACTACCTTCATCTCCTCTCTCACTATCATCAGTCTTCTCTTTGGTCTTCCTCCAGCATCCGTCTACCAATATATTGAATATCATTTTGGTCTTTTGGTCACTTTCTCTGGAACATCCCTCTTCCGATAATTCCACTCTCCCTCGTCTGTCCACCACCCAACCATCTCAGACCTTCTCTCCAAAACATCTCCCATGTGCCGTCCCTCCGATGGACCATCCCGGTCGCTCCCAAAGAGAACCTCAACATCTTCATCTCTGCCACCTCCAGCTCTGCCTCCTGTCTTTTGCTCTTCGTAGATGTTTGCAGAGCTGTTGACCTTAAGTACTTGAAATCCTCCACTATGTGACCAATCACTCCGTCATGCACGTGATATAGACGTGAACGCCACTCGTGGGGACGTGGTGGGTTTTAGCGCTCGTCTCTGGTTCCTCCTAGTCTGGAAAAGCGTTGTTGATAAAGACACTGAAGCGTCCATGATGGGTTCTATGCATCTGCCTGATGTTGTGTTCCATGTAGAGCTCTTCTTCTTCTTCTTCTATATCCATTAACTCACATATCGAGCAGGGCTGGGCAATTATTTTTATGCGCGGGCCAACTAGGTATCATTTAAACTTCCATTTTTTTTTTTTTTTTTTTTGGCATTTTATTTAAACTTTAAAATCATTCATGATCGCATAAATGTACCCACATTATTATGCATCTAATCATCCATACAAAATCAAAAAAAAAAGGAAAAAAATAAGGAGTTTCTTAATTCAATATTGATTGAAAATACTTATTAAATTAATCAAAAGACATATTTTATTGCCTGTTTATATATTGTATAGTTATTTTATTGCCTATCTGTATATTTCATATATATTATCTATTTTATACAGTTTTATATTTGTATTGTACAGGACTACAGATGGAAATTAGCTATGAGCTACAATCTGGTACAAACATCTCTGCCTCTGTGCTTAATGTATTTGTACACTGTCCTAATAAACTTCTACACAAACAAACAAACAAAGAAAATAGTTTAGTCTTATATAGAGAAATATAAACATTTATCCTCTCATTCACACGACGAGGCAATCGTTCACCCTTTCATTCAAACATCATAAAGAGATATATTTACATTCATCCTTTCATGCACTCACTTTTTCACAAATAATATAGACATATATGTGCATTCACAAGTCATATACAAACATATTTATATACAAAATTTCATTCAAATTCATCCTTTCATTCACACAGTATAGAAACCTAAAGTCCCATTAGAAACACCAAACAGGTTCTACCAACTTCTGGAGGAACGGCGTCCCTGAGCACACACACACACACACACACGCACACACACACACACGCACACACACACACTCAGCGCTCTGGAAGCCGCATAGGTATTAGATGAAATATGTTTGCAGAGTGTGTAATGTAACAGACGCCTGCCTGAGAGGTCGTTAGGTAGTTTTGAGAATCCTGATAAAAAGTTTTGGACTAAATTGGGAGAAAGCTGACCTGCTCCGCCGTTCCTCCCTCCGGCCGGCGCTGATTCATCCTCCGTGGGCGTTCTTCTCCTCCTCTTCTGCATCTCCTTCTCTTTCTCCTCACTCCCGTCAACCTAAACATTCAGATTATTGTTTGCATTTGCCTTTATGTGCGTATTAACTCGTCCCTCAACGCCAAAGGCAATGCAGGGGGAAAAAAAAAAAAAAAGGCATTCAGGAAGCCTTTCGGCGCTCACACACACACACACACACACACACACATACATACACACACACACACACACACACACACTGCGTGTTGCGGTGGAAGCCATGCTGGGGGAAGGTGGGAAATGCACGTAACCGTCGCAGGTCGGTTCGGCTCAAGAAAAACAAAAAACGGACGAATGCCGTTACCATAGCGACGGCGAATTTGAGGGACCTTCAGGACCGTGAAGATCCAGATCTCCGCAAGAGCGAATGAACCAACGCACGTACGGAATGAGGAGTGAGAAAAACGACGAAGCGAACGGACGAAGAATCACAAAGACTCACCGACGAACAAAAATATTGAGAGATGAACGGATGAAGACGAATAAAAGAACGGAAAGATGAATAAATAAATGAATGGACAAACAGACGGATGAAGAAACTGACCGATGAATGAACAGACAAACAAAGGAGTAAAGGAATAAAAAAACGGATTAATAAAGAAATAAAAATAAAATTAAAATAAATAGAAAGACAGAAGATAGCAAGACAAAAATAGACAGCAGAAAACAACAACATCGGGGAAAACAACGGACAACATAAAGGAACAGTGAGGGTGAAAAATACACAACCAGAATTAAAAGATAATATAAATAGTGATAAAAATAAATAACAATTAATAAAATTAATGAAAATAGGCAGGAGGAGTGAAGGGATGAATGAAAAGGTGAAAGGTCACATGACGTGTGAATGGTTGTAGGTTTTAAAAGGAGACGTGAATGACAGTGAATAGTTGAGTGACGTATTCAATTGTGTGTGTGTGTGTGTGTGTGTGTGTGTGTGTGTGTGTGTGTGTGTGTGTGTGTGTTCTGCAGGCCGTTAGCGCTCAGCTTCCAGGAGACGCGAGTCTTTCACGTGAACAAAGAAATCCTTCGCGGCGACCTCGGATCTCCCGCGAGGAACGTCTTCTAGAAGGTCCTCCAACATCTCGCACGACCGCAGCTTCCTGAGGAGGTGAGATGGTCTCCTCCAGCTCGTTACCACGGTTACGTCACGACTGGACTCACAAAGGGCAGAGCATCCGCCGTCTTCCTCCGGTCACAAACACTGAGAGGAGATTTTCTTCAAGGACTTGATAGAACTAACTTCTCCATGGTCTCCTCCATGGTCTCCTCCAGGGTTCTCTCCAGGTTCTCCTACTTTGATTCTCTCCGTGTTTTAGGTTCTTCTCACGTTCCTCTTCTGTGGTGGTTTTCTCCAGCTTCTCCTGTGGTGGCTTTCTTTAAGTTCTGCTGCCTGGGTTCTCTCCATCTTCTCCTGCTCAGGTTCCCTCCAGGGTTCTCCTGCCTGGTTCCTTTCTACGTTCTCCTGCATTGGGTTCTCTTCATGCTCTGCTGCATGGGTTCTCTCCAGGTTCCCCAACTTGTAATCTCTCCAGGTTCTCCTGTGGTGGCTTTCTTTAAGTTCTCCTGCCTGGGTTTTCTCAACATTCTCCCGCTCAGGTTCCCTCCAGGGTTCTCCTCCTGGTTTCTCTCCAAGTTCTCCTCCCTGGGTTCCATCCATGGTTCTCCTCCTGGTTTTTTCTCCATGTTCTCCTGCCTGGTTTCTCTCCACATTCTCCTCCCTGGTTTGTCTCCATGGTTCTCCTCCTGGGTTCTCTCCATGTTCTCCTGCTCAGGTTCCCTCCAGGGTTCTCCTCCTGGTTTCTCTCCACGTTCTCCTGACCAGGTTCCCTCCACAGTTCTCCCAACGTTCTCCTGCCTGGGTTCTCTCAAAACTCTCCTACCCAGGTTCCCTCCAGGGTTCTCCGGGGTTCTCTCCACGTTGTCCTGCCTGGGTTCTCTCCATCTTCTCCTGCTCAGGTTCCCTCCAGGGTTCTCCTGCCTGGTTCCTTTTCACGTTCTCCTACCTGGGTTCTCTTCATGCTCTCCTGCATGGGTTCTCTCCAGGTTCCCCAACTACTTGTAATCTCTCCAGGTTCTCCTGTGGTGGCTTTCTTTAAGTTCTCCTGCCTGGGTTTTCTCAACCTCATCCAGCCCAGGTTCCCTCCAGGGTTCTCCTCCTGGTTTCTCTCCATGTTCTCCTGCCTGGATTTTCATCATGTTCTCCTCCTGGTTTCTCTCCACGTTCTCCTCCCTGGGTTCCATCCATGGTTCTCCTACTCAGGTTCCCTCCATGTTTTCCTCCTGGTTTTCTCCACGTTCCATCCATGGTTCTCCTCCTGGGTTCTCTCCATGTTCTCCTGCATGTTCTCCAGTCCAAAATCCAGCAGGTTCTCTGAAGACCCTCGCCCGTCCCGTAGGTGTGAATGAGAAGATGAACGCTCAGATAAACCCTGTGATTGACAGCCGATCGCAGAGGACAAGCCCCGCCTCTCAGACGGGATTGGTCGGCGCCGACCCTTCGGACAAGACCGGATGAAGCAGCTCGGCTCCGGGAACCTTCTCACCTCGAGTCGTCACGCTTGTAGATTAAATTCAAACAGAAATCCAAATTCTACAGATTAAACTATTTACATTCGTCGATCCGAGTCTGGGGCTCGGAGCACCAGGTGCACCCTTGAAGCGCCCGCCGTCGATCCGTCCGGGACCCTGAATGCATCGCGGCTCACGGTTCCGAGCGCTCTCGGGTTCTCCACCAATAGCCGGGGACGACTAAAATAATTTGTTTTATTTCCCAAGGTTTTGTTCGGGTTTATCGACTGTCTGCTTGTTCGCCGTGCAAAAGGACGCCTCGAGGTTCCTTTGTGCCTTTTTTTTATCCCCCCCCCCCTTCCTGTCTATCATCTCCGGCTTTGTTATTTGTTTCAATTAAAGAAAAAAAAAAAAAAAAGAGAGCGAGGGAGAGAGAGAAACAGCTGCTGATTGTTTGAAACAGCCTACTGAGACTAAAGCCTCATTTTCCGACGGCGTCCCAGAAACATAAATCTCATTATCATTTCCAACATCAAGACCGTCTCCTTCGGAAAAAAAAAAAAAAAAAAAATGGCGAGTAAAGCTAAAAAAAGATTTAAAAGATAAACACGGAGAGGAATCCAAACAACTCCGAAACCATCCATATGCATGGGCGCGCCTTTCGGAAAAATCAACTCGGCACCAGACAAACAAATAAATCGGTGTTGAAATCTTCGGAGGCTTCGCAACAGTAATTAACGGCGTCGTTCCGGTGGAGCCTGCAGAAGGGCCTTCTTTTCCCTCCCTGTCGCCTGATTGGCTCGGATTGGACCCGGATGTGTGATGCAAACCCCCCCCCCCCCCCCCCCCCAAAAAAAAAAAAAAAAAAAAAAAAACGCAAACACACACACACACGTCTATGAGCATTAACGCTCCCGTGTTAACAACCACACTTGACTCGAACCATTATTTCCATTTGCTTCCTCCTTCTCCCTTCCACACCTGCTCCGATGACCGCGCTTATAAATAATGGAAGCTCATTACAACCTGGAAATGTGCTTTTATTCTCCAACCAAATCCTTATTATCAAGTTGTCAGGGTGTTAATTTCATTTCCTGCCCCCTGATGAATGTGGAGTCGTCGGGGCGCAGGAAGGCGGAAGCTATTTTGATACCTCTGTCCGGCTATCGTTCCTTCAGGGCGGCAGGAAAGTCCACAAAGTGATGATTCTTAAAAAAACGGCCCGTCCGTTTGATCGCCCCAAACAAAAACTATTGTAATTTATTTTAATTTAGTTCCCGGCTGCTGTTAGGTGAGAAAGTGTGTGTGTGTGTGTGTGTGTGTGTGTCCATTTGGGGTATTTTTAGTAGTCTTGTCTCTTTTTTTACCACCACGTGAGCCAACAGACGGGGCTCGGTGGAAACTCCAAATGTGGCCTGGCCGCAATATATCATCCGTCTTGCACGAAAAGCAAAGTATTACACCGGGGATGGGGTGCTGCTCCGTCCATCAAGAGCCCGACACACTGCATCACGTGGAAGCATGCAAAGTATTCAAAAGTGCACACAGAAGAACTTGTGTTTTCCAACCACTCCTTCAAGGTCACATGAAGGTCACATTTACCCATCTGACAAAATTGAAGAAGCACCCTCAGGGAACGCTCTGAGGTGCATTTCGGTGACTCTTTTTTTTTTTTATATTTCTCACTCTCTTTTATTTTTCAAATTAAAAATATTGCCTTTATTTCCAATGTGTAACAGAGAAGCTCAACAGAGAAGTATATTAGGCTGGTGCAGGACACGTATGCTCGGTGTGAGTCACTATCATTTTGACCATTATTGTTATTAATTGTTGAAGTATTTTGTATCAATCAGCCAAAAAAATATTCCATGTCCTGTTGTTACAGTCACAATGTTCAAAAGACATTTTTTTTTTTTTATGATTTATTTATTTATTTATTACTTTATTGACCTAATAGATATAATAATAATAATTATTATTATCATTATTATTATAAAATAAAATAAAAATTAGCGATGTTAACATGTTTTAAATATGATCAATCAAGGTTATTTAATTAAGACTGATAAAGACTTTTGGTTTTAAAACTATTTTTTTTTTTTTTTTTTGTAAAAAGGACCTGAGTAAACGTTAGATGCAGCTGTGCTGCTCGGGGCAGAGTTACCACCCCAACCCCTCCCCGCCCTCCTTCCTCTCTCGAACCATCTGTTTCAATACCCACAAAACGCCCCGAGGTTGCGGAGCATCCGCCATTTCTTCCATCCGGTTTCCCCGTCACTTCCTGTTTGTAAACCCGAAAACAATACTGATTGGTTCAAGAAAAAAAAAAAAAAAACACGCCAGAGCCTGATGGCTTCCAAAGTAAAAATAAAAAATCTATGATAATTGTGCGGGAGGATCCACCATCGTAATGAGACAGAACCCTCATTCCCACCAACTTAACAGCTTATTTATTTATTCTATCACAATAATGCATTAACCGCAGGGGGGGGGGGGGAGGTTCCCCCCTCCATCTCGACCCCCTCCTGCGCAGCAGATGTTCCTCAGCCCATATGGCAACTTCATTTCTTCTCCACTTTGTCTGCCTTTTCTTCTCCTTAAAGAGAGAAAATAGTGAAACGAGCCCCCAGTTTAGAGACCTGAGAAGATCCAGCAAGGGGTTTATTTTGGGGTTCGGACCGAAGGTGGTGGACCAGGAGAAGACACGGCGAGGAAGGACATTCCGCATCTCCTCGCTTTTTGAAAAATGACCCCGACCTGATTTTCTGGGGAAAAAGCCCAAAAGGGAGACGAGATGGACGGTGGCTGGAGAAGGAAAGCAGAAGGATGGTTCTGCCGCACCTCCTCCTGGTCCAAACTGAGCTTTGGAAGCCTAGAGATGTTTTCTTCTACTAAAACGATGTCCAACAGGGGATTTTCTTGTTATTCCTCCACCAACAATGCGATCCATCTGTTCTTCTTCTTGATGCTGGAAGCTGTTGGCGATCGAGTCCAACGTCCTTCACAGTGGACGTAGATGTCATCCCAGATCTTCTCCACAGACCTCCTTGTGACCAAAGCCTGACAGAGAAGGTTTCTCCTCTGTCATTTCCTGAACGTGAGACGTTCCTCCCGTCTTTCTGAAGGAACATGTTGCACGTCGCCGGGATCCACAACCATCTCGCAGATGGTTCGACTTCACATTTGCGGCAATGTGAAGATCCGGCATTCTCTTTCAGAAGGATCTCCAACAGGTCCGCGGAGTCTCTTTCCATCTCCTTGATGGACTCCTGGTGCAAGACACGTATGCTCGCTGTGAGACAGCGGTGACTCATTATTATTTGAAGCCCTCTGCTTGTTTTGAAGGTAAAATTTTGTGGTTTGACGTTGAGTTTGCGCCGATTCATCCGTTCCTCAGGAGAAGAAAACCCCAGCGGTGCATCTGCCGACCTCGCAGAACAATATGAATATATCCGTCAGGATAATCGGGTGTCGTCTTTGCTGTTGTTGTTGTTGTTGTGTGCGGTTCATTCATTAAGAGCCTCCTCCCGGGTTCGGAGTCTCGGTGGCGTCCGGTGAGAGGCGGCTGTAATTATCCAGGTAAAAACAAACTCGGGCGGCGAAGTAATGAGACAAATTACTGTCCTAGCAGATGAGCGGAAATAACCCAATCAGCTCCCGATGAAGGGCTGCAGCCTTCGGGAGACGCTTCAGCAGCTCCGGTTATCGGACGGCTAGAAGCGCACAGGTTCCATGGGGGCGGAGCCAATCCCCGCCGACCCCGACGGGAGGCGGGGCTTAACCTGGAGGGGTCAGCTGTCAATCATCAAATCGCGTAAACTGACACTCGAACATTTTTCTATCATTCACCGGGGAGAATTTAGAGTCTGCAAAGATCTCGCTGCTTCTGGATGGTGGGAGGAACCGAGGAACATGGGGAACTTTCAGGAAACCCAAATGGGAGAACAAGGAGAAAACCAGGGCAGGAGAACATGGAGAGAACATGGACAGGAGAACATAAACAGAACCCAACCAGGAGAACATGGAGACTCTTTTCAGACAGAAACCACTGGAATCAGACCAGGATGCCTCTTGCTGTGCGGCAGGAGGACTTGCCCTACTTCAAGAACAATGGTGTGTGTGTGTGTGTGTGTGTGTGTGTGTTCCGTAGGCTTCAATTGATTCTCAGCAGCAACATCGTAAAGGTCTCGAGTTTGTTTTCGTGACCTTGACGGCCGATGACAGAATAATTAGACGAAGGCGTCCGTCCGCCATGTTGTCGCAACTCATAGTTTTGAAGAGTCGCAACAATTACATCCGATTACAGCAGATCAGATGACGGAGATGACAGAAGACGAACGATTGCAAGGTGGCGAGAAAAAACGGTGGAGTTTTCTTTCAGCTCGATGCAACGGTGATCGGAAAACACACAGAATATCACAAACATACTACAAAAGTCCTCAAACTTACAGAAACATTACATTGAATAAACCTACTGATTTATTTTAATGTTTGTTGTGTTTTTTTTTTTTGTTTGTTTTTTTTACTTTTTCCCCATTTTATTTTTAATATTTATTCAGTCATTATTATTCTTATCATTATTGTTTTTATAAATTTATTGTTATCATTAAAAGTATTTTGTATCAATCAGCTAAAAATAGTTGTTCAAGAGAGTCTTTTTTATTTATGTATTTATTTGTTTCTTTATTTATTAATGTAATGACCCAGCACGTACCCGATAATAATAAAAATAATAATAATAATAGTAAAAGTGGAGATATGGTCAATAATAATAATAAAAAAAATGGGAAAAAAAACTGAGCAATCTTAAAAATAATTGAAATACGACCAATCAACAATCAAGGTTATTTAAAAAAATGACCTAAATAAATGCTTGGTGCAGCTGGACCTATACTTATAATAATAATAATAATAAAAATAATAATGATAAATAAAATGGGTCGGACTGAACCAACTCTGAAGGGGACTGGGGGAGGAGGAGTTCGGTTGCTGAAATTGTTACCGGCGTGCAGCGTAAAGCAAAACGCGGTGCATCACAAGGACTATATTCTCCGGGACAAATGTCAGGGTTGGAGGCTCCAAACCATCTTCTCGCCCCCTGAGGCGCGAAGGCACCTCCGCCGACGATACAAGAGGGAAAGGACAATATATATCATCGGGTTTTCGCAACTCCGGCCGAAGGCGTCCTTGTCTGATGAGCGGCAACGACGGGGATCTCGGCGTCTGGGCCGACGCCGTTCCCGGGAACCGCTAGATAATTTCCTCCTCGGCCTCCCCGAGTAGCCGCTTATAATTCATAAGATTCTGGTTTTAAATCCTGAACGGCGCCGGGAGAAGATTTAAACAGTCGTTCCGTTGTTTTCTCTCCGACGTCTGTCACCGAATGTCGAATTTGTTATTTTTCAGGAGAAAACCGACCCAGACTGCATCATCTCGACTGTAAGCGGAGCTATTTTCTGATGTCTTTCTTTTCTTTTTTTTGACACATTTATATTTATTTAGTGGACTCTCACTTTTCGCGGGAGTTACATTCGAAGACCGGCCACGAAAAAGGAATTTATTTAATTTAATTTTTCAAATTTATTGGTTTTGTCCACACGGTCAAACCATTTTCCATTTTTAACAATTAATTCATTTTGCCTCTTCATCACCCGTGTCGCTATTTTACTGAAGCTTACGGTCGCTATCTTCCTAATGTTTGCTTCTTGGGGTATCATTTAAGATACGTTCATAAACTAAATAGCACGAAGTGGACCAGGACGTTGTATCCTGGGTGTAATCAGCCACTTCTCTCCATGAACCAATCACCATGAGGAACAACATGCTCAATCAGCCAATAGCATGCCAAGTACGGATCTCCTTATCCAATGATATTACATTCGCAGCGTTGGGTATCGTCGTTTAACAAAGAAGATCTTGTATGTTTTATATTTTTTAAAATGAATTTTTGTTTAATTTTACTATATTTTTTACAGTTTTTTTTTCTTCTTATGTTAGAATATAGCTATTTCATCCTGTTAAGAAAATTCAGACACTGCAAAAAAAAAAAAAAAAAAAAACACTGAAGAACGATAAATCGATAAAAAGAAAGATCTTTTTTGATGAGGTAAAACAAACTGGATGTTCTTGAATGGTTTGATTTTTACGCCTGTGTGTGCGAGTTCCGGTAAACCGTACAACTTCCCAACCTCCGAAATTGGTAATAAAAGAAAGCAAAAGTAAAAGCTGACGTCGGCAGCGACGCTGCGCCCGACCCAGGCATTCACTCCCCGACGCCACGTTGACATCTCACTACAAAATGGACGCTCCGGTTTAACCTCCGTGCAAACGGCCGCCACTCCAAGACAACAACGCCGTGACCCCTGCCTGCCGACCAGCAAATGTTTCTGCCAGCTCTTTGCCATCCGCCGCCGTCGCCGCCTCCGCCTCACCTCCGCATCCAAGCCGGAGCCGACCCCGGCTCTCTTATTGAAACGGGGTCGAGAGAACATGAATTAAATCAGCGTTATCCAACTTTTTTTTGCAAAACGGACAAATAGGACAAAATAAATTGAGACGACCAAAACAAGAGCAGTGGTATTTTTTAAATGTAACCTAAATTCCGGACTATATGCTCCTATAAAATAAGGGAATACATTTTGATTTCGTCTTCAGACCTTAATACATTGATACATTTTATTTCCGTTGATCATTTTTGTGTGATTTAGTCGTCGGCGCATTCAACTATGTAATGAGTATCAACTATATAAAGCGATCAAAGCTGCATGACACGCATTTCCGTGCGTCTTTTTCATGATGGGTGTTTTTGCAAAAAGCACAAAATGGCTGAACTGGAGAATTAGCGTAAATGTGAAAGGGTTGTTTGACCAAACCGTTTCATTTGTCCACAGTGACGGCGTTGGCGGAAGGAAGCTACCGGAATTACCAAATTAAAATTAGCAGCTACCATCCGATTTGACGAGGCTAAACGTTTTGGCGGTATGAAGCTCATTAGCCCCCCAAAAATGCATAAATCAGCCATATTGTTGAAAAAGCCTCAGTTCTCGAAACGTGTGCAAAAAGTAACGGCTTATATGCCGAAATTTCCGGTAACATTAAACATGAATCTGTTGTTTACTTGTAGGTAATTTTATTAGCAGCGTCCTCCTAACATGTGCCAACAACATAGCAAGTAGTAACATCCTCTCTGGTCGCTATGGTAACGCTCAAACGAAATAACATACGGCACAAAACAAATATAAAGTACATGAAAAATACAACTCACCATAGCGCTAAATCAATAAGAGCCTTAAGCTTGTTTCTGTGCAGTGGGTTTGGAGCGTGGGAATCACCTGTCGCCAGAAATCCATATTTTAAGTAGCTCTCTTGGTATTGCTCTTGATTGCAGCTTTCTTTGTCTCACTGGGCTTTTTTCCTTTTGCAATGAAACTTTCCAAAGACGTTTCTTTTTTTTTTTTACTTTGTTTGCTAGCTTGTGGGTTTAATATCAACGTTATTGTATCGTGTGACCGAGACAAGCATCTTGACTTGCGTCATGAGTGAGTCGTAACGGAAATAATTGGGTCATTTTTCAAAATAAAACATTGTTCAGACTTGCATGATGAATAAAATGGAAATAATGTAAGACATTTATTCTTTTTGCCAAACGACCCACGGGCCAGTACCGGTCAGCACCCTGGAATTTGGCGACCTTTGAATTAAATGATTTTATTCTTACGGAGCCCCTTAGGAGACACGGGGGGACAAATTTTGAAGATTAAAAAAAAAAAATTCTGGATTCCACAACGGATAAACTTTTGCGAGATCTCGCAAATCCGGGTGAAAAAAAAAAAAAAGATAAACTTTTGTGCACAGTTGTTAATGTTAAGAGCATCCATCCAAGTGGAAGTGGAACAGACCCAACAAAATAGGGTTCCAGGACTAGCATAGCTTAGCATTAGCGGCTCCATGGTAAGAGCAGAACAACATTAGCTTACCTGAAATTCTGTTTTGCTACACAATGAACATTATCGCTCTTCATCTGCAGAATTATGCAGGAAACGCTCCAAATCGTCCTCCTTTTTATGAAAAGGAAACACAACTACTCTCCCTACCTAAGTTTTGCAACATCTTGCAAAAAATTCATCTTTTTTAAATATTTTTCCCCCGATGGCCGCCAAGTTATTGCGGGAATCGTAGGATCATTGAAGTACATCTCATCTGATCATCTCATGAGGTCGGGCTGAGATGGTTCGGCCTTGTGCAAAGGAAGGGCGGTAAATATATTTGTGGAAGGATTGAAAGCGGAGCGGACAGGAAGTTAGTTGCCCACAGGAAAAGAAGCTGACTCGTGAGTAATCTGGAAAACTGCGGAGCCGCGCGATTGGTCTTACGGTGGATCCACCCCCACACGGCTATCGACCGCAACCATAGCGCTGTTTCCCACGTCTCCATGGAGACGAGGACGTACACATTTTCCCCTCCGGAGCCCGGGTCCACCTCATTCCATCGTATGGCGGCATCTTAAGGTACGTTTAGCTCCGTGAACGCCACCATGCCGGTATTACAGCTTCCGACCAGAGGCGGCGCGGCGGCCCTCGCCAGCGGGGGGGAGGCACTGCAGACGCCGTGAGTGCTGACATTCTCACATGACGGCTTCTCCTTCGGGAGCTTCTGAATAATTGAGCTGTTACCCATCACGGTAGAAGAAGAGGAAGAAGAAGAAGAAGAAGAGGGCGACGATGCTTTCAAGAGTAAGAACATCAGCCGCTTCTCGTGCAGGAACGCGTCCTCAGACCTTCATAACGCGACAGGAACGTCTGATTACTTTGTTTTGCTTCGTCCGATTGCAACGTTTTATTAGTTTCTCTTGTTTGTTTGAGGTTCCTTCTCTCTTTCAGCTGCAGGCGTGACTTTATCCTTGCACTCTTATCCCTCTTCCGCTCCCTCTCTCTCGTTGCCGGAGGGCAAAAGGTAAATGGAGTATTCTATCAGCCCCGAATCCCAAATGCCGGAAAGGGCTTTCAGCTCGACCAATGGGAACGCCCGAGCCGTCGGACCCGACCGCCGAAGGACCAGCGAAGGGGAAGGAGAAGACACACGCCATTATTGTCTGTTTATGCCTTGAAAAGAGGGGGAGGCGGTATAAGATAGGGTCATTGAGCAGGAAAGGGAAGCGCTGGGTTGATGGGATGCGCACAAAGGAAGCCCGAACAAGACGGGCTGTCGACTAAACCTAATCGCGCGTGACGTGTTGATCACCGCCGATGTGTTTTCCCGCCCACGCGTTCGCCCTTTTTACGAGTTTCGGACTCGTTCGCACGTATCGCAGAGCTTCATTACCTAAACGCTTTGCTTTCCGGGGCAATTTATGACACGATTTACGTCCTCCGGCGGCGAAAGGGTTTCCTCGGTCGAGGCGTTTGTTTATGTGCGCGTGGAGTCGTACATCTCCGGCCCGGAGCGAACGTCCTCCCGCTATCGAGCGGTCAGCCGGCGATCTAGCCTGATCGCATGTAACGGCGACGGAAAGAAGGCAGTGATGAGCCATTTGCAGATATTTTTATTATTATTATTATTTAACAAGATTAAACAAGGGAGGAAAGGAATATTTGGGAGATGAAGAATTCTATACAGTTAATGCAGGGGTCGGGAACCTTTTTGACTGGGAGCCGTAAAAGCCAAATATTTCTAAATATATTTCATTGAGAGCCATATAGTATTTTTAACGTTTAACAAATTAAATGTATCTTACTTTTAATGCGAACTCTGGTGCCCCATGGATTTGTTCGAAGTGCCGCTTTATGTTTCATCGATGCAATTTTCTCATTTCATATTAGACAGAGCGCGGATCCAAATCTAAATGCCTTTTTTTTCCTTTTCGCCATCTTTTCCGTGACAAGGGTTGACACGGATAAACTAGTTGGCTAAAATTAATTTCCTCACCTTTACGATGAGCCGGACGAGCTCGGAAGACATGGGTTCCCGACCCGACCGACGGGTGACCCGTGAAATCTACCTCCAAAACTAAATTCTGTTTACTTTAAAATCACACAGTATTATGAGGAAATATCACAAGTAATTTAAAATCGGTCAGAAATAAAAAAAAAAAAAAACATAGATGGGAAGAGAAGTTGTCGTAGGGGAGATCGATGAAAGCCGGTCAGGGACGATTCGATCTTCTAACAAAAAAGGAGCGTCTTCACTCCGACCAGAAATTAAGTTTAGCCGTAAGTGTTAGCAAAGTGTGCAAGTTACATGTGGCAACACATTAGCATTAAGTGTGTTGCCAGTAAGTGAAGGTTAGAACGCCAAACTATAAACTCCAGCGAATTCCGTGAAGTCGCAACCATATTTTTGCTGTTATTATTTATATATATTTTAAAGCTTCATAACACTCCCCTTAGCCGTTCCCATACCCTATAAACACTCCCTATATGTTTACACAAATAGTTGTTGTCATTCTGTTGTCCATTCTTATCCTTAATGTTGTTGTTATTGTTGTTCTCTGCTGTCTGTTTATTTGTGGATGTCTTTGCTATTTTCTAATTGTCTATTTATATTTCTATTCATATTTTTTCTGACTCTATAACTCTTACGCTGCTGTGACAAAAGAATTTCCCCTTTGTCATTCAAAAAAGTTTATCTTGTCTTGTCTTGAAGAATGATGCTACAGCTGCTCAGCCAATCAGAGCCAAGGATACAGAATAACATGCTCTGGTCGGTCACCAACCTAGAAAATTCTTATTTTAGCTTAAAAATTATCAAAATAGTTAATATAGAAAAGTAAATTTGTACATGTAATAGTTTAAAATCCATGATACGCAAGTGAAAACTCTGTAAAATTGTATCCCGAATTAGAAATCCAAATTTTTAAATAGTTGATTTCTTGCAATACCACAGGTTTTTGCAATTTTATACAACAGATTTGTAATCCGTGATACATCGAGACCGCAAAAGAGCGAACCGCATTTACTTATTTGTCATATATAAAGTACATTTTTCTTATTTTAAAACACGTAACAAAACCGGGTGGCTGGAATGGATTAATAGCGACTCAATTTCTCTTCATGGGGAAATTTAATTTAATTTAATTAACACGCGTAACTTGAGTTATCCATCGCGTCCGATGATGACGCTCGCTCCAACAGGGGATCGAGGGGCTCAACGTTATTGACGTCGATGCCACTTCATGGAGCCACGAACTCGTCCACAGATAAAACACGCATATCTGAATGTTCGTCCGCTCTGCCTGCCAGTGTCGTCGTGCACGTCTCGCGTTCCTACTTTCGAATAAAGATATTATTTTTTGTCCTGTTGCAGCTAGCCAGCCAGGCTGCTCTGTGAAATGCTAGCGCCTCAAGCTGGCCAGGGTGAACTTCTTGTAGAGTCTTTTCTGGCCACCAGCGGCCCGCTTAGAGTTGAGTATCGAGCAGTTGGCGTGGGAGGCGACGGCCAGGCATGCCAATATCGCGGCCAAACCAGCACAGACGCCTGTTGGCAAGAGCAGCTTCCACGCTGATGCTGCTAGTTGCAGTCAGTCGGGGGGATCCCGTCTTCCCAGGACAGGTCGAGAGGTTTTTGGACGCAACTAATGCGGAACATACCCGTCTGTATGTAAGTAAGGCGGCTGATTCAACGCGATAGCCGTAGTCAACGTGTTCTATGAATTCATCATCCACCTCCAAGAGGTGCTGGTGTTAGAATATTCCGTTATAATACATTGTGTTTACATACATTCATTGTATTTACTTATTTTGATTGTAGTACTTGTAGTCCTTGTAGTCCCTCTCTTGACGTGAGCGTCCTCACGTGACTTGCAAAATCCCCTACGTCAAATTATAGAGTCTCCAACCTTACACCATTATTCCACTATCAATTGCAAAGACTGTAAAATGTAACTGCGAGACCCCATCATGTAAGGTGAAGGAATGCGCTGTTCCAATGACACCCCCCCGGGGATAATCGACTAGAGCCAGGGGGTCAGAGGAAGTTATCAGGACTTCTTCCGAACCGCGACTTCCATCAAAGCACGGTCTTACACAACCCAGGTGCTCACATTCCAAGAGAGTGTAAACCAGGGGTCATAAAATGAGCCTGATCCTTTGGATCGGGGCCAGAACTTCTTCATCAACACATTCGACTGGACGCGTCTCAGCGGGTGTCTAGAGGAGCCAAACGATCCTCGCGGGGTGACATTCATCCTGGCCCGGGATATCTCCTAAGTGTATCTTCCTGACTTTGAATAAACCATTCTTGCTTGATTAGTTCCTGGCCGTTGTGACGTTTTTCCCTGAATGATAATCTGAACACACCGGGACAACAAAGTCCGGTCCCGTGGCAGGAGCCACAAAAACGGACACTGGTGACGCCCGGGAGCCGTGCTGGATCTGCTGCAGGCCTGGACCGGGTCAGAACCCGCCCTCCCCTTGGTCCAGTTGCAGACAAACAGTGTTTATTCGGGAGCGCAAACACCCAGCTACTTACCAACAGTAATTACTTTTATTAATATAAGTGCAGTGAGACACTGACTTAATCACAATGAGATTTACAAGCATATGAACCCTACAGAACAACTTATTCACCATTTGGTTGGCAGCAGTTAACGGGTTAAATCTAAAAAAAATCACAAGTGCCCCCTAATGTGAGGCAGGAGAATGGCATGTCTCACTTAATGGCTCTTTGCAGCTGTTTTACGATTGCTCAGCACAAGAAACTAGTAACACATACATACAGATGTTTGCAAATTGGAAATGCAGTTCATATAACAAAAGTGTTTAAACATTTTTATACGATTTAATACGGAGACAGCAATATGGTCTTGGTGCAGAGCGTGGTGGCAGTCGGCATCAATGCGCAGCCTACTTTGAGGCTCAACTGTCCGCAGCCTCACCACAGGTCTCTTTTCAGTATTTGTACAGTAAATGTTAAAATCCAACCATTATGAATTAAGAACAAATCTAAATTGGTGAAGTAAAATGAAAAATGCCTTCATAGTGCAAATCGATGATAGATAAAACCATTTCATTATATTTTTCATTTTACATTTCTTTTCTCTCCAAGATTTCCAAGTGAGGCACGGCCTCTCCTGCCTCCCCTGACAGCACAGCACTGTCTTAGTGGTTGTATTAAAAACCTGAAAATCCTGCATAACACATTTTAAGGAAATGGTGGTGGGTGGGGGGGGCAATAATATAATAAACGCATTATTATTTATTCAAAATTATTATTATCTCTCGTTTTTTTTGATCCCCCTCATCCATCTCTTAATCTACGTGTCAGAACAGCAGGGATGATGAATCGGACTCTGGCGACCAGAAAACGCCGTCCGAAAACGTGGCGCCTCATTAACCCCCACACACACACCGAAACAACGCAGATATCAAAATTAAAAATAAATGGCTTTTTCCCAGATGGTCCAACATCTATAATACTATCTCCTGCAAATCTAGCAGTCTGGTGATGCTTTTATTTTGAAAGGGCGGCGGTTCAGACTGACTGAAATAGGTGTCCTTAATGAAAGCGGTGGATCCTGAAGGAGCCGGGCTCATTAACAGCCACCCGTCCCCGGGGCCCCAACACCTAATACTGTCTAAATTACTTCTGGAAGGTTCTGTCCGACGGAGGAGATTAGAGATTCAATAACAAGATACTTCGAACAAAGAGGTACATCTGCCGCAGAGTTGTGGCTGTGGGGGGTTCTCAAATTTAAAAATGATGAATGGCAGGAAAAAGGAAATAATGACTCTTTTCTTCCACAAATACCGTCGCGCTGATAAAATATCGGATTCACTCTAGGGTTTTATTGAGATGCGCATCGGCGGTGAAGTTATTTTTTTTATTTCATTTGGGGCTTTGGAGTGCGACTCATCCACTCACTCATTCATCGATGCATTAGCTAGCTGTTTATAGCGCACTTGACGCTAAGGGGGCGGAGCCTATCCCGCATCCCAATATATTGCCACTGTCCGTGACCCCACCGTGTGTGACCTTCTCTCCAAAACATCTCATTCCTGATCCTCTCCATCCTGGTCGCTCCCAAAAAAGAACCTCAACATCGTCATCTCTGCAACTTCCAGCTTTGCCTCCTGTTTTTTTCTCTCAACGCCACTGTTTCCAAACCACTCAGCATCATCTGCTGGTCTCCTCGCCGTCTCCTCCACCTTCTTATCATTCTAGTTTTCTATCTCCACCCAATCCCACCTGCTTGGACCCGTTTCTTTACCGCCCTTGACTCGTCCATTCATCTCTAAATATGTTTTCCCTTTGCGAGAATCTCCAATGAGCTGCTCTCCGACGGAGGGAGTTCAATCTTTTTTTTTTTTTTCATTCATCTTTTCTTTAATCTTCTGCAAACTCGCCGGCTCTTAACAGTAAAGCGGATCGATCGACGGCGGTGTAAATATCCCCCCGAACTCACTCTCTCCACAATTTATTTAGCATTTATCACGCCAATTATCAGTGATGTAAAAAAGCCTACATTCGCCGCTGACGATCCAGCACGGCGTTATTTCTGCTCTCGATTTTTATTTTTATTTAATTTTTTCCGCGCGTGTGTGTGTGTGTGTGTGTTTCTTTCATTACGGAATGTGCAATAGATTGGAAGAATGCAAACTAAATAAATAAATAAAAACATTCAACATGTTTTTTTTTTTTTTTTTTTCCTCAGGGGAAAAATGCAATTACGTTATTTCTATAGTGAAAGGTTTAGTTTTTTTTTTTTTCTCTCCAAGTCAGCGAACGCCACATTGTTGGGTTGATATGAATGGGTGGTTTTTTAAACCAATTATAACGTCAGATACACTAAAAGATTATTCATTACAACATGTGCAAAAAAAAAAAAAAAAAAAAAAAAAAAAAAAGGGGCATGGAGGGAGTGTGTTGTGTTTGAGTGCGTGGGGAAAAAAAAAAAAAAATAGGGGGGGAAAACTCACTTTCCATACAGATTGGCTGCTCAAACTGGTCAAACTGCCTCGGGGCATCCAGGAAAATAAGGCCCTTTAAGAGGCTGTGTGTCTAGACGGCCCTGTGACTCGACAGGAAAACAGATGGTTTATAATAATGGCTTGAACCTCAGCCGTACACACACTCTCTCACACACACACACACACACACACACACACACTCTCAACAAAAACAGCCACTGCACTGCAGCCTCTTTAGTTGGTCTGAGTGTTGTTGTGGGTGGATGTGCATGACGTGCACCAGAAACACCGGGAGGAGAGAAGATTCGGACGCTGCATCTTCTGAAGCATCACTCCGTCAGCCGGGGCCTCTGGAGGACGAGCGGCGACGAGACGTGAAAATAACCAGCGCGACGCCCTCCTATGGAGGATCCCGCTCTGGACCGAGCAGCCGTTGTCCCGGGCAACCGGGGAGCCCCCCTCCTCCTTCCCCCATCCCTGCCATTTTCCTTTGAAACAAGCAAAATTTGTCAAAAGCGCTACCGGAGAAGGACGTCGGACGGGAATCTGTTTCCCCGTTTTGAACCCGCAGATGTAGTTAAGAGCGATTTGGATAAAGGTCAGGTCTGAATCAAGTTTAAATCTTTTTTTTTTTCTTGTCCTCTTGCGATCCCTCACCTGACAATATGAAGCTCGCCCGCTAAACTTTCATTTGCACCAACTGACGGGAGGCCTCTGCAAGAAGTTCTTGATCAGATTGGACATTTCAAAAAGCGACTCGTTCGTGCCCGCCAGACTCGGGTCGGGACGACGGGCTCGGATTCTCTCTCAGAGGCCCGGATCCTAAATTTCCCATCGATTCTCGGGTTTTTCATTCACTGGGAAAGAGTTTGATTTGTATTCAAGTCCAGTTGCTACGACATGTGGATGACTGAGAACCTCCACAGAGAAAAACCTTAATTTGTTCATTCATTCATTCATCCATTGTTTATAAAGCTGATCCTGCTCTCCAGGTTACAAGGTGGGCTTGAACATATCCTGGCTGTGATTGGCTGAGAGGCATAGATATAAATATGCAGCATTCACCCTGTCATTCACACATCATGCAGAGAAATATAACAATTCACTCTCTCACTCATTCATCATTTAGAAACAATATTCACCCTCTTATTCACATGTGAGAGGCGTGTAAACATTCATCCTCTCATTCGTCATATAGACATGCACAATTTTCACTTTCTCATGCACAGTCATATAGAAACATGCAACATTCACCCTCTCATTTATACATCATACCCTTGCTGTTTTTGTTTTTTCCCCCCTTTCTGTTGCGTATTTTTATCCTTGTTCATTTTCTGTCTATTTTTGGGTGGATGTCTCTTGCTATCTTTTAATTGTCTCTTTTATTTATACTCATATTTAGTGATTTTGTCATTGTTGCGCCGCTGTGACAAAAGAATTTCTCAGACGAGGATCGACAAATCTTATCTCCTACAGAAACATGCTAAATTTACCCTGTCATTGAAATGACTGGACAATTGGACTGGACTGTTGGAGGAACCTGGAGAACCCTGAGGAACCCTGAGAACATGGAGACTCACCAAAACACCAAAAGAACCCCTTTGAATCGGGAACCTTCTCGCTGCGAAGCCCAAAAATGGAAACCTGCACACTGGATAATTCTATAATCCATTTTAGAATAGACTGAAATTCACAAGGGTAAATGGACGACTTTGAAAATGTGTTTTTTTTTGTAAAAGCTTTATATATAAATATATATTATATATGTGATTTTGTCCTTCCTTGCATTTACATAATGTTTGAAACTATTTCATTTTGTAAAACGGCACATCGGTTCCGCCGCGCTCCCGTTAGCGTCCCCTGCGGCGCGCCGAGGCCTCGTCTGCTAACGGATCCCGCGTCGCTGCGCGGCCATAAAACTCGGTCGCCGCGACCCCGAAAACCGATTACACAAACGACGCCGAGCTCCGGAGACGGTTTTGGAGACGCGGGTCCGTCCCCGCGTGCCGCCGATCTGCGAAGTTTAAAACACCGCCAGCTGAGCTACCCAGCTAATTAGAACGTTAGCTATGCTAATTGAGCTAATTTATTCTAGTCCATCGCCGGTTATCGTGTTTACCAACTGTACTCTTTGTTTTCTTAGCCCAGATGTGGAACCGCTGCAGCGACGGGCCCTGCTGCTTCATTAACATCAAGCAGCAGGGAGTGGGAGTGGGAGTGGGAGTGGGGCGACCGTTCGGTGGTTGACATGCCGTCCCGTGGGAAAGACGAGATCGCCCTGTTGGCGTGTTTTTCTCCGCCTGAAGCGAAGCAGCTTCATGCAGATCAGGCTGCGGCAAAACTGTGAGAGGAACGAGTGACGGCTGGAGAAGCTTGCTGACCGCTTCTGGACGGGGGATGGAGAACGTGGAGGGAACGTGCGGAGAATCTCCGGCCACGTTGGAATCGAAGCAGGAACCTTCACATCCCGTCGTCTCCTCAGATCCGGCAGGAATCACGCCGTCACTCTGCGAGCGGCGTCGCTTTCTCCAGCCGACGACGATCGCACGTGAAATCACGGCGTCCGGGACGACAGTGAAAGTCGGAGGAGAAACTCTCCGTCTTCCTGCCGACGCCTGGGCGCCGTCAGCTCCGTCTTTTTCTGTCTGCAAACGTCTCTCGACGGTTTCCCCGCCCGGGGAATGACTGACGGCCTCGCCGGCCGGCAGCCACCCTGTCAGCGGATAATGATGCCGCTGATTCTTCCTCTCCGTCCCGTCCATCAGGAGCCGAACCTCGGCTGCTGTCGGGCCGCAGAGCCCGGACCAGGGTGGTCTGAGTCAACGCCCTGTTTTTATTTTCCTATTTTATCATTCATCCGTTCATTCATTCACTAATTTATGCATGCATGAATTCACTCATTCATATCTATATATCCGTGCATGAATTCATATATTCATTCACTCACGCATTCGTTCAATCACGTAGTCATTCAGATACTCATTCATTCATTCATATATTACTTAATTCACTCGTTCATACATTCATTCATAAATGTATACATTCATATCTTCAATAATTCATGCATTTATTCATTCATTCAGGAATTAATTCATGTATTCATACATTCATTCATATGTTTGTTCATTCATGCAATCTTTCATTCACTCATCCATGCGTTCATTCATATATATTCATTCATGTTTTCAATAATTCATGGATTTATTCAATCATTCCTTCACTCGTATTTCCATTCATTCATTTATTCATAAATTCGTTCATATATTCATTCATTCATGCATAATTCCATTCACTCATTCATGCATTCATTCATATATTAATCCATTCATATTTTCAATCATTCATGCGTGTATTCATTCATTCAGGCATAAATTAATTCATTCATATATTCATTCATTCACTCTTATATTTGTTCATATGTTTATTCATTCATTCATGCAATCTTTCATTCACTCATCCATGTGTTCATTCATATATATTCATACATATTTTCAACCATTCATGCATTATTCAATTATTCATTCACTCATATAGTCATACATTCATTTACTCATCTAGTCCTTCATATGTTTGTTCATTATTACTCATTTATTCGTTCATTTATTCATTTACTCATGCATTCTTTCATTTACTCATTCATGCATTCACTCCGAAATTCATTCAACCATATTTTCATTTATTCATTCATTCATTCATTTACTCTAATTTGTTCATATCTTTGTCCATTCATGCATTCTTTCATTCACTCATTTGTTCATATATTCATCCATTCATTCATTTGTATCTTCATTCATTCATGTATTCATTCATCCAGACATTGAATCATTTATCGGTATAATTATTCACTCATTTGGACATTAAATCCATATATATATATATATATATATATATATATATATATATATATGGATTCATTTGTTTATTCATATACTCATAGTCATTTGTTTATAAATCAGTTAATTCTTGCATTGATTATTCATTCATTCATTCTCCACACAAGTTGTACTATAGTCAGTGCAGCACAGCTTCTCATTCATACATTATATACTTAAAACAAAAATTCACCCTCTCATTCAAACGTCTTCACCATCAAGTGTCTCCAGTGAACCTTGAAGAACCCAATGCAAACACCAGGAGGACAAGGAGACCTTCTTGCCGCTGCTAACCAAACAAGCTAGCAAACTAACTGTTAATAATGCAAAGAGCGTAGCAGAGGCCGCTCAGAACGCTGAATGATGACAGTGAATCTGATGAAGGCAATGGAAAGAAAAAGTGACAGATTCACAGAAATATAAAAAAAAGAATAGGAAGTAAAAAGAGGGGGGGCTGGAATACTTTAAACTCATCTTCTACCTGCGGGCTTGTCAATTCTAGCCAGTCAACCAGGACTTTCAGAAGAACTGCGGACGGATAACCGGGTTTGGAATTCACCCGGCGTCCCGTTCACCCAGTTATCACTAAGTTATTTATTTTATTTTATATTTCAACACAACATCTAGAAATCATTGATATCCTTAAGGGATTTTGCCGGACCCTGCGGAGCTTCAAAAACTTGGTAAGCGCAGGGTCGATATTAACCTCTGCAGGACAGAAAAGTTCTGAGAACACGGTTCGAAGGAGCATACGAGTCAAAACTCCAGGAAAAGTTCTGCATTCCCACGAGCAGTGAAGGGACCACGGCAAAGGGGGGCGTAAAGCTTCACATTCAAAACCGCTGAAGAAGATGATGATGAATGCTAAAAATGGACAAGTTGAAGTTTTTATCTTCACACCGCGCTGCTTCGCCATGTGAAGAACCCCACTAGCGTTAGCTTGTTTTGACCAAAAATGTTCTGTGAGCCTTAGAAACCCCGGCAGGCCGGAAGAGCTCGAACCTCTTCGCCGACTCTGTCCGTTTTATTGCAAGAAAACAGCTGATCAGTGACCACCCGAGTCCTCCTCGGAGGGCCCTCCTTGCCGAAGGGGCAATTTGCAAGAAGGCCGCCGTGTGGCGGAATTAGCATTAGTGCCGTTTAAGAAACATTAGCGTCATTTAAGTCCCTTCTCAGATTGAAGACTTACTTAAGATGGAAAACTGCCATCATGGTTTAATGCTGCTGAGAAAGCCTCATCACCAATAGAGTAGCATTGATTCGAATTCAAATGAAAATAAAAACTAACAGGTGCGAATGTTTATTTTCTGTCAAAATAACACGAACCGGATCGAATAATAAAGCCGTCAGGAGAACGCAGATTTCGGCTTAGAGCGCAGACCTTGCTCTCGTCTCCTTCAGCTCCTCGGCTAAATCTTCATAATCTGCTCGATTAGCGTCGCGATGAGAAAATCAATAGCTCGACGGCGGAGCTCCCGCTAAAAGCTGCGCCGTGCAAATTTAGCCAATGCTAACACCTCCTGATGTCGCGAAGCAGCTCTGCAGGGTCAGCTCGGGTCTTCTCAATTTTACAATATTTTACTTTAGTATTCTATAACGAATGCTGATTGTCCAACAACCGGATGAACCTTGAATCTGACGGTCAAATATTTATAATTATTATTGGATTATAGTAAAGCAAAAAAAACTTCCCAAATATTTTCAGTCCATGAAGATTTCAACTACATTATTACATATTTTTACTATTATTGGTAGGGGTGTATTATTTGTATTATTACCATTATTATTATTATCATTATTATTATCATTATCAATATAATAATCATTATTGATATTGTTATTGTCATTAGTATTAGCAGAAATTGTGTTATGTTTATTCTTAATGTTATCTATTTTTACAATTGTTATTATTGGTGGTGGGTGTATTATTACTATTATTATTACCATTATAAAACATTATTAATAATATTGTTATCCTCATTATTATGAGCAGGATTGTATTATGGTTATTATTTCTATGATCTGTCTTTTACTACATTTATTATCATTTGTAACAGGTTTATTAGTACTATTATCATCATCATCATTATAATAAATAATAATATTGCTATCGTCATTATTATTAGAAGTAATTGGTTTTTATTTTCATTATCAATATTTACTATTGATATTATTGATAGCAGGTGTATTATTATAATATTATTATGATAATTATTAATCACATCATCATTATTAGTAGGAGTAGGTTTATTATTATTATTATTATTGGTAGATGTCTTGTTATACGTTGCAGAAAATAGCTGGAGAGCTCAAACAACCTTGTCAATGTAGGTTTTCCAATGAACCTCCTGTGTGTTTTGGACTCTTGGAGGAACCCGAAGGAACCCGGAGGAACCCGAAGGAACCCGAAGGAACCCCACTCCGACACGGGTAGAACACGGAGTCTCCACACAGAAAAGCGTGGAAATCCAAGCGACCTTCCCGCCATGATATTGAAGCGCCAACCTCTGCGCCGCCGCGCCGCCGCACAGGCGTTCCATCCATTTAAATGCCAGAATAAGAATTGGAAAAATCGGCTTTTAGCTTCCTGCGGATCCTCGCAGGGGCCGGACGGACCGGCTGGATGCGATGACGAGAGCCGGCCATCTGTGAGGGCGGAAAGAGGACCGCGACCTCAAAAGTAACCCCAAAGGCCTCAGCCTGGGGAAGAGGGGAAGGCTAGTTCGTCGCAGCGGACCCTCGGTGGCCCGGCGGTGGCCGGCCCAACTGGCCGACACAGCTTGAGCGCCGGCCTGTGGCGGCGGCGGCGCTCCCTCCACGGCCGACCTTTAACCGGGTGGCGTCTGAAATGAACATCTCTTTCAGAGGGAGAGGGGTGGGGGGTATTTGCAATTCTGCGACATTCAAAGTGACACATTATGAGCAAAACTGCAAAACTGCCGCTGCTGATGGAGGTGGAAAACCATCAGAATGACATTTGTAGCTAAAAAAAAAAAAATAATAATAAAAGAAAGCCTTTTTGCGGGTTCTGAAAACGTAACACCTGAGCTGAGACGGCGTCTGGTTTAACGATGCGCTTTGCCGAGGAGCGGGACGAGGTAACGCCGGGTGACAGCCAAATAGGAAAAAATATAAAAAAGAAAAAAAAAAAAAAGGAATAAAATGAAATAAGATAAGCAATAAATGCAAAATCAAATCGAACGCCAACTCCGGATGCATCAGACGGACACTAATGAATCACAGTAATGAAAATATACAAGGAGGTAATAAAATCGTGCCGCACCAGGAGTGAATATTGCTTTATAAAAATAGTCAAAACTACAGAACTGATATTACAAAAAAAAAAAAAAAAAGTCATAAATGAATGAATTGAAATATAACATTTAGTTTCTTTGAGGAAGTTAGGTTATTTCAGGTGTGGATGAATGCGGATGAATGGATGGACTGCAAATGTCCTGTATGTCTCGATACAAGAAAAAGGCCAAGAAGCCTCCGAAGCGAAGATAATTTTAGAGCGACATTTCCACCGACAATCCACTCGTCTTCAGACGCGAAACCAAAATGTTACCGCGACGCCATTTTGAAAGGGTACAAACACCTTCACACCAGCCGTCCATCCACAAATTAAAGAACTTTGAGCGGGTATTTATGTTACTACCTCGGGAACAGCAATTATGAAAGGCGCCTCTTATTGAATATTGATATTATCTTATCTCAATCCAAAAATACGGCCCTATATAGCATATAGATGAGAGGTTGTCTGTGTCAAATGACCTTTGACTGTAAGGGTGAATGGTTGCATGTTGCTATAAAACATATAAATGAGAGGGTGAATGTAATCTATATATGAACTTTAATTGGGAGCAGGAATGGTTGCAAGTCCCGATCTGAGCTGAATGGTTGCAGGACTATATGATGTGTGAGTGAAAGGTTGTATAAATCTATACAGCAAATGGATGAGCAGGTGAATGTAAGTTATATTTATGGCCTTTGAATGAAAACATGAATGGTTGCATTTCCTTTTTAATGTTTGGATGAGAGGCTGAATGGTTGCAAGTCTCAATATGATTAAGACATGGATGTCAATATGATGTGTGATTGATGAATGAACGCTCGTATACAGTAAACCCTTGTTTTTCGCGGGGGTTACGTTCCAAAAAGAACCCATGATAGGCAAAATCCGTGAAGTAGAAACCTTTATTTTTTTTACAATTATAACACAATTAAATACTCTATTATACATTGCTGCTGTCGTCCTTATGTTTTTTTCTTCCTTCTTTATGAAACGAAAGGAAGATTCATTCATTCTGTAATGCCGACCTACAGCCACATAGCTTTTACCTTCCCTTAGCATGTCCAGAAGTTTAACTTTATCTGCGATAGATAGCATCCTCCGCTGCCTTTTGGGCCCTGCCGCAGGTGCTTTTGCCGGTCCAGAGCGTTTTGTCAACATTACGGGTTTTAGAGAAACACGAAATTGCAAGAGAATTTGCACGTACGTCATGTAAATTTGGCAAGCTGTTTTACGTACGTGTACATATTAAACTGCAACGTTATTGACGCACAGGTAGAGAAGAAGCGGAGTGACTTTTTAGCCAATCAGAATGCAGAACACAATGCACCATGCAAATCCGTGAAGTAGGGAAACCGTGAAAAGTAAAACGCGTTATAGCGAGGGATCACTGTACCGGTAAAAAAAAAAAAATGTGAGTGTGTTGTTACAAGGTGGATGTAGTAGAGGACACCATGAGAATGTTAAAGGTGGGCGTGGATTGTAAGTAAAACCCGCGCCTTATAATCAGGCGCGCCTTATATGTGAGTTAAATACAATAATGGCACACAAAACTGAGACTGCGCTTTTTAGTACAGCGCGCCTTATGGTCGTGAAAAAACGGTAAGACAATTATTGTCATTTGAAGAGCTGAGCACAACGGCGGACACTGCAGCAGAACCCACACACACACACACACATGCATGTTTTTCTCTTGCTCACCCGGCGCCTTTCCGGGCACAAAGGCTAAATCTATGGGAACAACTCAATCACATTTCCTTATGTAAATATCCACGGCCATATTAAACTGCAACGCTATTGACGCATAGGTAGAGAAGAAGCGGAGTGACTTTTTAGCCAATCAGAATGCAGAACACAATGCACCATGCAAATCCGTGATGTAGGGAAACCGTGAAAAGTAAACCGCGTTATAGCGAGGGATCACTGTATCTCTTTATAGCATAAGAATGAGAGGGTGAATGTTGCTCTGTCGCAAATGACCTTTGAATGAAAGAGTACTTTTTTCAGGACTTTTTACTGCGCTGATGCCCCAGATCAGGTTAGGCGGCAAGTTAGGCTATGCAGTGTGTGTGTACGTTTGTGTATGTCTTTGTCAAAAAAAAAAAAAAACAACTCACTAACCCAAACTTACTGTTCTGTATATTTCCTGTGTATCGTGTATTTGCAAGTGTATTCACAGTCCCTATGTCCTCTACTGTAAGTCGCTTTGGATAAAAGCATCTGCCAAATGCAATGTAATGTAATGTAATGAATGGATGCATGTGTCTGTTTGATGTCCGAATGAGAGGGTGCATGTAAGTCTGTGAATGAATGAAAAATGTGAACACATGAAGTCTGGAAGGCGGAGGAAAGCGCAACGTGCCCGGACGCAGAATAAAACCAACGACCAGAGCGGGCGGTTTGCCTCTTCCAGAGACGAGCCGCCTTCTCCGAGCAGCTTGCTACTTTGAATAAAAGAATAAAATGGAGTGGAAAAAGAGACGTGGGGAGAAAAAGCGGGGTTGGGGTGGCGGGGGGGGGGGGGGGGGGGGGTTGGGGTGATAATAGGCTGCATTAGCGGCATCTGCGGGGAATAGGCCTGCAGAGAGGCAACTTGCTCACTGAAGTGTAATCTTCAGTGGCCTGGCCTCGGTGACAGCCAGCGCACCCAGTGGTTTGGGTGGGGCCACTGGGGCCTGACATAAAGCAATGTGTTTCACTATGGCAGGTAGGGGATACAAATAACACACACACACACACACACACACACACACACACAGATAGTGTATAAACGCGGGGGGAGGGCATCAGTGCGTGTAGGAGCCCAGCATGGAAGGTAGATTAGCGGTGATATAGAGGGAAAACTCATGTTGAGGGAAAAAAAAAAAGGGGGCGGGTTGTCTGGAGGGCATGTGGAGAAGTGAAAGCGGAGATAGAAACTAAGCAGCGATGGTAAATAGGACAAAGGAGGTGCAGCGAGGGGGTGGATAAGGAGCACGGCGATAGTCCAATAACAGCCGGAACAACGGGTGTGCCAGGAGAAATTGCAGATGGCGGACGGAGGCGAGGAACTCGATTCCGACCGACCGCTGTTTCCGTTTGCCGGAAGGGAAAAAAAAAATGGCCGACTATATCCTGGAGCGGAAAGTCCGGGAGCTGCAAAGCTAACAGCGCGAGCGGCGCCGAGGAGACGACACGCCCACTCCTTTGCATCGCTTTCAGAATTAGCGCTCCGGAGCGATGGCGCAAGACGACCTAGCTTAGCACGTGTCCCTCCTCGGGTTGTGATAGGACTGTTTAAGAGAATCTGCCTCACCGCCGCCGCCACCGCCAATCCGCTGTTTCCGTTTGTTGGAAGGGGAAAAAAATGGCCGACAATATCCTGGAGCTGAAAGTCCGGGAGCTGCAAAGCTAACAGCGCGAACGGCGCCGAGGAGACGACACGCCCACTCCTTTGCATCGCTTTCAGAATTAGCGCTCTGGAGCGACGGCGCAAGACAACCTAGCTTAGCATGTGTCCCTCCTCGGGTTGTGATCGGACTGTTTAGGAGAATCTGCCTCCTCGCCGCCGCCGCCGCAGCCCATCCGATGCTTGACCTTTAAGGAAGCACGCCGCGCGAGCAAAAACGTGAGAGACGAGCAAAATCGTGCAGCAGCGGGGGGAGAAAAAGAAAGGCGGTCTTGCAGGAAGTGGCGACGCTGAAAGCGAACGGAGATGGAAATGGAGGGACGTTTGAAAATGCCTCCTGCCGGGCGAGGCTAGCGGCCCAGGGCAGCGCGTCGCTGAGGCGGAAATGCGCGGCCGGCCTCGCCTGGCGGGTGGGCGAGAGGCGGGCGGCGTTTCACGGCGATGGAAATTTCTTTGACCGTGTTTTTCCATGTCATTAAATAAAAAAAACAGATTTCCCCGGGTCGGGAAACGACACAGGGGGAATTCATCCCTGCTTGACGGCTAGCTGCGCTCGCTAGCCAGATGTCAAAATCAAGGCCCGCGGGCCAAATGCGGCCCATTACATCATTTTATGTTTCCCACAAGAATGTCTTAAAAGGTCTGATTGACTTAAAATAAATAAGTCAAACGCGTGAATTGACCATAAACTACATTTCCCACACTTCATGCCGATCATGTTACTTGTAAAGTGACGGCGTCCCGCCGTTGGATCGTAGCGTATCCACATGGATGCCATTTTCAACAAGTGGAATTGAGAAATAAAAATGATCCAAGAAGAGAAAAGATGATGCAGATGGAAAGATGTTTCAAGAAAGATGGGAAGGCCGACACATGTTTGTGTTTCAAGGAGAAAAAAAACGCCTGTCAAAGAGTTCAATTTATGTTGGCATTTTGACACCAAACGCAAAGTTTGCCAAAATTAGCCTTCCAGAAAAATAACAGCTTGTCCAAGAATTAACAACCAAAGTATTACACATGCATTTGCACAGCTTCTATTCAAATGCAACATTTTGGATTTGAATGAGTAATAAAGTCGGTTATTTGACATTAAGGAGTAGTTACATTTATTTTACGTCGCGTTTAGTTATTTATACTGCTGCCGTTACACGCGGCCCTTTGAGGGCGACCTTTATGCTGATGTGGCCCTCGGTGAAAATGAGCTGGACACCCCTGATCTACATGAACCGAAGGAGCCTCTCGGATTTCATCAAGTGAAGAAACGGCTGCCACGAAGATTTACGACAAGTGTTCACCACGACCTGGAGAAGAACCCCGGCCGAGTGTTCGCAGGGTCGGCGGGGGGTTCGGGCTTCTCCGCAGAGCCGGCAGAAGATCAGTAGCTACAGGGTCAGGCTCGTAACCGGTTTCTCGGAAATAGCATAAAAGCGAAATTATGCACGACTCTTGTTACCGAGGCACGGCGGCGCAGCGGTCAGCGCTTCCGCCTCACAGCGAGAAGGTCCCTGGTTGGATTCATTCTGTGTTGAGACTCCATGTTCTCCCAGCCTGGGGTTCCTCCAGGTTCCTCCCTGCATGGAGGTTCACTGGAAACCTTTTCAGACGACTGAATGTTTACATGCTAGATATGGTGTATCTATCTGTATTACGTCCCTTTCAACATATTTCAGCCCCACACACCAGATCTGAGTTTGTGAGTTATCTCCAAAGTCATCCAAAACGCTTCAACATAAGCATCTTAGCGGTATCTTCTTAGGTTCCGGCTGGATTTCAGTGATTTTGATATAAATTCTGTAGAATCACATCCTTTTCGACATATTTTAGCACCGCACACCAGCTCTGATATGCCGGGAATGGTTTAATGCCTCTACGTGGAAGTGCCGTGCGGTCAGGGGAGGCAGGAGAGGCCGTGCCTCACTTGTCAATCATGGAGAGAAAAAGAAATGTCAAATGAAAAAAAAAAATAAACACTCATATTTAGCAGTGATAATATAGAACGGTAATTTCCATTTCCCTTCACTTGTTCCAGATTGTTTTTTTTTGTTGTTTTTTTTAATTCAAAAGGGCTGGATTTTCACATTTACTGTTCAAATAATGAGAAGAGACGTGTGGTGAGGCTGCGGACTGTTAAGCCTCGACGTAGACTGGGCAATGACGGGTGACTGCTACCATGCTCTGCACTAAGGCCATATCGCTGTCCCTCCGTATGTCACTATTAAAATGTTTAAACACTTTTCTGTATGTGTGTTATTAGCAATCGTAAAACAGCTGGAAAGAGCCACTAAGTGAGGCACGCCATTCTCCTGCCTCATGGTAGGGTGTGCTTGTAAGTCCAGGGATTTTTTTTAAACATAATCTGTTAACTGCTGCCAATCAAACCCTGAATATGTTTGTAAATCTGATTGTGATGAAATCACAATAATAATAATGATACTAACGTTATTATTAGAAAAAGCAGTAGAAGTTCAAGTAGTATTAATTCCATACATCCACTACAATTTATATACATTTATAGTAATGATAATTTTCAATAATAATAACATTGATAACATTACATAGAATAATACAACTCCTACTATAATCACAATAATAATATTAAAATAATAATACATAAAGAATAAGATAAATATAAAAATAATATATATATATATATATATATATATATATATATATATACATATATATATATGTATATATATAATACATAATACATCAAATAAGATTTATGGATGTAGTGAGGAGATATAAAGTTGTCAGCTGATTTTAGGATTAGATAAATAATACTGAAAAATATTAGAGAAATAATACTGCTAATAATAATAATGATATTTATAACAAACACTTTCAATATAATATTCAGCAGCAGGATACAGAAAACATGTTTGTAAACCCGATTGTGATGAAGTCAGCCAGCAACCTCATCGCACGTCGCCGATATAAGACATGTGAAAATCTACATGTCGATGAATCAATCAATCAATCGATCGATCGATCTATTAGCAAAAGTACCTCACATCTAAATCACTGTTTCACGTCGCTTCCCAGCTGTTCCGCTCCTCTGCACTTGTAAACACGTCATAAACAGTCCAATATCACAGACTTCGTCATGTGTCCCGAAAACAAAAAGCAAAAAAAAAAGAAAAAAGAAAAATGAAAAAGCGTAAACAAGAGCCAATTGCGTCCAATGAGGGCCGGCGTGCAGACGAGGCCAGCGGAAGGCGACAGCTCCGACGCTCGGCCGCCGGATGCAGCCACACAATGCCACGTTGACGCTGATACGAACTTACATCCGGTTGTTTTCACTCTTTTCGTTCTTTTTTTTTTTTTCCCTCCGCCTCATAATTGCAAACGCGCACGTTATTTTGAGTGAACTTGCTTTTTTCCCCCTCAAAAAAAAAAGAAAAAAAGAAAAATATGGAGTCCCTGTTGGATTGTAATATAAGAAGAGTCACTTCTAGCACTCCTGTCAATACCTTACCCTTTCTCTCCGGAGGATTATTGATTTAACTCCCAATCTACAAATAAATATAATGTCTGACTTTCTTTGTGTTTTGTTTTGTTTTTGTTTTGTTTTTTTCATGCTGTCAGCGCTGTTAAAAGGACATAGCTCATCTGGTTGATGGATGGGAGCAAATGTAGCCCAGGGCCTGAGGGTGGACTGCAAGAGAAATGTACCTTATAATACAGACACACACACACACACACAAACACACACACACACACTCGCAAAAAAAAAAAAAAAAAAAGAAATACACACAAACATGCCCTCCAGATGGGTCCTCTCTTGTGTGTAGGATCCAATTATGTGCACATGTGTGTCAGTGAGTGTGGGCTGGGGTTAGAACAATGCGGATCTTAACAGTTTTAGAGTGCTGCCTTTTAAAGCTCTTTTTTGTATTTCATTCTTTATTTATCTATTTATTTAGTGCAATTACACCAGACTCATTTTTTTTTTTTTTTTGCATCTTTATGAACGGTTATAATTAAAAAAAAAAAAAAAGTGGAAAAGTTCCCCGCCGGGAGTCTTTTTCCCCCCCACCGTCCCTCGGAGTCGTGATAGTAGGCAGATGTTTTCCCGCCGCCGCCCCCGTGGACGAATGTGGGCGCGGTCACTTCCTGGTCAGGAGCGTGGGTTTGTTTTTACCCATAAAATAGACTTATTTTGCAGTTAGCACCACATGTAGCGTCACCACAAACAGCATTTTTTTTTTTTTTTTTTTTTAAGCCTTTGGTATATGTTTGTTTGTATGTATATCCTTTCTATAATTACATTTTGCATATTTTTCTACTGGGAAAATTGAATTTCCCTAGAATTTACCCGTCCCTCATCCACGCCGAACATTTTTAAACCGAGCCGACGACAAAAAGGACGTTTACGCAACCGCTATAAGCGAAGCGCGACCGCCTCCCCGGCCATCGGACAGCCGGGGAGCTCAAACAGGTCATCAACTCCCCCGGGAGGCCTCGTGACCTACGACCTTTAGGTGTCCGTCCCCGATGCTCGCTCCCGGGAGGTGTCGGATGAAGACGACCCGAGAGGCGGCGTATGCAAAGAGGAGGTGTGTGTGGAGGAAGAAGAGGAGGAGGAGGAGGGGGGGGGGGGGGGGGACCGGAGAAGGTGAAAGAGGACAGAGGGGGGAGGAGAGCGCTGCTGCAGACGGGGTTTGAGGGCGTCCAGAGGAGAAGAGCACAATGAAGACGAGAGGTTGCGTTCCACGACGCCCAATTACACCGCCTCCCCTCGCCCGCCGCCGCCGCCGCCGCTCAAACTATCCGCGCAACAGATCCCCCCCATGATACCAACCCGCACCGCCAGGTTTTATCACCCGGTGCCACAATAGGACAGAGGGATCCGAGGGGGAGATAAGACGGGGGGCCCCCCGGACGACGGGCGCCGACCGACGGGCGCCGCTGACGCGGTGCTTCGCTGCCATCTGCTGGACGACGCTCCGCCCCAGGCGCAATCCGTGGCGGCGGGAAACATAGGGAAATGCATCCGTGTGCTCGGTATCTGATGGCTGATGAAAGGGGAGCGGAGAAGATCGGAGGTGGAAGATGAGCGATAACCACGCCGACGACAATGATGACTAGAATAAAAATAATACTAATTTGGATGATTCGAGATTCAAAGTGTGAATTGTCATTTGTACAGTGATGAAATTGTTACTTTGCTGTCCAAAGTGCATTTGTATCGACAAGATGGATTTGTATTGACAATAAATAGGTGAACATTATTAGAAATATAAACGGGGTTGGCGGTGCAAGTGAAACATTGCGTGTGGTGTTTTTGTGCAAACTCATAAAGTTCAGGTGAGGAGAGTTTAAATGGCAAATGCAGTTTTAATAGCAATGATACAACTGCTATCATTAACAATAAAAATTATTGTAATTACATTATAATTTAAATAAAATGCAAATAATTATTATAGTGCTAAAATTTTAATAGTAATAAAAAGAATAATGATAACAATGGCAATTATTATTCCAACAAAAATATCAATGCTAATTACTAATTGATGCTAACAGTACTATTAATATCGATAATATTAAAATAATTAAAATAATAACTATCATACTGGCAATAGCAATAATAATGTTAATGATAATAAAAAAACACTATTAGATTAATAGAAATTAATAACAATATTAATAACCATGCTAAGGGTTATAATCATGTTAATAATAATAATAAGGATTAGTAAACTTCTCATCTTGCCAATCTGTCACATATTATGTGGTGCCACCTAAAGTCAGGTCTCCGATCCTCGTATTTAATATAATTATACAGCGCCTCGTGCTTGTCGCCGTGCACTTGAAACAAGTGTGATTGAATCGGATGTGAGTGAGACGAGGGTAATTTATTTATACATATCGTTTTTCAACATCTCGAACTGAGCTCGTTGATGTTGGTGACACTTTGCGTTTTAATTACTGGATGCCTTCATCTCCAATGACGTTTGATTAGCCGTTCCACGCGCGCAGGAGTAATTGCGCGCTGTTTTCGTGTATCCGGCAATCCGAAGCGACGCGTGCGCATCACGTGTGTGTGTGTGTGTGTGTGTGTGTGTGGGACACAGGGTTAATAAAAGGTGCAAAGAGCTGGAAACAGATAAGAAATAGAGTAACGGGACTGGTGCAGAAATAATGGGACATCTGGTCCAGACATCTGGAGCTGGAGGACTTTTAGGAGCTTCCCAGCATCCTCTCACCTTGCGGGTAAATTAGCAAAGCGAGGAAATATGGCGGGGGTAAACGATGCTGACAATCAAACAGAAGGAGGACACTCGAGACAGGCTGCTGGGGAATTCATCATGTGGAGGTCTTTTTTTTTTCTTTTTTCTTCTTCTTCTTCTTCTCATAAACAATGGCTGATAAAGGATGGCCACCACGGGAATGGAAGCGGGGACGAGTGTGTGTGAATGTGTGTGTGTGTGTATGAGACACAAAAGGTTTTTTTCCGGAAGCGTAATCCGTCTCATTAGTCCTCATTGACCTAACACACTCATAAATATACTTCAATCTGAAGAATTCCTCTCTAGCAGGTGGTGAAGATACTTTTTTTTCTTTTTTATTCATCACTGAAATCATCTCCAGCCAGGTCTGAAGGACAGGGGTTTGAGAAACGTGCGGATCAAGGAGATTTATCGGCAAACAGCGAGAGACAGAACGCATTTGCTAATGGCCAAACACACACACACACACACACACACACACACACGTGATGCACCCAAATACACCCCTGCACGCATAGAACAACTAATCAAACGTCACTGAAGATGAAGGCATCCAGAATTAAAATGCAAAGTGTCGCCGGCATCAACGAGCTCAGTTTGCAATGTTAAAAAAAAAAAAAAAAAAAAAACAATGTTTAAGAAAAAAAAGACAGAAAAAAACAAATGATTGACGTTTTTCTCGCCAATCGCTGGACTGTCACAATTAACCGTGAGATAATTGTTTGTTTTTATATGACAGACGCAGAAAAACGAGGGGCACATGGGGTAGCAGCATCATAAAAATTGTAAAATGTAAAAAAATAACAATAAAGAATACATTTTAAAAGATGGTTGTGAATAAAAAAATAAAAATAAATAGATAAAAGGGTGAATGGTCGTTTGTTTCTGAGTGGCCCAAAAGTGAATGAATAAACCTTCTCCTGTGAATAAACCCGTCTGATTCGCCGTCCTTTCACAAACCCTCAGATGATGGCAACACACAACACACACACACACACACACACGGATGCCTCAAAAATCTGATATCTGTTTAATCTGCTTGTCGTGAGACAACGGCTTCCCGCCAAGGACACCTGCGGCGCGCGAGCACCCAAACATGTTTACAACTATTTTGAAATAAATAACCTCAAACATAAGTGTGTTTTCGTCGTCTGGGAGGTGTTGAATCACTCCGCGCCGCCATATGCCGTTGTTGTTCTTCTTCCTTTTCTGTTTATTCAAATCTTCGGCTCGACGGGGCCCCCTGCCGAAGCCCCGCGGCTCGCGGCTATAAAAACCCGGCAAGATTTTTTTTGTTTTTACGCTCAGCGTGATGCGGGATTGACCTCGCTGCAAGGTCGCGGGAGCGAAGGTGTGTGAGAAACGCTTCTCAAAACACTCCATTAACCTTTGTTTTCTCAATATCCCGCCAAGAAATCCCGACTTTCATTTCCATTTCCACGTGACCAGAAGCGATAAAGACGAAAGGACGACGGAGGATTCGCGTTCCGCCCTCCAGAAGGACACGCATCACCCGGAGAGCCCGCTGGCGTGGATTTATGCTCCCGCGCCGCTCCAGACGCCCGGCTGAATGTAAAGCGACGGGAGTCGACGCCGTACCGGGAAAGAAAAAACGCGCATTACGGGACAAATGATAGGGGAGTGCAGAGCGGCGAGTCATCGGAAAGATGGAGCGAACGCACGTCGGCGAATCCCCACCCGGCGTGCTAACCGCGCAGGGGGAAGCGGCGCCGGGATCCTCCCCCTCGGAAAAAGAAAAAGGGGATCTGCTGTAATGTATCATCAGGCGTGACCTTGAGCGAGTCCGCCGGGCGTCGGCGTCCCGAGGTTTGAGCGAGGCAACGGAGGAAGGGGTTTGTCGTTCTTTATTATTCAAAAAAAAAAAAAAAAAAAACGCTCCGAATGTCCTCCCACTGCAGAGCTTTCAGTCTGAAATGTAATTGTTTGACTGATAAAAAAGGAGAAAAATCTGTCAGTCATCAGCGAAGAATTAATTTCTTTTTATTCATCCTTTCATTCATGATCTATAATGCTTATCCTGCGTCAGGGAGGCTTCACACGTCACATGGAGATAGAAAACCATTCACTCGCTCATTTGCAAGTCATATAAAGACACAAGCATTCATTTTTTTCCATTCATTCACGCATCGAAAACAGACATACGGCCATCAACTCTCTCATTTACAGATCCGACAGACGTGTTCACCCTCTCATCACATTGAAAGTTGACGATTGCAGGTTCATTTTATGTTAAATATGGAGATACAACCATTCACCCTCTCACTCGCCCTTCACAAACATTCACTCGCTCATTCGCGTCATAACAACATAAAATGATTCACTCATGCATTTACAGGTCAAATAGAGACAAACATCTAGTCATTCATGTCATATAGAAACACAACCCTTCAGTTTTTCATTCATTCATGTATCGAATAGAGACATAAGACAGTCAAATTCACCCTCTCATCGTGTTGAAATTGACAATCACAGGCATATTTTATGTTAAATTGGGACATAAAACTATTCACCCTCTCACTCGCCCGTCATAGAGACATTCACTCGCTCATTCACATCATATAACGACATAAAACTGTTCACTTTTTCATTTACAGGTCAAATAGAGACAAACATCCAGTCACTCAGTCATACATGTTATACAGAAACACAACCCTTCATTTTTTCATTCATTTACGTATCAAATAGAGACGTAAGACGGTCAAATTCACCCTCTCATCATCTTGGAATTGACAATCACAGGCATATTTTATGTTAAATTGGGACATAAAACTATTCACCCTCTCACTCGCCCGTCATAGTGACATTCACTCGCTCATTCACGTTATATAACAGCGTAAGAAACGTTAGCGAGCTCATTCAGTCATTCATAAGTCACACAGAGATACAAGCGTTCACAGTTTGGAGAATTCAGGGTCTCCAGTGAATCTGAGGCACATTTTTTTTAAAAGTCGAGCATCGGACCTTCTTGCTTCGAGGCAGAAGCGCCTACGGCTACACCGCTGCTTCTTTTGAGTTCTTTTATTTAAAATTAAAAACGCCGTGTTGGCAGTTTACCCGCGCTGGGGATTGTGATGCCGTTGTACGGCTTTACATTCAAGCCCAATCATTATCAACAAACTATTAGTTGTTAACAAATGATTACAATAACATTCATTAAGCCAAATCACAAAGGAGTGTTAAGTGCATGAAGAGGTCATAAGAGCAGGAGAAGCACGAAGAAGTACAAATAAAAGCGTGCATTGCAAGTCAAACGGTCAATAGAGGGTCTCACGTAGAGAACATGCTTGTAAAGAAATGGATAACAACTCTGTAGATGATCAACAAAAAACACTGAGGCGCAACGACCAATGAGAAGAGCACGCCTACAACTGCACATTTTATTCTTTGTATTGTTAAAACACTGGGTCATGAACTGACACACTTTGTTGCTTGTCAGGGATCGGTATACTTTATTTTGACTGCTGCATTAAATACTGATCGAAGCCTGGATATCTTCTCCTATTGATCCTCACCCTCACGTAGTTTCGGGGTAGAACGGGACAGGATCCGACGTCGGAGAGACCGAACGATCTCTGCACAAACTGAGGCCTCAGACGCAACCTTTCAAATCACCGATCTGGGATCAGTACCAAGATGGACCAGAAGCTTCTGCACCTTCAGAGCAACCAGGAATGATCCACCACCAGAACCAGGCCGGTAACGCCCACCTGAGCTTCAGTCCATGTGATCCAACAGGTTTCACTTCTTTGTTCAGCTTCACCTTTTCACATTGCAATCCATCTCACAAAAGTTGCCACCCAACGAAGGACACTCCCGTTAGCATAACAACCCCTTTACACCTTGGTTCTGCACATCAACTCCACGTGAACCTCCACCCGCCCGAAACCCTGGCGGTTATATTGGGAAACTCCCAACAGGTCATTAGAACTGAAGAAGCCTCTGGGATGAGGGCTGAAGATGTCTGTTGAGGTTATCAGGCACCCAGATAATGGAGAATTCTTGTTAAAATCTTTTTTTCGTGGCAACTGGACTTGAATTTCTTCACTTGAAAACTGAACATGCCTCTGGGATGAGGGCTGAAACCTTTTCAAGTGAAGAAATACAAGTCCAGACACCCGCCATCTTTGTCCCACCCATCAACGAATTCATTTACCGTATTTTCCGCACTGTAAGGCGCACCTAAAAGCCTTTGATTTTCCCGAGAGTGAAACCAAAAGTGCGCCTTATAATCCGATGCGCCTTATATATGGATCAATATCAGTTATTTATGGCTACCGTAGTCAGGGGGTGTCGCCGAAGTAGCAGCGGTAAAAACGGGAAAGGGGAATTCCAGTCCCACTCCACTTGTGTGTGTAGAAAGACCCCGAAACGACACCTTTCAAGAGACGCGCTTACGACGCAGAGTTCAAACTCAAGGCGATCAATCCCGCAGTAGAACACGGAATAGAGCAGCAGCGAGAGAATTCAACATTAATGAATCGATGGTACCGAATTGGAGGAAGCGACAAGATGACCTGCGCCGAGAAAAGAAGACTAAATAGAGTTTCCGAGGAAACAAAGTGAGACGGATACAGTTGGAGGACAAACTCGAACGGTGGGTTGAAAAACAGAGAGCGGCAAGTAGAAGAGTCTCTACAGTCGCTATTCCAATGAAGGCAACAGCGCTAGCTAGCGACATAAACATCAATGAATTTAGAGGCGGTCCTTCTCGGTGCTTTTGTTTCATGAAACGCTTTGAACTGTGACAAATGGAGTTGGAAATACATTGTTTTCAACGAAGGCGGCGGAAATACCGGTTAGAGCTACCAGTACGTACGGTACCGTATTGTGCACAAACTGAACGGAGTTGTCAGAACTTTGGTTTGTATTCTATTAATGAAGTTTGACCGACTGACTTATCTGACTGCTTTGTTGACATTCCTTTTAGCGCAGCTTCATCTAGTGGATGCATAACACAACCCCAGCCACTACTGTAGCTTCTATTCTGTGCGCCTTATAATGCAGTGCGCCTTATATATGAAAACAGTTTTAAAACAGGCCATTCATTGAAGGTGCGCCTTATAATCCAATGCGCCTTATAGTGTGGAAAATATAGCATTTGCTTTCTTATCCTGTATTTATAGAATACCTACAGAATAAATACGTGATCAAAATTAAATGATTAGACAGTGAGCGGATGAGCCGGGTTCTGTGGGACGGACATCGGGGAGGCGAATATGGGGGCCCTGCCGTCCACTGTGTTCTTAATTAGGATGGATGTAAGAAGTGTAACATCGTGTGTGTGTGTGTGTGTGTGTTTGTGTCGGCTGTTTGTTTGGATCAGGCCGACTGAGCCACCAAACCTCCGTTTTGACTGTTTTCTTTGCCGTTCTTTCGTCTCCACTCGTTCCTTAGCGTTACGCCTACTCTTCCCTCGCGCTCGTATAATTACAACCACGCCATTTTCCCTGCGAGCGAGATCCCGGCCGGCCGGGGAGAGGAAGCGAGACGCTCGGCTTTAATTAATCAGAACAGAACTTTTCCGCCACGTCCAAATCGTGTGCGATACAAAATTAAACGTGAAGACATATGCTCGCTGGCACAACCACAAAATAAGTTAAAAGCGAGGAAAACACTGTCAATATTTTTTTTGTGTGTGTGTCTGGGCTGAAGGGTAATTATCATGAATTTTGTAAACATGCTAATCCAAGTGATGTTCTCAACTTAACCCCGTGTCTAATTAATATGTGGGAGCTGCGAAATCCTAGCGGGATCGGCTCGGCGCGAATGCGTGCACCATCCTCGTGCGAGGAAACAATCCTCCAGGAAAGGAAAGGAAGGACGGAATAAACGACTACGGTAAATTCTGAACTATAAGCTACTACTTTTTCCACACACTTTGAACACTGGTGCTGAAACAACGGCGCGGCTAATTTATGGATTTTTTTTGGGAGGGGCTAACAAGCTTCAAGCCGCCAAAACATTTAGATTCGTCACATCAGACCAATGAAGTTACCGTGAAATTCTGAGGCCGTCTAATTTCGACACAGTAGAAGACAACTTTGATGGTTTTAGTACTAACAAGGACGACCAAGATAGCGATCTGCTAGCTAGTGCTGCTTATAGATGGCCACAGGTAAGAGGGACCTTCTGTGGTCTCGGTCTACAGCTGAAGGTGCTCTGGTAGGACTTCAGTCCAGCATGCACGGCCTGAGAGGAGTTGTCCCAGATACCAAGCAGCTTCTTCAGCATCCTCCTCTCAGACACCTCCACCAACGAGTCCAATTCAACTCCCAGGACGTCATTTGTGTTTTTACTCCGGTCTAGTTTACCCAGGTATTTGCCCTCATCCAAAATGTCCACATCTGTCCTATTGATGGAGATGGGGTTTGGACCGGTCCTCCGTTTCCTAAAGTCCACCACAACTCTTTCGTCTTTGTTATGCTGAGTTATATTCAGGTGCGCCCAATAGTCTGGAAATTACGGTAATTAATCGATTGGATGAGGGAGACATCTTTTTTCTCTGAGTTGTGTTCAGATCTTCGAAGTTAAATGTCTCGTCAGATTGACGCCGTTGGATATTTGAATGGGGTGACAGAGGAGCTCCAGGTGGAGATGGAGGTAGGAGTGCAGCAGGTTTGCAGTGGTGACGGACAGGCCGGCGGATCAGGTTGCACGGGAATGTGATCATGTTTGCAGATGACATCGCGATGTGTGGTAAAAGCAGGGAGTGGGTGAAGGTACATCTAGTGAGGTTTGAGGTGGAGGTGTGCTCCTGGAGAGGACAGCAGTGAAGGTTCACCGCAGCAAGAGGGCATACATGTGTGAGGCTACGAGGACCAGAGATGGAGAAGGTGGAGGACCTACAGAGCAATGGAGAGGGTGGAGAGGAGGTGGAGAAAAGTACCAGGGGTGATCTAAGATTATGAAAGGCAAGGTGGAGAAGATGGAGGTGACCAGTGTCTCTGGTTTAGAGGCAGCAGATATGAAGATGTAGAGGTTCCTCTTTGGGAGCGAGGATCGGGAATGGGCCCGTCCGAGGGACAACAAGTGGTGGATCTTCTGGAGATGGACTGAAATGATTTGGATCAAGACAGAGAACTTATTGTGAAGATTACTTGAAGGAGGCCTGGAAGAAGACCAGAGAGAAGAAAGCAGGGAGTGAAGAGGATGCAGAGGAGAGGGTTAGATGGAGGAAGGTGATTGGTTGTGGGGAGCAGCCGGGAAAGAAGAAGACTTTAGGACTCCAGCTGGACCGGGACTCCTCGCACCCCCGGTGAGATAATCCCACATTCAGCCTCGGAATCGGGGGTATTGTGATAAACGACCGAGGGTTTGTCCCAAAAAAAAAAAAAAAAAAAAAACACGAGCGTCCTAAATAACCGACGCCAGCGGGCTGCTGATGACAGGGGTTTGCATCCGCCGAGGACAACGTCCACCCGGAGAGCCTGAGATCGCGAAGAAACTGGGTTCGCGCCATCCAGATCTTGGTGACAATCCAAGCTGCCCCTGCGGGGGCCGCACTTCCAGGCGACAAAGTTTAGCGAAATGTTTCTGGAGACAAAAAGGGGCCGCGGCGAGCAGAAGGAGGGCCGCCGACCGGCGAGCGCGACGCTACATGCTAATGCGGCTTCGCCCTCCGAGGTCAGCAGCTGCCAGGCCGGGTGGGAACCCGGCGCCCTTTGCCCGGGTCGGCGCCGCGGGGAGGAGAGACCTCCAGCTAAAATGACGGGCGCGGAGATGAAGCGATTCATCTTGTTTTATTTATCTCGTTGAACTCGTAAAGCGCCGCTGCTCCACCGGACCTGTGTTTCTTTTTATGATCTCGTTTCCCCTTTACGGTTTCGCGAGCCTCGTCGGCGCGGATTCGCGATCTTTAGAATGAAAATGAACCAAACGTGACAGCGATCGCTGCTTCCGCCTCACAGCAAGAAGGTCCCTGATGCGAATTTATTCAAGTTCTTCTCAGTTCTCTTCGGAGGCCTGACGGTGTGGAATCTGCTCTTAATGCAAACGACGCTCGGTGCACAGATGCCACGTCCCACAAATCGTATAATCCCTATTTAGAGTCAGTTTTCATTAGCCGTTAGGCAATTTCTCCACAGCGAGAGGTTCTGGTCCGTGTTTACGTCCTGCCGGTCCAACACCTGGCTGACCTGATAAGCTCGTTCCAGATCGTCGTGGCGAGGGAACTTTCAACGGCACGAACCCTTTAGATATTTTGAGACGAGTAGCCATCACATCTCCCGACACGAGAGTACGAATTTTTTTTTTTCCCCGTCGGTCATGAATATCCTTGTTTCCTTCGGGGTGACACACAATTTTAGGACTCTACACGCATGGACGAGTCTGGACATACGCATCGAGCTGAAAAAGCTTAGCCGTCTCCCAATACAGATGTACTGATGTTGACCGGCGGTGGCGGCGGTTTGGAAATGAGAGCGTTGATCTGCAGAAACGAGGTGTGAGAGGGTTGTTATGCGAACAGGGTTGTCGTTCATTGGGGGCAAAGGAGCAGCTTTTGAGGATTACCTGGACCGGAGTGTAAAAAGGGAAAGATAAACAAAGGAGTGAAACAAGAACTGAGACTCCAGAGGAAGTTACCGAAGGCTGCTTCAGGCGGTGAATGTTTCCCGGTTGTTTGGAGGATGCAGAAGGTCCTGGTCCGAGTGTGCAAACCCGTCTTGGTATTGATCCCGGGGTTTGTGAAAGGTTGTGTCTGAGGCCTCCTCCTCTGCTCAGATGTTTTTTTCTGTGCTAACAAAGACGGCTTCTTTGACTTTGACTCCCTCCATCTAACCCTCTTCTCTGCATCCTCTTCTCCCACACCAACTACTGTATTTTCTGCACCATAAGGCGCACTGTATTATAAGGCGCACCTTCAATGAATGGCAAATAAAAAAAAAAAAATCATATATAAGGCGCACAGCATTATAAGGCGCATATGATAGAAGCTACAATAGTGGCTGGGGTTATGTTACGCATCCACTAAACGGAGCTCCGCTAAAGGGAATGTCAATAAAAAAGTCAGTCAAACTTCATTAATAGAATACAAACAAACATTCTCAGTTCACTCCCAAAGCAAGTTAGTGCATTCACAATACGGTACCGTACGTACCGGAAGCTCCAACCGGTATTTGCGCCGCCTTTGTTGAAAACAATGTATTTCCAACTCCATTTGTCACAGTTCAAAGCTTTTCTTAAAACAAAAGCATCAAGAAGGACGGCCTCCAAATTCATTGATGTTCATGTCGCTAGCTAGCTAGCGCTGTTGCCTTCATTGGAATAGTGACTGTAGAGACGCTTCTACTTGCCGCTCTCTGTTCAACAACCAACTGTTCAAGTTTGTCCTTTAACTGTCGCCATCTCGCTTTGTTCCCTCGGAAACTCTGTTCAGTCTTCATTACTTGCCTTAGGTCATCTTGATTTACCATTGATTTGTCAATGTTGAATTCCCTCGCTGCCGCTAAGTTTCCATGCTCTACTGCATGACTGATCGCTTTCAATTTAAAACTCTGCGCCGTAAGATTGTCTCTGAAAGGTGCCATTTTGGGGTCCTTCTACACACACAAGTGGGGGACTGGAATTTCCCTTTATAGTTTTTACCACTGCTTCTTTGGCGACTTGTACACACACACACACACATGGAAATGAAAATGTGCGCTTCATGCAGTCATGTACCCCAGCATGCACCACGCGCTACTTCTGCGGGGAAAAAATTGAGTCGGCGGCTGCGAGACGTAGTTGCGAGACCTCTTGCAGCTCAATATTGATCCCTATATAAGGCGCACTGGATTATAAGGCGCACTGTCAGCTTTTGAGAAGATGAAAGGCTTTTAGGTGCCTTATAGTGCAGAAAATACGGTGCCTTCTTCCTTCTATCAGTAGATCTCCTCTCCGCTCTTCCTCCAGACCTCCTTCCACCTCAGCATCCTCCTACCCAAGATCTTCACCATCCCTCCTGGTGATCCCTCCTTCCCGATCTTCATCTCCAGAAAATCTAACGGGTGGACCGATCCCATCGTTTCCCATCGGCAAGTCAAATCACCGTTTCATCCTCCATTCTGAAATGCCGCGCTCCCAAAGCATGGAACAATGCTAAGCTATGACCTTGATTTGCATGTAAACCACGCGATGCCGTTCATTAACATAACATAAATTACATGACTCTAATTTCCACCGACGTGGTGGTTCATCCCAATCCACTGCCGTTACGACGCTAAGCCGGCCGCGATTGAGCGACGGGACATTTCAAAATTTGCAATTTTGCAATGAAAGTGAGGACAGTGAATAAATTAGTGGTTGCCGGAGTCTTCTGACGCATGCAAATCCACAATATGTCACGTTTTTCCGACATCCAGAAGTTTCTTCACAATCGATGGAAACTTGCAGACAGGAAAAGAAAAAAAGAAAGAAAAATTCATTCATTCAGTGTGAGGTTCCTCCCAGCTGTCATTGGGCAAGAGATGGGGTTCACCCTGGAGCGATCACAGGACCGCATGTGGAGACTACAACCGTTCACTCGCTCATTTCCACGTCAAACAGAGGCATCCCATCATACAAGAGACATGCAACCGTTCACTCACTCGACCGGTATCTACATTTTGACTCACACCACCCCCTTGAGCACAAACTGGGGGGGAATCACAACTTTACACCACTGGACCAAGAACATCCCGTCGACCAGCGAAGGAGGTAGATCAGGTTAGGAAAACCTTGAGATACTGTCACAATGCTAATTGGACTTCTGTCAAATCAGAATCCACCAGTTGTAGGAACGTAGAACAGGAGGAAGACATGAACTTGAATCGTCGTACCGTATGTTGGTGGTGTTTCGGAGAAACTCCGAAGGCTGTTCAATAAACGCCATCTACCGGTATATTTCAAACACCACGACACCCCAAGGCGAAAACTGGTGCACCGTAAGGACAAAACACCCAGGCAGAAGATAGACCATGTGGTGTACTCTGTCATCTGCACTTATGTTTGTGACGACGTCTACATTGGAGAGACCAAGCAACCTCTGCATAAACAGACGGTCCAAAAACGGAGAACAACCACTTCAGGACAGGACTCCTCTGTCCACCGACACCCGAAGGACAAGGGACAGTCATCTGAAGACAGCAAAAATCGTATTCTGGCCAGAGAAGACAGTGAGGAGTCAAAGATTGTCCAAACAGAAAACCATCTGAGAGTAGAAGAGGCCTCAGACACAACCTTTCCCAGACGTACAACGCCGTACTGGGATCAATAGCAAGACGGATTGGCACACTTGGACCAGGACCTTCTGCACCACCAGCCCGATAACTTCCATCAGTCCATGTGGTCCAAGTGGTTTCACTTCTTTGTTTAGCTTCACCTTTGCAATTTCCGAACCAGGTAATTCCACAAAAGCTGCTCTTTTGTCCCTAACGAACGACATCCCCGTTAGCATAACCCCCTTCAACCGAGTTCCTGCCGATCAACTCTTCCATTTACACAACAAGCCACCAGAACCTGGACCCGCCCGAAACCCTCGCAGTTCGATTCAGAAACTCCCCACAGCTCATTAGAACTGAAGACGCCTCTTGGATGAGGGCTGAAACGACTTCAAGCGAAGGCATACAAGTCCAGTCACCCGGACAAGAACATTTCCACAGCCTCATTCACTCGTCTCTAAAATGAACCTGAGGTATATTTTGGGACCGCGGGAGGAACCTGGAGATCCCAGAGGGGAACATGAAGTCCTCCAAGACAGAAAGGCCCTCCTGGAATGGAACCGGGGACCTTCTTGCTGTGAGGCGGTCGCGCGAACGGCTGCTGCAAAATAAAATAGCGATTTTATTCTCCATGAGACGGCTTGAACCAATCATCGCCTCCCTGCAGTGCAGGAAGCCGCTGAGCAGCGTTTTCCAGCGGCGACTCCCGGAAACTCCATTTTACACCCTAATTGATGCGCTCGGAAAAAAAAAAAAAAAAAAACTCAAATCAAGGCTTTGAAACAGTCACTCGGCTACCGGGCAGAAACACGAGGCTGCGGTGGGCCAATCAATAGAAACTTCATTACCGGCAAGTAATCTTCCCGGCTGCAGCTGTGAGGAGGAGGGAGGGCCGGCATTCCTCCACCCCGCTCCCCTCCATCACCCATCCGCCGTGCACCTGCGCAGCCTCCCAGGCGCACACACACACACACACACACACACTCTGGGTTTTTCCACCATTTTGTCATTTATTTCTCAATTTGTCCGCTTATCAAGCCCGACCCGGCCCCGGCGTATAATATCTGCCCGTAAAGGGCCGAGGGCGTCCCGGCGCAGCTCGTTGCAAATGCACGCGGACGTTCGGAGGAATATTCCCGTTCCACGAGGAGGTGAAAGTCGGCCTCCGAATGCCAAACGGCAAATCATCATCCTGCAGAAAGAGCCGCTTCCGGACGGCGTAAATCCCTCCGGCTGCATTATAAGTAAGAAAACACAGCTGATATCTGCGTTTAACACCAACCGGATGTGAAACAACAACGTCTGGAAGTATCTGCAAAATACCAACGCCGTCTTCCATGAACTCCTCACTCATGCATTAGTGCTCATTTGGCCAGTAGATGGCAGCGAGAGCAAGAAATTGGGCTTTGCAAGTAAAAACAGGAGCCTCCCTGTGTTTCGCTGATATCGGACCCGCTGCACTTTGGCCTCCGTGCCAGAAGCCGAAACATCGATTCTGCAAAGAATCTTAAACGCAAGGCTCGTGCACGTTCAGCAGATTCGGTGTTCATGGTGAAAGCGGTTGTTTTCAACGCAGAGGATATCAGAGGGTCAAATATATATATGTTTATATACATATATAATGCTAAGCTATAAAGCTAACTTCATATCCTCTCTCTCTCTGGTCCTCCTCTAGACCTGCTGCCCGGCAGCTCCAATTCCAGTAAACCCTTGTTTTTCGCGGGGGTTACATTCCAAAAAGAACCCGTGATAGGCAAAATCCGTGAAGTAGAAACCTTTATTTTTTTTTTTTATAATTATTATACAATTAAATACTCTATTATACATTGAAAAGAAAGAACAAAATATCTGTACAGGCTCAATCATTTGCTTCACAAATAAAAGTACTGTACTTTAGAAATGTTTTTTAACAAATAACTTCTGTACTGTCCTGTCAAATAATAATTTTAATCATCAATGTGAACAGAAGGCTTCAAATTCAAAGATCAGCTCCGCCCACCGCGACCCGAGTCATTGGATTAAATGGGAGAAAATTAAAAATGATTATGAAAAAAATTGCGGCCAGTTGCAACCCTTTTTGCATTTTTATTAAAACTTATCGCTGCTGTCGTCCTTATGTTTTTTTTCTTCCTTCTTTATGGAACGAACGGAAGATTCATTCATTCCATAATGCCGACCTACAGCCGCATAGCTTTTACCTTCCCTTAGCATGTCCAGAAGTTTAACTTTATCTGCGATAGATAGCATCTTCCGCTGCCTTTTGGTCCCTGCAAGGTGCTTTTGTCGCTCCAGAGCGTTTTGTCAACATGATGGGTTTTAGAGAAACTCGAAATTACAAGAAAATTTGCACGTACGTCATGTAAATCTGCTAAGCTGTTTTACGTACGTGTACATATTAAACTGCAACGTTATCGACGCACAGATAGAGACGAAGCGGAGTGACTTTTTAGCCAATCAGAATGCAGAACACAATGCAAATCCATGAAGTAGCGAAACCGTGAAAAGTAAACCGCGTTATATCGTGGGATCACCGTATTGAATAGAATTGAATATCTATACATAGATATCAATATAGAAAACAGAGAAAGCAAAAGAAGACCTTTTGTTGACGGAGGGAAAGATGACAAGAAGTTAGTTGATGCGCGAGAAGATGATACTGAGGACAGTAAAGGGGATAGATAGAAAAACATTTTATACATATAGATAACTTCTTCACCAGAGCCAATCATCTGCCTCCATCGTTGGAGCATCTCCTCTGCGTCCTCCTCTCTCAGACTGACTCGCTTCCTGTCCTCCTTCACCTTCAGCGTCCTTCCACCCGTCCCTCCTCTGTCCACGTCCAAACCATCTCAGTCCTGACGTTTATCTCCAGATCTTCTACCATGTGCTGGTAGATGATCCTCTCCGACCTCCTCGCTCCCACAGAGGAGCCTTTGCATCTTCATCTGCTGCCTCCCATCTTCTACACCAACCTTTTTTGTACCAGGAACCAGTTTTATTCATGAAAATGTTTCTGCGGACCGCTCAGAAGCACGGGGGTTCAAATAATAAATATCAACTAACATCAATAATAATAATAATAATGATGATAACATCTTTTGTCGGTTCACAGTATTTAATCTGAATAAAACCATTACACTTCATATTAGGTAATTACGATTATTTTGCACGATAACAAAAAATAAATAAAATAATAAAAATAAAGTTTTGAGGGTTTCATAGCTTCATTAGCTAGCCATCCAACGCAAATACTGCTTAGCGGGCGCGGGGCTTGCGTATCCCCTGTTGCGATTAACCTGTAACTTAAAGAATCTTGGGATTTTCTTTTAAATGCAGCTTTTTTTTTCTGCGACGCTTCTGCGGTTTCATCGTTTCCTTCCGAAAAAAGCTCTCCGGCAACTTTGGTTTCTTTTTCCAAGAGCTAGCTTGTGCTAGCTGATGCGTGAAATGGCGTGACAGAGTGAAGTGCGGCGGTAAGGCGAAGGCGGAAACTATCGTTTTTCAAAAGAACTATAACTTGTACCGAGGAATATTTTCTTTGCGGACCAAATGGTCCCGTTCTCCACCTGCTCCGAACCTTCTCGCACATCTATCTCCACCATTCCCATCCCCATATGGAGCACTACCTATGAATATTCCTGAATGAGGATTAAAAGCTAACAAGTAGCTGAGATTTGTTGTTATTAGGCGGTTTTATATCTTTTTTTAACGACTCCTCGCCGGTTCCCGTCTCCCGTCTTTCCCCTCAGCCCGTCTCCGTGCCGTCGTATCGGTCTTACTTAGCGTCCGCCGAGCCGTCGAGCCGCTATTAAGAAAGCTTAGCGGCACTTTGATTAAAAGAGGAGACCGCGATCACAAGACATCTGTTTGGAAATCTGGGCAGAGATTACCCCCCCGGCTTCATCTCGCACACGCTCAGAGCGGCAAATGACAAAATTAAGACCGAAGCGGCGAAGTCTCTCTGCCTGACTTAACCTTAAAAGTCCTTTTTTTTTTTTTTTTTTTTCTTGTTCGCTGTAATTTTTGTGCGCAGTTGGTTTGGTGTTTAGTCGTCCGTAATCGCGGGCGAATCTGACGTCGAGGAGATCAGCGCACAAACATATAGCAATCCCAAACCGTCGGGACATGAACATCTGCCGCGGTTCGCCGACAGGGAGGAGGCCGCGGCCTCTGATTGGACGTTCCGGCGACACCTCGCCGCACCCGCTGACCGCCGGGCTGTGGCTCGGCAGCTAGCGAGATAGCATAAGCATTCACCCTCTCGTTCACACGGATTATAAAGACGTAAAACCATTCACTCGCTCATTCAAGCATCAAACTGAGATGTAAAACTATTCACCCTCTCATTCACATGTCATAGAAACACAAAATCATTCACTCGCTCATTCATGGGTCACATCAAGACACCAACATTCACCCTCTCATTTGCACGGAATATAAAGACATACAACGTTCATCTTCTCATATATATATCTTTTAGAGATACAACTATTCATTCATTCATTCACAAACAACAAAATGCCATTCACATCACATTGAGAGACGCAACTGTTCACCCTCTCATCCACACTGAATATGAAATATTATAATATATGTACAAAATCCAACGATTCATCCTCTCATCCACAGGGTTTATCGCTCATTCATGGATCCTGGGGTGACAAACCGCCATTCACCCTCTCATTCACACGCCGTTTAGAGACAAAACTATTCACCCTCTCGTTCACTCGTCTTCTAAAGAAAATCATTCACTCACTCATTCACGGGTCACGTCGAGACACGCAAACATTCACCCTCCCGTTCACATGGATTAGATAGAACTATTCACTCATTCATTTTTCATGTAGTGACAAACCAACATTCACCCTCTAATTCACATTGCACATAGAAAAAAAAAATATTTATCCTCTTATTCACTCGTCACATCGAGATACGCAAAAATTCCCCCTCTCATCCGCATGTCTTATAAAAAAATGCAACTATTCACTCGTTCATTCACACATTGTAGAGTGACGAACCACCGTTTGCCCCCTCATTTACGCAGAATATAAAAACAAAACAAACATCGTCGCATCTAAATGTCTCATAGAGATAAAACTATTCACTCATTCATTCACAGACGACAAACCACCATTCACGTCACATTGAGAGACGCAACCGTTCACCCTCTCATCCACACCGAATATAAAATATTACAATATATGTACAAAATCCAACCGTTCACCCTCTCATTCACACACCGTTTAGAGACAAAACTATTCACCCTCTCGTTCACTCGTCTTTTAGGGAAACAAAATCATTCACTCACTCATTCACGGGTCACGTCAAGACACGCAAACATTCACATGGAAAATGAAGACATACAATCATTCACCCTCTCATCCACATGTATTAGATACAAATATTCACTCATTCATATATCATATAGTGACAAATCAACATTCACCCTCTAATTCACATGGCATATAGAAACAAGATTATTCACCCTCTCATTCACTTGTCACGAGATACGCAAAAATGTCTTATAAAAAATGCAACTATTCACTCGTTCATTCACACATCATACAGTGACGAACCACCGTTTGCCCCCTCATTTACGCAGAATATAAAAACAAAACAAACATCGTCGCATCTACACGTCTTATAGTGATACAACTATTCACTCGTTCATTTACAGATCAAATAGTGACAAACCTTTATTCATCAAGACACTCATATAGAGATGCAACTATGCACTCATTCTTTCCCATCATAGTGACAAACCACCATTCCTCCTCTCTTTTACATGATGTAAAAAGAAAAAAAAAATAATTCACTCTCATAAAATGGAGATGTACAACTATTCATCCTCTCATTCACGGGTCATACGAGGACAAACAAGCATTCATTCACTCAATTAAAAGTCTGGACAAAGAAGGGTCTTCAATATCCTGCAGAATATAGCAAAATAAACCCACTCCTCCGACAGGGGAGGCTAACGCTAACACCGGAACAAACATTAAAAAAACATAAAAAGGCAGAACAAGGGATTTGTCCACGACGCCCGTGGTGGAAACACTTAACGTGTCCTGCCAAGTCACAAAAACCATACAGTTTACGTAAACACTTTCATGAAAAAGACGTTTTTTCGTTTTTTTTTTTTTTTCCCCCCATCGGCCGCGCATCATGCAGAGCGAGCGTGCGATCGTCTCGATTCGGCCCCTTTTTTTTTTTTTTTTCGCCCGCAATGAACATCAGTCGGTCAATTTCCCTGAGCAGTGTGTTTCCAATCCCTGCAAACAGCTGGCCGCGGCATTTAGAACACATGGGGATTAAGGGGGTTGATTTAGTTAAAGGCTCAATCCAGAATCAGACCATCGCACCACTTACGATGCCAAGATCATCTCCCCGGTGGCTTCATTATCATTATTTTATTTTTTCATATTGGTGGAGCGCATATCGGCCGGAAAGTATGTCTTTTTTTTTTTTTTTCCCCCATTTAGAGTCAGAATATGTGACCTTGCATTGGAAAAAAAAAAAAACAAACAGATTTTAAATGTTAGCATCACGTGTGCGCGACGGCTCTGCGATTCACCAGGTGCCGCTTTTCACTCTATACCGATTTGTTTAATTAATACCGGATTAAATTAATCTCTCGGCGGCGGTGATAGTACACATGTTCGTGTACTCTCGGCTAGTACTGCAACTCAGGAAAGGCTTCAATTCTGGAAGTGGAATACAGGTGTTTGTCGACGCTCTCGAGCGGAACGTGACTAATCTTGCCGGCTGCAGATTCCCGGGACGGCCGGGCGCCGCCATTGGCCGTCGTCGGAGAAAGGAGGGCGCTTTGAGGGGGGGGTTGATTTGCATGTGATGGGAGTGTCCTGAGCCGCGGCGCCGGGATGAATGAGTACTTCAAGTCAGACCGCAATTAGACGGCGCGCTCTAGCAGACGTCCGCTCGGCTCAAAATGCCTCTGCCGCTTAAGCCGCTTCCCTTCCCGCTGTAAAAGGGAGGAAACCGCGAGCCTCCGGACGAGGACACAAACATGTTCAGCTGCAGACGCCCGAGCGCCAGCCGAAGAGGAGGAATATGGGTAAGTTTCACGCGAGAACGGCGCGTCTCCGCCTCCCCTTCTTTTGCGGATTCTCCATTTAACGGTGTTGTTCTTCAACTATCTCGTGTTGCAGGGATTTTTCGTCATCTTGCTTTACACCAGCCCTCTCTCCTGTTTTGCAAATTTCAGTCAAGCTAAGGAGCTCATCTATAAGATAAAGGAGGGATTACCGAGGGGGACCTTCATAGGCGCCGTCGGAGTAGACTTAAATTTGGATTTCGCCGTGGAGCCCCCCTTTGTGTTCAGCCTTCCTCAGAGCAAAGCGGGCGAAAAGTACGTGGTTCTGGACGCCGCCAGCGGGGAGCTGTACACGTCCGCCTCGGAGATGGACAGGGAGGCGCTGTGTCCGCACGGTTCGGAGCGGCGGGGTTGCGTTCTCGCCCTGGACGTGTTGGTGTTGCCCCAGCAGCACTTCCAGCTGGTCAAAGTCAAGATCTTCGTCGAGGACGTGAACGACAACCGGCCCAGGTTCCCGGTGGACCAGATCACCGTGACCGTCCCGGAAAACGCGCCGGTCAACGCCCGCTTCGCCGTGGAGCAGTCCGCCGTGGACCCGGACCTGGGCGCGCACGGCGTGCAGACCTACTGGCTGGTCAACGACTTCGGCGTGTTCGCGCTGGACGTGGAGGAGAACGAGGGCGGCGAGCTGACGCCTTTCCTCATCGTGACCGAAGCGCTGGACCGGGAGACGCAGGAGGAGTACGTCACGGATATCATCGCGGAGGACGGCGGGACGCCGCCGCTGCTGGGCGCCGCCACCTTGAAAATCGTGATCGCCGACGTGAACGACAACTGCCCCCGATTCAAGCGGTCGCGCGTCAACGCCACGGTGTACGGGAACGCCACCGAGGGGGCGCATTTGGCGCATCTGCACGCTTTTGACCCCGACCTCGGCGCTAATGCCCAGATCAGCTACGCTTACAGCGAGCGCGTGCCAAGGGACACTCGAAGCTTGTTCCGTTTGGACAGAAGCACCGGGTCGATCGCGCTGGCGGGGAAAGTCGACGGCGCCACCGCCGCGTCCTACAAGCTCACCGTGCTGGCCAACGGGCCCGGGTGCATCCCGGCCGTCGCCACGGTTTTCGTTCGCGTCGTCAAAGTGCTCAGAGGGCCGCCGGCGGTCATCCCGCGGTACATCGCGCCCGAGAAGGACGGGGTGGTGAGGATCAGAGAGTCCGAGCCGGAGTTCTCCCCCATCGCTTTTTTCACCGTGAAGAACCTGGACGGCGAGCAGAAGGCGGACTGCCGCTTGGAGGGCGCCGGGCCCTTCCGGCTCGTCCCCTACCGGCTCTTCCAGAACGAGTACCTGCTGGAGACCACCGAGCCGCTGGACTACGAGACCGCGCGGGAATACGAGCTGACGGTGGCGGCGGAGAATCCCAGCGGGCCCGTCATCGAGACCTTCCTCAAGGTGCAGGTTCTGGACGAGAACGACAACGCCCCGCAGTTCCAGCAGTCTCTGGTGGAGGTTTCCGTGGAGGAGAACAACGCGCCCAACACCTTTCTGGCGCAGCTGCGAGCCACCGACCGGGACAGCGAGGGCAGGGGCGAGGTCATCTACCTCCTGGGAGGGGACGCCCCCGGGATCTTCGCGGTGGACCGCGTTACGGGGGTCCTGACGGTGGCCACGTCGCTGGACCGGGAGGAGAAGGAGGTCTACAGGTTCATAGTGCGAGCGGTGGACCAGGGGACGCCCAGGAGGGAGTCCATCGCCACCGTGGTGGTGACGGTGCGGGACCGCAACGACAACAGCCCGCGCTTCATCAACAAGGATTTCACTTTTTTCGTCCCGGAGAACTTCCCGGGCTACGGCGAGATCGGGGTTCTGTCGGTGACGGACGCCGACGCCGGGGAGAACGGCTGGGTGGCCCTCTCCATCCTCAACGGCAGCGACATCTTCATGATCGACACGGGCCGAGGGGCGCTGAGGGCCAAGACGCCGCTGGACCGGGAGCAGCAGGGCACCTATTATCTGTGGATCGAGGCGGCGGACGGCGGGGAGCCCGCGCTGTCCTCCGTCACCATGGTGACCGTGTTGCTGCTGGACGTCAACGACAACCCGCCCGTCGTCCTCTTCCCGCAGTCCAACCAGTCCTACATGCTGGTGCTGCCCAGCACCCTCCCGGGGACGTCCATCACGGAGGTGTACGCCGTGGACAAGGACACGGGCATGAACGCCGTCATCGCCTACAGCATCATCAAGAGGAAAGGCGGCGAGCCGGGGTCGTTCGCCATCGACCCGGAGACGGGGAACATCACCCTGAGGAGGGAGCTGAGCAACCGCGGCCTGTGCAGCCTCCTGGTGAAGGTCAGCGACCACGGCCAGCCCGAGCCGCTCTACTCCACCGTCATGGTCAACTTCTTCGTCAACGAAACGGTGAGCAACGAGAGCTACATCCAGAGCCTGTTGACCCGGGAGGCCGACATCGAGGTGGAGGAGAAGCCCTGGCACGTGGGTCACATGACCGAGGGCCGCGAGAGGTACGAGCCGTTCCCCTGCGAGCCCGTCCTGGTCGGCCTGACGGCGACGTGCCTGGGGCTCCTCGTCTCCGTCGCCGCGCTGGCGTCGTACATTTGCTGCTCGCGGGTCAGGAAGCGCGAAGACGGGAGGCAGAAGGAGGCGGAAGCGCCGCTGAAGGCGAAGGGCGACTCCGCCCGGCCCGTCGGCAGGAGGCTCCGGCAGACGTCCAACATCTGATCCCGTTGCGGCCCGATGCGGATTGAACGTGGATTTACAGAGCTCGCCGCCGTCCCCCGCTCACTCTTTTTACTCTAATCTGGTTTTTAGCGCGTCCTAGCAATACAGACGGGATTGACCGAAGCGCGTCGCGGGGTCGGCCAAAGCCTGTGGAGGCGATTTTGAACATCGGCGAGTCGCCCAAGTCTATGCAACAAGTCGCTTGTATATATTGTATATATATTAAAAAAAAAAAAAAAAAAAAAAAAAAGATTTTTCAACTTTATATTGGATGTATTTGATAGAGTGAGGGGGAAAAAAAAAAAAAAAAAAGAGGACTGACGGTCGAACGGTTCATTTCAACACAGAATTTCTATTTATAAAGAAAGCACACATGGGTAAAGTATGAAGTATATATTATCATCATTTTAAATTTTACGTTTTGGATTTTGACACTTTAAAACTCGAATGGCCTTTAGTGACCCACCTATCGTGGATTGGATGGTTCGTCCCGGCTCTTTGTTTCAGCCCCTTGACAATAACAATAATTGTGATAAAAACATTTATAATAATAATAATAATAATAATCAGAGTGATATTTGATATAAAATGCTGGGGGCGTCTTTGTGAAGCCCCTCCGATGGCGTTTTCGCCGAAGCCAAAGTGTTTCCTGTTCCTCCGGCGCCGTCAGGAGTCTAAATGTGTCTGTGAAACATGACAAGTGTTTGTGAAAGTTATGTAACTATTAAAATATTCTATTTTTATTACACATCTGAGGTTTTCTTCTTATTTAAACACGCTCGAGTCCGTCTCGGACTCTCGCCAAACCGGCCGTCCGCAGGTAAACGGCACGGACCGGACCGACCGGCGGTCAAACGCCAACGCCAAGCTCCGCCCCTCCGCAGATCGGGAGTGAGGAAACGCTCCCGAGGTGATCGGACGCCGCTGACCTTTGACCTCCGCCTGTCAGGGATATACAGGATCGGATCAATTCACGAGATGTCTCGAATCGGGAACGTGCACGTGAAAAAGTCCACGCCGTGCACGCTCCCGGCTCAGGCGTCCCGCGTGACCGGAGAAGCCGCCTGGGTTCGGCTTGTCACGACAACAGAATGTAATCCTCCCGAACAGGAAAGACCTGAACATCCAAAACATGCCAAGATTGTTCTGTTTTGTGTTTCTTTTTCTACCTGTAGGTGCGGACGCTTCTACAAACAGCTCGGTATTTCAACGTTTTTGTTTTGTTTTGTTTTTGGGTCTTTCCCGCAAACGACTTTCACGGCGAACGAGTGGATAAAAGCTGCTAATGAACCGCGGAAAGTGAAAGGAAGGAAAGGAAAAGTGGCGGTAGATTTGTAGAAGGAGACGCTGTTGCAGAAGCTAATTGCAGGTACCGTGATTTCCGGACTATTGAGCACACCTGAATAAAAATAACTAAATGGATGTATGTGTAAATATATCGGCCAAACTTGTCTAAAAGCTGCAGGTGTCAATATTGTACCATGAGATATTTGGACAGAAACATTGTTAAACTTTTGATTAAATACATACTGGTAACATCCACAAACAGTGCCTGTAACACAGCTGATGGAAAAGATGAATAAGACAAGGAAAAGTCCGTCCATCCATCCATTTTTTGTCCTACGCACTTAAACAGTTAGTCGTCTTCTTTGGTGTCGGAATCGAGCGGCCTAAGAATTTCACGGTAATTTCATCAGTCCGATGCGACGAGGTTAAATGTTTTAGCTACGTGAAGCTCGTTAGCCCAAAATAAACCATTAAGTAGCCGCATCGTTGTTTAAGCTGCAGTGCTCAAAGCGTGGGGGGAAAACTTATAGTCTGGAAATAACAGCATCCAGATGGATACATATTTGTATTTTGACTTCCAAATGTACCCCTAATTTTTATCCCTTCAATTAAAAAAAAAAGAAATTAACAAATGAAATAGAAAATAATATTTTAATAATGTTTAGAAAAAAAATAATAATTTAAATACTGAAATAATTTAAATATAACAAAATTATATATTTATATGTATATATATATATATATATATATATATATATATATATATATATATATATATATATATATATATATATATATATGTGTCAATATTATAAACATATATGGTGAATAAATATTCTGCTGACGTGTTTTTCCACAGCAGCCTACAATAAATATTCTTTGCCGACACACAGCGGCACAGGAAGTGACCTCTGGAACGACGAACTCTGCTTTGGTTTAAAATATCGATTTTCACGTCGAGCCACAGATTAGTCTTGTTTTTGGTCGGTAGGTCTGGAGGTACGGCCAGGAAAATATGGAGCTGGAATCTAATGCTCCCTTCGGACAGTTTGCAACTTTCATTTTAAGCCATATAGAGACGTAAATCAGTTCAACCTTTCATCCACACGATATTTATCATTATTTTTGGCCCACAAAATGAAGAAAAATAAATAAAACGCATATTGGCCGCGCTTGTTTGGAGCCGCAAGTGTCCATTTGTAACATGAGATATTTAAACAGAAAGATTTTTCTAACTTTTTTCCCGAAACTGTGCCTGTAACACGTCTGGTTTAAAAAAAATAAAAAAACGCAGCCCAAGCAGGAAAACTCATCGATCGCTATCTTTGTCTTTATCCTGCAATAAAACCGCTAAAGTCGTCTTCGTCAGCGTCACAAACTCTTTCTTAGTCTCTTTTGCTGTCACGTTCATGTCACTTGACACGTGTTATTTCATTTGATCGACATCACCGAGCTAAATATGAAGCTAGTTAGCCTGTAAAAATCAAGAAAGCAGCCGCATCGTCGTTTAAACCGTAGCGTTCAAAGCGAGACGTACAAACATTCACAGTTCAATGAACCTCCTGCACGCTTCGGACCGTGGCAGGAAGTCGGAGAAGAATTCATCAAAAACATAAACGAAACAGAGATTTCTTGGAATCCCCGAAATGTCGAGCGTCTTCACAAACTCTTTTGGACGCTACTGTTTCAAAGGGGAATGTATTGCCTCTATAATTGACTGCTTCTGCATCTGTTGATCTTCAGGAACGGGTTCTTCCAAACCACAGGTTTGGTTTCCACGCCAAAGGCTGAGAGAATTAAAAAAAAAAAAAAAAAAAGTAAAACAATGTTGGCCCTCCGCAGTCCGCCGATGAATCCGAGTGGAAAATAGTGAAAGAAATTAGGAGGAACCGACGGGGCCGGATTAGATTTTCTTGCTTCGCCACCAATGAAAGGAGCCGCGACGATTTACGGCTCCAAAAAAAAAAAAAAAAAAATGCATTATTTAGGACGCGGAAACAAAGCGTGCGTTCTTCAGGCGGCGGCTATTCGATGTCACAACGAGGAAACGGTAGCCTCTCCCATTCAGCGGGCCGGCTGGAACCCGACCCCGAACCCCCGTCCCCGCCTCGACGTCCCTCCGTTTGTTCGATTTCAAGGCCGAGACCCGACGATAAAGGGGCGGAGGCGGGTCCTGACTGATGGTAATTACCGTCTGTCCACGCCATTAAGAATTTAATGTCATTTCAGATACAGTTTCCCGCTGGAGGGGAAGCGGAGACGCTGCACCTTTGCAAAATAAAAGCTTTTTTGGAAAGTGACCAAAAATTCCGCATGCATTCAAAAATGCATGCAAAATGCATGCAAAAATTCATGCATTCACATCTTTTTTTTTTTTTTTTTTTTAAATCTTCATAACTTGCGTGTAGAGAAGACGGGTTAATCCCCCCCCCCCCCCTCCGCCCGACGCCGCCGGGTCACGGGGAGTTCGTCCACCTGAACCGGCTCGGCGGAGACGCATCAAGAGTCCAGCCGATGAGCAGGATTACGGCGGCGAGAAAGGGGGGGGGGGGGGGGGGGCGCTCAGGCAGAAAAGCCGCGATTTCAAGTTTTCATAGTTTGTGGACGGATCCCGCTGCAGGACATGACCTGCGCCTTTCTTATGACCGCGATTAGCAAACCCGAGAAAACACCAAACCCATCTCCGAACAGAGGACGCAACCTTTCCTTAAAAACGCCGTTTGGAGATCAAAACAGGACCTGTACACCTCCAGGACCAGGTGGCGGGGAGGGAAGATCCCAGCGATCGCTCCCATCCAGGACTTTTCCAACTATTCAACTATGCTCACCTGGACAATCTCCAGCAAGCTACCAAACTAGCTTGCCGACCTGAGCAGGCTGGCTGGCTAGCTCGCTAGCCGGCTAGCCTCTCAAAACTCCAGATCCCGACGGCGACCTGAGCAGGCTGGCTGGCTAGCTCGCTAGCTGGCTAGCCTCTCGAAACTCCGGATCCCGATGGCGCCTAGCAAGACGGCATTTCCATCGGCCGAAATCTTCTTGCTCCTCCTGCTCCACCATCTCTCCCGCCACCAAAAATCCATCTCCGACATCTAGCTCCAACACTCGCCTCCTCACGGCAGCACGACACTCAGCTGCACACCGGCGAAGCTCCTCCAGCTTGTCCCTGGACTGGCGCTCATCGCCACACTCTGCAATTATGGACTTCTTCCCAATAATTCTGTGTATGTTCTGTTCCTTCTGTTTTTTACTTGTGAAGCGTCTTTGAGTGTCATGAAAAGCGCTATAAAAATCCCATGTATTATTATTATTATTATTATTCCCCTCTGGCAGGAGGTTGCGGACCATCGGGACCAAAATTACCGTAATTTCCGGACGATAAGCCGTGACTTTTTTCACGTGAACGGCTAATATATGGACTTTTTTGGGTGGGGGACGCTACGAGCTAACGACGCTAACGAGCTTCACGCCGCTAAAACCTTTATCCTCGTCACATCGGACCGATGAAATGACGGCGAAATTCTGAGTCCGTTCAACTCCGACACCGAAGAAGACGACCTTGACGGTTTTAGTGCGCGGCAGGAAGCCCGAGATAGCGATCGGCTAGCCGGTGCGGTTTATATTGAGGTGCGCTCAATAGTCCGGAAATTACGGTGCTCGCTACTAAATCAGTTTCGATCCCCGCCGACGCTCTACCGACCCCTCGAATGCACAACCTCGCACGACTTACGGTCGCACCGAACTCGCTTTCATTTTTCACTTATTTAACGTCTCCTCCATGTTGTCTGTTTAGCACCGCCAACGAAGCAAATTCCTCGTAGCCGCAAAATGACTTGTGTCCACATAACGCGAATGAGAGGGTGAATGTGTGTGTCTAGATCAGTGTTTACCAACCGCTGTGCCGTGAGAGATCTTCAGGTGTGCCGTGGAAAAATGCCCACTTTCACCCGATTGGTCCGAAAATTAATTATCCAACGCAAATAATGTGTCTTCCTATGTCTATGTGGGCAGCGTGACCATTCCATGGCGACGGGTAGTGAATTAACCCGTGCATCTGTGTATCAGAGTGATGAGTGACGTTTTGCGTGATGCATTTTTAAAATAAAAAGCACTTGTATCTGCGTAAACGAACAGGCAGCATCGTTGAAAAAGACCAAGACGAGTGAGAGAGCAGTGGAAGCTGCTATAAAGTTGCTGAACTCGTCTCTAAATCCAAACAGCAAAACATTAATACCACCTGCCGGCAAAATCATCGTAGAAGAAATGCTCGACTCTGGCGTTGATAAAGAAATAGCCAGTTCTCTCAAATGATACCATTTTCAGACATATTGATGACATGTCTTCAGATATTGTAAAAAGTGCTCTGGAAAAGTTGCACATCAGTGGGAAATTTGCGTTGCAACTTGATGAATCTACAGATATTAGATATATTAGATTTCACACAAAGTATATTGAGACTACGGTTTCATTCTAATTCGTTAAAAAATGTTTTTGACGTATTTGTTTGGTGGTGCGCCGTGGGATTTTTCTAATGTAAAATATGTGCCGTGGCTCAAAAAAGGGTTGGGAAACACTGATCTAGATGAGGTGTGGAGGGTTTGTGTCCAACATCGCGTGGAATTCAGAGTTAAGAAAGCCTTTACTGTTGAGGTTTTTATAGTCTTTATTAAAATTAAAAGTCTTCACTCTGACCTTGAAATGCCGCCGCTATTACGCATCTCTCACCCGTCACCGATTTTAATCCACGACATGGAGAAACAAGGTTTTTGAGAGACGGTTCAGTGTCAGACGGGGTTATTTCGCCGATCCGGACCGACCTGTTTGGGCGGCGTGTTGCGGGCGTGCGCGAGGAACGTGCGTGGGTGTGCTTATTCCGCCACTGCAAACAAAACAGGTGTTGACGAAACAAACGTTGCAGCCGAGCGGCGACTCAAGTTAGTGCACCAAAGTTCCATGCAGAGTGTGTGTGTGTGTGTGTGTCCTTGAATGACCTGCAACCTTCTAAACCAACTCCGGCTCTGGTTTTTGAATGCATTCATTCAATCATCTCAAACACGGCCTGCAGAAAACCACCAGGTGTTCACCGTGGACCGGTTTCACCCGTCAATCACGCGGAGAAGTCGGAGCGTTCGACCTTTCGTCCACGCCGACGGAAAAACACACAACCTGAGACGCTCGCTTAACCTCCGGAAGGGTTTGGAAGATGGAGAACCTTCCCAGATGTTACGGTGAATTACATTACATTTGGCAGACGCTTTTATCCAAAGCGACTTACAATAGAGGACATAGGGACTGCAAATACACGAATAAAAACAAAAGGTACAATCTCCAAAACAAACAATTTTGTGCAGCAATTTACACACAAAAAACAGTTTATTTTTCACAATTTTTACCCCAGTCGCCCTTCGGGACAAATAAATACGGTTTTCTGATTCCGACGGCCCCGTCATCTGCAAGCTCTTGTAGCAATGGATATCCGACAAGAAGCTCCGTCTGCTTCGAAAGGGACGACGCCCTACATGGTCCGAGCGTCCGGCCCGGCTCCTCGTTAATATCGAGCACTCATGCGTTGCCGCCGGCGCTCCCTGCGGTCGAGGGGAAACAAAGCGGGCCGACTCCCCGGGCCGCCTCCTTATTGGGTAATTAAAACTGCTCCGCAGGTGCGACTCGTCCGCTTTTATCATCATCATCATCCGCCGGCGGGAATCCGTCTGAAACCGGAGGCCAAGCCGCTTTCTCCCGCCAGGACCAGGTGGAACCGCGTCTCATCAAATATTTAACCTCCATAATCTGGTCCCTTCTGTTCCCTCCTCCACGCACCCAGGCAGAAACTCGCCTTCAATTATGGACGGGAATCAACTTCCACGTCCCGGAGTTTCAGAAAAATATTCATTTCTTATGCTAATTTGTGCTTTTCTTTTAGATATGCTTAGGCCAACAGGCACAGGCTACCTGTTAGCGCCTCTTTCCAATAAGCTCCCCTCTGATTATCGCAGGAGCACTAATACGCGGGTTGACTTTATAAAAATAGAAAGCGATATAATTCATTGCATGCACGTTTGATTTAGAGGCGGAATCAGAACTGAAAGCATCAGACCACCGGTCACGTCTGAAATTGTAATTTCGCCCCCGCTCGCGCCGCCGTGACGGCTCCCGGCGGGATCCGGCCGGCCAATCGGAAGGTCGGCGGCGACCCGGGAAGGCGTGCTCTTCACCTCGCACCTCTTATTCTATAAAATCCATAGATTCGTGTCGGTATAAGCCTCTTTAAGCCTCTTATAGAGAACGGACGCGTCGGGTTACGGCTCTCATCATCTCTGTTTACCAGCGACTGCAAACACAATCTTTACTCTCCAGGGGTTAATCCTCCGCCGGCACATCAGATAAATATAGCAGCGGCCGCAAAGGCGACATGTTGAACCCTTCTTTGGTGAAAGTGGCTGGAGGAGCCGATGTTTATTATTTCATTTTTTATTTTTTTTTTCTCCATTTTATTTGATTAAATTTAAGTGTATTTCATTGAATTTTATTGCACTGGATTTTCAGTTTAATTTTATTTCATATTCCTCTCCATTATATTTTATTCCTTCCCTGCAGACTTTTGGTATTTATCTGAATCACTTTGACACCAACGTGGGAAAATCAGCACGGAGGACGACCGGAAAAGTTGACATTGTTTGAGTTTAAGAACATTATTATGAAAAGTGGTCCTGAGGATTTATTTAAAAATGATAATTCATTCTTTTTCTTGTGGGCCAATCGCAGCTGACATAGCAAGGGAGGCGGGGCTTAGCCCAGATCTCCAGCGAACCTGGAGAGAACCAAGACTTTTGGACTCATCGGAGTTCATTCAGCCTGAATTTGCAGCTCCCGACCTCCGAACCCACGCGGCGCCGCCCTACTCGTACAATTCAGCGATAGAAGAGCAGGTCACGTGACCTCTCATGGCGTCCGGTCTTCCTTCTGGAGCCGCAGAACCTCAGAGGAACACCCGTTGGAAGCCAACGCGTCACACGAAGAAAAATAAAGACGGAGAAATGTTCGGAGGTCAGGTTTCACTCCAGCACCAGGAAACCCCTCCCGCCTCCAGCACCGGGTTCTGGGAGCAAAAAGGGGCAAAAGGAGAGCTGGGCTTCACACTTCACCACCTCGGCTGATTACCTAATTAGGAAAGTTACTGAACCGCTGCCTGAAGAAACACTAAAAGGCCTCCGCCGCGGTCTGATGACTTGATGGGATGATCTCAAACGCCGCCGCTCGTTGCACAATGAACGCGGGATCGACCCGGTGTGTTTATTCATCTCCTCACGGGTTACAGAGCAACAGCGCGATGACATCAGCGCCGCCGCGAGAGAAGCGGCCGCTAGAACTTTCCATCCCTGACGGAGGCGTCGCCGTGACGAACCTTCGGTTTCGGCGGATGAATTACTTACAGAAAGAAACATTTAAGTGACAGATTTGAACCGCGGAACGCGACGCGCGATGTGGATTAGCGTGGCGGAGGAGACGAATATTAGAAGCTTCCAGATGAAATTAAAAACAAAAAAACGCCGTTCTTTGCATATCCGCAGTCTGTTAGCACCTCAATGCTAGCCGTAGCGGCTAGCAGCGTGGAGTTAGCATAGGACAGTCAGCAGGAATAGCTTTGTTAGAAGAAAGCAGCATCGCTAACACGAGCTAGCAGTGCCACCGGTCGACATTCCGGTTCAAATCCAGAAATAAAAAGTACATGAGGTCTGAGTGGACCGGAGATCACGCTCCTCGCCACGGTAAAAGCTAAGGGACTAGTTGAAGCTCTATGGTTCAATTCAGCAGGTCAGGATTACCAACAAAACCGTGGCCATCTTGTAATGGTTTCAACCGCTTCAGGAAACTTAAGCTAGCAGAGGAGAAGTTATGAGCACGACTTTGATTGAAGATCAGCCGCAACTTTCTTATCTCCTGCTTGGACTGTTTGCTAGCCGGACTCTGCCGACCCTCACGCAGCTCCAGTCCGACCAACACACGTTTGGTTTAATAGAAGATTTGTAAAACCTCACCTTGGACGATGTCTTGACGGGCGGCGGTAGCGTCTTCCCCACCTTCGCTCCCTGCGGAGAGTAAACATTTCCGCAAGGTCACCTTCAAGTGGATTTAATCTTCTCGAGAAGGCAATATGAGCAGCGGGGAGGAGGTGGAGTTTATAGGTGAAGCTACGCTGGATGCTAAAAGTGCAGATAAGTAGATGCATGCTAATGGAGAAGCTAATTGTTGCGGTGCAACCTCTGCGGTGTCTTGGTGCTGAAGGCACCCGATTCTGCCGAGATCCAAAACTCAGCAGGTTCACCCCTGATCTGAGGGCTTCAGTTGCGGAGAAGGACTGTGAGAGGTGCTGGTTTCTAAAACGGCAGAACAGGGACTCTCGTGTTGCAGCCTGGCGTCTGAACTTTTCTACGGATCGGGACACGACCTGCAGCTTCTTTCACACAGAAGAACTTTTTGAGGTTCCTGGAATCTTTTCCGTCACAAGGCCATTTAGAAAAACCAGGACCTTCAGCTCCTCAAACCATTTTAGCTCCCAATTCGGGGCAGGGTCTTTTTGGGGTTCCATTGGATGAAGTAGGTGCTTGGTGGAACTCTGAAGCCACGCCCTTCACTGGATACTTTTTGCGGATAGCGAAGCGCCATTTTTAAAACCACTGTGATGTTTTCTTGCGACAAAAAGGACAGAAGCAGCGAAAGTGGAGCGGTGCTACACCTCAGAAGGGCATCGACATTTTAAGAATAAGAACAACAACTTTATTTATACCGAAGGAAATTGTTGTGCCAGAGTTTCAAGTATAACATAACAATAATAAATAATAGTAGGGAAATTGTATACAGTAAAAAAAAAAAAAGTAGGGAGAATAGGAAATACAAATAAAACTATAAAGTGTCAAAGTCAAGGCTATAAAGTGTTTTAAGATCTTAAGTACAAAGATTTGAAGATTCCTTGCGGCTGAAGGAAGAGGAATTTCAGCCACAATATGTGCAAAGTTAGCTAATGGCTAAAGGCTGTTAGCATACCAAAAAAGTACTTCCTGGAACTAAATTTGAGCTGGGACGTTCTAGCCATTATTACGACCTTTGTCCTAATTTCCTTTTGTCCTAATTTCCTTTGTGTAACCTTTGTCCTAATTTCTGCATCAACAGCCGCCACCTGTTTTATTTTCCCTTTCATGGTATTTGATGTTCAAACAATGAAACCATTGCGATTGCTTGATTTGATTGACAAATCATGAACGAGGACGCCGCATTGATCGTCCACCGGGAAAAAAAAAAAAAGGGAGATGTGAGCGACGGTTTTGTTTTAACAGCCGCGTTGCGCGCTCACACTGGAAGATCTACGAAAAAAAAAATATTTGCACAAGGCCCAGGAGAGACGGGCAATTCTGCAAGCAGGCATCTACACACACACACACACTGGGAGTGTGTTTTTAGTAAAATATCAAAAAACTAAATATTTGAGGATGTTCTGCACGCAGTATGAAAACGAAGATTTGAGAAAAAAAAAAGTCAGAAGGAACCGTCCTCTCACTTTTTTTGCCGTTTTGCACAGAAAGTCGGAGAACGTCGTCGGATGCTCGCCAACGGATAACTCGATATTAGCCATCTGGCGCGGCGCCGCCACGGAGTCGCATTACAGAGGACGGAAACAACAGGTGGAACCAAACTCACTCGGCGGCGGGCGGGTTCACTTTACGAGCGACCTGCGCAGGAGGCCTCGCCAAAGAACGCCGCAGAAGTGGCGTGTAACAGGAGGGTGAACATGAGAAGGGATGGTGGGCTGGCGGGGGGGGGGGCTAACAAAGACTTGATTGACAGCTCATTACCAGCTGTGCACGGGAGCTTTCGTGCACATTTGTCCTGTTCTGGTTATGGGATGTTTTCTGTTCATTGTAAAGGAAAAAGGGGTAGAGCGAGACCTGACGCGAAAGGAATCGCATCGCCCTGCTACGAAATAACGGGCCGAACCCTCAGACTTCTCTATGGCTTCAATGATGGACAAATATTAAATATTTTTATTAAATAAAAATAATAAATATTGGAAAAAAACAGCCAAAAAAAAAAAAAACCAAACTGGCAGATCAAGAATAATGTAATTGTTCCACTCATGTTATATTATATTTTGTGCCGAAAACGTGCAAAATTTTGTATTTTTTTCTTTCCCCCCCTTTTTTTTTTTCTTTATTTTACTCTTGATATTCACAACTTTGATGTCGCCACCCTGCATCTATATATATATATATTTTTTTTTTTCCTGATTATAATACACTTTTTTTTTTTTTTTTTTTTTTTTTTTATGTTCTCCAGTTTGATGCTGCTCGCCCAATTGCCCTTCGGGGAAAAAAAAAAAAAGTTTTCCTGATAGAATAAAAATTAAAAACTAGGAAAAGCACCCAACAGCTCCACCAGCCCCTTCTGTCTTACAGAGGTTGGAGCTTCCTGTCGCTCCGACGCCGTTCCGAGAAGAGGAAACGGCTCGGGTTCCAGATCGACAGCTTCCGACTTGTGGACGACGCGCAGCATCCGGTCTCGACGGTTGCTCGAAAGCGACGCCGCTCTTTTCCGTTCGTTAGCGGAACATCCGACGGCCGCCTCGCTTCTCCATCATTGCGCCAACGCAACAAGGCGGATTTCTGACGGTCGTACGAGCCGCGAACATCGGTGACACGCCGGCTTAATGAAAACAAAACGCCGGCGTTCTGCTCCCTAAGTGGCAATCGAACCCCCTCCTCCCCAAAAACCACCTCTCTACCAGGAGTTAATACTTCTTCTTTAAATGGCGGGCGGCCGTTAGCTGGACAGGCCGCCATAAAATTGACGGAGCGTTACTTCCCGCGCCTCCTCCGCCCCCCGCGTGTTCGCTCCACTTCGCGATCGGCGAAGATCAATACCCGGCTGCCGATTCATCGCTCACACTTAACCGCCGCTGTCCGCCATCAAAATAACTGGCCCGCCGTCGACCATTAGCCCCCGCCGCTAGTTGTGGGCAACGGACGCTAGCCTGACGGCGGAGGGGGGGAAAGAAAAAACAAAACAAAACAGCCATTAGCGCTGACAAGCAGCAGCCATCAGAGTTATGAAGCGGCGCCGGGCTCGTGTTTTTAAAGAAACGCCAGAGGTCTTCTTTTTTTTTTTTTCCTCCTTCTTCCGGTGAGCGCCGCTGATGCATGAGCATGTCAGTCAGGCAAATTAAAGGAATATAAAAAGTAATGATACCTCTCCGCCGGGCCAATAATCATAATTACGGCCCAGAACGGGGGGAGGGGGAGGGGATGGTGTAATTTAACTCGTTATTAAGTCGAGCGCGGCCGCTTTAAATGATGCAAACGCCGGATAATTGATGGTGTGTCGGCGGCAGGAGGGTGCGGCGGCTTTCACGTCTGCAAGTCCCTGCGACGTTTGAGAAGGTCCCGGATGTCAATCCAAAGAAAAATAAATAAAAAGCCTAGAAGTTGATTGGACAAATCCAAAATGGATGCGAATATTGATTTTTTTTTTTTTTTTTAAACAAATAAAAATCAATACAATTGATTAAATAAATATAAAATTGAATAAATACAATTAGATAATTTTAAATAAATTATTAAAAATAATGATGAGAATATTTAATGTGTTGCTAATTGCCAATTGGAGAAAAGGGGCTTTTTTTTTAATTTACTATTTTTAGTAAATAATTATTTATTTTATTTACTATTTATTATTTTCATTTACTATTAAGATAAGATAAATTTTATGGATCACCATAGGGGACATTTGTCACTGCAGCACAACATTTACAGTATCAATTAATATTGCTAAAACTATATAGAGACAATTAAAATATAGCAAAAGACAACCGCAAACTAAGAGACAGCAGCAAGAACAACAAGGATAAGAAAAGTGACAGACAATAATAAACAGGGTGCAAATAAAATAGGATTATTAAATAAAGAGTTCCATTTTTATTATTATTATTAGCCAATGCAGCAGATAGATTTCTCACCTCGCAGCGATCAGTTTCTCCGCGTGTTTTTCCACCAGCGTTCTCTCCAGATTCTCCACGTTCACATTGTAAAAACAATCGCAGGTGAGTAAATTGTCCGTAAATTGTCCGCAGGTGTGAATCGTCGGATGTGATTGACAGCCGGCTCTGTGATTGACAGGTGATCGGAACAGAATGAACCCGCCTCTCGTCCAACGACAGCTGTGATTGGCTCTCCCAGCCCCCTGGGGTTTCACCAGGATAGATGATTTTTATACTGTATGTTGTTTTAACCGGTCTCTGAAACAAAAAATGAAACTAACAGCGAGGTTAGGGGGTATTTATGTATGAGATCAGATACTTTATTGATCCCAATATCTCTATATTGTGCTTTATTCAACTGCTATCCATCACACATCAACACATGATGTAAGTCCTGCATCTGATGATTATAACAACTTGTTGCCGTGGTTGGTTTGTCATCTGATTCATGCTGGATTTGCAGACACGGGCCCATTCCTCAAACAATAATAATGGGGAAAAAAAAAAAAAAAAAAAAAAAAGTTACATAACACTCCCTGAAAACCGGAAAAATTACAGGTTATTCAAATAAATCGGTTTCCTCCAGGAGAAGCCGCTCTGGGAATTCTCATGAATCATGTTGGCGACACGTGATTTCCAGCCACCATAAAAAAAGAAAAGAAAGAAAACAGACACCATTGGATAAAAAAAGTACATTTTTAATTGCAGGTTTAAAAACCCGAGTTCCCGTTTCATTCCCGCCGGGTCTTTGCGCTCCAAGAACTCCTGAGAATGTTCCCCCGAATTCACCCCCGCCTCCCTTCGTCCTCCTCGAGAAAAAAGGCCGGGTTTGTTCGGATCCAGAATGGACGTTATGTAAGAAGGGCCGCGTTCTTCCGGGACCCCCGGGTTCAGGTGTCACCTCCACAAAGGTGCCGTGCACGAGGGGGTCGGGTTGGAGGATAATGGCGGCCGGTGTGGGAAACAGAGGTGGGTCCTTCTCTGGGGGGACGAGAAGGTCCTGCTGCAGGAAGGGGTGTCAGGTGACAGGCGAGGGTCACGGGTGGGACGCGTGGAAGCCCGACGCTCCCGTTCCACGGCATCCAGGCGGAAAATGTATTAGATTTAGAAATGAATCTCGGCGCGGTGTGAAACATTCATCCGTTCATTACCTGTGGAAACAGGAGGGGGCGGAGCTAAAGTGATTCGGAGGCGGGACTTGAAGCTGAGCCGACTCACCTGTCAATCACCAGAGGGCCGACCGCTGGTCGGATTTGGATGTAACAATATTTTTATTGAATTGTTTTCAGATTTTTTCTAATTTTGCCAAAAATCTTTGATTTCTTTTAACTTTTTAAAAATGGCATTTATTGAAAATAATTACACAAATGTGGAGAAAAAAAATCAACTTCTGTCATGTAACAATTTCAGAAACCCACTAAAATACCAATAAAATATTTATTTTCAAAACTTTTAGAAAATTTCATTTCATAACAAAATTTCACTTGAATATTGATTTGATCGACCACTGCATTTTAAATCTTAAATCAATCCATCTTGTCCCAAGCCCTAACCACTCGTGGGACCGGCAACTGATAGGATTTGGTATCTTAAAAAAATGTTATTGACTGATTTTCAGATTATTTTCTAATTTTGTCAACAAATTTGGATTTTAACGTTTTAAAAAATGTCATTTTTAGAAAAAAATAAAACAAATGTGAAAAAAAATACCTTTCAACCTCTGGCAGAGGCTGTGTGTAGGTATTTCAGACACCCGCTGAAATACCCATAATTTTTTTTTTTTTCAAAAATTGGAAATAATTTCACACCATAACAAAATTTCACTTGAATATTGATTTGATCAACCATTGCATTTTAAATCCATCTTCTCCCGCACCCTAGCCCTAACCAAAGATTTTTTTTCTTTTCTAATATTAAAATTGTGTCACAAGCTTTTGATTTTAAGTTTTTGAAAATAACGTCATAATCATTCATGAGAAAAACAAACGTGAAAGAAATAATTAAACTTCTGCCAGAAGGTGTGTGAGGGAATTCCAGAAACCCACTAAAGTATCCATAAACTAATATCTAAGAAAAATTAAAATTGCATACCATAACATTTTTTCACTTCAATACCGCATCTTAGATCAATCTTCTCTTGAACCCAAACCATTATATAAAGAACAAATACACATTTCATCTCAAAAAGGATACAAATCTTATCCACAACCCAAACCCTTGGAATAAAATGAATTAAAAATGGTTCTAAATTTTTTGAAGGGGCTATAAAAATTTAAAAAAAAAATTAAATATTGTGTTTTGCAACTGGATTGTGCAATTGGATATTTTTTTTTTAATAAAATTTCGGTTTAGAGCTATTTTAAGTGAGTATTTTAAAATTGACCCTAAACCTAACTGAAAATTTAAAAAGTTAAAAAAAAAAAAGTAGGTTGGAGAAATCGTCCGGGGACTCGAACTCCAAGGTAACCAAAAAACGCCCAAACTCCTCCTACGGCTCTAACCAATCGATAACACCAATACTGGCCTCCATGTCAATTATTCATCCTCAGCTAGAAAATAAACAAAATTTTTTGAAGGGGTCAGAAAAATAAAAAAAAAACAACGTAAAACTGTGTTTTGCAACTGGATTGTGCTATCGGATAATTTTTTAAATAAACTTTCAGTTTACGACTATTTTAAGTGAGTATTTTAAAATTGAAACTAACCCTAACTCAAAATTTAAAAAGTGGAGAAAAAAAAAAAAGTAGGTTGGAGAAATCTTCCGGGGCCTCGAACTCCACGGTAACCGAAAAACGCCCAAACTCCTCCTACGGCTTTAACCAATCAAGAACATCGATACTGGCCTCCATGTCAATTATTCATCCTCAGCTGGAAAATAAAAAAAAAAATTTGAAGGGGTCAGAAAAATAAAAAAAAAATTAAAACTGTATTTTGCAACCGGATTGTGCAATTGAATACATTTTTTAATAAAAATTCAGTTTACAGCTATTTTAAATTGACCCTAACCCTAACTCTAAATTTAAAAAGTGGACAGAAAAAAAAAAAAAATGTAGGTTGGAGAAATCGTCCGGGGCCTCGAACTCCACGGTAACCGAAAAACGCCCAAACTCCTCCTACGGCTTTAACCAATCGATAACACCAATACTGGCCTCCGTCTCAATTATTCATCCTTGGCTGGAAAATAAACAAAATTTTTTGAAGGGGGCAGAAAAATAATTAAAAAAAAAACAAAAAAAACTAAAAACTGTTTTGCAACTGGATTGTGCAATTGGATCTTTTTTTTTTATTATAAAATTTCAGTTTACAGCTATTTTAAATGGACCCTAACCCTAACTCTAAATTTAAAAAGTGGACAGAAAAAAAAAAAAAAAAAAAAAAAAAAATGTAAGTTGGAGGAATCTTCCAGGGCCTCGAACTCCATGGTAACCGAAAAACGCCAAAACTCCTCCTCCGGCTTTAACCAATCGATAACACCAATACTGGCCTCCGTCTCAATTATTCATCCTCGGCTGGAAAATAAACAAAATTTTTTGAAGGGGTCAGAAAAATAATAAAAAAAAAAAAAAAAAAAAACTAAAAACTGTTTTGCAACTGGATTGTGCAATTGGATCATTTTTTTTTTAAATAAAATTTCAGTTTACAGCTATTTTAAATTGACCCTAACCCTAACCCTAACTCTAAATTTAAAAAGTGGACAGAAAAAAAAAAAGAAGAAAAAAAAAAAAAATGTAAGTTGGAGGAATCTTCCAGGGCCTCGAACTCCACGGTAACCGAAAAACGCCAAAACTCCTCCTCCGGCTTTAACCAATCGATAACACCAATACTGGCCTCCGTCTCAATTATTCATCCTCGGCTGGAAAATAAACAAAATTTTTTGAAGGGGTCAGAAAAATAATAAAAAAAAAAAAAAAAAAAAACTAAAAACTGTTTTGCAACTGGATTGTGCAATTGGATCATTTTTTTTTAAAATAAAATTTCAGTTTACAGCTATTTTAAATTGACCCTAACCCTAACCCTAACTCTAAATTTAAAAAGTGGACAGAAAAAAAAAAAGAAGAAAAAAAAAAAAAATGTAAGTTGGAGGAATCTTCCAGGGCCTCGAACTCCACGGTAACCGAAAAACGCCAAAACTCCTCCTACGGCTTTAACCAATCGATAACACCGATACTGGCCTCCGTCTCAATTATTCATCCTTGGCTGGAAAATAAACAAAATTTTTTGAAGGGGGCAGAAAAATAATTTAAAAAAAAACAAAAAAACTAAAAACTGTTTTGCAACTGGATTGTGCAATTGGATCTTTTTTTTTTAAATAAAATTTCAGTTTACAGCTACTTTAAATTGACCCTAACCCTAACTCTAAATTTAAAAAGTGGACAGAAAAAAAAAAAAAAAGTAGGTTGGAGAAATCTTCCGGACTCAAAGTCCACGGTAACCGAAAAACGCCCAAACTCCTCCTACGGCTTTAACCAATCGATAACACCGATACCGGCCTCCGTCTCAATTATTCATCCTCGGCTGGAAAATAAAGGAGATGCTTTGGTTGCTTGATGTTGGGTAGATCACGCCGCGGTGACCCCGACTGTCCGTCAAGAGCGCTGCGGCACGGTCGGGGAAGGCTTCCTTAAGAGTCGTGCGCACGCCGCTGCTTCTTTTGTGATCTGCAAAACGATATCTCGGAACCGTCGCGCTCTCCGTTACACGGGGGAGGAGATATCCTTACGTTTGACAAATGAAGCCCGGCCGCCCGTTCTGGAGGAAGGGGGGTTGCAAGAGGAAAGGACTGCCATTACCTGGTTAGTTAGTCCGGAGCGGCGGCCGGGGAAAAGTGGTTCGGTGATCCGAAGTGAAAGGAAAAGAATGAAACCGCAGAGGTTTTTATGGTTTTGTCGACAGCAGTTTTAATTTGATCGTTTAAAAACAAACTACGACAACAGAGTGTGCCCGGCGAGGAGGACGTCGGCGAAACCGGCGCTCGTTTCCAGTCTGCCCGCTTTTTTTTTTTTTTTTTTCTCTTGTTCTTTTATTTTTGCACGTTGGCCAAGCCCTTTTTAAAAAAAAAAACAAAAAAAAAAAAAAAACAAGTATCCAGATAAGGTGGACACAAAGTTCTGGAAGCTCGAGGAGGAAGGTTACATAATCTCTTGAGATAAAAAAAAAAAAAAAGACGCTGATGAGACAGTGACGGCGAGAGAGGGGTTTGTTTAAATTAAGTTAAAAAAAAAAAAAAAAGAACCGCACCTCTTTGGTATGTCAACAAAATCGGACGCCATTGTTGTAGTTTTTTTTTTCTCCATCAGAAGCGGTTACATGTTGAGAGCGCGTGGAAGGGGGAGCTGCGAAATCATGATGACCCATCTTTTCCCGCAGAGGCGAGTTCGGCTGAAGGTCCGTGGATCGCGGCGGTTTTCACGCAGGAGAAGCGTGATCGGAGGAAAACCCTCCTCCTCCCCCAATGTCAAGTTAAATGTACCAACCCGGTGTAAACGCCGGACGTCAATCTCGCGCCCGAGGCGGCTGGTAGTACTGCTGCGTGGGCCGCGAGCGCCGGGGCTGTCCGTCTCCCCCACGCCGAAACTCCAGCGAGCTGTCGTAGTAGCCGTCATCTTCCTCCTGCCATTTGCACATTGGACAGGGTTGGGTTGTTACTAAAGGGATTGATGGAAGACCACAGATGCCGTCACCTTTCAGAGCGATGCCTTGCACGTTGGCCAGTTTTGCAACGTTTAGAAACTTGTAAGGATGGTTTGAAAAATGAAAAAAAAAAAAAACATCTGGATTCTCTGCTCACCTGGACGTCGGCGGGCACCGGCTTGATGTTGTGCAGCAGCACCTCTTCGCAGTTGCCGTAATCGCTGAACACGACCACCGCCGTGGAGCCGGACGGGTGCACGGCGTCGATCCTGGCGTGGTAGAACTTCAGAAAGAGAGAAAACATTTAGTTCAAACGTTTCAGGAAACAGAATATAAGTCTAATCATGATGCAGCGCTCATGAACCCAAGTTGTCACTTATATATATTACAATATATTCTCTATATATTGTCTATTTGTACAGTTTTACATTTGTATTGTCTTCCCAAGACGACAGATGGAAATTAGCAATGAGCTGCAATCGGGTACAAACATCTCTGCTGCTGTGCTTGATGTAATTGTACACTGTCATAATAAATCAATAAATGACATGAAAATAAACACCTGATGGAAGCAATATCTACTACGCGGCTAGCTTAGCTTGGGGAGGCTAGCTATTGGTTAAGGCGCGCTGAAGTTCCTCAGAGGAGGAACCACAGAAGACCTTCTTCCTGATTGGACAACCAACAAACACGGTTCTACTTTCCCCCTGGAGGCGCGAGGACCTTTCCCGTACCTTGTTGTCCTCCCAGTAGAGAGCCAGGCAGCGATCCCCGGGTCTCCAGGCCTGGTCCGGGTGGCCCTTCTCCGGCCCGCGGGGTCCTTGTCCCCGGCCCTGTCCCTGCCGCCGCCTGGGCCCCGAGCCGCTGAGCGTATTCCTCCTGGGGGGCGGCTCCCTGCTCGGGGGGCCCGAGAGGTTCGGCGGCTTGATGGGCCCCGTCCTCCGGTGCTCCGCCTCGCCGTTCCTCAATAGGGAGGAATCGGCGGGTAGGAAGTGGCAATTCTGCGGCGCGTCCGCTTCGCCCGCCGCCGGCGCGACAAGACTTCCTCCCCGGGGGTTGAAGCCGGGCATCCCTCCGTCTCTCTGCCGGTCCGGATGTTCCGGCCGCTCGGCCCTCGCTTTCCCCCGCCTGCTGTTCTGCTCCTCGTTCCTGCCTTCCGCGCGCCTCTGGCTTCCCCGCCCGTCCAGCTCGTTCCCGGCGGCGTTGGTCGGCTTCGCCGCCAGCGCGCCGTCCTTCGCCCCCCGCCTGTAGGACGCCGCCGCCGCCGCGTTTCCGCCGCCGTCTCCGTTTCTAGAGCGCTGGCGGAAAGTAGCGTTGAACTCGGCAAGCTGCTGGGGGTCCTTGGAGCGCGTAAAGGTGGTTGCGAGGGGAAGGGGGAAGCCCTGATCGTCTCTGGGCTCTCGCCTCTCGGCCGGCGCAGAGCGCCCCCATCGGTCCGCGCCTTTCCACTGCTGGGGTTGGACGCCGCCGCCTCCGGGGGGCGCGCAGTTGGAAAGAGGCTCCTGGCCCGGCTTGGGGAAGTCGGTGTCGCGATGGAAACGAGGCGGCCGGTCGCTCCGCTGTTGCCGGTGGTCGTTGTGCGAGGAAAACTTCTGGGAGGCGTCCCTGGGGTGAAGGTCCGAGTTGTAGGCGTTAGCTCTGCCGTCGGGGAGCCGCTGAGGAGCCTGGCTCTTTGGTTCTGGGGAACAGAGAACATCAAGATGCTAAACAGCCCAATCACAACACGGCTGAGAAGATGAGGTGGAACAACGACTGAATTCAGTGGAGCTCCTGGCTGTCCTGACCGACACAAGAACAACTTCTTCTCTTACTGACATCTTCTTGTCACGGCGACTGGACTTCTTCACTTGGAGACGTTTCTCTCCCTCATCCGAGAGGCGTCTCAAGTTGGCTACTTCTTCAGGTGAAGACGTCCAGTTGCCACGACAAGAGGACTTCAATTCACCACAACCTGGATGACTGAGAACCTCCAAACTTCTTCTGTTCTTCATTATTCCCTTTGGCCTGCTCCCTTCATGGGTCACCACAGCCAATCATCTCCCTCCATCTCCCACCGTCTTCTCTCAAACCAACTTCTCTTTCCCTCCATCTATAAATCTCTTCCTCTGGACCTCCTCGAACCACGCAGAGCTTCACCACCTCTCAGCCGTCCATGACCAAAACCATCTCAGTCCTGACCGTCCACCTCCACCTCCGTAGATGTTCCTCCACCTGCTCTCCCTGAACTCGAGTCCCGGAGCGATGAAACGCCGTCGCGCGTCATGGAGGCACGTTTCCGCTGCAGACGTCTCTCAAGGTTCAGACCAAGCATGGAGATCTTCCGCCCACCTTTCCTACTTCTACACTTGGACAGCGAGCTGCGATCGGAGGCCGGAGAAGAAGTCCACCCACCGTCAATGGAGAACACTCCCATTTTGGATTCCAGGAAGTCGAAGAGGGTGCTGGGTCCGGAAGGCCTCCCCCCGGCCGTCTCCTCCTCGCCCTCGTTCCTCGACCGACCCCGTCCTTTCCCTCTGCCTGGGGGGGGAAACATCAAACCAGACTTCATGCCAAAAGAACCGTCCGAACCCGGAAGCCTCACGAGGCGCCGCCCAATCACAGCCCACCTCTGGGTTGGTGCCGGCCGGAGTCGGGCATCGGCGGGGGGCCCGTCCGCGACGAAGAGGAGGAGGAGCCGCTCAGCAGGCTGTTGAGGGCCATCTCCAGGTTGTTGTTGTGGTCCATCAGGGCCTGGCGAGCCGCCTCCCTGTTGAAGCCCATCTCCATGATGTCCCTCAGGGCGCGCTCGTCCACCTGCGCCGGCAGAAAAAACATGTCAGCCAGGGCTTTCCACGACTGGCTGCGATCCCAAATCCGGCCAGTAGGGGGCACCAGTGAGCTCGGTCTGTGACGTAAACAAATGATTGAACTACCCCTGTTTCTCTTTATTTATAGTATCTTTTATCTTAATTTCCATTTGTTGCCCCCGTTGAGCTAATTAGCTATTTCCCTTGACCCTATCTTCTCATTGTCTCTCTATTTATATTTATATTCATATTTATTGATACTATAACTGTTATGACTGCTATTACAACTTTATTTAACAATTTCCTTCGGGATAAATAAAGTGGTTCTCATCTCATCTCATGACAAAAGAATTTCCTCTATGGGGATCAATAAAGTTTTTTTATCTTAAAAGTATACTTCTCAAAAAAATACTTAAACAACACGACATTGTTGTTTAAGTGTCCACGACAAGTGTCCACTTAGGAAGCAAATATGATTGATTTTAACTTGTTTTAAGATTAGAACAACTTTGTTTATCCCAAAGGAAATTGTTGTGCCAGAGTTTCAAGTAAAACATAACAATAATAGATAATAGTAGAAAGGAGGGAGAATAAGAAATACAATAATACTTCTATTGTACTTCTATTGTAAGTCGCTTTGGATACAAGCGTCTGCCAAATGCAATGTAATGTAATGTAACAATAAAATATAAAGTGTCAAAGTTAAGGCTATCAAGTGTTTTAAGGTCTTAAGGGCGTCACATCCAAGTTGGATCAGCCCGAAGTGTGTTTTTAAATTTGGAGTGTTACTCCAAATCCAGGCTTCCGCGGATTCATGCATTCGATTTCCATTGATCATTTTTGTGTGATTATGTTGTCGGCACATTCGACTATGTAAAGAACAAAGTATTTCGTAAGAATATTTCATTCATTCTGATCTAGGATGTGTTATTTTAATGTTCCCTTTATTTTTTTGAGCAGCGCATAAAATATATTATTCATTACATATACTTTAAATAGCTTTATCTTTATTTATTTATTTCAATCTTTCCTGTTCTTTTAATTTTATTTTTATTATTCGCTGTTTTTATTTTCCTCTTTATTTTTATATTTAGTTCTTTTTCGATTCTTCCCCACTTGACTCTGTAGCAGGAGCTGCTTTCAGCAAAAAGCAATTTCCCCCCGGGGGTTGATCAATAAAGTATTCTGATTCTGCTGAAAGGCCTTCTCGAAGGCTCGTCTATCATTTCATCTCCACGCCGTCGCCGTAGCGATGCGAGGGCCGGAACGTGTCGGCGATGCGGTTCAGAATCATTAAAGATAAGATAAGACTGGGGACGTTAATTTGTCACAGCCGCGTAACAGGTTAAGCGTCAATAAATATAAAGAGACGATTAGTAAATAGCAAAAGACATCCACAAATAAATAGACGTGTTAGGAATATTCTAATAATAGTTAGTTAACTATTCTAATAATAGTTAATGATACTCTAATAATAGTCTAATAAAAGTTAGGAATATCCCAATAATAATGTTAGGAATATCATAGTATAATATAAGGGAATGTTCAAATCTTTGAACTTTTTAAGACCTTAAAACACTTTATAGCCTTAACTTTGACACTTTATATCTTATTTGTATTTCTTATTCTCCCTCCTTTCTACTATTACCTACTATTGTTATGTCTTACTTGAAACTCTGGCACAACAATTTCCTTCGGGATAAATAAAGTTGTTCTTATCCTTATTATTATTCTTATGTTAATGATTAGAATAAAGGTGTTGGGGTTCGTCCTCTCACCAGGTCTCTGTAGTTTGCGTCCTGCCTGCTGTCGCTCCTTTCGAAGCGCTCGTCCCGCCTCCTCTGCTGGTACGAATCCCGGCCTCGGGAGGCGGAGGTGGACAAGTTGCCGCCGGCGTTCCCGCCGCCGCCGAACGTGCGGGGACCCTGGCGACGAGAGCCACGCCGTCGTCACGGGAGGGACGGAAGGGAAGTCCGTCCCTCCGAGCGGTTCACGCACCTCTTTGTTCTTGGCCACCTCCGCGATGGCGGCGATCCGCTGCTTCTCGAATTCGTCGTTCTCGTCCGGGCTCTTGGCGGCGCTGTTGATCTGCAGGGTCTTCCTCTGGTCCAGCTCCCTGGTGTCCACCTCCTCCGCCCCTCGGCCCTTCTGTTCCCGAAAGGGGAGCCAACAGAAACACCGTCAGGCACCGCATCGCTTTTGGACAATGTTCCTGCTTCGACAGGTATCCATTCGTTATCTGCATCGCTTTTCCTGCAGTCGGGGCTACTGGAGCCGATCCCTGCTGTCATTGGCCAAAGGCGAGTCGGTCCATCACGAAAACATTCACCCTCTCTCTCGTTCCCGTCGTCTGGAAATGTGACCGTTCGCCCCGTCGTAAACGCCTGATAGGCGCGGAAGCGTTCATCCGCCCGTTCTCCAGGTTTTGCGTGGATTCCGGAAATGTGAGCTGATGTAAAACGCAGGAAAATATAAATTGGTGGTGCAGCGTTTAGCGTGAAGGACCCTGGTTCGATTCCCTGAGGTATCTCTACGGGTTTTCCTGTTTCCTCCCGCATTCCAAAAACACGCTGAAGGTTCACGACCAAATGTCTCTGTGTGTCCGCCGTCTTCCTCGATTCTTGGACAAGCTGCAGCATCCCAAGTATAGGACGGGTGGCGAGCCAAGCGCGTACCCGCGAGTCGTGACTGATGATATTCGCAATACTTGATGCTACAATGTGTTGCTGAATGTAACGTGCACACTTTGCTACGCTTTATGTCTGAACGTCATTTACGGACAGAGTGAAGCCGCTACCCTTTTTAAAACCAAGCTATACATATACGGGAGTCCCCGACACACACACACCTCGCTATCTCGTGGCGGCTGGCGCCTCCCATTGTTTTAAAACGCCACTTCACGGACAGCGGCGGCGTGTTTGGCGTGAGCTGAGTTGCAGTATCGCGCTTCGAAAAGCTGCGTCCCGCAAGACGTTATCAGTGTAGACATTAATCCTGACCTCTTCATTTTGATGAAGAGCACAAATTGTTTTATTCATTTTTGTTTTGTAGGTTAAAGTGTCCTATACATTGCGCTCCAGAGTTAATGTTGCCGATCAATTTGAATTTACTTTTATTTTTTGTATTTTATTTTTCAGTATCAAATCGTTCAGTTGGTCAAAAAATGTTTATAGTTTAAATAAAGATTTTTTTTTTTTTTTTTACTTTTCAGGCTGATTGATGCACTTTAAATATTTCTGTTGCGGACTAAAAAACAATGTTGATAATATTATTCTTTGTTATTCTTTGTATTTTTTTTTTTTTTTTGGACGGGGCAGAAAGACATGAAACACACACTGTCGTCTCAAATCGAAAAGTTGGCCGGAAATATAATTTCTCCTCTCATATTCATGTCATTTCAATGAGTTTTGTTTTGCTTTTTTCCCTCTCCCTAATTTCTCGCGCGGTCGTTCTTTCGTGGAACGCGAGGCTCGGCGCTCCAGCGTCTCTCCGCCGCTGCCAAACAAAACAGAGGGGAGGCCCGTCACGCTTGGAAAACACAAACACTGCTCATCCCTGACAAAAAAATCCAATAACGGGCGGGTCCTCTCGGCTCCTGGAGCGGACGGATGGACGACCGGAGAGCACGGGGACTCCGCCAATTCTTCCGCGATGGAATACGGAAACGCCGTAACGTGGCAATGAATCTCCTCACCTGACCGAATGGCACAAAGGGAGGGGGTCCTCCTTCCGCTCCGATGTTGTACCTGCTGTGTTTGGCCAGGCTCTGGAGGGGCGACGGCGAGAGAAGCTCGGTCAGGAAGCGCCCGGACGAACGACCGACGGCGGCCCACCGGTGCAAACTCACCCTCTGCAGCTCCCATTTCTCCACCATGTGCTCCACCTCTCCGCCCAGGACGGAGATCTTCGTGTCGTCCAGCAGCAGGAAGCCGTTTTTGACCTGGACCTCGCCGAGGAGCTTCACCTTGGTGCCCGGAGGGGTGTCCAGGCTGGAGGCGCGGAAAACGAGTGAGCCGAACGGGAAACCTTCGGGGCGGGAGGTACCCGCGGCCGCGGGGACGGCTTCGAAACCGAGGCGGAGCGGCGCCAGGGGCCGGCGGGACGGGGGGGGGGGCGGGAGAAGGGGGGCGTCAATAGTCCCAGCTGCTCACCCGTTCTCATGGTAAATTAAAGGGCCCTCTATCTCATCAGGCCTGATAAGGCAGCCGGCCTCCCTCATTAGGGAAGCGCAGGGACTTAGAGGGATTTCCAGCCTCTGACGCCGGGTGCCAAAGCAACAATCGGGGGGGGATTTCACTTCAAACCTCTTCAAGGGAGGGGGGGGGGGCGTGAGAAGTGAGTTCGACACACATGCATACGGGAGTCCCGGTTTGACCTCCGATCAATTGGTGAGTGATTGATATCCTCGGGCGGATCGAGCTCCCGAGAACCTCCTTCGCGCAGAGTCTCGGTACCCCGTTTTCTCTGCCCATAAAGAGAGGATTTGTTCTGGTCTCCCTCTCTTCCCAGCAGGAAGTCCAGGCCCGCTTTTTTGGCCGGTCCACCTGTACAGGCTGGCTGGTCGCCATGGCAGCCGTCACCAAGGCCACCGTGGCTTGGCCGGAGATGTAATTAAGGCTGGGAATTGTTAGATCGGCTGCCACCGTGTGAAAATTGCAGATAAAGGGTGGGAAACGGAGGCGTGCGGCGGGTGGGAGCGTGCAGGGCGGCGGCGGCGCGGGATTACGCGCTTTGCTTTTAAATGCAGAAACACAACAAAATAAGATTAAAAATGTAAAAAACGAAAAACACGCGGCGATCACAGACGACTTCCCGCGCCAGTATTCTATGCGGGCGCTGCGACAATAACCCGATCTTTGACACGGTCCAGATGATTCAGAGGAAACGTCTTCATAAATATGATAAAACTGTCACCTGATCTTGGAGAGGTGTTTATACTCCAGCCCGACACAGGTGGTGTGGCCGTCTGTCATCTGCAGGCGCAGCATTCTCGGCCCGACCTTGGAGTCCTCGTTGTCCTTAGGGGCCGTGATGTTCCTAAGCTTCTGCAGCTGGAGAACGCACGGACCCTCCAACTGTTTCATCATAAAAGACAGCAAAAAAAAAAAAAAGATGTATATACATATACATTATGACAATAAACCGCGCAGTTTAAAATGAATGTCAGCTGCACAGGATGAGCAATGCATCAACAACTGGAGCTGGAACCGTGCGTGAGCGGGGGATTTGTTTACATGCTCCAATTTTTGAGAGCAATTTTGTCTATTCTCCAAACATAAAAACAACACACGGCTTTATAAGGCCAGCGCGAATTTCTGAAAGCAATGGAGGCATTAATCATTGCAGGTTGGGGTGAAAAAAAAAAAAAAAAAAAAGTAAAAATAAAAAAATAATAAAAAAAAAAATAAGCCGCATCTCGAAGGGAAAGTGTGAGGCTGTTGTGATGTAAGAGTGTGTGAGAATCACTTCATCTCTGCAGCAGCTCAATAAGCAAAGGAGCAGATCTGGTGGTCGGTGTGTTGGCGCCACCTAGTGGCGGCGAGTGGAACTGCATGCGAGTTTCGCATAAACGCAACACACTATTTTGCAGATAAAATATATCTATATATTCCTTCGGGGCCACTCACCTTTTCAATTCTTGTACCATTGATATCAGGCGGCAGAAACTTCCTTCCGATGGGTCTGAGATCACTCTGCAGGAGACAAGATGCTTTACTTTTAAAGCAGAAGATGAAGTTAAGCCACCGCGGCGTTCGTCTGCAGCCGCCGTTTCCCTGCAAGGCTTTAAGGCACTCAGTTTGGTGAAAGCGAAGCCTGGTGCAGAGTGTGAGGCCAATTACATGTTTCAGACAGCTGAGGTGAAAGAGAAAATCAATGTGGAAGCTCTGACAGAAGTTTCTAGGACCTCATTTTGCCATGATGAATCTCAAAAGCGCACACACACACACACACACACACACACACACACACACAAAAGCCTTTTCATTTGGCATATGGTTGCAGTTAGGAAAAATGATGGCCTGATCACAAATTCTCTTCAGAAGATATCTTTAGGATTCCTTTTTAATACATCAAAATAGACATAGAAAAAAAAAAATTAATCTCCCGGTCAGAATAAATGCCGTCACGTTTTGTTGCAGGTGATGACCTTCCTGTATCAAAAGGGTATTTTCTCAAGAAAACATGAAAAACTAATTGCATCTTGGTCCGGAGAAGCGACTCCTGCCTCCTCCCGGGAGGTTTTAGAAGTTCAACCTTTTCATGAAGGCTTTGCTTTTCAGGTCCTTCAAAAACCCACACACAATCGGGGTCTGCACAGGTATTTGATAAAAGCACTGGAGCTCATTCAAATCCGCTGTGGCCAGAAGGTGGAGGCGCCTCCTGCAGGTGGTAGGTCTGCAGCCGAGCTCAAAGACTCACACACACACACACACACACACACACACACACACACACACACACACACACACACACACACACACGCGAACCTCATGCTCTCTTGCCGTCATCCAGCCATCCAGTTCATTTCGAGAGCAAATGAAATCGCAGCGCCCTGCAGGTGTTGGCGCCGACGAACAACCCATCTTTTTATTATCTACCTTCCGGGGGTGGGTGAGACAGATCTCGCAGCACTCGCTGCTTAGGAGGGTGCAGGAGATATGATGGTGGCGAGAGGCAAAGGGAGGAGACTCCTTTCAATGCATCATTGTCATTTCGGCCAGGCGGCGGCGGCGCCTCATCCCACTGTTCAAAAACATGCAGGAGAACTGGAGAACCTAAATTGCCAATATGTGTGTGAATGAGAGAGTGAATGGTTGGGTGTCTCTATATGTGGCCCTAGCAGCGACTGCAAGGTGAACCTCGCTTATCGCCCAGTGGCAGCTGGAACAGCTCCCAGAGTGCAGGATAAGAAACGCAGGTCACGAACGAACAAATATTGCAGCCGTTTTTAGTGCCACGTGGCCGGGCACAGTGATATTTCTTTCATTTCTGAAGACAAAAACAAAGCGACGTCTTGAAGCGGTGTCTGAAACGACCGCGCACGATTCCTACTCACATCGAGCGCGATGCGGATGATCTCCCCGTGCGTGATTTTCTCTGCAGGACCCTTCAGCTCGGCGATGCCTTCATCGGTGAGGTACCTGTTGATGACAAAGGAGGCGGAGGGAGGAGATGAGGCAGATGTGGCAGGTTAAATTGACAAAAGAGAAAAGAAAAACTCAAACATGGAGCACGCGTCGAGTCTATTCGCTGCTTCGGGCCAACAAATCGGTTTCAACTTTGAAATCCCCTGTTTAGCTCTCTATTTTTAGACAAAAAAAAAAAAACAGCATTTAATTGTTTGCAAAAGTAGTACATCCTCCTGACCCTTCTCAAATCCGAAGGTCACAGAGACTTCCCTTTAATAAAGCATAAGAATGCAGGGAAATGCCAGGAGAAGATAACAAATGTCAATTCTTTAGTCTTAACTTTATTTTTTCATTCAAGCACTAGTAGTTACTGCAGGCAGTATTGTGAATCAGATGTCCTTTAGTGACTCAAGCCAAAAACTTGTGAAGTGAACCCAAGTGAAGTCTGCCTAATCCGACGAGCCGTCGTTAAAGTTGCACTTCACAAATGAGTTTATAGGAAATGTAGCCGCTCGCTGAAAGTGTCCAGGGATTCTCTGGTGCCTCAAGTGCAACTTAAAGGTCGCAATTCTGTAAAACAACAACGGCTGGGGGACACCAGCTAGCAACGCCGCCTGGGGTTGCATCTGGGGGTACTAGCTAACGTTGAGTATCTTTTTCCAATGCTAACGTCACCGAAGCTGAAAGCGAAGACCTCCCCACATAAAAGCTGTTTAGATCGTTTTAAAAAGTGGTCCCTAAATGGCCTTTTGTTTGTGTCGATCTCGACGGACGCAATGTAAACACAGAGAACCGCTGCACAGCCATGTCAGCTAGCATTAGCTTCCGTGCTACTCACCAGCCCTCGTTTGCTAGTAAATCCGTCAGAGCCGTCATTTCCCGTCCGCGTTTTGCCACAGCAACTGAACGGCGACGGGGAGACGGTCAGACGCGCAGGACAACGCCGAAAACTACCTTAGGAAATGCATATTTTGTTTTCAAATAACCAATGAGAACGCTGGCGGACGTTAGCGGGCTACCGCGGGGCCCGCACGTTGTTTACGTCACGGCCCGGTGGAGACAGACTGAGAAACTACGGTGGCCCAGGAGGGACAAAAAGGATGTTTCACTTCGTACGTCAAAATAGCGACTCAAGAATAAGAATAAGACTAAGAATAAGACTAAGAATAAGACTAAGAATAAGACTAAGAATAAGACTAAGAATAAGAATAAGAATAAGAATAAGAATAAGAATAAGAATAAGAATAAGAATAAGAATAAGAATAAGAATAACTTTATTTATCCCGTAGGAAATTGTTGTGCCAGAGTTACAAGAAAAATATAACCATGATAAATAATATTAGAACATAATATTAGAATATTATAAACAGTAAAAAAAGGGAGAATAAGAAATACAAACTGTAAAGTGTCTTAAGTAACAAGTAAATTATAAAGTGTCTTAAGGTCTTAAGTATCAAGTGAAGGATAAGGTGTGAACAAGAGCATGAAAAAAATATTGTACATGTAGCTGTTATGAAATATTGCACACACACACACACACACACACACACACACACACACACACACACACACACACACACACACAAACACACACACACACACAAACACACTAATAATTCTGGTTGCAATCTGAGTGCTGTTGTTTCCTTTGTACACCACAGGGCGGCAGTCACACCACGCTTAAAGGTTGTGATGAGGATTTATTGCCCTCAACCAAAGCCAAAACAACAGAAATGTACATTTTAATGGGATTCTACATCCACTGTATGGACATCCTGGTTATAAACTTTCATCCCTGAAAAGCGCTGAATGAAGATTGTGTTTTTCAAGGCCGAGCGTTTACATGCATTTCATCTCCAGTGCCTTGTTTGGTGCATTAAAGAATAAAATAAAATAAAATAAAATAAAATAAAATAAAATAAAATAAAATAAAATAAAATAAAATAAAATAAAATAAAATTAAATTAAATTAAATTAAATTAAACCATTTATTAACCATCCATACCACTTTGCATACAACCATTCAGACATACAATCATTCACACATAACATTGACATGCATGCAGGAGAAACAATAAATCATGAATTAATTACAGTAAAAAATCTCACTGTCAAAACTTCAAGTTCCTTTGCAGTATTTCTGCAAGATCCCCACATCTTATATAAATGTTAATATATCCTAAATATTATGTTCCGAGCAAAGAACAGTGATGAATGTATTACTTGAATGAAGAATATGTGAAACAAAACCCCAAAAAGAGCAACTCTACATTTACGTTTGATTTTAATTGGAAAGAACGTTGAAACGGCGGAAAAAAATCAATGGCGTAACAACTACAAGGGAAAAATAAATCATATTGTTTTGCCTTTAGGGTTTCTTATATTTGCAAATTCTGGCCTGCCTTGGAAGGGCTGATCCTGTGGGGGAGGCTGGAAGTTGGCTCATTAAGCGATGATAAAGTTGTCTTGGCTGCCATGCAGGCCGTCTCTCCAGGAATTAGAATTCTAACAAAACTCAAGCGAGAACTTGAAAACACTGACAATTATTAAAAATTCAAGAGGTTAAGAATTCCACAGCCGGGTTATAAAATGGAGTACAGTGAAAATAAGTGATACCAACAATGGATAATGAGTGTCTGGAATATTCATTTGAAATAAAATAAAAACAAAAATCCAGAAAATATAAATCCAAAAGAAAAATTATGCATTTATTCAGAAAAGTTTGGAATAGAGCTAAAACATAACAGCTAGTCAATAAATATTCATGATGATACTACTACTACTACTACTACTACCAATAAATAACAAATGATAATAATGACTACAAGTGCTATAACAATTATTATTATTATCATTGATGTTGTTGGTATTATCATTATTGTTATTATTATTTTTTGTTGGATGATATGACGTTTGAATGAGAAGGTGAATGTTGGTATATTTCTAAAAGAGTGAATTTTTTTTGTCTCTATATAACACAAGAATGAGAGAGTGAATGTTTTTATATTCTTAATGACAAGTTAATGAGACGTTGAATGGTTGGATGTCTTTATATGAGACATGAATGCAAGAAAATGCAAAAAAAAATAAAATTGATAAACTCACCATGCAGGAGGCCCGTGCAGCTTACGTGCTTTTCCAAACCGAAAGATGTCCAACCGTGGAACATCTCTCCCAGGAGGAACTTTGGTATCTGGACAGTGTATGAAGAAGGCTGACTATTTCTAAGTGGATTAGACTTTTCTTATTCTTTCCCGCCGAGGACTCGGAGGTCTCAATCTGCAGGTTTGAGGATCTTAAATCGCCCGCAGACGGTTTTGCTCTGAAAATGTTCCCGACAAACGGAGCCCAAGGGCAGCGGCGCAGGTTGGGATTTGGCCGGGTTTACCCGGTGATTGACACGCTGACCTTTATGTTTCTCCATTAACCCTTCCTATCCAGCACCCCCTCGCCGCCTCGTCCCTCGGGGCTCCGAAAAAACGAGATAGTGACGGCAAAGCGGCTGGACCAAACCATTTGAATGGACTCGGGGGGAAATGAAATAAAAAAATGAGATGTATTTCATTGACTTTCACTTGTGACAGGAAAATGTATACATATCTACAACTATACTATTTTTATTATCTGTATCTTTTTTAATCTATCCATATTTTCTTTTTTTAATTATGTCTTAATTTCAGAAAAGCTGAAAAAGCCGAAACCCTGACAGATGGTTATATTTTAATAATTATCAGATATCTGTAATCAGTGATCAGATGACTAATTGTCCTTTTTTTCTCACAAATCTCATCGAGGCTGAAAAATGAAATAACTAAATGAATATATAAGATATAATGAAATAAAATAATCATTGCAAACTTGCATAAAATGACATATGATTGCATAACATTGTGAAACATAGTGAAACATAATATAACATAGTATAACGTAACGTAATGTACCAAAACAAAACAAAGAAAAGAAAAGAAAAAAAAGGAAAGAAAAGATAAGAAAAAAAGGAAAGAAAAGAAAAGAAAGCAAAACAAAAACAAAGAAAAGAAAAGAAAAGAAAAGAAAAGTAAAGGAAAGAAAAGAAAGGAAAAGAAAAGAAAATAAAACAAACAAAACAAAACAAAACAAAAAAAACGAAACACAAAAAAACAGAACAAAACAAAACAAAACAAAACAAAACGAAATAAAACAAAATAACAAAAGAAAAACAAAGCAAAAGAAAAGCAAAATAAAATAAAATAAAATTAAAAAAAAATAAAAAATAAAATAAAATAAAATAAAATAAAATAAAATACCCTTATTGTATCTCTTCACAATATACTTTCCAAGCCCCTCACACAATACTTGAGGTTTCTTTGCGAAGTGTAATTCCACACCTGTAGAACTTTGTGTTCCTCGGCTCCATTGAAGTAAAGGTTCTTCATGTCTTTAGCTTCATCCTCGAAGCGTCGCCTTCTTCCCTCCACATTCCCGTCCAACATCTCCACCATCCCGGTTTCACACCTGCAGTCTGCTCATTCATCTTCATCATAATGTTATTATCCCTGTAACCTGCAGGCTGGCGTGACGCGCCGTGCACGCCACGGCCAGAAGGTGGCACTGCAGCATTGCAGAATGGAAAGAGGAGGCCTCCCCCTGAGTGCAGAGGCTGGGGGTTTGAAGCAGATAAAAACAAACAAATAAGAAAAGATGGAACACAAACCGCATCATTGCTATAATTCTATTCTCCGTCTGACGTTCTTGATGCGACACTTTTTGGTTTTCCGTCCTCTGGCGAGGTAAGGCGGCGCGGGGCGGCGTCTCCTGGAAACCGATGGCCGTCATTTTGTTCAATTCTCCTTAATCGTTCCGGTCATTTAATGCCCGTTAGATTTCAATTTCCTCAAACAGTTTTTTTTTTTTTCTTTTTTTCCAGAGCATTAATGTTTTGCTCGATTTTGGTTAATTTAGCGCAGACTAATTTAGCATGCTCGCTTCTGTCAGCCGATTATTAACCTCTCCTGATGCAGTTCACACGGAAATGGATTTTATTAATTTTTTTATTTTTTGCAAGCAAATCTGAAAATACACGAGGGGCCTGTCGGATGTTGTTAATCCATGTATATTTATTTCTTTTAAATGAAATTTGATTTATTTTTTTCATAATTAACAGGTCTCAGCCAGGTTTGCCCCGTGTGTCTGCAAATCGATCAATCAAATCAATCAAGTTGTCAAGCTTAAAGAAAACACATCACCTTGAAGTCAAACTCTCTGCAGGCTCCTATAGGACGCAATGTCCCATCTTGGATTATTCATTTAATTTATAATATTTTTATTTCTATTTTTATTCTTTTAATTTGTAATATTTTTTGCACTTTTTTCAAACCTGTAGCATCTACGCATGATCACTGTCCACCCATGTCTTTTGCAGACATTGAAATAATAATGACATTATTATTGATATTGAACAACAAGTATTCTTATTTTTCATGGACAAAAATAATGATCAAATGTAGTAATTTTATTACTGTTATTTTTTGACATTTTTATTGAAAAAATGAATATGACATTTTTAATAATAATAATAATAATAGTAATAATGATAAAAATAATGCTATAAGTGTTGATTATAATAATAATTCTGAGATTACTAGAGTGTCCATCACCTCAGAAAATACCATAAAATATTTTTCATATTGATCTTAGTATACGCATAGATTAATAATAATGGATAGCGCACCAGATGAAAAGAGTGGAGCAGACGTCCTCGAACCCTGTGCCCCGGAAGTGTAAGTAACTAAAGCAGATTCTGCAGGGCGGATGTTGCTCTGCGTGAGGCCTGGTGATGCTCACCGGCCCTCCATCGCTGCTCGGCTCCCCCTCCACCCCCGCGCCGCTTTAACCGAAAGCAGGAATCAATCATGAAGAGATACGTTAAGAGATGGGCAATGAGAGGAAAGTCAAGGAAAATCTGCAATTCAAAGAGACGAGATGATTTTTTTCTTTTTCTTTTTTTTTTTTTTTTTTTTTTTTTTTTTTTAGAGCTCCATCTTCCACGCACTTCAAAGAGGCTGCGGCTGCTTTGATTAATAAGCGCAGCGGGTCTCACGCCGACACTCCCGGGGATCGAGACGGCGGAAAAGACAAACAGGCCTCGCACTGGGAGGACAGAAAGCTCCACCTGGGCCGGAGCGCCGCTCACCTGCACCCCTGCACACCTGCACACCTGTTCGGGATGCTACCCGGGATGCTACCGCTGGCCTCGGTTCCAACATTAGCATCCATGACAAACTTGGATAACCTTCAAGTTTTCGTGGCATTATGATCTTTTTTTTCTTTTTTTTTTTTTTCTAAAATACTTGTGGTTGTTTTCCCGCTAACCATCATTATTCATTCATTCTCTGTATCCTGCACGCAGGGTTGCAAGGACGCCGGAGCTGATCCCAGCTGTGATTGGGCGAGAGGCGGGATCACATGACACAGATGGAGACGTGCAACTATTCACGAGTTATTTAGAGACGTGCAACTACTCACCCTCTCATTTACTGGTCATATATAAACATGATCACTCACTCACACACTCATTCATTCGAGCTTCTTATACAGACATGCAACAGTTTGTTGTTTAATTTATGCATAAAAATGAGAAATGCACCAATTCAGTCACTCGTTCACTCACTCAGACAAACAAGCGTTCACTCGATGACACATCATGTAGAGACACAATCTTATAGAGACTCACTCATTCATTTACGTTTCGTTGGGAGACACACAACCACTCACTCACTCACTCACTCACACATCATATAGAGATGTGCGACCATTCACTCTGACATTAACACATCGTATATAGACTCACTCACTCACTCACTCACTCACTCACTCACTCACTCACTTACTTGATCATTCATTCACTCACTCAATCAATGATTCACTCAATCATCCACTCACTCATTCATTCACTCACTGCATCAATCACTCAATCAATCATTCATTCACTCATTTATTCACTCAGTCACTCAGGCAATTGTTCACTCATTCACTCACTCATTCTTTCACTCACTCGCACAATCAACCATTCATTCATCCATTAATTCACTCAATCAATTATTCACTCATTCATTCATTCACTCATGCATTCATTCATTGACTCCATCAATCACTCAATCAATCATTCATTCACTCACTCGTGCAATCGTTCACTCATTCACTCACTCATACTTTCAGTCACTCGCTCAAACAATCATTCACTCATTCATTCATTCACTTATTCAATCAATAATTCACTTATTCAGTCACTCACCCATTCAGTCATTCACTCAATCAATAATTCACTCAATCAATCATTCACGCACACTTTCATTCACTCACTCACTTATTCAATCATTCACTCACTCATTCTCTCATTCACTCACTTATCATCACATCATAATGAGACAAACAGCAACTGACTTTCATTGATCACTCACTGATTTATCATCTATACATCCAAGCATTCACTCATTCATACATCACACAGGGACCTTCACTAATTTCATGTCCCCAATGAACCTCCTGCATGTGTTTGGACTGCGGGAGGAACCCGGAGAACCCCGGAGAACACGGAGACTCCACACCGAACTGCGACCTCGACCGGAATCCAACCTTCTTGTCGCGAGCGGAACAGCAGCAGCACTTGGAAAATTCCAGGAAAAGTCGATCCCGGGTCTTCGCCGGAGGCCTCCGCGGGCCGAAACCCCCCGTTTGCTTTAAATCACCGAGGAAAAGTTCGCGGAAAAATGTAGAAATTGGGTTCGTGGCCCGAGCTGCTTTCTGTTCACGTGTTGCATCACCTGTTGCATCGCCCGGTGAGACGGGATCTGAGAGGGGAAGATTAAAAATGAAAAACGCCAGGGAAATGCGGCGTTAATAAGACGAATGATCGCACGAAAAGGGGCGGCGACCAGGTTTTGCAACCTTTTCTTTTTTTTTCTGTCTCTTTTTTTGTGACATAACCGTCTCCTCTGAGCAGCCGCCGTGAGACTGGCAGAGGCGGCCTTACATAACACCGCCCTGTTGCATAAAGCCACTTAGGCAAAGGCTGGCCTCATAATTTCATCATTTGATGACCGTGGGGGGCTGAGGAGTGTGTGTGTGTGTGTGTGTGTGTGTGTGTGTGTGTGTTACAATGAGCTGGAGAAAATCACTTTCAATTTGCAAATGTTCTCTGAGAGTCGGCGGAAGATGCATTTTCTCAGCTATGAGTCTGAGAGGTGTTTATTATCTGTATTTTAATATAAATTGTCGGAGATCATTAAGGGCTGTTTGCTGAGTTTTCCTTTTTTGAAAATTTCCTCCTGTTTTTGGATCTCGTAACCTTTTTTTTTGTATGTTATCACCTTATCAACATGGCACAGCTGTTAGCGGTTAGCGGTTAGCTGTTAGCATTTAGCGGTTAGCGGTTCCATCACGCAGCAAGAAGGTTGCTGGTTGGAATCCAACAGGTGGATTTTCTGTGTGGAGTCTGCGTTGGGTTCCTCAGGTTCTCTGGGTTCCCAAAAACCTGCAGAAGGTTCATTGGAGGCCTTAAGTTGTCCAATGAATGAAAAAATGAATTTTCTTTATATCACCTATGAAGGATTATTATTGAATGAATGAATGAATGAATGAATGGATGAATGAATGAATGAATTAATGAATGGATGGATGAACGAATTTACTGATAACAAAATCTGATTACCAGCTGGGCAATCTCTGGTTCTCCGGGTTCTCCAGGCCTGGTTCTCTCCATGTTCTCCTGTCTGGGTTTCCTGAAGTTCTCCAACGCAGCCGCCCAGTGATTGACAGCTAAGAGGCCGGGTTAAGCCCCGCCTCTCGCTCTGTTACGACTCTCATTGGCTCCTGAGAAAGAAAAAAACAAAAAAAAAAAGAAAACAAAAATGGGAAGATCATTCGACAAAATAACAAAAACAAACCAAATTCTTCTTGTTTTATTAGAATGTTTTTCTGAACATGAGTTTGATCATCAGAAAAGCATCTCTTCGGAGAGTTTGTGCATCCAAGCAGTTGAAAGTCTGCTAAAGTCTGCTGCTCCAGGATCAGCCTGAGGAGACGCTAATTCAGGCCTGACGAAAACACCAGACGCCCGCTCACGCTACGCAGAATGGAAATCTTTTTTTTTTACTAATTAACCGATGGACAAACCCCCAAACACACACACACACACACACACACCACCCTTCCCACAAGCATAATTTGTTTTTGAACTAACTTTTTTTTTTCACACAAGGCATTTATAGGTTACCTGTCAAATCTATCAATTACTACTGAAAGTAATATAAGATGAAATAATAATACTATTAATTAATTAATGTAAATAATAACAATAATGATAATAATAATAATAGTATTAATAATAATAATAATAATAATAATAATAATAATAATAATAATAATAATAAAAGTGAAATCAACAACAACAACAATAACAACAAAACATAACAATTAAAACAACAACAACATTATGATTATTATTATTATTATTATTATTATTACATAAGTAAATAAACAAACACATAATTGAATAAATGTACAATTATATTATTAATAATAATAATGACAACAACAACAAAATCAATAACAATTATAGCAACAACAACAACAATGTTTTTATTATTATTATTATTATTATTGTTATTATTATTAAATAAATAAATAAATAAGTTAATAAATAAACACGTAATTGAATACTTGTAATGATAATAATAATAATAATAATAATAATAATAGAGAGATAGAAATCCTTGGGTTACTGGAGTTCCTGTCACCTCAGAAAACACCGCAAAAATAAGATTTCACATTTTGATCTGAGGATATGCATGAATCTTCTTTTATTCGAGACCTCACAGCTCCACTGATGCAACAGCCTGCTTTCATGTAAGGATTAAAAAAAAAAGTTTCAGAACTCCGTCGCTCGACTTTTACCCCGAACCAGGGGGCAAAGCCGATCGTACCGGTGGCGGCGTCTCATAATGACCTGTTTTGGGACAGATTTTTATTTATTTTTATTTCCCCAGACCTTGTAATCTCCTGCCAAACTTCATCCAGCTCCAGATACTCGCTCCTGTTCCCGGTGTTCGGGAGTCAAGGCTGAACTCGAAAGGGGACAAAGGCTTTTTGAAACGGGGACCCCAGAGGCTCGGCGGCGACGTGCCTCGGGGAGGAAAAGCTATCTGAGTCCGCGCCTTCTTCTAAAGTCCCGACTTATAACGGCTGCCGGAGAGCAGATGCAGATTTTCAGCTCAGCTGCTTTTATTGCGCGTTATCTCAGCGGCGGTTGACTTGGGGATTTTACCCGATCTCATTAACGTTATCTTTATTATTGTTATTATTTTTAATTAGCCGTAGCTACAAATCGAAAGACAGATAAGACGCCGGGGTTTTGTTAGAGTTTGGAATATTCATTCCTAGAGCTGGGAAATGCAGAGAAGGTAGTTCAAGCAACAAGTTGGACTGTTGGTGAATATATTCACTGACCCCGCATGCCTCCTGCCTATTTTTGTTTATTTATGTTATTTCCTGTCATTGCTATTGTCACTATTTATATTGTCGTTTAGTTCCGGTTGTGTATTTTTCACTCTTATGCTTCATTATGTCGTCCATTATCTGCTGCCTATTGATTCGTGGATGTCTTGCTATCTTCCGTCTTCTAATGTCTCTCTATTTATATTTATATTCATATTTTTTTAATATTTTTTCTAATTTTTGACTTTATAGCTGTCACGCTACTGTGACAAAGGAATTTCTCCCATGGGGATCAATAAAGTTTATCTTATCTTATCTTATCTTATCTTATCTTATCTTATCTTATCTTATCTTATCTTATCTTATCTTATCTTAGCTTATTTGTAGATGGATGCTGGAGTTGGAGGTCTAGAGGAAGACCAAAGAGATAGATATCTGGACGTGGTGAGAGAGGATATGAAGTTAGTAGGTGTGAGAGAGGAGGATCCACGGAGGTTAGATGGAGGGTTCGATGGAGAAGGTGTATTAGCTTTGCTGACACCTGAAGGGAAAACAGCCAAAGGAACAGAAGAAGTGTTTGGACTGTAGTTGGAGAACCTGGAGGAACCCCAAGCAGACACGGGAACCACCAAGGAACCTTCTTTCTGTCTCGCAGAAGCTCCAATGGACGGTGAAATACCCATTTCAGAACAAAGAAGACTAAATGATGTTGATGACACCTTGGAGGAGCGACGCCTTCGGCGGTGGAAACCCGACCGCCGAGATCCCATCGAATCAATCCATGTCGGAACCGGACTCAGACTCCGGTGACGGACCAGAGATCCGACCGGCGATCTCGGCCCGACAGCTGAGATCGACGCTCCGCCTCCAAACAAAGTGTAACATTCATTCCTTCATTCACACCTTTTTGGAGACATCCAATGGCTTTTAGAGATATACAATCATTCACTCTGTCATAAAATGTCATAATGAGTCATGCACCCTCTCATTTGCATGTTATATCATAACATAAAATTCACATGCGCTAAAAAGACATTCACTTGCTCATTTGCATTTTACAGAGCGACAGAAAACATTCACATGTTATACAGGCGCAAACAATTCACTCCCTCATTAAAATGTCATTTACGGATATCCTACCATTCACCCTCTCATTTAAATATCCAGACAAATATCAGTCTTCCAATCACATAATATACTGCTCAAAAAAAATAAAGGGAACACTTGAACAACACAATGTAACTCCAAGTCAATCACACTTGTGTGAAATCATAGTGTCCACTCAGGAAGCAACACAGATTCATTTTGACTTGTTTTAAGGACATTACATCAAAGTTGGATCAGCCTGGAGTTTGTTTTTACACTTTAATTTTGAGTTTGATTCCTAATCCAGACCTTCATGGGTTGATACAATTGATTTCCATCGATCATTTTTGTGTGATTTTGTTGTCAGCACATTCAACTGTGTAAAGAGCAAAGTATCGCATAAGAATATTTCATTCATTTAGATCTAGGATGTGTTTTTTAAGTGTTCCCTTTATTTTTTTGAGCAGTGTATATAGAGACATCCAATTATTCACTGTTTCATTCATTTGCAATTTAGAGATGTATCGCTCATCTCAGACGCAGGAGGTTTGGCTTCCTCTCGTGTCTTTCGGCCGTGGGAATTCTGAGCGTCTCATCCTGCGGTTCGTCCGGGGAATCTTGATAAAATCGGTAATATTTCTTGATTAAAAAAAAAGCCGAGGGGGTCTTCATTACCCCTCCCTTCCTGTGTCATTGTTTTTAGCAAATTAGAATATTTTTGTCTCGGCTCGTCTTCACACCCGCTTCTCCCCGTCGGTGTTATTTCGCATCCACTTTGTTTCCACGGCCGGCGACGCAACAACGGCAGTCGAGGCCCCGGATTCTGCTGCGACAAAGCACTCGGATAAATAACAACGCCAAATACCGACCCCGAGGGGGCCGAGGGGGGGGAAAACAAAATTCGGCGGCTGCCGGAATTTTGATAAAGTGCGGCGGCGTGCCAAGTCTGGGAGAAAACAAACCACATGTGGGATTCGCTTCGTCGCCGGCGTGCAGGATTCTGGTAATGGGAAGGATTTAGCCCCGTCCCCCCCCACGCCGCCGCCGCCGCCGCCGCCGCCGAGCTGCCGACCCTGCGGCCTGAACGAACCGCCGTGGAGCGACATCGCGAGCGAGAAGGTCCCTGTGAGGAAAACATGTTTATCCAGCTAAATATCCAACACAGTGGACCCTGGCATTTCAAGGGAGTTGCGTTCCAAGACCCGAGAAAAGTGAATTTCTGCAAAGTAGTGATTATTTTGACGGTATTTACAGAGATATTAACCCTCAACCAACCTCCCGCAAACTTATATCAATCCACCATCGACCGTACAGGTGGTTCTCACGTTCCAAGGGAACATTTTCAAACACCATTTTTACCGCGCTATTTCACCTAACTTCTCATATCATGTTTATATTTGCATGAATATCGCGCAGGTAAGCGCATACAATACATTCTACAATATTAATATTATCGCAAAGTCTGTGGTAAGATTATTGGTTTAGTCAGGACCAGATGTATTACGCTTCCTGCACTCTTTTACGGAACATGAAACACTTTTAGATAATTGAAGCATACAATATGAGTAAATCAAAAATCATATTGAATGTAAAGTAAAAATTGAATATTTATAGAAAGAAATCGAATTTTGTATTTTAAATAAATCATTTTTTCAGGGTAGTCACCATTGAAAATACTTGAATGATGATGAAATTGCAGCACAGGTGTTTTTTTTTCTCCGGAAACGTTGTTTTCGGCGGTTGCAGCTTCTGCTTTTTTTTTTTTTATGAACAGCGACGCCTCTCATAAGAGATCTTTTTTTTTATTTTATAAAATGAATTTTAAACATTTTTAACATATTTTTGACTGTTTCTTTCTTCTGAGCCTAGAATATGACTATTTCATCATGAAAAAAAAAAAAAAAAGAAATACTGCAAAAACACGCTAAAGAAAGAAAAATCACGAGAACAGGATTACAATTTAAAAATAAAAATAAAATAACTCCACAAAGTAGCAGGGGTCCACTGTATTTGTTTTGAAAAGCAGAGCGTGTCCTGCTGTGCGTCGAGAGTTGTTGCCTTTGCAGGCTTTAAAAATGCAGACTCGCGCCACGATGAATTTTACATTCTGTTTCCCCCCCTTGAAAACGTCGTTAAAAACGTCCAGACTCTTATAATCCGAGCGGCGGGGTCTCCAGTCGCTCGCCTCGTGGCGTTTCGAATCCGCAATTCAGACGTAGCCGGATATTTTTTATTGGCGTGGAGAGATTTAGAAACGGTCTGGTAAGAGGAAATAATCGGCAGCTGTTATCTGGAAACGGTCGCTGAGGGCCGAGGCGGCTCCAATGTCTCATGGAGATTATTGGTAATGAAATGATTCGCCGTGGAACGGTTTAGCGCTCAAACCTCACGGCGAGAAGGTTGGAGGTTCCTCCCACGGTCTGAGAACATGCATGTTCTCTGGACACGTATGAATGTATGTCAGTTTATCAATTGTTAATTTCTCTGCATGTGCTGGAAATACAGAGGAATGGAGAAGACATTTCTCACAATCCCACGGTGACATTGAATTGATAAAATAACAATAAGTGCAAATTAGCAGTAAGGTGGACTGTTACATTAAACATTAAACAGTGAGGCGTAAAGTGTAAAATGCACTGATAAAATTTGTTTATAAAGTATAATAATAGAACTGACCTTTGACGGCATGAGAGAATTTCTTTTTTTGGGGGTCCAGAGGTCTCCATATGTAGGTTGAATGAGTGAAGCTGAAGGTTGTATGTCTCTTTAAGACATATAAATGAGAAAGTGAATAGTTTTATATCCCCGCGTGACTCCTGAATGAGAAAATTAATGTTTTCTCGGGTTTTTCCCTTCAGGGGTCGTGTGGTGAGATTCCTGGCTGCTGAGGTACGCCTACCATGAGGCAGGGGAACTGCGTGCCTCACTTAGTGGCTCCTTGCAGCCATTTAACGATCACTCAGCAGTAGAAACTAGTAACACACATATTGTGGTTGACAAAAAAAACACTATACATTGGAAATGTCGTTCCTATAGTGTAAGTGTTTCAACATTTTAATAGTGAGATACAGAGAGAGATGCTAGCATGGCAGCTGTCAGTCGTCACTGCGCAATCTATGTTGAGGCTCAACAGTCCGCTGCCTCACCGAACGTCTCTGAACTGTAAATGTGAAAATTCAGCGATTCTGAATAAGAAACAGTCTAAAACGGGTGAAGTGAAATGAAAAATACATTTACAATCACTGATAAATCTTTTTTCTTTTCCCTTGGGCTTTTCCTTCAGGGGTCGCCACAGCCAATCCACCTTTTTCCGTGTAACCCCATTCTCTGGATCAGGGGTGGGGAAAACTACGGCCCGCGGGCCACATCCGGCCCGTTGGTCTTTTTAATCCGGCCCGCCAAAAATGCAGCATTCACACTTGATGTGAATGATTGAATGATCGGCTCAATGAATGTGGGAGTTCAAACAGGAGGTTATTTCATTTTTGGAGCTACTTGAGAATTTTCCTGAGCTGAAGTCACAGCTGGACGCGAAGCTACAAGGGAAAAAACGATTTGCGCATGAAATGCAAACAAATGTCAGAGCCTTCAAAACCAAGCTGGTTTTATTTTCAATGTCAGACAATGTTCAGAGAAATGTCAGATGAGTCTGATATGTAATGTTAACATATGTGTTTTTTTTTCTGTTTTTGTTTTATATGTATCGTATCTTGTCAATGCGGCCCCTGAGCAAAAAAGGGTTTCTTACGTCCCACGGACCACATTTTGCCTTTTTTATCCGGCCTAACTGTTTTCTTTGAATACTTTAACAAGTATATTGAATTTAGAAACTCCTTATTTTTTTCCCTATTTTAATTTTGTATGGATGATAACATACAAATCAATGTCGGTACATTTATATGGTCATTCATGATTTTAAAGTTGAAAAAAAGTGGCCAAAAATTTTTAATATTCAAATTGCTGTTCCCATTTTGTTCAGTTTACATGATACCCAGTTGGCCGGCACATAGAAATTAAATGAGAAATGTGGCCTGCCAGCCAAAATAATTGCCCACCCCGCTCAAGATCTCCGATTCCAGCATCCGTCCACCAATGTTTTCACTCTCCCTCCAAGCATCTCTGACCTTCTCTCCAAATCATCTACCATATGCCGTCCCTCTGATGGACTCGTTCCCGATGCATGGTTTTCTGCTATTGCCTGACCCAAATGCAAGAACACTGAGGCGTTCTTGCTGGGGGAGTTTTTTTGCGAGGATACGAATGGGAAACTGGATTCTGGAGTCACGGAAGTCTCGGGGACTTGCGGTGAAGCCGGTGAGACGAAGATCTCTGGAGTTGGGAACAAGGAACTTGCAAGGAAAGGCGACACATAGAACTCTGGACCGAGTGATTTGCGAGGAAAGGGCGAGTTGAAGACCAACAATCTGTTTTATATCTCTAAATTACGTTGAATGGCAGAGTAAAAGTGTCAGGGGTGCTATGGGATAGAAGACTATCAGCCAGAATAAAAGGAAAGGTGTACAAGACAGTGGTGAGACCAGCGATGCCGTATGGACTAGAAACTATTCGAATGACCAAAAGACAGCAGGCAGAACTAGAGGTTGCAGAGATGAAGATGTTGAGGTTCTCTTTAGGAGTGACCTGGATGGTGAGGATCAGGAATGAGTCTATCAGAGGAACAGCACATGTTTTCCTGAAGGGAAAAGCCGAGAGAAGAAGACGAAGACGTTTGAATGGCAGAGTGAACGTTGTATTTCTTGATACGAACAAGCGAGTGAATGGCTGCAAGTCTCTTTGAGAGAACAAACGGTCTCCGCTTGTGGCCTTGTGATCGATCGGGCCGAGACGAACCCAAATCTGGCCGCCCGGGGCGACCCTGTGCGCGAGAAAAGCGGAATAAATCATGAATGAATGAATGAAAAATTGCTTTTTGTGAATTAGGGGAGAAACAGCGCCCCCTAGTGGACAGAGGTGAAACAGCGGGACACGTCGACCTGTAAAACCGGCAGCCGGAAGACCGATCGCTGATCAATACCGCAATACAGAGCGGCCGACGGGGGATTAAGTGTATTGCTGGATTCAGCCGGAGATTTGTGTGTCATTCTGAGGAGATTATTCTCCTCTGCCGCCGAATCACACTTGGAGTCGCACTCGTGTTTTGTTGTTTTTCTCCGAGAGGATTACAATAAGCAGATAAATAGTATCGAACGAAGCTTTATTATCCCAAATTCGGGATGAAACAACTCCTGTGTCATTTCCTCTAATTCTAAATAACTCCTTTGATTAAAACATTTCATCCCAAGGTAAATTAATAACATCAAAACAATCTAATTAAACCAAGCTGGAGTCAGTTGTCATTGTGATACTTTCTATTTTTCCTCGTTTTAACATTTTAATAAACCTAGCAGTGCGATCGGAGGCTGCTCTTTTATACAAAAGACTTTTCAATTAATCAGGATTTCTCAGTGTGTTTTTGATAGAACTGAAGAATCTACGGCGCCGTTGCAGGCGGCGCAGATCAGCCATTTTTTTGTTTATTTATTCTAAAGAAAAGACGGCGGTTAATTATTTATCGGCGCTATTGGAATTAAAAAACGGAGGACATTACGATCTGCAGCCTGCAGGCGACTTCGGGACGCAGATTCGTAGATTCATAGACGTGGAGGAGAAAGTTTAGAACATCCTGTCAGAACTTGAGAACAGCTTTCCTGATTTCACCTGAGTTTTGACTCTTGTGTGTGTGTGTGTGTGTGTGTGTGTGTGTGTGTGTGTGTGTGTGTGTGTTTTCGCTTACGTGCAGCGCATCTCTTCCCAAGCATAATCTCTGTTTCCATCTCGACGGAATGGGTTTTTCCTCCCCTCACCCTGCAGGAGAACATTGAGATCCCAAAACTGAGAACCCGCTAAAGTGCACCTCCGTTATCCACGTTCCCTTTTTTCCCATTTATTTTATTTTTATTTATTTTCTTGAGATGCACTTGGGTGTGAACCGACCGCGCCGTCGCTCATAGCCAATGAGACGCCCCCCGGTGGCGAGAGGCTGGCCTTCCGGCCGACGCCGCGCTCGCTTTGGTCGGACGGCGTCGGACGATTTGGTTTAAAAAGGCCGGTCTCGACTCATTCGTGTTTTCATCAGATTGTCGGTATGAATTCTGCTGAAGTGGGAGAGCGGCTGCATCTGAGCTCTAAACTGGATAACTAGCAGGTATTTGACTCACACGGGAACTCACAGGATATGAATTGTAGCTAGAAAAGGAAAATATACGGAAAAAAATCAGAAGCTATCTCGGTGATATGATAGGTAAATCATGATATTTCATTAAATGGTATTCTATGATATTCATTGTTATGATATAATATGATATACAATATTTTACTGTATGATATGAAATTATATGATATGATAGGATATATGATATATGATACATGATATATGATATATGATATATGATATTGTATGTGACATTTTATTTTATGATATTGTATGACATGATATGATATAACATAATGTGATTTGATATGATGAGATATGAAATTGTATGATATGATATGATACACAACCTTTTATTGTATGATATGATATGATATGATATGATATGATGTGGTATGATATGATATGATATGATATGATATGATATGAAATTATATGATATTTTATTCATTTTTCTGCACTAAAAGCTGCAATTTTTTCTCACATTTTAAATGCTGCAGCTTATACAACGATGCGGCTTATATCTGAATATTTGGGGGAGGACCAACGAGCTTCACGCCAGCAAACATTTAGTTAGCCTCGTCACATCGGACGTCACATTCCTGTGAAATTCTGAGGCCATTCAATTCCGACACTGAACAAGACGACTTTCAGGGTTTTAGTGCACAGGAGAAAGACAAAGATAGCGATCAACTGGAGTGGGACGAAGCGGGGACGGATGGATGGATGGACTTTTTCATCTTTTTCATCGTCCATCTTACGGGCACTGTTTGAAAAAAAAAAAAATAATTCCAGTACATTGTTGAGCCGCATTTTGTAATAACAGTGCATTTTGTAATAAACATCCAAAATGTAATAACTTTTTAATTTCATTTTGTAATAAAGCCGCATTTTGTAATAAACTGACGTATTTTGTAATAAATTTTGCCGCATTATGTAATAAGTTATTACATATTGAGAAGATTATCACAAAATGCACTTGTAACTTTTTTTATTCTCTAGGAAATGTAATAACATGGAATTTATAGAATATTCTTTGTTAATGCAACCTTTGAATAGTGTACTGATAATAATTGCTAAGTACTGCTACTAGGCTGATACAGTGATACTAATAATAGGCCTAGCTTTTACAAATACTTTTAAGTAAAATAAAATACAATTAACAAACTTATGCTTTAGAATTGTTATTACATAATGCACCATGTTATTACATTTCCTAGAAAATTAAAAAGTTGCAAGTGCATTTTGTAATAATCTTCTCAATATGTAATAACTTATTACATAATGCGGCAAAATTTATTACAAAATACGTCAGTTTATTACAAAATGCGGCTTTATTACAAAATGAAATTAAAAAGTTATTACATTTTGGACGTTTATTACAAAATGCACTGTTATTACAAAATGCGGCTCAACAAAATACTTGTGGTGGATGTTACCAGTATGTATATATTTAAAAAACTATATACATATATCGCTGCCTGATTTCACACCATCCAGCCGGATACGATGCCATGTGGTTTAATGCAGGACTGCTATGAACATGCAGGTTTTAAAAAGTCTAGTTTTATTTTTACTTCCTTACGTTGCCGCCAAAACCTGCGCTCAACACCGTTTGTTTGGTCCGGTTGTAATCGTTCACCTCGGGGGTTTCAAAGCTCTCACTTTCCGGGTTAATTTGTGGGTTTAGGTCTTGAACATGACCGGTGACCTGCAGGAAAAAAAAAAAAATCTATACACTTCGGAGGTCAGAGTGATAAGGTTGGGTCGGGGGTTCAACCCGAAAGATAAGGTGAGGATCCTGGGATTTCCAGACAGATCTGGTGGAAGACGGACAGGTCCGGCTGGCGGGATCTCACCCGAGGGGATCTGTATCTTTCTCCAAACACCGGGAATTCTCCGGAAGCCGCGGGCTTGGTAGATTATATTTCACCGCCGGCGGCGGCGGCGGCCCGGCGCGGCGATGCCATTCGTTCCGCGCCGAACTCCCCGACCCGACGAAATTCATATTTCGGACGGCGCGCGATTACAATTGGATTTTGCCGGATGCTTTTATCCGAGTTAAGCGACCAATTAGGGGCCAATTAGGCGTTTGGCTCAAGGACGCTTTCAAAACGGTCCTCGGGAGCGGATGAGAGTAACGCTCTGCTTTCAGGACGTCCCCGGGACGCCCTCGTCCAGACGCTTCGCTCCAACTGTTTAGGATTTTTGCGTTTGGTTTTAAATAGCCGCGGCGGCGGTCGTAGCTGCCTCCACGACTCGCGTCACGGGGGCTCAGACTGCCTCGGCTCGGAAGTTGGGCCAGATAAGGCGGCCTCATCGTTCTTTTTGATTTATGGCCCGTTTTGCCAGCCGCCGAATGGAATGATGAATTTGTCTCCTCGGTTTTTTAATATTCCTTTTCTTGCACTGTTTCTCCCCGCTATTCTGAAATGACTCCGATATTGATGAGCCCGTTTAACATGCTGATGCCGGGGTTTGATTACAGACAAAGCAATCATTTAAGGACGTAAATAAAATATAAAAAAAAAGCAGTTTAGACTTTCTACAAGTTGGGGAGCGATAAATTTTATTTTCCAATCTGAGGAATTTGCCTTTTGATTGTTTGTTAAAAAGAAATGAAATAAAAAGAGCGATCATTGATTTTTCAACAAGTCTCTCACAAGGAGAGGAGAAAATGCAGAGGGTGAGATGGAGGAAGGTGATTGGCTGTTGAGACCCCCTGGAGGCAGGTGATTGGATGTGGAGACCCTTGGAGGCAGGTGATTGGCTGTGGAGACCCCTGGAGGAAGGGAAGAAAAAAAACAAACACCTTAAGCAGATAGAAATGTAAACATATTTTATCTGCTAGCTTTTCCGCTGCAAATGGTGCGAAAATAAAGATAATTTACTTTTAATACAAAAAAAAAAACTTATTCTCTTCCTGAGAAACTTTCCAAAAATGTGGATTTTGGTTTTCTGGAAAGCATCTGAGGAAATGTTTGTTTGAAACGTCTTGTGTATAGTACAAGTTTTTGTACCATGTATGGAATAAATTATCTTTATTTTTTAGCCTTTTTTGTGTGTGGATTTTTTTTTTTTCAAACCTCTATTCAGTCGACTTTTTTAACCCAGCACCCGTCCCTAACTGGCGAGCGGATGTGCGTGTTTATTTTCCTATTTCTAGCTACATACAAGGACACCCAACCACTCACCATCCCAAATGAATCCCAAAAGAAGAATTAAGAATAAACATTAAACAGTACTAACAATTAACATTATACAGCCAAAAGTATTGGCTCACTCGTCCAAATAATGGAAATCAGGTGTTCCAATCACTTCCACAGGTGTATAAAATCAAGCACTTGGGCATGCAGACTGTTTTTTTTTTTCTTTCTAAATATTTGTGAAAGAATGGGTCGCTCTAAGGAGCTCAGTGAGTTCCAGCGTACAAATCCAGTTGTGAAATATCCTCACCGCTAAAGATTGCACAGTCGACTGTGAGTTGTGTTATAAGAACATGGAAGTGTTTGGGAACGACAGCAGCTCCGTGTTAAACAGACAGAACGGGGTCACCGGATGCTCGGATAGTGCCAAGAGGTCGACTGCTTTCTGCAGAATCAATGGCTACGGACCTCCAAACCTCGCGTGGCCTTCAGAGGAGCTGAAGAACAGCGCTCGGAGAGCTTCGTAGGACGGGTTTCTGTTCCAACATCACTGAGTGCAATGCAAAGGCGTAAAGTACGTCGTCACAGGACTCTAGTGCAGCGGAGAGGTCTTCTCTGGAGTGACGGATGGAGCTTCTCCATACCGGGTTTGGCGGTTACCAGGAGAACGCTACTTGTCTGACCATATTGAGCCAAGTGTGAAGTTTGGTGGATTATGGTGGTTGTCCAAAACATTTTGGACAATCCGTGCTCCCAACTTTGGGGGAACGGTTTGGATGTGGTACCTTCTTTTTCCAACACTTCTGCGCACCAGCGCATAAAGGAACGTCCAGAGCAAACCTTGTGGACCTTCTTCCCAGAAGAGCTGAAGCTGTTGTGGCTGCAAAGGGTGGATCCACGTCATATCGAACCCTCATGGATTCAGAACGGGATGTCGCTTACGTTCATATACGAGGGAAGGCGGGTGAGTGAATACTTTTGGACATAAAGTGCAAATAAACCGGTTGGGCTTGTATTAAGATTCAAAGCATTTATAGGGTAGAAATGTGTTTCCCTGTACGGTTAAATTCCTACTTTGCCGTCCGCAGTGGATATGAATTGATGAGAAATAATGATAAACATTTTTATAACTATTATACGTATGAACAGTGTGGCGGCGAAATACATTTGAGTGCAGCTTGAAGTGCAACTCGCAAAGTGAAGGTGCAAGGTTGAGTGCAGTTTGAGTGGGCAGTAATTACAAGTGCAGATGTGACAAGTTGCACCTGAAAAATGTGACAATATATAAGATAAGAAACAGGGAAAATCTTTTGTCACAGCCATGTAACAGTTATAGTATCAATAAATAGGAATGTAAATACAATTAGAAGATAATTAAAAGATAGCAATAGAAAGCAGGGTGAACAACAACAACAAAAACAACAAGGATAAGAACATAAACAGAGTGACAACAGCAATAACAAAAATAAGCAGGATACGAATGACCTGAAACCAACAAGGATGGAAATATATAACAAACTCAATGGAAATCGCCGCCAGTGAAGAACGTCGTCCTTGATGGGTCCAGTTCCGACTGGACGTTTTGTGTGTTTTCAGCGCTGAGAACGATGCCGTCTTAGCTGGAACGGTGACCACCAGCTGGAGCAACTTTGTCGCCTCAGGAACAGTTTGAATGAGATCCACCTTTAGTTACACAAAATCAAAGAATTTGGCATATTTTGACAGGTTCTGCAGTTTCTCGTCATCAAAATGTTGTGACATTTCACTGAACAGCTACAGCCAGTGGTGTGTACCGCTCTGTTTGAAAAGACCCGGTCTTCTGTCCCCTAGTATGAAGCAAACCTGTTGGACTTCCCTTAATTATTATCTCCTGCTTCGACTGAAAGTCCAGTTTAGAAATTTCACTCAGTTTAGCTTTGTAACCCAACGTTTTGGAAATAAGGCCAAGAAAGAGGAAAAAGTAACCGGATGGCTGCACTTGACTTATTAACTGTTTACTGTTGCTTGCTAATGCTAATTCTATTATTCTGTAGCCGAGTACTAAGAAATGTCCCAAGGATCACCTGTGCCCCCGACCATGAGGCACCGTCACTGCGTGCCTCACTTAATGTCTCTCTGCAGTCGTTTTATGATCAGAAGAAACTTGTTATAGTTGTTGATGAAATACATTAGACACATCAGCTAAACTATGGAACTTTAGTTCATCTAAGTGTTTTTTTTAAATTTTTTAATAGTGACATCCACAGAGACAGTAATACGGTCTCAGTGCATAGCATGCTAGCACAGTTAGCATGATCATTGTGCAATCCATAGTGAGCTCAGCTGGTTGCCGTGTCACCGCATGTCTCTTCATATTTGGACGGTAAAAGTTTTTTTTGTTTTTTTTTTCCAGAGATTCTGGAAAAAAATAACTAAAAATGGTAAAGTTAAGTGGAAATAACTTTATAGCAGAAATCAGTGAATAAATAACCATTGAATTTATTTTTTCATTCTACGTTTTTTTTTTTTTTCTTTGGATGATGACAGGTGAGGCCTGGCCTCCCCCTGCCTCCACTGACTAACAGAAAACAATTAAGAACTGTGCTGCTCAAATTTAGTTCCAGGAAGTAGCCTCCTCCAAGGGAAGTTTTTCGCTCTACATTCCCACAGGAAGTGAGGGACCACGGTAGGGACGGCAGTGAAGCTCCACGCTCAAAAACAAATCGGCGAAGAAGTAGAGCAAGCATGTCCAAAGTTCGGCCTGCGGGCCGAGTGAGGCCCGTGTTCAAATTTACACCGGCCCGCAGCCTCTGACATAAAATCAATAATAAAATCTAATTTGGTCTGGCAGCTTGTTTTTTCTATTTCGGATTTTTGATCTGAGTCTGAAATTAGAAGGATGAAACACACCACATTTTTTGATAAGGAGTAATACAAGGATTCATAGGGCCCTCGATGTGTTTAACTTCTGAATAGTAGAACTACTTTATTGATCCCAAAGGAAATTAAGGTGTCTGGCTGCATACACATAATACATAATGGACAGATCAAACATATTGCACACGTCTGCAAACATACAACCAGTCATTTAGCAGAAACAAATAAAATAAACCGAGGTAGTAAAAGTATCCTGATAAGGTGCCCTGCAGTCATCCATTATTGCTGCTATTATTCTGGATTGCTCATGCAGTAATATCACTGTTAGTGTTATTTCCTGTTCACATTTTAAATTTAGAAGTTTATAGTGAGCGTTTAATTGTGAAAAATATGCAATAATTCAGACGAACACTGATATGTATAATCTTTTAAGTGGCAGACTTTTTCCTCATTTTTTGTGGTATTCAAATATGACAGACAGTTATTTTGGTATGTGAAGAACCCTGTTAGCCGTTAGCTAAAACCAGACTTGCGTAGTCAAAATTGTTGATGTTCCAATCCAAGCTCCAGAAACGCTTCTGAGGCCAGAAGAGCTTGGATCTCTTCGTCGCTAAATTTTCCGTCCATTTCGTTGCAAGAAAATGTCCCGTGACTTGATAGTTTTTAAAAACGTTTCCAGATCCTGCAAGGAGTATCTGGTAATGGCTTTGGCTTTGAGTTCCATCAAACACCTCCCTCGGATCGGAGTAGGAACTAAAATAGTTCAAGGAGCCGAGGTCCATGGAGCCTGACTCCTTTGCACCAAGAAACAACGGCTTTCCTGAAAAGGTTTTTTGGAAAAAGTTGCAAAAAGTTGCAAAAAGACGTCTCGAAACATCAGTTTAATCGACAAATCGTTATTCTACCGCCGTAGTTCGGGATGTTCTTGGTTTCTAAAACTGTAGACGTTTCACTTCACTACCCATGTATTTGTAAGGTGAGCTTTAAAAAATGAAAATATAAAAACAAACATGCAAGCTCTTTCCCACAACCTCGCTCCGCCTGTTCAACAACATGAAACATTTCTTTTTTTCTCATGCGTGAGAGGATCATTCCATTCCTGCCTTTGGAAGCAGCGCTCTGGTGTTTACCACCCTGGGTAGTGTGGGTTTCTTGTTCCAGACCGCCCTCCATTTCCAACCAAACACACACACACTCCCACACACACACACAAAAAACCGGAGACACTCGGGCGGAGGATGTGATTGAAGTCCCTCGTTTGGGACGTGGGAGGGGCAGCAGATGTTAGGAGCTAATGACACCCGGGATCCACCAGAGCACGCTAGATTAGCAAAAACACAATCTAAATTGCTGCGAGTGTGGAGAGACGACGTGCAGACGACAAAGAATGCAAACTGCGAGGCGAACTGGGAACTAATGTTTGAAAATGTGAGGGAATTCATTTATCACATTTATATCGTGATGAACTCCCAGAGAGAACCCGCTAGCGATTGGCTAACATTAGCATGTTGACTGCTTGTTCTCCAGAGGTCATGCTAGTGCTGTGGCTGGGAGTTCTCCTGATCCTTGGTAGATGTGGAGCAACAAACCCGATCCCCCCTTGTCACAGGAAAAAAATAAAACAACACAAAACAGCAGGAGTATAATTTAAAATCTGTTAATAATGACGTTAGCACTGTTAGCATGCTATTGATATTCTGTTGCACCCATCCACCAATGCTGAGTTTTCATTTTAATAACTGTTAGCACTACATGTTATTGACATTCTGTAACACACATGCACACACACATGCCCCCCCCCCTTCTCACGGGAAAACAAAATGGATGCGAATCAGCAGGAATTTAATTGGATATCTGTTGATAATGCAGTTAGCTCTGTTAGCATGTTATTGACATTCTGTAGCACACACGCACGAAAATGCAGTTTTTTTATTGTAACGCCTCATGCAACTGTTATTAGCATGAGATAATTTGTCTCAATCTGTCTTTCTCTCACACTTTCAAGATCCGACCCAAGTTTCCAGAAGGGAAGAAATTCTTTTGACGCCCAGTTATATCACAATAAACTCCCAGGGAGAACCTGCTATTGAATCGGTTCATAAACCAGAACTAGCATGTTGACTGTATGTTCTCCAGAGGTCATGCTAGCGCTGTGGTTGAGGTTACCCTCAACCACGAGCAGCAGCAAACCCATGCCCCTCCTTCTTTAAGATAAGAAAAAAAAAAAGAAAATTTGGATACAAAACAGCAGCGGTTTCATTGGAAATCTGTTAATTATGATGTTAGCATGTGATTGGTCAGGGAATTTTCGAATATAAGTTGTATTCGGAAACCGCCCGCAGGCTATTGGAACTGAAGAAGACTCTCGGACGAGGGGTGAGTCGCCTTCGAGTGAAAAGATTCAACTCCATTTGCAACGACGAGAAGATTTGGACAAGAATCCACCATGACCTGGACGACTGAGAACCTCCACAGACAAGTTAACCGTACGCTCTCCAGAGGTCATGCTAGCGCTGTGGTTCAGTTATCCTGAACCTTGGTATTTGTGCTGCAGCAATCCGGTAAGCCTTGATAGCACTGTTCCGCTAGATAGCTCTGCTAGCATGCTATTGATATTCTGTAGCATACGCGAATGCTGAGGGTGTTTGATTTGTAACTGTCAGCGCTACTTTTATTATTAGCGCGAGATCATTCGTCCATCACAATCGAGGCAGAAGGTCTGTCCGAGGTCTCGCAGAGGTCACTAGATCCTCTCCTGTGACGGCGACGCCGGATTTCCGCAGATCATCTCACCAGACCTGCTCCAGATAGAAAGCGTCATCACACGACCGTGTCGCGATTCGGCGTCGTCTGAATAAAATCTCCCTCGACTCGAGAACCCTCCCTCATGTTCTCCCGGAGAAACATTTAAAGTCTGAGCGATGTCGTCCCTCCGCCGCCTCTTCCCCTTCTCTCTCGATCATGTGTTTGTATGTAAATGTCAGCGGTATTTGTTTCGGCCGATCCTGACAGCGCAGGCTTGTTAGTTTCCTCGGCATTAATTCCCGCCATAGATCAACTGATTATTTTTCCTCTGCTGTCTGCCTTAACTCCTGATGATGAAAAAGTACCGTGCGGTTGCCACTGAGCTCTGCATTTCAATGAAGCTCCTTTCAGGACCTTCAGTCCGCTTGCTCAATAATCAGAATGGCCTGGGCCACGGCCAAGTCACAAGTGTAGGCTGAAATGATTTTTTAAAGGGATTTTTTTCCTCCACACCCCACACCCCCCCCCCCCCGCTGTTTTTTTCCCTTTTATGTCACACACACACACACACACACACTCGCACGGATCGCATTCAACCTTTTTCATGATTAATGCATGCAAGTGCAGCCAAAGATTTCAGATGTCTAAAGATCCAGAAACGTTGTCTGCGCTGAAATCACATCAGCATATCAATGCTGCGGCTCGTACACTTCTGCACAGCTGATGTTCCTGATTATATGACCACCCGCCGCGTAACAGGTGACCCGCTGTGTTAACATCACACACACACACACACACGACACACCCGAGGCGCCTCGGGCCACGGTTGGCAGAGGAACGGCGTGAAACTCGGCGTGTTCCGGAGAACGTATGGACTCCCGACTGCATGAAGCTGCCGTGAACACGGATTGAGATTTTTGTGAAAACAAAATCGTATCAAATCGGTGCGGAATCGGCGCTTCTGCCTTTCTTCGAGAAGGTCTCTCTGTGATCTCCTCCGGGTTCCTCCCGCCGTCCAAAACATGCAGGATGGCGAGCTGGCCGACCACGACCTGGGATAGGAGGGGATTTTTAAAATCTGTGGAGGTTCTCAGTCGTCCAGGTCATTGAGTCCAAATCTCCTTGTTGTGGTAAATGGACTTGAATTTCTTCTCTTGAAGATGTTTCCCCCCTCATCCCAGAGAATAGCAAGAACGGACCAGGACCTTCTGCAGCCTCCAAAGGACCAGGAAAGATCCAGAACCGGAACTTGGTAACTTCCACCTGAGCCTCGGTCCATGCGATTGAACAGGATTTACCCGGTAATCCCACAAAGTTTTCTCCTTTGTCCCCAACGAATGAAACCCCCATTGGCAAAAAGACCTCTTTTGGCCGATGTCTGCGGAGGCTCTGAGTCAACCGGGTCGTGGTGAATTCATTTCGACGTCTTCTTGCGGCAACTGGAATTAAATTTCTGGAAGACTTGAAGACGTTTCATCCCTTCTTCGGCTCTAATGACCTGAGTGGAGTTTCCCAATATAACTGCCAGGATTTTGGAAGCGATGATCTGCAACTACTGTAGGTCTGAGGTGCTAATATGCTAATATTGTTATTAGCATAACAACCCCTGTAGACATTTACACAACAAGCCGGCATAACCTAGACCTGCCCCAAAACGCTGGGAGTTATATTGGGAAACTCCAAATAAAGAAGCTTTTCTTATTAGAGCTGAAACATCTTCAAGTGAAGAGATTCAAGTCCAGTTGTCATTATTCAGATACGGCAGTTCTGTGCGTTGTGACTGCCTCAGAATGTAACGTCCAATCAGCGTTCAGTGCCGCTGTCGCTTCTTTTTGGGTGATGTTGCTCATAGAATCTCAAAGAAAACCCTTTTTTTTTTTTTTGTTAAAAATGAAAATATAAAAGGCACTTCAAGGCAATTTTTATGGGATCTGGTTCGACTTGCGCATATGTGCTTCTGTCAAATGGACAATGGTCAACCTTCTCTCCTCACATCCAGAGATATCTGAAGGTAAACTGACAATTCTATAAAAAATGAATGGTCAGTGTGGATAATTTCACTCAGAATTTCACTAATTCATCTCAGATGTACCAACCTTGTATCTTCTGTTGCTACAGGGAATTCTCGTCGAAATCTTCTTGTCGTGGCAACTGGACTTGAATATATAATGTACACATATGTATATACATTCAAGTATATAATGTATAATGTATAACTCCCCACATGTCATCAGAACTGAAGACGCTTCTGGGTTGAGGGCTGAAAGTCCAGCTGCCACGACAAGAAAGATTTCAACAAGAATTCTCCATGACCTGGAGGATTGAGAACCTCCACAGACATGCAGCTAGAGGGAACATCTTTGTGTTTACATTGTCACCCATTGTTTCAAGTTGCTACGTCATTTTGACAAGAAAAAACGTAAATTGTGACAATTGTCTAATCCCCTGTTAATTCACCTATTTAACAGATCACCTTAGTCATCACTGCAAACGTTGCCCTCCCTGATAATTGCGTCAGGAGCTGCAATAAATCACCCAGAAGAGTAAATGATGGCAGGTGAGGTACGCCTACCGTGAGGCAGGAGATTTACAAACATATGAACCCTGCAGTGTAGCTTATTCACAATTTGATTGTCAGCAGTTAACGGGTTATGTTTAAAATCAGCATATCAGCTGTCTTCGCGCATACACACTGAAGCACACAAAAAAACACATTTAATTAAAAAAAAAAAAAAAAAAGCGATGATAAAAATAAATGGATGGCTGCCCTTGACTTGCTAACTCCAGCTTGCTGTCGCTGTTTTCTGCAGTCGAGGAGTCGCAAGAAGAGCCCCTGGAATCACTTGTGCCTCCTACCATGAGGCAGGAGAACTGCGTGCCTCACCTCGTGGCTCTTGGCAGCTGTCTTATGATCAGTCAGCATAAGAAATCGGTAACACACATACTGTTGTTGACAAAAAACACAATAAATTGGAAATGTAGTTCATCCAGCAAAACTGTTTAAACATTTTAATAGTGACATATAGAGAGATAATACGGTCTTATGCAGATTACGCTAGCAGTCATCGCACGATCTATGTTGAGGCTTGACAAACCCACAGCCTCACCACACGTTTTTTTGAATAAAAAACTATCTAAAACCGGTGAGGTAGAATGAAAAATAACAGATAAACCATTTCATTCTTTTTTTTATTTTATTTTACATATCTTTCATTCCGAGATTGGCAAGTGAGGCACGGCCTCTCCTGCCTCCCCCGACTTCATGAGTGAATGGATTTCCCTCTGAATGACGTGTAAATGAGAGGGTGAGAGGTTGTATGTCTCCAAACGTGGCTAAACGACCGCTAGGATACGCTTGACGCAAGTCTGAACAGGATGAACGGTATAGAGAATGAAAGAATGAATGAATGAATGAATGAATGAATGGCGTATGTTGTGCACTCATTTTTATCGTTGCGTTGCAGTTAACGAATCCCTTGAACCAAAAATGTCAACGATTTCCACCGTGTACGGCAGATGCGGTTGTTATTTATGGCGTATAAAAGAAAACAGTACACTTTAACTGTGTTTTCAGGCACCTCATAAATTCTCGGGGAGAACCGCAATTCACTGTCACATTTCATTCCAGCATCTTTTCTCCTTGGGGGTGCGGATGAGGGGCCGGGGGCAGATGTTAAACCGGGAAAATGTGAAGAATTGCATGTTGGGAACAACGGCAATCACCCGTCTTTTGATGATGGATGATATGTACCCAAAGGGGGGGCGGTGATCTGACGTGTGATTAAAGCTAACCCTGGTTTTAGACGGCGCCGCTAATCCTCTGACGTTTCAGCCTCCCACCAGGAGGCAAGTCAGTCTGTAACCCACGACAACAGGAGTCGTATAAACATGCAGATGATCACTTTATGTTGACAGACACAACATTGTAATTACAAATTCATGGACACGCATGTATCTACAAACCCCAGACTAATTTTCCAGAAATTAATTCTGACATCGTCTTGCCATTTTATGTTGTCACATTGAGGGGTTTTTTTCTCTTTCTAGATTTGATGCCGGGAGGCATGAAGTTTCTGATTAGAGCGCTGCAAACACTGAATGCTAATATTCGGCGAGATTTGTCTTTCTGTTTGCTTTTTTTTTTATTTTGTACTTTTCAATCAAGAGAAAAAAGAAGTAAAATATCAGCCTGCATGCTTTTACTTGAATTTCCCTGAAGGAAAAAAAGCACCCTGTATATACAATCATTTATTCATTTGTGATACATATTGCTTATCCTGCACTCAAGGTCACCGAGGGGGCGGAGCCTATCTCACTATCTCAGCTGTCATTGGACGAGGTTCAACACGTTCACCCTCTCGTCAATAAACCATTTTTCTCCATTCTTATCCTCGATATTGTTGCTGTTCTCTGCCGTCCATTTATTTGTGGACGTCTTTTCAAATTCTCTTTTAATTGTCTCTCTATTTATATTTAAATTATTCATTTCCCTTACGGCAGGGGTCGGGAACCTTTTTGACCAGGAGAGCCATAAATATCTCTAAATATATTTCATTGAGAGCCATATAGTATTTTTAACATATAATAAATTAAATACATCTTACTTTTAATGCGACCTCTGGCGCCGCATGGATTTATATTTGACCGTTTCATCAATGCAATTTTATCCATGCATATTCGACATAGCGCAGATCCAAATGAAAATTCCTCCGTCCACGCAGCCCGGAATGCACGGTAATCATCGTCTTTTTTTTTTTTTTTCTTTCCGCCATCTTTTCCGTTACGAGAGTTGACGCGGATAAACTAGTCGGCTATCTGATAAAAAAACAATTTCTTACAATGACCCGACCGTGAAATTTATCTTCAAAACTCATTGCTGTTTACTTTAAAATGACACTTGCAAGAGAGAAGACCAACAGAATAGACACATTTGCCAAACAGATCAGCCTGAACATAAACACCTCCAAAAGTCGTGCATGAACTCCACACCACGTGCACAAATCGCTATGGACAGGAATCCTTGTGAGTTTTCATATAAAACCAAGCTTCAACTGTATAACAGCAATGTTAAATCAGTCCTGCTTTATGGCTCAGAGTGCTAGCGAGCGATTGAGAATGACATGAAAAGGATAAATAAAAACCTTTCACAATGGATGTCTGAGGAAGATACGTCGCCTTTTTTTTCGCCCGAAAAGATCTCCAATGAGGACCTGTGCAGAAAAACAAACTGTCGCAATGTCGTGCCGGAAATTAAGCATCGTCTAAACCTAAAGATTTCATGGGATTTTAGTTACCGGGTATTTGGAGTGACAAGGATGGTTTTGGTAAACTTCTTATCATGTTATTTATGCTATAGTTATCGGAATAGCTGTTAGTATGTTATGTTAACATACCACGCACTTTCTCAGTTGTGTCATGTAACGCAAGCATATCGTTCAGCCTGTTGTTACACTATTCTATTTTTATTTTAAATTGTTCGTCATTAAAATTTTAAATGACATGTCTGTTCTTGTTGTTGTATTTTATTAAATAAACCCCCCCCCCCTCCAAAATGCGACTTATACTCCAGTGCGACTTATGTATGTTTTTTTCGTTCTTTATTATGCATTTTTGGCTGGTGCGACGTATAATCCGGAGCGACGTATAGTCCGAAAAATACGGTAAGTAAGTTAAAATGACACGGTATTATGAAGAAATATCACGAGTATTTCAAAATCAGTTCTAAAATGATTTTGTTTTTCAACCCAAATGTGTCTGGGATCCATATGTTCCCCCACCTGGACAGTTCGGGGTGTCCAAATGAACGCCATGCAAGTTTTTTTTTTGGACTTTTGGGCGCAGATGACGAAAAAGGTTGCAATTCACGGGAATCCAAAAGTGCAGATCTGACACGGACAAATCAGGAAGCGGGAGCAGGTGGAAACAAACGAGGGTCTGAGGGGGAACCAGGCGCAGACGATTGACGGTTAACATCCATGACATCTACTCGCCGCGAGGCGGAAGCACGCACGACGGCGCCGCCCCTATATCCATATACAATATATACGCTCTCCTCTGCAGATGCTACTTTCTTTTCTGGACAGGCGCGCTGATGTGTTTACCGCAGTTGCTCTCCACGGCTTCAGATGCTGACCTCTCCTCCATATTTCTATTTTCTGTGTTCTCGCCCCCTCCGTCCTGGAGCTCCTCCACGGCGGCCCCCGAATGTGAGGAGGCTGTTGTCAGCCGTCCGTCTTGTCCTGTTGCGATATCGATTGCATCATTTTTTTTTTTGTTTTGTTTTTTTTTTCCCGGCCAGGTGCAGACCCGCGGGCTTCAGGCTCGCTGTTGGCTCACGATATTTTAGAAGATACTTTTCTGGGAAGTAAGAAAGTAAGTTTGCACGAATATATATATATATATACTGCTCAAACAAATAAAGGGAACACCAAAATAACACAGAATGAGGGGAATATTAGCATTAAACACTTTGTTCTTTACATCGTTAAACGTGCTCACAGCAAAATCATGCAAATATTATCAATGGAAATCAAATGTATGAACCCATGAAGGTCTGGATTTGGAGTCAGACTCAAAATTAAAGTGTAAAAACACAATACAGGCTGATCCAACTTGGATGTAACATCCTTAAAATGAGTCAAAATGAATCTGTGTTGCTTCTAAAGTGGATAGTTTGATTTCACACATCGTGTGTGATTGACTTGGAGCTAAATTATGTTGTTTAAGTGTTCAATATATATATATATATATATATATATATATATATATATATATATACAGGACTGTCTCAGAAAATTAGAATGTTGTGATAGCCTTAACTTGTTACTTTGAGACTTTATAGTTTTATTTGCATTTTTTTTCACCCCCTTTTTTTATACTATTTATACGATTTCCTACTATTATTCATTATTGTTATGTTTTACTTGAAACTCTGGCACAACAATTTCCTTCGAGATAAATAAAGTTATTCTTATTTTTATTCTTATGAAGTTCTTGATCTTCTGTAATGCAATTAAAAAAACAAGAATTACATTTCATGACATTCTAATATTTTGAGATAGTATTTTTGAGTTTTCTTAATATGCAAGCCATAATCAGCAATATTAAGATAATAAAAGGCTTGCAATATTTCAGTTGATTTGTAATGAATCCAGAATGTAGGACGTTTTTGTAATTGCATTATAGAAGATAAAGAACTTTATCACAATATTCTTATTTTCTGAGACAGTCCTCTATATTATAAACAATAGCCATGATACCATTTTTTCCACATATGTGTGTAAAAATAGTATTATAGCTATCAAGAGCCCTGCTGTGTATTTATACAGTTGATCCAAATAGGGTTACATTAAGCTCATTTTCAATCCATTACTGACTTGGAAAATATAAATTAACAGATCTGAGCTTACGCTAATGACAAATATTATATCCTAAATGGCTCGTTTTAAGTAAATATTTAATTTAAATACCGAAATCTTCTTGTCGTGGCCACGAGACATGAATTTCTTCACTTCAAGATGTTTCACCCTCATCTGAGAGGCAGTTCCAATGACCTATAGGGAGTTTCTGAATATTATTCACATTCGAAAACAAGATATTCACAAGAATTCACCATTACCTGCATGACTGAGAACCTCCGCAGACGATATGTAAATACATTATATATTTTCTTCCTATCCTGTATGCGGGGGTTGAACCACGTGACTGATTGGTCCCACCAGGCGGGAGCAAAACAACAAAATACAAGCAGCACAAAAGCGGTCCGGTTGGATTCCTGATCAATAAGGTAAAGACATGAATCGGGAGTCAAAAGTACAATCATTCCATCTTTGTTTGTCTTCCAAAACCCCTCAGGGGGCATAAGTGCTCTAAAACATGGCCGAGCCCAGTGTGTGTGTGTGTGTGAGTGTGAGTGTGTGTGTGAGTGTGTGTGTGTGGGGGGAGGTTCAATCCCACATCTATTGACACCCAGGCCTGGTTGTCGATGTTGTGTATGATTGCGCGCTTGTTTTGCACATGCATAAATATGAATATCCAATCCCGGTCGCAAAAATTAATTAGCATTTCAGGCCCCCGATTAGCTCATTTTGTTGGTTCATTCCACAGACAAAGGGATAAAAAGGGGTGAGAACCGTGGGAAGGGTCCCGTTGTTTGGTGACGTAACCAAGCATTTATCATTCATTCATTCATTCATTCATTCATTCATTATGGAGTGCGAGGCGGGGCTCACCCTGGACTCATCACCAGGCCAAATAGAGAAGCCTACAAGTCTGGAGGCATACAAGTACTCATTCTTCTTCTTCTTTCGGCTTTTCCCTTCAGGGGTCGCCACAGCGAGTCAACTGTCTCCATCTAACCCTATTCTCTGGATCCTCCTCTCTCACACCAACTACCTTCATATCCTCTCTCACTTCGTCCATAAATCTTCTCTTTGGTCTTCCTCCAGACCTCTTGCCTGGCAGCTCCAATTCCAGCATCCGTCTACCAATATATTCTCTATCCCTCTTCTGTGCATGACCCAACCATCTCAATCTGGCTTCTCTGACCTTCTCTCCAAAACACCTAACATGTGTTGTTCCTCTGATAGACTCATTCCTGATCCTCTCCATCCTGGTCACTCCCAAAGAGAACCTCAACATCCTCATCTCTGCGACCTCTAGTTCTGCCATACAAGTACTCATTCAAGTAACCATTCACTTGTTTATTAAGGGTTTTTCTGCTGACCTTGAGTTTTCAGTGGAGCTACTGCATGTTTTTGGATTGTCTGAGAATACTGGAGGAACGCTGGGTGAAAGTGGTGACTCTGCACAGAGACCTCCTTGTTGTGAGGAGGAAGGGGTAACCCTTGCGCCCCCATGCAACCCTCCAGGGTCTATTCCAAACTATAGGATTGCACTCGGGTTTGAATGGGAGCTCGAATGGTTGGATGAAAATGTGGAGCCGGACGGGTGACCGAACCTTCTGGGTGGTTGATTGGTTCGCTCATCAAGTGGTTTTATATCTGTCTTTCCCCGTTTAGTATGAGTGAATGGAAGTACACTTCTCTTGCTAGCATTGGCAGTCCGGTTTTTGCGGTCCGATCGCTGATTTTTCTGGATTTTTCCCTTCAATCTCGACCTTCATGAACTTATATTGGTTCTACAACTGCAGCAGCTTCTTGCTTTTTATGGTAACCGGGAAAAGGTCGGACTTTCCTGATAGCCCAGGGATCGCCTACCCCAACTTTCTCACCACAGGATACCATGAAAGATGTGTTTCCCGAGGAGATACTTTGCAAGAACTCATCTCACCAACGCCGTTCATCACGAAACACCAGAAGAAGGCAGAAAAAGCGTGGAACGAGAGCAAGACGTAACTGGGAGACGTGGAAACAACGGCCTCTCCACCCCTTTGACATACACCAAGGAAATCCTCAATTGTCAGGAAGCTCAGTTTACTTGGCGTCAGGACCTCTCCTTTATGGAAAAGAGAAAACTGTCTGCAGAGCGCTGTCGCTGTCTGCTCAAAAATCATTGTACCGCTTGCTCTACTTGCAACATAACTGCCCCCAAGGGACAAATAGCTTTTTTTTTTAATTTGAAACCCCGCCTCTCACCCTCTGCTAAGGACAAATACATGTGGACATCTATATATAGATAGGTAGTCATATTAGTGTTAGTCACCCCGAACGAGAAGTTCTGTCTCATTCTCCTGAATCGTGGACGGCGTCTCCGACAGCTTGAATGCAAATCGGCGCGGCCTTTGCCCCGCGGACCATCTGGATCGGGGCGGAGACGGGAAGGGCGGGATGATTGTCTTGTCAGAGTTTTGATATCTATTTGCGTTTGAGGTCGAACCGGTACGCTTTCTGGTTAGCAACACCTGAAGGGTTCTAACGGCAGGTGTGAAGGAAGCTGAAGACTCGCAGATGGCGGGGAGTCTTTCCTCCGAGCTGAACTCCCGAGGAGCGAGACGAGGAGCATCGGGGGCACGTCGTCTATTTCAAATCATCTCCAACCGATTTCGGTTCTCGGAGCCATGAATCACTCATCTCGCAACCATGGAAACATTCGTCTCTTTCATTTTTTTTTTTTTTTTTTTTTTTTTTTTTTGAACCCCCGGTCCAAATATAACCGAACACAAGCTGTAAAACAAGGCGTCTTCTTTGTGAACAAAAATAGTTCTGCCCTCCTTGAAGAGAAGTCGGTTGCCGAATTTCCATGACGCCTGTGTGATATTAAAAGCGTGCGAAATGAGAGACGGGTCGCGCAAAGTGGAACTAAATTGAGAAAGCCGCACTTCTGGGTGACGCTTAGTCCTAACAAGAAGAGCCTTCAATCGCACAATCACAACGCCACGGGGAGGAACGTGAAACAAGACGCGGCGCTTCGTTCAGGTAACGCCGACGGATTCTGAAAGTCCACGGATGGGGTTTGGAGCCCTTTAATGAAGAATGTTCACGACTTCGATTTGGACTCCATGTTCTCCTCCTGCCTGTGGAGAGCACATCCATTGGATCGAATTCCTCCTTGGGCGAGATGGAGAACACCAGGTCGCTCCTGAAGCTCTTTGAATCCACAAGGCGTGAACGCATTTAGAACCGGAGAGCATTTCTGATGCTCTGGTGACCTCCAGTTTCTCTTGCATGGGATTTCTCCAAGCTCTCCATCGTCCTCCAGCAGCCAGCAGCTTCATTCAAGACTCTAGATTGTCTCCAGATGTGATTCCATGTTCTACCACCATGGAATGGAATACCATGGAATGGGCTTCCAGGCAATCTTAAGAACATGACTGATTTTCACACCTTTACACGGGCCGTTAAAAATTGGATTCTGGAGCACCAAACATGCTAACGCTAACAATGCCAGACGGGTATTTTGCCATCAGATGTTACTCAGAAGGGTAACATCTGATGGCAAAATACCCCCAGATGACCAAAGTAACAATATCACAACAATATCACAACAATAGCACTTTCAAAATACATATTTTATTGCCTGTTTATATATTGTATAGTTATTTTATTGCCTATCTGTATATTCTATACACACTGCTCAAAAAAAATAAAGGGAACGCTTAAAAAACACATCCTAGATCTAAATGAATGGAATATTCTTATGAAATACTTTGCTCTTTACACAGTTGAATGTGCTGACAACAAAATCACACAAAAATGATCGATGGAAATCAATTGTATCAACCCATGGAGGTCTGGATTAGGAATCACACTCAACATTAAAGTGTAAAAACAAACTCCAGGCTGATCCAACTTTGATGACATGTCCTTAAAACAAGTCAAAATGAATCTGTGTTGCTTCCTGAGTGGACACTATGATTTCACACAAGTGTGATTGACTTGGAGTTACATTGTGTTGTTCAAGTGTTCCCTTTATTTTTTTGAGCTGTATATATTGTCTATTTTATACAGTTTTATATTTGTATTGTCCAGGAGTACAGATGGAAATTAGCTATGAGCTATAATCTGGTACAAACATCTCTGCCTCTGTGCTTAATGTATTTGTAAACTGTCCTAATAAACTTCTAAACAAACAAACAAACCACCTGGGTTCCCTCCAAGGCTTGTTGGGTTCATCGGCCGGTCGAGTCGGTCGGACCTCAACATACGTGATTGACAATCGACCGATAAGAATTAAGCCCCGCCCCTTGACCCGGTGTCGGTATTCTTTATTTTACTAACTCTAATTGTAATCCGAAAAACTCCTAACATCCTTTTTCGTCGCTCGGGCTCCGAGCTCCCGGGTACAAAACCGGCCTCTGACATCAAGCAGCTGCTGCTGTAATTCTTCATCTTTCACTTGGCTGTCTGTTGTGACTCAACTGCAGCTTCCAAAAAAACAAAACAAAAAAAAAAAAACAGAGACACCACATGTTGCTAAAACCCAGCGGAGAGCGACACACTGCCACTCTGGCACAAAGAGTACTGTAAGGTCTTGTGTAATCCTGCGTCTCAACAGGCGCCAGATGCTAGCATTTACCCGTAGGCCTCTCTGTTAGCGGAGACTTCTCCCTGGCTGGAGAGGCATCTTGGGATGCGACGTTCCCACAATGCCAAGCAGGCAGGTGTTCGCTGCCAGCTGTCGGCGGCGGCCTCGTCCTTTTCTTCTTCTTCTGCACTTCCTGCCGATGTTTTTCGTCGTCGCCTTTCGGCGGCTCCGCGAGAAGACACGGCGACGATGAAGCCGAACGGGGCGGTTCGTGTATCTTTCCGCGGGTAAATAGCGCGTACATCGGAAAGCGCGCCGCGATCTGTAATTCGAGGTTTTCTCCTTATGGTTGAAAATGTTGTGAGTATTTAACGGGCGACGGGCGCTGTGATTCGACATCTGGGTCTCGGTAATTAGAGGTTCTGCTTGATTGGCCGGGTACACAAAAGCTCCTTTAAGTGCTGTTTAAATGATTATTACAGCGGTGTCAGACACACTCGACATGAAAAGACAGTGAATTAGGCTCGGCGCCCGGATTTGTTCTCACTCTGGAGATGCTCTGGAGGTCCTGGTGTCGCCTGGTGGAGTCAAAACCTACGAGCCAATGGAGGGAGGCAAATTTGGTCCGTCCCACTTCTTCTCACAGCGAGGAAGTCCCTGGTTGGATTCCCGAGGGGGCGTCTTCCTCTGTGGAGTCTCCATGTTCTCCGGACGCCTGGTTGGGGTTCTTCAGGGTTCTCAGGGTTCCTCACACAGTCCAAACAGGAAGTTCATTGGTCGTCCAAATGCGAGAACGGTTGGACGAGTGGTTCTTTTTCTCTATTTGATGTGTGGATGAAAGAGTGAATGACATTTTATCTCCGTGTGATATGTGGATGAAAGAATGAGCAGCCTTTTATCTTTATATGATGATGTGGATGAAAGAGTGAACAGCCTTTTTCGCTGAATGTTGTGTGGATGAAGGAGTGAATGCCCTTTTATCTCCGTATCATACATGGATGAAAGAAAAGACGTCCTTTAATATTTATATGTAGGCAGATGAAATAGGCAGATGAAAGAGTGAACAGCCTTCTATCTCTGAATGATGTGCGGATGAAAGAGTGAATGCCCTTTTATCTCAGTATGATAGCTGGATGAAAGCATGAACATCCTTTTTATATTAATAGGATATGCAAATAACAGAGTGAACAGCCTGTTATCTCTGTATGATGTGTGGATGAAGGGGTGAATTTAGTTTTATCTCACTATGATACGTGGATGAAAGAATGAACGTCCTTTTACATTTATATGATATGCGGATGAAAGAGTGAACGGCCGTTTATATTTACACGATATGCGAATGAAAGAGTGAACAGCCTTTTATCTTGAATGATGTGTGGATGAAAGAGTGAACAGTCTTTTATTGCTGATTAATATGTGGATGAAAGAGTGAACATCCTTTTATCTCTGTATGATGAGTGGATGAAGGAGTTTATGCCCTTCTATCTCAGTATGATAGGTGGATGAAAGAATTAATGTCCTTTTATATTTATATGATATGCGGTTGAAAGAGTGAACAGCCTTTTATCGCTGATTGATATGTGGATGAAAGAGTGAATGGTTGTATGTCTCCCCAAGACAAGTGAATGAGAGAACAAATAGTTTTGTTTTTGTTTTTTTTTTGTGGAGTTTAAATGTATGAATGGTTGTGTGTCTTTATATGGCCTTGTGATTGGCTGGTCGAGGGTGACACACAGAGTCCATGTCAGAAGCAAAGATTAACAAAGAAATCTTATTTGCCTGAACGAGCAGATTTGCCTAACTAGCCAATAAAAAAAAAAAATAAAAAAAAATGAGAGAATATCTAATATAGTTTACATCCCAAGGACAAGACAAAGTCTTAATGATATTCACTCCTTCATCTCTTTTCCAAATGTTTTCTTCCAGTCCTTGAGATCTCTGTGCCAAAACCCCTGGTCCTGGCAGCAGAGCTCCGAACCCCGTCCTCTCAACAACATGCCTCACCACAAGCCTGTCGCTGACTCTGTGTGTGTGTGTGTTTGTGTGTGTGTTTTCCGTCGTCAGCCGCCTCTGTGTGCGGGGGTTCTCACCAGGCCCTCCAGCTTCACACTGAAACACACTCCGATCCGTCACTGCGAAGGAGAGAGTGAACGGTTTGGTGTCGCAACATTGACAGACATGTTGGATAAACCGCAGACAAAATGAATGAATGTAATAAACAAATTAATTTCTTTAGAAACAGGCACCTGTCATGGCTGTTGAGGCACTGACGATATTTACAATTGTATGAATTCGATAGAGTTTCTTGTTTTCGAGAGTCTAATCTCATTTTTTTTCATAAAACTCAGAATAATTTGTGGTCTTTTGTTTATTTCTGTATGAAGTCCACGTACTTCTCCACGAAAAGCCCGTTACTTTGTTGTAAACCCCTCCTTTTTTCTTCTATGTATCTTATTTCTTTTATCCTACACTGCCTATGGAAGGACAGCAGTCATTAGCACCCGCTAATTCACAAACACTGCCTTCAGGTGAGGCACAGAACTGCCTGCCTCACCTCATGACTTTTCTCTACAGTTTATTTTCCGCTCAGCGAGAATAACTGTATCGCTCATATATGCTAAAGACACAGATTACACAGCTTGTAGAAGGTGGTGGTGTGTGTAATAACATTATACATTTTTCTACAAAGATTCTTTTGGCGACGTACTAAGAAACAGATGATCAGAGATGATCACGGCTACCGCACCTCGGCATACATTTGAGCAGCAAAATGCACAAATTCACCTATTTCTTCTTATTTTAAAACTGTAATCACACACACAAAAAAAAAAATACATTTATGGATCAGATCAGTGAAAAAATGTTAATATTAATCTTTATCACTATTTTTCATTCATAATGCCAGGTGAGGCAGAGCTTTACCTGCCTCCCGTGACAGCAAGTCACAGCTGTATAAACACACCTGTGTCATATTTCTACTACTACTACTACAACTATAATTGTAGTAGTTTAGCTCCGAAACTATCAGTTTACTATCGGTAAACAGCACTTTTAAGTCGCCCAGTCAAACCAAGAACCATGCACCGGTCTGGCGTTCCCACATGCAGCGACTTCCACCGCCGTTCCCTCGCCTTCTTTAATTGCGGGGCGGGAGCGAGCCATAAACTACGGGCTGTGAGCGCCGCCGAGACATTACTTCAAAATACGAGCACTTACCTCAAGTAAAGAGTATTTCCAGTTTTCCAGAATCCCACCTCGACCCACTTAATACTGGAGTTTGATGGGCTTTTCGCTCGTTTCCTCCGACGCGAGCGGCCTCCGGGTCTGCAAGTGACGCAGTTATTCCCTCCCCCCTTAATATACGGCGCTGATCCCTTTTAACCCCGTGCATTATTGAAAGGCGGCGGGTGTTATTCTTGCGCGGGGGCCCCGGCGAGTCCACAGGGCTCCCGTCTCGGCGGCTCGGCCCCTCCTTGCTCTGTGGTTCTGCGTTTGGATAATGAGCGTAAAATGTGTGTTTAGTCACCGGGGAGTCTGCGCGTTCCCTCCGTGTTTTCTGTACCTCGCAGGCGTACCGAAAATAAACCGGCGCCGCTCTCCGGATGGGCTCGGCCCCTGCCTCGCGGATTCACCTTCGGCGGGATAATTGCAGACTGTTATTCTCACGGTAAAATGCTTTGTGGACGTTCGTGGCGGACGTCGACAGGCAAATGGCCGGTGACACATTCCTGGATGAATTAACCGCGGATTCTGCGGCAAATGGAGGTATTTTGCACGTTCCTGTGTTCTGTATCGTAATTTCCCGACTATAAGCAGCTACTTTTTTCAACATGCTTTCGAAAACAGCTGCTTAAACAACAACATGACTAATTTATGGATTTTTTTTAAGTGAGAAATTCTGTTCGATTCTGACACAAGACGACAAGGATAATAGTTTTAGCGCCCAGGAGGAAGACCAAGATAGCCAGACTAGCCAAGATGGCGGTACAGACACACCTAGCAGCCCGAGGCTACCGGCTAACCGATATTTATTTTTTTTTTATTTTTTTTTTTTTTTCTCTGTTCTTTCTCGGTTTGATTTTTGCTGAGGACATATCGTATTTTTTTTCTAATCATTTTTATTTTCATTTTTTTATTTTTATATATATATTTTTTTAAGCATTTTATTTTTCTATTTATTTTTATCTTTCTTAAAAAAAACAAAAAAAAAACCTATACCTGCTCAAGGTTGGGGAGCTCTTAATGTAAAATTTCACTGTGCGCGCACAATGACAATAGAAAAATCTTGATTCTTGAAATCTGATCAGCTGGAGTCGGACAGATGACTTTTTGCGGGTCATATTTGATGAGGCAAAAATGTGCGAGAGCCGACAATTCTTTGATTCTTGAATAAATTCACCCGCAGTAAAAGGTTTGCAATGTTTAGCAATCAGCATCTCTACCTCAGAGCTCGCCTTTGTGCTAATTTCATTTGATTTACGGGCTCTTGTAAAAAAAGCTCTTCAATTTTTCACCGCGTTCGTTCCTCCGTTAGATCGTCGTATTTTGTGTGTTTCGTCCGGCGTTTCCTCCTGATGTCGAATTCCTCGAAATCGGACGCGGTTGTTTCGTATTTCGACCCGTAAATAAACAAGTAAATGAGAGTGTGAATCTATATGACTCGTAAATGAATAGTTTTTATGAATCTATATGATGTGAATGGGGAATTTTCAATGTGAATGAGTGGGTGAAAAGATCAGGGGCGTCCAAACTTTTTGCAAAGAAGGACGAATTTGATGATGAAAATGGCTGGCATTCTTTGAACCAAATTAACTATTTTGTGATTTTTTTATGTATTTTTTTGCAAATGGCATATTTCACATTGTTGTACTTTGCGTGTTTCATCTGGCAGCGCCTCTTGATATCAAATTGGTTGGAAACAGCTACAGCCTCCTGGCATATCCAAGCAGTTGTTTCATATTTCGGTGAAAAAATACTCCAATTTCCACTCGGCCCTCGCCGGTAACTTTTTTTTTTTTTTTTTTAGTTGCGGTCACCATTTTGGAAATAGACTGGAATTCATCTGCAAAGGGGCTTCTGGTGCAATAGAAAACACAGTTTCTTGAACACCGTGTTCAAACTGTGGTCAAAGCGGACGCATTTTACTGATTTAACGGGCCACATTTGGCCCGCGAGCCGGATTTTGGACGTGCCTGGTGCAGCGTCCACCTTCCTGCATGTGTGAACCTTGAGGAACCACATGAGAAGAACATGGAGACCCATTTTTCAAACTTCATGATTAAAATGCACAAAATCATCCACGCCCATCCAGGTGGAGGAGTTGGTTTGCGAACTTACATGTAGAGCAGGTCAAGTGTCGGTGGATTTGGGTGAAAATTTGGAACCGCAAATTCAAAACCATGCCTATTTCCCGAAGTGTGTGTGTGTGTGTGTGTGTGTGTGTTTCTATTTATTCATCTATTTATTTTTGTCCCACCAATACAAACACATGCACGGTTTCCAAACCCGCCGCAGCCCAGCCAGCCGCGAGGCGTCTCCGAATCCGTCCGGGCTCGCCGCCGCTTCCGCACCTCTTTCACACATGAGTGAATTACTTGACTGATCAATAATTGATTTTTTTTTTTTTTTTTTTTTTCCTGACCGTGTTCACGGCGGCGGCGGCGGCGGCGGCGGCGGCGGTCCCTGCACATCACACCCAACTCAAGGGGTGCTGGGAAAAAAAAAAAAAAAAAGTTTGCCCTAAAATCGACTGTTCGTTAGTGTCTGTGTGTGTGTGTGTGTGTGTGTGTGTGCGTGTGTGTGTGAGTGTGTGTGCTGTTGTTGCATCAATATTAAAATCGGTCCCCACAGTTTGTGACTGGAGAAAATAGACATGCATTAGTTATGGTTCTCTGCTTCCAAGGGACACGACTGATTTAGGATGCATGCTGGTTACTTTTCATCAACTTCTGGAAGAATAATTCAAGCTTCTCTCTCTCTCTCTTTCCTTCTTTCTCTCTCTTTCCTTCTCTCTCTCTTTCTCTCTTCCTCCCTCGTTCACGCCGTCCTCTCGTCTCATTGTTTCGCTCTATCTTTGATGTTGCAGGTGGCGCCGTTTAAAATAAACGAATCTTCTGATGAGCCGGACTTCAGGCCGCGGGTCGGAAATTAATTTATGCATTAGAGCCCGGGAGCAGATATGTACACACACACACACACCCACACACACACACACACACACACACACTCGACACAAAACCCCCGCACTCGTCCTGTATTAATATTTAAATGAGTTGTCCACTTCAGTGAAATATTGTAGCTTTGCTTCCACGAATAATTTATGGAAACACAAAGGGAAGTTTGCACCTCCTCTATCTATCTATCTATCTATCTATCTATCTATCTATCTATCTATCTATCTATCTATCTATCTATCTATCTATCTATCTATCTATCTATCTATCTATCTATCTATCTATCTATCTATCTATCTATCTATCTATCTATCTATCTATCTATTCCATCTTCTCCTCCACCTTGTTCTCCTCCCTAGATCTTCTCCATGTTCTCCTCCAAAGGTTCCCTCCTTGTTCTCCTCCCTGGATCCTCTCCATGTTCTCCTCCAAGGGTTCCCTCCATGTTCTCCTCCCTGGATCCTCTCCATGTTCTCCTCCAAGGGTTCCCTCCATGTTCCCCATCTTCCTCCTGCAGTCCCCAGTCAGCAGGTTCATTGAAGACCACCAAGCGTTCCATAGGTATGAATGAGAAGGTCTCCCTGTGATTGACAGGCGACCGGTCGGGGGTTAAGCTCCGCCCCTTCACCCCTGACACCAGCAACCCTTCCAGGATGAACGTTGTTCTCCTCCTCCGTTCTTCTCCGTCCCTCCTGAGAGAACCGTTGCTCCTCATGACATCGTCTTTAATTTTGTAACACCCTCTCATTTTCATCCCTTTATTCAATTCGTTATTCTCTCTACCTTGAAAGCCATTTCTTTTGCAGACGCCTCGTACTTTCTCGCCGACGGCGTCCTTGACCCCTCGCCGCCGCCGCCGCCGTCCGGCATGAGCGGCGGCGGCGAAGGACGGGCGATCTCGCGACGCCTTTGCATAACTGTCCCCTTTCATTCCCACCATTTGCACATTCCTCCCATTTTCTCCTCGGTCGCTCGGCCCGGACCTCAGGTAGTCGTCGATAATAAGAGCCGATATCTTAAAAACACACACATGCAAAAAAAAAAAAAACACAAACACATGTGTTTTAAGCTTTTTTTTTTTTCCTGCTATCGGCTAACAAAGAGCAGGCGGCCTCTTTCATCTCGGCGCCAGCTGGAGGAGCCGGAGTGTGTTTTCTCTTCTCCCATTAATGTAGTTTTTCAAAGAGCGGCTCGTTTCTGGTCGACTCGGCGTTAACCTGATCAAAAGATGAAGCTCCAATACCGGGAATATCAAAGTTTTTATTTTAATTTTTTTTTTTTTTCTTTATTATAACTTCTTCTCTCTGCTCTAAGAACACCTGGAGTGTCAAAAACAGTATTCTTAAAATCTTATTATCACCAAGAAGCTATTTTTTTTTCTTCTTTTTTTTAATTTGTTTTTTACTCACACACACACACACACACACACACACACACACACTGGTTTTTCCTCTTGCAGCTCGGCGCGCTGGCATTTCCTTTACGCCGTCTGTTTCATTGATTTTCCGCGATTAAATGTCAGAATCAAATTATTTACACACAGAATGCACTTCTGCAGAGTTCCAAGGTGAACACGTGAGGCTCCTACATAAAAACGATCCGTACGTCATTCGATTGAATATTACAGTGTCTACATTTGGCCTCTGCAGTATTTCTGGTTTGTCGTACATGTTTTAATGAATGCCATTCAAAATACTACGTGTCAAAGTTACAAGCAAACGAGTGGATCATGTGAAATTGTCGCAGCTCCCCTGCACTGTCGCAGGGAAGCTTTATTTGCAAAAGAAAAAAAAAAAAAAAACAATAGTTGTGGCGATTATTATTATTATTGTCATTATTATTATGGGTTGTTTGGAAGAATTCTCAATTCGTCCTTGTGGACCTGTTGCGATTTCGTCTCGTTCACATGTCTGGTCAGTTTAGTTTTGCAGGATGTGCTATTGTTATTTAATTTTTGAAATAAACTAAAACACTTTTAGTAGTTATTATAATTATCATTATTATTACTAGTTTTACTATATCCTATTACTATCATTACTCTATTATTGTTATTACGGTGATTATTACTGTGTATTATTATTATTATTATTATTATTATTATTATTATCATTATTATCATTATTATCATTATTATTGTTGTTGTTGTTGTTGTTGTTGTTATTATCATTGCGTGGTTGTTTGGGCAATTTTTGTCTGTCATTAAGGACCAGTTATGATTATTGTTGTTATTATTAATATTATTGCGATAATATCCTTAAGGACCTGTAGAGATTTTCAACTACTCTTATTCTTATTTCTTATAACTAGTATGATTATGACTATAATTATGTAGTTGTTGTCAGAGCTGATCCCTGATGGAGTCCCACCTACACCCTGAACTTCTCTCTTACCCCTACAGCACACCGTACCACTGTCTCATAGCGAGCATACATGTCCTGCACCAGTCTAACATACTTCTCTGCCACTCCAGACTTCCTCGTACAATACCAGAGCTCCGCTCACACCGTACAGCACACCCTATCACTGTCTTACAGCGAGCATACATGTCCTGCACCGGACTTCTCTTCCACTCCAGACTTCCTCATGCAATACCAGAGTTCCTCTCTTGGCACCTTGTCATATGCTTTTTCTAGGTCTACAAAAACACAATGCAGCTCCCTCTGGCCTTCTTTGTACTTTTCTATTAGCATTCTAAGAGCAAATACTGCATCAGTAGTACTCTTTCTAGGTATGAAGCCATACTAGTACTCACAAATGCTGACTTCTACTCTCAGTCTAGTTTCCACTACTCTTTCCCATAACTTAGTTGTCTTGCTCATCAACTTTATCCCTCAGTAGTAGCAGCAATTCTGCACATCCCCCTTATTCTTAAAAATAGGCACCATCACACTTTGTCTCCGTTCTTCAGGTATTTTCCCACTCCTTAAGAATGAAGACGAAGTGTGATGGTGCCTATTTTTAAGAAAAAGGGGGATGTGCAGAATTGCCACTCAGCCATTCACATATTCTTATTGTTGATGTGTTACTATTACAATTACCATCGTTATTATTACTATTTATTTTAAGCCATTCACTCTCTGTAACCCACGTCATTGAGAAGCAAAAATTCAGTCACGCATTCATTCATTCACGCATGAAATGGAAAGATAAACCATTCATAGAAACAGCAGCCGTTCACCCTCTCATCAAAACAAATATTCACTCGTCCACACTTTAAATTCACACTGTCGTTCACATTTTCATTGCTGATGAATATTCACTCTGTCACACATTCACAATCGTGCTCTCTCTCATTCACGTCGTGGCGATTTAGGTTAGAGAACGTTGGTTTTTATTAAACGATTCATTTGCAGGAGCTGAATTGTCTGGAACTGGTCCATTTAATGCTGAGTTTTTTTCTTTGTCATTTTTTTTTTTTTTTTTGCAAATAACCAAGGGCACGCTGCAGACAAAAAAAAAATAAAATAAAAATGAAGATATTACAACCCGGCGACAGATGACATTCGGCGCCGAGAGCGACTCGGCAGTCGCAAGTTAAATGAATAGCGTCTGTTTGATCTGCTAATTATCACCCGCTGAAATCCCAAACCCCTATTACATCAAATTACAGAATTTGGAGACATTATTACTCAGAAACATACAGCCGCCACCGACTTCCACCTTTTCATTTCAATTTTTTAATCTTTACCGGAAAACAAAGCTGCGCCAGGTCTGACAATACAGATATCTTTTTATTTATTTATTTATTTATTTCCCAACGCAGCATAGTTTATTTGTCGCTGCGACGGATTTCCAAATAATGTTAATTAAATGGAAAAAGACGTCTTATCCGTTGCCTTCGGTCCCATGTGTCTCCGAGGCCCCGGAGTGATAGGACACGCCGTCTCTTAACATTAATGATACCAATAATTGAATAACTAATTCACCAGTGATTGGTGGGGGAATGTAGCTTTGCTGCGCTGGCAAGGAAGAGAACACGGACCAGTCGAAAATACTGAGTGCCAAACTGTAGCTTTCATACAGAGGACTTCCATGTTATGGAAAAATTGGCATGTAGATTGATGTGCAGTGTCGTGCAGTCAGGGGAGGCAGGAGAGTCCGTGCCTCACTTGACATTTTTGGAAAGAAAAAATGCAAAATTAAAGAAAAAAATAATGGTTATGTTTATCAGTGATTTGCACTCCTAAAGTATTTTTCATGTGACTTTTATGACATGAAAAATATATATTGTTATAAAATGCAATATAATGAATCTTGTTTTTTATTCAAAAAACACGTACGATGAGGCAGCAGACTGTTGAGCCTCAACGTAGATCGCAACAACTGACCGCTGCCATGCGCTGCCATTTTGCTGTCGCTATTAAAATGTTGAAATACTTTTGCTATATGAACTTTATTTCCAATGTAAAGTGTTTTTTTGTCAGCAACTGTATGAGTGTTTCTGGTGTCTTGATCATTAAACGTAAAGAGCCACTAAGTGAGGCATGTGGCTCTCCTGCCTCAAGGTAGGGGGTGCTTGTCATTCCGGGGATTCCTCCTGCGACTGCTCGGCTGCAGAATACAGTGACAGCAAGCTGGAGAATCCCATTGATTTAATTAAAAGTACTTTTTTGCGTGCTACAGTTTGTATTTGTGAAGAAAGGTGATATGAGATTTCAAACATAATTCATTAACCGTTGCAAATCAAATAGCGAAGAAGCTACTCTGCAGGGTTCATATGTTTGTAAATCTGATTCCGTATGGAGTTTCCATGTTCTCTCTGCTTCTGCTGGGGTTCCTCCGAGTTCTCCGGGTTCCTCCTCCGATCCAAAAACATCCAGGAGGTCCATTGAAGACCCTCCATTGTCCGGAAGTGTGAACAAAAGAGAGTATTGTTGTATCAGAATAAGAATTAGAGAAACTGTATTCATCCTCAGAGCGTCTAGCACAGCAACCTAGAGCAGATCCAACATCTATAAATAGATAAAATAAAATAAATAAATAAACAAAAATAAAATAAAAATAAGAATAAACTATCGAATAAAAGGTTAAATAATACCAAAATGAGACAAAAATAGAGCGAAAATAAAATGAAAAATAAACCCCAACATCTGTAAATTATCTGCAGTTCTGTGTGAAATGAGTGAATGGTTGTATTTCTCCATATGAAGCCTGAATGAATGAGTGAATATCTATTTAAATGACATGTAAATGATAAGGTGAATGGTTTTATGTCTCTTAACAACAATATCATACTGACAAAAATAAAATATGCCGGTGTAAATTTACCGACAGGGAGGAATTAATTTTATTTAAAAAGAACTCATGACTATCTGTTCAGTTAACATTTCTGTTGAAGTAGTGGCGGAAAATAACCAAATAAATATATGTTTACAAAAAAGGCCACATTTGTTTATAAATTGCATGTTGTAACATGAGATATTTACACAGAAACATTTTGTTTTTTAAATTTTAATTAAGTACATACTGGTAACATCCACAAATACGTACTGGAAATGATTTTTTTCTGACAGTGCCTGTAACACAGCTGATAATAGTATAATAATAATAATAATAATAATAATAATAATAATAGATAAATAAATAACACAAGAAAAAGTCCATCCGTTCGCTTTCTCTTCCCCCTCCGCGATAAAAAACGTTAAAGTCGTCTTCATCTGCGTCGGAATCGAACAGGCTCAGAATTTCACGGGAATTTCATCGGTCCGATGTGACGAGGCTAAATGTTTCGGTGGCGCGAAGCCTCGGAAAATCATTAAATTAGTCGTAGTTTGAGCCGCAGCGTTCAAAGCGTGAGGAAAAAGTAACGGCTTCGTAAAACGTTCGAGGCCCTTTGCTTTTTCTGCAGAACTCCGGCGCCGACCTCTAGCCCGCTTCCTTCCCGTGCAGCGGCGCTCGGTGAAACTCCGAGATCATTTAGAAGATCGGAATTATTAATCGCGGAGGGAGGAATCGGCCCGCTTCTTTGACGCTTTTATCACCGACGACTAGGTTGTTTACAGATGTTGGAAATCTTATCAGTAAATTAATTAGTTTTAGGTTAATGGATGTTGATCACATTAAACGCGCCTCCTCTTGAGTCCTGCTAATTCCGGGTAAATATTAATTGGATGTGTTTTTTGTTCCCTGTGATTGACGGGAGCCACTTTATCTTTTTTAACTCCAAGACTTCTCAGACAGGCAGGAGGTGAGGGTTTGGCTGCAAAAAAAATGTAAATATCAGAGAAAAATACATTCATAAAGACATAAAGATAGATACATTTTATGTAAATAAATAAATGATCCCGGACGTAAATATATAAATAATTCCAGAAATAAATCAATAAAAACAGAAATATATACATGAATAAACGCATCAAAATAAATACTTATAAAATATATAATAACGTAGTATTTTCAATTATGTAAATAAATAAATGATTCCAGAAATAAATTACTACATACAGAAATAAATACATGAATGGACACTTAAAAATGAATATATGTAAAATTAATTATAACATATTATTTTCAAATAATATAAATAAAAAAATGATTTCAGAAATAACTAACAAACCAAACCAAAAAAATATATTCATAAATATGCATGAATAAAAACATAAAAATAAATACTAAATAAATTAAATAACATACTATTGTTTCATAATATTGATTAATAAATTATTCCAGACATAAATGAATAGATAGATAGATAGATAGATAGATAGATAGATAGATAGATAGATAGATAGATAGATAGATAGATAGATAGATAGATAGATAGATAGATAGATAGATAGATAGATAGATAGATAGATAGATAGATAGATAGATAGATAGATAGATAGATAGATAGATAGATAGAAAAAAAAATGCACAAAAACTTTCTTGTTGAAATCTTCTTGTCATGGCAACTGGATATGAATTTTTTTACTTGTTTTCTTCAGAAGCTTCTCCAGTTCGAATAACCTGTGGGGAGTTTCCTAATATACCTGCCAGGGTTTTCGGCGGGTCGAGGTTATGGTGGTTCATAACCTAAATGGAAGAGTTGATCGGCAGAAAACTATTCAATTTAATGAAGACAAAAACTTCTTCAAGTGAAGAAATTCAAGTCCGGTTACCACAAGAAGATTTCGACGGGAATTCACCATGACCTGGAGGACTTAGACCCTCCAAAGACACACACAAATAATAAATAACATTTTATTATTAACATTTCATTGAATACAAATAAGTAATTCCAGAAATAAGTTGAAATAAATAGATAAACCCCAAAATAAATACATAAATAATCACGGAATAATTCAACAAAAAAATAATTCCAGAAATCAGTTGAAATAAATAGATAACCCCCAAAATAAATAGATAAATAATCATGGAATAATGCAACAAAAATTATTCCAGAAATAAGTTGAAATAAATAGATTAACTCCAAAATCAATATCTAAATAATCATGGAATAATTCAACAAAAAAATAATTCCAGAAATAAGTTGAAATAAATAGATAAACCCCAAAATAAATAACTAAATGCTCACAGAATAATTCAACAAAAAAATAATTCCAGAAATAAGTTGAAATAGATAGACAAACCCCAAAATAAATAACTAAATAATCACAGAATAATTCAACAAAAAAATAATTCCAGAAATAAACTTGGAGCTGTATGTAAAGCCCTCAGACGGTCCACAAACCACTTTCCGCGACAACACGTTTTACATCCCAAGGCTTCCACATACTTACCGTAAACATTACGGCAAATTGTTCATCCCGAAGCCTCATTCCCGAGCCCACATGGGTGTGGAGATTGTAAATTTGCGATTTCACAGCAATAATGTTCCCGGTGTGATTCCTGCGACCCGCCGGCTTCCCTTCATGTGTTTCTCCTCATGAATAAATGAATGAATGGATGGATGGGTGGATGATAGATGGGCTTGCCGTTTTTTTTTTTTGTTTTTGTTTTTTTTTTAAGACGCTTTCGTCCCCATTCGAATCGCGAATGAATCTTTAAACGCGCAATGCGGTCGAGAAGATCGGCTTTTTCGTTTACGGGTGATCACATTAGGTTTGCGTCCAATCTCACGGTTCACCCCGGGTGGAATTCGGACGCCCGTAATTTGGTTTCCCGCTCCGCGGAGTCGTGCGGTTTCGAATGAGAATCCAGGAATCGGGGCTCCTCTCCGGCCTGCGGTTGCAATCCTTCCCCTTCCGTCCATCCCATAAACGGACACTCGGAAAATCAATTTATTTCGACAGCCTGACCTCTGGGCTTCCCCCCCCGAGCCCCCCGCCGACGCCCCCCGGAGAGTCGCCCTCCTGCCCCGACTAAAAAGAAAAAAAAAACACGGGTATAGCGATAAAATAAATACTACCATGGCGAAAAACCCCGAAGTGCTGTTTCGTACATACAAATACTCGGACTCTGCCGCCGGCAGAAGTTCCACCAACACACTTTTTAAATGGAGAGCCGGACCCTCTCCTCCAGAGGCGGCATGAGATCGTGCGCATGGGACTGACCTTTAGTGTGTGTGTGTGTGTGTGTGTGTGTGTCCTTAATTTGAAACTGGTGCACGGATCAATAGTCCATTTGCTCTGTATGATACAATTTATAAAGCCTTGTAGCCCGGTTATAGCATTTGATTTTCGGGGTTTGGACAAAAAAACAGACACAATCTGGAGCACTTAGATGGAGTCAGTCTCTGCACGGCACCGGGGTACATTCATCCGTTCATTCATTCCTGTCCTGCACACACACACACACACACACACACACATATACATACACACACGGTCGATATTGGATTTGAGGCGGGGTTTAACCCGGCCCGTCCACCTGTCAATCACACGCCTCCCATCGAGATATCCCGCTCGCTCTCTGTCTTATAGCAAATAGCATCGATGCTAATGTCGAAATCTTCTCGCCGTGGCAACCGGACTTGAATTTCTTCACTTGGAGATGTTTCAGCCCTCATCCCAGAGGGTTCTTCTCCTCTCATGGCTTTTGGGGAGTTTCAGAATATAATCTAGCAGGGTTTCTGGGGCAGATCTAGGTTATGGTGACTTGTTGTATATGGAAGAGTTAATGTGCAAAAATTACCTCTGTGGGGGTTGTTATGCTTTTGACAGCAAAAGTTGGGAATTACCTGAATGTGAGACATTATTTTTTTATTTTATTTTATTTTTTCTATAGATACTTAATAAATCAATATTCTTTATATATTTAGAATTCATAGTTTATTTTGGATTCTCCACTATTAATTATTCATTTATTTATTTTTTTATAGATACTTAATAAATTAATATTCTTTATACTTTTAGAATTCATAGTTTATTTTGGATTTATTTTGGGATGAGGCCTGATATGTCTTCAAGTGAAGAAATTCAAATCCAATCGGTATGACAGGAAGATTTTGAGAATTTTTTTTTTTTGTATATTTCATTTTTATGCATTTATTAATGCATTTAATTCTGTATTTACTTGTCTATTTCTTGAATTATTTATTTCTTTATATTTTTCTGGAATCTACAAGTAAAGAATTCATGTCCAGTTGCCACAACAAGTTTAGGACACTACAATATATATATATATATATATATATATATATTTTTTTTTTTTTCTATTTCATTGTATGTATCTATTTTTGTATTTCCTTATATTTGTCTGGAATTATCTATTTTTAAAATTATTCATTGAATCATCAAGTCAAGAAATTTATGTCCAGTTGCCAACACAAGAAGATTTGGTCATTTTTTCTATTTTTTTCTTTGTTTTTATTTTTATGCCTTTAGCAATGCATTTATTTCTGTATTTCCTCAATTATTTCCGGAATCATGTATTTTTAAAATTATTTCTAAAATCATCAAGTGAAGAAATTCATGTCCAGTTGCCACAACAAAAAAAATTTGAAGAATTTTTTGAGGATACATATTTAAGCATTTATTTTTGTATTTCCTTTATTTATTTCTGCAACTATCTATTGCTTTAATTATTTCTGAAATTTTCAAGTGAACAATTCATATCCAGTTACCATGACAAGAAGATCAGGACAACACATTTATATTTTTTCTATTTATTTTTATGTATTTATTTCTGTATTTCCTTATTCATGAATGGGATTATATGTATTTCTAAAATTATTTCTGGAACCATCAAGTTAAGAAATGTACATCCAGCTGCCAACACAAGAAGATTTGGACATTTTTTTTTTTTTAATTATTTTCATGCCATTAGTAATGCATTTATTTCTGTATTTCCTTATTTATCCCGGAATTATGTATTTTTAAAATTATTTCTGGAATCATCAAGTGAAGAAACTCAGTTGCCCCGGCAAAAAAAAAAAAATTCAACAAGAATTTTTTGTGGATATATTTTCATGCATATATTAATGCATTCATTTCTGTATTCACTAATCTATTTCTTGAATTATTTATTTCTTTACATTTTTCAGGTGAAAAAAATTCATGTCCAGTTGCCATGACAAGATGACGTGGCCAAGACTTCACCCTGACCCGGACGCCTGAGAACCTCCACAGACATGCTAATGGTAGCATCCCTGCAGAGGCTCACGGGAGTGTTTTTGTCAAATATTCATGCTGTGTCAGTGTTTGGACGCGCTTATATCAGTAAACAACCGTGTCTTCTCACCTGCTAAATATTCATCCACCTTCTAACTCCACTGTCTGGAGCTCCTCATCTTTTCATCCGCCGTCTGGGCTCCCCGACGTCTCCTCGCCGCTCCGGCCGACGTCACCTCTCGGCCTCGAACCGTCCGCTCTCGTATTTCTTCTTCTCCTGAACCTGATCAGAGCAGAACTTCCTTCCCGGCCGCCGCACGTACGTGCAGACCTTTAGCCCCGCCGAGATATCCAGTTTCTTTTTCTAAATATTTTTTTGGGGTCGTAGTTTCTGTGTTTTTTTTTTTTTAATTTTTTTTATTTATTTATTCTCTATTTACTTATTCTTTATTTATTCTCAGCTGGCATCGGATGAGAGGCGGGGCTAAATGTGGACGGCTCGCCTGTCAATCACAGAGCCGAGCGAAGGGACGACCAATCAGTCACTCTCTTGTTGGCCCGGGGAGAACCCAGGTAGGAGAACATGGAGAGGATCCAGTCGGGAAAGCATGGAGGTAATCCATGCAGGAGATCATGGAGAGAACCAGAGTTGGACAACATGGAGAGAACCCAGATGGAGAACATGGAGAGGAAAAATGTAGGGGAACGTGGAGAGGATCCAGGTAGGAGAACATGGAGATATTTTATGCAGGAGATCATGGAGAGGACCAAGGTGGGAGAACATGGAGAGAACCTATGTAGGAGAACATGGAGAGGGTCCATGTAGGAGAAAGTGGAGATAATTCAGGTAGAAGAACCTGGAGAGAACTCAGATAGGAGGACATGGAGAGAACCCAGATGGAATGCTTGGTGGTCTTCAATGAACCTGCTGACTGTGGACTGCAGGAGGAAGATGGGGAACGTGGAGGGAACCCTTGGAGGAGAAGATGGGGAGGATCCAGGGAGGAGAACATGGAGGGGATCAAGGAAGGAGAACATGGGGGGAACCTTTGTAGAAGAACGTGGACAGGATCCATGTAGGAGATCATGGAGGGGATCCAGTCAGTAAAGCATGGAGATATTGTATGCAGGAGATAATGGAGAGGACCCAAATGGAGAAGATGGAGAAGAACCGATAGGAAAATGTGGAGAACCCAGATGGAGAACATGGAGAGAATCCATGTAGGAGATCATGGAGAGACACCGGATAGGAGAGCCTGGAGTGAACCAAGGTAGGAGAACGTGGAGAGGATCCAGTCAGGAAAGCATGGAGATATTTTATGCAGGAGATCATGGAGAGGACCGAGATGGAGAACATGGATTGGGTCCATGTAGGAGAAAGTGGAGAGCATTGAGGTAGAAGTTCCTGGAGAGAAGCCATATAGGAGAGACGGAGAGAATCCATGTAGGAGAACATGGAGAGAAACCAGATAGGAGAGCCTGGAGAGAACCATGGTAGGAGAACATGGAGAGGAACCAGGTAGGAGTACCTTGAGAGGATCCACTCAGGATGGCATGGAGATATTTTATGCGGGAGATCATGGAGAGGACCAAGGTGGGAGAACCTGGAGAGAACCCAGATGGAGAACCTGGAGAGAACCCAATAGCAAAATATGGTGGGGATCCAGTCAGGAAAGCATGGAGATAATCCATGCAGGAGAACATGGAGAGAACACCGTGTGGACCTTTGCCAGGAGAACCTTCTTTCTGCAAGACATGTTTCACCTCCACGTCAGGTTCTTCCCTTCACCTCCCAAACAAACCCAACTGCGTTTCTGGAAATTATGGTTTCATCCAAAGCCTGATGTTCTAGCATCCTTTGAGCATCCATTGAAGGTCCACCCCTGGTTGCCTCCTGCAGACGTGTCTTCTCCTTGTGCTTGAAAAAGTTGGACCTGATAAAAGTTGAGGACGGCGAATTAAACATCTCGGCCCTTTTCTCCCCCTCAACTTGTTCCAGATGTTTCCTGGCGCCACCTGTTCAATCCAGATGTTTTTTCTTCTCCTTCATGGAAAACAACAACAACAACAACAATGTTCCTTATTTCTTTGCCAAGACAGATTTTTTTTTTCTAGAAAATACCAGATGATCACGTCTGAGAATAAAACCCAAGACCCCGCAGATGTTCTGGTTTAATAATTCCGTCTCCTTTCCATCCGCCATACGGACGCGCCTGCAGATTAACCTTTACCGGCCAAACCCAACGTGGAGATTTACACTCTTTTTACCATTTTCTTTCATTTTTTTTTATTATTATTTTTTTTTAATAACACCTCACCCATGCTTAAAAAAAGCACGGGTGGAAAAAAAAAAGCATGCTTAAAAAATACAAATGAATGCAAAACAATAAATAATTACATTTTTAGTTCTATAAAAAAATATAAAATAATAGAAGAATAAATTCTGCCTTAAATCATCCAATAATGGGTAGATTTCAATTCACACAGTGGAAATTGGACTGAGCAGAAGAGGCAGATAAGCGATAAATGATATATGTTTAAACATCAATGAATAATAAAAAAATATAATAAAAAAAAAATGAGACTTGTGTGCCTTATCGCAAAACAAATACAAATAAGTGGATAAAAAAATAAAAATAAATAATAATAATAATAATAATTCAATAATAATAATAATGATGATAATAATAATAATATCAATGATTCAATACTAATACTACTAATAATAGTAATAATAATGATAATGATAATATTACTACTACTACTACTACTTCTAATAATAATAATAATAATAAATAAAACAAATAATAATAAATATAATTTATTATATACACAAAGTGCGGGCAGACTTATTTGATATTATTTGCGATGGTATTAATTGTGCATTGCTTTTCATTTCAATCCATTTTGGAAGCTAAATAGTAACAACTAGCTTTTATAGAAATACATCGGAGTGAATTTCCCCGGTGTCGCGGCGAACCCTCGAGGAGGCGGCGACCCCAACGTTCGGCGAGTTTGCCGAACACGCCGACCGTCTGCGTTTAATGGACGCCGCGGTGCCTCTTTCTCCGAACGCCTTTCCACGCCGTTACGGTTATTAAGGCTTGAATGAGACAGGGGAAGGTCATAGGTGCTCCGCTCAATCGCCAAACTGTCACCAGGGATCGGTCGAGGAGTCAAAAACTTCCACCGGTAATGAAAAGCGTCTCAAAAGCGTCGCTTTCGGCGGAGTCCTTGACCTTTCCGTCGCTGTTTTTCGCCGCCCCGCTCGGAGCGGCGCCCGTTTTCGGGGCTGTTTGGTATTTCACCCGACGAACGCTGCGCGATAAGATACCGCGGACCCCCCCGCCCACTTCCCCGGCTGGCAAGGTTGGTGGAATATTCATGTAAGAGGCATTATCTGCGTCGTCCTCTCCCGCTCTTGTTTTATTAGCCGCCTCCCCCATGATTTATTCACATCTTGTGTTTTCTCTCTTGTCAAAGGCTCAGCTCGGCTGTGCCAATTTGAATTATTCATCCAGGTGTTATCTACCTGTCACAACTATATGCTGCTAATCTCAAGGAACACAATACACCCCCTCCCCCCTCCAAACACACACACACACACACCTCTATCTGACAAGGTTCTGAATAATGGAGGCAGTCTGAGACGGCGAACGGTTAGACGGAGAAATTAAGCCGGTGTTTTCCCGGAAGAAGGCGGAGGAGGAGGAGGGGGAGCTAGCAGGACGCCACAGACCACGATTCCTAATATCTACGGCCGCCGCCGCCGCCGTTTTCGCAATCGTACCAGGACGCGTCGGGATCGTCGTCGACCCGCGGCGAAGCTCGTAAAGCGACCGCGTGACCGATGAGCTCGGCTGTTTAGCCCATCTGCTTTGGGGCGGCGTGCTCGGGCCGGCGCGCCGCCATGTTTCATCTCACTTAAGAGCAACGGCATCTGGGCGGGCATAAATCTTTCAAGGCGGAAACAATATGAAACAGTTTTTCTCCTTAAATATTGATCGGCGTTCTTTGAAGCTTCCTTTATTTTTCTGACACGCCGCCCCTCGCCGCCGTGCCATGAGAGGTCCCGCGGCGGGATGCATAAACTGCCGCGAACGGAAAGAAGACCCACGGCTCCCTTTGTGTTGTTTTTTTTCTCGAACTTCACGGCGTGTTATGAAGACAGAACGGCGAGGAGCCGGGCGGCGACCCTGCGCGTCCTGAAAAGACGAAAACTGGGTTTGAAAGGGAAAACAATTGACTGCTTTCGGAGCCGGCGAGGAGGAAAATACGGCTCTTTGGCCGTCAGAAACCTGGATTCATTCGCTCATCCGTCTTCTGCGACGCTTTCCCAACATATGGAGACTTACAATTCACACATTCACACATCGTCTGGAAACGTATTATATTTCCATACATTAGCATACCGTACGCGTACCATATGCTATGATGGTACTACTTGTACTACTGGTACTACTAACAGTGGATTTATTCATTCACAGTGGATCCACCTTCTCCATCTAACCCTATTCTCTGGATCCTCCTCTCTGACACCGACTAACTTCATATCTTCTCTCACGACGTCCATAAATCTTCTCTTTGGTCTTCCTCTAGACCTCCAATTCCAGCATCCATCTACCAATATATTCACTCTCCCTCCTCAACCATGACCCAACCATCTCGGACCTTCTCTCCAAAACATCTACCGTGTGTTGTCCCTCTGATGGACTCATTCCTGGTCCTGTCCGTCCTGGTCGCTCCCAAAGAGAACCTCCACATCTTCATCTCTGCGACCTTTAGCTTTGCCACCTGTCTTTTGGACATTGTCACTGTTTGTAGAGCATACAGCATCACTGGACTTGCCACTTTCTCCTCCTTTCATTCTGGTTGATAGTCTTCTATCTCTTCATACCTCTGACACTTTTCTCCGCAAATGCCAACCTGCTTGAACCTGTATCTTTACCTCTTCTTCCCACTTGCCATTGCTCTGGACTGTTGACCCAAAGTACTTGAAATCCTCCAGCTTCTTGATCTCCACTCCCTGTAGCCTCACCTGGGTTCCCCTCATTCACACTCATATATTCTGTCTTCCTACAATGCACCTTCATTCCTTACCTTTCCAAAGCATACCTTCACCTCTCTGGATTTTCCTCGACTCTTTCCCTGCTCTCACAACAGATCACAATGTCATCTGCAAACATTATGGTCCATGGAGATTCCTGGTTGGTCTGTCCATCACCACTGTGAACAAGAAGGCGCTCGGAGCTGATCCCTGACGGAGTCCCACCTCCACCTTGAACTTCTCTGTTACACCTACAGCACACTTCACCACTGTGTCACAGTGAGCATACATGTCCTGCACCAGTCACTTCCTCATACAATACCCGAGTTTCTCTCTTGGCACCCTGTCGAATGTTTTTTGTAGGTCTACAAAAGCCCATTGCAGCTCCCTCTGACCTTTTGCACGACAGTGTACAAAATAAAAAAAATCAAATTACACATATTTATACACTTCAGTCTTCATGCCATCAACTGTTTGTCATCTTTCCACCTCACCAATAGTTTGTATCTGTGTGCACTTTATACTTTACACCTTATAGTTTAATGTGTACTGTTTAATGTAAAAGCGCACTTCCTGGAAAATGCTATTTTGATTTTTTTATTTAGCAAACCAAGTGAAAAATGTAACATTTCATACGGTTTCTCTCCCCACAATACCACGTTTAGAGGGAAAAAAACAATATTGGCCGAAGGCGACGCCCGCGGTCTTGCCCTTTGCACGGACGACTAAAAGACTTTTAGAAACATTAACAGCAAAGCGTAAATCGCCGATCCATTTCCTGCTTCTGGAATGCAGGGTGACTTTTCAAAATTCATCCCCGACGGAACACCGGTTATTTCCGCGACCGCTTTCTCCTTCCGTTGCAACACACCTACTTTGGGAACGTTCCAGACTGAGCTGTTTTGTTGCGGTTGTTAACCCGTCATCCCGTAATAACCCTCCCGAAAGTTTTAGTTTTCTAAACTGCGGGTGTTTGCGCGGTGCGCTCGCCGACACGCCGGTCAAGGTCGTTACGTTTATTCGCCTCAAGTCACCGAAAGACGACAATGCACAGACGCGTGATCGGATCTGATCGGTGTCTCGTCTGCGCTTTGATCGATTTCTATTTTGGGAATCGATCAATGTCTGCAACCCCTTTGGGAAAGCAGGCGAGAAGAATATTTAGTTTCCCCTTTTTTTTTTATTTTTATTTTTTTAGTCGAATCCTCTCGTGAGTTGTTAATTACACTGTGTCATCGGTGAACAATATAATCATGTTTTCGGTTGAACTGAAAAAAATAAGACATGAGATGAAGTTAATCGGCAATTACAGCGTAGCGATACTATTTGATTAGATCGGAAGTTTGAGTGAAATTAAAAGAGCAACGTTTTCTGCTGAAATTATTAGCTGAATTAATCAAATGTGACATTTTGGCAAGTTTAGTTATTTATTTCTTCTCCTTTTTTTGGATCCCTATTCCTTAAAAAATATATTTTTTTTCTTTCTGTCAGCATCACTTTGGACTGTCAGCGTTTGATTGAAACAGGCTGCTTGTTTTGCTGTTTTACTTTATAATCAGCATTCATTCATTCATTCCTTCACGCAACTGGCCTTCCCTAGCTGTCATTGGACGAGAGGCGGGGCCACCTATGGTGACGTGCAGCCATTGGTCCTCTCATTTCTACTTCAAATAAAGAAAAGCAACCATTGGCTCCCTCCCCATAGGCATCTTCATTCATTCATGATTCTTGACGATTTATAAAAAACATTCACTCATTCATCCATGCTTTATATAGAGGCAAAGGAAATTCACTCATACATATATAGGGATGAAAAATTAATTAATGCTTAATATAGAATCATTTAATAATTCACTCATTCAGCCATGCTTCATGTGAAAACATTAAAACCTTCACTTATTCATCCATGCGACATATAGAGGCATCATTCATCTATGCTTCTTTCAGAAACATTACAAAAATCTGTCATTCATCCATTATTTCTATAGAAACATAAAAATAATCAGTCATTCATCCATGCTTTTTATATTGAAATGCAACCATTCACTCATTCATCCATTCTCTCTATAGAAACATATAAAAAAGTCATTCATTTATCAATGCGTCATATAGAAACCTTAAAAAATCACTCATTCATCCATTCTTTCTATAGAAACATACAAAAAGTCACTCATTCATCCATGCTTCATATAGTGAAATACAACCGTTCACTCATTCGTCCACGCTTCTTTTAGAAACATTGAAAAAAATCACTCCTTCATTCATTTCTTCTATAGAAAGATACAAAAAAATCACTCACTCATCCATGCTTTTTATAGGGAACTGCAACCATTCATTCATTCAGCCATGCTTCATATAGAAACAAAAATCCCTCATTCATCCATTCTATCTATAAAACATAAAAATTCATTTATTCATCCATGCTTCTTTTAGAAACATTAAAAAAATCAGTCATTCATCCATACTTCTTATTGAAACATACAATCACTCATTCATCCATGCTTCTTATCGTGAAATGCAACCTTTCACTCATTCATCCATGCTTCATTTAGAAACATAAAAATCACTCATTCATCCATGCTCTTTATATTGAAATGCAAACATTCACTCATTCATCCATTCTCTCTAAAGAAACATATCAAAAAGTCATTCATTCATCCATGCGTCATATAGAAACCTTAAAAAATCACTCATTTATCCATTCTTTCTATAGAGACATACAAAAAATCACTCATTCATCCATGCTTCATATCGTGAAATACAACCTTTCACTCATTCGTCCATGCTTCTTTTAGAAACATTAAAAAAATCACTCCTTCATCCATTTCTTCTATAGAAAGATATAAAAAAACACTCATTCATCCATGCATTTTATAGAGACATTAAAAAGTCATTCATTCAGCCATGCTTCATATAGAAACAAAAATCCCTCATTCATCCATTCTATCTATAAAACATAAAAATTCATTTATTCATCCATGCTTCTTTTAGAAACATAAAAAAAAACAGTCATTCATCCATACTTCTTACAGAAACATACAATCACCCATTCATCCATGCTTCTTATAGTGAAATGCAACCATTCACTCATTCATCCATGCTTCATTTAGAAACATAAAAATCACTCATTCATCCATGCTCTTTATATTGACACAAACAACTATTCACTTTCACAGACAGAGATATACATTTCTTACATTTACCACCATTCACTCTTTCATCCTGACTTCTGGACAAAGCAGCAAACCTCCTGTGTGTTTTCACACCGTGTGAGGAACCCGGAGAACCCTGAGGAACCTCACGCAGACTCGTGGAGAACATGGAGCCTCCACACAGATGTGTGGGAATCCAACCAGGGACCTTCTCGCTGTATCTCCGCGCTGCCCCACTTTATCATAATTTCTTTTTAAATTACATTTTCAAAAGTTGGGATGTTATGTGCCGGTGCAGAGAGTATCCTCAGTGCTGCATACTCCATCCACACACACACACACACACACGCACACACGCTTCAATTTAACCGCTGTGCAGCAGTTTTTGATTTATATCAAACGATGCAAGACACAACTTGCACAAGCCGATGCCTGCGCATTATTTCCCGTGATGGGCGAGGATCATCTCCCCCGTCCGCACCAGACGGCCGCCACGTGTTTTCTAACTGCGGGAAACGTAATAACAAAAGTTGGAGTGCTGAGAAGAAAACACCGATTGACGCCGGCATCGCTTCTCCCTCACCGTTGTCCAGATTCTCCTCTTCTGGATTTGGTATTTATCACTGTTAAACCGGAATGCGAACGTTTCTTTTGCATATCTTATTTTTTCTTCAAGTCCCCCCTGAAGCCAACTTGGCGAAAAAAAAAAAAAAAGGGGTAAGATTGTTCAATTTGTCGTGGGGACTTTGGAAGTGTCATTTTTTTAAAAAATGTCGAGGCTGAAGAAAATCCTTTCGAGAAAAAATGAAATATATTAAAAGAGAAGACAATTGGATTGAAAATGGTGTGGTGCATTGGGAAAAAAAAGAAACTTGGAAAATAAAATGTTTGAGGATATTTAAAAAAAAATAATACCGAGAAAAAGAGTTGAATGTGAATGAGGTTCAAAGAGACGAGATACAATAAAGCAAACGTAAAAAGATACATATGGATGAGCACTGGGAATAAATATAAACATTTTAGAATATTTGCATGCTTTTCATATTTAAGTGCTGATTAAAATTCAGCCTCGGGTAAATATGCAGGAGAAAAAAGAACCAAAGAGAAGTTTGAGTCACTTTTTCCAGGTGTATTCATTCATTCATTCAATCGGTAAAGCACGTATCACCTATCCCAGCTGTGATTGGTCGAGAGGGCGGGACCGGTTGCTAGGCAATCGCACACAGATGTACCACTATTCACCCTCTCATTTTAATATCATACAGAAATAAAAAAAAAAATATATATATATATTTATGCATCTTATACAGATATATGAGGATTCACGTTCTCATTGACGTGTTAATTTAGGGTCTTCTGCACATTTTTGGACTGTTGGTGGAAACCAGCCGTGCTAAAAATGTATTTTTTTATATTTTCAGATGATAAATAAAGTCAGCTTTTTTTTTTTTTTTTCGCGCATCTGTAAAACAAAGGAGGGTAAGAGTCCCCCTGAGCAGCACGGCTCATTATCTGCTCCATTATTCCCAGAGCTTTTATTCTGAAGACCCCAGACACCCATCCCTCTTGCAAAATCACATTTTACTTTCTTTGTTATGTTTTAAAAATTGAGACCCAACTGGTTTTCTTCCAGCACGCACCCGTGCAGTCAATCCTTTGGCTTTTTTTCGCCGGTGGTGCAAAAGTAAACCGCAATCAAAAGCAATAAAAATAGATGTCTCGTCAAAATGGGTTATAAAATAAGTTTTTTTTTTTATTTTTTTATTCATTTTTTTATCACTCACTGTGTGCTTCGCTTGCAGAATAATTCTAAACGGGAACTTTTGTTTAGTCGGCCATTTCAGAACAAATCAGGGGGGAGGGTTTTAGCATCAGCATTAGCATTAGCATTAGCATTAGTAAGAGCATGGCTAATCTATTGAGCAGGAATGGTTGCATGTCACTATATGATGTGAAAATGAATAAGTGAATGGTGAAGGGTGAACCTCGCCTCTTGTCCAATGACTGAATGACTGGATGAATGAATGAATGAATGAATGAATGAATGAATGTAGTCGATAGATGTTTAAAAAAAGAAAAAATAAGAATTTTTTTGCACCACTGACAAATCCAGAAGCTCACATTTTGAGATGTTTGGTTGCTTTGAGAGCCTCAGAGTCCCCGTCTGCAGTCCTCTGCCATCACACCCAATTTTCCCTGAATTCTGCAGGAACTCCCTTTTTGTGGATCTGGTTCAATTCTGTAAGATACTAACTTGTACAGTTTTCTGGAAAATTGCACAGTCATAAAAAAAAAGAAAAAAAAAAAACAATCAACAAAACAAAAAACAAACGTCATGGTCTTTTTTTTTACAGGAAATGGATCAATACAGCGTCAATATAAATGGACTTCAGAAACCGAAGGCAGTAAAGATGAACTTTATTTAAAAAAAAAAATGTGTTTAAAGGTTATATGTATGCATATACACACATAGGAAGTATTTTAATTATGCTCTTTGTGAAGTTTTATGATTGTCATATACACACACATATATATACATATATATATATATATATATATATACATATGTGTGTATATGTGTGTGTGTGTGTTACCCCTGGCTGAACCGATTTGTTATGTACACTGCTCAAAAAAATAAAAGAAACACTAAAATAACACATCCTAGATCTGAATGAATGAAATATTCTTATCAAATACTTTGCTCTTGACATTGTTATATGTGCTGACAATAAAATCACACAAAAAAATAACAATGGAAATCAAATGTATGAACCCATGGAGGTCTGGATTTGGAGTCACACTCAAAATTAAAATGGAAAAACACTACAGGCAGATCCAACTTTGATTTTAATGTCCTTAAAACAAGTCAAAAATAATCCGTTTTGCTTCGTAAGATCACACAAGTGTGATTAACTTGGAGTTTCATTGTGTTATTTAAGTGTTCCCTTTATTTTTTCGAGCAGTTTATTTATTTCTATCCTCTGCTGTCACTTCCCTCCCAACCAGCAGAGGGAAGTCAAACCTGAAAAGGGATCGATCTTCAGGAAACACTTGACCGGTGGATCAGCTCACCTGGATCTGGGAGTAAAACTCACCAGGAGTGCACGGAGGTCTTCTTCCTCGTCTTCCCCACGTGAGTTTTTCTGTTTTTTTGTCTTTTTTTTAATCAAAGCGTGTACCGAAATTTGCGCTCCTGCCTTTTTGTGCTTGTGCAACGCTGCTTTCCATGCTAGCTGATTTCCTCCTGGTCCTCACCGGGAAGAGGTCGCTCCCTCTCGTATCCGTATCATCTTGGTTTCCGGTGCGTTTTGAAGTAACACGTCCCTGATTCAGCTTTTCTCTGAGTTTTGGTTTTGTCTGGAGAACCTTCCTGCCCAGTAGCGCCAAGTTGTAGCCTTTTTTTTTTTTTTTTTTCTTCACTAATGTTCCCCTATGTTGACTATGTTCCAGATCGTTCTGCCGGTCTGCTTTCTGCATGGAGATCGTTCCAAAAATCTCCTCAGAAAAAAAAAAAAATTCTCAGAAAATTAAAATATTGTGATGAATTTCTTTATCTTCTGTAATGCAACTAAAAAAAAACAAAAAAATACTTTTTCATGATATTCTAATAATGTGAGATATGATTTTTTGATTTTCTTAAAATGTAAGCCATAATCAGCAATATTAAAATAGTAAAAGGCTTGCAATATTTCAGTTGATTTTGAATGAATCCAGAATGTGTGACATTTTTGTTTTTTTAATTGCACTACAGAATAATGCGATTAAAAAAAAAAACAAAAATTACTTTTTCATGATATTCTAATATTTTGAGATAGGATTTCTGAGTTTTCTTATGATTTAAGCCATAATCAGCAATATTAAAATGATAAAAGGCTTGCAATATTTCAGTTGATTTTGAATGAATCCAGAATGTGTGACATTTTTGTTTTTTTTTAATTGCATTACAGAATAATGCAATTAAAAAAAAAAAACAAAATTTACTTTTTCATGATATTCTAATATTTTGAGATAGGATTTCTGAGTTTTCTTATGATTTAAGCCATAATCAGCAATATTAAAATAATAAAAGGCTTGCAATATTTCAGTTGATTTTGAATGAATCCAGAATGTGTGACATTTTTGTTTTTTTTTAATTGCATTACAGAATAATGCAATTAAAAAAAAAAAAAAAAAAATGACTTTTTCATGATATTCTAATATTTTGAGATAGGATTTCTGAGTTTTCTTATGATGTAAGCCATAATCAGCAATATTATTATTATTTTTTTAATATTAAAAGGCTTGCAATATTTCAGTTGATTTTGAATGAATCCAGAATGTATGACAGTTTTTTTTTTTTTTTAATTTGTAATTTTCTCAGACAGTCCTCTATATGTGGATGGTGCTTCTGCGGATACAACCCTCCTAGATATTACAAAATCTCCCATTTTTGAATGTGAGACCAATCCGATTGATTATCCCAATCCTCCCACCTCTGGCCGTGAAGCCATTACAAGCAGGTAATCCTTACCTTTATAGGTAATATTCTATAATGAATCATAATAGATGAAGCAATTACGTGTCTCCCCTCCCGTGTTTACAATATTCTGCATTTGCTTAACGGTTCTTTGCTTATCGCCCCCCTGTTTGCTTGCCACCTCAAATACCTCAAATAAAAACAAGCTTTAAATGTAGAGCACCGTTTCATGCAAATGTGAAAATAATTTATCCTGACGCGGACGCCTCCCCAAATGAATTACGCTCACTTCATTTTTTGTAATTATTGCGAAATGAAATAAAGAACAAAACCTCGGTTGAATTGAGATCGGGGGGAAAAAAAAAAAAAAAAGACCGTTCTTAAAATGCTTTTGTCTTCTCAAATACATTTTTAAAATAGTAAATGAGGCCGAGATCCAAGGTGAATAGTTCTGTGTTTGGCGTTTTCTTAAGGCTAAAAGAGACGAGCCGATATTCATGCATGCATCTCATCTTCGTCTGCGTCGGGAATGTTCTTGAAGTGTTTTCTGGAAAGTTGAAAAGCAGATGAGTTAGTGGAGGATGGACGTAAACAAGCGATGAAGATTGATCTTCAGCCATTAGAGTTTTCTTTTTAAAAGCAGGATGAGCTAAGAATCAATTTTTAATGTCGGCGAGGGCCGGCGAGGAGCGTCCGGGTCCGGGGTGATGCGCTCTCCGCTTTTTCGTGCGCGGAGTCGGTTTAAGAAATGACATCGATCAGCTTCTGGGCCGCACTTTCGTTGATAAATGCAGGTGCGCCGACTTTGTTTCGGAGATGGAAAAACTTATTCATCACTTTTTTTTTTTCTTTTTCCCTCTAAAGTTTTGATCTGAATGTATTCTACATTTTTCACCCTCCAGTTAAATCACAGATATTGACTCTGAGCCAAAAGGTTGGATTTAATTCATGTGCGAGACTGAATTTATTGATTATCTGCAGGAAGTCTGTAGAAGATTTTGTCATCTGCAAATACGTGTCATCTGCATAGCATTTGGAAGCACATTGTTCACCACAAGGTCGTGACCTTTACGGTCAGGACGGCGGCGGAAATGGCGTTCTTTTCCCACAAGGTCACCTTGTTGATTGTGTTTGGTTTTCAAATAATTTGACGTGAAAAAAAAAACCCAGATCAAGACACGGCGGCCATTTTGTGTCAAACTCTGTCGCCGAAAAGTAAGAAGGTGCATTAATCTTGATTTTTTTTTTTTATCTTGCGCCGAGGTGATATTTTAACGCGAGGTTTTCTTCTTGTGACTTTTTATGTGAAATTAAACAGCTACCTTTTCAAGTACATCGCTAATGGCTGGCAAATTGGACACAAACAGCAGCTGTTTTCCCGGCGAATCCTGGAAGGTGACCGTTTTAACGAGATGGTTTTATGATAATCGTGATGTGAAAGCAGCCAGTGGCCCCGTCGAGCTCAGGTAGCGCGACGCAAATCTCCCAGTTATTCCTCTGCAGTGTTTTATCCGCCGCCGGAGCGTGTTTGAAGGGACGTGATATTTTGAAGAACGGCGCTCTGACGAGAAAGCCGAGTAGTTGGTCAATGACGGAAGATAATATTCTCGAGTCTTGTTTGATCAGTAATTCTTTCTCCGCAGACAAAATTGGTTTATCTTGGCAGGTCCTGCGTCTGAATCCATTACGGCGATCACTGATTTGTCTGGAACATCGCTCTGTACATTCTGAATTTATGAACACCAGGTCAGGAAGAAGCTTCTGGAGTTCACTTCTTCTGGGGGGGAACAAAGTAGGGAGGGTTTTGGAAGCTAACGCTAACGCGGGGAAAGCGAAGCTCCCGTCTTACCAGTCTATTTATGTTCCAACTCTCACCGGCGGTCGTGAACTTCGGGGTCACCGCAGAAAGAATGGGGTCTCAAACACAAGTGGCTGAAATGAGTTTCTCCACAGGAGGCAGCGCTTAGTCCCAGAGATTGGATGGTCGGCAGGCGGGGTGGGGGGGTTGGAGGCAGCGCTGCCGCCGTTCTCCGGGAGGCTTGGCGGTCGACCCAGAACTCACCGGGGCGGCGGGATTACATATCCCGCCTGGCCTGCGAACGCCCCGGGGTTCCCCATGGAGACCCAGAAGGAGCGAGGTCATCTGGAAATGACCTCCCCGAGAAACTAATGAAGCTGGCCGGAAGTGAAGGCTCTAAATTAGGTGACTGTCAAAAATACACCGCAGCCTTTTTCGCTTTCCTCGATCGCCGTGCAGGGTCTTACCGGGACGCGGAGGGATATTATAAAACACCCGACGGGCACCAGGAAAAACTCCCTTCGTTAAAACACCTTCAGATAAATAAGGAATACTTCTTCATTTTTACAATCAGGCTTGAGGCTAAATGCCTTCTGAAATGTCATTAGCATCATAACATCTGAAATTGAATATGGATGCTTGTTTTCTGCGGGGGCCCATAAAAGTGTTAGTTACAAACCTTCCAACGCCGTTAGTTGGTCTTTTCACGCAAACATTGATTCTCAGGCCACGTCGACGCGAGAAGGTCGTTCGGGTTGCCTGGAAACGATACGGAAACAGGCTCCAGAAGGGAAAGGTTTGAAAAAGCTTCTGTCTCCATGGAGACGGGGGGGAAAACGCAACACTTTGGAAGCAGGAACAGGCGCTGAGGTTGCAGTCGATGGCCGTGCGCGGGCGGACCGACCGTAATAACGATGGCCGTCTCCAAAGTGCTCTGCTCTACTTTGTAGGTTAGCGTCCACCTGATCGTCTGTTCGATCAAATTCTTGAGGTTTGCCAGAGAGAGGAAGTTTTTTTAGATCATCGCAAGTTGCAGCGCTATCGATTGGCCTGTCACATGAGCTACAGCGGGTATGGTACCGAAACGTCAGCGTGGGTTTGTATGTTGATTTTTTTTTTTTTTTTTTTTTGGGGGGGGGGGGGGGGGATCTTAAATGAATTTTTCCCAATTAAAATAACAAAGCAAAAAAATTCAGTCACCGCTCCTTTAACGACGATGATCCGATCCGACGACCACGTTGTTAAGCGAAAGAGTAGCGCCTTAGTACGGTATGCTAGCCTACCGTAGCCTAAAAGTTAACCTACTGTCGGTGAAAAGTTACAAGATAGCATAGCCTAATGTTGACAATGGAGTCGGTGTTATTGCTATAGATCTTTCATTAAACTATTATCTTCCATTTCAAACCGGCATCGAAACCTTTTCAAGCAGTTATTCCACATAAGAATAAGAATAAGAACAACTTTATTTATCCCGAAGGAAATTGTTGTGCCAGTGTTTCAAGTAAAGCATTGCAATAATAAATAATTGTAGGAAATCTTGTATAAAAAAGGGGGGTATAAAAAACAATTTTAAAAAAAGGGGGGAGAATAAGACATACAAATAAAACCATAAAGTGTCAAAGCAACAAGTTACATACCTTGCATGCATTTTTCATTCATGTCACGCCAAGTGGTATCAATGTTTTTGATGCAATGAGGAATATTATAATGTTCCCAAACTCAGGAAGAGTCACTGCGCCGTCCTCTGTTGCTGCTACCGCTTTTGCAAAAGTAGTGCGTAGATAATGCGGTAAACTTGCACTCGACAGCGCCGCCACTGTACTCTGGGCATGTGACGTCGCAATTTCAAGATATTTTCGTCAAATGAATGTTGGTCAAAGTTGTAACGCCTGTCGTTAACCGAGTGCATCGATTATATTCACCTGCGATATTGGTCACTAACACACATGCTACTATTATTTCATGCTTAAATTCCCTAGAAAGCATCTTCTGTCTGGGTTCACCACTTGCTTTCTTCGGGAACTTGAGGATAATTCAAAAAAATAAACACAAATATATAAAATTATGCCACACAAAAGATAGGAACACGACGTGAGATATGCGAACTGTAAAAAATAGCCGGACCCCGAGGCGTTCTTCAAGGTGAGAGCGGCGCCAAATCAGAAGATGCACCGACTTTGTGACGCATATTCGAGTTGCGGGAGCTCACTTTGCGCCTACCGTGCAAATTTCGAATTTTGATTTCCTCGCTCTCGTACTCCTATCGTGAATTTTTTTCGGATTAGGTGGTGAGAAGTTCTGGGAAGAAAAAAAAAAAAGTGAATCACCAGATCCTTCAGTGGAGAACGCTCCATCGTGATTAACCCTGGATTATAAATTAGCCGCATATTATCATGCTAGCTTCTTTTATTTATTTTTTGCTGCCCCTGAACCTCCATCCGCTCCCCCGATATCCGACGGCTTCGTCACGCGACCTTCCGGGGTGAGACAACTCGGAGCGATGTGACGCATAACTGAATCATTTCCTTAAAAACGCGTATTGAAGTTTACAACAGGCTACGTGCAGGGGAAATCGTTTACGTAATGCAAAAGCGACGCTCCGAGACGCCGCCCTCTCGACGCATCCGTCCTCCATGATTTTACGCGTGCGCGACAAATCGCCACGGCCTCCGAATGCAATCTTGTCCGCCTCAAGTAAGGAAATCATCCCACCTGAGCCCCTAAAGCCTCGAGGACAACGGAATAAATCACGGCGAGCGGGCCGTGCGGATCACGCCTCCTGCATTCGAATCTTAATAAATCACCGGTTGCAATAAAATGCTGCACCTGCTAATTTTTCCCCGCACAAACAAAGGAAACGACAAACTCCCGCAAAGGCCAGTTCATTAGTTATTTCTGATATCTGCACCGAATAGATCATTTTTGTATCACCGAAAAAATAAAAAAAAAGGAAATTCAGCGGATTTTGTTTCAGTTAGTCGTTTACTCTTAGCTAATCAAGCTAAAAAAAAAAAGAGAAAAACCCGAGTCGTCATTTCACCGCCGGTGTCGTCGATAACCCCCGTGACTCGCTCTCTTTCAGCCGATGTGGCCGAAAAGCACGTTAAGCCGCCCTAAGCCTCGTCATTATCAACCCGACTTAACGCGTCAGCGCCGGCTGAGCCGCCTCTTACTCCGCCGCCGCTCCATCATCGGGCTTAACTTGTTCATCGAAGGCTTCTCCGCCGGTCCGCCAGAACTATCGGTCCCCGCATGACGAGTTAACCGCTTCTCTAGGTTTGATACGCCGGTTTAGACGGCTAATCCGTCAAGGAAAGTTCATTCGTTCATTATCTACGGGCCTCATCCCGCGCTCGGGGTCGGCCGGCGAGGACCGGTCGCAGGGACTCTCGCTCTAATTCACTCGACATATGGAGACACAGACTTTCACTTTCTCATCGGAGCGTAGTGAAGCCCAGGGGTCGGTGACCTTTACCACTCAAAGAGCCATTCGGACACGTTTTCGCCCACCGGGAGCCGCGCAACACTTTTGAAATTTTTATATGATTCAACACAGCATTATTATTGTTTTTTTTTTTTTTTTTTTTTTTTGCCTTTATGCTATGTATGAACAAAATATTTTCTTTTTTTTTTTTTTTTTTTTTTGATCAATGAATAACTGCAGAGACAACAAAATTACATTTCTGCATGCAACAAAACATTTTGATCTCCCAAAAAAAAAAAAAAAAAAAGGCGTTTGGTTGAAGGTTACTTTGAAGCCAAATTCAAAAATGTCTATTTGAGTCATTCTTGTATTTATGAAAAAAAAACATAAATTTTCCACTGATAGCACACTAAAAAAAGCTGTCCTTTCTGTGTGCAGTCATCCTTTTACTTGCTTATTAAGAGCGAAAAAGATCTTTTAAACACATTTTATTCTTGATGTTACAATAATGTTACAATAATAATAAAAAAAAATATAAATAATAATACTAATAATAATAATTTATCCTTATTTATCCCAGATCGTCATTATCTTCAAATTTAAAAAATCTTAAAAATGAACAAACTAAAATAAAATATTAATAAAATGCTTGTTAATTATTTTCAATAATTTACCCTCCTAGTGGAGACGTGCAACATTCATCCTCTCATTCATGCATCTAGAAATTTTGAGAAATTTCTTGGAATTCAACCAGGAACCTTCTTGCCGTGATGCTAAAGCGGCAGCGAAACCAAAAGTTTTTTTTTTTTTTTTTGTTTCCCAGCTTCCTCCCTTTTGGAAATCAACAAAAATCCCTAACTTGCTGGAATTCCAAGCCTCCCCCCACACAGGTTTGAAGCGTCACAAAAACAACACAAAAGGGTTGCTAACATGAATGTTTTCTTCCACGGACGCTTTATTGATTTGTTTATTTTTAGAGCAAATGTCGCGGAAAGCGGTAACCATCCCTTCTGGATGGTCACACACACACACACACACACACCGGGCCACCGAGTCCCCCGTGAGAAGAACCCGTCGCCTGTTGCTTCGTCTCCAGCAGTTTTCAGAGTGTAACATCAGCGATGCAAGAGCGAGCACAGCCTCAGAAAACACCGCGCCTTAAAACATTTATTGACCGAAACAACTCGCATGGAGGTTTCCACGGTGAAACTCATCCGCCGGAAGGGACAAAGAAGTCAAACGCCTATTTTTAGCCGGGTTTTAAACACACACACACACGCACATTTAAGCGTGAAAACACACTTTTATGGATGCTAATTTGAATGAGATTTTCCCCATGTGGAATTTTCAACCGAAAGGAAGGTGTGTGTGTGTGTGTGTGTGTGTGTGTGTGTGTGGTCGCCCACGGAGACCACCGCCACTATAGCCGCCGCCGGCCCTCAGGAGTTTCCTGAGATTTGCCGCTCAGCCTCCGGAGGAGCTTTTTATCAACAGGCGGAGATAAAACATGTGTGGAAGGACCTTCCTGTGGGTGTTTGAGTGAAAATATTGGAAGGAGAGCGGCTGGTGGGAGCAGCTCTTCTCCAGCCGCACACACTCATCTGGCTTTTTCTTTTTTTTTTTTTTTTCTGTAATTATTTCAGCTCTACCGGCGGCTGCCTTTTTAGTTAACAGCTAAGTGATATGAATAGAAGTCGGCCGGTTGAGGGCCCTCGCTTCGCTCATTCCGCGGCTTTCTCTACGTTTTGAAATAAATAATCAGAGGCGGCTCATTTTGAGTGTGTGTGTTTATGTGTGTGTTTTTTTTTTCCACATGTCAGTGTGTTCTCAGGCGTTTGTTTGGAACGCTGGCAGGCCCGCGGACTCAGAGTCACAGCTGCAGCACGAGCTAGCGAACGCCACAAAACAGCGGCGGCGAACAGCTCGGCGCCTTGAATTATTGAAATGATTTTTACTGGCTGGGTTCTTCGGGGGTCCCGCTTTGGATGCTCCTCGTTCTCCACCGTATCTGCGTGGGCTTCTTACGGGTTCATCCAACAGTCCAGCACATGCAAGAAGGTACCTTAAATCGGGGGTGGGCAAACTACGGCCCGCGGGCCAAAACCGGCACGTCGGTCTTTTTAATCCGGCCCGCCGAAGATTGGTACAGAATTCAAACTTGATGTGAATGATTGGATTGATGAATTTGAGAGCTCAAACAGGAGATTATTTTATTTTTGGAGCTACTTTTCCTGAGATTTAACCTTTACTGTGAACATACTGACACACATGAATGAGCTGGACGTGAAGCTACAAGGGTAAAACAGTTTGTGCATGAAATGCGAGCGAACGTAAAAGCCTTCAAAACCAATCTGGTTTTATTTTCAAAGCAAATGTCACACGAGTCTGATATGTACTGTAAACAAATGCGTTTTTTATTTTGTTTTTTTTATATATGTTTGGTATCTTGTGGTGACTCGGCCCGTCTGTCAAATTTTAAAAGTCAATGCGGCCCCTGAGCCAAAAAGTTTGCCCACCCCTGCCTTAAATTGTCTCGTGACTGACAGGGTGAACAGTTCTATGTCTTCATACGACATGCAAATGAAGGGGTTAATGCTTTTACGTCTATTTGATGTTTCAAGGCGAGTGTATGGTCGCACGTCTCTGTACGAAATGTGAATGAAAGGGTGAATGTTTGCAAGACTCCATAATGAGAGAGTGAATGGTTGCTGGTATCTTTATGAGGTACGAAAGAGTGAATGGTTTAATGATGAGAGGGTGAATTGTTGTTGTCCGTCTGCAGTGTGTGAATGAATGAGTGAATGAATGAGTGAATGCTCTCTGTCTGTGTGAACAGCACATGAATGTATGAGCAAATGCTTGTTTATTTCAATATAATATGCAAATGAAAGAGTGAATGTTTGTCCTATTTGTGCTTCAGTGAGAGGGTGAATTGTGTGTCTGAATGGTTTTGATGCATGAATGAATGAATGAATGAATGATGTGTCCATGTGATGAGGGATAACACACTCAGTATTTGCATGTCTATTTCGTATTTCAGTGAGAGAATGAAACGTAAATGAAAGGATGAATTGTGTGTCTCTAAATGGGATGCCAAATGAGAGAGTGAATGTGATCCATCTCTATATTGCATGAATTAGAGGGTGAATATTATGTGATGAAAGGGTGAAGGCCGTCTCTCCGCAATGCAACAATGACCGAATGAATGTTTCCGTGTCTTTATGTCGTTTGTGAATGAAAGAGTTTTCTAAAGCTTTCCATTTATGCATGTGAATTTATATGACGTGCAGATGAAGGCGTTAATGCTTGTACATCTATTTGAAGGTTCAATGCGAGTGTACGGTCGTACGTCTCTGTGCGAAATGTGAATGAAAGGGTGAATTATGTCTCTAATGAGAGGGTGAATGTTTGTATGACTTCATGACAGGAGACCGAATGGTCGCTGAGCTCTTTATGAATGAGTGAACGTCTCTTTTTGATGACAGGATGAATGGTTGCTGTTCCTCTGAATGAGTTTATCTTTAAATATGACGTGTGAATGAATGAGTGAATGGTCAAATTGTCTCGTGTGAATGAGAGCATCTCTTTGTGGTGAATGAATGAATGAACAGATGAATGAATGAATGAATGAATGAATGAATGAATGAATGAATGGTTGTTTGTCTCCATATGATGCGCAAATAAAAAAGTGAATTTTTGAACAACTATTTGGCATTTCAAAGAGGGGATGAATGATTGTGTCCCTGTATAAAATGAGAATAAATTGTTCCTCATCTTTTTATTATTTGTGAATGAGTGAAAGGGTGAATGTCCATTTGAATTAAGGGTGATTGGCAGTTGTCTGTCTGCAATGTGTGAATGAATGAGCGAATGTTTATCTTTTTATATAACGTTGCTCCGTTCCTGGTTCTATTCCCGAGGTCAAGGGTTTTCCGGACCGTCAAAACACCGGCGTTCGCCAGGGCGCCGCTCGTGCACTTCACTCTATCGAATCCATCAACGCTTCTCCGTTGGGAGTGGATTTACTGCACGGCCTTGTAGCTCAGGGTCACTCCGAGCGATAACTCCACAAATACTCCATTCTTTACCATTATTGATGTTTACATTTGTCGTAGTACCCGCGTTTGTCATCGCGATGTGACAGGAAGTGTCTCCGCACGTGTGCGCGTTTTTAGTTCATCGAGAAATCCCACCGCCGACTAATGGCTCGGAGTGTTTCGCTCACATGGCTTCTCTTACCACCTCTACGCCGACGACACAAAATTGCAAAATTGTGGAAAGGTTGTCCGCACAGAGACCTGAATCACCATCGACAAAATCGTGATAAAGCCGACCCCGACTGCGAGAAACCTGGGTTTGGTCCCGGACAACCAACTGTCATCCTCTGTGAACGTCGCAGCGGTCGCACGTTCCAGATTCCTCACGGAGGATAAAGCGCAGATACTCATCCAGGCTCCAGTTTTCTGGACGACTGAAATTCCTCCTTGCCGGTGCTCCAGCGGTGACCATCAGGCCTCTGGAGGTTCTGCAGAAAGCGGCAGCCCACCTGGTGTTCAACCGGCCCAAAGTCTCCCTTCTTATGTCCCTACACCGGCTCACAGTAGTTGCCAGCTTCAAGTTCAAGTCCCTGGTGGTCGCCTACCAGGCGGTGAATGGTCCAGCGCCGTCTTATCTCCAGGTTATGGTCCGGCCACATGTTCCTACCCGTCCCCTCCGATCTGCCACCTCTGAGCAACCGTCCACCCCGTCACTCGGAGCCCCCGACCGCCGATCCAACCGGTCTCGGCTCCTCGGCGGTGGAACGAACTCCCGGAAAAGGTCAGAAGAGCAGAGTCGCTGCCCATCTTTCGCCGAGAGCTGAAAACATACCTCTTCACCAGGCACTACCCTGCTAATCGCACCTAGCTCCCAACCCCCAAAAAAGAGTGCTTGTATGTACACTGCTCAAAAAAATAAAGGGAACACTTAAAAAAAACACATCCTAGATCTAAATGAATGAAATATTCTTATGAAATACTTTGCTCTTTACACAGTTGAATGTGCTGACAACAAAATCACACAAAAATAATCGATGGAAATCAATTGTATCAACCCATGGAGGTCTGGATTAGGAATCACACTCAAAATTAAAGTGTAAAAACAAACTCCAGGCTGATCCAACTTTGATGTAATGTCCTTAAAACAAGTCAAAATGAATCTGTGTTGCTTCCTGAGTGGACACTATGATTTCACACAAGTGTGATTGACTTGGAGTTACATTGTGTTGTTCAAGTGTTCCCTTTGTTTTAAGGACATTTCATCAAAGTTGGATCAGCCTGGAGTTTGTTTTTACAATTTAATTTTGACTAATCCCTCTATTTTTTTGAATAAAATATATGTTTCTGAAATGGCTATTTGATTGTGTGGTCACTTCTGACTTCCAACTACTAGTACTTCGAGTCTTCGGTGACTGCATTGCACCTCTTATAAGTCGCTTTGCATAAAAGCGTCTGCCAAATGACTGTAATGAAATGTAATGTTTACTACAGTGTCGCTGGACATGGCTTTTAAAATGTCCGCATCGTGGCGAGGCTTTGTGATCGGCGGTTTTAAAACAAACCTGTCGCCTTTCGTTCAACTCCTCGCATCGCTTTCCAGAGCGTCTGCGCTTTTCCGTAAACGTCAACGCCTCGTTCGCGGGCGTCGGGCGGCGGGGACGATCGCGCCTCGCCACGGCAACCGCCGGGCTACGTCCGAGAAATTCGAAACCTCTCGAACGCTTTTCACCGCCGAGGACTCGGGAATCCGGAGCGGAAGGTGGGCGGATTTTCCTCCAAAGCCGCGGCGGCTCGGCGGTCCTCTGCCAGCCGGTTTCGGTCGGCTCCTGAATCACAATGAGACAAAGAGAAGTGGAAGGGGTTGGTGGACGCCATCAAAGGGGAATTAGGAAGAGATTCAAGAATATGGGAGGTTGGGATGAAAGGATTTAAAAACACAGCAGTAGGTGTTTTTCTTTCCCTTTTTTTTTTTTTCTTTTTAATTTGAAATTGAAACACTCGTGGCCTTGGACATCGTTTCGTATTCATGGGACTTCCCTTCGCTGTCTTATATCTCTTGTCGCTTCCGTTGTGTTCGCGCGCGTGACATAAATGATAACCGATTTCTATCCGCATTAGATGGAAAAATAAAAAAAATTTAATCAGCACCTTGTGAGTGGATGAAGAATCCGTCGTTACTGTACGTTTTAATATTTTATCATCTTTTTGCTCACCCGTCCATCTTCTGCCTCGGGTCTCCAGTTGAGCACCTCAAAACCAAAAACCAAATAATCCACGGTCTTTCGAGGCTGCAGGACGTTTTATCTTTTTTAATTTTTTGATTTTTTGTCACCTTTTACATTACATTACATTACATTACATTTGGCAGACGCTTTTATCCAAAGCGACTTACAATAGAGGACATTAGGACTGCAAATAACACTTGCAAATACACGATGCACAGGAAATATACAGAACAGTATGCTGGGGTTAGTTTATTTTTTTTTGTTTTTTTTTATGACAAAGACGTATACACACACACACACACACACTGCATAGCCTAACTTGATACCTAACCTGATCTGGGGCAGCAGCGCAGTAAATAGTCCTGAAAGAGAAGAGTTTTTACCTGTTTCTTGAAGGTTGAGAGAGATGATGCTAGTCTTGTTGCTTTTTACAGAAGAGAACTTCCCGATTCAGGAAAAAGCAAGGTGTCCAGGGCGGGATTCTTAAAACCGCCGGTCGCGTCGATACCAGGCATCGCCTCCGACAGCAGAGCTGCAATTTGCCGCCGTCGCTACTGTTTGGTGATTTGCAGGAACGAATCGCCTCCTAAAAAGGCTTGAAAATGTCCCGTAGTAATTCATCATTCAATCGCACTTAATCTTCTATAGTCTCTTCTTTTTCCTGTGTGTGTGTGTGTGTGTGTGTGTGTTTTGCTATGACACCCCCCCCCCCCCATCCACAAACCATTCTCCTCTTATTTCATATCACCTTCATCTCTTTTTTGTTTTTTTTTTCTGTATTTTTTTGTTTTTTTTTTCTTCTCCGCCCTGCTCACTCTGTCTCTCAAGCATCGGCGTCTCAAATTTATTCCCAATTTGTGTTCGGCGTGATGTTCCCGTATCACCGAAGTAATGGCTCGACTCGTTAAAATCACATTTATTTATTTCTTTCATTCCTCCCGGGGTGAATTTTCTCACCCGGGCGTTTAGGTTGCGTATGTCGAGTGGAGGGGGGGTGGCGAGGAGCAGACGTATTGGCCGTGGCGGGGGGAGAAAAGCGGAAAAAATGGCAAATTACCTCGGAGACGAATGATTTAGCCTGTCATCAATTCATTGAATGACTTGGAAAATGTTACGTTGGGCTCAGCGACTGCTCAGATCCGACTGGTCCTGTCATACGGTGAAATTGAATTGAGATAATAATGCCTCCTACCTGATATGACTGTAGTCAGAAAATACTCATTTTGGCACACACACACACACACACACACACATTTGCAAATAGGGGCGATCTCACACAAACACACACACATGCTGACTATTGTTAGGGCTTGGAGAGGCCTTTAGAGGGCACTACTCCACTGAGAATAGATGCGCTTGTTTGTCCTCTACACACACACACACACACACACACACACACATGGCTTGCCAGGACAAAAAAAACAAAAACAGAACAATGTTGTCATAAATAATGAAAAATATTATCTGTGGCGCGAGGAGGGAGTTCAAACATTTAGGTTAATTGCATGATTGTCCATAGCGAATGGTGATTTATCTTAAATTAATCACACGTCTGCTAGAAACACACTTTTTTTTTTTTTTTTTGCTTTTTTTTCATTCAAGTATTTTAATACTCATCGACGTGGACGGGTGTGTGTGTGTGTGTGTGTGGGGGGGGGGGGATGGTCGGCTCGCTCCACGCGCAAATTGAAGTTGATTTCATGCAAAGCCGGAGGCAAAACAGTGCAAATATTGTCCGAAAAACATCTCGCTCCTTCCGCCGGACCCCCCGATTGACGCACAATCGAACTTTATCGACGGGATTCTGCAAAATCCCAACGAAAGGAGAGGAAAAGGGTTCGTCGCACGAACGCAGATCATTTAAATGTCACGGCGTGATGGGTAAACAAACGTGAAATCCGCTTATGATGCACTCCAATGCGGCGGCGGCGGCGGCGGCGGCGCTCCTTTCGCTCAGTGCGAGGAAGGGGACGCTGGTCGTCATTCTGATATGCGCAGCGTCCTTCGCGTGGCGGCGATGTAGGTCAAGAGGTCAACGACACCGGAGAGGATGTTTACAGTATGGCGTTCTTGCTAGGAGGGGTTCTGAGACGGCGTTTCCGTCCGAGGTGGAGTTCTGAATCTTCATCACCCCATCCGTGTTAGACGGCACTTTAATCTGCAAATAATCCATCAAGTCTCCGCTGTGAGTGTGTACGTACGCTTTTCCAATGTACACACCGTCTGCAGGGTGTGTGAGCTCCTGCCGGATGAACAGATGACTAGAATGCGAAAAGGGGGGTGAGAGAGAGAGAGAGAGAGAGAGAGAGAGAAGGGAAAAAAAAAAACCCTAATGAAGTTAATTTGCTGCAATCTGAATGAAAGTATTGGGCTAATTAGTGCCCCTGGTACTCCAGTCTGGATCACAGGGAGAGGCGGCCCTGCATGGTTCACTTTGATTCACTCGCCCAGAACCCCCTCCAGACCTCCTCCAGACCCCCTCCCCTCCCCGCCGCCGGTCATTACCGCGATCTGACTCGCCGTCCGACGCTCGCCGGCAGCCATCACGGAAATCGAGGAGCGGGAAGGCGAAAGAAAGGGGCGTCTCTTGCGCTTCTTTCCCTTCTTTCGGTCAAACCCGAGCGTCCGGATTCGACGGACGTGTCGGAGTGTTGGATTTTGTTTTTGCTGCGTCTGAAAGCCTCCCCCCTCTCGCGCATCGCACGTCTCCGACTGGATTTGTCCTCGGGCTATTGTCTCCGCGCGCGTGCGCATGTTTGCGCAATACGGGTTTATTTTATTCTTTCCACGCTCTCGCCGCGGCCCTTACATGTTGCCAGTTTCTCAATCCTGTCCGTGCAAAGCTGGTTTAGTGAGGAAGTAGCTTGGAATCCACACACACATTTCAGCAGCGACACCGACAGCCCGGGTCATCGGGCGCCGCCAAAGTGCCTCCGAAACACGTCACGTTTACGGACGCGCTATCCATTTCCTCCACTTTCAGACCGACGCGCGCGGAGGCGTTTTTAGCCAAACGGGCGATGGACGGGAAAATGACAACGGCGTCGTGGAGGGAAATAGCGACAACACTTCCCCGCGTTCGGCGGGCGCGCCATAAACTCCTAATGGGGTGTGTTCACCGTACAATACCAAATGCATCCCGCCGTGAGTGTGTGTGTGTGTGTCGTCTGCGGGTCCTCTTGTCGCACCGACAGCATCTGTTCCATCAAAACCGAACATCTGGTCACGACTGGACGACTGCTTCTCCGTGCAGCGTTTTCTTTGTGGATGTGCGCCGGGTGAGTTTGTTCGCGTGTGATGTTTCAGCGCGTAACGGCGAACCCCAGGACCCTCCCTAATAGCAGTAATTGAAATTTAATCTGCATGGCTGCCTTGATTGGCTATCGGACGCGACGCGGCGATTTTAATTACGCCGCCGAGACGCTCGCCCTCTCAACTCTCCCTTTCCGCCCGCTCTCAGGTGGAAGAGATGATATCGTCGCTACATGCGGCAAATAATGAAAGGGTCATCAAGAGAGGGGAAGAAAAAAAAAAAAAGGAAAAGGGGCGGTTTGAGTTCGGCGAGAAGCAGGATGTTGATTAACAAACCCCATCGACTGTCCAACCGTTTTCACTGTCCAGAACATCTGAGTGGAGGTTTGAAAAAAAAAAAAAATCTGCACACCAAAAAAATCCTCCAAAAATAAAGAGAATTTATTCTACATATTCTACAAAAAAAAAAAAAACTTCAGGGGAATATAAGCTCTTTCTCAGATGCTTACCAAACATATGTGTCAACCAACATGTTATTTTGCTGATTGATTTTTTTTGTCCACAAAAAATGCTGAAAATGATGCTTTCAATAAATCGAACAAGAGGCTCAAAAAAAATGATCATCTGATTAATTTCCCCCTTTTTTTGCGCCTCTTGTTATATTAAAATCTCATCATGCCGGGGTAAGTTTTTTGTACTTAATGTAGAATCAATTATCTTTATTTTTGGAGGTTTTTTTTTGCCGTGGATATTTTTTTTCAATCTCTATACAGTCGACTTTTTCGATCGGGCACCCGTTTTTTTTCTTTTTTTTTTTTTTTTTTTTGTTCTCTATCTCCAGAACATCTAACATCTGCTGCGCTCAAACCCCAAAGAGAAGCTCAACATCGACAAAGTCCTCCGATTTGAGGTTTAGGATCCAAGCGGAGGCGGGTCGAGGGCGTCCGAGAGGCGTTTTTCTTTCGGGGTTTCCTTGAACCTTCCTGGGGGTCTGAAGTGAGGTGTCACCTACTGTCATACGGAGCATCAGTCATGCTCTTTCGAGGTAGTTTTTTTTTTTTTGTTGCATCCACCGTCGCCTTCGGGGCTTTTGACAGCAACAATCCACCGATGCCGTCTCGTGGGAAGCGCTGCTGTCTGAGAGGCGGCGGCGGCGGCGGCGGCGGTCCCGGGCGTCAGATATTTTGTCAAGTGCCTTAATACTCTGCCGGAGTTTGGATCAAACCCAGCCGCTGGGATGGCTGCTAGACAAGAGCTGACGATGCCAGAAGGGTTTTCTCCATTTTGTCATACATTCCTCACCAATACACCCCGATTACGGCTTTTAATGGATTCATTTCTTCACGTCTGTGATGTGAAAAAAGCTGAAGAAACTCAAAATGGTTGGTGTGAACGAGAGGGTGAATGGTTGGACGCGCATACGTGACCATTTAATGAATGTCTGTATGTGACATCTGAATGAATGGGTGAACAGTTGATGTCTTAATATGTCATATGAATGAATGGATGAATTATTGGATGTCTCTTTACGGCGGCCTGTGATTGACAGGTGGTCTGTTGGGGTTAAGCTCCGCCTCTTGTCCTGGAAACAGCAGAATAAACAAACAAATCGGTCCGTTTTCGCCACCAAACATTTCTTTACTTTTACTTGAACAGCAGAACAAAAAAAAGGCTGCTCATAAATTTTTTTTTTTTTTTTTTCTCCACATCTCAGCAGGAGAACAGACTTGTCTGCTTTTCATACTTTTACTTTGCCGGTAGTTTTTTCATCAAGCTGACATTCTTCAGGAGCTTCCATTAAGGCGCCTTAACTTAACATGAGAGCACTTAGATGGTGGACAGCGGCCATTGTTTATGTCATTTCCAGACATGTCACCCCCCCCTCGCCGTGCCGCGCTCCTTTCCTACCTTTTTTTTTTTCCTCTTTCTGCTGTCAGACTTGTTGCTTCTCCTGTAAACGGTGGATTTTAGTCGAAGGCTAAGTCTGCCGCTAAACGCTCACCGGACTCCGCCGTGCCGGGTCGGCTGACTGAACTCCCCGTCTTCGCTCCGAAATGGATGTTGAAGTGCGATTTGGGAAAACAAAACAAAGAAAAAACGTTAAAATTCAGCTTGTTAGGACATATTGTTACACGACCTTCATGAGGCGATGCTGTTCCTTCCGCCCGAGGCCTTCGGGACGCCCCTCCAGTCACCTGTCAATCACACCTTCGAGGAATTCAGTCTTCATTGGAACTACTTGGACTGCAGGACGAAGAAGAAGAAGAAACACCTTTTTTTTATTGTCACATATAGTTAAACACAACAACACGATTCAGATTTGATGGCTGCGTTGAAGCCATCATGGAGCGAGCGGTCAGGCCTCCGAGGGGAAGATGGGGAGAACATGGAAAGAAACCAGGAGAACCCGTTGAATGTTTTTTTCTATAAGGGGTGTAAAGATGGATGTTTCTGTGAACTGAATGAAAGGGTGAATTGTTGTATTTCAGTATGAAGGAGTGAAGAGTCGTACATCTCTGTAGGATGCGTGAATGAGAGGATGAATATTTGTATATATGACGCTCGAATGGGAGTGTGAACGGTCGTACTTCTCTATATAAGAAAATGAAAGGGTGAACGGTTGCGTTCCTCCATATGGGGTGGAAATGAGAGGGTGAATAGTTGTATTTCCTAATATAATTTGTGTACGAGAGGGTAAATACATATTGTTTATGGGATGCTCAATGAGAGAGAGAATGATTGTATTTCTGCTCATGAATTGTGAATGAATGAATGGTCGTATAACTGAATATATGACATGTGAATCGCTTTTTGTATATATGATGCGTAAATGACAGAGTTAGCGGTCTTACTTCTCTATAGAATGTGCGAATGGAAGGGTGAACGGTTGCGTTCCTCCATGTGGGGTGTAAATGAGAGGGTGAACAGCCCACATAACAGATGTGTATACGACATGATGAGAGGGTGAATAGTTGTATTTCTAAATAGAATTTGTTAATGAGAGGGTGAATAACTATTTGTTTATGTGATGCGTCAATGAGAGAATGAATTATTGTATTTCCGCTCATAAATTGTGAATGAATGAATGTTGGTATTACTGAATATACGACATGTGAATGGCTGTTTGTATATATGATGCGTGAATTACAGAGTCAGTGGTCTTACTTCTCTATAGAATGTGCAAATGAAAGGGTGAACGGTTGCATTCTTCTATATTGGGTGTGAATGATTGTACATCCCTATATGATATGCAAATGAGCGGGTGAATGGTTGTACATCCCTATATGATATGCAAATGATCGGGTGAATGGTTGTACATCCCTATATGATATGCAAATGAGAGGGTGAATGATTGACAGCCCTATATGATATGCAAATGAGAGGGTGAATGGTTGTACATCACTATATGATATGCAAATGAGCGGGTGAATGGTTGTACATCACTATATGATATGCAAATGAGAGGGTGAATGATTGACAGCCCTATATGATATGCAAATGAGAGGGTGAATGATTGTGTTCCGCTATACGGGGTGTGAATTGCCAAATGTCTACATGACATGGGAATAAAAGGGTCAGTGTTTTTTTTTTTTTTATTTGATTTATAATGTAGCGGTGAACTGCCTTACTTCTCTACGAGATGAGAGGATGAACGGCTATTTGTATAAATGATGCATTAATAAACGTTTGTATTTCTCTATACAATGAGTGAATGACAGGGTGAATGGCTGTTTGTATAGATGATGCTTGTATAAGCCATTATATTTTTCTTATAAATGAATGAATGAACGGTCGTACATATCGACGATGCGTGATCGGTCGTGACGGACGGGCCACCGATCCACCCCCTCTCGCCAAATGACAGCTGATTCGCGCTCCTGCGACCTTTGAGCGCAAGAAAAGCGCCGTAGAGAATGAATGAATGAATAAATGAATGAATCCGAGCAGGTCGAACCCTCCCCCCCCTTCCCGTTGCCATGCCAACGCACCCCGACGTACGCTTTCCCCTCCATCCTGATTGTTCTCGCCACCTTGAAGATGGAACAGTCGGATAACCACGCCGCTCGCAATCTCCCTAAGATTGATTAACCGCCGCCCTCTGACCCCGAGCGGGACATTTTAATTGGCTGAAGTGTAATGAGCGAACCCCCGCCAAGAGGGGACGTGTTTTTAGGCCGCGGATAACGGGGGCCGCCGGTGTTGCGGCGTGGCAATCTAATTAGCCGATCCAGAAAACCCCCGAGGCGGCGGCGGCGGCGGCGAACGTGCGAGCGTTCACATGACTGCGATATGAGCTCACGCCTTTTCACCAACCGCCGGACGATGAATCACCCATGATATGAACAAGCCAAAGATTATCATATGCTCTGAAACAAGATGGTTAATACTAATAATTTTCTGTGCATGTGTGTGTGTGTGTGTGTGTGTGTGTGTGTGTGTGTGGTGGCGGGGCAGGCGGTGGGTCCCACGGTGATAAATGAGATTCTATAAGGGTGTAAGTTATGATGAGTCGATAAATACAACATATTAATGTAGTGGCCCCGCGGCTTTCCTGCGCCGCCTCCTCAAATTGCATCAAATCCATTTCTTTTTCTGCAGGTGAAAAGATTTCATCTCTCAGTGCCGTTTTCAATGTAACTCCTGATCCTTCTCTCTGTCTTATTTACATCGCGGGTGACTTTTTTTTTTTTTTTTCTTTCTTCGCCGTCGAATCCCGCTTGTTACGTTTAGCTTCTCGGAGGCGGAAATTAATCTGTGCAGATCGCGCCGTTTTTCCAATTTCAAACACGTTGATTTGTCTGTTCTCCGATCGCGTTGTCGTCTTTGTGTGCTCGCCGGACGGTCGATCCACAGTTGTTGATGCTCGCGGTCACCCTGTATGTGTGTGTGTGTGTGTGTGTGTGTGCGTGTGTGTGTGTGTGTGTCTCCAGTGTCCAGGTTCTCCATCAGTAGGTGCACTGAAGACATTAAATTTGATGTCAGGATGCCCCTTTGCCCCTCAGTATTCAGACACGGCACTGCAGTACATGTGCTGTGCACGTGACGTGCACTGAGAATATATGAACCCTACAGAGTAGCTTTAAAAGATAAGATAAACTTTATCGATACCCACAGGGGAAATTGTTTTGTCACAGCAGCGTAACAGTTATAGTATCAATAGAGATGGATATAAAAAGAAATAGAGATAATTAGAAAACAATTAAAAGAGAGCAAAAGACAGCAGAGTGAACAAAAAAAAAAAAAAAAAAACACAGCAGAAAAAAAAGGTAAAAAAATAATGGTAAAAAATAAAGGTTAAAAAATAAACAGCAAGGGTGAGAATAAACTACAAAAATAAAAACAAGATGGACACAAGCAATGACAAGAATTAACAAAATATGAGTGGCTTGTTGGTGTTGGGTAGAAATAGATACAAGTTAGGGTTTAGCACGTGTTAATGGTTGAGGTTGTGGAAAAAATGGGTTCTGTTTAAAGTCTCATATCAGTTTTCTTCACACATACAAACTGTGGCACCGAAAAAAAGCACATTTAATTAAAAAAAAAAGTTATTACAGTCTTACCTTTACTTAAAAATGAAGTCTAGCGCAGCTCCTTCTGAACAAAAGCGTCAATAACTTGATTAGAGAAGTTTATAAAAGATTATAGAAGTTGGAAAATTGTCAAAGTTTGGATCCTCTATTTTAAAAACGGAGGGGAGGAAAAAAGTAAACGGATGGCTGCACTCGACTTGCTAACTCCAGCTTGCCGTCACTGCATTCTGGAGTTACAAGAAGCACCCCTGGAATCACTAGTGCCCCCTACAATGAGGCAGGAGAACTGCGGGCCTCACCCAGCGGCTCTGAGCAATAGAGAGAAACAAGTAACACATATACAGTTCTTGCCCAAAAAAAAAAAAAAAAGCTGTACTATGGAAATGTAGTTTAGGTAGTAAAAGCTTTTCAACATTTTAATAGCGACATACAGAGGGATAGCAATACAGTCTAATGCCTGCAGTCAGCTGTCACAGCCTATGTTGAGGCTCAACAGTCGGCTGCCTCACCCCATATCTCTTTTCAGCATTTGAACAGTAGATGTGAAAATCCAACGGTTTTGAATAAAAAACAATCCAAAACTGGGGAAGTTAAACGTAAAATACCTTTATCGTGAATATAACTGACATATATAACTTTTTCACTACTTTTTCCATTTCACATTATTATTTCCAAGATTGGCAAGTGAGGCACGGCCTCTCCTGCCTCCCCTGACTTCACAGCACTGGCATGTACCGCATTCTGTATGCAAGTGGGTGACTTGCAGACATACTTGCATATTCATTCTCCATGTTCTCCTGCCTGGGTTCTCATCATGTTCTTCTAACTGGGTTCCCTCAGTATTCTGAGACTGTGTCACCGTATTAAATCGACTTTTATTTTATTTTTTTATGTATATGGCAAATGGCATACTTTTTATGTCTTAACACAGAACACAAATTCATTTTTTTTTACTGAAATAACTATTTGAATACCACATAAAATGAGACAAAAAAATCAAAACGTCTCTTTAAAAAAATTAAAAGAATATGTTTATTTGAAACGTTGCATATTGATTTTTACATGCTCAACTTCTAAACATGTTAACAGGAAAAAAAAAAAAGTGATATTATTCAGAAATACAATATTACTCCTTATCAAACAGGAGAAATGCTGCTTTTTTTCATCATTTTAAGTTTAGACTCAGATCAAACAAGGAAATGGAGAAACGCGGCTGTAGGACTGAAGTCGTGTAAATTTGAACTCGGGACACTTTTGGCCCGCGAGCCGGACGTTTGACATGCCTGATGCGCGCAATTTTCCCGTGTCGGGGCGCCGTAGCCTTTTCGGTGTTTGTGCCGGGGATTCGCTTGCAAGTCCAGCACGCCTCGCCAAGATGGCGGCGCTCCGGGGTAAATATACCTCACCCCTCTGCAGGGTCAATATTTAACCCTCCGCTGTTTGTTATTGTCACATTACCGCTCCGAAGTGTTGGATCCTCTGGGCTCTGCAGGCGGGCAAAGATGCATCGGGTCTCAATTCTGGATTGAGAAAAGTCATATTTCCCCGGATGCTACCCGATGCCATTTTTGACCCTATTTCTAGGTTTTATTTCTTTTTTCTTTTTCTTTTTTAATCCTTTACAATGTTGCTACGTGGCCTTTACTCCCCACGGCAACGGGCTGTGCAGGAGACAATATTTTAACTCTTTATTTTGTCTCTTTCTATGACACATACCTTCCATTGTCACCCCTTCTTTCCCCGAGACTTTACTTTTCCTTTTTTTTTCTGCTCACCTTTATTACGGTGTGAAAGACTGTAAAGAAAATATAGCAGCCGGTAGAGAGGAGCGTCTGTGCCGTTGCTATGTCCCTAAAAAAACATTCATTCATATATTCACGTCATATAGAGACCAACAATCATTCATTCACAGATCACATTTAGCAGCGATGGGCAAACTACGGCCCGCGGGCCACATCCGGCCCGTTGGACTTTTTAATCCGGCCCACAACAGAGCGATACAGAATTCATACTTGATGTGAATGACTGGATCGATGAATCTGGGAGCTGAAACAGGAGATAATTTCATTTTTGGAGCTACTTAAGAATGGCACAGATTGGCTTTGTGATTCATCCTTTACTGTGGATGAACTGACACACATGAATGAACTGGACGTGAAGCTAAAATGGAGAAAGTGGTTTGTGCATGAAATGCAAGCAAACGTCAGAGCCTTCAAAACCAAGCTGGTTTTATTTTCAAAGCAAATGTCAATGTCTGATATGTACTGTTAACGAATGCGTTTTTTAATTTATTTTATTTTATTTTTTATATGTATCGTATCTTGCGCTGATCCGGCCCGTCTGTCAAATTTTAAAAGTCAATGCGGCTCCTGAGCCAAAAAGTTTGCTCAACCCTGATTCATTCACATCATCAAGAGAAAAGTAAACTCATCTTATATAGACGTATAATTCACACATTAACACACACAACCATTCACCCTCTCATTTGCATGTCATATACAAACAAACATTTTAATTATCATGTGATGAAATCATACAACCTCTCATTCACGTGTGCTATTGAGACATAAAACATTCACCCTCTCATTTGCATATCATCCTCTTGTTTTAACATGCTAAAGAAACATACAAACATTCACCTTCTTTCACACACACACACACACACACAACCATTCACCCTCTCATTTGCACGCTATTTAGACATACAAGCATTTACTTTCTCATTCACATGTAATAGAATTTTTATTAACATTCACCCTCTCATTTGCATGTCATATACAAACATAAACATAAACATTTTCATGTGATAAAATCATACAAGCATTCACCCTCTCATTCATGTGTGATGTTGAGACATAAAACATTCACCCTCTCATTGGCATAACCTTTCAAGTGCTAAAGAAACATACAAACATTCACCTTCTTTCACACACACACACACACACACAGGCATTCACGCTGTCATTTCCCAGAGTGTGTGTGGTTTAGTTTTGCTCTCCGACCTACTGCTGAACCTCCGGCAACCGTCTGTGACGTGGATTGAAGGGCTTAGAAATGTATAAATAAATCTTCATTAAAAAAAAAGGAAAGCAGCTGAACCTGCGGTGTCTGGATCACAAAAAATATATTCATATATATAAAATATGTTTATATATATACAAAAAAAATCGATATATATATATAGAGATTTTTTTTTTTTTTTTTTTTTTTTTTTTTTTTTTTTTTTGGTAATTTCCCCCTCGTTTCTGGGCTGAAAAGTCCAACGGCTTTGGGATGGCGTTGTTCGATGCTTCTTAGCATCTCCTCAGACAAGCAGCAGCTTCTCAGTATGGGCTGTCACGCCTCCAGGGAGGAAGAGGAGGACGTGGAGAAAGAGAATCCACGAAGAAGACAATTACAGAGCGGAAGGAGGCTGGAGAGAAGCGGGTTCCTCCCGGCCTCCTCTTCATCTCAGCTTCCACGTCCTCCTCCACTTCATCTCGCTGCACATCTGTATGGATGTATGTGGGTGACTGGGTTCTCTCCAGGATCTCTTGCCTGGATTTTCTCTCCATGTTCTCCTTCCTTGGTTCTCTCCATCTTCTCGTCTTCTTCAATGAGCTCCAAAAAAAAGAAAGTCTGCAGGTTGATTGACGACTCTTTATTGTTCATTGGTGTGAATGACGGTGAATTATTGGATGTGATTGACAGGTGATAGAACAACCCCAACCCTCACACATACACACACACACACACACACACACACACACACACACACACACACACACACACACACACGGTGCTCCTCTATGATCAGTATAACTGTTAAAGATCAATATTATTATCGATCGACTGATTTCTAGTGCATAGAGGGGTATAAAAGCTGATTCTTTTTGCAGCTCATGGCATGACTCAACTTATTCTGTGTGTGTGTGTGTGTGTGTGTGTGTGTGTGTGTGTGTGTGTGTGTGTGTGTGTGTGTGTGTGTGTGTGTGTGTGTGTGTGTGTGTGTGTGTGTGTGTGTGTGTGTGTACACGTCACACAGCACTTAAACACTAACCCGGTAGCATTTATTAGACATGCACGACGCACACATGGTCTTTAACAGCATTAAAGTTCCAATTTGAATAAATGAAACATGAATCATCTCGCCCTCACACACACACCACACACACACACACACACACACACACACACACACACACACACACCCAATCAGTCTTAAAATGACTGTTTTAAGGGCAGACCATATTAACGAGGATCCAGCTGATCTCCTAAGCACTCCCACATCTTAGCACCTTATTGCCTGGTATCATTTGGTGTGTGTGTGTGTATGTGTGTGTGTGTGTGTGTGTGTGTGTGTGTGTGTGTGTGTGGCGCGGGGCAGCGGAGAGCGAGTGACCTTTGTTTCAAGTGTAAAAAGAAAATGAGACTAATCAGCTCGCTAACTGTGATAAATCATGTACCGGAAGACGGGAGAAAAAAAAAGGAAGAAAAAAGAAAAGTAGTTTTGCTAGTTTTGGTTTTTCCTGCTTGGATCGGAGAAGGTGGTGCTGGAGGTGCTGGAGGTGCAGGAGGTGCAGTAGGTGCTGGAGGTGCTGGAGGTCCGGGTCGTTCCTTCGAGATGTTTCGCTTTTGGGTTTACAAACCGTTGTTTGAATCTCTGCTACTCTGGAAAAAAAAAGAAACAAAAAAGAAAAGAAAAGAAAAGAAAAGGAACAAGACATTTTCCATTCAAACATACCCATTTCATTTATTTATTTTTTATTGTGTGATAATATTTGTTTTATCTATTTATTTATTTGTGTTTTATTTTGTTTTTTGATCATTTATATATCCATAGATTTATGTAGTTATTTATCTATGCATTATCTTATTGATTTATTTATTCATAAAATAATTTATTATTTATACATTTGTTATATTTTTCTGCTTTATCTATTTATTTATGTATTTCAGTCTAGTTTATGTACATTTATTTATTTATCAATGCATTTTCTTATTGATTTATTTATTCATAAATGTTCATAAATGTATTTATGATTTATTTTTTGGTTTTATTTCTCAATTATCTATTTCTTTGTGTTCTGTTTTATCGATCTATTAATTTTTCAGTTCTAGTTTAGTATTCATACATTTATGTACTTATCTATGTATTAATTTATTTTTTGCATGTGTTTCGTTTGTCTGTCATGTTTGTATTATTTATGCATACACTTATTCATCATTTATGTGTGGTTTTCTTTTCCATCTCTATAATTTTGCCTGATTTATTTTCTCATCAATTCATTTATTGCATGTTTCAGACATTTTTAATCTACCGAAAAAAAAAAAAAAAAATCCGTGTGTATAAATCCAAGAACCTCCGCTGAAATCCTGTTTTAAAATCTTCCAACTTTTCTAATTTTTGCAACGGGAAGCGTCAGTCCACTGCTCTTACATCATCTCTGTATCTCCTGGGAGTTTTAACATTATTACAATGAAACATTAAAAAGAAAATTCCATTAAAAAAAAAAAAAAAAAACGTAATATCAAAGTTGCAGAGGTCTTTTGTTTTCGTCGGCGTTGGGGTCAAACTCGTTCAAATTGAGTAGAACTGCACGGCCAGGCAATCACCTCGCTCCACAACACAACTCCTGCAGAGCTTCGGGGCAGATGTAACATTTTGATCCCTGACTTTAAACGCCCCGTTTCCCTCCGTTACCCCGTTTTTTTTTTTTTTTTTAATAAGCTCATCAACGCCTGTCAATCAATACCGTCACTCCGGCGGATGATTGACAGACGTGTGATGACGGGAAACAGAAGGATCAAATGCCGTCCTAAAGCTGCGTTTTAAGATGTTTTCCGAAGGCGTGAGCGAGAAGGCGAAGGTTCTTCACGCCGTGATTGACAGGTGGGGTATAAGCCCCGCCTCCTGCGTGATGTCACTAATAACGATCGGATGCAAATCTCAATTTTTTCCCGGGTTTTTGAACTTTATTTGATATATCTGTGTCGGATCTGCGTCGCTGTGTCGTCTCCTCTTTCACCTCCGTCGCTTCTCCTGCTGCTCCAACGAAAACCCGCTGTCGTCTCGGAGGGTTTTGAGGAGATGCTTTCTGCAGATGTTTCAGACGGCGGATTCAACATTTATCAATTTTTTTACCGACGTCTTCTAGTCGAGTTGAACCGGTGAAGAACAACAGAAGAATAATGTTCTCCGCTGCATTCCTGGATTCTCTTTGCATCTTCTCTCCATATTTTCCTCCATCTGATCTCTCCACGTTCTCCCGGCAAAGTCGGCAGATCCAGTGAAGATCCGTGTCTGTGTAGGTGATTGACAGGTGGGCGGAGCCAAAGATAAGCCCCGCCTTTTCCACCTTGCGATCAGCGCAGATAACAAACACACCGCTATTTCCTGTCACCTGACGCGCCCATTTTGAAGCACGTTTCCTTCTTTTCTTCCTTCCTCCGATCACTTTTCCCTCCATCACCACACCTCTCCCTACCTCACACACACACACACACACACACACACACACAAACAAACACAGGTTCACTTGTTCACCAACCAGTCGTTCCATAATTAAACCCTTGATGGAGGGCATGGAACAGCACGACCAGCCGCTGTATGAATCACACAACTGGAACCTGTAACCCCCCCCCCTCACACACACACACACACACACACACAATCACTATGTGCGGCCTTGTCTGAGGCCCGAAGCAATATTTTCCAATTTTCTCTAATTGTGTGAGAGTGGTAATCCGATGCAGCCTGTTGTATATTCCGCCCCCTCTGTTTGCCGGCCCTATATGGACACCAACATCACAATTAACTTACCAGACCTTCAGGCCCAAATCAAATCACTGCCAGCGTCTGTCACTGCTGCCTAGCAACACTTTCCAGCGCCGCCGGTGCGAGCGTCCCTGGGATTAGATGGCCTGAGCGTAGGAGCACGCCAAAAAAGCGGATTGCTTGTTGTTGTAACACCAACATCCGCTCGCCGCCGCCGCCACTCCGCCTCACAACTTTTCCGTCCGGGCTGTGAAGAGATGAATGCGAGGCCGAGCTGCAGCTGCAGTGTTGCGACCGTGAGTGTGTGTGTGTGTGTGTGTGTTGGGGGGGGTTGGGAAAAAAAAGACCCCTTCCTTTGGCTTTGACCTCCGCTCGCTCTGAAGAGGCGAGGTTTGAAATTGCAGGCGGCGGCACCTGTGCTTCTTTGTCCGCCCGACGGTGGCGGCAGTTCAAGGGAATTGATTTGTGTGTGTGTGTGTGTGTGTGTGTGTGAGCAGAAGTTGTCTCTACTCTGTGTGTGTGACACTTTCCAACCACCTGAAGTAAATATTTAGCACGAGTTACGCAAAGAGTGAACAGTTGTACATCTTGAATGACGTGTGAATGAGAGGCTGAATAGTTGCATATTTTTAGACAGCAGAACGTTTACGAACGCCCAAAATCACGAACAAATCGGCCTGAGAACGCAGTTTTCGCTCGGATATCGATTCCAGCTGCCAACGAGCCTCGTCGGACGAACACACAAACAAACTATCACTGCTTTTCCGCGTTGTGGAATTGTAGCGTTGTAGCGTAGCGGCAGTCGTGCTTGCTACCCCGCAGTGTTTACATTGTTCAGCGTTCTTTAATCAAAACACCTTTTTTCCAGTGAACTAACCACATTACGGCTCCGGAACGGTTCAACGTGTCAGAGATAGCGGTGTTTAGAAGAAGCTAAGAGTTACAGTCGATCCGAAGGAAAGAATAGCTAAACGTGAGAAGGTGTTGGTGTTGCTACGACGCGGCTGAGTCAACCGTCTGTAGCGTCCTGGAGAACGAAGATGCGCTAATGACGGCTGTTGTGGCTAAAGGGGCGACTCCGTTCACCACGGAAAGGTCTCAAGTCTGAAAATAAGTAGAAAAGTGATTGTTAGTGTGGATGAATAAAAGACAGCGTTAGCATTAGCAACGGTGTCAGATTTTTTTTTTACTGTTTTAGCGAAGGAAACCCCGAGTACAAGTACTGCAAGAAAAGAAAGAACGCCAGAAACACAGTCATAATTAAGCTTATCTTCAATTCCTTTGTTTCTTTTTTGCCACAAATGAAAAGGAAAACATGTTTTTGGGGCGGGAGAACGGGATCAGCGGGGTTTAAATTGGTCTCAACGGGAAAAAAAAGATTCAGTTTGCCGACATTTCAGTTTGTAAACAAAGTCAAAGAACAATTCAAATTATAAGACGGGTTTTCCGGCGTATAACGTGAATGACAGGGTGAATAGTTGTGTTTTTTATATAATGTGTGAACAAGAGGGTGAAGGGTGGCATAAAAAATAGAATGGTGAAATTTTAATAAAATAATATCAAAATAATGCTATAATAATATAATTAATAATAATAATAATCATAATAACAATAATGGTAATAATAGTAATAATAATGATAACAAAATCATAATAATAATAATGATAATAATAATAATAATAATAATAATAATAATAATAATAATAAATATAATATCAAAAATTAAACCTTATTAATCATGAAGGAAATGCCAGACGGATCTGACATCACATCCATTCAGTTTAAAGATATTGATTTTATTGCTGTCAGATTTCCTTCTTGCAGTTTCGCAGGTAAGAAAGAGCTTCTGTGGCTCCTCTTAGACACCAGTTCAACTCCCAGTTGAACACACACATCTCTGCTGCCCAGTTCGGGACGGGAGATGGATAAAAAAAAAAAAAAAAAAAAAAAAAATAGACTTAGTAGAAAAAATCTGCACACCAAAAAGAATAGATGATTAATTTTACATATTCTCGAGCAAAAACTAGGTTCTTCCTCAGATACTTACCGGAGATGCGTGTTGCACGTTATTCACCATGCGAGAATAAGCGTTTTATATAAAATAAACTTGTCTTTTTGGAGCATTTTTGGTGTAAGTTGTCTGGATGCGCGGCTGTAAATGTCATATTCCTCCTGAAAGATGCTTCGCCGTTTTGTCTTTGTGCCGCGCAGTCGAACCTTTTAACACGTCCGGGTTACTTTTCAAAAAAATATTAATGGTCTTTTCACGGGGAAAGGGGGGGGGGGGCGAAAGAAAAAAAAAAAAAAGGGACCGGGTTTGTTTTTGCCTCACTAGCAGGGTTTGCCTATTAGTGTTGGCTTGTGGACTGGAGGTCTGCTCTTCTTCAAGAGCACTTCAGAGATATGCGATAATTAGATTTCATTGAAACACACGTCTTCTTTTTGAATGGCTGTTTCAAATCCGGGAAAGATGACTTTGTTTCTCCTTTGTTTTTTTTTTTTTTTTTTCCTGAATGGACATCGTCGGCAGCTCGTCCTGCGAATGTCCACGTTGCAACCCGACCTCCCGCTCCGGGAGGCCGAGTGTATTCCGTGCTCACCCGGTGTGTGTGTTAGTGTGTGTGTAGGGGTTGTCGTTTCCCTGCGCGGTGGTCACGGTGACAAGAGAGCGGAGAGCGATGCTCCAGCCGTTTTGATTGCAACTGTTGGCACACTCGTTGGCGCGCCTCGCTGCTGTTCCCAAGGTAACGGCAGACGTGGCCATTCATCACCGCCCGCCTTTTCCGGCCTCTTAAACTCGCGCCTATGGTTATATAACTAATCGTGCGTCCGCCGTGCACAAACATGGCAACTTACATTCGTCCTTGACGGATTAGCGCTGTTAGCTCGACTGCATTATAATCCATTAATAACATCTTTCCTGCACGTTTTGGAAATGTTGACGCTTCACCTGTTTGTTTTTGTTTTGTTTTTTTCTTATCTCGTCTACATATACATCGCCGCGCCGTTATTGGCTTTCTCACCCGCCTCCGAGTTTGACAACTTAATTCCACGGCACACTCCAAAGCGCAGGAAAATTGTACCTGGATGAATCGACGGAGGAGGAGGGAGGGGGGGGGGGATGACGGAGGAAAAGGAAAAAAATGTTTACATTGTCACCTATGATTATCGTCTCTCTGAATTCACGAGAGCTTGACGCTTTTGAGAAAATATGGAGAACAGAAATGAAAAGAGATTTATTTGATTAAATCCGATGGCGGGTGGCCGGGGAGGTTGTCGTACAAAAAGATCACGGAGGGAGATACACAACAAACCCGCGATGGAAGTGGATTCTCAAAGAGGGATGGAGGAACAGGTGGACCGTTAACGGCGGGTGCACGGCGGCGAAGGAAGGGTTGTCACCTTGAGATTCTGCACATGCTCAGTGAGCGCGGCTGCAAGGAGACGGGCTGCTGAAAGGCGGAGAATGGTCATTCAGTGTGTGTGTGTGTGTGTGTGTGTGGTCGGTACAACATGAAATGAGGTGTGCATCCATGAATGTTGAAGTAGATCTTTTATGAAAGTTGGAATCATTCTGCAGAAAAAAAAAAAAAAAAATTATACGCACACACACATACACACACACACACACACACACATACACACACGCACACTTTCTTACCTTCACAAAGATGCACCGAAGCCTGTGATGGCTTTTGCTCGAGCTGAAGCTCCACTATTACTGCCAAGTAAATATATTAATTCATCAAAAAATATGGTATTTGATGTACCATTGGGTTATCATGTCATCTTTGCTATAAATGTATTTAATTCTTATTTTTTTATTTATTTTTGTGTAAAAAAAAAAAATGTGACTGACGGTTATTGCTGGGGGAGGCAGGCATTATAAGATGTGGCTAAAACCGGGGTAATATGGATTAAATATATTCAAAATAAATGATATAAGATGACCTGGGGAATCAGAGAAGTCAGGAAGTGTTGGGATTAAAAAAGAAAAATGGGATTCTGTAGATGAAATCTGTTCGCAGAAGGATTTGCGGTTGAATAAAGATCAGCTGGGAAATCTGTGAAGGGGTTGAGCTTCATTTATTTAAATAGCTGTTTATTCTTTCATTATCTTTACTGTTAATCCTGCGCTCAGGCCGGATCCGGCTGAGAGGCGTCGGCCAACCGTTCACCATCTCATCCACGCTTCTGGATTCGGGTTCAGAATCTCTTTTAAACTTCTTGCATGTTCTTGGACTTCTTCAACCCGTCTGCAACTCCAAGGATTAGGATTTGGTTTTCGGTCCTCGGTCAGAAGCGAACCATCTTGACGTGGATCCTGAAAGTCCACTTCATGACAACAACTAGCTAGAAACGTCTTTCCCGCGGTATGCTCCAGCCAGGCCACGGCTGTAAGACATCTTCTTCAAGGAGGTCGTGGACGGCACTGAGGGAGCGGCACACCTGCAGAGTGATTCCCATTTAGAGGAGAAAAAAGGGGAATAAAGTCCAACTATGGAAGGGTATCACCTTGTCCAGGCCTCCGGGGTACACCTTGGTCCAGTTTGCATGGAGAGAGCCCTTGATTGGCCGCTGACCCTTCTACCGAGGAGGAATTGTACGGTTTCCCTCCTGGTCACAGAAGAGCGGGACCATCCTCTCAACCTTGAAGGGCTCCCGGGGAGATTTGTGGAATTTTCTCATTTGCTGCTCCACGGCGAGGACACACATTCGTGTCCCGCGGGGTTGTTCTGTTGATGAGAGCCGTCCTATCTTCACACACCTGCCACCAGAGCCGTCTTGCTTTGCAGCACGGATGGAAACACCCGCGGTCACCGGATTCCCCCCCGGGTGCGTTCGGTACATGTGGACCTCCGGTTCCCCCGGAGATGATGATGATGTTGATGATGGCGTCCTGCTGGTTTTGCCGCGCTGTCACCTCCGCCGGGCTTGGAATCGGTTTGGTCTTCCTCGGTATTCTCCCGGAAAGGATGCCTCCCTTTCTGTTTTCTCGACTCTGGAAAGCTTCTGAGATCCGGCATCAGGAGGATCTGCGGCGGACGAACCGATCCAGCAGGAACCCCCTCGCGACGTCTGTCCCCGCCGAAGCTTCCGGACGCCTTCGAGTTCCCGTTCCGAGGAACGAAAACATACCGCTTCATCAGAAGCTCTCTGGTCACGAAAGTCTCTCCTTGTTTCCAAATGCTTGAAAGAAGAATTTACCCCCCGCCTTCTCAACCCAGCATGGAGGAGACAAGGATACGTGTTGTTGTTTCGAAGTCCGCGGGTTTTGTTGGTGCTTGGAAAATGTCAAGCGACGCTTCCGCTGAGTGTTTGGCTTCTCCAGCCGCGCTGGAAGCCGGGCGAGTACGCTCGCAATCAACGTCTGGGAGAATTCCTGCCTCTCGCATCCACCCCGGCGCTTCATGGACCGGAAACTCTGACGCGTGTTTGCATCTAATTACGGAGAGTGGTCTTTTGTCATCATCCGGTGAGATGGAAACACCAGGAGGTGGAAGAGGTAATATATCATCTTTTCCAGGTGTAATTTTAAGGCAATTTGCGCCTGCAGACAAAGCGCTGTCGGTACAAACAGCCCTCGTGTGGGTGAAAAAGACGCTTGAATGTCACGTAGGTAATCTCAGCTCTTTCCCCGTTCGCAAGTAACATCGGAGAAGGAAAGCCGAATTCCAGGAAACCCGAACCAAGTCCGGGCCGATTATGATGCGAGAACTTCGGAGGGAAAACGCCACAACAACAGGCGATGGAGACCTTTAATATTCTGATGCCAGTTTTTTGGTCATTTCCGCTACATTAGCATTAGGGCTTTTGTTTATTCTTTTTTCACGCTATGCTAAGCAGACTGAGATGGTTGGGTCATGTACAGAGGAGGGATAGTGGTTGGTGTGAGAGAGGAGGATACAGAAAAGATGGAGAAGGTCGATTCACTGAAGGGAATAGATTAAAGGAAAAGAAGAATTTGTCACAGGGGTGCAGGACATGTATGATCGAGACAAAGTGATTGCCGAGAGGTTTGGACATGAACAAACCTCTGTCTGTTCGTGTCCAAACCATGGCGAAGATCTGGGTAGAAGGTTGCTGAAGGTGGAGTGGCCAGGCAGGAGGTCAAGAGGAAGACCAAAGAGAAGATTTATGTATATAGTGAGAGAGAGGATATGAAGTTAGTTGGTGTGAGAGAGGAGGATACAGAGAATAGGGTTAGATGGAGAAGGTTGATTCGCTGTGAAGACCCCTGGAGGGAAAAGCAGAAAGGAGAAGAAGATGCTCTACCAAGCAGGAATGGATCAAACAATTTCCACTTTCCCATCTGAAAGCAGGATGTTCTACATCCTATCCTGTCAGCTACGTTTTAGCGCTGGAATCAGGGTCGATCATCTGTGGACGTGCGAGGGGCGACTCGTGTTCTGTATCTGCATCTCCTGGTTGGGAAAAGCAGTTTTCTCTTCTACTTCTTGACGTCGGTCCGTCCGCTGACCATGGACCCTTTTAGCTTCGACTTCAAGGCGGGGTCTTTTTACGCTTCAACAGGAACTCCTGTGACGTGGTGGTTGGTAGCATTCATAAGCCTGACACCAGATAACATTTTTAAACCTGTCCTAGTCGCTGGACAGCTGTTTTTTTGAGAGAAAATGGCATGAACCAGCTAGAAGTGGAGTGACGAGGAGGTCCAAGGTCTTCTGGCCTGCTACGCCACAGAGGGGTTTCCAAGGCTTGCAGAAGAACATCAACATTTTGGCTTGAAGACTGTGGCCTTTGCTAACGGCTAACAGTTCTCTTCGTGCAGGGAAGCAGTGCAGGGAGAAGCTTCACCGCAGCTTCCACCACCATGTGTCCATGTTGTCTTCCCCATCTTCTACTTCAGAGGGGTTTCCAAGGCTTGCAGAAGAACATCAACATTTTGGCTAGAAGACTGTGGCCTTTGCTAACGGCTAACAGGGCTCTTCGCGCAGTGAAGCAGTGCAGGGAGAAGCTTCCACCGCAGCTTCCACCACCATGTGTCCATGTTATCTTCCCCATCTTCTACTTCCGAGGGGCTTCAAGAGCTTGCAGAGGAGCGTCAACATTTTGGCTCAAATAAGTCCGGAGTTAGCTCGTCCACGGTTATCATTCCATGAACGCTGTGGCAGCTTCCACCTCCACGTTGTCCTTGTCGACTTCCTCTTCTGCTTCAGTGACTTTGTTTTGGAACGAGGAGCAGAAGGTGCACAAGCTCCCCTGCAGGAAGCTACTTCCTGGTACAAAATCAGGGCTGGACGTCTCTCGGACCTTTTAGATCCTGACACCACGGAGCGAACACATGACCAGGAGCTTCGGATCCCGCGTCCACTGAGGTCAACTTGTACAGAAGATACTTTCCGCACCCTCAAAACCCCTTTCGCCTCCAGTCGTCCCCTCCGATCCCGTCCGGTATGGTCCGATTGATGCCACCGAGTGCTTCTCAAAGTCACGCCGACGCCGGAACACGTTTGAATAGACGTACCCGTTAATATTTTCTTCTCTTTTGTGAGAAGCTCTCTCCCTCTCCCGTAAACTCCAGTCTTGTTTCCATATTTTCGTTCCGCCGCTCAGTTCGGAGCTCCATTGTGTCGATCTTACACCTGTCACTTTTCGGCACCACAATTATTTACCCTTTTATTCCCCGGTTTCCCCGTCGCGTCTGAGCATCTATTCACGCGACAATCTCAACCCGCTCTCTTTTCTCTCTCCACAGCTCAACTGAGCAATTTGTGTATTTATCCCGCTTGCAGCTTCTTCTTCTTCTTCTCCGTCTTCGCCGTCTTATTTCTCGATCTTGTACCTCATTACAGACATTAGTGCGCCGCGCACTCAAACACTCTTGGCAAACCGTCCTCCTTTTCAACTCCGGAGTTCTTCGCTTCTCGCGGCTTCCTTCGGCGGTTCGTCGTAAAACCAAGAGAGTGTGCGCGTGTTTGATTATGTTCAATTTTATAATTATAAGGATAATTATGTGACAACTTATTAACACAGCTGCCTTAGACAGAGAGGGTAAACATCAACCGCGTCATTTATTTATTTTTTTAATTGATCTGTTTATTAAATAAAATTACACTACATTAAATGGAATTACACTCAATTTGACAAGACTGAAACAATTTATGTTGGTGAATTTCAAACACGATTAAATCAGAGGGTGTTAATTAAATTTGGCTGGTGCAGCTTCTCAGCTGGCGGAGCCGCCGTCTCTCCGGTTTTTAAGGTTGGCGGTTCAATTCCCGGCTTCCTCGCGCGTGACACCGAAACCCAGGTTGCTTCTTGTGGCTAGCTTAGCATGGTAGCATTGCCACCATCGGTGTGTTTGTGTGTAATCCAGTGTAATGCTCTTTTAAACCACAAGGCGTGACCGCGTTCATTCATTGCATGCACTTGTTCTGCATGGAGGGTTTAAGTGGAGCTGCAGCCAATCACTGATGACGCCGGGTCGAGGGGGCGGGGTTTAACCCGGGCAGGTCACCTGTCAATCATAATTACCATTCACTCTGTCTGACAATTTAGTGAGATAAAATTAGTTAGCACTTTATTGATCCCCATAAGGGACATTTGTTGTCACAGCAAAAATAACCATATCGATAATATGAATATGAACCTAAAAATAGAAGAGACATAAATATGAATATGAATGTAAAATGGAGGAGACAAAGTTTATTTTAGTTTAGTTTAAAAAGTTTATTAGGACAGTGTACAATTACATTAAACGCACAGGCAGAGATGTTTGTGTCAGATTGTAGCTCATAGCTAATTTCCATCTGTAGTCCTGGGAAGACAATACAAATATAAAACTGTACAAATAGACAATAGGCAATAACATATATATATGAAATATATATAAATATACAAATAGGCAATACATTAACTATACAATATATAAACAGGCAATACAATAAGTAAAACCCAAGTTGAAAGTGGTATTGTTGTGATATTGTTGTGATATTATTAGTTTGGTTATCTGGGGGCCATCATATGAAAACTAAAACTAATAAACTAATCTTAACTAAATATGAATATAAATGTAAAATGGAAGAGACAAAAGTAGCAGAAAGGATAAAAAATAGATATCAGAATAAAAAAAAAAAAAGGGAAAAATTGGATCAGAGGAGTGAGTGGAGTTAAAAAAAAAACAAGGATATAAAAAAAATAAAAAAATTATACGAGGAGAAGCCAGTTTGGGACCAAATTGAAAGGTTGGACTTTTGATTGTGAGGATGGCAAAAATACTCTCCTTTAACAATTGGATATTTCATTCTATCGACTTTCTGCGAACATGAGCCTGCAAGTTGAAATGAAAACAAATAACAAAGAAAAAAAAAAAAAAATCTCCAAATTTCATCGCGAAAGCGCAACATCTCGGAGGTTGTAAACAAGACGGGTCGGTCAAGTGTTTAGCTTTGTCCTCGGGCAATTTGCAGCAGTTTGACTTTTCCTCACCGGCCTTTTCACGCCGTTCTACGAATGACGGCGTTTTCTTTTATTTTGTTTTTATTTTGCACCAGCACCTGAATAGAGATGCATACTTTAACGCCGCTCTCAGTTGTCCGATGTTCCCTTTGAATGCGGCGTGCGCTCGGCGCTCGGCCCTGATGTTTCATGCATGGCGAGTCCGGGGTTCCCGTCGCCCTCGCGAGATGCTTTCCATTGTCAGTCAGGCTTTCGCCGCCTCGGAGGAGATCTGCATTTTACAGTCTCTTTAATTTCCATACATCAAAGGGGGATCTATAGTGGAGCGCCGCATGGCGCCGGGGCGTTTGTGGGCGAACACACACACACACACACATATATGCACACACACGGATTTCGCGTCCCGTTTTTTCATTTATGCGGCACGGTGGGTGGTCACAGCAGCAAATCGATGTCAATTGGGGATTCGACCTCCGCAAATATTCCCATTGTTATTCTTTCTTTCTCTGAAAAAAAAAAAAAAAACAAAACAAAAAAACTCCGGCCCGCCGAGGCTTCCTCGGGTCGCGCCGGCCGCTGAATAACCAAATAAAACCAAATAAAATATCCGGGGTATTTGGCGCGGTGAAAGAAGGAAAAGAAGCGGCGTGTTGGACCGCGGGGACAAACAAAAGCACAGCGGAGCCTTTCAACATTTTATCCAGCTTTCGGCCGATGGCTTCCCGGCAGAGGTGATTTGTCGATAATACAAAGAAGAGCGTTTGCATTATCTGAAAAATCGTCTGCACACTTTCGGCAGCTTGAGCCGTCCCCCTACTGTTCCTTTTTTCCGACTGAAGGCTTTCACTTTGAGTATTGTCCTGTTGGTTCTTCCCTCAGAGGCTTTGCTGTCGCAATGAAATGGTTGATTTCGTGAAAATCCCGATCCTGGATTCCATTATTTATGATCGTTTATGTTGAAACGACATTGATTATGACAGGATTCTTGGTAAAAAAACAAATGAAATACAGTAAATTCTGGGCTATAAGATGCTACTTTCTTTACAAGCTTTGAACAATTCGGCTAATTTGGCCAGAAGATTGTTTGGGCTAATGGATTGTTTGGGCTAACGAGCTTCACGCCGCCAAAACATTTAGCCTCGTCACATCGGACCAACTAAATTACCGTGAAATTCTGTGGCACCCAGAACTATTTTGATAATTGGATTGGTATTGTTGGATGTGGAGACAACCCCCCCCCCCCCCCCCCCGACATTTTTGTTTTGTGTGTATAATATTGTTGTTTTGATCTCAGATGGCACTCGCCCACATCATGCTTGAAATGTTTGAATTGACGTTGTTGTAGTTCTTACTTGGACCGGAGGCGGCGGTAGTGACGCAACAGCAGCCGGTTGACTTGCCAAGCCTCGCGCGCAAACAACGGTCACTCGCCACTCTGACTAAAACTTGTGTGTTCCAGGTGAGTTGAGTGTCTAGGTAGTTGTACATGTAGCATCAGTGTGGGAGTTTATGGGTTTGAAGAGATGTTTTGGGTGTTGGAACCAATTTTGTAGTGTGTTTTATTAGGGTAATCGCTAACTGGCACTAGCAAAAGCTACCGTTAGCTCTGGTCGTAAGACGTTGACTGCTCAAGCCTCGCGCACAAACAGTGGTTTTCGACGTCTGGCTGCCAGCTGTCACTCGCCACTCGGAGTAAAACATATTGACTTGTTTATTCCAGGAATAAATCACATGTGACACATTATTTTCTGCCTCCTGTGTGTAACACGCTGAAGATGATGACTTCAATGGTTTTAGTGCTTAGTTTAGAGGAAAACCCTATTCTAACCCTATTCTCTGGATTCTCCTCTCTCACACTAACTAACTTCATATCCTCTCTCACTACGTCCATCAATCTTCTCTTTGGTCTTCTTCTAGACCTCCAATTCCAGCATTCGTCTACCAATATATTCACTATCCTTACTCCATGACCCAACCATCTCCGACCTTCTCTCCAAAACATCTACCATGTGCCGTCCCTCTGATGGGCTCATTCCTGATCCTCTCCATCCTGGTCACTCCCAAAGAGAACCTCAACACCTTCATCTGTGCAACGTCCAGCTCTGCCTCATGTCTTTGGGTCTCATCACCGTCTATTCCACCTTTCCTTTCATTTGGGCTGATAGTCTTCTATTTCTTCGTACCCCTGACACTTTTCTCCACCCATTCCAACCTGCTTGAACCCGTATCTTTACCTCTTCTCCACATTCTCCGTTGCTTTGGCCTGTTGACCCCAAGTACTTGAAAACGTCCAACTTTTTGATCTCCACTCCCTGTAGCCTCAGCGTTCCACTTGGGTTCCTCTCATTCACACACATATACTCTATCTTGCTGCGACTAACCTTCATTCTTCTCCTGTCCAGAGCATACCTCCACCATACCTCCATGTCTAGAAATTCCTCATCTTGTTCCCTGTTCTCACTACATATCACAATATCATCTGCAAACATCATGGTCCATGGAGATTTCTGTCTAACCTCATCTCTCAGCCTGTCCATCACCACTGGGAACAAGAGGAGGCTGATCTATCCACCTTGAACTTCTCTGTTACACCTACAGCACACCTCACCACTGTCTCACAGCAAGCATACATGTCCAAGTGCAAGCGCAGAATAAGCAGTATGGATGACGAATGGACAAATGCGTGAACGAATGTTCACATTTGAATCAAGTGTAGAAATGTAATGTGTCAGGCGCATGTTTGCTAACATCTTAGCACCGAGGCCGTACATCTCATGGTTCACTCCATGAACGGTGATATGTGTAAAAAGCAATATTTCAGACAAAAAGAAGACGATGACTTTGCATTGTTTTGGGACAAACAAAAAAAACAAAAAAACCCTCCCATTTTATCCAGCAATTAGTATTTTCATTGTTTTGTCACCTGAATACCAAGCAATAAAGAAGAACAAGTAAAATCATGTTATTTGTGTGTGTGTGTGTGTGTGTGTGTGCACACTCGCAAATTGTCAGATATGCGTTATCGTTATTTGAAATCCGCTGCTGTAATTGGCCCTTTGAATCACTTGAAAGTTGTTTACCGGGGGGGACGTCCCTGGATATTTACGTTCTTTTATAAGTTCACCGCCGTCAACTTCAATGGCTGTTTGTTTAATATCTCCCTCCGCTTGCGCCGCCAATCGAAGAAAAACCCTCGCCTTTTGTTTTTTTTTCCACGGTTATCAACCCGGGACACCGACGTGGATTCTTCGCGCATGTCGGCGCTGTTTAGATTTGAGTCTACGTGTTCTCGGTATATTCAAAAAATCCACAAAGTGAGCTTCCCGCCAACCTGGAGTACTCTGTGGTTGCCTGGATATGCCGATTGCAGCAGAGCTAGGAAAGTACCCAGGCAAGAGGAGAACATGGCACTCCTGACTAAGAGAACCCAGGAGGTCAGAAACCTTGTTCTTAAGATGCCGGTACTAAGCATACCATCGGTAGCAACCCAGGATTCAGTGTCTTCCCAAAGGGCACATTGGGAGAACCGCCCAACTCTCTGATTGAAGGGACCTCCATTCGACTATCTGAACCTCCACTGTGAGAACATAAATGGAGGACCCAGGCAGGAGGAGAACATTCAGACTCCTGACTGAGAGAACCCAGATGATTAGGGAACTTGTTGCTAAGAGGTTGGCGCTAACCATACCTTCTGGAGTGTCTTGATTGACGTCACTTTGACATGCAGACAGGAGGAGCCAGGAATGAACCGCCAACCTTCAGATTGAAGGGACATCAGCTCTACCAACTGAGCCACAGCCACAAGAATATGAGGAGAACCTTTATGCTAATACTCAGGCGCTAATCAGACCATTTGTAGAAACTGGAGGTTGAGTGACTTGCCAAAGGGCGCTTCGGCACGCAGGCAAGAGGATATTTGTGTTGCCACCAAATGACATCCAAAGCCCTGTAACGTGATGGGCTTCCTCCTTCTTCTTTCCCTTCTGGGACTCTTCTGTCCAGTGCATCTTTTCATCCTTGAAATGCAACCGCCTCTCGGCGTCAGCAGAAAGCTCGCTCCTTGGCGGGAGCTCCCGATCAAGTGCCCCCCTCCGAGGTTTCCCCCCGAAAACCCGCCGCCTCCCCTCAGCCTCGGCGCCGCTGCTTCACACATCTTTGATCTCCCGGCTGGCGCTCGGCTTACCCGACAACGAAGGGTTGCATAAGCGGCGGGCGGTCACAACGGAAAGCCCGCCGCCGGGTCGGCTTCACCCGGATGACACGCGCCGCAAAGTCGGCGTCTAACCGAGAGCTTCAAAGGCAGGCGCAAAGTAGAAAGAGTGACCGCATCCTTCTGTACCCTGAGATGAAGCTCCTGAAGGACGATGTCTCCTCCTCAGCAGCAGCAGCAGCACAAACTAGAACCTTCATCCCTGTTTAATTACAGCTAATGCCGTCTGTTTGGCGCGTAGCGTGAAATTAACGCTCATTAATGCCACACAAACGCAGCATGTGGACTAATCACTTCCTCTCCTGACCGAGACCTTGTCAACATCCAAACATCAGGCTGAAGGAAGGAAGTTCCTGCCCCAGTTCTTTGCCTTCCACTCCAAAATCTCACTCCAGGGCTCTTGAAGACCGAAGGCGTGACTGACAAGGTGAATGGTTCACAGCTGGGATTCTGATCAGCAGCTTATTAATGCCCGGGGGGCAGAAAAGTAGGGTTTTGCTGCCTTGCTCAGTGGCACTTCTACAGTCTAGGAGTAGTTGGGTTATCAAACCAGAAGCTCAGTTCCAGCAACTGCTCTTTCCACCTCTGATCCCACACATCATCTAGACATAAACCTCCACTCTCTTATTCAGTCCTAGAGAAACATGGAACCGTTCATGTCTGGGCAATTAATTCAACTTCTTGTAAATTTTTGGACTGATGCAGATAGCAGGAGTACCCATGTGGAGAACATGGAGACTCCACCCTGACAGGTCCTTGATCAGAAAAGAAGCGGGGACCTTCTTGATGTGCGACAGAACTGCCATACTTCTGCACCACCTGTTTTATGTACCAGTGACCCGTGATCAGGTGAGGCAGGCGACGCTCTGCCTCACCTGTCATTATGGGAAAAAAAAGAAAAGCAATAATGTAAGATAAATACATGCATTTTTCCACTAATCTGATTCATAAATGTGTTTCCTGTGTGATTCCAATCATTTTTTAAATGTTCTCAAGAAAAAATCGCTGACTTTGCGCATTTCCCGATCAAATGTAAGCCAAGGTGTAGCAGTCGACCTCCCCTCTGCACACGCAGTCACAAACTGGGCTGGTTTTTTTCTGTATATTTCTCTGTATATTTTCTTTGCATAGAGCAAACAGAATGTTTGTAGAAAGATTTATTATATTATCATATACACCACCACCTTTTACAAGCCGTGTAATGTCTTTAGTGTTAGTGTGTGATGCAGTAGTTCTCAGTGATGGAAGATAAACCTTAGAAAAAAGTAACGAGGTGAGGCAGATAATACTGAGCCTCACCTGAAGGGGTGAATTAGCCGGTGCTACTGACTGCTGTTGTCCCTCTATAAGCAAGATAGGGTGAAAAAAAATAAGATATATTAAAGAAAACAAGGAGGTGTTAACAACAAATTAACAGAGCTTTTTATAGAGAAGTCTATGTGCATGAACTTCACACAGAAATAAATAAAAGACCACAAATTGTTTTCAGTTTTATAAAAATAAATCGATTCGACTCACAAACAACAAATTCTTTCCAGTTCTCACAATTGTAAATATCATTCCTGAGGAAGTCAGGAATCTCACTGCACGTCACTGATACAAACAAAAAAAAAAAGATTTTTGATAGTTTCAAATGATTTATTACATATCGGCAATGACCTCTCCTTAGAGGGGGGGCCCCTGTAAAAATGGTCGCCCGCGGGCCCTGGAGATCCTAGAACCGCCTCTGCTGTTAAAGCAACATGTGACTAATGGATTAAATCATGTTTTTGAATGGAAGCGCCGCCATTTGCTTGCATGCTGTTTTCGCAGTTAATGTCTTCGTACGCGACGGAACGGCCGGCTGCTTATTACGCACTCAAACTCATCACGCGCAGTCGCCTTCATGCCTCCTCTGCGTCGGCGAGAATCAAAACAAAACCCTACAGGGTCCTTTTGGACGCCCGATGCAGAGACAATCACCGCAGATGAGCTTCCCGGTGCCGCGGCAGGTGTTCGCTTGTCTGAGTCCGTTGCTGAAAAGAAAACAACAACAACAACAAAAAAAAAAAGGATAAATAAATAAAAGCAAAAGAGACTCCACTCGGGAAAAACGCAACAGGTGCAAATTGATCGGGAGATGAAAAAATGGTAGCGATGAGAGCCATTAGCATGGAGGACCGAAACATCTTAATGCGCCGACGGGCCGATGGATGGATGGATGGATGGATGGATGGATGGATGGATGGATGGATGGATGGATGGATGGATGGATGGAGAGATAGTAGGATGGATGGATGGATGGATGGATGGATGGATGATGGAGAGATAGTAGGATGGATGGATGGATGGATGGATGGATGGATGGATGGAGGGATAGCAGGATGGATGGATGGATGGACAAATGGACGGATGGATGGACGGATGGATTAATGATAATGGATGGCTCGGTGGATGGATGGATGGATGGATGGATGGATGGATTGATGGATGGATGGATGAAGGAACGAGGGTCGTGGGGAAAACATAAGGGTCAACCTCGTCTCCAAGCTGACTTTGTCTGCTCCAGTCTCGCCTTCTTGTGACGCAACATCCAAAGACCATTGGGGTGTGTAGTGTGTGTGTGTGTGTGTGTGTGTGTGTGTGTGTGTGTGTAAAAATACATGTACATAGTGGACCCTCACGACTTTGCCGTTTGGCTTTCGCACCCTCTCTTCTTCATGGATTTTATTTTTTTGTAATTCAGTTCTCGTGCTTTTTTTTTTACAGAATTTGAATTTTTTTTTTTTTGGGTGGGGGTGAAATAGCCACTTTCTAGCCTCAGGAGAAAAAAGAAAAAAAACTGTAAAAAAATAAATAAATAAACTAAAATGTGTTTAATAAATTGAACAAAATACGAGATCTCCTAAGCTAGACAAAGATGCAAACAAGATAAGATAAACTTGACCGATCCCAATAGGGATCAGCGCCAGATCTCATATGGAATTTCATTGGCTAAGGAGATGCATACTTGGCATGCTATTGGCTGATTGAGCATGTCGTCCCTCATGTTGATTGGTTCATGGAGAGAAGCGGCTGATCTCCTTGTAAATATCTTCGCGATACCCCGAGAAGCAAACATCAGGAAGACGGCGACATTAAGCTTCAGTAAAACAGCAAAACGGGTGATTACGAGAAAAATAAACTACAGATAAATAAATTCTATTTATATTGCGTTTAATATGAATTTAATTTGCTAATTTACTCTACATTTTGTATTGTATTTCAATCGTACGTTACAATTATCCACATGTGTTTTTCGTGAACTGTTTAAGAGTGTGGGAAGCAATGGTGGGTTGAATTTTCATTCAGTTTGCGGGATGTCGGTAAAACGTTGAGTGAGGTTTGTTGAGGGTTAATATTTAATATATCCGTAAATATCATCCAAATTATTTCGTGCAAATTCACTTTTCGCAGGACGTCTTGGGACGAAACTCCGGCGAAAAGTGAGGGAGCGCTGTTTTCCCATCAGTAGCTGAGCTTATTCATCTTTTTCAGCGCACCTCTGCCCCCCCTCCACCCCTCCTCCCGGCAAAGGATGTATTTGGATCAAGGCACATTTGAGAGTGCTTAAGAATAAGCAGCTTATAGCTTTTTTTTTTTTTTTTTTTTTTTTTTTTTGTGTCAAGCAGGGTCTGATCAGTGTAATTTAAGCCACATGTTCTATTTAATGACTAGCTTAAAGTGTCAAGCATGACCATCTGAACAGGAAGTAAAGCTCGTACACCCCCCCTCTCGACTTCACCTGCCCGCTGCGATCTTTTTTTCTTGAAAAAAAAGAAAAAAAATAGCTCAAAGAGTTTTAAACTTTTAAACATGGGATTTTTCAGAGCCTTGTAGAGTCAGATTTAACCTTTCCATTCATTCAGCCATGGGAGACACAGAATCGAATAGAGTTTATTGTCATCATGCTATTTCAAAGCACAAATAAAAAAGGCAGAAAGCAACAATAGCAACAACTATAATTTAAAATATAAGACAGCAGAATGTCTGTGGAGGTTGTCAGTCATCCAGGCCAAGGTGGATTATTGCTGAAATCTTCTTGTCGCGGCAATCGGACTTGAATTTCCTCCCTTGGAGATGTTTCATCTCAGAGGCTTCTTCAGTGCTGATCACCTCTGTGGGGAGTTTCTTGTCAGGGGTTTTCGGGCGATCGGTCGTCGGATGACCGACAAAATCAACATACCGTATTTTCACAACTATAAGGTGCACATAAAAGTCTTAGATTTTCTTCAAAATGTGCGGCGCGCCTTATAGTGCAGTGCACCCTGTGTGTGTTGTTGTTGTAAGGTGGACATTGTAGAGAACACCATGAGAATGTTAAAGGGGGAAGTGTGGGCGTTGATGTATAAAAAAAGAAAAAGTATGTGCGTCATGCAGAACATCGTTGTTTTAACAACCCTGAAAACATCGCCGACAAACACATCCAGCCACATCACCAACACGGACGAGGTGCCGCTCATTTTCGACATCCCGGTGAGTCACTGTGGAGAAGAAGGGGACCAGCTCGGTAGCGAGACGCACAACGGGGTACAAAAAAGTCTTCTTGGAGACCACGGTTTCACTAATAGTGGAAGGAAGTGCCGGGCGAGTTACGCCACACTTTGGGAATAGATTGTAGATGCTCGGGCTAACGTGTCCGCCGGCATTGTTGTTTGAGCTTTCGTAAAAGCCGGCATCATTTCCGAGGAGGCGCGCGGCACGGAAAGCAACTCTGACAGTGAAGAAAGTAAACCTGGCATGTTGGATGGAGATTTAGCGCAGATGTTCAAATCAGAAACAGAGGATGAGGACTTCCATGGGTTTGATTGATGACGATTACCGGTAAAGAAATCTGAATACCAAACTCAGTTTAGCTCCCGCTCTATTTTTAAATACGCACACTTGTATGCTTGTGTGTGTGTTGTTGTTGTAAGGCGGACGTAGTAGAGAGACACCATGAGAACGTTAAAGGGGGAAGTGTGGGCGTGGATTGTATATAAAACCTGCGCCTTATAATCAGGTGCGCCTTATATGTGAGTTAAATACAGTAATGGCACACATAACTGAGACTGCGCCTTTTAGTACGGTGCACCTTGCGGTCGTGAAAATACGGTACGTAGGTCCAAGGGGTTTGTTGTGCTAATGGAGGTGTCGTTCGTCGGGGACAAAGGAGACATTTTTGTGGGATTAACAGGATAAAAATGTGAAAAGGTGAAGCTAAACAAAGGAGTGTTGGATCACATGGACCGAGGCTCAGGTGCAACTTAATATTGCAAGGTTCTCCAGGTGTAGGTGGACCACGGAGTTCTATGCTGAAGTGGTGGCTCTCCTGTCCACAGTTATGCCGGATGTTGTTTGCGTGATGCCAAAATCGCTCATAAACGTTTTTTACAGTCGCAAAATCCCAGATTCTACCCGAGCTTCGACCGATAGGGGTAGAAAACGAAGGAGGAGATTTCCATGTTAATAGCTGAGATGACAGCTTTAAAATTCATAAAATAAATAATTGTTAGTTTTCAGCACATCAGCAGCGCATCCTGGAATCTCACTCCCGTCAAGCTGACAGCTTGAAAATCTCACCTCAAAAAAAAAAAAACACACACACACACACACACACACACACACACATACACACTCACATGGGGCTCGCAGAGGAGGATGGCGCGTTAAAACTATCGGTGTTAAATGCAAATTTGACAAATCGCTATCCGGATAATGCGCGGCGATATGAGATAATCAAGATTAGGTTTTAATAGCGGGGTAAATACGGTCAAAGAGAAAAAGAATTAAATAGAATAAAAAGGCATCGTCACGCTTCCGAGCTCCTTCCTCACGCGCTCCGATTCCACAAACAAACATGGCGAACGTTCACAGGCCATAACGCTGAGGGTATTGTTCTCTAATTATTTTCATTCGCGGCACAAATGCGTTTCTCGAAACGCCGTCTGGATAATAAAACCCGTGCAAAGATAATTCGCTCGTGCACGTCGGTGCGTTTGTGTGTACATGCGTGCTCGTGTTTGCAACTAAAATGCTTTTCAAATGAACTTCCATCTCGATGCTTCTTTTTATTTTTTATTCTGTTTGTGATCTCGATTCGTAACGTTTGTAATTCCATCCTACCTGCGGATGAACGGCCTTCCTTTTGCTTCTCCTCCGTGTTTTCTTTGCACTCGGGTGTGTTTGCATGCGCTTTTATGAGTTTGTTTGTGTGTGTGTGTGTGTGTGTGTGTGTGTGTGTGTGTGTGTGTTCGCGTCTGCAGAGAGTCTAGGAGAGCCTAAGGCAGATGGAGAGGCAGCTGCTGCAGCTGGAGAGAGACCTCAAGACCTCCCCCCTTCCCCAATGACCACTATAGTAAAATGACTATATCCTTTACACACACACACACACACACACACACACACACACACACACACTTGCAAACCAAAAGTGCGTGTCATTTGCAGAAAAAGGACACGTTGCATTGTGGATGTTTTTCGACGATCGGCAGGTTGATACGCGATCTTGACATTTATTGATGCTTCTGGTGCTGCTTTTCACGGTGATGTGCATACGTCCACACACACACACACACACACACACACACACACACACACACACATACACACACACGCAATATTTTTTTGTGCATGACATCACACTTGGGTAAACTTGTAAAGATAAGATCAAATAAGATTTTTTTTTTGTCACAGCAGCGTAACATTTATAGTGTCAACAAATATGAATATAAATATAAATAGAAAGAAAATTAGAAGATAGGGAAGACATCCACAAATAGATGAAAAATAAAATAAAATAAAATAAAATAAAATAAAATAAAATTAAAAAACAGCAGAGAGAACAACGATAACAACAACAAAAATGAAATGAAATATCTGCCAATCCTGAAACCATTTATATATCAGCAAATTTTGATATTTTCAATTAAATACAGTGAAAATGACTTTTTATCCCAACGTGGACTTTTTCCGTGAGACGATCGCTGACGTTGAGCCATGGCGCTCATGGTCGTTTTCACCCACCCTTTTTCCAGATCCGCTCCAAAAAATCCATATGTTTGATCGATGTCGGCGCCCGGAGAACCTCCGGATTGTTACCGCCTCCTCAATCTTCACCAAACCCCGATGAGATCCCGGGACGAAACCTTCCCTCCGGTCAGCACTTTCTTTCGATTTTCTGCGGGGCCACCAGTTGGATGAAGGCTCATCTAAATCACAATCTCTCTTGTCCATTTCTAAATCTGCTCAAGGCAGCGCTGCGCCTTTCCGATGGGATGACGAGGCCGTGCCTTTCCGAAACTGACCCCGTTTCTCTCCAACAGTTGTCCGCTTGCATTATCAGGATCAAGTATCTCCACTGTTTCCCCTCCGCAGTTCCAAAGCCTTCACGCCAGATCACCTTCGCCCATTCACATTCACAACTACTTTGGGGATCTTCACCCCCAAAGTAAGATCCATTTTCATTCCTGAGTCCAAAATTTGCAGTCCTCAACCGGGGTCCTTCCCTCGTCTCACCAGCTCCAGAGGGCAGTCGCCACTTCCCAGCTCCAGACGGACGACACCTCTTCTTGGCCACTTCCTAGTTCCAGAGGGCCGAAGCCTCTTCCTTGCCAATTCCTCGCTACCTTCTAGTTCCAGAGGAATGACACTCCTTAGTTGCCACTTCCTAGTTCCAAAGGGCCAATGCCTCTTTTATGCCATTTTCTTGTTTCAGAGGGCTGACGCCTCTTCTTGGCCACTTCCTGGTTCCAGAGGGCTGACACCTCTTCTAGGCCACTTCCTAGTTTCAGAGAACTGACGCCTCTTCCCTGCCACTTCCTTGCCACTTCCTCTTTCCAGAGGGCCGACTCCACTTCCTCAACACTTCCTAGTTCCAGAGAACTGACGCCTCTTCTTGGCCACTTCCTAGTTTCACAGAACTGACGCCTCTTCCCTGCCACCTCCTAGTTCCAGAGGGCCGATGCTTCTTCCTTGCCACTTCCTCTTTCCAGAGGGCCGACTCCACTTCCTCAACACTTCCTAGTTCCAGAGAACTGACGCCTCTTCCTTGCCACTTCCTCGCTACCTCCTAGTTCCAGAGGGCTGACACTCCTTCCTTGCCACTTCCTAGTTCCAAAGGGCCGATGCCTCTTTTACGCCACTTTCTTGTTTCAGAGGGCTGACGCCTCTTCCCTGCCACTTCCTTGCCACTTCCTCTTTCCAGAGGGCCGACTCCTCTTTTTCGACACTTCCTAGTTCCAGAGAACTGACGCCTCTTCTTGGCCACTTCCTGGTTCCAGAGGGCTGACACCTCTTCTTGGCCACTACCTAGTTTCAGAGAACTGACGCCTCTACCCTGCCACTTCCTAGTTCCAGAGGGCCGATGCTTCTTTTACATCATTTCCAAGATCCAGAGGGCTGACGCCTCTTCCCTGCCACTTCCTTGCCACTTCCTCTTTCCAGAGGGCCGACTCCTCTTTTTCGACACTTCCTAGTTCCATAGGGCCAACGCTCCTTCCTCAACACTTCCTAATTCCAGAGGGCTGTTCACCTCAGTATTCATGACAGCACACCGCCGGGTGCAACTTCGAGGTTCACCGTCTCACCTGATTACATGTGGACATGCAGACAGGAAAAGCGCCGGCTCTAGAAATTGGACATCGGTCAGGAGAACACGGCCAGAACCTCTGCAGGAGAATCTGGTCTTGTTCAGGGCAATAGCAAGTGCTGGTGAACGTGGCGGCCAATCAAAATCCCGATATTCCTGACAAATAAACACATCCTTTCTATTCCGACGGCCTCTCCTGATGTTTTTTTGCGAAGGCTGTCCGTACCTTACCTATTCCCGGGCAGTGTTAATTATTCACCGTCCTCTCTGGTGGAACCCGCCCAGCGCCGCGCTGCCCTCATGTAGTTTTGATCAATAGCCTCGGGGCGGGGGCAATAATGGCCTGTGTTGAGGTGGTTTGCACAGAATTTCAGTTTGACCTCAGAAAGCTTCAGTGAGGATGGATGTGACAGCTCCGTCCGTCTGATGTTTGAGTTTCCGATGTTTCACCTCACACGTCCCGGCTTTTCCTTTCAGAATGTTTTTTTTGGGGAGTCGACCCTCATGAAAGTTCAAGTTTGGTGATCCAACGAGACACATAAGTATAATTTTTGGATTGGAATAACTTAGAGTGATCTGGTCATATAACAGAAGGGCTTTCTGATTCCTACATCTGCAGGATGGACCTTTCTGCTTTGCTTAGAGGAAATACATCCTGCAGTTCCTCCCAAGTTCTTCCCAAAACCATGCAAGGGGTTCAGTGGAAAACCCAAATTGTCCGGTTGTGTGATGGTTGTCGTGTCCGGATAACGTGTGAGAGGGTGAATTGTTCTATACCTCTTTATGTGGCTTCTTGATCAACCGGTGATCGCCCAGTTCGGGCTCAAACCCACCTTTCACCCAATGACAGCTGGAAGAGACTCCCGCATCCCTCGGGAACCTCGGTGATCGCTAATTTTTCTGCAGGGAGCTCCAAAATCAACGCCCTCATTTCATTTTCCTGTGAATTTCGTCTGGTTCCAGACGTCCGGGGTCGTGGAGTCCAACGTCCTTCTATCTGATCCACTGCAACCCAGTGTGTTTTATTGTGAATTTTGGTGGTTCGAGCCTGGATTGTGCCTCAACGGGCAGTTCCACTACCGTCGCCAGAGCAAAGCGCTTTCTCACCAAGATGTGAAAGTGCTCTAAAAGTCGAAACCGTCTCCGCTTCAACAGTGTGAAATGTACTCTTGTCAAATTTTTGTCTCGGCAACTGGACTTGAATTTCTTCACTTGGAGATGTTTCAGCCCTCGTCCCAGAACCTTACTCAGCTGTAATGACCAATGGCCAAATCCAACCTCTTTCACTTTTATATCTACTTAACTGTTTTCTTTTAATATTTTAATAAGCATTTATCAATCAATATTGAATTAACGCCTTATTTTTTTCCTTTTTCCTTTATTTATATGGATGATTACATACAAAATAATGTGGGTACATTTATATAATCATTCATGATTTTAAAGTTGATATAAAACATCAAAAACTTTAAATATTAAAATTACGATTTCTATTTTTTTTCTATTTACATGATACCTAGTTGGCCCGTGCATAAAAATTAAATAAGAAATGTGGCCCGCCAGTCGATGCCATTGCCCTCCTTTGACGTTTGGGGAGTTTCCGAATATCATTCGGAAAACCATCCCAAAAATAACGTTGCCGCCCAAAAACCCGACAGTGACATTTCGAAACTCCCCAGAGGTCTTTAGAACCGAACAAGCTTCCGGGATGAGGCTTAAAATGTCTTCAAGTGACGAAAATCAAGTCCAGTTGCTTCCACAAGAAGATTTCAACAATAATTCACCATGTTCTGGACGACTGAGAGCCTCCGCAGACGGTGTAAAATGTAAAAACTCAAGATCAACGAACTCTGGAATCCCACTCAGGACAATAGACTCTCCTCGACGGTTTACGTTCCACATAATTGCGCCCGCGATGCTTCCTCGCCGAACGGCCGTGAACCAGCTCCCGGTATTCATGCATTCACGGGCCGCCTCCACTCGACCCGCTCGGTTCAAGCGCTCTCCGTTTGCGCCTTTGGTTAGCAGACGTTGAATTGCAAACTCTTACATTAGTTAGTTGTATTACGTCCTCGCTAAGCTACCTGTGTCTCAACACCGTGATGTTGACAACTTATTAGATGTCCGTTTTTGCGGCCTCCGCCACGGGACCGGACTTTGTTGTCCCGGTGTGTTCAGATGTGATCCAAGAAAAACATCAGACCTGTCAGGAACTGTTTAAGCAATGAGTGGTTTATTAGAGGTCAAGAAATACACTTACGAGAATTCCCGGGCCGAAATGAATGTCACCCCGAGGGGATCGTTCGCCCTCTCTTGACGTCCGCTGAGGCACGTCCAGTCGGATGTGCAGATGAGGAGGTTTCGGCCCGGATCTCAGGGAGCGGCAGTGATTTAAACCACTATCTCGATGGTCAAGGTTACTTCCTAATATGGGTTTGTTTTTCATAATTTTTAGAAGAGGGCAGCTAGTTACCAGGCTGTGTCTTAGACTGGGCCTTCGGGATACGTCGTCGCTCGTGCATTGGGGGCGTTAGTGGAAAAATACAAAGTTGGGTGTACTTTTGCCATCACGTGATGCGTTCCCGCGCGAATTTTAACAGTTTTTGCAAGTACACTTGATAACACAGGAATTCTGACTTAAGGTAGGGAATTTTGCAAGTCCCTCTCTTGACGTGAGAATCCTCACGTCACACAAAATATAAATGTAGTATGTAGAACGAAAGACTTCATATTATACAAAAATATAAACTTAATAGGTGATAAGAAATGTCATACAAAATGTGAACTTAGTAAGAAAACCTACATGTCATATAAAATGTAAACTTGAGTGGAGCGAAAAACCTGCTGGCCTTGTTACATGTTTTTGTTTGATCAATAGTGCAGGGAAATTCTCCACTCGGCCCCCTGGCCTGGGCAGCCATTTCATGAGATGAGACATATATAATGACAAAAGCATAATACAATTTGGTCGTGGTTTGGGTTTTTAACATAGATCGCCCACGATAAAGCCGAATTTATCATCTTCCGAAAACCCCCCCCGGAAAAAAATCCCCGATTGACGATCCCCTGACTTTTTGGCTCCAGGCTCCTACGTGAGGACGAGCATCCGTGCGAAACTCCGACGGTTAGCTGTTGACAGACTGTGTCAGAGGTGTGGACGAGGTTCTCTTTCTCCATGACAACGCAGCGCCTCTGGGGCTTCTGCTTGTCACTGCTCACCATGGAGATGTTTCTCTTTGCCGCTGTCGTTTTCCGTGGCACCGGATTCGCAGTCGTGTGTGGAAGGAATACTGAGGTCTTGCTTGACGACTTGATGCGGGAAACTACACCTGAATATAAGCCGCAACGGCTAAAAATGAAAAAATAAATATATGTGTACATTTATAGGCCAAACTTACTTGTCATCCTGGTATTTTTTTCTTTTATTCATTGCTATTGTCACTCTATTTATATATACATTTACTTTTGGTTGTGCATTTTTCACCCTTATTTTTCCTTTATGTCGTCCATTATTAGCCCTCGTGTTGTTGCTGTTGTCTATTTATTTGTGGATGTATTGATATCTTCTATCTTCCGTTTCTCTATTTATATTTATATTTATTTTACTTTTTTTTTTTTGACTTTTTAATTGTGACGCTGCTGTGACAAAGGAATTTCTGCTACGGGGATCAATATTTTTTTTTTTTTTTCTTCTCTTATCTTACGCTGCAGGTGTCCACATTGTAACATGAGATATTTACACAAAAAAACTTTTTTTCTTTTACTTGTAATTAAGTTTATACCGCTAACCTCCACAAATATGTACTGATTTTTTTTTTTTTTTTTTTTTTTTTCCAAACAGTAACACAGTTGATGAAAAAGTTGACTAATAAATAAAACAAAAAAAAAGTCCTTGTATCCTGGCTTTGTCCAACTCCAACTAATCGCTATTTTCATTTTCCCACGCACTTAAACCGTTAAAGTCGTCTTCTTCAGTTTCGGAATTGAACGGCCTCAGAATTTCACGGTCATTTCATCGGTCTGATGTGACGAGACTAAATGTTTTGGCGGCGTGAAGCTCATTACCCCCCCTAAAAAAATCAATTTTTATTATTTATTTTTTTTTATAGATTCTACTTTAACACCTCAGCGTTTATTCATTTGATTTATTTTTTGACTTGTATTTTTAGCTAGCTTGTCCCTGTCATGTCCTTGTATGTCTTCAATGCTGCTGCCGCTCAACAATTTCCCAAGCAGCGTTCATACTGGTGAAAAAACGAGCAACTTTTAGTCCGTAAATGACGGTAACCAAAGTAAATAAGTAACATTTTCAGCAGAGTGGATGCTTCCTGTGTCTGTTTGCATACGAAAGGAGTCCAGAGGACGCCTTTTTCCGGGCAGAGCGGTATCTCGGACCATCGCGAAGACTCCGACGACAGTAAAACACATGGAAATATAAATATATTGTAATAATGGGATTAGAGCCAAGGACAGCATCCTCCAAGGCAGATCCGGGAAAGGCAGGGTTGCGTAAGGCGGCGCAGTAAAAAAACTCATCTCTTCGCAAACGAACCGGCTTCAGTCGTTTCAGATCGAATTATAACCCAATTAAGATTCACCTTTGCGGCGGCGGTTTCATTCCACGCTTTCGGTGTTTCATATCAAACCGGATTGATTGTGTGAATATTACAAATCCGGTGGGTCGGATGAAGTTTTTCTTCCCGCTGACAAGCGGCAGGCAGGGTGGCTTCTTTTTTTTTTTTTTTTTTGACGGCGCCGGCGGTTGGCGTGAGTGCAGGTGTGTCTCGGCAGATGTTTGTCTTTGCAGCGCTCCCAGAAGCGTTTTTAATTATATATACGATTTGACAGGCCGGACGTCAGACGGGTCAGCTGACCTCTGACGTCCTTCTCCCTTTCGAGATGTCAGAAAATAATCCGACCTCGATGGATGCAGACGGAGGCTCGAGTCACAGTGATTAAAAACCACTCTGCGAGATATGGGAGGTTATAGGGGATCCGGCAGAATCGGAGATTCCTCTTTTCATTCAGGCCTGTCATTCATTCATTATCCAACTGTCCTATAGAGACATACAACCTTTTACAAGCAACTTTGGGTCCCCGAAGAGCCTCTGCAAGTTTTTTGGATACCTTTCTAGATTGTACTCATTCATGAATGAGTGAGTGGATGTGTGTGTGAATGAATGGGTGAATTAGCTGATGAATGACTGGGTTGATGGATGCATGAATTGAGGACATGTGACATTAAAATCGGAGTTCTGCTGCAGACAGAAAGTCTTCTTCTTCGTCTTCTTTCGGCTTTTCCCTTCAGGTGTCGCCACAGAAAATCAACTTTCTCCATCTAACCCTATTCTCTGGATCCTCCTCTCTCACACCAACTACCTTCATATCTTCTCTCACTATGTCCATAAATCTTCTCTTTGGTCTTCCTCCAGACCTCTTGCCTGGCAGCTCCAATTCCAGCATCCGTCTACCAATATATTCTCTATCCCTCCTCTGTCCATGACCCAACCATCTCAGTCTGGCTTCTCTGACCTTCTCTCCAAAACATCTAACATGTGCCGTCCCTCTGATAGACTCATTCCTGATCCTCTCCATCCTGGTCACTCCCAAAGAGAACCTTAACATCTTCATCTCTGCAACCTCTTGTTCTGCCTGCTGTCTTTTTGTCATCGTAACAGTTTCTAGTCCAAACATCATCGCTGGTCTCACCACTGTCTTGTACACCTTTCCTTTTATTCTGGCTGAAAGTCTTCTATCTCTTCGTACCCCTGACACTTTTCTCCACCCATTCCAACCTGCTTGGACTCATCTCTTCACCTCTTTTCCACACTCTCCGTTGCTCTGGACTGTTGACCCCAAGTACCTGAAATCCTCCAGCTTCTTGATCTCCACTCCCTGTAGCCTCACCGTTCCACCCGAGTTCCTCTCATTCACACACATATATTCTGTCTTGCTGTGACTAACTTTCATTCCTCTCTTTCCCAGAGCATACCTTCACCTCTCGAGATTTTCCTTCACCTGTTTTCTGCTCTCACTACGGATCACAATGTCATCCGCAAACATCATGATTCATGGAGATTCTTGTCTAACCTCATCTGTCAGCCTGTCCATCACCCTTGCGAACAAGGAGGGGCTCAGAGCTGATCCGGGATGAAGCCCCACCTCCACCTTGAACTTCTCTCTTATACCTACAGTACACCTCACCACTGTCTCACAGCAAGCATACATGTCCTGCACCAGTCCAACATGATTGAACATTGTGTGTGTATGTCTCTATAAGACATGAATGAGAGGGTGAAGGGAAACATTTCCCTGATGACAGAAAGTGATAACTGTGGTATCAGGACTATTGAGCAGACCTCATTATAAGCCGCACAAGCTAGCCGATCGCTATCTCAGGCTTCGCATTATAACCGTCAGTCTCTTCTTCAGTCCAATGTGACGAGGCTATATGTTTTAGTGGTGTGAAGCTTGTTAAAAAATCCATATATTCGCCGCATTGTTGTTTAAGCGGAAAAAGTCACGGCTTATCGTCCAGAAATTACTGTATATTAGTGCACGTCATCCAGGAGGATCCAAAACCATCAAACGACGCATTCATTTATTCATTCTCTAGAAGTGTCACTCATACACAAGCAGTTTGCGGTCCCTGATAAACCTCAGTATTTGTTTTTATTACCTTTTCTAGCTTGTATGAATGAATGAATGAGTGGATGTGTGAGTGAATGATTGATGGATGGACATTATCAATGGGGTTCTAAGTAAATATATTAGTGTGTATCATCCAAGAGGATCCAAAACATTCATTTATTCATTCTCTAGAAGTCTCACCTCAACCATTCACCCTCTCATCCATCCATCATATAGAAACATACAAGTATTCACTCATTCACATCCCACGTTGATGTAATTTCAAGTCTTCGATGAACCTCCTGCTCGTTTCCAGGAGGAACCCGGAGAACCCTGAGGAACCCGGCTCAGACGCAGGGAGAACATGGAGGCTCCGCACACAAAGATCTCTTTGTTTTTGTAAATTGTTAAAATAAGTGCTTTAAAATGATCGAGTATCACGAGGAACACCTTCCCGGAGAAGCTGCCAAATCATAATCTGTATCCCGCCCGCCCTACTCGGCTCTGTGTTTTTATTCACTATTTCAGGTTTATCAAAAAGCAATTTTGCTGCACGTAGAACCCCGTCTGAAATTTTTCTATTTTATTTTTTTTTTTGAGCGGTCAAAAGAATCGAGCTTTTCAAGTCTCGCCGCCGCGCAACACCTTTGATGGGGGAACTTCAGAAAGAGCTGTACATATTGAAAAAGAAAATAAACCAACAATCATAGCGTTCGAAGGCGGTTTTTGTGGAAACTTAGTCTCGCCGACCTAGAATGCCGATCCGATCCCATCGTGGTACGAGCCGGTTCTCTTGGAAAGTGGTCTGGAAACCTGCTTGCCACCCCCGCGTGTCCCGTGATGGTTTAGTCCAGGGGTCGGGAACCCGGAACACCCAAAGAGCCATTCGGACCCGGTTTCTTCGGAAAAGAAAACACCGGGACCCGCAATCACTTTTTGACGTCTAAAATAAAGGTACCGCTGTATATATTGCTTTTTATAACCTTTACACTTTGTATAAACAAGTGTGTAGTGTGTTGCTTCTGAAATTCACAAAGTATTACATGGAAAATTAAATTTTATTCATGTAATGAACTCATTTTGAGGTTTGGGCTTTTAGAGCGTGTAGCGGAGCCTTGACCTGAATTTTAAAAATAAATCGGGAAAAAAAATCACCGTGTCAGTAAACAATAAAAAAATAAATATTTGCAAAATATCTTCATATATATTTGTTTTACCTGGTTTATGGGACTTCTGCTCCTGAACTTCCGCGCACAGCATCTGCAAATCTGGACTTTACCGGCCGGCGGGTATACCGGCTTCCGCGAGTGTGACGTTATTTTGAGCGGCGAAAAAAAAAAAAAAAAAAAAAATCAAGATCACAGAAATCTTCCAACTTAGAACTAAAAGTTAAAAAAAGGAATGAACACAAATGAAATACACTTTGATTAAATATTTATCATTTCTTTTCCCAAGCCACTCGGAGCCGCGGTGTAAAGAGCCGCATGGGTTGCCGACCCCTGGTTTAGCCCGTCCAGAAGTTTCATTTCCCGCCGTCCGAAGCGCAGATTTTATCGATTGTCTTCGATTCCTGCGTCCCCACGAGGTTCGAGGGGAACAGTTACGACTTCCGGCGGAGCGTTCACGGCTTTTTATCGTAGTTTCTCCGCATCCCGCGTCCGAATCCTGCAAACACACGTTCACGACCGGTCGGAACAACGCGGGATTCTTATCCGGCACGGGTTTATTTCGCGGAACGAAGGTTCCCCGCGATGGTTCCTCCCATTTTTATGATCCAAAGCGGTCGGTATCTGATCCCCCCCCTTCCCTGCTCCTCTAATGACCCCCTCAATCCTCCTGGGATTTTCCCGGGAGAGTGATGAGACAGGTGTGATGAATCGCTTGCCGGGAGCCCCCTGTAGTCGGGAGCTCCTGAAAAAATAAAAATAAATAAGAGATGCTCCGAGGTGCCGAGACGAGTCCGCCGTCTTTCACCTGCACAAATATAGAGATGACAGCCGGGCGCGTCCGACGCTTTCCCACGTGGACGGAGGAGGCTGGATATTTAATGCTCCTCTCCCGGAGATGGATGTCAGTTGTGTTTTCATCGGAACGGACCGGATGGGAGATTGTGTTCTCAGGCCTGGTGTTTTTTTTTTTTTTTTTGATTTTTCTTCTTGCTCCTACGTCGGCTTTTATTTCGGTGAAACCGGGAAGAATTTCCGAATGTTCTCGGACGTTTTAAAACATGATATTCATGGGAGTTACGCTGCCCATAAATCTAAAGGATAAACAATACAGAAAAACTTCAATTATACCTAAATTCTTTAAGCAATTTTTTTTAATTTTTTTATTCTGCTTCTGCTAATTCGGTCCTTCGCTTCTCCTGCTCCACCAAAAGCTCCGACATCCCTTCTCCACACCGATCGGGACGTCCTTCATCGTCCCCGTTCGTCCAGAACGCTGACAAATAACGTCTCTGTTGCCAAAACTGCTCTGGTGATGTTTGTCCACCGGGTTTCCGGTTGTGTTGGAGCTCACCTATCGGTCGTCGGTTGTGTTTAGTCACCGTGAAGACCCAAAGTATTGCGATAATATCAAACGTGTTCGATATTAAAAAGCCAAGACTAGGAAAAGACTGAGCTAGGACTGTAAGATTCTTTCATTACATGGAGAAATGTTTCCCTTCATCCTCTCATTCATATCTTATAGAGGCATACACGTTTGTTTGTGTGTGTAATCATGTTAGACTGGTGCAGGACATGTATGCTCGCTGTGAGACAGTGGTGAGGTGTGCTGTAGATGTAAAAGAGAAGTTCAAGGTGGAGGTGGGGCTTCATCCGGGATCAGCTCTGAGGCCTGAGGTTTGCAGTGGTGATGGACAGGCTGAAACGGGAGGTTAGTAGGGAATCTCCATGGACCATGATGTATGCAGATGACATTGTGATCCGTAGTGAGAGCAGGGAACAAGTTGAGGAAATTCTAAACAGGTGGAGGTATGCTCTGGAAAGAAAAGGAATGAAGGTTAGTTGCCTCGGGACAGAGTATATATGTGTGAATGAGAGGAACCTGGGTGGAACGGTGAGGATCAAGTGGAGATCAAGAAGGTGGAGGATTTCAGGTACTTGGGCTCAACAGTCCAGAGCAGCTGAGAGTGTGGAATAGAGGTGAAGAGACGGATCCAAGCAGGTTGGAATGGGTGGAGAAAAGTGTCAGGGGTCCGAAGAGATAGAAGACTATCAGACAGAATGAAAGGAAAGGTTGAGGAGACGGTGGTGCGATGATCTACAAACAGAGACAGTGACCAAAAGACAGGAGGCAGAGCTAGAGGTCGCGGAGACGAAGATGTTGAGGTTCTCTTTGGGAGCGACCAGGATGGAGAGGATCAGGAACGAGTCCATCAGCGCAGGAAGTATTGGAGAGAAGGTCAGAGATGGTTGGGTCATGGACAGAAGAGGGAGAGTGAATATATTGGTAGACGGATGATGGAATTGGAGGTCTAGAAGAAGACCAGAAGATTTATGGATGTGGTGAGAGAGGCTATGAATGTAGTTTGTGCGAGAAGATTAGATGGAGAAGGTGAATCCACTGTTGAGACCCCTGACGGGAAAAGCCCAAGGGAAAAGAAATAGAAGAAGCTCCCTGGTCAGATGTTTTCTTGCAACAAAAATGGATGGAAGCAGCAAGAACTTGACCAACTCTTGGGGTTTCGCTCGAAGGTGGATTCGCTGTGGCGACGACGGAAAGGAAAAGCCCAAAGAAAAAGTAGAGTTTATATATGTGTGTGTTTATTACATTACATTACATTACATTTGGCAGACGCTTTTATCCAAAGCGACTTACAATAGAGGACATAAGCACTGCAAATAACACTTTCAAATACAAGATGCACAGGAAATATACAGAACAGTAAGCTTGGGTTAGTGAGGTTTTTTTTTTTTTTTTTTGACAAAGACGTACACAAACGTACACACACACACACACACACACACACTGCATAGCCTAACTTGGTGCCTGACCTGATCTGGGGCATCAGCGCAGTAAAAAGTCCTGAAAGAGAAAAGTTTTTACCTGTTTCTTGAAGGTTGAGAGAGATGATGCTAGTCTTGTTGCTTCCGGAAGTTTGTTCCACCACTGAGGTAGTAGAACTGAGAACAGTTTTGCCTGAGATCACTTAGAGCGAGCAAAAAGTACTGCTAGTAGGTTTGTGTTTATGTTTCCAAAGTTTCCTTCATGTAGCCTTCCTTCCCCTCCGTCACCAACAACGCCATTATTCCTTCATCGGAAAAACAGCGATGTTGTTCCTTCAAGGAGCAACCAATCATCTTGTGGTAGCAAAGGACGCCGCCGTCCTCAAACTACCCTGAAAACACAGCTGACATTTCGCTCGTTTCGCAAACTTCTCCAATCCAGACGTACCATTTTCAACCCCCCCTTTCGAACCAAAATCCAAGAATTGCAAAGCGTTGTCAAACCGTCCTGACCCCCCCTACACACACACACACACATAAAATAACTCCATCATAACAAGCTCTGTCCTTTCTCACACACTCTGGTGTTTCTTATGTTGCAACCACCTTCCATCTGTCTCTTTCCACCCACCCTGCGCCCCCTCCACCTCCTCAACCCCCCGCTCCTCATCCTTTCCCAATCTAATTTCAGATAATTCAAAGCAGAACAACAGAGCAGGGGCCCTTTATCATTGCCATCAAAGATGTGGGTGGACTGCGCGTGAATAATTTCATTCATGTGTGCTGTACTCGGCCCGCTGGGATTCCAATTACAAGTAATAAGAGGTAAAAGGGCGTAAGTGCCTCAGACGTGATTACAAAGAATTTTTGACGAGGGAAGAAAGGTGACGGTTATTTTAGCGACGGCTGAAAAAAGCGTGCCGTCTGATCCCGGACGGGGTTGTTACGGGATGTTTCAATCCGGCGCCGTCGGTACCCTTAAAAAACTTTCCAAATGATAGGTGTGTATTTAACGTTTTTTTTTTTTTTTTTTTCAATTAAAACGTTTGAGAAGATTTTTTTTTTTTTCAAGCCGCACGTGGCCCCCGCATAACCGGCGGAGACGTTAATGCTCTTATTGTTATTATGAGGAATTCAAAAGACTCCCCTTTTGTGACACGACCTTCTGGAAACGGCGGTCGGCCCACGCCGAGGCCGCGCGGAGGAGCGGCGGCGAAGCGAAAATGCAAGCGAGGGTAAAAGATCAGGACGAGGGATGACAGAAGCACTTTGCCTCTTTTGCAAAAGCCAGTTACTGTTACCAGTAACGCCGCCTGTTAGATGGAGCCTATAATTCCAACACTCGTCTTCATCGGCCTTCGCTGGTAGAACCTCCGTCTACTTCTTGTTTTGTTTTTTTTTTTGTTTAAATTTCCTCTTAGACATCGGGAAAAACAGTCGTTGCACGCGATGGCATTTCTTGGAAACTCTCTGGGAGCTGCACCGCACATGTTATAAGCTGACCATATTTTTCACAATTAAAAATTTTCTCAAAAATCGCCACGTTCATTAGCATTCGCCAGTTCATTACAATGTTCATTAGCATGTTTATTAGCATGTTCATTAGCATTCACCGGCGCAGGTGATCAATGGCGCCTTGCAATATTAATGTTGCTCTGCAAGTGTAAACATCCCTTTTATTTTCTGAAGGAGGGAGTGAGTATGTGTGTGTGTGTGTGTGTGTGTGGGGTGTGTGAAGGGTGCGATGAAGTGACCCTGCAGGACCACTTTTCTCTAAAATACAGGTGATGTCTTGAATAGGTAAAAGGAAATGCTGGCATTTTCCTTGATGTGATGGCTCATTATACCACACACACACACACGCGCGCGCACACACACTCACACACACACACACACACTCACACACACACATACACTAAGCCTGTAGTTTGAGAAGCGTATCACAATGACCATTCGGTATTTAGCAATGAGCTCAGCACTGAGATACCTGATCTAGTTTGATTCGAGCGACAGAAGTTAATTTATTTCAATTGTATGTGTGTGTGTGTGTGTGTGTGTGTGTGTGTGTGTGTGTGTGCCACTTATAATCCTGTGCCTTGTGTATGAATTCTTGTTGTGCTTACTGACCTCCAACCAATTTAATGTGGTTGTAATGTCAAAAAAAAAAGAAATAAACGTGAATATAAATAAGAAGGCAGAAGATAGCAAGACAAAAAAAAAAAAAAAATCCACGAATAGATAAACAGTAGATAAATAGTGACAAAAATACAACGTTGTCCCAACATCACCCTCAGAGAAAAGTACATAGCACGCTTAACTCCGCCACTCTTTGCAATAGCGGTACGTACTGTGCTTCAACAGAATATTACCGCGAACCCCCAAAAATGGCATCTGTCAAGAGACATTCTTACGAAGTGGAATCCAAATTCAAAGCTATTAGTCGCACACAGGATGACGGGAACTGAGCAGAACATGAACGGATCAACGGGAAGGAAGTGGAGGAAGCGAGCCAATAAACTGCGCTGAGTAAAGAAGACCAAAACAATATGAATTGATTGAATAAAGTTTGACCAAACCGACTGTTTGTTTGGCTTTATATACCGTATGTTTTATCATGCGCATTATAACGCGACGCGCCTGATCTATGAAAATAGACCCATTCATTTATATTGCTTCTTATAACGCGGTGCGCCTTATGGTCCGCAAAATACAATATAAATACCACACAGTCGTCTGAATAACAATTCATTTTGCAGGCCATAATGCGCACTGCATTTTAAGGTGCAATGTCAATGAACGGGTCTATTTTCATACATAAAGCACGGTAAGCGTGCTAGGTGTCGTTTTCTGTTCGATTTATGATTGCCAGCGATAGCGGACACTTGAGGTTTGTGTAACGTTGGAAAAACGTTGTATTCCGGCACTGCATTATTAGTTATATAAAGTTATCTGACGTTGCAACACATATTCGACCAAGAACTGACTTTTACACGATGTCAGGCGGGAACGCTCACACGATTGGACCAAAGTTGCGCTAAAAAATTTTTGATAGATTTTTGAGCCACATAAAATGCATCGGAGGTCAGTAAGCACAGGTGCAAAATTTAACTTTGATTTTAACTTTCCTTTCCAGTGTGAAAATTATGATAAAAATTATTAGAATGCAATAAAATAATAATCATCAAAAAATGATTAATTATATAAATTAATAATAATATACTTTTTTTATATTTGTCTGGTTAATGGGAGAAAAACAGCAACAACAAATTTATAAAATTAATTTATCAGTATGTGAGCCTTGTGGATGGTTGCTAATCGGTCCAGCTTTATGCTACATGCCGCACCAATAGGCCGGCTAATGGGCTCGCAGGTCAAAGCACACACACACACACACACACACACACACACACAAGAAAGGAGCGGGAAAAAAACATCACAACAGGAAATAAAACCTTGGGTTGTAGTAGAACTTTGGGATGTTTTATTTGATTCAGAACATTGACGCACAATTAAATGCTGAAAACCATCTTCCACCTGCGAGAACCCCTCGTCCGACCGCAGTCGAGTCGCTCGTGTGCGCAGACGTGTTTGCGCACGCGTGGCTGTCAGGTGGTTGATTGACAGACAGCGTGGCGGCGGCGGCGGCAGCGGCGGCGTTCCATGTGACCGCGTGTGATTCGTCCACGACTCCGTGCTCGGATGTGACAGTTTGGCAGGGTCGATGAGGCCTGTTGGATCAGCCTCCCACTGAACTGGAATCACAAGGGGCGTCAATCACATCCTGTCTGTAAACATCATGACAGATTGTGTGTGTGTGTGTGTGTGTGTGTGTGTGTGTGTGCGCGCTAAGAAAGGCATGTTTATTAGCATTCACCAGTGCAGGTGATCAATGGCAGATTGCAATATTAATGTTCCTCTGCAAGTGTAAACATCCATTTTATTTTCTGAAGGAGGGTGTCACAGCAGTATGTGTGTGTGTTTATTTATGTGTGTGTGTGTGTGTGTGTGTGTGTGTGTGTGTGTGTGAAGGGTGCAATGAGGTGACCCCGCAGTACGACTTTTCAAAATATACAGGTGATGTCCTGAATGGGTATAAGGAAATGCTGCCATTTTCCTTGATGTGATGGCTCATTATACCACACACACACACACACACACACACACACACAGACACACACACACACAAATACATTAAGTCTGTAGTTTGAGAAGAGTATCATAATGACCATTCGGTATTTAGCAATGAGCTCTGGATTCAGATACCTGATCTAGTTTGTCTCGAGCGGCAGAAGTTAATTTATTTTCATCGTGTGTGTGTGTGTGTGTGTGTGTGTGTGTGTGTGTGTGTGTGTGTGTGTGTGTGTGTCAAAATGAGCCATCACATCAAGGAAACGCCTGCATTTCCCTTTAACCCGTTTACAATGTCACCTGTATATGTTGAGAAAAGCGATACAGTGGCATCACACACACACACACACACACAAAACACACACACACACACACACACACACGCACACAAAACACAATCACCTCTGCTGCTCGTACCAAATTAGTGGGATCAGGTTACTTAATCCTGAGCTCATTGCACAACAACAAATGGTCAATGTGATACTTTTCTCAAACTACAAACGGGATGTGTGTGTGTGTTCGTGTGTGTGTGTGTGTGCCATAAAGCCCACTCTCCTGCAAATAAAATTGAATTTTCTTTTTTTATTTTTTTTTTTTACTGCGAACACATTTGTCATTGCGATTGACCAGGAATGATCAATTATGCCTCGGACAAGACAAATGATTCTGCATTCGGCGTGGAATCGGACGCTTCTGCTCCTCCTCCCCCGCCGAGGAGAATCGAATAATCCTCGCCGAAAAAAGGGAGGAAAATGGCGGCGACGCCTCCCGTGTGTGTGACGCTGATGCGAGCGGGCAGGGATGCGAAGCGGGAAACGGGGGAAACCGTCGCCACGGACAAACATCCAAGCATGGCGAGGCCAGGAGAACCGACCCGCCTCCGACCCCGTCACAGGAGCGACCGGCGGACGGAGGATTCGAGCGGACTGGCGAGGCCTGAGGGAAAAAAAATAATAAAATCAGGCGTGTGTGTGTGAGCGGAGAGAACACACACACTCTCGCTTCATCCCTGTGTGTCATTTCACCTCCTCTTTCTCCGTTTTTTGCAGGATTTTTCTCAACCCGAAGCTCCGCGAGCTGCATTCCGAGCTATTTTCGACCAATCCTGAGATGTTTTATATCGGCTTTTTGCGTTTCCCTGCACGCAGAATGGATAGAAATTAAAAAAACAAAAAAAAAAAACTAAAGTTGTGACTGTGGCTGAGTTGCTGATTTCGATTCTTTTGATTCCCCTCGGGAAAAAACAGGAACGCCGCTCCTGATGTTTTGTGTCTCAATGATTTGGTGTGAATGAATGAATGAATAAATGCTGTCCGGCTTAAAGCGATTTGGAACCGCTCTAAAATTGAAAACGTGCAAATAAAAGAAAATACAGGCGTTTTTTGACTAATTTTACCGTAAGTTTGGCCTCGCATCCTCTACATCAGTACCTCCGTCACTCGCCTGCGCAAACGCGGTGGTAGAATCCTGATCTGGATCCATGTGAAACGTTTATATCGTACACTGCTCCAAAAAAATAAAGAGAATACTGAAATAACACATCCTAGATCTGAATGAATGAGATATTCTTATTAAACACAATGCGCTGACAACAAAATCACAGAAAAAATATCAATGGGAATCAAATGTATGAACCCATGGAGGTCTGGAATCAAATTTGAAATGTAAAATCTTGGAAATAACGTCCTTAAAACAAGTCCAAATGAATCCGTGTTGTTTCTTATTGACTTTCATTTTCATTGTGTTGTTTAAGAGTTCCCTGAATCTATTGCACGCTCAAACCCTTCGATCGATAAAGTTAAGTTCCATGTTTGTAAATATGTTAAAAGTATCTGCTTTATGGGCCTGTTCTCAAAAGAAGTTGAAGATAATGTTAAAATGAAATTACATATCAAGCAAAAGGCGTGAAAAACAAAACAAAGCAATCAATCACATGATCATTCCCTTTAAAAACAGCGCCACAAAATCATTTTGTTAAACATATTTTAATAACAATCTGAGACGCATTTTAATGCCATAATAAATTTTCTGTATGCTTTTTTCAAATCTTTATTCAGAAGCCTAATCTGTGACATAAAAACGACGTACGGTAAAAATAAAACTGTGCCTGGAAGTCAAGATGAAGGGCAAAACGTTCCCAAAACAACAACAACGCAAACAAAAGAAAACCAACACAATCCAATATGGCGTCCAACACAAAAACAACTTGATCCCGCGTGATTTTAGTTTTATCACAAACACTGAACAAGACTTTCGTCATAGATTTCAAGGAGACGTAAAACGGAGGGCTTTCTGAGTCTTTTACACGTCGGCTAATAAACCGCCGGCGTCTTCATCACGCGGGGAGATGGCTCCGATTATCCCAAGGTCGGACGCTTTGTCGCGAACATAATACCTTCCTCCTCCTCCTCCCGGTGTCGTCCCGTGATTCCCTCCCATCCACCGTTTGTCGGCGTAGCTGATGTTTTTCAGGGACGGGGGGGGACGGAGGGGGGGGGGTCGGCTTTACACATTCAATAAGTCTCGCTACACCTGTGCGGGCTAACCGTCATCGATCCATCATTCCCCGGGCGTCCAATCCAATTAGGAGTGTCGAGAAAAGCCCCCCGGAGCCTGATCCCGACCCGGGCGAGCAAAGCACTCTTACCTTCATCCCCAAAGTAGTTTCATGTGTGTGTGTGTGTGTGTGTGTGTGTTTGGGGGATGACTGCCGACCAAGCTAAACGCAGACGGAGCTAAACGCCTTAGCTCCTGGCTCACGTTAAAAGTGTGCTGAGCCGGTGGAGGGTTTTTTTTGGGGGGGGGGGGGGGGGGGGGCGTGAGGATCGGGGTTCTGCTGAATTTGCAGGGGAACTGCGGGGAGGGACGGCTGAGATGAGTTCAGGGCCGATGGGAAATTGGAGTAGCGGGTTGCAGATACATGCGGAATCGCAAGCGATATCTTCATTTAGCTCGGACAAACAGTTGCTGAAGCTCATTTTGGTTTCAACTATTTCCAGTTTGATGGACCAGGAATCCATCCAATCAGAGGTTTGGAGGTTCAACCCCGCCTCACACACACACACACACACACACACACACACACACACACACACACACACACACACACACTGGGATGAAGTTTTGGTTGTAGCTTGAGCATGAATTGTTTGAATATCAGTAGTTTTTATCATCATTACATGGTCAGAGGAGGGGCGGAGCCAAAGACGGCTGTCGTTGAGGGGCGGGGCTTAACCCGGACTGGTCGCCTGTCAATCACAGGCCGGTTTTTCGACGAACCCGGAGTGTCGTTTTTTGACGAACCTGGCATATCTTCTATTTCCTATTGCGGCGTCAGAGAAGGAATGTGATATCTCATTTCTAATAGAAACATGTTGGTTTGGTTTAGATGTAGATACTGATGGTGAGGTTGACATGACGCTCCATGATTTGTCGAAAAATGAGGAGAAAAGGGTTGAAACGCCTGGATATGTGACGCCAAGGGAAAATAAAAATTCTAGCATGGGGATGACAGGGTGTGTGTAAGACATCCAAACATCACTTGTTTAATTCACACATAAGGGACATTTAACCTTCAATACACCCACTGGATGAGTTTTAGATTGTGCAAACATGCAAACCTACATAGAACTTCAATCCACCAGCATGCAACACTTGCAAAAAAAAAAAAAAAAAGGAAAACCCCAACCCCTGAAAAAATAGATTGATGAATATATATATATATATATCTGTAAAAATAAATATATTTAAGATAATATATAGAGAGAACATGTATGCATATAAATGCCTTTTTATATATGCTTTTTTGACAGTGTATATATATATATAGAGAGAGAGAGCTAGATAGATAGATATATACATAAATATATATAAGAGCATATAATATTTATATATAACATATACTATATATAAAACATATGATAGTAATAATATAACACATATATATATATATATATACACACACACACACACATAAGTCTGGCAATATATATATATATATATATATATATATTAACACTATTATTGTCACAATTATTATTATTATTATTATTATATATAATATATTTTACAATATATCAAATTTTTTTTTCCTTTTTTTTTTACCTACCCATGTGATGTCAGGGATCCACTTCTCACACACACACACACACACACACACCGGAGGGAACCAGCGCGCAGCTCCTCGGTGTCAGCAAAGACCTGCGACGAGGGAAACCAATCTATCGGCCGGCTAATTTGTTCCCAGGCGGGGGCGGCGGGGCGGCGGAGGCTCCCTGGCAGCTTAACTTAACGACACCGAGCGCGTTTGACCGTTCGCATAGATCCCCTCTAACACTAATTACAGTATCTTCTGGCACAGATGTTCCGGTTTTAATTACCCCCCCCTTCCTCGGGCCGACCCCGCTCCGCTGGAGTGTATCAGGCCCCTCTTGGATCTGTTATTAAAGGCCGTTTTTAAAGACGACACCGGGGCGCCCTGGAAATGAGAGCGCACGTTTAAGCGTCCGTGACGGCGGCGGGGAGAACATCGAAGGAGGAGGCCGTCGTGAGGCGGTACCGGTGTGTTCGGGGCGGAGCGGTCCGAAGGCCGCGGAGGTGGAGGCGTGCGGGAATCTGGATTGATAATTAGCAAGTAATCTGGTAATTAGCATTAGCGGCGTTGGAAACGACGACGGGTGACTGGAAGCTCTGGCGGACGATGCTAACGACTTAGCGGCGTTCACAGACTACTTTTCACTGCATCCGTCAATACAACACACACACTCACACACACATTCTCCGGGCCGGCTTCCCGAAGGAGCGGCGAACTTGAACGTCCTTTAGCTCGTCACATCACTCGGCTCGGCGGCTGGAAACCAGATCAACAGATCTGGATTAGCGCTAATAACTAGTGTATTCATAACCCGCAGAATTAATCCCACGGTTAGTGATGGATTGTTATCCTTTTCCTTTCTCTTCCCTCCCATCCCTGCCGCAGAGTACCAACACACACACACACACACACACACACACACACACACACACACTAGGAGACAAATTAAAAGCCCTTGTGTTTGTTGTTTTCTCCCTGATTTCATGGTGTTGCCAAAGAGAACAGCGCAGTTCTGACCCCCACTCAACACACACACACACTCAACACACACACTCTCAACACACACACACACTGGTTGATGATGATACACTCAGACTGTGAGATGTCAAATGACCCCCCCTCCTTCCCCGCTGCTGCCGCCGCCTCAGAAGTTCAGTGTTGGATCCTGACGTGAGGTCAGAGGTTCACCAGACACTGGAGACTAGAAGATACGAGGCAGAACCAGAACATTTAAAAGCTTTTAAAGTTTTTATTCATGTTTTTTTCTTTTTTTTTATGATAATTTACTTATATTTGTGATGGTGATTGGTTTGAGAGTATTTTGTAGTGCAGCAGGGGATACCACGTCACCTCACAGCAAGAAGGATCCTGGTTGGATTCCTTTATGTGCTGAGTCTCCATGTTCTCTACGTATCTGCATGCGGTTCCTTAGGGTTCCTCAGGGTTCCTCAGGGTTCTCCAGAAGTCCAAACACTTGCATGAGGTTCATTGGAGACCGGAAATTAACAATGAGAGGGTGAATAGCTGCAGGTTCTCCTTGTGACATGTGGACGGGTCAAGACTTGTATGTTTCTATGTGATGTTTAGATGAGAGGGTGAATGGTTGCAGTCTCCATGTGTGACCCGTGATCTTCTGGTAACTGCTCCAGGTTTTGAGTTATAGAGAATGAATGAATGAATGAATGAATGAATGACTGAATGAATGAATGAATGAATGAATGAATCCAAAGTTGGTTTTTGTATCATCCCGGGTGACGCAAGCCAATTTTCTCTCTGCACCTCAACCCAAATAACAATGTCTTCAACTTCTTCTTTCCCTTCGGGCTTTTCCCTTCAGGGGTCTCCACAGCGACTCCAACTTCTCCATCTTACCCTATTCTCTGGATCCTCACTAACGTCATATCCTCTCTCAGGACCTCCATAAATATTCTCTTTGGTCTTCTTCTAGACCTCCAATTCCAGCATCCGTCGACTAATTTATTCCCTTTCTTCCTCTGTCCATGACCCAACCATCTCGGACATTCTCTCCAAAACATCTCCCATGTACCGTGCCTCTGATGGACTCATTCTTGATCCTATCCACTCCCAAAGAGAACCTCAAGATCTTCATCCAGACGCTCCTTTGTGCCCCGGCCATCAGACTGCAGTCCAGTAGTCTGGATGGCACCCAACTCTGACCATCCGGAGCCCAATCATCCATCCATCCATCCATCCATCCATTCATTAATTCCTTTTTTCATTCATCCATCCATCCATCCATCCATCCATCCATCCATCCATCCATCATTCATTCATTCATTCATTCATTCATGCATGCATTTTTTCATTAATTCATTCATTCATGCATTTTTCATTAATTCATTCATGCATTCATTCATTCATTCACTCATTCATTTTTAATTCATTCATTCATGCATTCATTTTTTCATTCATTTATTCATTCATTTATTCATTTTTTCATTCATTTATGCATGCATTCATTCATTTTTTCATTCATTCATTCATTCATGCATTCATTCATTCATTCATTCATTCATGTGTGGTGCCTTGACTTTGTTGTCTTTTTGATCCTCTTCTTGTTTATTGATTTATTCTTATCATAGCTATCGTCGCTGTTTATGTTCTCGATTTGTTCTGGTTGTCTCCTTTCAGCGTTACTGTCTTCCTTGACGTTGTTGCTGTTGTTGTTCTCTCTGCTGTCAAATGTCTCCTAATTGTCTCTCTTATTATATTTATATTCCTATGTATTTTGACTTATCATCTATAACGCTGCTTTGACAAACTAATTTCCCCTGCAGTGATTAATCAAATGTATCTTATCTTATCTTATTTTGCGACCTCCAGTTCTGCCTCCTGTCTTTTGGTCATTGTAGATGTTTGTAGAGCATCTCAACAGTATCTCTCCCACCTCTCCTTACGTTCTGGCTGATATTCTTCTATATCTTCATGGACGGAGTTAATCCTCCAAATCATCTTGGGAGGACGGAAACACCAAGAGGTTCAATTTTGGTATCTCCACCCAGACAGGGTTTGGAGGTCCAATCCGTGTGGACTCACGGTGTCTCTGTTGACCGCGGTGAACTCCATCCCTGACTTCTGAAGTCAGTTCTTTGGATCTTCTCAAGCCAAGAAGCTGCAGACCTACCAGGGCTTTTGGGAGGAGGTGGAAAAGACGCAGGAGGAGAAGGTCCAGGGAACGGAGAACACAAACTTCTTGATCTCCATTCCTTGTATCCTCACCGTTCCACCCATTCCTTCATCCATACAATCTTGACTTGATCTTCTCCTCTTCTTCCCCGGGTTGTCCTACCACGCAGGAAGTGATCTCGAGGAGCTTCCTCTCCTCCAGGATCCGCCTCCGCCGTCTTGTTAATAGCTTTTCTTCTCCGCCTGGTCCGTGTTTCCAGAGAAGGTACTCCTGGTAAACCATCCATCAAGCTCTCCGGGAGAAAACCAACTCGGCCGACGTGAAGGTGGGACGTGATTTATCGGAGCGTTGAGCGATTAGGCGTGCGACGGACGGCGGCGACGGAAGGGGGGGTTTGACCTCGCGTGAAGAGACGAAGAACATCCCGACGTTCTCCCCGTGAGGACATCCTCCATTAATGTTCATTTTCCCTTTTTTGTCTAATCATAGATGCGCCCGGCCGAGGAAATGTTCAAACATCCCGGACGACATAATGATGTTTTTATCGGTAATTATTATAATTGCCGGTCTTCTAGGTTGTCACTCCGCCCTGTCACGTGCGAAAAAAAGAAATATTTTTCCGAACAAAATGACAAAATCGTGAGAAAACGTCGCCTTTTCAACGGATAATTATCTGTCTCAGGTGTGCGCGTGGAAGATGGAGGTCGGTCCGGAAATAGACTCGGGATAAAGCGAGACGTGTGTGATCTCCTTTCCCGGCAGCGGCGAGGAATCAAATAATGAAACACTTAACGTTAAGCCGCCGCGCTTTTCATGTGCAAATTCATTTTTTTTTCCCCTCTCTCTCCATGTATTGACAGTTCACGCAGACTTTGTAGATGACTGGTTCCGAACCCGCCCGTGTCGTCTTTGCGCGTTCGTCTTGTCCCAGTTCCCGAAAGTGAAGGATCGGCTCTTTGATGGGAGGAAGGGGGGGCGTAAAGGAGCCGACACTCGCTTTAGCGGGCTAAACTGATGCCGATTTGAAAGGCCGAACGGCGAGATGAAGTAATATCAACGAGACGCCGACCGCGGATGAACCCGGCTCGGTTGCAGCCTTCGCAGGATTCCGGGCGGTTGATGGACGCTTGGGGTATCAGAGGGAAAAAATGATGAAAAAAATAAGTTTTTGCTCGTCTGGGACTTAGAAAACATGCAGGAGAAGAGTGGAGAAGTGAAGTTTGTCAGCGGTTTTGCTGTATTTGAGCCGCGGTCGGTTTATTTTGACGGATATTAGCGACTTTCGAGGGCATGTAGCATGTAGCATTCATTAGCTATAACGTATGGAGACATCCGACTATTGAACAAGTGAACGGGACCCCATTTCCACTCCCAATGTGTCAGTACTGTGACCAATTGGGAGGGTTCCCTTATTTTTTGATTAACCCGGAGTCGTGATGTTCCTCGCTGCTGAGGCACGGTTAACATGAGGCAGCAGAACTGCGTGCCTCACTTGGTGGCTCATCGCAGGCGTTTTATGATCTCTCAGCACAGCAAACTAGTAACACACAAAAAACATATTACATTGGAAAAGTAGTTCATATTGCAAAAATGTTTAACTATTTTAATAGTGACATTCAGAGAGACAGCAATATGGTCATAGTGCAGACCATGCTAGCAGTCAGCCGTCAATGCGCAATCTATGTTGAGGCTCAACAGCCCGCTGCCTCACCGCACGTCTCTTCTCAGTATGTGTACGGTAAATGCCTAAATCCAGCCATTTTGAATTAAAAAAAAACATGGAAAAATCTAAAATTGGTGAAGTTAAATCAAAAATACCTTTATAATGCAAATCACATATAAATAAAAATTCATTCTTTCCAAGGTTGGCAAGTGAGGCAGAGCGTCTCCTGCCTCCCTTGTCTATACGGCACTGCCAGAGCGTCACATCAATGTCAGCACCTGTATAACAAATGTATATTAAGCGACGCATATATTTTCCACTTCTTTCTGTTGTAAATGAGAAAATGGCAGATGGTGATCCAGGTTTGTGGAAAAATAATGAGAAAGGGCCGTCTGATGCATATCTGACGCAGACTTGGGAAAGAGAAGGTGTTTCGTTTTCACACGTCGTTTAGAGACATGAGACCATTCATTCACTCATTCACGCCAAGAAATAAAAACCTCAATTCAATCTTTCGGGGAACATATATGGAGACATCCAACCTTCACACATACACACAACCCTATAGTGTTTATATAGCGTAAGCAGTGCTGGGAGGCAGGAGAGGCCGTGCCTCACTTGCCAATCTTGGAAAGGAAAAAAATGAAATAAAAAAAAGAACGATATTTATCTGTGATTTACTTTATAAAGGTATTTTTCGTTTTACTTCACCATTTTTAGATTATTTTTTTCATTCAAATGGTTGGATTTTCACATTCACCGTTCAAATACAGAGAAGAGATGTGCGTTGAGGCAGCGGACCGCAGAGCCTCGACGTACATTGCACAATAACGGCTGACTGCTGACATCTCTGCACTAAGACCGTATTTCTGTCTCTCTGAATGTTGCTATTAAAATGTTCAAACTCTTTCGCGATATGAACTACATTTCCAACATCAACAGCTGTATAAAGGTTACTAGTTTCTTTTGCTGAGCGATCATAAAACAGCTGCGAAGTGCCGCTAAGTGAGGCACTCAGTTCTCCTGCCTCATGGTAGGCATGACTCAGCAGCCAGGAACCTCACCGCACGTCACCAAATGTAACATTTCTTTCTAGACTTGTTCCTGTTATAAGTTGTAACCGCAGTAGATTCCTAGAGTTCTTATTTTGAAGCCTAAACCGAGGTGTTGTACAGTATGCGGGGGTCGCTGGGTAGTGATGGTGTGAATACTGAAGAAAAATAGCCGTAAGATTAGCCGTAAGAAACTGGGGTCTCCACATTTGTTATTTTGTAGTTGTATGCAGTATCGGCGACTTTCAAAAACCCTCAGTTCCAGCAGTAATATATATGTATACGTATATATATACATAGTAATAAATCATTTTCGGTATTATTTTTCTTTCCCTGTGAGTCTATCTCCGATGACGAAGCGCCGCAGAGCTTGTGTCCCTACTCTTCAGGCTGCCCGGCCACAATACCTGTGCAAATAGAACCAATTTATCAATTGATTTCTTTGATTTATTTGGATGTTCACATGATTATTCTTATTCTTACATTTTCTTTTCCTTTGGGCGTTCCCCTTCAGGGGCTGTCACAGCAGATACACCTTCTCCATCTAACCCTTTTCTCTGGATCCTCCTCTCTCACACCAACTCACTTCATATCCTCTCCCTCTACATCCATCAATCTTCTCTTTGCTCTTCCTCTGGACCTCCAATTCCATCATCTGTCAACCAATATATAAATTCTCCCTCCCCCTCTGTCCATGACCCAACCAGCTCTGACCTTCTCTCCAAAACATGTGCTGTACCTCTGATGGACTCATTCCCGATCCTTTCCATCCTCAACATCTTCATCTCTGTGACCTCCAGTTCTGCCTCCCGTCTTTTGGTCCATGTCAGTGTTTGTAGGGCGTCTCACAGTGGTGGGCCGTCAGGGCCTGCAAAGCCTTCTCTGCTGGCCTAAAAAAAAATCTGAATCACAGACTGATTTTAATTAAAATTGAATCTTAATTATATTTTGAATCTCGAATCTGATTAAATAATTCCAAATGGTCTGTTCGGTTCCTTTCATAGCTTTTTCCCTGACTGTGCTGGTTCCAGACATGTATGTCCATTGAACAAACAGCATTTAACCAATCAAATTTCAGCTGTTATCTGTTGCCAGGCAGGGTCAAAGTCAATGAAATCTGCCTGGAGGTCAGCAGGATCCGATTCACAAAAAGAAAAAAAAAAAAAACGTCGATAAAGCTGTTGCTTCAACCAATCAGATTTTGAGTTGTGACACCAAGGCCTTCTAGAAGGCTACCCTAACGTCATTGTGTCACACGCCTTTTTACTGAATCGTCAGAGAAAGTACTAGCCAGAGCGAGCGGGCTGCATCTGTAGCGAGCTGCGTGAACACAACTTTCCTTGGAAGGAAACCAGAGTGGATCAAGAACTTAGTGAGCAAGTGCGCAGCGAAACACAGCTCCACAACAAAAAAAGTGAAGAAAAATAGAGAAATCTTAAAAAGACAGTTTTATAGCCACATAACAGTTATGAGGAGATGAATGGAGCACTTGATCTCCATTCCCTGTAGCCTCACCGTTCCACCCAGGTTCCTCTCATTCACGCACACATATTCCGTCATCTTACATAAACATCTTTAATTAAAAACACCCAAACCTCGGGTTGATCCTCCACTTTCATCTCGCATCATCAGTTTATTTAGCGGGAGAAACAAGGGCCTTACGTCCTCGGTGATCCGGCGCTGGGATGGCGGGAGTGGGGGGGGGGGGGTAGTTTAATGTTATTTGCACAAAAAAACAAAACCAAAAACCGTGACGTGAACCTGGAGCGTCGGGGTTGAGGCTCGCAGGCCCTTCCTTTCTCGCGCTTGTTTTACGGCGAAGCCCCCGCCGCGCTTTCTGGAGCACAATGGAAAACAAACAGCGGCGGGGAAAACGGAGCAACGCTGAGCTCCGAGGAAAGATTAATACAAAGGGATGTTTTTTTTTTTTTTTTTCTTTTTGTCGCTCTCTTCAACCCCCCCAACCCACCCACTCTACCTTCCCTCTCTCTTTGGCTTCCTCTGTCTCTTACTTTCGACTGATGAAATTGCCAGTGATTTATAACAAATGTCAGCGGCGGGTGCAGCAGACTGCTGTTTTGTCCCTGTCACTGCCAAGTAGAGCCTGAGGTAGGCAGCTTTGCTTATCAATCACTGCCTCTGTCCTTTTCTTTTTTCTTCCCTCCTCACCCTCTCCCTTCCCTCGCCTCTTCTTCCACCCGCTGTCGGTGAAAACCCGCCCGGATCACAAGCACGCAAACAGACGGCGAAGCAAACAGGAAGCGACGCGTCGCATCGCCGCGTATTTCATGCGGACGGGTTGTTAGAGGCGAAACCGCCGCTGCTATGAAACGGCAAAGTGTTTTTATTTATCCTCGCTTAAACGTCGACCTTGCCGTTGTGTGTTTACCGGGATAAACCCCGCCCACTGCGGCCTGTGGCTGCATCCGATTGGTCCTTGCTCGGATAATGTTTCTGCTCCCGCATAAAGACGTGCCTTTATTTCGTGTTTTAGTCGAGAGAAATTTGAAATGGAGATGTAAAAGTCATGGAATCAATCAGCAAATCTTTATCTGGGTCTAAATATTCCTTCATTATTGATTATCTCTGCTGCTTATCCTGCCTTTCCCCCTCGCATTTACACTTTTGGGCAGTTTTGTGTCTCTGTTACGCCCTTAGAGGTCATATTTTTTTAATATGCATCTTTATAATATTATAATATATATATGTATCTTAAATACTGGCCGTGACATCGTTGCTGAAAATTCTCCGGGGAGTGATATACTCTTTAAACCATCGACTTTACCACCACTGATTCTTGCACTTCATAAATACACGCTTTATTTACGAAACTCGTGTCTGTAAACTTAAAAATGTCGGGAACGAAAGTACGCCATTTGAACACAACGACCCCTTGGGACGAAAAAGCCTCCAATAATAAGAATAATTAATCCCTTTGGGGAAAGTAGATAGGTTGTCGTCCACCAGCGCCAGGGGAGCAGTCAGGAGTTCTTGCTCAACAACACTTCGACACACTTGGAGGAGCCGGGAATCCAACCGAGAATGTTCGGTTTCAAAGAGGAATGTTCTACGATCTGCGTCACGCCGCCACCTAATGCACCTCCTGAATGGTTTTTGGACTGCGGGAGGAACCTGGAGAACCCTGAGGAACCCCACGAGGAGTGAGAATCCAAGGCCTCCTAATGGGAGTCCAACCGGGGACCTTCTGGATGTGAGGTGTTAATTTTTATGCACCCATGTACCCGTGGAGATCCTAGGATGGAGGTGGAAGACGTCCTCCAAAGATGGACAAGAGCCACCGAGCCAAGATCACGTCCACTTCCACCCGGTGGTGGAGAGCAAACTGGACTTAGTGGTGGTGGACCAGCAGCAGAAGACGGCTGTAGGAGTGGATGAAACCAGCGACATCAGAAGGAAAGAGCATTAGGAGTTGGTGAAACACCAGGACCTCAAGGAGGACCTGAGAAATGCAGGATGAGACACGTTTTTCTTCTGTATGTCCATCCAGGCAATGGATAACCGAGTTGCAGAGTATCAAAGGGAAAGAATACACACACACACACACACACACACACACACACACTCAGAAGTGCAGAGCAACTTAATTCACAGGAAGTCAACAAATACCCACTCTCATCTCAGAGGAGGGGAACTAAAAGGAGCAACACAACAGGAAATCACCAAACTTGATGAGTCCGGGAGCCGTGGACAATAAATCAGCGGCGGTGCCTCCGGTTGGAGGGAGATACTTTCTCAAGATCTGGCGGGGAGACGGTGAGTCAGCAGCTGGCAGGTGGTGAGAGGAAACCACGGCGGTGGATGTTGAGATCCTTGATGATTGACAGGAGTCTTAAGAACCAGGCTGGTTGTGTCCTGGTGGAGCAGCGCTGATGGGATCATGGAAGGCTGTTTTCCAAGACGGTTCCTTGACAACCACAGATATACTCCATCTGAGTAGTTAAGGCTTCTGGAAACAGGAGAAGATGGAGGTCCACCTTCATGGACCAGGCTTCTTCTTTAACCCTCCTCTCTCACACCAACTAACTTCATATCCTCTCTCACGACATCCATCGATCTTCTCTTTGGTCTTCATCTAGATCTACCAATATATTCACTCCAGTCCTCTGTCCATGACCCAACTATCTCCAACCTTCTCTCCAAAACATCTAACATGATGGACTCATTCCTGATCCTCTCCATCCTGGTCGCTCCCAAAGAGAACCTCAACATCTTCATCTCTGCGACATCCAGCTCTGCCTCCTGTCTTTTGGTCATTGTTACTGTTTGTGGATCATCTCACCACTGCATCTTCCACCTTTCCTTTCATTCTGGCTGATAGTCTTCTAGATCTTCATGGACCGGGTTACTCCTCCAAATCATCTTGGGAGGGCGGGGACACCAAGAGGTGCAACTTTGGTATCTCCACCTGGACAGGATTGCCTTCGGAGGTCCAATCCATGGTGTCCCTGTAGACCGCTGCTAACTCCAACCCCGGACCAAGCGAGTATCTGCTCCAGGAGGTCCAGTTGGACGAGACGAAACATCCGAGAGTCCCTCCACCTCCTTCCATCTTCACTCGACTCACTTATGAAGTCAGTTCTCTGGATCTCCTCAAGCCAAGAAGCTGCAGACCTACCAGGGCCTTTGGGGAGAAGGTGGAAAAGAGGCGAGAAGGTTCTCCACAACCATTGTTGTTGCTCGGAGAGAAACCCCGCCACCCCCTTCCACTCCGGCGTGATGACAAACAAGCATTTACAATTCCCGTTATCTTTCCTGTAAACATTACGCGGCGGTTTTATCGTCATTGTTCGGCGCCGGCTCGTCCTTTTCCGCTGTCAGTCAAATTTAATGAATTCACTCGAAGAGGCAAAGTCTAACAATTGAAGATGCCGTCGTGCGGCTCGATCAGACAATATGTGTGACAATATAATTATGAGAAAGCAAAAGTTAAAGAGTTCACCGAGAAAATAAACTCTTCTCCGCTTCGGTATCGGCGACGATCTTTAAATTCGTCGTGGAATCTGCCCTCATTTGAATTTCAGGTCCGAACGATAGGTTTTGGAACCCAATTATTCGGTTGTCCTACGAAGACGCGGTAAATTCCGGGGCGAGCGATTATTTCCCGCGGAATAGAGGGGACGCCGCGGCCACACAAATCAGCCATAAGCGGGAGTATTTACAGCCGCGGCGGGAAAGTACAAGTGCAATCATGGCCCGCATCCGCCCACCGAGGAGCGAGGGTGTATTTCCCTGGAAAAAAAAAAAAAAAAAAAAAAATCAATAGAATCGTCCCGTGACATTTTTATATTTATGAAAAGCAGAGCGGCGGCTGTGCGAATCATCCCGGGTTGAGAATGATTGCCTGACCTTCAATTCCGCCTCAAGTTACCGCTCCCAAACTCATAACGACGCGGTAATAAACACATCGGAAACCGAAGCGGGCTAAACGCGAACGGCGTCGGGGGGATAGTAAGACCTTTAGGAAGAGCCAAACGGAGGTGCCTGTTCTTAATTGATAAATGTGCGTGGAGACGGAGAAGATCTCACGAAGAACTCTCTCCGTCTTTTGTTCTCGCGTCTCTTTTCGAAAAACCGCAAAATGCTAACAGAAAAGCCGCTAAAGTTGTTAGCCTTTGCTATCCGTTTGTTGCTTCTGGGACATCAACCCTCTCGTTTGGACACCTTATGGAGACGTTGTGACAGACCTTCTCCATCACCTGTTCACAGCAACTGTTCAGATGGTGCATATCTGAGGTTCTGAAGGAACCATCTGGGAAGGAGATCCCATCAGCCCTGTTCCACCGGTGTTTGACTCCATGTCAATAAATCTTCTTTTTGGTCTTCCTCTAGACCTCCAATTCCAGCATCCATCTACCAATATATTCACTCCAGTCCTCTGTCCATGACCCAACCATCTCCGAGCTTCTCTCCAAAACATCTACCATGATGGACTCATTCCTGGTCCTCTCCATCCTGGTCGCTCCCAAAGAGAACCTCAACATCTTCATCTCTGCGACCTCCAACTCTATGGTTTTGAGATGGCTTTTTTTTTAGAGCCATCATTTCTGACTTCTGGTACTTTGGCTCTCCGGTGACTGAAATGCACTTTTTTAGTCACTTTGGATAAAAGCGTCGGCCAAATGATTATAATGTAACGTAATGGCATGGAATTTGGGACAATTTTGGAGGAGGAACCTGGAGATCCAACCAGGAACCTTCTTGCTGTGGGCTTGAAGGACACCAAGCAGCTTCAGATGTAGGAAGGAAGAAGTCATACATGTCTTGTCCCACAAATGTCCAATTTTCGAGCTGCCAGGATGGAAATGGCACCAGCCACAATTTGCCACCGGCGTGCAGCAAATGGAGCGACGTTCATATTGTCGCTTTTTATGTTTTATCGTCTTCAACCGCGACGGAAAGCTGCGGGGTCAAAAACATCCCGCTCAATTTCGCAAAAAACAACGTCCTTAGCGTGATGATCTGCATTGTGTTTCCCTCACGTTTTGTCCTGACGGGCGTGACCGGCGCCACACCTGCATCCCCTCCAATCATCAGACCCCGCCGAGCGTCTCCAGCTGCCGCCCGACGGCTCGTCCAACTTTCCCGCCCTCGTCGTGATCACGCGATTGTTCATTTTATTCATTTTTCACTCGTTCAAAAAAAAAAAAACGCAACTCGAAAAACAAACAAAAACAAAGCAAACCCTCAATCCTTGCGACGGCTCCTCCGGTTTGAGTCTGGTTTAGAAAAAAAAAAAAAAGAAAGAAAAAGTCGGTCAAGCGCAAGGGTAAACCGGAGAGTTGCATCATTTACCCGCGGCTCGACGGATTCTGGGTTTTCAAACGCGCGGCGTGAAAAACAAATGATTGCGAAGGAGGAAAACGCCGCCTTCGTGACACGTCTGATTATTTCACGCGTCACGCTTTCCTACGTGTCTTTATTAAATTGATCAGCGGGCGTTTCTTCTCTGCTCCGCGGCGTTAACGGATACCTGCCCGGAATGGAGAATCGGATGCGTGCGGGGAAAGGACGCCGCAATTAGTCTGCCGGTTGAAATGTGTGTGCACGTGGAAATAGAGCATGCGTGCACAAGTTCGTGCACGGTCATGGTGTCCCGGCCTGATCATAACCCGCCCATCTTTTCCCAAATTTAACCAGCCCTAGATCACAGCTACTGCAAAACCACCTTTGGTGTTATCTGTGTGCAAATATGAATATTAGAAATAGATAAATGAAATGAAATGTATACAATATATACAAAAATAAATACATTCAAAATAAATATAATCTAAAAAAAATATGATACATGCAGGATTAAGGTCTAAACTTGTTTCCATGTATTTATATTTATCATGTTTTATTAATGATTAAATAAACTCATCAAAATGAGTTGGTCATATTCCATGCCAAAAACACTACACACATTAACAGCTCTATTTTTCACAATTTAATTTAATTTAATGTAATTTAATTTAATTTATTTTATTTTATTTTATTTTATTTTATTTTATTTTATTTTATTTTATTTTATTTTACGGGGGATCGTTTGAGTTCACTGATGTTGGAGCTTCGGAGGGAGAGAATAAGCTGTTCTTCATCATGTTTTCTTGCCTTTTGTGATGTTTTTTTCGCAGCAGTGCAAAAGAAATTAGACAGATCAGGGTTGACCCAGGTTGCCATGGATATTTTGGGGGCTGCGGCGGTTTTTCGTCTCAGATGTCCAAGTTGGACGGCAATTTTTTTTTAAAATAGAATAGATTATTCCTTTAATCGTTCTACAGTTGGGATATTTTAATCACACGCAGAAAGTGAATAGTTCAAGAAAAGTTACCAAAAAAAAAAGAAGAAATCAAAATAAACAAACAGTGTTAACAAAATATATCAATGAGCAAAAGACAGGAAGTGGAGCTGAAGGTCGAAGAGCTGGAGATGTTGAGGTTCTCTTTGGGAGCGACCAGGATGGAAAGGATCAGGAACGAGTCCATCATGGTAGATGTTTGGGAGAACTAGAGGAACACCAGACAGAAGATTGATGGATGTCGTGAGAGAGGATTTGAAGGTAGTTGGTGTGAATGAGGAGGATCCAGAGAAGAAGAAGAAGAAGAAGAAGTGTTAACAATATAAATAAACAGGTATGGCTTGTATCATACTATTGTGCACTCCTTACCTCACTTGTTACTAAGACACTTATAGTTTTATCACTTGTTTACTAAGACACTTTATAGTTTCACTGAGACACTTTATAGTTTATAGTTTATTTTATTTCTAATTCTGCGTTTTCTTTTTATTATTTATTGCTGTTATATTTTCTGTAACTCTGGCACAACAATTTCCTTCGTGATTAATCAAGTTGTTCTTATCTAAACTAGTTGTACCTAAACAGTACAACAATATGTAAACAGTATGAACTTGTGCAAAAGTTGCAACTAGCAGCAAACAACAACAACAATATTCACAGTGGCAGCGAAGACAACCTGTGGTGTCTGATTGGAGAGTGAATTAATAGACATTTGAGTAGATAAATAAATGAATAAATGAAGAAAGAGAAGTCTATTGAAAGCAGAGCGAGGAATCTTGAAATCCTTCACACACTTGGGGTGAAGGAGTGTGTGTGCGCTAATGTTCTGCAGACGTTGTCCATCAGAGATGATAGCTTAGCATCTCTCCGCAGCCGCGCTTCCTCACCAGTTTATCGATCTTCCCCCTGCCAGCCGCAGACAGCTCAGAAGCTCAGAAGAAAAGCGATTCTGTAGATTTCTTGTCGTCCATTTCGTTCACCCACGGCGTCCCGCGAGCGCCGCGATACTCGGCTGTGATTGGCTCCCGGCGGCTGGTAAACAGCGCATCCTTTGCAGCCATATTTGAGCTCTGCTGTTCTGCTCCATCACCCCCCCACCCACCGCGCATCCATCCGGGGCTGTGCTATATGCATAATCTCCTCCTGCGCACACACACACACACACACACACACACACATGAGCGTCTTCATATGTGGCCCTGACACACTTTCCAATTCTCACACTGCTTCTGCATCCATCTCCGACCAGACGGGCTTCTTCACACACTCTGCGCTCTTGAAAATAAAGGCAGGGGAAAAAGAACACACACACACACACACACGCAAAAATACACACTCTATGTAGGATTATGGCTGAAGGGAGGCTTTATTTTTTTTTTTTTTTGATTTTGAAAATCACTCATCTGCATGAAATACTTCACTCATTTTGCACAAAACAAGACACTGTGATCATATATTATCAATATTATCTATTGATCTCTGGGATTTGGGAAACGGACAAACAGATCTCGCTGTTCCCGTCATTACGGAGACGGTCCGTCTGCCGTGGACGGATTAAGGACTTTTTAGATGTCTGAGTTATGACACACAGGGGAAGATTAGTCGTCCGGGGATTTATTTACAAAACAATCCCAGACGGCGGCGGCTTTGTCTCGTTTCCTCGCGGCCTCGCGCCGCCACCTGATGCAAACCAGCCATGATCCAACCGACCGTGTCATCGATTATGGCTTCATCATCAGACCAGAAGTGGGAAGGGTTTGACGCCACGTCCCACCAAACCGCTTCTCCAAGATGTGTGTGTGTATGTGTGTGTGAGTGTGTGTGTGCATGGTGGCTCCTGCTTTTTTTTCATCATTTTTTTTCCTTGAATTCAGTCCTAAATGACTGCCAAATACCTGCAGGGTTTCACCACCACCGTTACAAGGTGATGGTTTCGTAAATGCACACACACACACACACACACACACACACACACACACACACTGAGTTTTCAATATAAATCTACTATTGATAATGCTCTTGTGGTTTTCTATCATTTATTGGTTCGTTGCTGCAGAGTCTTGGAGAGTGAGGAGGTCGTTCCCGCTGGAGCTCCCTGAGGAACCTCCTCTTGGTCTCAGGCCAGAAGGGGTATGAATATGATCTTCTCCGTGGGGCTTCCTGCCAGGCGGCAGCACCTCCACCCAGGAGGCTCCTCGTTAGGACGCCGAACCCTCTGGACGCCCGTCGCTAACGCCGATCCCCCCCGGAGGAGATCCCATTTTAGCCACTTCTGCCGCGACCATCGTTCCCCGCCATCCTCCGCTGAGACGCTTCTGATCCTCGTAATTGTCCAGGAGGACCATCCACAGGCTCCCCGGCCGTGGAGGTCCACGGGTGTGAGATGTTCACCAGCTTCACGGCGGATGTATCCTTGTTTTTCAACTTCCCTTCCAGGACGAAGGGTTAAAACAACCATCTCTGCAGCTGAAGGTCCCACAGTTGTGTGTGTGTGTGTGTGTATGTGTGTGTGCATCAACACCCACCTCACACCCCGAAGCCCGGCCATGGAGGTCCATGGAGAAGTCCACGGATGTCCTCAACACCTCCGTCTGTGAGATGTTCCTCAACTTCACCGTGGATTTTTCTTGTTTTTCAACTTCCCTTCCAGAGCGGAGGGTTAAAACAACCATGTCTTCAGCTGAAGGTCCTACGTGTGTGTGTGTGTGTGTGTGTGTGTGTGTGTGTGTGTGCGCATCAACACCCACCTCAAACCCGGAGGTCCATGGAGATCCATGATGGTCCTCGACGTCTCCGGTTGTGAGATGTTCCTCAACTTCACCAACTTATCCTTGTTTTTCAACTTCCCTTCCAGGGCAGACGAATAAAATGACTCTGCAGCTGAAGGTCCTACAGGTGAGTGTGTGTGTGTGTGTGTGTGTGTGTGTGTGTGCGCTTCACACCCTGAAGGTGTGTTTTCCTAACTAAGTAATTAAATGCGATGCACCTTCATCCGTCTCTGGCGATCCGGCCAATCAAAAGGCGGCGATGTTTGGAAGAAAGCGTGTTTTCCTCTCCGTCGCCCACCATTTAAGAGCGACCGCTTCCTCCTAATGAGTCGGGCCGAGGCTAAACTTTCACTTCATGCCAGGTTTATTATAATTGTCTATTTATTTTAATCGGTTTTCATTGAAACCGGGTTGGACATGGCTGATACGCTGAAAGCCGGAGGGTTTGAGGGGGTTTAAATAATGAGCGCTTGGTTTCAGCGTTTCTTCTTTTGCTATCATAAATATTCAGCCTGACACCAGGCTGGATATAAATATAGATTAAAAAAAAAAAAAAAAGTTTGGATAAATCTTTATTAAACTTTGTGTTCTTTAATCAAATGAGTCGGTATCCCCCGGTTACCTTAATCCACCTCCCACAAGTTCTGACTGGGAAATAAACAAGGTGTCTGTTTACAGCTACAAACCTGTTCACACACACAAATATTTTTCAAAGGGTTTGTCAGCCGGCACGCAATTTATCAAGTGAGTTTTCAACACCCACCCGAGTTTTTAATTTCTAGGAATGTCTATTAAAAAAAAAAAATAAACAAATAGTAATGATAATAATTGTGGTTCACCATTTCGACGTCTTAAGCTTGTAAAAAAATAAATAAATAAATAATAACACAATTAAATAAATAAAACTTCAGCCGGCGGCTAACGCAACTTCAGATTAACTTTATGTTCGCTTTGGGGTTTTTTTTCGTTTCTTTGAGCCACCATTTCCCGGGTCGGCGGGCTTTTATTTTGTGCGTTTGCAGGTCTTCTCGAATGAACGCGCGTCTTGCCGGTTCCAAGAACCTCTAGAACGGCCTTAAAACCTCTGTTTTGAGGGAGCTAAGAGTTAGCGCTAGGCTAGCCCCTTGTTATGCTACCAAGGCATACCCGATGATTCACTTCTATCCTTCCACCTGCTCTTCCTATCCTAGCTCGTAACATCACATGTTTGTGGAGGTTCTCAGTCTTCCGGGTCATGGTTAATTCTTCTTGTCTTGGCAACTGAAAGTAGGTGGAACAACCCTCCTTTACATCTAGTTTCTGCAGATCAACTCTTCCATTTACACAACGACACCATAATCTAGACCCGCCCAAGAGCATTGCAGTTAAATCCCGAATACCTCCCTGTCTAGGAGGCATCCTGTCCATAAAGGTTACGAACACAATCGGTGACAAATGGCAGCCCTGGCGGAGTCCAACTCTCACCGGTATCGGGTATGACTTCCAACCGGCAATGCGGACCGAGCTCCGACATCGATCCTACAGGGACCGAACAGCCCGTATGAAGGGGTTCGGTACCCCAAACTCCGGCCGCACCTCCCGAATGGCTTTTCCAGATCCACAAATCACATGCACGGCCTCCTGATGAAGAAATAATCATCTGAATTTTCCCCGTCAGGGCTTATTTACCAGATTCTGTGACCTTCGGTTGGACCGGCTTGTCCAAGCTGCAGGGTTCATTCTTCTTCTACTTCACCAGGCAGTGGATGCCTCCATCCGACCTTCTTCCCTTCCATCTGTAAACTTCTTCACCGGTCTTCCTTCAGACCTCCTCCAACCTCAGCTTCCTCCCACCAAAATCTTCACCATCCCTCCAAACCCTCCTTTTTATCTCCAAAAGATTTGCTGTCCCTCTGCAGGACTCGTCCCTGATCCTCCTCGCTCCTGAAGAGGAACCTGCACATCTTCACCTCTAAAACCAGGAGGACGCAGATGCAAACATCCAATTCCCAAATTGCAAATGAATCTGATTGAAAAATAAATCGTACGTCTTCCTGGCAGTAGAATTAAAAACATCCCTGATATCTAGACTTACTTTAAACTTAACTCATCTGATTAATCATCATATTCTGCATATTCTGATCAGATGATCCAACTGTGGAGGTTCTCGGTCCTGCAGGTCAGGTCCAGGTGAATTCTTGTCCAAATCTTTCCACCAGTGAATTTCTTCACTTGAAGATATTTATATACATATAAGAATATACCTTTGCACTAAACTGTAAATGCAAAAAAAAGGACCTCCACTGCTATTCTCTCGGGCTGTCAAATATCAGTGTATCTGTGTGATATTTATACTTCACACCTCACGGTTTAATGTTTATTGTCTAATGTAAGAGTTCATTTTACTGCTAATTTGCACTCTATCATTATTTTGTTAATTTCATGTCACCGTGGGATTGTGAGAAACGTTCCTCTGCATGTGCATATATATTTATAAACATATTGTTATATTTATTCAGTGATTTGTACTATAAAGTTATTTTCCACGTATCTTCACCATTTTTAGTGATTTTATCAAAATCACAAAAAAAAAAAATCACATTTACCGTTCAAATATAAAGAGGAGACGTGCGGTGATGCGGCAACCAGCTGAGCCCACTATGGATTGCGCAATGATCCTGCTAACTGTGCTAGCATGCTACGCACTGTGACCATAATGCTGTCTCTGTGGACGTCACTATTAAAAAAACACTTTTAATATATGAACTAAATTGCCATAGTTTAGCTGATGTGTCAAAGGTTTTTCGTCAACAACTGTAACGTGTTTCTCGTGTTTATCATAATCGTAAAACGACTGCGAAGAGACATGAAGTGAGGCACGCAGTGACGGTGCCTCATGGTAGGGGGCGCCGCTGAACCCAGGGATCCTTCTTGCTAATACAATTAGCAATAGCAAGCTACAGCAAACAGTTAGCAAGTCGAGTGAGGCCATCCAGTTATTTTTTCGCTGATCTCATCGGGCTGTATAGCTCACAACCGCTGAGGGATGAATGTAAATCTCCTGGGCGGCTTTTCAACTTTCTGTCCATGAAGGATCTCATTCAAACTGTTACCGAGGCGACAAAGTTGCTCCGGCAGGTGGTCGTTCTCGGCACCGAAAAGACTCAAAACATACAGTCGGAACAGGACGATCAAGGACGACTGTCTTCACTGGAAGTTATTTCCATTGAGACAGAGAGACTTTTAAAACTGAAGAAAGAAACGCAAGACTTCTACAAGCAAGATATCGACGCTTCAGAAGAAGCGGCGCATGGACTTCATTTATAAGCAAAGGTAAGAGACATTAACGTTTCTTTTTATTTGCTTTTTTTCTATGCTTCAGTTTCTATATGTAAAGAATGCTAATATGATATTTAAAAAAAACACGTCTACTGCTGCCAATAAAATGGTGAATAAGCTTCTCTGTAGGGTTCATATGTTTGTAAATCTGACATCAGTGCCTCACCAGCCATGAACCTCACCGCACGTATACAGTGATCCCTCGCTATAACGCCGTTTACTTTTCACGGTTTCCCTACTTCACGGATTTGCATCGAGCATTGCGTTCTGCATTCTGATTGGCTAAAAAGTCACTCCGCTTCTTCTCTACCTGTGCGTCCATGACGTTGCAGTTTAATATGTACACGTACGTAAAACAGCTTGCCAAATTTACATGACGTACGTGCAAATTTTCTTGCGATTTCGAGTTTCTCTAAAACCCATAATGTTGACAAAACGCTCTGGAGCGACAAAAGCACCTGCGGCAGGAAGATGCTATCTATCGCAGATAAAGTTAAACTTCTGGACATGCTAAGGGAAGGTAAAAGCTATGCGGCTGTAGGTCGGCGTTACGGAATTAATGAATCTTCCGTTCGTTCCATAAAGAAGGAAGAAAAAAACATAAGGACGACAAGTTTTAATAAGGATGCAAAAAAGGGTTGCAACTGTCAGCAACAAGACCATAGTATGTGTTTTTTCACGATCATTTCTAATTTTCTCCCGTTTAATCCAATTACTCGGGTCGCGGTGGGCGGAGCTAATCTCCGCAATTTGAAGCCTTCTGTTCACATTAATGATTAAAATTATTATTTGACAGTACAGTACAGAGGTTATTTGTTGAAAAAAAACATTTCTCAAGTACAGTACTTTTATTTGTGAAGCAAATGATTGAGCCTGTAAAATGGTTTGTTCTTTCTTTTCAATGTATAATAAAGTATTTTATTGTATGATAATTATAAGAAAAAATAAAGGTGTCTACTTCACGGATTTTGCCTATCACGGGTTCTTTTAGGAACGTAACCCCTGCGAAAAACAAGGGTTTACTGTACACAGTATATACACTGCTCAAAAAAATAAAGGGAACACCTAAAAAACACATCCTAGATCTAAATGAATGAAATATTCTTATGAAATTGCTCTTTACACAGTTGAATGTGCTGACAACAAAATCACACAAAAATTATCGATGGAAATCAATTGTATCAACCCATGGAGGTCTGGATTAGGAATCACACTCAAAATTAAAGTGTAAAAACAAACTCCAGGCTGATCCAACTTTGATGTAATGTCCTTAAAACAAGTCAAAATGAATCTGTGTTGCTTCCTGAGTGGACACTATGATTTCACACAAGTGTGATTGACTTGGAGTTACATTGTGTTGTTCAAGTGTTCCCTTTATTTTTTTGAGCAGTATATATATATATATATTTACAAGTCCAGTTGCCACAACAAGCAGATTTCTACAAGAACATCCACACCTTCATGTATCTAGAATCAGAAGGGCTTCATCCACCATGCAAAAGCAGCAAAGGTTCTCCAGCTTCTTCGGCGATCCTCTCAGAGCTTCCCTTGCAGGGAGTCTGGAGATCCGGCGCTGGGAAGCACGGAGGCTCTTCTGCCCGATAGAGGAGATGATTCGAGATGTTGCTTCAAGAAGCGGCGGCGGCGACCTCGCACGTGATGGCATCTCGAGGGGGTTCGTGCACGCAGGCTCAGCCTCGGGGGAAGGCGGGCCGCCAGGTTAGCGCCTTTCCTGCTCTCACGTCACCCTGCAGGCCAGAAGATCTCTGAGGAAACCAGAGCTGCTGATCTTGCACTCTGTATCTCCTGTTATTTTATGTATTATCGCTAGAAAGAGAGAATAAACATCCGTCTTTCTGCGTCGTCATTTCCAGCCGAGCCGTGAGGACGGCATTTCCAAAAAACCCCTGTGCGAAGATCAGTCGGAGTGGATGAAACTTTTAATTAAATGGAAAAAAAAAAAAAAATTCTGTAGTTTGCTTTTGAAAGGAGATTGTTTTGACGTTGCTCTCTGTTGAAATGTAATACGTTTGATTTTCAGACAGTTTATCTCAGCAGGTGGGCTGTCATTCAGATTTTGATTTTTAATCGTTCAATTTCTTGCTTTTTTTTCATCTATCTTTATTAAATAATTACTTCGATTTTTTTTTTTTTTTTTTTTCCATTGTTTGAGTCACCTGTTGGTGACGCCTCATATCTGCCAGGGTTCCTCAAGGTTCTCCAGGTTCCTCACACGGTCCAAATGCTTGCAGGTCGTCCAGATGTTTGGTTGAGATGCTAAACGCTTGCTTTCCTCCATAGATGGACAAATGATTGACAGGTTAACCGGGACGAATTAAGCCCCGCCCCTTTTTGGGACTGGCTCATTCTGAGCACAGGCTAAGCGTTATAGCAGATGAACACTTGGGATAACTCTCCTTACACACACACACACACACACACATACACACACCTCCACCCTGCACTCTAACACATGATGCTCTTTAGAACTTATGGAATAATCTCCCTCCAGCCACCTGATATCCGCTGCTTTGCATAATTGCTTTTTGCCCTCGCCGCCGTCCGTTGTTCCATTTATTAACCCGACACGCTCTTTTTTCTTCTTTTTTTTTTTTTTTTCTCTCACGGACGCCGACTCTCAGGCCGGGACGGCGGTTCATAAATAAGCCCCGACTCACAACCCCTGTCTTGAACCAACATATTGCATTTGAACTACTCATTATTACTTTTTTTTTTTTTTTTTTTTTTTTTTTTTTATTTCCTACTCCCTTTTCCTTTAAAAAAAAAAAAAAAAACACAAATCTAATTTGTATCTGGAATAAAGTACATGATTTTCTTTTTTTCCGCCTTGCATTTTCGCTAAGTTTGTTTGTTTATTTGTTTGTTTTGCCGCGAGTGGGCGTCAGCTTGTTCTTAGAGCGGCAGCTGCTTTAGTTATAAGGAAGTCGACTGTTTGCTCATGAGGCCGCGTCCCCTGTTTGCTGGTAATGAGGCAGCTATACATAGCGGTGTGACCAATTTCGCTAACTTTTTAAAACATTTGACACACACACACACACACACACACACACACACATACGGATGCGGCCCTGCCGTCGCCCCTCCGCCGCGCATTCCCCGTGTTATCATTCGCAGTGAGAGTGCGGCGACGCAGCCTCTGAAGTTATTTACTTGTTTGTTCTCCCCGACCGCCGCCTCTCTATTTTTATTTTTTTTTTCTCCCTCCTTTTGTTTTCTCTTTCGTTTCCCGTCTGCCGGCGCTGTGATACCTCACGCGCGGTATTGATCTGCAGGCGTTCCTCCTGTTTGTTCTGAACTCTGTTGTTATCTTCATCGGCTGATGAAGAAAAAACAAAACACAAACAACAACAAACAAACAAAACAACAAAAGCGCGCCTGGATGTTAATTCCGAGCATCTGTATGCGATGTTCTCTCGCGCTCGCTTCCAATCGGACGTGGGCTTAAATCACCCGAGTCCTGCTGCGGCGGGAGTGCACAGTAACCGCCGTGGAGCGCAAGCAGTAGTTAAATTAATACTATATAACGTCCCGCTGTACTCTATATACACCGGGAGTCTTCTTTATCTTTATATATATGACTGTGTTTTCCCTCCTCGCTGTCGCAGGGTGTATTTTTCACGGCCCAAGCTGGGGTGTTGCAGAGGATAATAATAGTGTGTGTGTGTGTGTGTGTGGTTATTTCGGAACGGTGTGGATTTTGGCCCATGGGTGAGTGACGTCGGCCGCTCCGCGTCATCGCCGATCGCCTTTTTTTTTTTTTTTTTTTTTTAATTCATCCTCCTCCAGAACTTCAGACGTCGGCCTCTTGTTTTTATAATTGGTCCGCTGGGCGGCCGTCCTCCGCTCTTTTCATCATTTATTCTCCCTCCTCGTCTTTCGAGCGTCCCGCGCTCCGTATGTGAACTCCACTCCGGGGTTGGTGGGGCCGGGAGAAAATGATTAGATCTGTCACATCTTTATTTTGCATGAAAAAAAAACAAAAAAAAAAACAGCGTGAGGTTCTGTCGTGGTCGGCCGTGTCTGGAAGGTTTGCATGTCCAGTTCAGGGTTGGAGAAGACCAAGTCCTCCTGAGTGCAGGACAGGCTGGACTCATCAGGGATTAATGGATGGATGGATTCATCTAGAAATGGATGAATGATTAACCGATTCATGTTGTTGTTTAAAAGCCATTATATAAGCATTTAGGCCTATTGATCCATCTATCCATCCATCCATCCATCCATCCATCCATCCATCCATCCATCCATCCATCCATCCATCCATCCATCCATCCATCAATCCATCCATCCATCCGTCCATCCATCCAATCATTCATCCAATCATCGATCCATCCATCCATCATCCATCCAATAATTCATTCTTACATCCATTCATCCAATCATCGATCCATCCAAGCATGAATCCATCCATCCATCCATCCATTCAAACATCCATCCATCCATCCATCCATCCATCCGTCCGTCCGTCCGTCCGTCCGTCCGTCCGTCCGTCCGTCCATCCATCCATCCATCCATCCATCCATCCATCCATCAGCCCTGCAACCAATCCATCCATCCATCCATCCATCCATCCATCCATCCATCAGCCCTGCAACCAATCCATCCATCCATCCATCCATCCATCCTTTGATTCATCTTGCTATCAATCGACCCATCCATCCCTCTCCACCTCCTCCTGGTCCATCTCTTTCAGGAGAACCCTGAGCCATTCCCTGGAGAAGACCTAGAATGTCCTTGTTCTTCTCCAGGGTTTCTTCCTTGGCATGACGTGCCTGGAACATCTGACCAGGGAGGCGTCCACACGGGGCCACCTCAGCCGGATGCTGATTAACGTTCTCACCCGACCTCCAAAGGAGAGGCCCGGGCACCCCGAGGGGGCAAAACATGTATGCCTGGTTCTTAAAATCAAATCATGGTCGATTGTGAAAAAAAAAAAAAAAAAAAGAGAATTTCACGATATTTTCCCACCTTTCTGTTGAGTGTATTTTATTGTGTCTCTGTCGTGTCCGTGACAACTACATAATCGCTCCGGACTGACGACCCCGTAAGGCGTGAAAAGTGGCCTAATTAAGCCAACACCGTGCCAAGTTGTGAATGATAATTATATTTAAAAAAAGGTAACATTAAGTTTCCCAAAGCCGGTGGTCACCCAGCCTGGTGTTGACAGACGCGTTGGTAATTACCGCGGTTGTAAACGGCACGCACTCGGCACGGCCGCTGCTTCCGTGGGCGTTGTCATGATCTCGTTCGGGTGAATAAATTGTATTAAACAAGACAAAAGTGTGCGATTAATTCTAGCTTGGGTGGGAATAAAACCGCAGGCTGGTTTAACTTGGAGTTTGCGGGTTAAACGCGGAGAATTTGGGGGCAACGTTAGCGTGCCGACGCTACTCGGTGACGGGTGCAGAACTATTTTTTTTTTTTTTTTGATGTGACTAGATGATGATTCACATGTGTGACTCAAACCCGACGCCGGGACGACAGGAAGGGTGATATTACTGCAGGATGGGTTTTGCATCATCTGACATGACGTTTGAAAAGTATTCCGATGATTGACATCCAACCCCCTTAAGCTGCTTTCAGAAAGAGCAGAGCTGGAATTTGTTTGCAGGAAGTAGCCTCCACGCCGTTCGTGGAATAACAACCGTGGACTATCAGATGGTTGAGGTGTTTTTATCTTTTCCCTGCACTGCTGCGCCGTGTGAAGAACCCCGTTAGCCGCTAACTCCGCAGTCGTTCTCACTGAAATGCAGGTGTTCCTCTACGAGTCCTGGAAACCCCTGTGGAGAAGAAGAATAGGACAATAACACGGAAACATGGAGGCGGAAGCTGCCAAAGTGTTCCTACAGAGTAGCTTATTCACCATTTAATTGGCAGCAGTTGACGTGTTTTGTTTAAAATATCATATTAGCATTGTTTACATATAGAAATTCATCCCTCACCGTTTGTGAGCTATACAGCCTGATGAAATTGGCAAAAAAATAGCCGAAGGGCTGCACTTGACTTGCTAACTGTTTACTGTAGCTTACTATTGCTAATTGTTTTATTCTGTAGTGTGAGGCACCATCACTGCGTGCCTCACTTGATAGCTCTTCGCAGTTGTTTTATGGTTACGAGAAACATCTGGCCAGTGACCATGAGTGGTAGTGAAGACAGTCGTCCTTGATTGGTCCTGTTCCGACTCTACGTTTTGAGTCTTTTCGGTGCCTAGATTGAGCGCTCCGCCGATGCTGTCGTTGCCGGAACAGGAACAGTTTGAATGAGATCCTTCTGGGCCAAAAAGTGGAGAAGCTGCCCAGGAGATTTACATTCATCCCTCACCGTTTGTGAGCTTTACAGCCCGATGAAATCAGCAAAATAGCCGTAAGGCTGCACTTGACTTGCTAACTGTTTACTGTAGCTTGCTATTAGTAACTGTAGTGTGAGGCACCGTCACTGCGTGCCTCACTTCATGTCTCTTCGCAGTTGTTTTACTATTACAAGAAACATCTGACCAGTGACAATGATTGTTTTTAAAAATGCTTCTCCACAGTGCACAAGAACTATTAAGTTGTCTGGCTTATGAGTTCCACCAATCACCAAGCACCTACATCACATGAGATCCTCTGGAACCGTAGAAAGTCCCGACCTTGGAGGTTCCTAAGAGCCGACGTCCGTGGTTCATTGCTCCTCTGCCGTCCGAATGCACCGCGGAAAAGCCTGGTCTCCTTTGCTAAATGTTTACATTTGCTTTGTTTTGTTTTTGCTCTTCTATTAATGTTTTATGGCTTGAAAACAAACCTGGACGCTAATTTTGCAACACAAACTGCAAAGTGTGCCGGTACGACAATAATCCTCGAATCCTCGAAAAGGGTCTCGGAGCTGCAAAAAGTTCCCACAGTGCCAAAGGCTCTTAAGATCCTCCTCTGCCGGAGGAAAAGAGACGGCGTCCGTGACCAATCGCGTCTCCTTACACCGAAATCACAGCAACCGGGATGCAAAGTTGGTTTCTCGGTGCATTTAGAAATCCCGTCGTCGCCCCGGTAACACAATCGAACGTTTGGCCTCGGAGCGTTTCATCTCCTCCCCGTGGGTTCACATCAAATTTGTTCAGATGATAGTAAACATCAGTCGAAAATAGCGGGCGGATAAAGACGTCATTCCCCATCAGTGACAGAAAAATATGTTTTTTTTTTTTCTCTTTTTTTTTCTTTCTCTTTTCCTTTCCTGCTTTGAATCGCAAAGAAACAGCAGGGTATCCCCCTTCAGCTGGGAAAAAAAAAAAAAATCCTTTCAATGCATTTCCCTGTCAGCGAGGATGAGCACATCATTATATTCAACCATCACGCCTGACAACTGCCGGGGAAGATGGCGCCATAAGCCGAAGCACCGATGAATAAAGCTGCTAGCTGACGCTTACTTTCTTTTTTAACGTAGCGTTTAGCTTGGCAAACGGGAAGCTGTGCCGGATGGGCCGACGGCGTCGGTCTTCGCCGCGGGGTCCACAGCGTGAGTTCGGGCAGAAACGACCCCCCGAGTCACAGGGGCCGATAATTTTCTCATTTCCCCATCGCGGAACTCATAAACGGTAATTTATTTTATCTTATTTGTGCCCAGCTGTTAGCAGAGTCAAAATTAATCACAAACAACAGGCTGCGTTTTGTAAAATGCGTTCACAGCGGATGCACGTACATGTATGCTCGGCAAGGCGGTTGGCGCTTCCACCTCACTGCAAGAAGGTCCGTTCTGAGGAGTCTCCATGTTCTCCCCATGCTTGCGTGGGGTTCCAGGCTCTCCAGGTTCCTCCCGCAGTTAAAAAGCAAAAGCAGGAGGTTCTTTGGAGACCTTAAATTGTCCGAAAATATCGAGATGTGTGAATGAAAGGGTGAATGGTTGGATTCTTGTCCAAATCTTGTTGTGGCGACTGGAGTTGAATTTCTTCCCTTGAAGAAAGTTCTAATGACCTGAGGGGAATTTCCCAATGGACCTGCCGGGGTGTTGGGCGGGTCGAGGTTACGGTTGCTTGTTATGTAGATGGAAGAGTTGATCTGCAGAAACTAGGTCTAGTGGGTTGTTATGCTAACCGGAGTGTCATTCATGTGGGCCAACATTTTGGGGTTGCCTGGATCAGAATGTGAAAAGGTAAAGGTACTCCATAAATCTCATCCAGGTCAAGTTGAATTCTTGTCAAAATCTTCTTGTCGTGGCAACCGGACTTGAATTTGTTTACTTGTAGAGGCTTCCTCAGTTCCGATGACCTGCGGGGAGTTTCCCGATAGATCTACCAGGATTTTGGGCGCGTCTAGGTTCTGGTGTTGTGTAAATGTAAGAGTTGATCTGCAGAAACTAGAACTGACCGGGGTGTCGTTCAGGTGGAAGATACCAGACTGGTTCTGTCGGTGGATATTTCCTGTGACTTCCTGATATTTTCTTGTGTGCAAATCCATCTTGGTATTGATCCTCTTACGGAGTTGTACAATTGTGAAAGGTTGTTTCTGAGGCCTCCTCCTCTGCTCAGAGATGGGTTTTCTGTTTTAACAATCCTTCTGTATGACTTGCAGATGAGAAGGTCAATGTTGTTGTAGGTCTGTGACGGTCGTGGGCGGCTAATGTGGCGGTGGATCTGCGCAGACGGGATGGAGATGCTTCGCTTCTTGTAAGGTTCCCTACCGTTGACGGTTGCAAAAGTGTGCAAAGTGTTCAATCCCTTAAAACATCATTGAAATGTGTAACATTTTAATATCCTTGCTGACAGGCTGCTGTTTAAGGATTATTGAAAAAGCCTTTTATGTCGTTGTTTACGTTTGTCGATATGCTCCCCCCCCCCCCCCCATGTGGTAATGGAGTCTCCTCGATGTAGGAGCGTCTCGTCGTACGTCCGGGAGACGTTTGGTTTGATCCTGCGGAGCGTCCGTGCTGATATTTCCTCTCTGCTTTCATTTGAGACTTATTTATATTTGAGTCCGATATTTTGATTTTGCCCGGTTTCCCCTCGCCGCCTGGCTGTTCTCTGTTTATCGCAGAAACTTAGCAAGTTTGGTTTTTGGGATATGGTGAACGTTTGATCTGCATTTTTGGCCTGATCCACCATCGTCCAACTTGTCAAGCGACAAATAAAAAGTAAATATCTGCATGTCTCTATATAATGTTTAATCAAATAGATGGATGTCCGTTTGACTCTATATGACAAAGTGTCCCAGGTAAGGAATGAATGAACGAATGAATGAAATACAAAATATACCGTCTTCTACAGAGCGGTTAGCACGAAGCTAGCAGGGAAAGCCATCGCATATTTGCTTCCGTCAGGAAATAAAACTCCGCAGGGTCCATTTTTCTTTTTAAATTCACCGGCGCCCACTTACAAGTTTGACCATCCCAATCGGAAAAACCGATGAGACATAAATCACCCGAGAGATCGTCTCCACCAGAGCTTTACCGTCGATCTCATCCTCCGTCCCGAATGAAAGTTCGGCCGAGCGGAGGGGAAATTAACTTCTTAAAAACTTTAACATCTACCATTCGGACGGAAGCACGGCCGTCATTGTGGCGTCCGAAAAAACTACCCGCTGATTTTCTTACCTTGGCAGAAACCCGGTTAGCGCTTTTCTTTATTGTTCTTCCCGGAACAACGTCTATAAGGTCAATTTTGAAGCGAATTATTGCTCATTTTTGAATGCGAGGGCGCAAACAAGGTTATTAGGAGGCGCGAGGAAAGACCGGCTCCTCGGAGCAGAAAGTAAAGTCAAGAAGGCACTTCACCTCTAAGTGTTTATTAACCCTCCGAAAACAGAGGCATCAAATTGCGGCGACCAAAAATTGTATCGACCGCGGGCGCCGTCGCATACTGATACCCGTGGAGGTTCTGACTCATCCAGTTCAAGGTGAATTCTTGTCCAAATCTTCTTGTCGTGGCAACCGGACTTGTATTTCTTCACTTGTAGACGTTTCAGCTTTCATCCAAGAGGCTTCTCCAGTTCTGATGATCAGTAGGGAGTTTCCACATAGATCTACCAGGGTTCTGGTGGCTTGTTGTGTAAATATAAACGTAGGTAAAAACGCGCAACTTTTGTTGGATTACCTGGATTAAAATGTGAAGTTAAACAAAGAAGTGAAACCTGTCGGATCACTTAGATTGAGGTTCGGGTGGAAGTTAGCAGGCTGGATCTTCCCTGGTTGTTTGGAGAGTGCAGAAGCTTCTTGGTATGGCGTTCTAGGTTGGCGAAAGATCGTATCTGAGGCCTCCTCTTCTGCTCAGGGACGTTTTGACAATCTTCAACTCCTCTCTGGAACCATCCGTCTTCTCCGGCCAGAATACGGACATTGCTGTCTTCAACTGAATGTCCTTCAGGCGTCGGTGGACCTTGGAGTCCTGTCCTGAAGTGGTGTCCTGTTTTGGCCGGTCCATTTGTGCAGAGCTTGTCTGGTCTCTCCGATGTGGACGTCATCACAACCTCAGTGTGTTTGACAGCAAACACCACCTTCTCCATCTTCTGCCCGGGTGTTTAGTCCTTGGGGAGCATCAGTTATCGCATACTTGAAGTCGGATATACAAAGGGGGACTATACCGTATTTTTCGGACTATAAGTCGCAATTTTTTTCATAGTTTGGCCGGGGGTGCGACTTATACTCTGGAGCGACTTATGTGTGAAATAATTGAGCTCTCTTGCTCTGATGTGTGTGTGTCTTTAATATAACAGCGATTGTCACATACACACACGCCGACCAATCAAAATTCAGCGGGGGCGGGTCATGGCAGAAGTGCGTTGTGATAAAAGAAGCTACCAGCAAGTTCTGTGCCCATGAAAATTGATCATTTCAACATTTGTGCTAACTTATAAAAACAACTGAGAAGGGCTGAACAAAAATGGCACCGAAAAGAAAATCATATTCTGCAGGTTAAAAGCCGGAAGGAGTGAAATATGCAGCAGAAAACGGCGATTGAGCAGCAGAAAGAAAGTTTGAAGTTAATGAGAAACTTGTAAGGGACTGGCGAAAAGCGGATGTTACTCTTACTGAAATGAAAAAAACTACAAAAGCTAATCGCGGGCTAAAAGCTAGCTGGCCGCGGCTAGAGGAAGGACATGGAGAGGCTTGTCAACAGGACAGTTGCATCTTCACACCCAGGTGGTTGCCAAGGAGATGAATGTAAATGAGTTTGCGGGAGGAGCTTCCTGGTGTTACCGCTTCATGCAACGCCATCGCCTCTCTATCACGGCAAGGACGCCGTCCTGTCAGGATCCAGAAAGGCTGGAATAATTGGAACTGCGAGTGACGATGACTCTGACGTAAGAACGTACCGGTAGAAGAGGAAGCGGCGCGTTGTCTACCTGCGGAGTTGGCGAAGTTGTTCAGAAGTGACACCGAAGAAGAAGATGTGTTGGATTTAGTGATTCAGAGTGACACCGATTGTTTGGTTGTAGCATGTGCTATATGCTATAGCTATTTGAATGACTCTTACTGTAATATGTTACGTTAGCATAGCCTAGCTGGCACGTTCTCAGTTCGTTGTTTATGTGTCATAAAGGCTATACTTATTCAGCCTGTTGTTCTCTATTCTATTTTCATTTAAATTGCCTTTCAAGATGAAATGTATATTCTTGGTGTCGGATTTTATGAAATAAATTTCTCCCCAAAAAATACGACTTATACTCCAGTGCGACTTATATATGTTTTTTTCGTTCTTTATTATGCATTTTTGGCCGGTGCCACTTATAATCCGGAGGGACGTATAGTCCAAAAAATACAGTACTCAATACTGGTGTTGAGCGGAAGGACACATCTTCCCCCTGGTGGTTCGGCTCTGCTGTGCTCACTTCAAGTTGTGGGCGTGGCTTCCTGCTTCCTGCTTCCTGTTTCCTGCTTCCTGCTTCCTGTTTCCCTCTTTGCCCGTCACTCATCGGCTACACCTGCGATTGCTGCAAGTCCTGCAGCCGAGGAAGACCTTGGCAGCCAAAGATCAGGACGGAGGCCGCCTCTGCACGTTTGGCGGGTAAGACGTTGCGTTTCCTGTCAGTGTTCTTGTTGCAGAAGGTCAACAATCAAACCTTGACTCAGGAGTTCAACTGATTCTGTGACCGAGCTCGTATGTCAAACTGAAATAAGTTGAAGTGTTAGTCATCCATTCAAGGCCCTGGTTTAAGCTAAGCTAATATTTCATTGATCTCCATGGGGGGAATTCATTTGTCATTGCAATGCAACGATAAAAATATCAATAAATATGATTATAAATAGAAGAGAAAATCAAAAAGGTTTTGTTACATGCTTTAAAATAAGAAAAAATATACATTGAATTTCACAGATATGATAGAGGAATATATTTACAGGATGTAAAGAAACAAACTGGTGTTTTTTATCTTGAAGATTTGACCGTTTGGTGCTCAACCCTTAACTCACTGGCTCCACTCTTGATGCTACAATGCTATGCTAAGTGTAGCTTTGCTCCACTTTATGTCTTAACCCCATTTATGGACGAAGTGATGCCGATTTTAGAACCATCAAACCGTTCCTGACCGGTTTTGAACAAATCTTCCGAAGCTTTGTCCGCCCACGTTTCCCAGTGTGAGAAAATAACAATGACAAAACAAAACAAAAAAAAAAATAAGCAAGATAAGATAAACTTTATTGATCCTCTTAGGGGAAATTATTGTGTCACAGCAGTGTAATAGTTATTGTGTCAATAAATATGAATATAAAGATAAATAGGTCTCTCTAGATAATTAGAAGACAATTAGAAAAAAAAAAAAAAAGAATTCACAAATAAATAGACAACAGAGAGAAAAACAACATCAATGATAAGAATAGACAATAGAATGGGGGAAAAAAAAATGATAGGAATACAAACAGAGTGACAATAAAAATGACCAAAATAAGCAAATAAGACGAACGTTATTGATGTTCATAGGGGAAATTCTTTTATCACAGCTGCGTAAACATTTATAGTGTCAAAAATAAATATGAATATGAATATAGAGAGACATTTAGAAGACAAGACCTCCATGAATAAATAGATAAATAGACAGCAGGGAGAACAACAACAACAACAGGGACAAGAATGGACAACAGAATGGAACAGTAAGAATAAAATATAGACAACCAAAACTAAGGGACAATATGAATAGAGCGAGAGTAGAAATGACAAGAATAAAATAAAGAAAAAATAGGTTGATACGGATAAAAAATGACAACAGAGTTCGGGCATGACACGGGAACGGGGTGAGCCAAAAAAAAAAAAAAAAAGTCCGGAAAATAAAAATAAACAAAAAATAGGAAGGATGTGAATGCACAAAAATAGACAACGCACAACGGCGGCCCTGTCGGCGTGAAACGCTCATCCCGCCGATCCAAACTCATACGGATCATATTTCGGAAAAGACGTAAGTCGACACGCTCGTAAGTCAGGGTTCCACTTTAAATTCAGAGGAAGGAAAAATCATCGTATTCTGCCGAGATCCCCGCCCTTCTCCTCCGAGCTTCTCACATGTTCCCTAAACTCGTGAAGCGAAGCGAGGACTTTTTCATCGCATCCCTGCACCGTCGGTCATTTTACAAAATTAACCCCGTCCGTCGTCCGCGGCTCGTCCTTTCGATTCGAGCGTGGAGACGACGGAACCCCGAAGGAGATCCGGGAAAGATTAAACGAGGAGGTTGACACACTTCCGACGACGCTTCCGTCCCTCAGGCTGGATCTCTGAGGGCTTTTGCTAAACCATCAGTCCATATACAAATCTAACACACTGGCTGCTAAAATAATCATGTATTACTGACATATCCATTGTGCATCGCACACACACACACACACACATATGAGCGCAACACATTTATCTCCAACCGGCTTCCAAATGGAGTGACCCATTTTGTGTATGCTCCCCCCCAGAAGGGAGCGCATCTCCATTCATTCCCGTATTGATTGCAATCAATATCTTCCAATCTTCATCAACGCCGCCGCCCTTGGCCTACTGGCGCTCTTTTTTTTTTTTTTTTTTTTTCCAAGGACTTGAAGATGCTTTTCCTTTGCCGGATCCATACCGTCGTAGGCGATCGGGTTAATTCCGTGACGCCGGCGACCTCCTCTCCGCCTTCGATTTCTTTCTTTCTCCCTTTTTTTTTTTTTTTTTTTTCCCGAGGCCGGCCGTACGTGACGCGACTCGCTCGTGCGAAAGCAGAATTACATCATCTTCCGAGAGTGGCGTAAACCATCCGCGCGTGCCTTTTTAATTGCCGGGCCGCCGTGAGACTCGGAAGAGGAGGCCCGGAGACACGGGATGAGCCCGGGCTGCGCCGCCCCGACACCCAATTTGTTTCGCCGCCGCGGCCCCGGCTAGCTGACCTTCGCCGCGGCAAAGGCGTTCGGTATTTCGGTCGAGCTGTTAACAGAAGGCGGACGCGGAGATACGAATCAAACGCACCTAGTGGGTGTTTTCCTCGTTCTCGCTGATGACTCACGGTTGGAAGCTCCTGGGAGGCCTGACGCCTAATCTGAATCACCAGATGCGGGACGTAGGTACCGCGGTCGGCGTTTTCTGAAACAAATATCCGAGGATTTCAAGCGATATAGAGGAATCAAACGGTGTGTGTGCGGAGTTGCGGAGGTGTTTGTTGTCGGACGGCGAGGGGGACGGTCGGCTTCGCGCCGTTGATCAATCCGATAGCTTGAGGGCAACAACTGTCACTCAGTCCCCGAGGCTCGAGTCTGTCATCCGGGCGTTTCCTACCGCGGAGGATCGATTCGCGCAAAGTGCCGCCAGAGGGTTCCCCGATGAGGCGGCGTGTTCTTCCCTCGGCGACCCCGAGGTCGCAAGCGTTCTCCAAAACGAGTTCTGTCGCAACCGGTCAAGGTGATGCCGTTAGCGTCTCGCTAACGTCGCCGCGTTGCTGACATTTAACGGCTAGAGGTGTCCTGTTAAACCTGGTCATTTTTATTTTTGTTTGTTTTAAGGTGCCCAGCCGAGCTGCTCGCACACAGTTCCTTTTCAGTTGTTTCGTCCTGCATTCAAACATCCGAGGAACCCTGAACCTCAGTTCCCAGGAACATTCACCGTAATCCCGGACTATAGAGCGCACCTCAATATAAGCCGCACCGGCTAGCCGATTGCTATCTCGGGCTTCCTCCTGCGCACTAAAACCGTCAAAATCGTCTTATTCGGTGTCGGGGTTGAACGGATTCAGAATTTCCCGGTCATTTCATCGGTCCGATGTGACGAGGATAAACGTTTTAGCAGCGTGAAGCTCGTTAGCGTCCGTCCATATGTTAGCCGCATCGTTGTTTACGTCCGGAAATTACGGTAAGTTCCTTCTCCGAAGGTCTTTTTATGGTTCCATTGGCGCTCATGTGGTGGAGCTGATACTTCCACTCGTTTTCAAAGCTGTCCAGGTCACTGATCAGCTGTGGAGGAGGTCCAAGCTCTTCTGGCCTGCTAAACCTCAGAGCAACATCTGCTCCTGCTAGCTATTAGCGCTGTTCTTCACATGGCGAAGCAGTGCAGGGAGGAGATAAAAACACCTCAACCGCCAGATTGTGCACGGTTATTATTCCGCAAACGTTGTGGCGGCTTCAACCTCCATGTTGTCCGTGTCGACTTCCTCTTCCACTTCATCGCTGGTTTGTTTTGGAGGTGCACGTAGCTTCCGTCAACACCCGTGACAATGCAAAGCTAAAGGTAGGGGCTAATTCCCGGCACCAAACCCGATCTGGACGTAACTTCTCCGTGCAAAAGCGTCTAGTTCTTTTTTTATTTCTATTTATTTCCCCCCATGTGATCGTTCGCCACGCCACCGTCACACGCCATCTATCGCTTCACTTCCCCAAAACCCCTTTGTCTCTTCCTGTCGCTCATTACATCACGCTCATGGACGCTGATTGATCTGGCCTTAATTTAGGGGGATTGAGATTGGCTCGCTTTTAGCTTGTTCGTCGTCACACACACACACACACACACACACACACGTCACCTCTAACATCCAGTTTGGAATCTGATAGGGTTTGATGTAATTCCATTTGTTCCATGCCAACTGCTGGTGGGCGGCGGCGGCGGCGGAGCTTTCCTGCCCACGGGCTTCTGGGTATGTTTGTCATGTTTATTCATCAGAGATCAAATCTGAAATCAAGCGGAAGCGTATTATTATGAATTTCACTTAGCGGAAGGGGGGTAAAAAACTTGGAACCCTTTTGTGCAGCATGTTGGAATATTTAATAAATGTCACGGTGACTTCAGCGCGAGCCACGTCTGTGTATCGAATGACTCAGTGCTTCAACAAACGAAGCATTTTTTTAGCGACTTTTCCCCTCTTTTAAGTACAAAGTAGGAGTGACAAGCTTTCAGAAATGAGAAACGCATTCATTTTTTTTTTTTTTTTTTTTTTTTATCAAACGCCCGCATTAACGACTCACTTCAATTTCGCGATTTACGACGACGAAGGAAAAGAAGTGGAAACAGGCCGGGAGTCGGAAGCCGCTTCCTGCTGGGAGTCTTATCGGTGAAGGAGTGTGTGTGTGTGTGTGTGTGTGACATCAGAATAGATGAGGACGCGATGCTACTCGGTGAAATGTTTTGATGGTAAAATACCCCTAACCGGTTCCGCAGCATCGCGAATGGGATTGTCTCTTTTCAAGGAAACGCGGCGTGACGCCTTCCAGTTAGAAACAAGACGCCGACTGTCTGCGCCACGTTTTTTCCGGTATCTCCGTAATTCCGGTTTAATTTTATTTATTTCTTTTTTAAGTTGATGATTTCCTAGCCGATGTCGGGGAGGCGGGGGGGGGGGGAGGGGTTCCCCAAAATGCTACGGAGCGGGAGACTTTTTGGACGAGACGCTGGAGAGTCTAGAGTTGAAGCCATGCTAATGGAGACAGGCTGCTTACCAGATGGGTTTTGTCAGGGAGAGGCGAACAAAGAGAGGGAAATGGTTGAGAGATGAAGGCCGATATGGCTGTCTGTAATGCGATATGGCAGATGCGATTTTATTTTTAGGACACACAGCCCCAGAACGATAGGTTTTATAGGGTTTTGAGTGGGTTGATCTTTTTAAATATTCAACTTCAATGAAATATAGAGCATGACTTCAGGCCGTTTGGAATTCATAAGTCTGTTTGGCAGGACTGGCCCTGCATATTGAGAGCTGTCAGAGTCGGTCTGGGTGTTAAGCGCAACCCCTCGGCTGGCGGCGGAAACAATGGCGAGAAGAAACGCTCTCAAAAAAAAAAAAAAAAAAATGGAGGGGTTTTCGCATTTTTTTTATTTTTTTATTCAGGGTTCGTATAGAAACAGCATCTTTAAAAAACTGACCCTTCGGTGTGACGGTGCAGGTGATGCTTTTTGATAATGATGCAAAACTGAATGTAATTTGTTGGGTGTGAGTATTCCTTCCCCGCTGATGTTATCAGCCTGAGGTTTTATTGTGTGTGTGTGTGTGTGTGTGAGCAGATCAATGCGATGGTGCGACGGCGAGCCAGTAAACTGGAAATGATCAATGCAATGCGTTTGCATGTCATTAAGGCTGATTCAAAGGCATTTTTTTTCCACCGAAAATGTGAAAAAGCGCATTTATCAAAGTGTACTTTGTGTATTCAACTCCAGGTTGGAGATAATTGTGATAGGATACTTCTCGCTTTTGTCGGAGTTTAAAATATCCGTCTTGTTTTGTGGCGGTGGAGGTCTTGGCCAACATCTGACCTTTTTTTTTTTTTTTTTTTTTTTTTTTGTGTGTGCGTGTGTTTTTGATTTTTTTTTTTTTCCTCACTTTTGAAATGCTTTTTTTTCAATTTTTTTTTTTCTTCTATTGTCACCGTTTTGCCCGGCCTCCGTCACCGCGGACCTTGGAGTCGCTCTCCGTCTAAAATTCCCTTTAGAGGAAAACATGAATATCCTGTACGTGGAGAATAAGTGTTAAAACCTCGTACTCTCAAAGGACATTATGCGATTTCCCGTGACGCCACTCATAAAAACACAATCGCTTTTAATACACCGGGAGTCCGTCGGTGATCGGCATTGAACGGAAATGCAAAAAAAAAACGTTATCGTTCGTCCTCCCACGGACTCAAACACGCCGGTACGGACGAGAGGCCGCTACGTTGATTAAAATGTACAATAACGAGAGCTTGAATGACACTGACGAGTCTATCGGCTCTGCTCATCGATCATAAACCCTCCCCCTCCTCTGAATTCCGTCAGTTCATTAATCAATGCGACGCGCTAATTTGCCGGCGGAAAGCAATTTCTCCCTCCGAGGATGACGTCTTTAACCTTGCGTCTGAGACCGAAGGCGTTTCGTCTTGCGGGGATCGAGCTGCTGCGCCGCCGCCGCCGCCGCAGTTGGGAAGGGATGCAAGAAGAAGAGGAGGAGGGTTCATTTGCATCCGTCTACGACTACCGGGGATATTTACTCTCAATAATCGCCCAAACAAAAACAGGTAGCGTCTTCTGACACCCGAACATGTTTAATTCATGCCACAGGCGTCGGGCTGCGCTAGCAGTTTGGTAATTTTGGCACGTAAGGAAATGAAACTCAAACCGTCGCTAACGCTATGTGTTTGCCCTAGTTTGAAGATGCCAGGAGAAAAATAAAATCGATGTGAATAAACGTTTCCCTTTTGAGCCGGATGTTTGATTGTGAGGAGGCTTTGTTTTGGTATTTCAGAGGTTTTTTTTTTTTTGAAGAAAAGCCAGATTCTTTACAGCTAGGCCGGAGGATTATGGTGCTTACGACCTCCGTCTTCTTCAGAATACCAGGGTTCAACGGGAGGTTGTTCAAGGAGGCGTTAAGATGGCAATTCAAGGAAGAGATAGAGGTCATACTCTAAGGGACTCAAAGCACACGCTTCCTGATTGGCGATCAGAAAGCAGAAGCGATGCAGATTTTCCAAATGCTATTCGGGCCTGTGGAAGCAGGAAGCAGCACAGGCGGTTTCCCAAGAGACCCTGTTCCATTTCTGTTGCGTGACGGGTCACGTTAGATCTCCTTTGTCTGGGCCATCAAAGAAGAGGAGGCTGGAGGCCCTTGAGCGAGCTGCTGCATCCCTTCTGAGGCCACGGATACAGCGGGCTAAAGGGAAAAATGTCAAACAGGATGGTTGCTTTGGTAAAAGCCTCAGCTGTGAAACATTTCCTTTTTTTTTTTTTTTTTCCTGTCAGGGATTCTCGCAGCATCGAGGTCAGTTCATCTTACTTGTTAGCACAGGCGCAAACTGAAGGTACCGAGCGGTTCGCATTCTTGTCTCTTTGTGGATGTTTGTAAGAACATACCTTTTGTGTCGGGTATGCTCTTGTTGGAAGTTCTTGTCTGCGCGGCCAGCGTGGGCTGTTCCCTTTTCTGTCAGTAAATGACTTGAATGATGATTGGGCGCGATTGACCGGGTGACGTCGAGATATGGAACAAACGCCTATAGCCTCTGGTGGCCTAGCGCTAGCAACTCGTGTCGAGATGTCCACTTCCAGAGGGCCACCATCACTGTGGATTGCTTGGCACCGTGTTCGCAAGCACACAGAGTACTTGTTCGACGTGTTTTGGTGGCAAAACATCTCCTAATGGCGTTGATTGATGGTGTTGGCCTTTCAGCAAGCAGTGGGGACTCCGGTGACATTTGAATAACCTGACAGAATCCCGGACAGAGGGCGGGGACATTTTTTGACCCAAAAGTGAAAGGACTTCATTTGCGATGATTTGCCCAAAATACAGGAGACACTACAGGACATTGTATTGTCTCTGTAAATCTGGAGAAAATGGCTGCAGCTGTTTTAATTCTGAGATAGATAGACGGTACATGCTTGAATGGGAACGCTGGATCTGCAGAAAACGGTTGTTGGACGTCAGATTTAGGGATCATCTGAGACCATGACTCACCCAAACCCGTGACTGACCCGTAACTGTTATATCTCTTCAGGTGACTCTGTGATTGACCGATTTTTTGGGAGTAGTCCACCTCTTGCCCACCTGCCAAAACCTTGAGTCAAAGGTTGACACATTCAGAGCATTGAAATAGCCTTACTCTAAGACCCTCCATGCAAAAGTACAAAAACAATTCTAAATAACTTGTCACCGAAAGCAAAAATGAGTTATGCCGAGGTAGCTCTGGTTAAGGAGTGAATTTCTTTTGATTTGTTTTCCAAGTGACAGCGATACTGCGGTGCGGTTGCAAGAAAAAAGAAAAGTGATACCAGTATCATAACTTGCTTGGTGGTGTAGCGAGGGAACGGACGAGTCCAGCGCTTGACGGCAGGTTTAATTTCATCCGTGGAAGATGCGGGGCGTGACGTCACGGTTTCCCCCGTCAACGCCAAATGACAGATCAAAGAAGCAGCGTCCATTCTGTAAAGTTTATTTCTGATATCCGATGATATGCAGCGGCCTCGCGGATGAACGGATGAAGGTGCAAAGAGCACACGATGCGGGTCTTTGGGATAATTAGAACAGGTGTCTCCAAAATCTCTTATCTTCGACCTCAGGTGGGATGAAGAGCCTTGTGTTGCCAGTGAGCGAAGCCCTTCATTGATCTGCGAACATCAAAAAACCCTGCCGGGAGTTATGAAAGTATATTTTCTGCAGTTAAGACGACGTTTGGCCAAACATCTTTGGGGAAAAATGCGAAGCTTCCCTTGTGTGAAGTTGCGAGCAGACAGGAGAGAGAAAGCCATAACGGCTTTCTGATGCCCTTACGAGATGGACTCGGAGTACACTTCCCTTAGAAGTTAAGTGAACCTCAAAGGACCTATTCATGATTCGGGTCCTGCTGGTGAGACATTTTGAGGCGCCTCCACCGGGTCCGGAAGGGTCGGTCTGGGCGGACCGATCCAATTGCCTTTCTTGCTAGGTTCAGAAAGCGGCGCACCAGATGGGCCTTTTATGGCCATGTAGTGTAGACTAGCATCGCATGGCGGGGAACAACTTGGCAGACATGTAGTCCTGAATGTCCGCGCCAATGCCAAATATCTAGATAGCCGTTTTCCGTCTGACGGACGCAGACAGAACGTTTTTTAGCTTTGCCGCTCGACAAAACGCCGCCGCATTCACCTGCAGCTTGTCCCTTTTTCACCTCCGCAATTAGTTTCCCCCGCATGAGACCGGGGGGGGAAAAAAAAAAAAAAAGATGATCAAATCCGGCATGGCAGACAGGGAAAAGTCTGAGCCATGTGGACAGCTTGTTACGAGGTCTAATGAGCAGAGTTGGCCCACGGACCGGTGTGCATTGTCAGCATTTGCAAGAAAATAGCTATAGCTTTGCATCCAATCAAACGCGTTCACGGCCGCGTTTGTCCGTCAGCTATGTTTGCGTCTGATTTATCGTGCTTGTGCGTGCGAGCATGCATGCATATATCAAGAGTCCAGGAAGTGCTAGCGATGCTGTCCCTGCGTGAGGAAACATTCTCAGTCCATTACCCTGCATGTAGATACAATTAGAGCCAAGCAGGAGAAAGAGCCCGGGCTGCTTTAGCCATCTGCCAGGTGCATTTCCTGTTTTGTAAGACGGACAGACCTGCTTTTTTCATATCGGGGGGGCAAACAAAAAACAAAAAAAAACAAAAAAAAACAAAGCCTTTTACAGCACTCACCCATTAAGTCGACCCGTATGAGAAATACCGCTGACAATATTCCAGCCGACACCAGATTTTGAGGTTTGACAACTTTGCGGACACTACAAATGGTGGAGTTAGAACATGCTTTCGCCATTTCCCACCCCTGAGAATGCCGCCGTGTATATGTGTGTGTGAGTGTGTGTGTGTGTGTGTGTGTGTAGAGTGGCGGTGCCACTGCCAGCGAACCGAGCCTGCGTTTTGAGGCATTGTTCACCAAAGCGCTCTAATGCAATGTCACGCTCGGCTGCAGCTCGCCGTGGTCGGGGTTCACGCTGAGGGGGTAAACGTCTTCAGAGACCCACAGCTCAGCCCTTTCACATCCTCCACATCCCGTCTCTACTTTTTATTTTTTATTTTTTTCAACTTCTTTATCGACGAATAACGGCGTGGCGACACACTCCGCGCCGCCCACGCGTCCTAAATTGCAAACACGCATCTTATATTCTTATAATGTGATGGGATGCGGTGAAATCGCTCTTTTTTTGGGGGGGGGGGGGGGAATAAGACGGATGCTGATGGCATGAGTGTGTGAGAGTAAATTTTATCCTTGAAATCCCACCTCAAAAATTTCATGACACAAAAATGAGAAAGAGGAAATCTTAATTTGAACTTTCCAAGCAGGTTCACCGAAACTCGAATTGGAAATCTCGAAATCTCGCCTCGCAGCTTCCGGCATCCCTTGATCGCTCCGTCCGGTTTGTTGATACTCGTATCTCTTGTGTTGCATGATTTTATATCTTTGTGCGTATTTTTATTTATTTTTTTGTTAATAGTCATCATGGGCCCTCAGAAAACAAGAGTTGAACCCAGGAGGAGGACGCTTTCTCTGGAAATGAAACACAAAGTAATAGAGAAGCACATGGTGCACGTATGACCGATACTGACTTGAATATATTCCCATTTTTTTTTTTTTATTTTTATTTTTTTTTTTTGGGGGGGGGGCAGATTGTTACAACCTGATTTGTTTTCTGTTATTTTTAATGGGGAAAATTCATTTAAGATACGAAAAAGAAATCAAAAAAACCATTTCTGTAATGGATTAAATGTGAATCTTAAGGGACCTGTGTGTGTAAAAAAAATAAGCCGAATTTAAAATAGTCCCTATATATATGTATATATGTGTGTGTGTGTGTGTGTGTGTGTGTGTGTGTGTGAGTAAGTGTGTGCGTGTAAATGGACTATTTTAAATTTGGCTTATTTTTTTCTTATTTGTATACACACACCCTTCCTCTACGCTTTGAGTAAGAAATGAGCTCCCCTTTGGTGTGTGTGTGTGTGTATATATATATATATATATATATATAGGGACTATTTAAAATGTGGCTTTTTTTTTTTTAAATTTCTATACACACACACTTCTTCTACGCTTTGAATTTGAAATTAGCCCCCCCTATTTGTTTGTGTGTGTGTGTATATGTATATATATATATATATACATAGATATTTTAAATTTGGCTTATTTTTTTCTCATTTCTATACACACACATCTATGCTTTGAATTCGAAATGAGCCCCCCCTTTTTGTGTGTGTGTTTGTGTGTGTGTGTTTTGACAGATCTTTTCGCGCTTCTAATTTGGAAAATGACAGATTAAAGAGCGCAAACTTAAATCTCTAATCGGCGAAGGGAAAACGCTCTGACTGGCGTTCCGGCAGGACGAGCTTCGCCGCCGTCCTGCGAGTCGCCCTCAGAAGCAGAGCTTCTCAGTTTGTTTTTATCTCCGCACCTTCCATTTCGTCTCTTCCCCGGCCTCCGTTAATCTCCTCTTCGGCACGTCCGGGTCCGAAATCTCACTCCTCGAATCGTACCGGCCTCCCGTCCGCCTCCGGTTCTGCCCGATTTCTGTCGTCGACGGGAAAAATAGAGGGATTATTGGCAGGTGATCACCAAACGCACTAATGCACTACCTGGCGCTGCTTTGCACAACTTGTCATTTTGCACAACCAACCAACGAAACGCCCTGATCTCACTTTTATTCTTCACTTATTTATTGCCTTTTTACATGTTGTCTGTTTATCACCGTCAACCAAAGCAAATCCATTGCAGTTGCAGAATTACTTGGTAAATAAAATAATTCTGATACTGGATTCAAACCAGGGACCTCCATTTTTTTTTTATTTTTATTTTTTAATGTATTTATTAATTTTTTTTGCCTCCCCAATAATTCCAGTTTTTCACACACACACACACACACACACACTGTGATCCCCTCAATCAAGATGTGCTGGTTTCTTTTAACAACCCACCGAAACTACTTGATGTCCGAGTTCAAGGAATTCTCATTCTGGGCCAACCGTCACGAGAGATGTGATTAAGTATATTTGCTTTTAATTATTGATAAATGATATTCTAATTAATGTTTGTACATTATTAGTGCTAATGCACAAGATAAAGATTTGGTTGCTATTAAACATTCATCACAGAGTAGGACTCCTGGGTAGAAACGACCCCGGTTGATTTTCAGATGTAAAATAAATAAATAAAATAAAATTTAAAAAAAAAAAAAAAAAAAGCGGACGATGGCGATTTGCGTGACAAATGTGCACAAAAAAAAAAAAAAAAAAAACGTTTGATCCCGCTAACTTGAACTTGTTGTGTCAGTCACCGCGAATCCAGAGGAGGAAAAAAAAAAAAAAAAAAAAAAAAAAAGAAGAAAAATATTCCCTTCGCCATCTGTATTTTTCTGAGCCGGCATGACTTGTCTCTTCTTAAAGTGATCAAATGCTGCAAACTTCATAAGAGAGGAGAGATGAGGGACGGGGGGGGGACAAGTCTCATCTGTATTTGAAATACAGAATGCAAATGGACCCAGTGATCTGACGTGGGGGGGGGGTGATTTCTTCAATGCAGCTATTTGCAGACAGAAGAACGGGAAAAAAAAAAAACCTCCTATCTCGGCCTGGTTTTTTTTTTACAGTTCTGCAACGAGGGAACCTTTTGGACATCTGAGGAAAAACACCCCGGTTTCATCCTGTAGCTCCTCCGGGTTCCTTCTGCAGGAACCCATCCTTGCGTTGAGGAGTTTTCTTTTTTCTTTTTCCTCCGTCGGCCTTGTTCAGGAGCTGGTTAAAGAGCTGCGCAGCGCGAGACGTGCAATTACGAAGGGAAGGAATCATGATGTAATATGCCCCATTAGCGGTTTCATAAGCTGGGAGAACCGCGGCGTATTAGCTCCTCACGGTCCAAACCTTCCTTGTTACCGACGACAGTCTCGCAGCGTGAGAGGAAAGATGTTCGGCTTCTTTTCCCGTCACCTGCCTCGGCGCTCGTAAGACAGGAACCCTGTGTGGTTTCCACCTTACAGACACCGCGCTGACGGTGATTAGCGTAGCAACCCGCTACATTTAGCTCGTAGCCTTATTCCAAAGATGTTGCGGCGAGTTTACAAGAGTGTTATTTTTCCCTTCGACCGTCTGAAAGTGTCGTCCTCGCTGTTGATGCTCCTTGATTTCGACAAGATCCTTTAGTGCCGAGTGGACGGCGTATCTTTTAAGATTGGAATGGAAAGGACATCCGAGAAAGTAACTCTCTGCCAAGGCTCTAGATAGCCGTCATCTCTGAAGTTAAAGAAGGGAGCGAGAGAAGAAAAAGAGGCGTTAGCTGGAGCAACTTGAAGCTTCTTACACAGACGAAGGGAATTATAATTCACTCGGACAATTTTTTGGGGGGTTGGATTCCACTGTATTGTCTTTTAAACTTGGCAACAAAATGCAGTAAAGCATGGGTGCCCACATTTTTCAAGCATTTTTTAAGCTACTCTTAAGATGATCAAGACAAAATGATCTACTTATAGATTATATTCTTTCTCCTGTGTCCTGTCAGCCTGACTCTCAATATGAAATTATATTTATGCAGACAAGGTTTTCAATTAATTTCCCTTCTTTACCAAAAATGCCTTTTCCCTGAACTTCTTGTTCTTTTCCTTTGGACTTCTCCCTTCAGGGGTCACCACATCAAATCAGGGTTCTCCATCCAACCCTATTCTCTGGATCCTCCTCTCTCACACCAACTACCTTCATATCCCTTTTCACTGCGAACATAAATCTTCTCTTTGGTCTTCTAGACCTCCAATTCCAGCTGCCGCCCACCGATATTCACTCTCCCTCCTCTGTCCATGACCCAACCATCTCTGACCTTCTCTCCAAAACATCTCTCATGTGCCGTCCCTCTGATGGACTCGTTCCTGATCCTCTCCATCCTGGTCACTCCCAAAGAGAACCTCCACATCTTCATCTCTGCGACTTATCGTTCTTCCTCCTGTCTTTTGGCCACTGTCAGTGTTTGTAGATCATCTGACCACTGTCTCCTCCACCTTTCCTTTCATTCTGGCTGATAGTCTTCCATCTCTTCATACCCCTGACACTGTTCTCCACCCATTCCAACCTGCTTGAACCCGCCTCTTCAATTATTTTCCATACTCTCCGTTGCTCTGGACTGTTTACCTGAAATCCTCCACCTTCTTGATCTCCACTCCCTGTAGTTTCACTGTTCCACCCGGTTCCTCTCATTCACACACACATATTCTGTCTTGCTGCGATTAACCTTCCTCTCTTCTCCAGAGCATACCTCCACCTCTCGAGATTTTCCTCCCTGCTTTACTACAGATCACAATGTCATCTGCAAACATCATGGTCCAGGTCCATGGAGATTCCTTAATAACCTTCTTTGTCAGCCTGTCCATCACCACCGCAGAACTGAAGGTGCTCAGAGCTGATCCCTGATTAAGTCCGACTCCCACCTTGAACTTCTCTGTTACACGTACAGTACACCGTACCACAGTTTCACAGTGAGCATACATGTCCTGCACCAGTCTGATATAGCTCTTTGCCACTCCAGACTTCCTCATTCAAAACAAGAGTTCCTGTCTTGTCATCCTGTAAAATGCTTTTTCAAGGTCTACAAAAGGGCAATGCAGCTCCCTCTGACCTTCTCTTTACTAGCATGAACATGTATGGCATAATTCAATTGTGTACATTTTTGGCTTTTGCCTAACTGATTACATCTTACACTGAATGGACTCAGTCAGCTAACAGGTAGCTCGGCATCACACACCCTTCCAAATGTCCGTCAGTGACGGTGGAACGCTATTCGGATCGAGATCTCGGATTGACTGTCAATCAAATACGTGTATGCCGCAGTGGGGATGGATGATAGGCTAACAGCTATTTTTAATGACGTGATATTCCCACATTACCAGTATCGTAGCGTATTCTGTTGTGCGGAACAGGTTATTTTTGAAAGTCAGGCCTCCGCGATTGACCTGCGTTGCCTTTGCGATCGACCAGTCGATCGGGATCGACGTGTTGGGCGCCCCTTCAGGAGAGCATCTTTCCAGAAGTGCAAAAGAACATTCATAAATGAATTAGAAAATGTGCATTGTATATTTTGTTAATAATATACAGCTGACTTATAGATAGATATGTAAGTTAGATGAAGTAGACTATGGATATAGATGTTCAGACCGGTTCCAGTGGCTGCTAATCTTCTCCATGTTTTACGGTCCAGTGCAAATATGAACGGATGACTTGCCGTTAAAGCGGGACAGAACTTCCTATTTTAAACCAGTGCATAAAATAGTTTTTGTCTTATTTATGCAAATCTGCATAAATATGATTTTATTCCTTTAAACTTCTTTTTCCAAACAGGGGGAAACGAGAAGCACAATCTTAATGTTGGCGGCGGAGGACAAGAAACCAAGGTCCGGAGGAGACAGAGCGCCCCCGGCCACGGTAAGCTACACCCGAAAAGCAGCCTCGTCCACTTTATTTAAAGTCAAATAAAACTTAGCAACATTGAGGATTTTTTTTTTTTTTTTCTTGTTTTGAGGGTGTTTTTTCTGCAGAGCCTAAATGGGTTTTAAATGACTCGGCATGGCGACCCGGAAGTATTTCAAGGAGAGGATCTGAAAACTAATTGTGCTTCGCAGCCAGGACAGGACAAAAACGCTAGCGGAGCGGTCAACCTTAGCGGAGCTGACGTCGCGGCTGCGGATAGCGGTTAGCGTAGCGCTCGGCCCTGACTCCCCTCGGGTCAAGGCAGTAACTTAAGCACTGAGCTAATTTATATACAAGGGCATACGCTCATACCGGCGCGGCAGGGAGATGGATAATGTTGACCCTGACACCCAGGAACGCTTCCAGAAACAAACATTTCTGTCGGGACTGCATTATTTACCTCCTTCTGTCGCTGCTTCATGCTGTGTTTTTGCTTGGGGGTTTGCTAGCGCTGAAAGAAAAGTGATCATTTGAACGGCTTTTACAAAAGGCTTTTGCTCTGTAGGAACTCTTGGCAGTTTCCAGAATCTTCTCAGAAACTAGGTTGTTTTCTGGTGCTTTTTGAAGGAGTCTGAATCAGGACCTCCGTTCCGAGAACCCTCGTAGCTCCGAGGCGGGGTCTTTTTTTAGAAAAAAATAACTGCTTTTGCAATGTAGGAACTTTTAACGTTCCGCGAAGCTTTTCATGAGCAAGGACCGTTCTAGTCAGGATTTGGGCGGAAGAGGAACCAGGGATTCTTGTCAAAACCTTCTTGTCGTGGCAACTGGACTTGAAGACGTTTCACCAGGGACCATGGAGCTCACTTCCTCCGCCTCCTACTTTGAGACGGAACTCCTGTAACATCTGTAGTTTGTGGAACTGGTGAGCAACGCACACTTCCAGATACCGCAACTGCTATTTTTCTTTTTTTTTAAACCGTGATAGTCACTGGTCAGATGTTTTCTTGCAACAAAATGGACAAAACCAATGAAAAACCAATCGGTCCAAGGTCTTCTGGCTGTTACACCAAAGAAGGGTTTCCAGGGATCGCGAAGGAACATCATTTTGGCCACGATAGGTCCGCTTAGCTAACGGCTAATGCAGTTCTTGACCTGGTGAAGCAGCGCAAAGCGTAGATCAAAACACTTCAACCATCCGATCGCCCACAGCTTCCACCTCCGTACTTTTCTTTTAACTGGTTTGTTATGGATCTTAAGGTGAACATCATCCTGGTCCCTCACCTCGCTTGTGGGGATGCAAAGCTAACAGGTTCCCCTGGAGGAGGCTATTTCTCAGACCTAAGTTTTTAAAGCCGTTGTGTCTGAAAGTGGATATTGATATCAGGGACACGTCGCGCTCATTTCCCGTGAGGATCACGTAGCGCTCGAGAATAAATCTCGGAACGGTATTGTCCGATCGGCGCGAAGGCAGAAGCCGACCGTTTCGACAAACGTCCGGTAAAAGCCGCCCGCCGCTGTAATCCCCACGGTCATAATCCAGGTTATTTCAGCAGGAATTCCATTTCGGTTGGTCCTTTTTTTTTTTTTTTTTTTTTTCTCTCCTGTAATAAAACCCCGGGGCTCTTGGTTTAAATTAGAACAACCTGTGAGATGAGACGTGTTTTACATCTCTCGGGCATGTTTTACAGCTCGGATGAAGGCGTCGCGTCGAGCAGCGATCTCGTCTTCAAAGTCGGGGGGGCATCCGAGTGTCCCAGACTGGCGGCGGGAGAGGCTGAACTCGCCGGCACTTTGATCACGACGGCTATTTAAAGCGCTGTTAAAAAGAATTAAACGAGGTGTCGGAGTAAGAGGTCCGTGTAAAGTCTGGGCTTTTTTAATTTTTTTTTTTTTTTTTTTTTCTTGAATCGTTTTTTTGAAGTGTAAATATTCAGAAAATGTAATTTTTGCTTCTAGACAGGTGTGTGTGTGTGTGTGTGTGTGTGTAAACGGATGGGTTTTGGTGTTCCTATAATCCAAGATGATGAACCCGAAAAAGCCGGTGTTCCTCCAATCGGAAGGTTGACGGTTGAATTCTCGTCCCGCTGACTTTTAAAGATTTTGAAAAGACTCGCGTAAGACTATCATCTCGCATCTAAAGACCAGTTTTTCCGAGTTTCAAGTCTCAGGCGAGTCTGAGACGCAAGACTTTGCAAAGGTTTTGTCTAAAATCTTGGATTTCTTCAACTGATTTCATCCAAAGATTTGAAAAATAATCCGCACACAAGGAAGCCTCCAATGCAAAGAATTGATTTTAGCGTTTTAGCTTCAGTTATTTAGCTTCGGATGCTTCAAGGATCTGAAGCAGAGCTGTTCATGGCTCGAAACATCATGAGAAAATACATTTTTAATAATAATATTATTTTTAATCCAGCACACATCCCTAATCGGGCAGCGGATGTGTTTTTCTTTTTTCTCAAGCTCATCTATTGGCAGCTATAATACAATTTTTTTTTTTTTTAATTGTCCGAAGCTGAGCTACGACTGCGCTAAGGCTGTAAGACGACTAGCGACTCCGCTTCCCGTCCTCTACGACTTCCTTCCAGTTTTCGAAACGGCAGGGCGAGCGAGCGGAGAGCGTTCACCCTTCCAAAGATGGCGTTACCATCACAACAGCGGCTTTGGCTCATTTAGCAGAGCCGGCGTCCCGACAATCACGGGGTCGTTGGTTCAATCAGAGGGCGACGGGTTAATTGCAGAGAATGAATTTCCCCACGAGGATTAATAAAGGATAAATTATTATTATTAATAACGTTCCCTTAAGCAAGGCATCGAGCCAGTTTGTAATTTCGGATGCCATCCAGCGCTTTGAGAACGGCGAGCGTTTACCCGTCCAAGATGGCCGACGTGGCCCGAACCCAAATCAACGCAAGTAAACCAGATGGGGGACGTTACGACTGAATCGCTGATGAGATCATTGATTATTTATCATGCTGTTTTGTCGCAGGTGTGTGTGTGTGTGTGTGTGTGTGTGTGTGTCAGGGCGTCTTTGTAGACATCATCTGGTGGGTGAAGGAAGGGTTCCCTCCAGAAAGGGAGATGACGGTGGAGTGTCAAGAGGAAAAGTAGCATAATAACAGGAAGAAAAACAAGACAAAAGGATGGAATTTAATGAGAGGATTTTCAGAAGCGCTAGATGTTCAGTCACAGCAGCGACTCTCCGCCGTCGACTAATTCCATCCTTTCAATTCCCACGCCGCCGCCGCCGCCGCCGGTTCGCTTAATGGCTTTAGCGTGAACGTGCCCTCACGTGATCACAGGGCTTTTCACGTTTACATGTTTTTTTTTTTTTTCTTTCTCCCCCATCCCCGCTCTATATCCCCCCTCTCCCCTCATTTTTTTTTTTTTTTTTTTGATCCTTATTTATTTGTCAGGGGTTGTGTTCAGGGACGTCGCTTGTCATTCGCCAGCGCGGCCCATAAAACACACTGTCATGACTGACTGGCCACGCTCCAAACTCATTACCGATTGGCTGACAGAGCGGCTCACTCCGTTCTGCTCCGCTGTGTTTGACTCCTGTTTGCCAGACATTTCAGGCTCAGGAAACTTTAAATGCAGTGGTGTCTTTGCCCCCCCCCCAAAACCCCCCCTCCACCCCCTCCGCCTCACACTCAAGGTCACATTAATATGGATTCACCCTCTTCCCTCCAGCACACACATACTGATGATGAAGTCTACGATCCACTCAGAGGAATTATAATTCAGAGGGTAGGTCTGATCTGGGCTGTCGCTCTGTTCCGCTGTCTGTCTGGGTGTCTGTTTTAAGTCGGAAACCGTAGGGGAGGAGGGAGGAGGAGGGGGGGGGTTGGAAGGGTGGATGGTTGGACGGGGGGGGGCGGCGATGACAGGAGAAGCGTGGGGTTGGTGGTGGGGAGTGAGTGAAATAAAAAAAGATGAAGAGGAACGCTGTAGGAGAGCTGAGATGAAGAGTAAAGGAAGGAGAATGGATGATGATAGTGAAGCCAGCTGGGAGGAGGAGGAGGAGGAGGGGGGGGGGGGGGCTGGAAAAGGACAGGGTTTCGGTTTTATTGAGTTTCTGTTCAGGTTGATCAGCCGTATCCATTTCATCATATTGTGCTGGCCGCAGGCCACGGCCCGCTGCAGGGAACGTGCACAAAAACCCAGAGTTGTCCACGTGGACGTCAACCCCGCCGCCGCGTGCATCATTACTCTAATGGTCTAATTGCTTTCTGATGATTTTCTGCCACTTCGCCCCCCCTTTTTCCTCTTTCGCTCTTCCCCCGTCGTGCCGACCAGCCTCCCGACAAAAGTAGCGGGTTCCGACTGATTCCCGGTTTTATTCGGTGGATTGATGTGGAATGGCCGCGATTGGTGAACCAGCTTAATTGGTTATTGTTAGCATTAGCATTATTAGCAGTACCTTTTGCTCAGTTCTACTACCTCAGTGGTGGAACAAACCTCCGGAAGCAACAAGACTAGCATCATCTCTCTTAACCTTCAAGAAACAGGTAAAAACTTTTCTCTTTCAGGACTTTTTACTGCGCTGATGCCCCAGATCAGGTTAGGCACCAAGTTAGGCTATGCAGTGTGTGTGTGTGTGTGTGTGTACGTCTTTGTCTTAACCCTTGTGCGATCTTAACATTCTGTTTACTCCCCGTGTCCTACGGGTCAAAAATGACCCGCACTACCAAAGCCCCAAAATAAAGCGGCTTAATTGAATTTTAAATCCAAAATCTATTTAGTTTGATGAAACACCCTGTTATTTATCAATTTAACTCAATTTAATCAATTTTTTTATCATGTATTTATTGTTACACATTAAAAAAAAGAGGATCACCAGTGAACATGATTCCACCTTTTTTTTTTTTTTTTTACCAAAAACCAACTGTCCTAACAGTTTTTTTTACACAGTTAAAAAAAAAAAAAAAAAAAAAAAAACTAACCCCAGCTTACTGTTCTGTATATTCCCTGTGCATCTTGTATTTGCAAGTGTTATTTGCAGTGCTTATGTCCTCTATTGTAAGTCGCTTTGGATAAAAGCGTCTGCCAAATGTAATGTAATGTAAATTTAATGTTTCTTCTCGTCACGAGAACCTTTACGGGAGCTGGTCGGTATCTTGGTGCGCTGAGACAGCAGAGGAACCAGGGAACGTAGATCTTACTTCTTCGAGGCTGTGGCTTTTACAGTTCCGCAGGGATTCAAAAGCCGCACCCATTACCAGATACGAAAAACTGTTAGGCGTTTTTTAAAAAAACAGTGGCGGCCCGTGCTTTTCACACCGAGGCCTTCAGTAGTGCTCAATAACTGTTTTATGGCTATAAAAACCATCTTATTATGCAAAAATGTGTCTCGTTGCTGCCTTGGTTTGGCAAGTCAAATTCTCAAACCCAGTGTGGCTCCAAACACCACGTGGATCAACGGTAAATAACAAGCACTCCCAGCATTACATTTTGCAGTGTTGCCGGGGGTACCGCTCATAGTTAGCGGACTGAAAGTGACACTTTCCCCGCTGTCACAGGGCCTGCTGGCTTCGGAATTGCCCGACCTTTCTTAACGATGTCCGGTTATTCTAGAAAAGTCCGCCTTGAAAGCGGCCTTGACAATAAATCTGCAACCACATCAATTTCTTCGCTTCCTTAGTGGGTTGAAAAAAATAGCTGTTGTCTTAACACAATAATAGTTGTGTTCATTCAGCTCGCTGCATATGCAGCCTGCTACACTCTCTGACTAATCAAAGGTCATGTGACATGTTGACGTTATTGTAGCCTTCTTGGAGGCCTTGATAATATGACTCAAAATCTGATTGGTTGAAGTACATCGACACTTATTTTTTTGCTCGAGCGCCTGCAAATCTGATTCTGCAGGCCTCCAGGTAGATTTCTTTGAGTTTGACCCAGCCTGGCAACAAATGATGTTAAATGCTTTAATAAAAATACTGTTCTGGAAGCAGCGCTGCCAGGGAAAGAGCTATGAAAGGAAGCAAACAGACCATTTGGAATTATTTCATAAGCATTCATGGACAAAATATAATTCAAATCAGTCTGTGATTCAGATTTTATTTTAGGCCAGCAGAGAAGGCCTTGCAGGCCCTGACGTCCCGCCAATGGTTCTCACTGCTGGACCGTTCTCTCATGACATAACGCTCCACAGAAAAATGGCGCGACCAAGAAGTCCTTCTAGCCTGCCACGCCCCAGGGCTTGCAGAGGAACGTCAACATGTTGGCTACATTGAGAGTTAGCTGATGGCTAATGGGGTTCAGGAAGAAGATAGAAACACCTCAGTAGGAACTCATGTGAGATAGGTGGTTGGTGGAACTCATGAGCGATGTGAGCCATGAGCCACATCCAGATACTCCCGCCGCCTGTTGTTTTTTTTTTTAAAGCCGTGGTTTAAATTTTTTGAAATCACCGTTGGTCAATGTTCAGATGTTGATCTTGCAATAAAATGGAAAGAGCCAATGACAAACCAAGAGGTCCAAGGTCTTCCGGCTGCTATTCCAATGAGGGGTGTCCAGGGCCTCGCAAAGGAACATCTACACTTCGCTAACGGCTAACAGGATTCTTCACACGGCGAAGCGATGCAGGGAGACGATAAAAACACATCCGTATGAAAGTCCACGGTTGATATTCCATGAAGCTGTGGCAGCTTCCACCTCCTTGTTGTCCTTGCCACTCCTTTTCTTCTTCTGATGATTATTGTTTGTCTTGTAGCTCAAAGTGCACGTCGCTTGCGTCGCGCCGCTCCCTTGTTATGGAAGTGCGGAGCTAAAAGCCTCTTCTGGAGGAGGCTACTTACTGGAGAACGGAAGTCAAGGTGTTCAGTCCAGAAACGTCCAATGGGAGCCAAACCACAGCTGCTAAAAAGGTTCTAGATGTGGGAGAAGATCAGACCTGGAAAGCTGTCATGAAGATCAGTCAGGACTTACCGCTGGAAGTGAAGTTAAAGCTAAGATCAACCTGGTTTATAAGGCGCCTCCACGTTCTCTGCGTCATTCAGCTGTTCATCATTTCTACCCACCGTCAAGGATGAAATTGGCAGATTCTGTGATGGTGCATGCAGTAGAGTAGGTGTCCACATAAAGATGCCTCACACACACACACACACCGGATTCTGTTGTTTTTTTGGACGTCCACCGTGTCCTGGCGTGCGTCGATGTATCACACCTTCCACGCAACGGGAACCATCGCTGACGAAGCTTGTAGAAAATCATCAGAAGAGTGGACTTGTCTACATCTGAAAAGGAAAATGATCCTTCAACGTGACCTTTCTGGCTGCCTCGGAACGCACACGAGCAAAACAACCCACCAAAACACAACGGTCACATTAGTTTCAGCTGACGGTCATGAGATCCCAACATGGAACCACCTCACGGCGTCTGGAAGAACAAACGTGACGGCGGCGCGAATGGAAGACGTGACTCCAAGGATAAAAACGTGGAGTCCCGGCTGATGGAGAAGATAGGGGGCGGTAGGAAGCCAGGAAAAGTGTTTCCAGCTTGAGCAGATGTGGGAACAGAAGAGAGAAGAGGGGATTCGGTAGGAGGGAGGGGTTTCATTAGATCATTTCCAATAGCGTGACGGTCAGGAGGACGGGTAAAGACCATGATGAATGGGGTTGGAGGATTCTCCGAGCCTGACACCAAGCCACACCAAAGGCCGGTCGCATTTTTGAAGGGAAACGCAAACAGATGAGATTGTAATTGGGATCTTGAAGGGCTCCGAGGAGTCAAAAGTTCGGTGAGGCCCTGTCATCGTGGACGTTTTTTCGTCTTTTTCTCTGAGGAGCAGGCCAACGTCTTGAGATGTAAAGGGGAAGAAGGGTGGATTACGGAGTCCAGAGCAGATCTGAACCGTCGCTGGTCTTCAGGAGAACCGCTTTTTCAAAAAAAAACGCGGCTTTTTCAAAAAAATAAATAAATCTTTCGCCGACAAACACGTCAGAAACGGAGCTGCGGCGACAGACATCTGCAGCTCGGTCGACCGCACGCCGCTTAGACGTTACTGGAGAAGATATCTGGAGAATCCTCGGTGATGTCACGTTTGGATACGTTTTCCAAAAAAAAATGTGAAACCGTTAGCTGGTTTTCGTTTATTCTTTTTTTGAGACTCCAGTACGAGAGGATTCTTGTCAGATGCTGGAAAGTTTGACGTCGAGTTGACCTCAAGTGGCGTGGCGAGGAAGAGGAACGCTCGCTTTTTTGTGTTAGCTAATCTAAATACGGCGCCATTGTTTACAAGATGCCCGCAGGGGTGGCTAATAATAGCCGTAGCTCGTGACCATTGTGCCGCAACCGATGGTCCTCTCGTGGAACTTACCTTCCGATGAACTGAAAATGGGTTGAGGTTAAACTCCTCCCTGGTGTTTGTAACCAGAAGGACGCGTGCGATGTTTCCTCCCACATGAATTAAGCGTCTCTCGCAAACGACGGCTAACTAGCAAAGACAAAACCGGTCATTCGGGAAACAAAAGCAAAGTATCGAACAATGACACGAGCAACAATGGTGTCAGCACCAAGGCGACCCTGAAAGGTGGATGTGGAGACGACCAAGGCGGAAGCTGGTGTTCCAGTTCAGGAGGAGTTTTTATTCAGCCTCCCGGCGAAGTTGGAGTTCCAGCGATATGGCGTTGCTAATTATTGACTGGTTGGCCTTTGACTGCCTGCTCTCCGGGGCCCAGAAGGCAGGAGGCGTCGTATTCTGGTGGACTCACCAAAGTTCTTTCCAAAGATCAGCGTTTTGTTTTTCTCAACGTCTAAGTAAAGAGTGTGTTTACTGACAACGATGTGGATGAGTGGTAAAATCTCAGCTATCGTAGCGACTCAACTGGTGAGCGGCCGTATCCAGGTTGCTGTTTGTATGTCGGGGTATCCTCAGGAAAGACACCGAACCCCCGAGTTGTTCCCGATGGCCTAGTCGCCACCTTGCATGGCCGCTCGGTTGCCAACGCTGTGAACGGGCGAATGCTGTCTCGCATAAATCGCTTTGAAACGTCATTGTCCGAAAGAGACATACAAGTCAAGACCCTTTTCTTGTTTAGTTTGGAAATCCTATTTTGAAGTTTTGTTTGCGCTGAGCTTGTTACTCCAAATTCTGGACGATAGAGCGCACCTGTATATAGGACGCACCCACTGATTTTTAAAATAAAAAAGACATTTCACATAAATAAGCCGAAACATATTAACACAGCAAGATGTTACAGAAAAGATTTTTTTTGAAAAATTAGATAAATGACAGTAGCATCTGCAACTACTGGTACATGACGAATTTTTTTTTTTTTTTTTTTCAAAACAGATGCAGATCTTCCTTGCTGCAGCTCTATTTCCTTCTTCAGGAGCATCAAATGAATTTCTCCGCATCTTTTTCCCGATGTGGGTGTTTGCAAAAAGCGCTAAATAGCTGATCTGAAGAATTGGCGAAAATGCGAGTTTGCCCAAACAGTTTCATTTGTCCACTGTGATGATGTTGGCGGAAGGAAGCTACTCTAATTACCCCATAAAAATCCACAAATTAGCCGCAGTTCTCGAACCGTGCGGGGAAAAAAAGGAGCAGGAATTTACGGCACATGAACCAACCGGCATCCCGGACTTTCTCCAGCACGAAATCAGACATTTTATAGGGAAATCTGAGGCTGCACGTCCTTGGATTGTCAGCGCCGATGTGTTTGCCAGCCATCAAGTCGCTTCTTCTACAGTTACTGCCGTACTGGATGAGCATCCACCTCGGGCCTCGGCCCCTTTAACAACTCCATCACTGTCGGATGAGCAGTTTAGCTTCGCTCCCCGTGACCTTCTGGCGTCGCATTCGTCTCTTATCAATTTTTGTTGCTTTTAGAAGAAAAAGTCTCTCGGCGCTCTGTTTTTTTTTTTTTTTTTTTTTTTAATCATAACTCCGTAAACATCTCGGAGCTGATGTGCTGAATGTTGTAAACACATTTATTATGGCACCGTTCCCTCCACCTGCAAGGCTGCCGTGGTTTAAATGAACAGCAAACCAGTTTCCTTCCCTTTTTTTTTTTTTTTTTTTCTTCCTGTCTTTCTTTTCAAAGCTGTGTCTCATTAACTCCCCGATCACTTAGCAAAGACTAATCCGTTCCTGTCGTTTCCGCCGGCTCTCAGGTCCCGTCCCTCCTCTCTCTAGACTCTTATCGGGGTCGTACTCTCTGAATCGCATATTTGTGAATTTCAAATGTGTTCGCAGCCGATCCCGCGCCTCACGCCGGGCCGTTCGACGGGTCAAATCTAGAGGGAAAAACTTGATAATGACATAAAGTTGTTTACCAGAGGAAAATACGGTGAACCTCCAGGGTAAGCTGTAGATCCTCTGTCTTTTTGCTGTTTGTCTTTGTGGGGGCGTCGAGATGCAGCCATCTATCATCTGCCATATTTTGCGGAGGGGATGATCTAAAGAGGTGGAGGTTTGTTCTGGAAAGGCGAGAAATGAAGGTCAGTTGCAACGAGAGAGAATGAATGTAAGTGAATGAGAGGAACCAGGGTGCGACGGTGAGGCTACAGGGAGTGGAGATCAAGAAGGTGGAGAGTTTCAGGTACTTGGGGTCAACAGTCCAAAGAGTAGCAGAGAAGAAGAAAAGAAACGGGTTCAAGAAGGTTGGAATGGGTGGAGAAAAGTGTCAGGGGTGCGAAGAGATGGAAGACTATCAGCCAGAGTGAAAGGAAAGGTGGAAGAGACGTTGGTGAGATGATCTACAAACACTGACAGTGGCCAAAAGACAGGAGGCAGAGCTGGAGGTCGCAGGGATGAAGATGTTGAGGTTCTCTTTGGGAGCGACCTGGATGGAGAGGATCAGGAATGAGTCCATCAGAGGGACGGCACATCGGTAGATGTTTTGGAGAGAAGGTCAGAGATGGTTGGGTCATGGACAGAGGAGGGAGAGTGAAGATATTGGATGATGGAACTGGAGGTCTAGAGGAAGACCAAAGAGAAGGTGGATGGAAAGCAAGAGAATATGAAGGTAGTTGGTGTGAGAGAGGAGGATCCAGAGAATAGGGTTAGATGGAGAAGGTGGATTCACTGTGGCGACCTCTGAAGGGAAAAGCCCACAGGAGATGTAGAAGAAGACCGTATTTTCCTGACCATAGGGCGCAACCTCATTATAAAGCGCATGATAAAACATACGGTATGTAAAGCCAAACAAAACCGTCAGTTTGGTCGAACTTCATTCATCTCATTCACCTCGTTTTGTTCCCTTGGAAACTGTTTGGTCTCCTTTACCGGTTCATCTGCTTGCTTCCTCCATCTGTACCGTTGGTTCATTCATGTTCTGCTCAGTTCGGAGCCTTGAACTTGAATTCCACTTCGTAAGCATGTCTCTTAACAGGCTCCATTTTTGGCGGTCTGCAGTAAATATTCTGTTGAAGCACATTATGTATCGCTATTGCAAAAAGTGGCGGAGGTAAGCGTGCTACGTGCCGTCCTCTGATTGGTTCATCGTTGCCAAGGATAGCGGACACATGAAGTTAATGGGAGGTTGGAACAACGTTGTATTCCAGCACTGCATAATGACTTGCCACCCATATTCAACCGATGACCGAATTGAAATTTAAGGATTTGGAGTTTGCCTTGTAGTGCGAAAAATACAGCAAGTAGTCATCGCTCAGACATCTGATTATCTGACAACTGTAAAGCTGCATGATATGAATATGAAAGTCCAGAGGTCCAAAATCCTGTAGTTGCTTTGTTGCCACCCCTTCCAGATGTGTCCAAACTCTTGCAGGTCAGCGTATGTTGACGAGACTCAACTTTACACGGAAACTTCCAGACGTCCTGCTCGAGCAACGCAAAAGTCAAAGTTTAATGGTACGAAATCTGTAATCTGTTCAGTTGGAAGCAATACTCCACGATTTTGAGGGTCTTGAAGTCCCCCATGCCCCGACGCCACCTACCTGTTCGGGTTCAGGGTCGTCTCGCTAACGGTAGACTGTTGAGTCTCGAATCGATCACCCAAACTGAAGGGGAACCCGCAAAGACTGGCGCTCGATGCTAAACATGAACCTAAAACCTCCACCGACCCGGCGGCTGCCATGCCTGCATTTTCCTCTCCGCCGTCTCGTCCAGAATTGACTTTTTATATCAACATCACGGCACGGAGGCAACAATCCGGCACGTCTTCCGAGCCTCCGCGGTTGATGTTTTCTTCTCCCCCTCTGGTCACGGCGCTCGTCTCTCCCGGATCCGAACGGCCGGACAGTTCGTCTCCCGGTATTTCATTTGTCCTGACAAAGACCTCTCGCCTTTTCATTAGTAGCGAACGATGAAAAGTTCGCTCCCTCCCGGATGTTTTCCACTCGGGCGGCGTGATTTCCGACTCGCAGCCTAACACTTAACTGACTCAAATGAAAAAGCAATGGACTCAAATGCGGTTTATCCGGGAACATGGATCAATTATGGGTCTTCGGCGCTGATTTGAAACTGCTGGTTGCACATCAGATGGAAACTAGTGTAGCGACGGAGGATCAGTGCCCCTGGAAAACGCTCCGGATCCCCTGGGAACGCACTGTTTACCACCACTTGGCTTGGCTTTCCGATGGAAAGAAGAGGAAAAAAAAAAAACATTAATAAATAAAAAGGAGCACGAGCTCTATTGGAATTTGAAGGCAACGGAAAAGGTCAAGAGCTCCGTCACCCGGCGCAAATCCGCACAAGCTGCCGTTTGCTGGACAAACATCCAGTTCCTCCAGATCTGCGGGTGTTCTGGATGATGCCGGGTCGAGGCCTTTCGTAACGGACGCGGGGAAGACGCATAGTTTCGTTTGTACGTTCATAAATCTCAGTCTAACTGTTGAATTCCCAAATTATTTTTCTCTTTTAGCACATTATCTCCATGATATTTTCTTCTCTCCTTCATCACATTAAAAACGGGTTAATAATTCAGGCGTCAGAAGCCCCTTTTTCACTGAAGGAGATTTTTAGGGTTCCTGGGATGTCGGTTCCTAGAACCATCTCGGCTCCTGTTACCCGGCAGGGTCTTGCGGTGCCACAGGAACTCCTATGACATCCGTGATCGGTGGGACTCCTAAGCCACGTAAGACAATTTTAAAAATGATTGTTGTCACTGGTTATAATGGAAATAACCAGCAAGAAATGGAGTGACGTGGAGAACCAAGTTCTCCATCTCGAAGTCCAGAGTCGGCTAACGGCTAACGGGAAGCTAAAAGCACATCAACCAGTAGGAACTCATCGTTGGTTGATGGAACCGCTGCTATATGGACCGGTCAAATGTTTTCTTGCGTCAAAATGGACAGAACCAATGAGAAACCAGGAGCTCCAAGGTCCTCAGGTTGCTGTGCAAAGTCGGGTTTCCAGGGCTCGCAGAGGAACGTCTACATTTTGGCCAGAAAAGGAACAGTTAGCTAACGGCTAATGGGGTTCCTCACACAGCGAATCAATGCAGGGAGATGTTAAAAACACTTCCATCTGAAAGGCCACGGTCATTATTCCATGAAGGCTGTCGCAGTTTCCACCTCCATGTTGTCCGGGCCACTTTTCTTCCCCTTCTGATGTCTATTGTTCGGTGGCTGTTGCTCAAAGTGCACATCTCTAGCGTCCTGCCACTCCCAGCCCGTGAAAGTGCAGAGCTAAAAGCCGCTCCTGGAATGGAATTCAAGCTGTTTTTACATCCAAAAGCGTCCAAAGCGTATCGAACCAAAGCTGCTGAAAAAAGGTTCTACCCACGTTCTATTACACCTTCACTGAGAACGTGATGACCTTCTCCTTCACCCGCTGGTTCCATTCCATCGACCAACACGATAGGAATCGCCCGGAGCGTACCACCTTGGCTTGCTCCGAAATAATTGGCCGACCCCTCAGACCTCTTTTTTCCACTTTCAAAACACTCAAAAAGCCAAAAAGATCCTCGCAAATCAGTCCCACGTCTTAGACCCGGCCTTCGGGCTGCTCCCCTCGGGTCCAAGACTCCCAAAACCCAGAGGAGAAGGTCAATCTTTGTCCACAGAGCGTCCAACTTCTCAAGCAAACCCCTTTCTGCCGCTCATGATATATTTCTTATTTAAATGCAGACAATACCTACAATTTGTACAGTAATATACAGTATATTCATACGCTGCTCAAAAACATCCTAGATCTGAATGAATGAAATATTCTTATTAAGTACGTTGTTTTCTACATAGTTGAATGTGATGACAACAATATCACACCAAAATGATCAACGGAGATCTAATTTATGAACCCATGGAGGCCTGGAATCAAAATAAAAGTGTAAAAACACACTACACACTGATCCAACTTGGATCTGACGTCCTTAAAACAAGTCAGAATGAATCCGTGTTGCTTCCTAAGTGAACACTTTGATTTCACACAAATGTGATTGACTTGGAGTTACATTGTGTTCACTTTATTTTTTTAGTCAATATATATATATTTATATTTTTATTTCTTTTTTTTAAATTTTAATCTGTCACGTTCACAATTTGACTCTGCATCCCCGTATGCTCCCCGATTGACACTTGGAGACTTTTTTTTTTTTCCTGATTCTGAAGGAATCACTGTTGTGGGAGTTAGCTAACGGCTAACGGGCTTCCGAACGCTACAAGGTCGTGCAGGGAGAAGCTTGAAAAGTCTTCCGCTATCGGAAAAAACCACGATAATAATTCCAAGACCGATGTTTCGACTTCCAAAGCCACATTTCCTCGTCATCTTCCTCGTCTTCTTCTTCGTCGGTGGTTCGTTTTGGAGAGCGAAGCTTAAGTCGCAGGTCTACCGCGGCCCCTCAGGTCCTGCGCGAATGCAAATCTACGAAATCCGTGGAGGTTCTCGTCCATCCGGGTCGTGGTGAATCCTTCTCGTCGTGGTTTCTGAACTCGAATGTCTTCCCTTGAAGGTGTTTCAGCCCTCATCCAGGAGGCTTCTTCAGTTCTGATGACCAATAGGGAGTTTCCAAATATAACTTCCAGGGTTTTGGGCGCGTCTATGTTATGCTGGCTTGTTATGTAAATGGAAGAGTTGATGGGTAGAAACTGGGTCTGAGGGGGTTGTTACATGAATGTAATGACGTGAAAAAGCCTCTGGTTTGAAGGATGAAACGTCTTCAAGTGAGAAAATTCGAGTCCAGTTGCCACGACAACATTTCAACAAGAAAACTAAGAGCGTACCCCTGGAGGTGCTTCGTTCCTAGAACGGAATTGGAGATGGACTAATTCCTAAATTTTCTCCCCGCGACTGCCGCAAACCTGTAAATATTACAAAAGCGCATATCAAATTTCTCATTCGACCTCAAATTTGAATCGTTTTAAGAAAAATATGCGGCTCATTCGTTGGATCTTTTTTTTTTTTTTCTTTTTTCCTACAACACACGTGCAGCAGTTTGATTCGAGCTGTTGGATGATTTGATATACAAGCCGAGATGGGGAGCAGAAGGATGTCGGGGTTCGGTTACGCCGAGGAGGCCCTTCATTACCCGCAGGCACGGTTCCAGTCACCGGCTTTATCTTTATCGGACTGATAAAGTGGCGCGAAACGTATTGTGTGGCAGATTGCAATCCGGGGCGCCTTTTTTTTTTGATTGGAGATGATGTTAAAATGTGTCTTAATGGAAGGTGAAAGTACAAATCAGATCAAATTTGTCACTTTCATTCCCCACCCCTGGAGTTAAAGAGCGAGCGCGACGCCGCGACGGGGGGGGGGGGGAGCGCTAGCGCCGCTCCATGCTGTGGGTTTTTAATGCCGCAGTGTCACTTTTTATTTTCGAGTCGTTTGCAAGAATCATTGCGCGATCGGCCGTCGAGGGTTTCAGTCACAGGACCTGGGCGGCTTCTTGCAAAGCGCAGTCGATACTCCGCTAGCTTGTCTTGCCGAAAAAAACATTTTGAAAATCAATCGCCGGGGCTCGGGTTATCACCGACAAGCGTGCGTGCAAGTGTGTGTGTGTGTGTGTGTGTCGGATCCAGGAAGTGTGACGCCGCTACAGTTGTGTTTTCAGAAGACCTGATGGCGGAGCAGCAGTGCAGCGGCACAGAAATTGATCTTCTGCCAGACGGCACAGTATAAATGTCCGTTCTTTCTTAAACATCGCGCAATAAAACGCCCCGGGCTGTGATACTAGAGAGCTGCTTTCAAATCCGGCGACCCTCACACTTAACTTCTTGCAGACCGACGGGCGCGCGAGTGTTCAGAGCACTCCACTCGAGTCGAGTACTTTGGCGGAGCGATCCATATTCGCGCTGCCCTTAGTGGCGAGTTGCAGCGATCGACTGTCAATCACAGGGCTAATGATTCCAGGCAGGAAGTGAATCAAACCGTTTGTTTCACCAGGTAAAATAGATAGAGGTCGGTGACGTTTGACGTGTCAAGGGTATGGAGATGATTGCGGTTCTTGGATGGAAACAAATTCCCCGGAAAACGTTGCTTTTAAATCTGTTCCCAGAAGTTAAAGCAACAAACTGTTGATTTCTGGACTATTGAGCGCACCTGAATATAAGCCGCACGAACACCAAAAAAAAAAAAAAACACGTAAATTCTGGATAAAAAGTCGCAACTTTTTTCACTTAAACGACGATGTGGCTAATTTATGGATTATTTTTTTTGAGGGGGGGGGCTAACAAGCTTCACGCCGCTAAAACGTTTATCCGGAAAAAAAAACAAAAAACGTAAATAACGGATGATAAGTTGCAACTTTTTTCACCTAAACAACAACGTGGCTAATTTATGGATTTTTTTTTTTGAGGAGGCTAACAGGCTTCACGCCGCTAAAACATTTATCCAAAAAATTAGATACCATAAATTACGGATAAGTCGCAACTTTTTTCACTTAAACAACGATGGGGCTAATTTATGGATTTTTTTTTTTTTGAGGGGGGGAGGCTAACAAGCTTCACGCCGCTAAAACATTTATCCAAAAAATAAAACACCGTAAATTACGGATGATAAGTTGCAACTTTTTTCACTTAAACAACAACGCGGCTAATTTATGGATTTTGTTTTTTGAGAAAGCTAACACGCTTCACGCCGCTAAAACATTTATCCTCGTCACATTGGACTGATGACATGAACGGAAAATTTTGAGGCCGTTAAACTCCGACACCTAAAAAGACGACTGACAATTTTAAGTGAGCAGGAGGAAGACCAAGATAGCCGTCTGCAAGCCGGTGCGGCTTATATTCAGGTGCGCCCAGTAGCCGGGAAATTGCGGTAACTAAATAAATATGTGTATACTTATAGGCCACGCTTGTTTATAAGCTGCATGTTTCCATGTTGTAACAACATGGAAAATTTACAAAGAAACATTCTTTTTAAACTTTTAATTCTTTATTTTTTTCAACAATCCTAGTATTATCTTTTTGCCTCTATTTAATGTATGAACAAAATGTGTTTCATTTTTAAATCAATGAAAAACTGCAGAGAAAATGAAATAAAATTTCAGCATGAGACGAAAAATTTTGATCTCTGGAAAAAAAAAAAAAAAAGGTGTGTTGAAGGTTACTGTTAAGCAAAATATTCAATTTCTATTTGGGTTCTTCTTTGTATTGATGGAAAGAAAAAAAGAACAAAAAAAAAAAAAAGGAATTTAAATAATTCGCCGACGGAAAATCAAAAAATGCCGTCCTTTCTTGGTGTGCTGTCACCCTTTTACCGGTCCGCGCACTCGCTTATTAAGAGCAACAAAAATATTCTAATACGTGTTATTTAGCTGTTACATGATTGCCATAATCTTTTGAAATTAAAATAAAATACATTTTTATTAAACACTGGTTTACTAATTTAAAAACCCACAGGGAGCCGCGTTTTAGTAAGACGATTTTTCAACGTTTATATGAAACGTGCACGGATCTGTGAATGTCAGCGAATGATTGCGCTTCTCTCCTGCCTCTCGTCCAATGACGGCAGAGCTAGCCTCCCGCGTACCTGCTAGCGATAACGCGGGGAAACTAACACGACGAACAAAGTCGGAATTGCATCGGAATTAATCTTTTGAAACTAAAATGAAATACATTTTTACTATACACTGGTTAATTAGACACTTTATAGTTTCGCTGAGACACTTTATAGTTTATAGTTTATTTTTATTTCTAATTCTGCCTTTTTCTTTTTATTATTTATTACTGTTATATTTTCTGTAACTCTGGCACAACAATTTCCTTCGGGGTTGATAAAGTTGTTCTTATCTTCTCTTAATTAATTTAAAAACCCACAGGGAGCCGCATATTAGTAAGATAATTTTTCGACGTTTATATGAAACGTGCACGGATCTGTGAATGTCAGCGAATGATCGCGCTTCTCTCCTGCCTCTCGTCCAATGACAGCAGAGCTAGCCTCCTGCGCTCCTGCTAGCGATAACGCGGGGAAACTGACACGACGAACAAAGTCGGAATTGCATCGGAATTAATCTTTTGAAACTAAAATAAAATACATTTTTATTAAACACTGGTTAATTAATTTAAAAACCCACAGGGAGCCGCGTTTTAGTAAGACGATTTTTCAAGGTTTATATGAAACGTGCACGGATCTGTGAATGTCAGCGAATGATCACGCGTCTCTCCTGCCTCTCGTCCAATGACGGCAGAGCTAGCCTCCCGCGTACCTGCTAGCGGGGAAACTAATACGACGAACAAAGTCGGAATTGCATCGGAATTAATCTTTTGAAATTAAAATGAAATACATTTTTATTAAACACTGGTTAATTAATTTAAAAACCCACAGGGAGCCGCGTTTTAGTAAGATGATTTTTCGACGTTAATATGAAACGTGCACGGATCGGCCAATGACGGCAGAGCTAGTCTCCCGCGCACCTGCTAGCGATAACGCGGGGAAACTAACACGACGAACAAAGTCGGAATTGCATCGTGCGGCAACACCGCCAAACATTATTGGGTAAAAAAAAAAAAAAAAATTTGCCCTTCAATTCTGTTTCCCTTTTTTTTTTTTTTTTTCCTTTCTCGTCCTTCTCCTCTCCTCGGCGATGCAAATGCGCCCGGGATCATCAGTAACATGCCAGCGCCTCACAAATCACGTCGCAGTCACCTTGCCGCGTGGCTCGGGTCCAGGATGAGACCGTTATGCCGGTAAACCAACATCCTAAAAGTGTCACGGCGAGGGGGGGGAGGGGGCGGAGCCTTCGCCGCTCCGTCTTGTTTATAGATCTGGCCTCGCCGTCGAGGAAGAAACGGCCGCGGTTAAACACTCCGGACGCCATTTTCCCGCCGCCGCCCCCGTCTGTCAGCTTCCCCGCCGGTCGCGGTTTCCGCTCGTTTGCTGTTAAACATGACCGGGGTTCGCCGGCGTCTGTCGTTTTTTCCGTCTCTTCTCTTTGATCACCGCCTCGTTACGACGCCGCCATTTTGTCGCCCCCTCGCCTCTTCGCGCGACGGAAGGGAGGGGGATCGGTTTCGTCGTTGACGGGCTTCTTTTTGTTTTCCCTTTTTCTTTCTTGAAAGTCGACAAAAAGAACGAGACAGGAAACTCATCCCTCCCTCGCCGCACTTCAAATGAATATCTAGCAATCAGACTAAATATTGAATCCCTGTCTCCCCGTCGCCACGTGCCGATTTTATTCCGTCTTCAAACAGCGGGAAAACAAACATCTTGAACTTTACGCTTGTTCGTTCGTACCGAGTCACAACAAATTAGTCGGTTTTTGTCGGCGGCTCCTCTCCTCCCGGCTGGCTGGCTTGTTAGCGTCGCGCGTACGACGGGCGGAGAAGCGAGACGGCGAACTTCCACCCCGGACGAGTCGGAATAAATGGGGCCGCCGGCGGGGGGGGGGGGGAAGCAACAGGCGCCGCGCGGCGTTTAAGTCTGAACAGCGAATGCGCTGTAATAACGGGCGTGTAAACGACTCTTCCGGCAATATCCGTCTTTCCTCTCAATGCGAAAGCGGCAAACAGAGAAATAATAATATCCCCCTGATCTTTTTTTTTTTTTTTTTGAATTTTGAAGGCAGCGAGACTGTTGTTTGCCTGGGTAATTCTTAGGTTACCGTGGGTATTCCGGGGAGGAGAGAAAAACGATAGAAATAAAAGTTAGCCGTGGCTGTTTAGCAAAGCCTTGCCCCGGTGTTTGGTCTGCATTTATGGATCTCATTTTAAGCTAACAGACTCTGATTGGCAAAGATCCTTCTCGTATCACCGGGGGACTGTTAGCAAAACAACGTGAGGCTTAGTCTATCCTTTTTTACAAACTGGTCGGCGGATTCATTAGCCTTAGGTCGATGGTTTTCTAAGCACGTCTGCCGCTGCTTTTTTTTTTTTCTATTTCCCTGATTCGTCTTCAAGTTGTGCGGCGGCTTATGGCTCTCAAAAGGCGTCCTCGTCCTTCAATTCTCGTTCTGTTTCCACAAACAGCCGGGGCGACTGCAGAGCTGCGTTGACGTTGGCAGGAAAATGGTCGCATTCAATCGGAAAATATTTAAAAACACGCTTCAAAGAACGGTCCTGCTCAAATTCAGCGCCGAGAACTCGTCTTCTCCAGGGGAACCGTATGGTTTGAGAGACCAAAACAGGGGCCGGTGTGACATCGGCGACATCCACCTTCTGCTAAGAAGAAGAAATGGAGGTGGAAGCTGCCTTGGTCTTCATGTAATAATAACCAAGGATGATCAAATGGGTTGAAAACATCTGGACAGTGACCATCTTCTTCTTTTCCTATGGCCTTTTCCCTTCAGGGGTCGCCACAGTGACTCCATTTTCTCCATCCTCCTCTCTCATGACGTCCTTGCATCTTCTCTTTGGTCTTCCTCTAGATCTCCTACCGGGCAGCTCTACCCTCAGCAACCTTCTACCCAGATCTTTACCAAGGGTTTAAAGAAAACCATCTCAGTCATGGCTTTGTCTTGGTCATACATGTCCCGCACCCCTGTGAGATCTATTTAACTTTGGGCTTTTCCCTTCTGGGGTAACCACAGCGACTCTACCTCCTCCATCTAACCCTCTTCTCTGTATTCTCCTCTCTCATGACGTCCATACATCTTCTCTTTGGTCTTCCTCTAGATCTCCTGCCGGGCAGCTCTACCTTCAGCAACCTTCTACCCAGATCTTTACCAAGGGTTTAAAGAAAACCATCTCAGTCATGGCTTTGTCTTGGTCATACATGTCCTGCACCCCTGTGAGATCTATTTTTCTTTGGGCTTTTCCCTTCAGGGGTAACCACAACAACTTCACCTCCATCTAACCCTATTCTCTGTATTCTCCTCTCTCACATAAACTAACCTCATATCCTCTCCCTCTACATCCATCAATCTTCTCTTTGGTCTTCCTCTAGACCTCCAATTCAAGCATCCGTCTACCAATATATTCACCATCCCAACCATCTGACCTTCACATTTACCATGTCCCGTCCTTCTGTCGGACTCATTCCTGATCCTCTCCATCCTGGTCACTCCCAAAAAGAACCTCAACATCTTCATCTCTGCGACCTCCAGCTCTGCCTCCTGTCTTTTGGTCCATGTCAGTGTTTGTAGATCATCTCGCCACTGTCTCCTCCACCTTTCCTCCACCCATTCTCTCCAGCTTGAACCCGTGTCTTTACCTCTTTTCCAAGGTCTCCATCGCTCTGGACCGTTTACCCTCAGCACTTGATCTGACCAGTGTCCAAATATTTAAGAATGGCGCTCCACAATCCAGAAGCAGTATCTGGTGACAGGCGTGGCTTATGAGTTCCACCAAATATCTGCATCACACAAGTTCCTATGGAACCATAAATCTTAGCAGGAGCTAAGCTAGTTCTCGGAGCTGAGGTCCATGTTTCCTGATTCCCCCGCTGTCCTGATGTACCAGGACACGACCTCGTTCTTTAACAGGTTTTAGAAACAGCATAAAGTTCCTCCTGTGGGAAAACGATTTTGACGCTCGTCTGATGCCGTTTGTAAGCCGCATTTTATTCCCCGTGCACTTTCATGTGTTCATATGTTCTGTCGAACAGCCATCATAGACCAAGACTATGATCATAGAAACTGTATGTTGTTTCTTCAGGGGCGAATTTGTTATTTTTGTGGAATCAGACTCTCTGATTTAAGATGCCCGAGGCTGAAGAGCTTCATGGGTCTGCGTCTGTGTCCACGGATTAGAGGGCCACCGAGCGCTGACTTTCATGGGTCCGGTTAAGCTCATTTTGCTTATTAATATTTATTTTGAAAATGGAAAAAAAAAAAAAAAAAACACACACACACATCCCTCGCTCCGAGCGCAGTCGCGACTCCCTTTTTACTTTTTCCCTCTAATGCCGTTCCATGATTCCCCCAAGGGCAGCGGCACTGAGCTGAATGGATACTATAGAAATAGTACCGTCGCACTTTGTTCGCTACAGCAGAGAAAAACACATCTGTCTTTGATCGCCATGGCGACGGTGATGCATAGTAACAGGGCAAGCAGAGTGATGGTGACACTCTCAAGGGAATCTTTTTTTTTTTTTTTCCCCCGTTTCGTAGCCCTTATGAGAGAAAAGGCGTTAACTCGTACACCTGAGTTAAAAGCTTGTCTTAAAAGACTAGCTTAAATTACACGCCGCCGTTGTAACTTGTTTGTTTGTTTTTTTTTTTTTTGTTCTTTTGCAGTTGAAGACGCGTGCTAACGGTAGCTCGTAGCCTTGGCTGCGGCAGAGAAACCCTCAAACGTCGACGGGACATTTTATCCAATAAATCAAACCCCGTCGTCCTCGGAGCACAAAGAGATTAGCGGCGCAAACAAACACCCGTCGAGTAATTTGAAGTAGATTTTCATGGTTTTTTTTTTTTTTTTCTCTGAGACGGCGCCGTACGACGTGGCTGCGGTAATTCCCTTTTTCCCGAGGTGTCATTAATACAAAATGTCATTCCATCGCCCGGGAAGTCGCTTTGTAAATCATCCCGGATTTTTGTGTTAGCATGTCTGTCTGGTAAATATAGAACCTCCTCCTCACGTTCTTCTAACCCCTTTTGTGTCTGCAAGCGGCGGTTGACACCCGCTGATGTATGCATTTGCGGCTGACGTTAAGTCGGGTTTTATTTACGTTGTCAAACTCCAATCTAGTTATCCCAAGACTCTGTAGAGCAGGTCTGGCGCAAACTCTTTAGCTAACGTTCGTCAGCTACTAGAGGACGGCTGCAGAAACCTCGGACAAGCAGATGATGCTGCTCACAGGGCCGCTAGGCGGATGTGTGTGTGTGTTTGTGTGTGTGTTCGGCCTCAACCGGATGGTACAATACCATGGATTTTGGTGTGATGAGGCTACAGTGTTGTCAAACTCAAGGCCTGCGGGCCAAATGTGGCCCGCCGTGTATTTTTAAGTGGTCCGTGAGAACGTCTTAAAAGGTCTGATTGCTAAAATAAATTAGTCAAGTACGTGCATTGAACATAAACTACATTTTGCACAGTTTATAACAATCGTCTTTGGAACCGAACGTTCCTGGTTGGATTCCCGGCTCCTCCAATTGTGTCCAAATGTTGTTGAGCAAGACGGTGAACCCCGAACTGTGGACGACAGCTTTCGGCTGATGGTTCATCCATGATGGGTTCATCGCAGAGGGCGATCAGGATAAAATTATTATTCTAATTCACGCCGATCATGTCACCCGTGAAGTGACGGCGCCCCGCCGTTAGATCGCGATGTATCCACGTCGATGGCATTTTGTGGAATTGAGAAATTTGCGGCGAAAGGCTGTTTAGGGCTGTTTCAAGAGAGATGGGAATGCAAATGTAACAATTTGGATGTAAATAAGCAATAAATTCAGTGATATTTACAGCACATGCTTATGGTTTAGTATTTGTAGGTCTTTTTTTTTTTTTTTTTTTCGCACCGTGTGTGCGCACTCACAGCACAAAGCAGGAAATATGAAGTGCAGTGAACAAACCCTCAAGAGACACCATGGAAAATATTTAACGGGGATGATAAGAAAGGCGGTGAGAGACGGAGATAATGAGACAAACCAAAGTCACCCGAAAGCTACGATGAGGAAATAACACGAAGCGTATGGAGCGCTTAGCTTTGCTGTGACTACGAGGAAAGACCGGAGTGTTTACTGGGTCTGAAAATGTTGTCAGCGGACAGCATGAAGCCAAATAAACGAGGGCGTCACCTCAATACTTTACACCGATAAGCCGCTTGAGTTTTTTCAGCGAAAACGTGCAGAATATTGTCGACAATCGTAGCGCTTTTGTGAAAACGAAACTAAACCAGTAAACCAACTGCTATGTTAATAAAGTTATTCTTTATTGCAAGTTGATCTATTCTTTTTTTCTTTTATTTAATGTTAATAAGGATACAATGTTGCGCAGTTGTGTACATAGAACAATTTTTTAGACAAATGATGCTATTCATCAGATAAGATAAACTTATTGGTTGCCATAGGGGAAATTCTTTTGTCTTAGCAGTTTAACGTCTCGGTAGTTATAAATAGGTAGACAATTAGAAAGTAATTAGAAAAAGCAAGACATCCACAAATGAATAGACTGCAGAGAGAACAACATTAACAACGTCAAGGATTAGAATAAATGGAACAGAGAAAAGGTGAAAATAGACAACCAAAACTAAACAACAACAACGTAGACGGTGACAATAACAATATGGCACTGACAAGAAAAGAAAGAAAAAGCCATGTCAATGAGTGAGGTGGTTAGAATAGTGGTGATGGTGGGAAGCTAAATGTTTTCTTCATCTTTGGGGGGGTAACAGCAAATAATTGAGAAGCACTGCATTGAGAAGTAATTGCATTTATTTACATTTGGTTACATTTAGTTACTGTGTTTTCCGCACTATAAGGCGCATTGGAGTATAAGGCGCACCTTCAATGAATGGCCTGTTTTAAAATTGTTTTCATATATAAGGCGCACTGCATTATAAGGCGCATAGAATAGAAAGTGCTGAAGTGGCTGGGGTTGCGTTTTGCATCCACAAGATGAAGCTGCGCTAAAGGGAATGTCAACAAAACAGTCAGATAAGTCAGTCAAACTTCATTAATAGAATACACACCAACATTCTGACAACTCCGTTCACTCCCAAAGCAAGTTAGTGCATTCACACTACGGTACCCTACGTACCGGTAGCTCTGACCGGTATTTGCGCCGCCTTTGTTGAAAACAATGTATTTCCAACTCCATTTGTTACAGTTCAGAGCTTTTCATAAAACGAAAGCATCAAGAAGAATCGCCTCTAAATTCACTGATGTTCATGTTGCTCGCTAGCGATCAAATAGCGACTGTAGAGACGCTTCTACTTGCTGCTCTCTGTTCAACAACCCACTGTTTGAGTTTGTCCTCCAACTTTGCCCATCTCGCTTCGTTTCCTCGCAGCAGGTCACCTTGTTGCTTCCTCCTCTCGCTGCTGCTCTATTCTCATGTTGGACCGGAGTTACCCCATACCGTTGTTACCGCTGCTACTTCGGCGAGGCTCCCTGACTACGGTAGCAGAAATTAACCACTATTGATCCACATATAAGGTGCATCTGATTATAAGGGGCACTGTTGATTTTTGAGAAAATAAAAAAAAGCTTTTAGGTGCGCCTTATAGTGCGGAAAATATCACATTACATTACATTTGGCAGACGCTTTTATCCAAAGCGACTTACAATAGAGGACACAAGCACTGCAAATAACACTTGCAAATACAAATTTTTTTTTTTTTTTTTTTTTTAGGACAAAAAGGTACACACACACACACACACACACACACCCTGCATAGCCTAACTTGCTGCCTAACCTGATCTGGGGCATCAGCGCAGTAAAAAGTCCTGAAAGAGAAAGGTTTTTACCTGTTTCTTGAAGGTTGAGAGAGATGATGCTAGTCTTGTTGCTTCCGGAAGTTTGTTCCACCACTGAGGTAGTAGAACTGAGAACAGTTTTGCCTGAGATCGCTCAGAGCGAGCAAAAGGTACTGCTAGTAGGTTTGTATCAGAGGAACGCAGCTCTCTGCCGGGAACATAAGGTCTTATCATTTGGTTCAGATATGCTGGATCTGTTCCTGAGGTGGTTTTGAATGCCAGGTTCTGCCAGGGCCTTGTGCTTGATCCTGGCAGCTACTGGTAGCCAGTGCAACTGGATGAACAGAGGATAAATACGGTACATTTCTAGTGATACCGTCACAAGTGGCTCTTTTGGGGCGACCATTTGACACCCCTGGGCTACAGGACCATAGCATGAGGCCGCCTCCATGTGACGACAGCTGTTTCCTGCCTGCGTTGGCAGGAAGTGAAAGTTCCTCCTCTGATCGGAAGGTGGTCGCCTCAATCCCCGGCACCTCTCGCTGATCCGTCCTTCCATTGTAAAACCTCGAGCTCCCAGATGCGCCCAACTGTCGAGCTCCCAGTTGTACCCGGCCGTCTGCTTATCCCCTCGCGTGGCGTCTCTGCCGCTTCTGGCGCGTGAATGCGATCCAGCGCTTTACAAACGGAGACAGTTTACCGTTTAAAGCGAATCTTTGATGGCCAGATGGAACCATGTGACAAAAAGACAATAGCGTAAAGGAATACTTTCCGAGTCGCATAAACTCCGGTGTTTATCCCCGCACCCCGCCGAGAGATGAGCGCCGACCGATCTGCACGGGAGCCGTGTCTCTGGCGGCGGCTACAGCGGTAATGGTTGTTTTGTCGAGGCGTCCGCCGAGAGAGACTTAATGGGCTTTCATGCAAAAAAGAAAAAAAAAAAAAAAAAAAGAAGAAAAAAAGTTTTCTTATTTGTCTCATATTTGTTGTTACACGAAGCAATTACAGGAAAATAAGACCATCCTTCACGGGCTTTCGTTGAACTCTCGCTGTCGGCTGAATTTAACAGCCAGCTGCGTAATTGACGAGTTGTGATTTTATTTTATTTTTTTGATACAGCTGGTAACAACGTGCACCAAGCGACGTACTATTAGCGCGACGACAACAACCCAAATCCAGACAGGGAGTCCTTTGTAACCAAATAGACGTGCCCTCATTGACAGGTCATTCGGTTCTGCGGCGTCAGATGAATCGAAGAAAACTATTAAAAACCTCTAACTACCATCTGATTCACGCCTGAAGACATTTTAGTTTTGACCTGAAGGCTAGTGGAGAACATAAGGTCTCCACCAGACGGATCCAACACCAAAATAAAAGTAAATATCGGCCGAAATATCACCCTGGGAAGTAAAACGTGTTACATTTGAGTACGAAAACCCAAGTTCCCAGAAGCGGAGGGTCAACTGAGATGCAATTGACGTGAACCTCAAGCAGCAAACCCCAAAACAAACCACTGAAGAGGAAGATGGAGATGACCCGGAAGGTGGAAGCTGCCACAGCGTTCATAACCGTGGACTATCAGATAGTTGGAGTGTTTTTATCTTCTCACCCTGCTAGCTGTTAGCTAACTCCGCTGTCATTGTGGTCCAAAAACCTGGATGTTCTGCGGAAACCCCACCGAGGTGGACCAGAACATGACACCCTTGGACCTCCTTGTTGGTCCACTTCTTGCTCATGGTTTTCATTTTGGTTCCCCCCCAAAAAAAAAAAAAATCTGACCAGTGACCAAAATGGTGTCCAGCTCTTTGCAAGAAGCACTTGGTAACAGGCGTGACTTATGAGTTCCACCAATATCACAGGAGTTCTTATGGAACCGTAAAACCCTGCCGGTTCTTCTGCTGTTCCAAAGCACCAAGAAAGGGACTCGTTCCTCAAAAGGTTCTCAGAACTGAAAAAAGTTCCTGCAAGAATTCGTGGAATACGAGAAACAATCAGTAAATTCATTTTTCTGACATAAAGACCCCCAAAACACACCCGTCCATGGTTATCTCTCGTGGCGCATCAATCTCCGTTTGTTCTATCCTACCTTCTCCTACTGGACTCCACCACAAACACACACACACACACACACTCACACACACACACCGTACCCCCAACCCCCTTGGAGACCAGAGGAAACCAGACAGGCGGATAATGTTCCAGTGATTTCAGGCCAAGAATTAATATGATAGACCATAATAATGTTTGTGCGTCTGTGTCCTTGCATAGTTATTTATGTTTGTGTGTTTTTCAGACAGGAAAAAAAAAAAAAAAAAAACAACAAAAAAGCTTAATGTATGCATTGGCATGAACGTGTAAATGTAATTTTTCTACGCGTGTTGGGCAAATTGCACGGAGCCGCTGTCTTAATGCCTAATGAAGGAATTAAGATTAAAATGCAGTTCCAGGCCAAAAGCTACAACATGTAAGAGAAATAAACAGCTTGTCTCTTCTCGTTTGCAAATCTCGTTAAGTATTTTTGAAATCCCTTTGATTTAGGACCCTGCTGCTCTGCAATGGAAATCAGCTGGTGAATAAATGACTTCATGCCCTCATTAATATGTATTAACGTGTCAAGCCGCCTCGCGATCACTCTCACACACACACACACACACACACAAACAAACACACAAAAGGAGGCGGATGTGACGATATAGACTCTGCGGCGCCCCCTACTGGCAGATATATAACAACGCTAGCCATTTTAGCGTCGTCCTGCTCTTCATCCGCTTCCCTGGTGGAGCCTCAGAAGGTTATATAGACCTCGGAGTTGGAACATATTCAAGGTTACAAAAATATATACACTGAAGAGAAGAATCGCTTTATCTGTGATTTTTTTTTTTTTTTGTTTGTTTTTTTTTGGAAAATCTAAAGTGCGATTCCAGCAAATTCTATCCTTGAAACACAAAAAATACCAAAACGAGAAAATTGAAATTCGAAATTTCGCGCTCTCCGCGCCGAGAGGTCCCGCAACTGCTCACAACTGCCGCATCTTCTGAATTGATTAGATGGTACTGTAAGCATTTATATCTTTGTGATTATTTTATGTATTTTTTTTAAATAATTATCATAGGCCCTAAGAAAACAAGGTTATATTCTTTTTGATGTCCCTTGCAGTATTAATATCCTTCTTTGTCAGGCTTTTTCTATATTAATATCCTTATTTTGTGAGTTTTGGGGGGAGCTGGTGGAATATGTCAGTTTGTTTTCTGTTATTTTAAATGGGGGAAAATTGATTTAAGATCCAAAAAATAAAATAAAAAATCAACATAAAAAACTACTTCTGGAACAAATTAAATTTGTATCTTAAGGGAGCACTGTATAAAAATGTAATTTGAAAAAAAATATATGTATATGAGGATCTATTGATTGGCGAGCAGTCCAGGATGAACCCTAAGCATCACCCAATGACAGCCGAGATCATCTCCAGCACCACCATCACCACCCAGGGTGCCGCTTAGACCGTATAAATAATGAATGAATGAAAAAAAAAAAGTATAAAAATAAACATATAGTAAAAACGGGGCGGTGCAGCAGTTAGCGAGAAGCTAACTCGGGAGCGGAGGGGGGGGGGGGGCCTTCGAATGGGCTCCCTTTGGATTCTCCGGGTTCCTCCCACAGCGCAGGAACGTGCAGGAGGTTCATTGGTTCAAATGTCCAGGATGAACCCCGACTTTTGTCCAATGAGACACCAAACGGCTCCAACAACATCCACTTGTTCCCCCGATGGTGGAAAAACGAATTGAAGCAATGCATTTTCTTCTCGCCGTGCAGGAATTAGCCTTTTCAGCACCACAGGTGGCAGCCAGGGCTACTGCAGAGGTTTAGCTGTTAGCTGCTAGCTGTTGACTGCTGCGAACCAAATCAACAGCTAACAATATTAATTGTGTCAACAAAAAGCGGGAATAACGACAAAATAAGGTTTCAATAAGGAGACGAAATGCTAAAGCGCTTCAGAAATCCCCGGCGCGGTCGAACCTTGAACGTTCGCCGAGCACATCGCCGCTTTTTTAGCGTGGGCGATCCTTCGCCTCGCTCTCCGGAGTTTATCTACCCGGAACAATTCAAACACTCGTCACCGAATTCAAATCGGCAGAAATCTCCATTCATCTCCAGCTGACATATTTCTTTCTTTTATTTTCGCTTGTTTGTTTTAATTTCATGGTGTTAATGATGTGAGTTGTTCGCGTCGGCCGCCTCCTCCGCTGAACCAGCTGTGAGACGTGGAACCCATCTGTCTCGCCGAATCTCTCAAATCTGTTCCTTTTTTTTTTTTCCCATCCTTCTTCTTCCTTTTGTCCCTCCACGTAGATCCTGTCAATTCTGTCCTTCAGGTCCAGCTGGTTCCCCTCCCTTCCTCCCCCACCGCCTTCGCCGCCATCTTCGAGCTCCGGGCTTCCAGGCGTCGATCAAAGAGCTAAAATATTTAATTTCCGTTGTGTCTTCCAGGCGGCGCCTCCTCACCGCGTACTCCCCGCTTCAGATTCAGCCGCTTCCAGAAGAGAGTGTGTTTTAAACGTCCACCGTCGGACCTTCAGACCTCGAGTTCTGGGAAAACCGGATTCGGGTTTCTGACTCCGTGACCTCTGGATGCACCGGGAACGCCTGTAAGTACAGCGACGCGACAACGCGGCAACGCGGCGTTCTTTTGATGAAGCCGTTCCGAAAGCATCGGCACGCTGTATCTGCTCTGTGTTTTCTCGCAACTCTGCCGGAACACGCCGGCTTTCCTCGGTTTATCGGGCTTTCGTTCTGATTGGCTGATTGGTTGGCGAGATCAGCTGCATAGAAAGTGAATGAATGAATGAATGAATGAATGAATGGCAGTGTTTCATCAGGGTGCAGCCTTGTCATTTTCCCCTTGTTGTCTTGATCGTGAAGTTGTTTGTACATGCTGGTGGACACACACACACACACACACACACACACACACACACACACACACACACACACACACACACATCCGTCTAGTGGCCCTGTGAGCAGCATCATATGCTTGGATAGTGAATGAATGAATGAATATATGAATGAATGAATGAATGAATGCCAATGTTTCATCTGGATGCAATCTTGTCATTTCCTAGTTATTGTATTGATAGTGAAGTTGTTTGTACACACAAATGAATACACACACACACACACACACACACACACACACATGCGCACACATGTAGAAAGCGGACGAATGAATGACTGAATGAGGACGAACATATGTAATTTTCCCGTTGTTGTCTTGATGGTGAAGTTGTTTGTGCATGCCAGTGGATACACACACACACACACACACACACACACACACACACACACACACACACACACACCTGTCTAGTGGCCCATCATCTGCTTGGATAGTGAATGAATGAACAAATGAATGAATGAATGAGTGCCAATGTTTCATCTGGATGCAACCTTGTCATTTCCTAGTTTTTGTATTGAAGTTGTTTGTACACAACAATGGACACACACACACACACACACACACACACACACACACACACACACACACACACGCACACAAGTAGCCCTGTGAGCAGAATCATCTCCTTGGAAAGTTGATGAATGAATGAATGGAAAAAGGAGTGCAGAATGTAACATCGTGGTGATGATCCTAAAGTTGTTTGTGGACACAAACACACACAAACACACACTTACACACACACACACACACAACGCGCAAACACACACACCGTAGATGTGAATGATGTGATTGACAGGTGTCCTGTCCTCATCAAACCCCGCCTCCTGACTTCCGTTAGCAGGATAAGAGATGAAGCCAATGAATGAATGAATGAATGAATGTTGCTCCCAGCCTCTTCCTGTGAATCCACGAACCTCCAGAAGAACATCACCTCTCTCCAGACGTCCTCCAAACATCTCCCGCTCGCTTTTCTCCCGCCTTTCCGACCGCTCTGATCCCCGTTTGCTTCCCCGCCGCCGTTCCGCCCGATTTTCCCACCGTCGCGCATCTCCTCCGGCGTCACTTTCAAACATTTCCATCCGTTTCCCCTCAAAGCCGCCGCGTCTGAGGAACCGGTGATCTCCACACACTCCCCGGATTATTATTTAAGAATATATCCCGCGTCAGGACCGGGAATGAAGTCAGACTTAATATTACCTCCCCTTCCTCCTCCTCCTCCTCTTCCTCCTTCTCGAGGGATTCTTCATCTCCGCTCCAGGGCGCCTTGATAATTTCTGACAGAAGCTTCACCTGAATAGTTTTCCCATCCAAAAAAGAAAAAGAAATCTAATCTGTGACCCATTTAAATACTTTTTCCTTCCCGCTGAATTCAGTTTAATTAGAAGCTCCTCCTCGCATGAGAGGTCAGATGGCAGCTCCATGACGGCGGCCTTCGGCCTCCAGCCGACGGACGGGAACACGGGTTTGGAGGGAAAAGCGCCGATGATCTGTCGCTAATATTTGCACGCTAACAGAGGAAATGCTACCGTAGTATCGTGAAATCCATCGGAGACAAAAAAATGGCGGAACTTTCGAGTTGAGATCACGCGAGTGTTTATTGAATCCCGTTGGATCAGCTGACCTTTGACCTACTGCTCCCCTCGGGGTGTTAGCCACTTTCTCATATCCGGAGGAAAAATCATAGGTAATTTTTTTTTTATTTTTTTTTATTTTATTTTTTTTTAAATCTTTTTAAAAACCCAAAACAACAAAAAAAAACACAGTTTGTGTCACTTATCGTTTCTGGTATTTATTTGACTGTGTGAGTCTGATTTCGCTTTAAATCGTTTTTTTTTTTTTTTTTCAAGTAGGGTTAAATCCTTTTTTTTCTCTTTAATTCTGTGGAATTCCATTGGAAAGCTCATATCCCTTCCATGTTATGTCAAATATCCAACTACTTTTACTTCTTGTAAATTCTTTGACTACAATGCAAGGCGGGTGGTTGAATTATTTTTTTATTTTTTATCTTTTTTTTTTTTTTTTGTCCCCTGAACACACACACACACACACAGACATTTATATATACCAGCAAAATTGTTTCAACTCATTATTTTCCTCCCGTTCTGTCAACCAAACCTTGTCACCCTTTCCATTTAAATATTCTTCCAGAAACGAAGGCCAGGGAGGGAAGAAATTAAGCTTTTCCCATGAAAATAAAAACTCCACATTCACCGGGTGAGCAGAATATGCCGCTGCTGCTGCCGCCGCCGCCGCTACTGCCGCCGCCGCCGCCGCTGCTGCCAGTTGCTTTATTCCCCAATAAATAGGCTGCCAATTAGAAGCCGAGATCTTTCTCTTCCGGAGAGAGAAAGGAAAACCAGGCTCATTTACCACCGCGCTTCCACTTTCATGGGAAGACGAGGAGAAGAAGAAGAAAAGTCATGACAGATAAAGAACATAGAAGTGCTTTAAAACACAGAGGCTTTTGATTGGAGGCTGGGCGGGCGGCGGCGGCGGGCGGCGGCGGCGGCGGGGGAGGGAAGCGACTCTGGAGAGTCAAAAACAATTCCTGACACGAAATCGGCGAATATCGTCGATGCACAAAAAGCAATTTGGAGGACCGAAATAACATAATGCTCTAATCTTACAGCGGGTTTCGGTGCTGCGTCCCGAAAGGCTCTATTTTCTTAGTCATGGGGGGATTAGGGGGGAAAAAAAAAACAAAAACTGTCTCATAAAGGAATGATTTGTAGGATGCGGCTGCTCCCCCGAGCCGGTTGGACAAACACGAACGCTATGTGTGTGTTTTTTTTTTTTTTTTTTTTTTAAATCATCCGAGTGTGAAACGTCAGAGAGTTTAATTGACACTTCAAGGTTCGGGACGACTCGGTGTCGGTTCCAGGCCCCGGACGTCCACCGCTAATACGCTACATCTGGTCAGGGATCGCCTCCCCTGGAGGGACAGGCTCGCTAAAAGACGCCGTCCTCACCTAGAAGGACTAGCCGCAGAGGTGGGGGGGGCGCACACACACACACACACACACACACACACACACGAGTGTGTGGCCTCCCGTTAGCCCGTCTGGCCTGCGCACCGTGATGCCGCTTGACAGCAGCCGATGTGTCACAGCTGGCTCTGAGACCAAACAAAGGCAGGTTGAGCCAAGTAGGTCATATGTTGTCTTCAAGGCTCCAGTCACCCCTCCGACACACACACACACACACACACACACGCACACACACATTCCAAGTCCGTCTGATGTAAAAGCCTGGTGCCATTTCCCTTTTTCTTTATGACGACAGGGTGATTAAAATTATAAAGTTCACCAGACAACGACATCATCAAACGCCAGGGAACCCCAACACACACACACACACACACACACACACACACGCACACACTCCGCTGCACGGAACCCCCGCACTTCCTTCTTTTTTTCCCTCATCCCAGTCGAGTCCTTCTCTTCACTCATTCATTGGTCATTAAATCTGTTTTTTTCCATCTGCAGGATCTTTGAGCTTCAAGGGCGACTCGTTATTAAAAAAAAATATATCTTATTTTTATCTCCAGCTTGTTGGAACTCTGATCAACCCCAAATGCAGCAACATAGCAGCACTTTTTTTATTTTTTTTTATTTTGGTGCTTTGCAATTATTGATGATTTTCTGATCATTCTGGATAATTTAAACTCATTTTTGGAGTTAACTGGACGGTGAGGCCATGTGATCGATTGGCCAATGGTCCAGGGGTGATCGAATAATTTTTAAAAATATAATTGTAAAAAAAAAAGAAAATATATACATACATACATACATATATATTTTTTTTTATTTTGTTTTTAAACTTAATATATTTATATTAATCTTATTAATGTATTGATATATTTTTTTATTATTATTTTTTGAGTGATTATAATGGATGAGGTTCGGCAATGTGGTACCTGCATAAATCTTTCTTCATTTTCGAACCCCCCAGAAACACACAAAGATAATGAAATGAAGTGATAGCCAGTTAAACAGGTTGTGTGACCATCGCACGCAAGCCTTGGCAAGGTGGCGGTCGTTCGGGGTCACATGACCAGAACTCAAACGCCAGCAGAAAGCGGAGTGAAGGCCCCCTGAACGTCATGAGTGGATTAAAAAGACACTTTATTTCCCGTGATGTTTTCACCAGATCCGAGAAAAAAATCAGCTAAGTATCGGAAATTCTGTCTTTAAGTGGATGATATTCATCACATTATAGGTGAAATAAGTAACGTCTCCATGGTAACGAGTCCGCCCTTCATCCGACCTTCCGCGTCGGTCGCCCAAACTCACAGCGGCCGTCCCGCCGGATGGTTTAACATCGGCGTGATAGATTCATACATTCATTATTTAACTCTGCCACCATGAATGTATGCATAACCCCCGCCGCCGCCGCTATCGCTACATACATCGACAGACATAATCCCATAATCCCGGGATCGGGGGCTAATCCCAAAACAGGCTACTTTCCGTCCCCGCTACCCTGTTTTTTTTGTTAATTTCCCTCACATCTGTCGCTCGGTCTCGAGGGGTTGGACGACTTCTGCAGGAGCTCCGGCTGCCGCTCAGGAACTCCTGAATCATTGATGGCGGCGAACACGACTGTCCTCTCCGCTTCCGCCGCTCTTTTTCCAACGCGGGGCTTCCGCTCGTCTGCGAGCGCCCCGGTTGCTCCCGGCAACCCTCCGATCCCCCGCCGCCGAACCCCCTCCGACCCCTTCTTCATGTTTCCTTGAAGGAGCAGACTGGAGATGTTCTGGACCCCCTTCAGACGGACTAAGCATCAACAAAATGCAGAGTCAGGGGTTGCAAAGAGGTCTCTGAGTGTGTGTGTGTGTGTGTGTGTGTGTGTGTGTGTGTGTGTGTGTGTGCAACTGTGTCCTGAGCCACAGAAGAGAATTTAGCTCTGCTGAAATTTTGACAAGATGATTTAGTGTTTTATTAACAAGTGCTTCATGAGTAAAAACAATGTGTGTGTGTGTGTGTGTGTGTGTGTGTGTGTGTGTGTGTGTTACGCTAATCCGTAATAACGCGTCCGTGTTTGGAGTTTGAATCCACGCGCCGCAGCTGTTTTATCCCCTCACAAACACCTTTTAATGGGTCCGCCATCCCATCATCTCACTGGTCGCCGGGGGAAACCCCAGCACCACCACACACACACACACACACACACACACACACACACACACACACACACACACACACACTTCCTTTCTAATCCTTCATTTTATTCACAAACCAAACCACATTTGGAAGAAAACAGCAAATATTACAAACCTGATGGAGCGACGGAGAAAATTGTTGTGCTTTTTTTAAAAAGAAAATAATTTCCAAAAATCTTCTGGTCCATCGCTGGTCCTCCTCAGGGCCCCGAACTTCTGACGGGTTCATGGGTGATCCAATGAATGAATGAATTAACGGAGAAAAGAGCAGCAGCAGATAAACGTTCTTCACCGCAGTTGAAGGAGCTTCAGATGTTTCTCCAACCAAACAGTTGGAGTCTCCACGTCTGCACGGGTTCCTCCATGTTCTCCAGGTTCCTCCCGCAGTGCCGAGGAGGTTCAGTGGAGACCCCAAATTACCCAGATTTATGAATACATGAATGATTGTGTGTCTATATATATCGCAAGAATGAAGGGTGATAAGATAAGATAAACTTTATTGATCCCCATTGGGATTTGTCAGAGCAGCGTAACATTTTATATATATATATCTATATATACATTAAATAATAATGAAATAAATTACTAGATATATATATATATCTAGTAATTTATCTTATTATCTTATTTATTTTATAATTTATCTTATTATTTTATCGTAATTTATCTTATTATTATTCTCTTATTATTATTTTATTATTATCAATTTCATTATTATAATGTAATTTGTATAATAAAATACAATAAAAATGTATATGAATAAATAAATAAATATGAATATGAATAAATAAATATGAATATAAATTGTGAGACGGAAGATAGCAAAACATCCACAAAAAAATAGACAGCAAGGAGAACAACAGCAACAACAGGGATAATGATGGACAAATACAAACGAAAAATACAAAACCAGAACTAAATGACGATATAAATAGAGTGAAAGCAGCAAAGACAAGAATAAAAATATATATAAAAAAAAAAAAAAAAAATAGGCAGGATGCGCGCTGGCTGGGCCCGTCGAGGATAAGAAGTTACGACATGATGGCGTTCACTGGTCCGGGATGAGCCAAGTTCTCGCCGATCACAGCTCGGATCCAGCCTGAGCGTGTCTGCAGGACAAGCGGTAAAAAAACAAAGTTGAGAAGGTTTAAACCCATCTTGCGTGGGTTCGGTGTCATCAGATTCCTTCAGAATCAGGAAGTTGGACCACCGGCTCCTCGAGTCCACGTGCCGAGTCGTCCTCGGACGACGCCGAACCCCCGAGTTGCTCCCGATGCTACGGTTAGCGTCCCGATGCTACGGTTAGCATCCCGATGCTACGGTTATGCCAGCGGTATCCTGCCCGTCGAAGGCGTGGATGGAAGAACGGGGTATCAAGCGAGGGGAGCCAAAGGCCGATTCTAACCATCGGCTCGTCCGTCCTTCCGAGGGAGATCAATCGAACATTTTCTGCTCGATTTTATTTTCTTTTATTCGTCAAAAAAAAAAAAAAAATGTTATTGTAGGAGCCGTCTCTCCTTCACGTCTCGCCGGTTTCCCTGGCAGCGGTCGAGCAACGGCAGCCGGCTGGAAGGACGCGCCGCCAAAAATTGTGCGCAAAACAAATATGAGCACTTGTGATCCTTTCAGACGTTCATCTTGCTGGTAAAATGTTGACGGATATTCGATAGATCTTTTTGCATGAATTGATTCCTGTGTAATCGATATCGCTTATCCTGCAATCGGGATCGTGGCGGCGAATAATAGAAATAATATTAAAAAAAAAAGGCAATGATCAAAATAATTCAATAAAAGTAAAGTTAACGGTATGTGGAAATATATGAAACACATAAACATGTATATTCATTAGTATATGTATATGATTACATGTCGTATTCATGTGTATAAATCAGATTACGTGTTGTATTTATGTGTATTAATCAGATTATGTGTAGTATTTATGTGTATTAATCAGATTACATGTCATATTCAAGTGTATTAATCAGATAACATGTAGTTTTTGTGTATAAATCAGATCACATGTCGTATTCATGAGTATTGATCAGATTACATGCCGTATTCATGTGTATAAATCAGATTCCATGTAGTATTTATTTGTATAAATCAGATTACATGTAGTAATTATGTTTATTAATCAGATTACATGTAGTATTTATATGTATAAATCAGATTACATGTCGTATTTATGTGTATTATTCAGAGTACATGTAGTATTTATCCGTTTAAATCACATTACATGTAGTTTTTATGTGTATAAATCAGATTACATGTGGTATTTATCTGCATAAATCACATTGCATGTAGTTTTTATGTGTATAAATCAGATTACATGTGGTATTTATCTGTATAAATCAGATTACATGTAGTATATATGTGCAGATTCAGCCTTTCATTTTCTTGGTTAAAGGCCAAACATTGCACATTACTGATAATTTGCAGTCTATTATTATAATTATTATGACTATTTTTGTTAATTTCATGTCACGGTGGGAATACGAGAAAGCGTCGCCTCGATTCCTCGGTTATTCCAGTACATGCGGAGAAATTGACAGAAAAGCTGACTTTGACTTTATTATCTCTCGTGATTAAGATAATAAACGATTCACTCTCTCGTGTTATTTGGACGTACAGCCATTCACTCACTCATTCACGACTCATATATATATATATATATATATATATATATATATATACAACAAATCATCTTCTGTGGAGGTGGTCGGTCATCCAGGTCACGCTCAGTTTTTGCTGTTCAGGACGTCAACAAAAATTGGACTAAAAGAAATTTAAATGTAAAGAACCTTCCAGTTTTTTGTTCAAAAATTGCAACTTGAATGTGAAGACTTGCTACAACAATAATTCACCCTTTTCATTAAACACGAGAAACAAATGTCTTCTGTGTAATAAATGTTTTACTGTTTAACTGTACAACAAAAATTATACACAAAATTACCACATGTAATCATATACATGTACTCATGTTGTACCTTAAATAAATTTTATATATTCCTACATACCTTTGAATTTATTTTTATTTATTCCTTTCGATCTTAACTGTTCTTTTTATTTTATTTGGATTATTCTCTATTTTATTCTTTTTTTTTTTATATCGAGTTCAATTTTGATGCTTCCCCATCCGACCGTGTAGCAGGAGCTGCTTTCAACAAAAACACAATTTCCCTCTGGGGAATCAATAAAGTATTCTGATACTGAAACAAACAAAAATGAACTATTTGGAGCGTGGGAGGAACCCGGAGAACCCTGAGGAACCCCACGCAGAAATGGAACGCTAACCGCTAACTGCTAACCGCTGCTCCTGGCTGAAACGAAGTCCTTATTAGGACATTATTGTGATGATGTCCTGGAAGCCCCTGGTGACAAACAAACATGGAGTCTCTAAAAATGCCAAGACTGAGTCACGGCTCGCAGAACTTTTCCCCGCAGCCGAGACCCGTGCCGTGAATAATTCAGACAACAACAGACTTACCGGCGGAGAGCGGGGAGTAAATAACACGAAGGATTACGGGGAGTTTGAATTCCCCCCGGTGGAAAAAGGGAACGGGGGAACGAACGAACGACGGCGTCCGGCGGGACAAATCCCGGGCGTCTCCGGGCGAAGAATCTGAACTGCCCGTAAAAAAAAAAACAAAAAAAAAAAACAATCCTGGGTAAATTGACTGTTTTCCTCCTGAGATCGAGGCATTTCGGCGTTTTTAGCGGTAAATATCCCGAAAACAGACTCTGATTTCAAAAGTTGAATTAACAACAATTTATTTTAACAACAGCAGCGAGGGTGTCATTTGTCCTGTTAAACATCTTATTTGCTGTTAATTTAGCGCAGATAGGATTTAAAAGGATATAATTACTTTTTTTTTTTTTTTTTTCCTGAGCAATAAGTTGCATCACAATGTGTGCTATGTATCAATGCTATCCACGTGCTACGTCTTGTGAGTTAGCTTTATTCCTAATGTTACTCTGACTGATAATATCCACGCTCAGTATTCTTTTTTTTACCGTCACTGATTTGTACACTCGTTCTCGTCACTGATGGTAAAATACGTTTGTAAATTAATCTTGTTTTTCGCTTCTATCGTCACTGTCCTTGCCGCTGTTGGCACGGTGAACATCTCCATGGTGGCTCCAATAAACAGCTTTTCTATCCTATCTTATCACATCTCGCTGGAAAGATATATTTTCTTTGTGTTTATTTATTTTAAGATTCTGATTCTAAAATTTTGGGTATCAGCTTTGCTGAAAATGCTAGTTATTTCCAGACACAGCATTTGTTTTCAACCGTTAGCTTGACACTAACTGCGCGGCGACCATGCGGCCCCTTTTTTTCTGGTTCTTATTTTCTACAAAAGAAACGCTACTTGCGTTTGACCACTGCCTGCCACCGCAGTCTGAAAAAACAACCTTTTTTTTTCAGTTACATGAAACTATCATGCTAGCTGGAACTTTAGCATTTCACTCCCCCCTCCTCCCTCCGAGTGTAGCCTGTTAAAACTGGACTGTTTATTAAATATGAATACATAAGACAGGAAATAAACAGGAACGGTGTGTGTTCTAAATGCTCTCTTAAACACGCGCTAAACGGTCATGTTTTTTTTTTTTTTGTAAAAAGCATTCCTGGAAATCTTGAGTCCCATCTGATCCTAGGAGTGGGTTTTAGCATCACGCGGCATGACGGGGCAACGTCTGCGGTATTCTCTCAACTCTTATTTCAATACTTTAGATATGAACTAATTACTTTGTCGTAGAAAATATGACCTGGACATGTTTCTATCCTTTGGTGTTTCTATTTGTTAATAATTATATATGGTAGAAACAACTGGGTTTGTTCCTGAAGGCGTCACAGCTGAATTAGCTCGTCGTCCCGCGCCTGCTCAGGCTAATCACCGCGGCTATTTAAAGGATTTGCACCGTCATGGCGCCTCCTTGTCCGTCACATGCTCTCCAACCTTGGACGCTGGCTTGTTTTTATCGCGGCAAGAGTGTTCCCTCTCGAGCCGCCTGAGCCGACACACTCCTGCGTCCGTGTCTTTTTATCACCCGCCATTTCTTTTCCCTGCAAGTTCTTGCTCTTTGACAAATATTTGCCGGGTTGGCGTTTCTGTCGCCACGCAGCGATAGCGTTGCCTCGTCTTTCTGTTTGAGCTCCTGCGGTGCAAAATCTGCGGTCATTTTTGAACAAACCAAATACTGTAGCCTTGCCTTGAGGGACTCCTCCCTGTAGTGGAGCTGTTGGCCGGCTTGCGGAGTCGGATATGCACAGTTGAGTTGTCTTTGGGTGCCGACCTCCTGCGGGCCCTGAATGACTTAGATCAGGGGTGTCAAACGTACGGCCCTCGGGCCGGAACCGGTCCGCAAGGGGGTTCGAACAGGCCCGCAGGGTAATTTGAAAGTGAAAAAATGCATGAAAGACAAGGATTTTTTTTTTTCAATTAAATGCAATTCAAGAATATATGATAAATAAAAAATTTTGACAAAGATTAGCTTCAGGAGAAGTCAGGAGGTCGGGGAAGACGGCCTTTGTGTCGTGTGATGAATAAAGGAATCAAACAAACCGCTAAACTCTGAGAATGCATTCTGTCAGTAGGTAAATTTTACCCCAATGCCTGTGAATCCTGGAGGTTCAGTTGTTTAAATTGCGTTATAAATCAACCACTACGAAGCAAATACTCCCAAACTTCGAAAATGTACCCCGTTGTACCAAATTGTACCGATGCGAACAATCACGGTTGTTTTTTTTAAGATAAATAACACCGTCACGCAAGCTTCTGTGGAGGCTAATTGCTGCTACTCGGCCAGGAAGTCCACTCCGGGGCAAGAACTCCGCCCTGGAAAGGTTGGAGATGCCCTCACTCAGACCACTCGGCAGCGAGGCGGCCTTCTCCTCGTATCCTCGTTACATTTTTTTTTTATTCCAGCAAAACCCTCTTTCAAAGCGGCGCAACGCGAGCATACAAGGCGCGCCCCTCGCTCACCTGCAACCCCTGGTCCTCGCCGCCGCCAATAAAGAACAGTAGCCAGAGAGACGTGGAGACGGCGCCTCCTGTCACGGTGCAGGGGGAGCGCGGGTAATATTCAGACAGCTTCGCCTCGAGCAATCGGAATCAAACAGAAACTCCCTGCAGAGTGTGTCAGTTATTAAAGGCTGTTCTTTTGCTGTCAGGGTCAGCGCAGATTTTCTCATGCTAGGCCTGTTGAGAAAGGAAAAAAAAAAAAAAAAAAAAAAAAATCAGAAAAGCCGTAGGAACACACCGGTAGTTGCATTTAGAGAGGAAATAAATAAATTAAAAAATAAGAAATAAATCTTTCGGAATAAGTTGTTGCCCTTCAACAAGGTGAAGAGACGACGACGTCTCATTGTAAGAAACTCTTCTCCGGCTTCCCCTCTCATCTCAGCCGGGTCTGGAAAGAGCGAACCAGCCGAAGAATAAGTTCTTTTCAGCAAATAAAACACGGAGACGCTTTTTTGAAATCAATATTATACAGGCCAGGAGATCTTTAATGCCTTATGCAAGAATTTATAAATTTATGATTAGCATTCACAGCTCTTTATTGGCCTCCTGCTTCTTCTCTCAACTGAACTTCGCAGTAAATGTGAAAATGTGAAAGTGTGCGTAAATGTTAGGAGATCGTTCCCCCCGTTGCGTCCTTTCCGGCTCACATGCGGAGAAACCCTACGCCTTTTCTGGCACTGCCAGGTACCTGGTGTGTTACATAATCCCAGCCGCAGCTAAAAATAAACTGCGTATTATTAGCCTTCCAAAACAATTAGCTCCGATACATTTCCAAGGCCCGGGAGCGTTGGAAAGAGGTGATCCAACGGCGTTGTTTTTAATTTAATAATATGAAAAAATAATTCATTTTGTTCAAGTCGACACTGAAGGACGCCGTACAGACGTATTGTAAAGAAACAATAACAATAAATACAAGAAAAGTGTCAAAGTGATAGAAGTAGAAATTTTATCGGATAATATGCCATCCAATATACATTGCTTAACAAATTACAAATAAATACCAAAAATATTAGAAAAATAATTTAAATACCCCTACCAGCGAATGAAATGAAATTAATAAAAATAATAATAATAATAATAATAATAATTCACTGTATTTTTCACTCCAAAAGGTGCATTTAAAATCCTTTAATTTTTCTCAAAAATAATCCGTACACGTTATAATCTGGTATGTAGGACTTCCTGTTGTGCTCACTGACCTCCGACCAATTGACCTCCAATGATACACTGCGCTAAAAAATGTCAAAATATTGCCAATTGGTAAGCGTATTAAAGTCCGTCATTGGTTGAATTTGTGATAACTGATTATGTGGAGCTGGAATTCAACGTCGTTCCAACGTCACACCGTGACAACGATAAACCAATCAGAGAACGGTATGTAGCACGATTAGCCGCCACTTTTTGTAATAGCCGTACGTACTTTGCTTCAACAGAATATTACAGAAGGACCCCGAAAAATGGCACCTGTTAAGAGGCATTCTTATGATGTGGAATTCAAACTCAAGGCTATCAGTAGTTATATAATATAATAGTTTTAATATAATTACATTGGTGAATGTTGTGGCGCCCAGACGGAGTACATGAGCAACCATCCGGGAATCTTTGCCTCCGAAACCCCGAGGCCCAGATCTCGACGCGTGGTTTTCGAGAGTGTGTTTATCAGATAAGACGTGTAAACAAGCGTCGGAAGGCGACGCTGCTTCGGTGTCCCAATTCAAGGGAGAAAGGCTACGGACCAAATGTTTATTGATTTGATATTGATTTTTCAGTGAGGCGATATCCGGGTAAGTCCATTTACCAGATAATAAAAGCGGGCTGGTCCTGGCCGCGGAATAAATAGCGGGTAATATCTGACAAAGGGGACGTTTTGTAAAAGGTCTGATTAAATTAATAATTCAAGTTTTCGTGGAATGATTGTTGACGAGGGCAAAACGCTCACCAGGGTTGGCGGGATCTCGCTTTGATGGGCGGCGATAACGGCTCATCGACATCAACGGATCGGCCCCCAAAGTCTGATTATTAAAAAGGCCTCTCTGTATTCATAATTCAAAATAATAACTTTCATATTATAATTACCGTCTGTGGCTAACTTCCCATTTGACAGCTATTATCCGAATCGAACCGCTCTAATACTTTATAAAAATCGACGCGGAGCAACTGTGAGGAACATCGGCTCGAAAGAGACGAGGTCAAATCTGCTACAGCGTTAGCCGAGCAAATCGCAAATATTGAAAAAGTTTGTCCATTGGCTGTTCTACCAACAATAATGATAAAGAAAATGATTAAAATAATAATAATATTAATAATGGTGATAATAGCATGAACAACATTATTATTTTTATAATTATACATAGTAGTATTTTTATTCTGAATAGAATATATATATATATATATATATATATATATATATATATATATATATATATATATATAATATTACATTACATTGCATTTGGCAGACGCTTTTATCCAAAGTGACTTACAATAGAGGACATAGGGACTGCAAATACATGATGCACATGAATGTTATTAGTTATTAGTGTTATAATTATATTGTTGATTAATTTTATTGTTCCTGTTGTTATAGACTGGTCAATACTTTGCATTAGAAATAAATCCAATTATTTATGTTGTTGTTGTTATCATAAATTGATGTTTATATTTTGATGTTTAAAAAAAGTATTTAAAAATATTATTATTACCTGTAGAAGTGTCATTAGTGGTGGTATTCATACAAGTATTATTATTATTATTTTTAGCTTTTTTTTTTTTTTCTAGAAATCCATATCCTGTTCTTTAAAAATAAAATAAAGCACAGAATTATTTATTTGAATCGCTGTTAACAACAGACAGAGGTGAAAACGCCATGGCTGCAGGAATTGAAAAATGTCGCTTAAATAACATCAAGGAGAAGATTCTCATCCACTCAGGTTCCCTCAGATCGAGGAGCGACTTAACGCGATCACGCAACTCCTGGCGCTACATCGTGATAATATGAGGACGATTAGCCGCGGAGCATCTCCGCAATGCTAAACGCTCAGCTGCAGAGTTAGCAGTTAGCACGGCACCTAATGCTACTACCAGCAGCAACAGTAGCAGCACCACACTAAGGGTTTTGCTAGCGTTAAAACCCAACGCTAGCGTTATTGCGGCTTGCAGGGCGCGATGACGGGCGGGTTAAGTGAAAAAAAAAACATTGAAACAAAATAAAAACAGACATTCTTTACAAGATCTTTGTATTTTTATCCGATCTGGACGACTTGGAAGCCAAGAAACTGCAGGTTCCTTGTGTTGTTGCCACTCTGAATGATCATAATTGGCTGTGGATGACAGACATCCAATAAACAGAGAATCAGCTAGTGTGTGTGTGTGTGTGTGTGTGTGTGTGTGTGTGTGTGTGTGAGCAAATTGAGATCCCGCTCAAGGTTTTAAGCGTTGACATTGCCTGAGCTGACCGAGGTCGGCGAGGGATTGTTCTGCAGGCTAGACCTGATGTCGGTCGCTGCTGTGTTGACCTGAGAACCACCACAAAAACCTTTTTAAAAGAGAAGAATGGCTGTTTCTTAATCCTGTTTTTTTTCCTAAATTACCAAAAGGAAAATGACAGTGAGAGAAAGAAAAGGAAGTCAAGGTGATCTGGAGCAACTGTGCGAGGAACTTGACATGGAGGCTGTGTGCTTTTATTCTGACTCCTTTCAAAGTGGATGCAGCGGATGCGTGATGAAGAGTCTGCGCAGTTGTTTTTTTATTTAAAAAATAATATTTTTTTTACCACTCACTTTTTTAAAGATATGGAGAAGATTGTATATATGTATTTTTTTTGTTTTTAATATATATATATATATATATATATATATATATATATTGTTTATTTAATAATAATATGTAATGATATGATAATATAAATATGTATAATATATATGTATGTTTATATATATATTATCATATCATTACATATTATTATTACATATGATATATATTACAATATATATCATATTATATATTATATATACATACATATATATTATCTTATAATCAATATATATATAGTTCTTTTTTGATCACAGTTTTAGACACGGACAATTGAGAAATATACGTATATACACACACACACACACACACACATATATATTTTGGTTTTATGTATTTATTTATTCTAAATATACTTATTACATTTATATATTTATATATATAGTGTTTATATTTATATATGTATTTATGTTTATTTATTTGTTTCAATCAGCAGTCGATGATAAAAAAAATATTATACAAAATAAATACAATCAATTTTTTTTACAAACCATTTTGTTGTTTTTCAGAGAATTACACCAACCCTCTTATTTCTAGAATCAAATAGTCGTACCAATTTTCTCTCTGTTATTAAAGAACTTCCTGCTTTTTTTTTGGGGTTGGAATCCAAGCAGGCTTGTGAATCACCTCCGCGCTGCCCCTGAAAAAAAAACAAACAAAAAAAAAACAAATAAAACAACAGTTTAAAAATGTCAGCCTGTTAAAATTAGCACGGCGCTCATTTTTTTGGGGTTCGTTTGACATCGGACCCGGCCCCCGATCGGCAGGCGGCGTCGCCGGCAGACGGAATTTAATTTACAGCCGCCTTCGACCGCCACCTTTTTTTTTTTTGATTTTGGCAGCCGGTCAAAGATAACAGCTGCGCTCGGCGGGTCCCGCGAACTCCGTCAGCCTCTGGAAGCCGGCGGTTTCCCCACAGGAAGGGATCATTAATTACAAATGTTCCGGGTCACGTTGAGCAAAGAGACGAAAGAGGAGGAGGCTTTGTTTGGATGTCGTGTGTTTAATAAGAAGAAAACACATAATTGCCTTTAATTGCACTGTTCGTTTTTTTTTTTTTTTTTTTTTTGCTTTGTTTTCCTCGCCTGCTGAGCAGAGGTCGCGCAGGTTGACCTTCATCCTCACGCCGACCTTTTACTGGGACGAGGAGGAGCTGAGGGGAGAAGCTGAAACACTGCGGGGGGAGGTTTCCATCCCTCCATCCCTTCATCCCTCCATCCTTCCATCCCTTCATCCATTCATTCCTTCATCCCTCCATCCTTCCATCCATCCATCCTTCCATCCCTCCATCCTTCCATCCATTAATTCCCTGCATCCATTCATTCCTTCATCCCTCCATCCTTCCATCCATCCATCCTTCCATCCCTCCATCCTTCCATCCATTAATGCCCTGCATCCATTCATTCCTTCATCTCTCCATTCTTCCATCACTCCATTTTTCCGTCCCTCCCTACCTCATCCATCCCTCCCTCTTCCCATCCCTCCATCTCTCCGTTCCTCCATCCTTCCATCCCACTCTACATCCATCAATACATCCATCCATCCCTCCCTCCCTCCTTCCATCTCTCCATTCCCCCATCCCTCAATCCCTCCATCCCACTCTCCCTCCCTCCTTCTCTCCCTCCATCCATCCATCCCTCCCTCCCTCCTTCCATCCCTCCATACTTCCATCTCTCCATTCCTCCCTCCCTCCCTCAATCAATCCATCCCTCCCTCCCTCCATCCATCTCTCCATTTTTCCATCCCTCCTTCCCTCATCCATCCCTCCCCCCTCCACCACTCCATCCTTCCATCCCTCACTCCCTCCCTCCAACCCACTATCCCTCACTCGTTCTCTCCCTCCCCCCTCTCTTCTTCCCTCCATTCCGCTCTCCCTCCCTCCATCACTCCATCCTTCCTTCATCCATCCATCTCTCCCTCCCTCTGACCATCCCTCCATCCCTCCCTCCATCCTTCCATCTCCCCATTCCCCCATCCATCCATCCCACTCTCCATCCCTCCATCCTTCTATCCATCCATCTCTCCATTTTTCCATCCCTCCTTCCCTCATCCATCCCTCCCCTCTCCATCCCTCCATCCTTCCATCCCATTCTCCCTCCCTACACCTCTCCATCCATTCATCCATCCCTCCTCCTCCACACACTCCACATCTGAACCCCTGCATTCTTTCACAAAGACACCGTGTGATTGACAGGTGAACGCTCACAGGTTTGGCTCCGCCTCTCGGCCAACGGAGAGCCGTGATTGGCCGATACTTCCACCGTCGTCAAGCGGTGGAGATAAATGGATGATGTTTCACTTTTCTCTGACCTTTCAATGTGGATTCTCCATGTTCTCCTCGTGTTTGCGTGGCGTTCATCGAGGTTCCTCAAGGTTCCTCAGGGTTCCTCAGGGTTCTTTGAGGTTCCTCGAGGTTCCTCAGGGTTCTTTGAGGTTCCTCAGGGTTCTCCGAGGTTCCTCAGGGTTCCTCAGGGTTCTTCGAGGTTCCTCAAGGTTCCTCAGGATTCCTCAGGGTTCTTCGAGGTTCCTCAGGGTTCCTCCCTCTGTCCAAACACACGCAGGAGGGTCACTGGAGACCCTAAGTTTTCCAGATCTGTGACTGAGAGCATGGAAATCTCTGTTCCTCAAGATAAAATGTCCATTCGTGATTTTTCCGACGTGCAGATCATTAAAAATCCAGCTTTATTGTCAGTTTCTCCTCGACATATAGAAGAATCGAGACGACGTTTCTCACAAAAGCCCGTCGAGCTCCGGCGTTGTCCTCCTCCCCCGCCGCGCCACGATGTTGCCTTTTTGATGCGCGTCGCATGACGACACCGAAATCGAATTCCGATGGCCGGTCAAGGTCGGGGTTCGACGGAGGGTCGGAGGATTTATATTCAGCTCAACAAGCGGGAAAGTTGTTTAATGTCGTGGGAGAGCGGCTCGGAAAAACCAGGGCTGATGAAACAAATGTTTTCCGGGACGGCGCCGGAGAAAAAGTGTAAATTACGCAAAATAAAATCAGGGATTGGTTCTCGGCTTTAGGTTTGTTTTTTTTTTTTTGTCGGGAAACGTTTTCCGGCTGTTACGGCAGGGAAGACTGTAATTGTGCACGTCTCATATTTACTGTTTTAATGGCCGGGTTTGTCGAAAGGCATATAATCAGTGTTGAATTCAAAACGGTTTAATGAATGTAACCGAACCAACTGGTAATTAACAGTCAATGATGCAAGAATTAATTACCCGGTCCTTTTTAATGACATCACCGCTTGAAGATTTAAAGCGATTCATTTCCGTTCATTCATTCATTCGCTCTCTCCTGATTGGCCGGGAGGTGGAGCGGACGGGTCGGCCGCAGGTCACATGATATGATTCGCTCTCTCATTCGCTCGTCATGTTGTCATATAAAACCGTCATTCATTCACTTAAAATGAAATAGAAAACTGAACAATATCAGAGATGCATTATGATTTTTTTTTTTTTTTTTATTCTGGCCCCGTTATCGTGACTTGTAAATTTATAGAACGTAAAATTATTTTCTGTGCTTTAACTGAAACCCCTCCCTCAAAAACAAATTAAATCCTAGACACACCCAAATAACACGGAATGATGGCGAAAGGATTAGGTAAGAGAAAAATAGATTTAACCTGGTAAGTGTTGGTATCGGCTGGGTTTCATAGCCTTCCTGCTTTCTGGTTTTCACAGTGACTTTGATAAGAGAGTTGCAAACAGTTTTAGTCCACAAGAAATATTCCTTGGTCTTTTTATCTGTGAAAAACTTGAAAATTGGTTATTATCTATTTCATAAATAGTGTTATTTATTTCATTGAAAATGTTTATTTTCTGTTTTTTTTTTTTTTTTTATGTGTCAATTTCCCAGTAAGGGTTAATTTTCAGTTCTATGTGGCTTTCTGGAATTTTTTTTTTTTTTTTTTACGTTTAGACGCTTCTGTGATCGTCACACTTTTTCTTACAAACTGGAGACATTAAACCTCTGTCATTCAAGCATTCCCAACCTTTTTGTAACCGCAGATCGGTCAACGCTTGACTATTTACCGCGGACCAGGGCTGGGGGGAGATTGTTATAACATAATAATAAAAGTGAATCCACTGCTATGCAACTTTGTTAGCAGCGTCCTCATAACATTGCGCTAACAACATAACGTGAGCATAACATTAAAGTCTCTGGTAACATTCTCTCTGCCCGTTAGATAAATAATAATAATAATAATAAAAAAAAACTCACGTGGAAAAATAAATATACGACAAGAACCAATCTAATCTATCTAAACATACTTTCACACCACTTTTATTATATTATTAAACACTGGTCTTTAAGTGGCGAAGCAGTTCCAAAGGCTTCATTGCCTCATTAGAGAGCCGGTCGCTGCATATTATGCAAAACAGGCTCGGCGCTAAGAACCCTGACCCTGTCACGATAAATCCATATTTCAAATAGGACTCCTGGTATTGTCTGTTAAAAGCTTTCTTTTTCTTGGAAATCGTAGAATGTTTATCTCTCTCTTCACTGTTCCTTTTCCCCTTCGCAAAAAATCTGTCCACAGACGTCGGTTTCTTACTCATTTTGCTCGTTGGGGTTAAATTTTCACGCTCAAGCGACCGAAGAGAAGATTTATTTCTTGTGCGTCCCGCAATTGATCCACGGACCAGTACCGGTCCGCGGCCCGGGGATTGGGGACCACTGATTTAGAGCATAGGTGTCAAATTTGGCCCGCATTGTTATTATATTTGGCCCGCAAAGTCATACCAAATGACTATTAGAGCTGGCAAGTCGGTATAATCTACAGTTTATTTACAAATATCAGAATTTTCCGCAGGTGTTTTAGCATGAAAATCACAACAGGACCCATAAACGGCCTCTCCTCTCTGTACAGTTGTCATAGCGACCTCATGCTAACACTGGCACCCTGCCACTTAGGCAGAAAACAGGATTTTGCATTTGTGCAATATTAAGTTATATACTTTAAAGTATTAAGCTATACTTGTTCCATACTTAGTTTTTAAGCAAAACTTGTTTGGGTCCATATGAAAAGGTTCATTGTTGTATCTGGAGAATTTTTTTTTTTTCAATACCATCAATGTTGGCCCACGACTTTGTCCCAGTTTTGAATTTTGGCCCATTATGAGTTTGACACCCCTAATAAAGACTACAATTACTACAATTACTACAATTCATTCCCTCATAAAGATGTCACGGAGACAAAAAAACATAAATCCATGCAGATCTTTGGTCGTCTTTGGATGGATGGATGGATGGATGGATGGATGGATGGATGGATGGATGGATGGATGGATGGATGGATGGATGGATGGATGGATGCCGGTGAGGTTTCCAGCATTTTGCCCCTTGAATAAATTCTCCTTGTGCTTGACAGCAAAGATATCGTTTCTCCCAACTCGGGCACCAGAAGGCTAACTTGACTGATTTCCCGGGAACTGTCTGATGTACCGAAACAAACGTCACCTCTGTTGCTAATTATCCTGAACCAAGAAAGATCACGCATGTTTCCGGCAGGAAGGGCTCTCGTGGGCGGGGGTCGGCTCTGGCCGTTGCAGTCGGTCGTAGGAGACGCGCGACTAATTGCGCGACGTGTTCAATTTCAAGGTTTCTGAAGCAACTCAAGGAGCTTTGGAAACGAAGCGCCGGCGCAGAACCTTCCGGAGGTCATTTTTCTTCGGCGGCTCTTCTTTTTTGACCGACCTCTTGACCCGGCACACCTCACTTCGCCGTTTCCCCTTTTTTACATCATGTGACGGCCTTAAAAAACCTCCGGCCACATCATACTTCGCTGCCGAGTCCCGTCCCGGGATCGGGGTGAAGCACCAATTAGCGAGGCGTCCAATTTGATTTGAATCGCCGATCCGCGGCGATGGTCGCCCTCGGTAACCGCGGTAACGTATTAGCATGCGCGTCGGCGCGGCATCCCATTTGCAGGCCCAGAGTCACGTCCCTGTTGATAACACATAAGAGCAGTTAATACCGGAGACCGAGGAACCCTTTTAAAGATAAACATTGTTCGGGAAAATAATGAGGCTCTTTATTTTTACCATCTGATAAATCCGGCTCGGTTAATTACGTTTATTTTATTTTCATTTTTTTTGTCATTGATGGTAAACGTCTCTCTGATCCAAGGCGCGATCTGACACTTGTGAATTATTTATGTTCTCCGGCAGACGATCATGCTTTGCAGATGACACGAGCACCCAATGTGTTTTTTTTTTTTTTTTTTTTTTTTTTTTTTTTATTTTTAAGCCTGGCTGAATGAACACACACACACACACACATTAGATTCACATGCAAAAAGTGGATATAACAAGGATATTAGCAGGATTGCACCGCAGAACAACTTCGTCCTTCCTCATTCCGAGACGGGAAAAAGCACGTCAACCTTCAAAGTGAATCACATTTTATAAAAACCAAAAAAGCTCAACAGTTCAATTTCTGGCTGAGAGTTGAAGCTTTTTTCAAGTCCGTCATCGCACGTGAATTCAGATATCCGTTTTTAACCCTGTGAGGCAGCATCCGATGGTTTCCCCCATCGCGAACCAGGACGGGTTTTCCTTTTACTTTGTGTTTGTTCGCCTCTGTTCCCCGGAGTCTCGTGAATAATGCAGCGGTGAGTTATAAAAGCTGCTTTGTGGCAGTTACAGTACTTCCTCGTCGACTTTTTCCCCCCCCGGGGTAATTTGCGGACACCCAACCCACCCATCGTCGTCCTGGACGCCGCTGATGAACACATCCGCCCTTAGCAATCCAGAAAATTGACTAAATGTCTCCGAAACGGTTTCGTGAGGAATAGCTAATGGAACTTAGCCGAAGGGAGGCATCGCATTCTTTGTAAATTCCTCGCGTCGCCGCCGGACAAGCTGAGACAGCTAAAGGTCTTCTGTCCGGTTCTAAGGACGCTCAGCACACAGGATGGCTTGATGTTTACTTTTAGCCGCTAAGGATGCAGGATCTCCTCTTCTTTTGTTGCGATGCTACGGTTAGCGTGCCTCGCGCCTCGACTAAAGTGCGCAACTCGGGCGTCTGCGGAATTTTCACCATTTTTTCGACCCTGTCGATCGGCTCGCATGAACATCGACGGAAGATATTGCTGGAATGATGAACTCCAACTCCAAGAATTCCGATCTGTCCAAACTCACCGTCCCCTAAGACCTCGGTCCCGTCCCAATTTGAAGTCGCGTGAATCACATCCAGAGAGGGACGAGCGGCGATTCCACTGTTGTCATGGAGACAGGAAGACGGGTACCTGTTTGGGTTCTGCGCTCGCCCTTGGCGGCGTGGCGGCGAATGTGAAAACCGGCGAGTAAAAAAAAAAAAAAAAAAAAAACCCTCACGTAAGAACCGTCTTCTTTCTTCACTTCTTTCAACCGTAAAAAAAACGACGTCTGTGATTTTGCAAAACCCAAAATGATTTGTTTTGGGGGGAAAAAATAAATAAACGAATTATATTTCATAAAAAAAAAAAAAGTATCTGAAAACTTGGAATTGCAGTTTTGTAAGTTTTGGTTTTCAAATGATTTCTGTCTGAAGCAAAATAAAGTCGGAAACATTATTCTCCACAGGCCCAACACCCCCGCCCGGTATTATCATTATTTTCTTTTATTTATCCAGTTCAGCATTCCACTTTAATCTGTTTACGATTTCTTCCTCTACTTCTTCTACTTTCTCATTCTTATTATATCATTATAACATCATCTCTGATGTTCATCGCTTCAGATGTTCATTTTGAATTGAAACTAACATTTTTTTTTTTTCAATAAATGTATATCAGAGAAACAGAATCAGGAAAAGATGGGACCAGAAAATCGCTACGTAAGAGCTAATAATGCTAGTTGCATTAGCTGTGTTGGTTGCGCTAGTTGCGTTACATTGAGCGGCTAACGTAGTCCTTGTTTTGGTTAGCTTATTGTTAGCTTGCCGGAGAAGAATGTTTACCGCGGCCGTATGAGGAGGAGGTGAGGAAAAAAAAAAAATCGAGAAAAACATAGAAAAAACAAAAAAATATATGTTTCTTTATTATAATTTAATGCTGCACAGTGCAGCATACACAGTAGAAGCTCGGTGAAAGTCTTAAATCCTCATCCTGTGGCGTTCTATGAATGGATGTTTGAATGTCTGTGTATGCTGAGGTTTGAAAATAATCCACAGACCAAGACCAGAAATATGTGGAAGCGTCTGAAGAAGAGCCTATGTTTGCTCGAAACATCATGCAAGGATTAGTTTCCATCCTATATATAAAATAAATGATCTTTATTTTTGGAGTACTCTTGATGTGCATATTTTTTTCAAACCTCTAATCTGTCGACTTTTTTGATCCATCCCTAAGCGGGTAGCGGGCGGCGGGTACTTGTCGGGTACTAGCGGGTACTTGTTATGGTATCAATCATCTTCTTCTCCTTAACCAACAGCTTCTTTTTTTCCTTTGGTCTTTTCTCTTCAGGGTTCTCCACAGAGAATCCACCTTCTCCGTCGAACCCTATTGGATCCTCCTCTCTCACACCAACTATCTCAATCATCACTTTGTCTCGGTTATACATGTCCTGCACCCCTGTGACAAATTCTCCTTTTCCTCTGGTCAATTCCCTTCAGGGGTCTCCACAGAGAATCCATGTTCTCAATCTAACCCTATTGGATCTTCTTCTCTCACACCAACTAACTTTATATCCTCTCTCACAACATCCATAAATCTTCTCTTTGTTGTTCCTCTAGACCTCCAGCCTGGCAGCTCCACCTTCAGCAACCTTCTCCCCAGATCTTCGCCATGGTTTTGACACGAACAGAGGAATGTTCATATCCAAACCATCTCATTCATCACTTTGTCTCGGTCATACATGTCCTGCACCCCTGTGACAAATTCTCCCTTTACTTTGGGCTTTTCCCTTCAGGGGTCTCCACAGCGATTTCACCTTCCCCATCTAACCCTATTCTCTCTCACACCAACTAACTTCATATCCTCTCTCACTGCGTCCATAAATCTTCTTTTCAGAGATATGGTATCAATAAATATAAATAGAGAGAATTAGAGGACAATTATAAAATACCAAAAGACATCCACAAATAAATAGCCGGCAGAGGATGAGAATAGACAACCAAAACAACAACAACAGGGATAGGAACATAAACAGAGTGACAATCGCGATGACGAAAATAAAGAAAAATAAGCAGGATGCGAATGGGCTGAGACCAAAAGGATGAAAATGGACAACGGAGTGTGAATGGGTGAGGCAGTGAGGTCGCGGTCGAACAGAGTTGCTGCTGTTCAGCCTGAAGCTGCGGGAGAGTTTGAAGTGTTCGGTTCTGCACCGGGACGAGATGAACCGTCGGCGTGTCCAATGAGAAATGAATGAATGAATATCTGGATTTATTTATCCCTCAGCTTTTCTTCTCTCAAACTGAGCCTTCCAATCTGAAATACGATTTCCTCCGGAGTGTCCGGACCCCCGATGACACGTTGAACTAGCTGGAAACAGAAAGAGCCAATTAGAGTAAGGGGGGGGGGGGGGGTTCTTTAGAGAAAAGGGCAATTAACCCCCCCCCCCTCCAGCTGACCGTTCCACTGGCCTCGGTGTTTGCAGCCCGAGGCCACAGAAAGGATCAGGAGGGAGCAGATCACTGTCAGCCTTCTTCACTTTCATCTGAAGCTCCTGTCACTTCCACGGTTTGGTCCAACGGCCCCTCAGGTCACGCAGTGGAACGACCCGGCGGAAACTCCGCTTTTATCCGCCCAAAGAGCTCGACTTGGACGCCCGGAGGCCCCGGCGGACCCCGTTTTTTTTTTTTTTTTTTTTTTTTTTTTTTTCTTCGGGAGCCAGACATGTATGCTGCATTGAAATCTGGTTGGTCGGCGGAGAGCTCACCAATTACAGCAATCATGACTCCCTGCGTCACGCATGTTGATGATTAGCACACACACATAGGACAACAAAATTGCATAAATACACCGACTAGAATCACAGGCTCCTTGCAATGACCTAGTTGCCATCAGACTCTTAAACACTCATTCTTCTCGCACATGTTACGTCTACTGCCTACTTAAACCGCACACATCCTTGCACCTGCACTTGTGAGTTGTACACTCTTTACGCTCTTCCTATCAGCAAATATACAGTACAAATGCACGGCGGAAACTAAAGTAGGTATTTCATCGTTCAGGGAAAGATGTTTCTACACTGTGCATGTGACAATAAACGCTTTGACTCTTGAATCTAGTTAACCTTAACATAGAAGAAGAAGGAATACCTTTATCGTCACATTCAACATCAGGGAAATTTGAGAGCTGCATTTGACCCATCATGGAGGAACCATAAGCAGAAGGTTTCTAAGGAACAATGGCAGAAGAGCAGTTAGGGGTTCAGCGTCTCGCTCGACGTCACTTCGACAGGCGAGGAGGAACCAGCGATCGAACCAGGAGTGTTGCTTTCCAAGGACGATCGCTCCGACACCCCACGCCACAAAACAGCAACAACCTTGGATGAATGAATGGGTGACTTAATGAATATATCACAAAACAGGAGAACGTCTGCTTATGAACCTTAGCTAACCTTATTATGGTTCAGCGTCAGAGATAGCGGTGTTAAGAAGAAGCTTAGCGTTAAAGTCAATCTAAAGGAGGAAATAATAGCTAAACGTGAGAAGGTGTTGGTGTTACTATGACACGGCTAGGTCAACCATCTGTACCATCCTGAAGAACTAAGATGCGCTAAAGACGGCCGATGTGGCTAAAAGGGCGACAGAGCAAAGGTCTCAAGACCTGAGAAGAAGTAGAAAAGTGATTGTTATTGTGGATGAATAAAAGACAGCTTGCTGGAGATAGCGTTAGCGTTAGCGTTAGCTATAGCGAGGGTCTCACACTCGAGAAGGCTCTTCTTTTGCCGATTTAGGAAAGGAAACCCCGAGTCCGAGCGCTGCAAGAAAACAACATCAGAAACACAGTCATAATTTATCTTATCTTTAATTCCTCCCTGTTGTTTTTCACAAATAAACCCATAAAAAGTTGAAAAAGAGGGTCGTATGTTTTTGGGGCTGGAGAACGGATCGATGGGGTTTACAGTGGTTTCAGCTGGAAACATAGATTCTGTTTGCAAATATTTCAGTCGGCGAACGGTCGGAGAAGGAATCGAATTCATAAGCCGAGGTCCTGCTGAACAAGAATGTTACTTTTATCATCGCCCACGGACTTCTGGGTAAAATAATAAATCATGCATGATGAAACACAGGCCTCACTCAACAACCTGGCTAACCTGCACATCCAGAAGAATGGATGAATGAATGAATGAATGGGCATGTTTTTCTAATATAACCTGAGGATGAATGAATAATAAATGATGAAACACAACCTGAATATCGCGGCACCGAACTCCGGAGAATGAATGAATGAATGAATGAATAAACAGGAATACATCATCACCCAACTACTTCCTGGTAAAACAATGAGTGGTTTGTAATCAACATCCTGGATAACCTGCAAGTCTGGACGTTTAAATCGATCAAATGAATGAATGAATGAATTTTACATTTTTAATGTAACATCGACCGAAGACTTCCAGTTAAAACAATGCATTATTAATGATGAAACACGCAACGCCAACACCCGAGACTCCAATAAGTATAAAGATAAATAAATAAATCGATAGATATATAAATAAATAAACTAGGAGCTGAAGAAGCGAGATAACGTTTGCGGTCTCTCAAGGTAGCGTCTAAAGCCCCTGCAGATTCGGGTATTGAGAAAAAAAAAAAAAGCGTCTTAAGGACACCGCCGGGATCTTTTTTTTTTTATATTTATTTATTACCGTTCTCCCAGAAAAGTGGGTCGCTGGGATGATTTAATTCCTACAGTTGGCAATTACCAGAAAAACAAGCAGAAAAACAGATCAGGACTTAAAAAACACAAAAATCAGGAACGTTCTTTCTTCTGATTTCCAAACAACACGTCGACCTCGGCTTCTTCGGTTCACTTCGAATCACTCGCTATCAAAAGCAATATCTTGGCCGACGCCTGATGCTCGAAAACCCGGAGGGTCGGCGGGAACCGAACCTGGCTTCGCCAGATCTGCGAGGAGGTCAGGGTTCAAAGGTCAAAGGTCAGAGCTCCTCACCTCAAACCCAGAGGGCTTCTGCTTCCGAATTACCGGACGGTTTCGATGAGAGCGGGGGTTGGTCGGATGTCGGACCTGTGATTGACAGCTGAGCGGTTCGGATAAGCTCCGCCTCCTTTACAGTGACAACCCGGATTAGCTCCGCCCCCTCGGTAGCCCCGTGGTTGGATGGTTGCTAAAATTTCATGAGGATGGAAGTAAATTTTTCAGTCTTGTTTTTGATACTAAAGTTGCTTCGACTAGCTGACGTGCACCTCCACACACACACACGTGCACGCTTGCACACACACACAAAACCTTTTTCTTCTTCCGTTGTTTTATTTAACATCTCTGTGGTTAAAAACAGACTTCGGGTAACGGCGCTGAGAAATACAAAATACAATACAAAATAAAACATGAAGCTGCAGATGTTGTCCTTCCTGGTGTGAACATGTGAGTGAGGGTGAACAATTCAGCCTGGAGACATTCTGTTAATTATCCATCAGACAAGGATAACAGGATTTTATTTTATTTTATTTTATTTTATCTTATTTTATTTTATTTTATTTTATTTATTTTGTATTTTATTTTATTTTAATTTATTTCATTTTATTTTATTTATTTATCTATTTATTATTTTTTTTGTATTTTATTTTATTACATTTCATCTCACTTATTCATTTGTATTTCTTATTTTTTCGGGAAAAGGGGATTTAGCCTCAGGCATTTTCAAAGTTTGTCGCATACTTGATAAATATCTTATTATTTCTCCTGTGCATTTGTTGTAACACCAGAAAAATATAAACTTTTGTTTCAGCGTCTAAAGGAACATAAACCGTAATTATTGTAATAATAATAATAATGAAGATCATAGAAACATGGCGGTCAATTCAAAGAATAATTAATCATGTAATTATGACAAACATTTTTAGCATTTTATTTTAGTTTATTTCAATCCCTTCCGTAAAACAAAGTTTAAGCTGACGCATTTGATCATTAAAGTTTGATATCTCTTAGTTTGACTTTAATTTTCCTTTTTTTTTTCTTCACATTTATGTGTTTTATTAGTTTTAACATCAAAATAAATGATGTGGAAAATTAGTAATCCAAGTTTTTGCTTCGTTTTTAGTTCAATTTTCTATTTGTTTTTATCGACTGAACAAGATGGGGATAGAGATTTATTTATATATGTATTTATTTATCTATTTATCTATCCGTTTGAAGTTTCTGGTGTTGCTTGATGTGAGATCTGAGGACGCGTCCGCTTCCCCCCGAAAAACCGGAACATTTGGCATTAAATCACTCTCGGAATTCTCCAAAGGCGAAAAAAATTAAAATAACAATAATGATAATAAGAATTGATAAATTACCTTATTGATCCAGTTTTTCAAGTTGTTTATTTTATCCAAAATGATCCTTTTCCATGGCGGCGACCAGACGGACTTCCATCCTCCATGGAGATGAGCCTGTTCTGCTCTTAAAACGCCTAATGGGATTGTGTGTGTGTGTGTGTGTGTGTGTGTGTGTGTGTGTGATTTTTACCATAGACTAATAGTATCAGAGCAGAACAGTATGTGTGTGTGTGTGTGTTTACGTGGGGACAATTTTATGTTCAATGTTATTCTGATTTTAAAGTCTGAGAAGGTGATCGTGTAGAAACCTTCTTATCTTCTGTTCATTGGTTCATCTGGTCTCATGGTGGAAGAGAAGTGGTCCTCATCTGGCTTCTTCATGTCTCCATGTTCTCCTTGCTGGCTTCTCTCCAGGTTCTCCATCTTTGGGCTCAAAAACAGTCAGCAGGTTCACAGAAGATGCTACATTTATCATAGGATTGAATGAGAGGGTGAATGGTTGGATCTCATGATGCCCATTGAGGAGGAGATCCTGTGTTCGATTGGGTTTTCTCCATGTTCTCCTACATGGGTTCTCGCCATGATCTCCTATCTTGGTTCTCTCCATGTTCTCCTATCTTGGTTCTCTCCATGTTCTCCTACCAAGTTCTCTCCATGTTCTTCTATCTTGGTTCTCTGCATGTTCTCCTATCTTGGTTCTCTCCATGTTTTCCTATCGTGGCTCTCACCCTGTTCTCCTACCTAGTTCTCACCATGTTCTCCTACCAAGTTCTCTCCATGTTCTTCTTTCTTGGTTCTCTCCATGTTCTCCTATCTTGGTTCTCTCCAAGTTCTCCTATCTTGGTTCTCTACATGTTCTCCGACCTGGTTCTCTTCATGTTCTGTTACCTTGTTCTTACCATGTTCTCCTACCTGGTTTCTCTCCATGTTCTCCTACCTGGTTCACTCCATGTTCTCCTTTCTTGGTTCACTCCATGTTCTCCTTCCTGGTTTCTCTCCATGTTCTCCTATCTTGGTTCGCTCCATGATCTCTTACCTGCTTCACTCCATGTTCTCCTTTCTTGGTTCTCTACATGTTCTCCTATCTTGGTTCTCTCCATGTTCTCCTACCTAGTTCTCCCAATGTTCTCTGACCTGGTTTCTCTCCATGTTCTCCTACCTGGTTTCTCTCCATGTCCTCCTACCTGATTCCCTCCACGTTCTCCCATCTTGGTTTCCTCCAGGTTCTCCATCTTCAACCCCCAGTCCAGAGGACTAAATGGTCCTGGAGGTGTGACTGAGAGGTGACTGTGTGATTGACAGCTCGCCGGTCCCCCATTGCAGGTTAAACGATACATAAATGATAAATGAATGAATATCTAAAGAGAAAAAAAAAAAAAAAAATCACACGCATCCCTGCAATTATACCAAAAAAAGAATAAGATGCAAGAAGTGTATTTATTTATATTTTCCCCCAGACTTGTGCTGCACTAAGAAACCATGCATAATTCACTAAGCTATCGATTTAAGGCGTTTGGCTCAGCGCGCCGTGGTGATGCGACGCCCCGGCCGGCTCCGCCACCCGGAACACTCCGGAAATATAGAAGGTTTGCATAAAAGTGGGGGGGAGACGTTAAAATATGTTTTCCTCTTCGTCCGCCCGATTCTCCATCGGGTCATGTGATCACATGACATCCCATCATCCAATCACAAACGCGTAACCTTTATTTTGTCTAAATGCGGGGCTGCTGGAGGACGTTGCATTTTTGGAAATGAAGCCAAACCCCCCCAAAGGGTGCGTGCATATGTGTGTGTGAGCATGTGTGTGTGTGTGTGTGTGTGAGGCATCCCCAAAAGATGCTCTCAACCCAACTTAACTGAAATCATTCAACCCCCATCCGCCCCCCCCATCGATCCTCATTTAATCTGATTAAAATGCAAGTATCAACACAAAGTGGTTGATCCCCGTTTAATGTTTTATGGATCGCTCCCGCCCGTCCATCCCCCGCATCGCTGTGTGTGTGTGTGTGTGTGTGTGTGTGTGTGTGTGTGTGTGGCCGCCGAGGAAGGGGATCAAACCCGGCGTTTGGGTTGCACGTGGGAGGAGGACGCGTGCAGACATCAATAAGTGTTTGGAAGGACGGAGCGAGGGGGGATGAAAGGGTGTTATTAGTTCGGTTTGTAATGGGATCTCGGAAGAGGCTCTCATCGCCGGCTGACCCTCTTCATCATATTAACTCTTCTCTCTCAGGAGCCATTTGTAAAAAAGAAAGAGATAAAAAAAGACGGCGGCCCCGAGAGGCAGGAACAGATTGTGCGTCTCAGGTTTTTAATAATTCTGGATTAATGCTTGCTAACCGGCTAAGGCCCGTCCGGAGGGTCGGGGAGGATCTGTCATCTGTTATCACCGCCGCCATTAAACCCCTCCTACCGTCTCCAATGACGACGCAAGCAATGTTTTTTTTTTTTTTGTTTTTTTTTAAATTATATAATTAAAACTCAAGTAGCTTCGCTCTGTTTACTCATCCGGCGAGGGAAACGCTCGCGCCGTCTCGGCTTCCCGGCTCCTCCAAATTGATTTAACTTTTTCCGAAATTGGGTTAGCTGTTGCAATTACAAATTTCATAATTAAAAGAAGAATACAAATATATTCATAATTATGTTGCAGCCTTATCTGTTTAATGAGTTATTTTAAAGCAGGGATGGAGGGTTGCGGAGGGAGGAGGGGTTATCCTGAGAACTGACAAAGAGATAGAGAGAGAAGAGGAAGAGAGGAAATGCCGCCGCTGGTTGTGATCTAATTAGCCGTCTCCGACAGATGACTCCGAATTTTGACAAGTTCCCGGTCCCGGCATCAATTAACTGTCCGGAACGGTCTTCGCAACAAACGCGCGCACGCCCTCACATGCACGCCAGCGCACACTTCGCCCCCGAGTCGAGTCAGGCCAGATCTTTGACGCGGAAATCACGACAGGGTCGTTCCGAGACGCTTTCCATGCGCAGCGCGCCTTCGAGATGATGTGCGTAACAGCAACGTTTTCTCAAAAAAATGAGAAAATGCCATCTATAACGCAGAAACCTTGGACTGCGATGGGCTCGCCGGTGCGGCTTATATTGAGGTGCGCTCAAAAGTCCGGAAATTACGGTATACTGTTCACAACAAAACAAATTTGTGCGCCAAGTATTTAATGCGTCGTCAGGCGGAAGACGGCTTTGTTTACGTTCATCAGTTGTCTGTCGGCCATATTGGATTTTACTGTATTCGCTTCCTTTCTTTTGCGTGTTTTTTTTTTTTTTTTTTTTTAACCTTTAGCCCTTCATTATGGCTCCCGAGCACAAGTCTCTATTTATTTCTTATTTTACTGTACAGTGTTTTGATGCCCCCGATTCATTGTTCTAGAAAATCACATTACATGGCGTTGCAGGAACGGATTCCAACGCGATTCGTCGCTTGAAGACGTCTTAGCCCGTATCTTCCTGCAGCCGTTTTACTTTGGATTTTTTGATTGGCCCTCCTTCACCTTTCCTCCGGACGCCCTTTCCCACCCTTGATTCTGTCCTGCATGGGACGCTAGCACTCGCTAAATAGACAGAGTTGATGCGGGTAATCCACCAAAATCGTGACTCAGGCGGGAACTATTACTGGTCCCGGCATCAATTAACTGTCCGGAATGGGCTTCGTAACAAACCCGTGCACGCCCTCACATGCACGCCAGCGCACACTTCGCCCCCGAGTCGAGTCAGGCCAGATCTTTGACGCGGAAATCACGACAGGGTCGTTCAGAGACGCTTTCCATGCGCAGCGCGCCTTCGAGATGATGTGCGTAACAGCAACGTTTTCTCAAAAAAATGAGAAAATGCCATCTATAACGCAGAAACCTTGGACTGCGATGGGCTCGCCGGTGCGGCTTATATTGAGGTGCGCTCAATAGTACGGAAATTACGGTATACCGTTTACGACAAAACTAATTTGTGCACAAAGTAGTTTGTGCGTCGTCAGGCGGAAGGCGGCTTTGCTTATGTTCATCGGTTGTCCGTCCGCCATATTGGATTGTGCTGTATTCGCTTCCTTTCTTTTGCGTGTTTTTTTTTTAACCTTTAACCCCAAACATCTAACATGTGCTGTTCCTCTGAATGACTCATTCCTGATCCTCTCCATCCTGGTCACTCCCAGAGAGAACCTCAACATCTTCATCTCTGCAACCTCTAGTTCTGACTCCTGTCTTTTGGTCATTGTAACAGTTTCCAGTCCAAACATCATCGCTGGTCTCACCACTGTCTTGTACACCTTTCCTTTCATTCTGGCTGAAAGTCTTCTATCTCTTCGTACCCCTGACACTTTTCTCCACCCATTCCAACCTGCTTGGACCGTCTCTTCACCTCTTCTCCACACTCTCCGTTGCTCTGGACTGTTGACCCTAAGTACCTGAAATCCTCCAGCTTCTTGATCTCCACTCCCTGTAGCCTCACCGTTCCACCCGAGTTCCTCTCATTCACACACATATATTCTGTCTTTTTAACTTGTCGACCCTGAAAATGAGGGAGACCTCAGTGGTCTTACAAGTATAAATAAAGGTTTGATGATGTCTTGCTGCGACTAACGATATACCGTTTCTTCGCGCACAACTTTTTTGTGCGCCAAGTATTTAATGCGTCGTCAGGCGGAAGACGGCTTTGTTTACGTTCATCAGTTGTCTGTCGGCCATATTGGATTTTACTGTATTCGGTTCCTTTCTTTTGCGTGTTTTTTTTTTTTTTTTTTTTTTAACCTTTGGCCCTTCATTATGGCTCCCGAGAATAAGTCTTCATTTGTTTCTTATTTTACTGTACAGTGTTTTGATGCCCCAAATTCATTGTCCTAGAAAATCACATGACACCCCTGATCTAGACCTCCAATTCCAGCATCCGTCTACCAATGTTTTCACTCTCCAAACCATCTCAGCCTGGCTTCTCTGACCTTTTCTCTAAATCATCTAACATGTGCCGTCCCTCTGAGGGACTCATTTGAGATCCTCTCCATCCTGGTCACTCCCAAAGTGAACCTCAACATCTTCATCTCTGCGACCTCCAGCTTCGCCTCCTGTCTTTTGGTCGTTGTTTCCGGAGCAAACAACATCGTTGGTCTGCGCCACCTTTCCTTTCATTTAGCAACAAAGATTTCCTTCTTTATCTTTAGACAAAAGTGCTTCTTCGGGAATCGGCTGTGAAATGGCACCTACTGGTCAAACGGACGGGAATTGGTAGTCGGTACCAAACTTTCCTCGTTCCACTCCGCTTCCTCCATCCCACGTCTTCACCGCTTCAGGTCTTCCAGATGCTGATACCGCAAGTTATGACTTTTCGGAGCTTTTTCCCTTTCGTATCATCCACGCCCCCCCCCCGGGTCCTCTCCCACGGTATCTTCTTCATCTTCTATTTTGATATTGAATACATATCCGTCCGGCTCGAGTCTTCCTCGCCTCACCTTTATCCCCCGTTCTCTATTTTTTCGTTTTTGTCCGGCATCTAATCTCCCAGTATTTCAGCTCCTCTCACAGATCATAAAGTGTTTTCTTTTCGATGATTGACAGTAGCGGCAGTACATCCAGCCGGTATTAGCGCCTTCGCTTTGTCCCTTTAAAGTACTCAGACAAGCGGGTGAAACTTTTTTCTTTTTGTTTTTTTCCGCCTTCCGAATTCTTCCCGGAGCGCCGTCTGCACGGCTTTCTCATTTTGGAAATTTAAGGGCCGCGTTGTTCTGTTTATTAGCTGGATGTGAAGCTAAGTTTCCTCCTGAGCGGTCAGATAAAATCCCTAATCTCTAAATTAAAGTCTTTGATTCCACGTCTGTCTGATTTATACATAAATAAATAATCACTTCCTGAGAACGCAGACCGGCTCCGGGGACGGCAGGTAAATTGTTTTTATTTTTTTAAATTCTTTATTGTATTAGTTGTTTTTATTTTTTTGCGAGCTATCAAATCCTCTCCAGACGTCAGTCAGAGCCAGTTCCTTTCTTCAAACATCGGGGTTAGCTCAGGCTAGCTTGGCTTCCAGCGGCACATTGAGTTTGCAAACTTTAATTAGACTTTCATGAGATTCAATGAATAATTAGTGAATATTATGTGGAATATGGGAATATACACACATACATATCCTTTTTTAATCAGAATTGGGCGACATGGCGGTATAGCGGTATTGCGGTTAGCGCTTCTGCTTCAAATAAAGAAGGTCCCCAGTTGGATTCTGCCAGGAATCATCATCCTTCAATCATGCATCACATAAAAATATACATACATTCACTCATTCATCTCATCTCTCATTAGAACCGTCCAATCAGGGACCTTTTTGCCGTGAGGTGGAAGCGCTAACCACTTAGCCACCACGCTAACATGCAGACTGACTGGTTTATCCATATTTTATCTAATCATATGACCCAACTGACCTTTTTTTTTTCAACTACACCTCACTTTGCACTTTCTTTTTTGTTTTGTGTATTTTGCATTATGGGTAACGTCCTTTTGTCCGTCCGTTCTTTACCTTCACGTCAGTAGAAGTCGCGACCATAAGCCCGAGACAAATTCCATCCGATCGCAAATACACGTAGCGAATGAAGTTGATTATGATTCCGAGACAGAACTATCTTCTCATTAACAGTTCAAATATTGAAATAAACAAGAGGGGGGCTCGTGAAATAGCAGCGGCTGGTTTCTGCAAAGCTGTGAGTGGAGGAAGCAGAAAATAAAATAACAACCAGAGTCGCCTTGACAACCCTTCTTCATCGGTCCAGCGTTGATACGGCAGTATCAGTATCAGAATCAGAAAATACTTTAATTGTCCCCGAGGGGCAATCGGAGGGCCATGGGGTAGCAGCATCAAGTTGTCAACATCAGAGAATAAAATTATATATACTAAAATGAAAGATATAAAAAAATAAAAATAAATGAACAAATAAATAATGCAATTTTTATCAGCGTCCCTTTCGTCCGACCCAGCTGGGCTAACGCGGTATCAGGATCCGGTTTCGAGTAAACGCTGCTCTGCGGTGGAGACGGTGGTGATGTTTATCCCTCCTTATCGTTTGGTCTTCAGCGCCAGATCTTCCAGAGGGCAGGCGGGTGGCTTTATCTTATTAGCTTCTACTGCCTCCCCCCTTCTGCCGCTGATTGTCAACCACTTTCGACCGGACAACAATGAGGCCTCCCTTTGTCTTAGAGACCCATCTGTAGGTGTCCTCACAAGTGTGGGAGCAGATTTTTTAGATCCAAGTCCGTCCTCCGCCTTGTGCACCTTCTGGTGTGGCAGAGGGAAGGCTGCAGAGGCACCATGGTGCTGGCTTCAGGATGGTTTGCGCTACATTGGCAACCGATGCTCCACAGACCACACAAGGAGACATGTAGTTCTATATCAACTAGACATGAAGCTTGAAGTACACACTCGATGCAAGTTCAATTACAGTGGTAGTCTGGGAAGTCAGGGGAGGCAGGAGAGGCCGTGCCTCACTTGCCAATCTTGGAAAGAAAAATTTGTTAAATGAAAAAAAATAATTAAATGTTCATATTTATCAGTGATTTATACCATAAAGGTGTATTTCATTTAAATTGTCCAGTTTCTTAATTCAAAAAACATATGCGGTGAGGCAGCGGGCGATTGAGCCTCAACGTAGATTGCGCAATGACAGCTGCCTGCTAGCACGCTCTGCACTGGTACATTGTTGTCTCTCTGCATATCGCTATTAAAACGTTTATGCACCTTTGCTATATGAACTACATTTCCAATGTACAGTTTTTCTCTGTCAACAACTGTATGCGTGTTACTAGTTTTTTGTGCCGAGCGATCGTAAAATAGCTACAAAGAGCCACTAGGTGAGGCACAAAGTTCTCCTGCCTCATGGTAGAGGGCGCTCGTGATTCCAGGGACTCTTCTTGCGACTCCTTGGCTGCATAATAAAGTGCCTCACCAGCCTTGAATCTCACCACATACCTTGTATCATACTAGGAAGTAGCCACATAAAATAATACTAAATGTTTTTGAAAAAAAGAAGTTCCAGTTCCTCTGGAAATAATGGGGGAAACGAAGAAGTCTAAACCCAAAGGTGGCGTGATACCAATAAGCTCCAAGACCCCTAAGGTCGTGGCTAGGCAAGGCGTGGGGAAGAGAATATTGTTGCCATGGTGGCAAAAGGGTTGCCAAGGAGATGAATTGTTTAAAAATCAAGTGGGGCACAACCCAAGCAAGGGAGTTGTACCCTAGGCCGAGCATACCGTGTCTGGGAGAAAAAGAATTTGCATACCTGGTGGTAAAAAGACTGGTTCAGAGCAGATCCGGGGTTTATGTCCTACTCCACTGCATCCAAGCCTGACCATCACCATCCCTTCGCTGAAGGGATTTACGGTAACACTACCTTCCTGTGAGGAGTCACGTCTGGTCCAAACGTGGTCCTCCAAT